>NC_133393.1:32566565-34966565 GCF_047511655.1 Castor canadensis | reverse complement strand
AGTATAGCATGTTTATCACTAGGAAGGCATTTGCAGAATTCTATTAGATTCTACTCTATCTTTTATCGGATCAGTCACTGTGTATTGAAAGTTAGATGTAACCTCATCTCAATGGCCTAGTTAAATGGATTCTGAAACAGGGACATTACTTTTGCACTTGTATCAAGATCTAAAAAATGATGTTAGAAATATAGTTTGAGTTCAGAAAAGATGTCCACTGTAAATTTTTGTGTGAATAGAGAAAAACTTTATTACTTTGACATCATGGTAAATGTGTAAAAAGGCTTGACATGATTTGTGCTTTAAACATTAGATATTAAAGAGACTACTTCACTTTTACATGAAAGCAACATTTTTTATGTAATTTTAAGTTGAATTCTTTAAGAAACATTGTAAAGTCTGTAGCAAAAGCCAGCTTAAAATGTTTGATGATAGTGGTTTTAGGCAGTTCTTAACATTGAGAAAAATTTCAATCTCAGGCACAAGCATAAAAAAAAATCATAATAAGATTTCACTACAACCACACCATCAAGCTACTATGTGGCAGGATAAGTTAAGATAGTCATTTTTTTGTTTCTGAGAAAAAGTCACAAAACTGATAAAAGTTGAATCCATGAGAATGAAATATACTTTTCACTCAGTAACATATGCCATTCTGAAGTGTCACTCAAGCTCTTTCCCTGTCCTGTAGAACAAATTGAAAACCATTGTTTTTTAGCACTGAGTAAAGCACAGCAGTGCTATAAGAAGTGAACACTTGATTGATGGACTTTGAACAATGTACCTTTGAGTTACAGGAAGAGGAAGGACTCTGATCACCTGTTATGTATTAGAAACCAAGCTTTAAGTGTTTTTAAACGTTATTTCATTTACTCTGTGTGGTAATGTAATCAGTTGGTATTCTTGCCATTTTATAAAATGAAGAAACCAAAGGTCAACTATGCAGTTACGGATTTGTGTCTAAGTTCTATCACAGGATCTCAACACTCTAAAATAGTGCTGTTCTAATAGAATTTATTCTATATCTGTGCTGTCAAACAAGGTAGCAACTAGCCTTATGTAGCTATCCAAAACTTGAAAGGTGGCTAATGCAACTGATAATCTGAGTGTTTAATTTTATTTGCTTTAAATTCATTTTAATTTTAATAGCCACATGTAGCAAGCACCTATTACTATTTATCTTACAATGCTTTCTTAAATATATATATTGTATTAATCTTTAATTTCACTTATTCTAGTTTAAAAGTTGAGAATCATGTCTAAATAAATATTATTTATGGGATTTGATTTTTCCTCTTTAGAAAGGGAACTAATAAGTCTTTCATTAACTCTTACTATGCATTAAGCACCTCCTGTGGCAGCTACTTGCTCTGGGCTGTGGAAATGTTGTGGCTTGCAAAACAGACATGCTCACTGTCCTCAAGGAACTTAACAGTTCCATTGGAAAAAATAGAAACAACAAACAATTATAATAGAACATTAGAGAATACATGAAGTTTTAGCTTGGAAGAGACACTGGAGATTAAATTCAAGGAAGTTGTCCTGGAAGAAAACTCTTTGATGTCTAAATAGAGGAAGTTAGCTCTGTCAAGAGACTTAGAGGAGCAGTAAGGAGAGTCTCGTATGGTGGAGGCCTATGGGCCAGAGAGCATGGGGATTCAAAGAAGGGAACGGAAGTTCATTGGGCTGGACTGTGGTGTGTGAGACATGGAGCAATGTGATCCACTCTGTAAGAGTTGGGTCGGCCTTCAGTGCACACAGCAGGGCAGAGAAGGGGATGGCTGGGGCTGGGGACAAGAGGGAGCAAAATAATCAGTGCAATACATAAACCTAGATGATACATAGTTTTAACAGAAAGAAAACATTTTCACAATGACATTTCTGTAGTTCATTACTATTCCTTTATTAACTAATTCAAACTTCAGAGAATTTTCTACATCTGTCAGTAAAATGACCTGTAAACCTGCATCTAGGTTGACTTGCCACCTGCATCTCAGAGGTCTCCCTTTTGTAAACCAATCTGAAATTCCTTTTGGCATGATCATCTTAACTGCCCTTTCACAAAGTTTTACCTTTCTTAAACTGCCCTGTCATTTTATCATAAAGTTAATTTGAAGGATGGTCAGTATAAAAAGCTTCCCCTCAATTTTATGTTCACCTGGCACATCTAGCAGTAGTTTAGTAATACATTTCCTAGCAATGAATTTCAAGAAGCAGTTAGTAGTATGTATTCTCACTCAGTTTCTCCACTAAGAGCTGATCCTTAAAAAGCTGCTTTGCCGGTCACTGGTGGCTCATTCCTGTAATCCTAGCTACTGAGGAGGTTAAAATCAGGAGGATAGTGACTCAAGGCTAGGTCGGGCCAAATAGTTCTTAAGACTCCATCTCCAAAATAATCAGAATAACCAGAGCAAAATGAACTGAAGGTGTGGCTCAAGCAATAGAGCACCTGCTTTGCAAGCCCTGAAAAAGCTGCTTGTACCTATAAGTGATACAGACTTAATAAATGGTGGTGTTGATGCTAGCATTCTCACTCAGCAGTTAGTTTTCTTGTTTGTCTGTTAATCTAATGGGAGATGGGTAAGTTATCACTACTTACACTAAGCTTCATTCACAGCGAAAGCCAGCACAGTAGCTATCACCTTCTGTAGAATGTCTATAGATCTGATTCTTTTTTGCACGTTTAGTTCTTGTTAAATAGTGATGAACGCCATAGTTCTAAAATGATTTGATTAATTTTAACGTTTGGAAACACACCTATAAAATGGGAGGTGAGAACATTATTATGCCTGCAGAAATCACAAGCAAAATTTTTTAGAGATATGCAAAATATGGTTGAAACGTGGAGAACTGAACTATATAAAGGAATGTCAGTCAGTAGACACTATATAATTTCCTCTGTTTTCATGCCTACTATCCCCCTTTTTTTCTGTCATGCATGACAGTTTTACTGTTTTACATGGAAGAGTTGTAAAAAATTAGTATAGTTTTAGTGGCTGATTTTGTGCAACGAACATTAAGTCAGTTCCCATGAACAGCCCCCTGGTGCACTCCTTCCTTAATAAATGCAAACTTTATTTTTAGTAATGACCTTTCATAATATGAGCCTTGATCCGTTGAGATGCTGTTCACTTTTGATGCATCTCCAAATCCCTTTTTTTATGCATTTTAAATCAACACACTTGCTCTGAATTTATGCATGTGGATAGATGGCGATGTAATTTAAACACATCTGTTCAAATATGCATTTCAGATCAACTTGGTGCCGGTTCTCATAATACGATGGAGTTTTTGACGGGTATTATATCCCTAAAGTACACAACAGATGGTATTTATTAGAGAATGAATAGAAATGAAGTTTAAGGATGTTGAGCTTTTTATCTTAAGTCACTCATTTTTTAGTCATAAAACAATAATGATCTGAAGTCCTGTGTCCCTGTGATAAAGCTTTGTGTGAGACTGTTCCCTTTGAGATGAATGTCAGTCAAGTTGAGATTAAATATGTATTGTTGTTGAATAGCCAATATCACCAAAAAAAGTTAGATGAAAAGAGTAGAATAAATAATGGCCTATTAACACTTAGTACTAGCTTCACTAATGCCCGCATCCCCTCAAGGCAAATAACAATTCATAGTTTCAAATTCATTGAAAATATTATTACATTGTAGGGTCATTATTTCAGTGTCCAAAATAATATTTCTTTATTAATCTTTAAAGCTAACTCTTTCTTCCCCCTTCAAATACTTGTACTAGGAACAAATGACATATTCCCACAGTATGTTCACCTTGAATTAGCAGTATGCCAAAATTCATTACCTTTCAGATTTACAAGTTTCAACTGCAAGCTGTACCTAAACAATTCGCATTTCAACAAATTTTTTTAAAATGACATAAACGTGTGTTCCTCTTTCCATGATTCCTTGCACCTCTCTCTCAAGCGCTGTGCTCTCTGCTCCTTCATGAAGATGAGAAGCTGACAAGACCACAGGTGCCCATGTGATGTTAGCCCTCTGTGGGAGACCTGTGATTGTTGCAGGGCTTACGGAGATGCAATAACTAGTTCTTAACATGTGTATCCCTCTCCAGAACTTACGACATTGGGAACCAGTGCCAAAGAGCTGGTTCAGGGATAAGGAACAAAATCTACATTACATACCTTTTTCTTGCGTTTGATGGGAAACTGTGTCCTCACGTCTGCAGTCATGCAAGTAAACCAGACTGAGATTACTTGCAAGCTATTATTGACTTTAGTACACAACACCACAAATAAGTCCTTTTCTCATAGATTTAGACAGAGTGCAAAAGGAAAGCAGTGATCTGTGAGGTAACCTGCAGTTATGTTAGGCAGTAATAGAAAACATTTTAAAGTATTCGAAATAATATTATTGCTTTGCACTGGGAACACGTACATGAATAAAAGATGTTAGCAGGTGTCCTGTGAGCATGGAATCTCATGCTGTTGTGTTTATTGGAAATATGCACGCCATCAACAGATTTAAATTTGTAAAAAGTAATCGAACCAGAAGGTTTGAGTAAATACACTCAGGCTTAAAATCATGTAACTCTTTTAAACTGAATTTCGCATTTGATAAAATGTGAAATTTTGTATCAGATTTCTTTTGCACCTTAGTTTTTTTCCACTATTACTCTCAAAATCATATTTATTGTTCTCCTATTTCAGATTTTCTTTAAAATACTTTATCACTTAACATACAATACTTGCCTATTACATTTGATATTAGATAATTGGATAAAGATTTTTGGTAGCATTTTAAATTTTCAGCTGAATAGGGACTTAATGTTTAACATATCTCTGGCCTACAATATTTGTGGACAGTGGTACATAGTCTGGTGAAATCACATTATTGTAAATGTAAGATGATTATATTTTCTTTGTTGTGGGACTTGGTTTTTTTTGGTGCTGGGGATCAAACCGATGCCTTGCACATGCTATGCAAGAGTTCTACCACTGAGCTCTATCCCCAACCCTAGGCGTTTGATATTTTTACAAACATAATCTGAGATTAAAGACTTTTGGTATGCATTTTGAATCATGTAATATCATTTACTTAATATCATTTACTTTCTGGTGAAAATTTTTTTTCTGGACTATTTTTATCTTCAGTTCTTTTAATTAGTATGGAAAAGTTTGAGCTGAAGTGCTCAAGTCTCTGTCTATTGTATATCTGCTGTAGCTTCTTCCCCAGCATTTCTAACAAATTAAACAAATGAATACCACTTACAGGTCATCTAGCTTATCTTTTAACTTCTTCCTCCTTTCCTACACCACCGCCATCCTACTCCACTACCACTACCTCCATTCTCCCCTTCCTCCTCCTCTATAACACGCGTTTCTTTAGGACCTCGCTGTGCATCAGTCACTGGAGAGGTAAAAATTCGATGTCACCTGGTTCCTGCCCTCACTGCACTTGCAGCCCTTCACTTAGACAACTATCACCTCTGGTGGCACTGGGTACTCTGGTAGGTTAATGGCCTCCCTCTCTTTCTAGTCACTTCCAGGCTTAACATCCTGGTGTCCTGTTGATTCCCCCTTTGACTGCCTCTACTTCTTTCGACCACCACCACAACCTGCCTCACCTAGTCAGTGACCTAATCAGTCATCACTTGCAATGATTGTGCCACTTCCTAGTCCCCTTCACCCTCTCTTTCCACCCAGTATCACTGTCCTAGCTGAAGCCGACATTATCCCGTGTTCCATCTGCTCTCTTTGTCTGAGTCTTCCGTAAGATAGTGAAAGCATCATCTTGCTGGTGTATATCTTTGAAAGTGTTGCTCGCACAAAAGCCTCTGGTAACTTCCTCTTGCTAAACTTCTTCATGCTGGTACTAATATCTTTTTTTTTATTGTTTTACCTGCCCCAACCCCCACCCTTACCACCCACTCCGCCCCTCTCTCTCCCCCCCCACCATGCCCTCAATACCCGGCAGAAACTATTTTGCCCTTATCTCCAATTTTGTTGAAAAGAGAGTATAAGCAATAATAGGAAGGAACAAGGGTTTTTGCTAGTTGAGATAAGGATAGCTATACAGGGAGTTGACTCACATTAATTTCCTGTGCGTGTGTGTTACCTTCTAGGTTAATTCTTTTTGATCTAACCTTTTCTCTAGTTCCTGGTCCCCTTTTCCTATTGGCCTCAGTTGCTTTTAAGGTATCTGCTTTAGTTTCTCTGCGTTAAGGGCAACAAATGCTAGCTAATTTTTTAGGTGTCTTACCTATCCTTACTCCTCCCTCATGTGCTCCCGTCTTTATCATGTGCTCAAAGTCCAATCCCCTTGTTGTGTTTGTTTGCCTTTGATCTAATGTCCACATATGAGGGAGAACATATGATTTTTGGTCTTTTGGGCCAGGCTAACCTCACTCAGAATGATGTTCTCCAATTCCATCCATTTACCAGCAAATGATAACATTTTGTTCTTCTTCATGGCTGCATAAAATTCCATTGTGTATAGATACCACATTTTCTTGATCCATTTGTCAGTGGTGGGGCATCTTGGCTGTTTCCATAACTTGGCTATTGTGAATAGTGCTGCAATAAACATGGGTGTGCAGGTGCCTCTGGAGTAACTTGTGTCACAGTCTTTTGGATATATCCCCAAGAGTGGTATTGCTGGATCAAATGGTAGATCAATATTTAGCTTTTAAGTAGCCTCCAAATTTTCTCCCAGAGTGGTTGTACTAGTTTACATTCCCACCAACAGTGTAAGAGGGTTCCTTTTTCCCCGCATCCTCGCCAACACCTGTTGTTGGTGGTGTTGCTGATGATGGCTATTCTAACAGAGGTGATGTGGAATCTTAGTGTGGTTTTAATTTGCATTTCCTTTCTTGCTAGAGATGGTAAGCATTTTTTCATGTGTTTTTTGGCCATTTGAATTTCTTCTCTGTTTAGTTCACTTGCCCATTTCTTTATTGGTTCGTTAGTTTTGGGAGAATTTAGTTTTTTAAGTTCCCTATATATTCTGGTTATCAGTCCTTTCTCTGATGTATAGTTGGCAAATATTTTCTCCCACTCTGTGGATGTTCTCTTCAGTTTAGAGACCATTTCTTTTCATGAACAGAAGCTTTTTAGTTTTATGAGGTCCCATTTATCTATGCTATCTCTTAGTTGCTATGTTGCTGGGGTTTCGTTGAGAAAGTTCTTACCTATACCTACTAACTCCAGAGTATTTCCTACTCTTTCCTGTATCAACTTTAGAGTTTGTGGTCTGATATTAAGATCCTTGATCCATTTTGAGTTAATATTGGTATAGGGTGATATACATGGATCTAGTTTCAGTTTTTTGCAGACTGCTAACCAGTTTTCCCAGCAGTTTTTGTTGAAGAGGCTGCTATTTCTCCATCGTATATTTTTAGCACCTTTGTCAAAGACAAGTTGGTTATAGTTGTATGGCTTCATATCTGGGTCCTCTGTTCTGTTCCACTGGTCTTCATGTCTGTTTTTGTGCCAATACCATGCTGTTTTTATCATTATTGCTTTGTAATATAGTTTGAAGTCAGGTATCGTGATACCTCCAGCATTGTTCTTTTGACTGAGTATTGCCTTGGCTATTCATGGCCTCTTGTGTTTCATATAAATTTCACGGTAGATTTTTCAATCTGTTTAATGAATGTCATTGGAATTTTGATGGGAATTGCATTAAACATGTAGATTACTTTTGGAAGTATAGACATTTTTACTATATTGATTCTACCAATTCATGAGCATGGGAGATCTCTCCACTTTCTATAGTCTTCCTCAATCTCTTTCTTCAGAGCTTTATAGTTTTCCTTGTAGAGGTCTATTGTAGAGGTCCTTGTAGAGGCTATTGTAAATGGAATTGTTTTCATACATTCTTTTTCAGTTTGCTCATTGTTAGTGTATAGAAATGCTAATGATTTTTCTATGTTGATTTTATATCCTGCTACCTTCCTGTAGCTACTGATGATGTCTAGAAGTTTCTGAGTAGAGTTTTTTGGGTCTTTAAGGTATAGGATCATGTCGTCCGCAAATAGGGATATTTTGACAGTTTCTTTACCTATTCGTATTCCTTTTATTCCTTTTTCTTGCCTAATTGCTCTGGCTAGGAATTCCTGGTACTAATATCTTTTTTAGCTGTAAGTCCTGGTGCTCCCTCCCACTCAGTGCCTTAGCTCTTGCTGTTCCTTCAGTTGAGAGTTCTGTTCACCTTTTCCCTGTATCTATGCTGTCCAGCACCATACCGACAATTGTCTGTTGAACATGTGGAATGTGGACAGTCCAAATGAACTTGGGCCATGCATGTAAAATACCAGATTTCAGGATTTTAATATGAATAAAAGAGGACGTAATCACTCATTAGTTTTTATATGGACTGCATATTGAAATGATAGCTCATATCTATTGGTTTTAAAGTTCCTCCTTTCAAATTGGGCATGTTGGTACACTTCTGTAATCCCTGCTACTTGGGCGGCAGAGACAAGATCATAGTTCAAAGCCAGCCTAGGCAAAAGTCAGTAAGACCCCATCTGAAGAACAAACCAGGTATGGTGGTACTCATCTGTAATACCACCTACTTGGGAGGTGAAGATAGAAGATGGCCCAGGCAAAAACATAAGACCCTATGTAAAAAACAAGCTAAAAGAAAAAGGAGTGAGGACATGACTCAAGAGATACAGTACCTGTCTAGCAAGCACAAGGCCTTGTACCACAAAAATAAAAACAAATACTAATTTAACTTGTTGCTTTTTTCAATGTAACTATTAGAAAGCTTAAAATCAGACATGTTGCTTACATTGTATTTTCACTAGACTTGGCCACGACCACCTGCCTCTGTCTTATCTTCTCTAACTGTAAATTCTGAGTTCAAATGCTACATTCACTAAGGCTTCTTGCATCTCTCTCCCTTCTGCATTGTATGTTACAGGATTTATTGTAGAGTGCTTACTTACTTATTGTGCCTGGAATTGTATTTATTTCCTGTGAGACAGTAAATTACTCAGTGAAGAGCTCAGAATTTGGAACCAAGCTGCCTGTATTCAAATTGCAGCTCAGATATTGCTAGGCTTGTGACCTAGGAGAAATCACATAACCTCTCTATACATCAACAAAGTAATATTTTAAAATTATAGATTAAAAACGATACCTACCACTGGGTGCCAGTGGCTCACACCTGTAATCCTAGTTACTCAGGAGGCAGAGATCAGGAGGATCTCAGTTAGAAGCCAGCCTCAGGCAAATAGTTCACGAGACCCTACCTCAAAAAAACCCATCATGAAAAAAAATGAGGGGTTGAGGGGGCTTGTGGAGTGGTTCAAGTGATAGGTGAGCCTGCATAGCAAGCATGAGACCCCGAGTTCAAACACAGTGTCACAAAAGAAAAGAAAACAGTACCTACCTTTTAGGAGTGCTGGGAGGACCAAATGAGTTATATGGAGAGCATTTTAAACAGTGCTAGCACAAAGTGCTCCATGCTGGTGTGCACTCCATATCTCTTAATGAGGTTTTCCAGGGAAGCAGCAGTGCAGAAGTCTTTTGTTTTTAACACAGAGCACAGTGTTAGGATATAGAAGGTCCTTCTTCTCTGATACCCATTAAATTCATTATCAGCTTAATTGCAGCATTAAGTCCATTTTTCCTTGGGAAGTCACCAAGCCTATAGAGCTTTTCTTTCCACACTTTCAAAAAGATGACTCCAGTGTAGGGGAATGATGTGACCATTTAAATTTCTTTCAGACACCAAAAGTCAGTGTGGTTTTGGTTCTTCATTCCATTTTCATTCTCCTTAGGGGTACTTCCTGGGCAGCATTCTTGGGGACGCTTCTGAGGCTGCCTGCCATTCCCTTTTCCTATGAAGCGTTTCCAACACACTGAGGAATGTCATAGCTGTGTTCATTCAACATGGGTCTCCTCACACCTCTGAAAATTCCTCCACACCCTGTTTTAGTGGCAGTGCTTCCTTTGCATTTTGCTATCTCAGAGTCATTTCCTGTGGCTTTTTATTGCATTCAGTTTATTTATGTTCCTGTTTTAATAAAAATATTGTCATGTATTTAAAGATGATTTTTCTTGATGGCTACATGGAGAATGTGACTTTGTCTTCAGCAGGAGGTAACTTAGGGCATGAAGCAGATGTGATCATTAGTTATGTTTTATACCCAGGGGTTAGTCTCCATTTTTTTGGTCAGAAATTGGTCATATCAGCTGTAATTGGAGCTAGATAGATAGATTGCTGTGGAATGTAAATCCTCATGATTTACAACAAATCTTTCAGTTTGTTGGAGCACATTCCACATCAGAGGTGCCATCTGTGGCTCTTCCATACCTGGCCGGACCCACAGACCTGAGGTTTTTCTAGTGTCTTTTCTCTCTCCCCCTGTCTTATTCCAAATTGTGTCTTCTCTGAGCTCTCGATTCTCCTCATTCCGCCTCCTCCCTTGTATTGTACTATACCTGGCACTGCCATCATGTCACAGCACTGCTCACTTCCACTGGTGGCTGGAAGTGCTGCTCAGTCGCCATTGTATGTGGATTCTGTTTCTTGCCTTTCAGTTGTGTAGATCCTCACCTATCATTGGTTGGATTGAATCCAACTATCTTTAAATCAAGGCCTCATCCTGATAGACCTGACGCCTGGCTGGTAGCATCACACTCATTATACATCTGTTACATACATTGATGGTCACTCACAGATTTTGTTCTTGACTAGATTCTCTAAGATTCTATTCTAAAACTCTTTTGCACATGCAAAAATTATTAATAAAATTAGCTATATTAAATTGCTATAATTGATGATTAATTAATATGAATGGCTAATAAAATTATTGATTATTACTCAAAATAATTCCTAAGGATTATTTAGTTAGCAAGTTCGAGAGGCAGTCATTAGTGGTCAACTCCTGATTTCTCTGTGCAAATACTTCACCTTTCTGAACCTCTGCAAAGTAAACATATCACCTCCTTTCAGGAGTTTGTTTTGATGTTTCTAAGTCCCTCCCAGCTACTATAACAAAGTACCTGTGACTGGGAAATTTATAAACAACAGAAATTTATTTCTCACAGTTGTAGAGGTTGAAAAGTCCAAGATCAAGGCACCTGCAGGTTCAGTGTCTGGTGAAAATACCTTCCTCATACTTGGTTAAGCATTCTCACACAGAAAGGACAGAGAGTAAAGGAGAATGCTCCTTTCAACCTTGAGCCTTTTTTCAAGAGTGCTAATCCCTTATGATTTAACTACCTCCCAAAGGCCATAGCCTTGGAGATTGAGTTTCACTGTGAACTTCTGAGGGGATGCTAGAGGTGAGAGAACATAGAAAGGACAATGAGCATGTGGCCCCTCATGGGTCTTTGTATCCATGAGGTGAATCTGGATTATGTAAGTAGCAGAGATGCTTTACTTTGTGTCCAGGCTGTGAGCTGTGTGGAACTCAGTATCCTGCACTGCTGTAGTGATCCAAAGGTTCCTTGGATTCCTTTGCCAAAAGCAATGTAGTCAGTGCTACTTCCTAGACCTTGTGGGATTTGGGACATGATATAAAGTGTTAAAAATTAACACAATTTTGTTTTCTCTTCAAGCCATGGTGAGATGGTTCTATTAATGGTTCTAGTCTCACAAAGTCGTGTCTCTCTTTTCCTCATTTTGGCACCATTGAAAATGAGTGTGATAAAATCTGAGCTTTTGTGATCTTTTTGTTGGCTGTTAGCACAGATATTCTATCTGGTGAGGATTTTTTTCTCTATTTCCTTTCCTTGGCTAAAATGATAAATGCATAAATAAAGCCCTGGGAGCTGGAGTTCCTAATCCCAGTCCTTCTCTACTGCACACTAGGTCTGTGACCATGGACAAGTGACCTTATCCTCAGTGCCCTTGTGTTTTAACATGACAGTCATCATCTCATAATAGGAATGTAAAGATACGTTCAGTGGGTATTTTTATTTAGTAGCTGTGAGTTATCAGACAGCACTCATGCTTCTAGACAAGAGTCCCAGACAGGTCACTGTGCATTGGCATCTGTTGGTCATTGGTTTGGGGGCCTTTTTGGAACAAATGCATTGGGTACTACTCAATATTCACCATCCATGAGTGGAAGGCAGCTTCTCATTTAAGACTGAAAATGGACCGTAAGGCTCTGCCATATATTGCTGTTCGATCTACAGGTCACTTAACCTCTGCACATTCCATTGCCACATTTATAACAAGGAAAATATTGCCTGTATCAGTGATTACTCTGAGGAGTAGATGAGTCAGTAGATGACAAGCACTTCAAAGAGTGTCTGGCAAAATAAGCATTCAATAACTTTTAGCAATAGTACTTATTCTAGGTTTGGAAAGGCTGGGGTTAGAAAATGCCAGGATTTCAACACAGTAGTGAGCTAGTTCCTGTGTGACAAATGCTACTTTCTTCCGTAAATGATGACTTAGGGATTATTGTGCCCTGATGTTCCCTGATGTGGTGACTTTTCCTGATTTAGGATCAGTAGCACTCAGCCGAACAGCACTGCTGACCAGGGGTGTGACAAGAGGTCAGCAGGCTACCTGGACCAGCTGTGGTGTCAGGAGCCAAGCAGACTTGACTCAATTACCCAGAGGCAGGCAGAGCCACCGATTACTCTGTGCTTTTGGGGACAGTGAGGCATGGTAGGCAGGACTGTGGTCTGGGGACTGGGAAGTAACCACAGTGAGGACCAGCCAGACATGGCAGGAGATGGAGCAGTGTAGCTTTTCCAAGGTGGAGATTTGGCCCCAGTGGGGATCCAACAGGCAGCATCTGAAAAAGTAACAGGCCCTTGACATCAAAACTACAGTGTGTAATGAACAGGCACACTGCCTGTGAGTATCATGTGGCAAAGGCTGGTAGCCACCTGCTATCCCTCTGCCACAATAGCCCTGCAGGATGTTCACATGTGAGACCTTGTCCAGAACATGTCACCCTGTGAACAAATGATTTCAGAACCATGGGACTCATGTCTTCAAGACCAGAAGTAAGCAACCATGACCCCAAATCATCTAGAACCCCGCTTCATCTCCTGCATAAACCTTGCCTTGACTTCCCACACTCCGTATTCACCCTTTTCCCCAAATATCAACTCAAATTTGCCCATAAACTCATTATTTACTATGAGTGTTAACCTAGCCTCAACATTTGAATTATTTCTAGACATCGAAATTTAAAGTGAAGCCGGGGGCATGCATCAACTAATATTAGTACCTGCCTTGTAAGTGTGAAGCCTGACTGAGTTCAAACTCCAGTACCTCCAAAAAATAATTTAAGATGAAACAACTCTTAGTTAACTAACACACCTTTTTTTTTTTTTTTAGAAAAGTGTTCCCTCAAGAAATGATGTCATCATTGTAAGTTGATCCAGTGCCAGTTTGTTTAAACTTTCCCCTAGAGAGGGCTGTCATTTACAAAGCCCAGCGACTCTCCACTTCCCCTCCCTGCCATTGTTAGCTTCCAGAACTTCAGAGTAAAATATTGAGAATCAATCAGTCACCACAAGGGGCAGTCACAAATAATTGAAGACAGCCTGTTGCTGTGTTAAATTCACTTACTCAGATCTTTGTCCATCTCCCCGCCCTCCCAAGTACTTCACCTTCATCCCTTGCCTTTATTGGGAACTTGACTACTGGTTAGGTGACTGCAGAGTGTAGGAATATTTACAAAACAAGCAAAAGCTAAATTTGGCACATGGGCCATAGTTTCCCAACCCGTGATTTCATTAGAGTACACTGAATTTAAAAAACAATGATGTAATGAGTCCAACTCCTAAAGAGTAAAGTAATTAGATTTGATTTAGTGGATTTTATAATTTCTATTACATATGTGTAGCTTCTAGTCTCCATATATGTCTCTCTTTCTCTACACACACACACACACACACACACACACACTCCTATTTATAGATCCATATTCAGTATTATATTTGTGGTTTTTTGGGGATTTTTTTGTTTTGGTTTGGTTTTTTTTGTAGTATAGGGGTTTGAATTCAGAGCTTTGTGCTTGCTAGGCAGCTCTCTATCACTAGAACCACACCCTCAGCCCTTTTTTGCTTTTGTTGTTTTTCAGGTAGGGTCTCAAATTTTTGCCTAGGGCTAGCCTCAAATTCCAATCATCCTACTTATGCCTCTCAGCTGGGATTCTGATAGATGTCATAGTACCAGACTTGGATCATTAGGTGAGATGAGGTTTCTCTAACTTTTTGCCTGGGCTAGCCTCAAACCATGAACTTTTATTTTTATTATTATTATTATTCATATGTAGATACATTATTTGGGTCACCACTCCCCCTGTCCAATGCCCCCCTTTCCTCCTCCCCTCCACCCCACCTACTTCTAGGCAGAGCCTGTTCTGCCCTCTTATACTCCAATTTTGTTGCAGAGAAAACATAAGAGATAACAAGAAAGACATAACATTTTTGCTAGCTGGAGATAGAGATATCTATATAGAGAGATTCCTAGCGTTGCTTCCATGCACATGTGTATTACAACCCACATTGGTTCATCTCTACCAGACCTCTTCACTACTTCCTGGTCACCTTCCCATAGTGGCCTCTGCCAGTTTGAGATTACTGTATTTGCTAGTCTACAGTGGGCACATCAGCCATATTCAAGTTTTAGGTTTCCTTCCCTTCCCCTATTTCTCCCATGGGTGTTCTCCCCTTAGTGTGTAACCCATGTCCAATAATATTACTGCATTTGTCAAACTATGATCTTTCTGATCTGTGCCTCTTGGGTATCTGGGATTACAGGTGTAACCACCACACCCAGATGAAATGTAATGCCTCTGAGTGTTATTTCTTGAGAAGACATCCATTAAAAATAATAATTAGCCTGATTTCTTATTAATAATGAACTAGGTATTAGAAGCAGCTGCATTATGACTTTATAATTTCATAAATTATTCTTCCTGAGACCTGGTGTTTAGTCACTTCCAATTATACTTTCCCATTAAAGAATGCTGTGATCTGGGTTTGAGTCTGTAAAATTTTAATAGGTGGTTTTCTCCAAAGTTTAATTTTAAAAGACTTAAAAAATTTACCCAACTTTGTGGTTTTTGCCCTGTCCTGATATTCTTTTAATTGGTTCTGCTAATGTGAATGCCCTTTCAAATATGAAAAAATAAAGCAAGAGGGAAAAGTTGATTATTTCTGTAATTGGATTTTCTCTTGAATAAAATGATTTCACCTACTTTATCTTTCTGACTTAAGGGATGGGGGCAGGAGACCAGTTTTCTTTCCTATTGTAGTCAGAAGCAGAAAGAAGAAGGTATAGTCTGTTCCAAGGTATCAGAATGGCGGATTGGTTTGGGCTGTAATTAATTATTGATGTTGAATATACTGTGGCCCCTGCTTTCACTCTCAAATCTAAATTTCCACTGTGAGCAAAATAATTCCATCCAGGAAGAATTCTAATTACTTTAGTAATTATCATCTTATCTCTAAATAGAATTCAGACATTTGCTGCAGTTTATGAATGTTAGAAATGTTTCATTTCCTTTTCACCTTGAATAACAGAAAAATACACATTACCGAATCCAGCTTCATTGAACCTTATAATTCATGTTACCATAGAAACAGAAAAACTCATAAGAATTGTGTTAACAGTACCATAGATAGTAAATACCTTCACTCTAACCAGCAGTGTCATAAAATGATTTTAATAACAGATGTGTAAAAATTCCATGAAAGCTAATATGGTTCCTTTAACAGTATTATCCAGTATGCTTACTTTTAATTTTTAAAGCAATATCTTTCATCTTATGTAAGGCCTTGTGCTTATTCCAAAATATTCACTATGGAATGCAAGCATAGTATTACAGGATAAAAAACTTACTTAACATAGTATTTATTTAATTTTTAGTTAACAGTGATGATTCATTTGATTTTTGCTTGAAGCCAAACTGTATATTTTGGATTCATACCAGGTTTAGAAATGTAATGGGTGACATTAATTTTTAGTGTTTCTCTTCTGGTTTCTTCACCCTTTAAGCCTACTTGATAGCTACATTACTTTCTGGGTTTCAGAAACAATTTTTCCAGATACTTGATGAGTTTTTACTGCAGGTATTTTATAGATTGTTTAGTTTGGTTGTATCATTTTAAATTTTGATCTTTCTGAATACCCAGAAATTTGCAAAGTGTTACCAAATCATTTGCCTTAGCATCCTTTCCTTCTGTCATACATGTTTCTTTTCTTTACTTTAAAACAGTAAAATTGTACAAGATTTAACTAGGTGACTCATCTTGATTTTTTTAGCTTATTAAAGCTTTTATTACTTTCAAAAATAGAAAATAATTCAAAAACTAATTAGTACCAAATTTTTCTCTAAGGCTTCTAAAGGCTATATTTGATTACAGACATATATAATTAATACGTTAATTATATGTTAGCATGAAGATTTTGCCTAATATTTGAAACCGTATCTTCAAACAAGTAGATTTAAACTTGTCCCTAGGGGCCAGAAATTTTTGTAAGTGTTCTTCTGTAAAGAAAATTAATAGTTGTTTGTTTACAAGAATATATTTTATATATTGTATTCAGTTTCCAGACAAGTAAGATCGAGGTTTTTTTGTGCCTATCTTTTTATTAATTGTGAGTTGACTACTTTATTCTAAGAGATATGATATGTAAGTATGGTCTCATTAAAGTAGCAGAATATGAACACTGGTAAATTTGATGGTTTTAATTAAGGTTGTGTCAAGAATAGAAGTATTTCTAACAGGATATTTAATATAGCAAAATGGTTAAATAGATGCTAGGAAACTGGAAAACACAGTTTTCATTATCTTTGAAATAACATAATAATTGACACTGGGGACTCTTTTTACATTACTGATTTTCTTTGAGGTTAGCTATATGAAATTGATCACACCCAACCATTATTTTCCCCCAAAAACAAGTACTATTATATGACTCAATTTATAGATTCTACAAAGATACTTATTTCTATTCAGATTAGTCAGATACCTTACTTTCTCTATTTAAAAGAAAATGAATAATATGGATTATAATTAGATCAAAAGATTATCTATTACCCTGTAATCCATTTTTCTAGTATTTTTGGTTACCCAATAGTACTCGCAGAAATATTTAATAATCTTATTTGGGTCATAGAAATCTTTAAGAATCAGAAAAAAACTGTGCCCACTTCCCCCAGAAAAATACACAGACAATTTTATGTATAAATTAAGGGGGCCAAACACCTAGTAGATAAATCATAGAGTGACAGAAACTAAAAATCAAGGGCAGTGTTGGCAAAGCACTTCATTTATTTTGCATGCTTTTAGTCTTTATTCATTAGAAGCATGTCTGTCTAAAGTGGCACAGTATAAATGCATGCCACCCTCTCATGAGCTTATAACAAGGGAGTCATTCTAGGTCCTTAAACAGTGAATAGGACTTAGTTAGAGAGAAGGGTGGGTAGATGGGTGGGTGGATGGATGGATGGATGGATGGGCCGATGGAGAGATGGGTGGATGGGTGGGTAGATAGATGGATGGATATTTATTCACTTGAACAAACTTTACAGAAAGAAAACTGTGTACCAAACTGCTATGTAAGCTGACTACTTTCTCAGTAAAATTATTTGAGCTAAGATTATTTTTAGTTTCCAACTTATATTGACCCACTTTCTATCTATTCAATCACCTACAAAATTCTAGTGTGGTCCACTTATTAGATCTCTTAGGGCTTTTGTCAAGTTTTTCTGCAACCAGAATTTCTTTCAAATCTAGAGCATTTTAAAATTTCTTACACCTTACATGAAAACCAACTCACCAAAATGTCGATGTCTTCCAGTTTTAGTTAATATTGTTTGTGATTAAGAAAGTGGTTGGGTGTGATGGTTCAGTCTGTAATCCTAGCTACTTGGGAGGCAGAGCATGGGGTAGGATCTTGGTTCAAGGCCAGTCTGGGTAAAAAGTTTGTGAAACTCTGTCTCAGTCAATGGCTGGGTACAGCGACATGCATCTCTCATCCCAGCTAAGTGGAGAAGCACAAATATAATTACAGGCCAGGCCAGCCTGGGCATAAAGCAAGACCCTATTCCAAAAATAATCAACACAAAAAGGGATAGAGGCATGGCTCAAGTAGTAGAGCGCCTGCCTAGTGAGGACCTGAGTCCAAACCCCAGTACCACCAAAAGAAAGAAAGAAAATCAAACTGTTCATATTATATAGGCTCTCTTTAAGTATCTTTTATATTGTGGTTATATACTCCTATAATTTTCTAATACTTACTTGTGGCACCACATAAAAAAATGAGCAGAAATAAGGGTCATAGGTATGGCAGTAGGAGAATAGCTCAGGTTCTGGGCAGTCTATACACATGTATTCCTCACTTCTATTAGCAGTCTCTTAAGGAATGAAAAAGCAAATTGATACCAGTTAATACCTGCTGCATGCCAGCTGCACTCATTACTTCACTCCATCCATACAACCATCAAGGAAAGGATGCATTGTAGAAGAACGGTCTGAAGCTCTGCTCAGTGGGATAACCTGTGATAACCAGGTTAGTAATCAGGAGCCCAAATCTGTCTAGGTCTAAACTCTTGATTTCTTTCTTCGGACACTATTGCTGCTTCCTCTGTCTGAGCCATCTGCAAAAAGAAGTAATTGTATCTACCCATTTCTTAATGAATGATGATAATGCTAAAAATAAGAATAAAGTATCTTAGGAAGAATAGATTTAGCTAGTAACGTATTAGATTTTGAAAGTGCCTTTATATTCAGAGTGAGTAGTGGGAAGAGCACACTTTGGGTTGGAAGATTCAAATTTGAATTCTGATTCACAGCAATAGCCTGGTGACCTTACATAAATCTCTTAATCTCTATAGACCTCAGTTATCTTCCCTTTAAAATACAGTTCCAAAATTACAGGGAGGTAAATCACTACATGAAAATTAATAATAATAAATTTTGTTTTCTATGAACTTGTGACTACCCAATCATTGCGATGAGCACATGTGTGACGATTCAGAAAGAAGATCGCCTTGGGCAGTGAATGATTACATTATATATGATTCATCTGATATGAGTCACCTGATATGATAGATATCAGATCCATCCTTTAATTGGTACTGATTTTGTAATTATCAGTGATGTACCTCTCTGAATCTTACTTCTCTAATGGTACTTTCCCCATTTCTTATGGAGACTGAATAGGAACTTATTGTATTAAGCAAGATATAAAGTGTTACCATATTGCCTGTCACTTAGTGTTTATATAATAAATGATGGCAGTTATCTTTCTGACAGGGTTGCAGTAATAATGCCTAGTACACACTGGGCTATGTGGCTACTCTGAGTGATTTTTAACTATGAATTATTTTACTACAAAAGGAAACTGAAGCATCCAAATGTTATGTAAGTTACCTAGAGGCGTGCAACTGGCTAGTGATGAAACACCATAGTTATACAGGGGAAGGTTTTTTCCCCCAGGTATCCATGTTAAAAGACCAGGAATGAACTTCCAAGCTATACTAGTCTTTCTTTGTTTTGATGACTCATTATGACTTTTCAACCCTTATTTAAAGTTTTGATGCTCTTTCTGTTTTTAGCCCAGGTCATTTAGGATTTATTTTTTTCATAAAATGATGAGAATAAATTTAGAGTTCCTGAAAAAAAAAATCCTTAAGTCGATGTGAAAATGTTGAATTGTTTTCTCCTTAAGTTTCCTCTTTCAATAAAATAAAATGACTCCTTCCTTACAGTCATATGATTGTACTTGAGAAATAGGTCCAAGTTTTCTTTCTTCAAATCCTTAATGATTTCATGCCCAAGCATAATTCTTTTCAACTTTGACCTTTCCTTTTAATATCTTTACCTTTTACCCTCTTTGTCCACATTTAATTCTTTAATTATACCTTGTGAAAAGTTCAGCTATGAAGGCGTCCTTACAAAATATTATAGAGGGTTGATTCCTACTTTCTCTCTGTCTTCAGAAAACTTTTCCTCACACTTTTAACAAATTGTGACTTTATTTAGACAGCATACAAGTGCCCAAGTGGAAGTATGAAGTTTGAAGATTGTTTAGTAGATTTATACCGTGGTCCAATTATCATCACAGTTGATTTTAGCCTACTTTCATTGTGTCAAAAAAAAAAAAATCTCTCAATGCCTGTTTGTACATAGTTTTCCTATACTCAGTCCCAGCCAACCCTGATCTTTCTTTTTCTCTCTCATAAGTTTGCTTCTTCTAGAAATTTCATACAAATAGAATCATGTAAGTAGTCCTTTGTGTCTTCCTCCTTTTACTTAAGAATATTTTTGAGGGCTATGGAGTGGCTCAAGTGATAGAATACCTGCCTATCAAGTGGTAGGCCCTGAGTTCAAAAAGAGAATGTTTTTGAGATGAATCCATGCTGATGGCTTTATCGAATGTTTCTCTTGCATTTGTAAGTAAATTTTCATTATGTGTTGTATGGATATGCCACACTTTGTTTATCCCTTCACCATTTGATAGACCTTTGGACTGTTTCCAGATTAGAGCTACTTTGAAGAATGCCCTTTAAAATCCACATAGAAATCTTTGTGGGGGCATGTGTTTTCATTTCTCTTGGGTAGATAACCAAGACAATTTCTGGGTCACTGTCAGTGTTACATTTTACTTTTTAAGAACTTGCCAAACTGTTTTCCAAAATAACTACACCATTTTAAATCACAACCTGTAAAGGATAATATTAACTGTAATGTTTCAGTTCTCCATGTATACCAAAACCTGTTCTTTTTCAGCCCTTTTTCAATAGGTCCATTTTATTGGATGTCTATTTTTAACTTACATTGCCTGAATACCAATGGCATTGAGAAACTTGTTAGGTACTTAGTAACTATTCATGTTTTCTTTAATGAAATGTTGCCCCGTTGTAGGATTGCATTGTTCTTCATTAGTGAGCCATAAGAATTCCCAATATATTTTGGAGGAAAAGGACCTTTTCCTAAGATACATAATTTAGAAATGTTTGCTCCTAATCTATGGCTTGTTTTTGTTTGTTTGTTTGTTTGTCTTTTGTTTTTGAGATGGGGTCTTGCTATGTGGTTCAGGCTGGCCTCTAACTTGTCCTCCTGCCTCAGCCTTCCAGTCTTTTCATTTCTTAAGGATGTCTTTCAAATAAATCCAGTTGAGTTTATCTTGGATAGTATTTTTGGCATTGGTGTTATAGCTAAGATATCTTTGCCTAACTTAATGCCACAAAGATTTTTCTGTATATTTCCTTCTAGAAATTTTAAAATTTTAGTCCTTACTTTTAAGTCTACGATACATATTGAACTTTCTTTTAATTTTGTAAGGTAAAGGATCTAATACATGTAGGGTTTTTGTTTTGTTTGTTTTTCACATATGGTAGCCACTTGTATACCATTTATTGAAAATTCTTTGTCTACTATCTTTATTGCATTAGCTTAGCAGTTTGTTGAAAATTAAGCATAAATGTATAGGTATAGCAAAATAAGCCAGACTCAGAAATACATATATTGCATGTTTTCCGTTATTTACAAAATCTAGATCTAAAAATACAAACAAAAAGACATAATTGGGGAGGAGGGACAAGAAAGGATAATAGGGGAGTGAATAAGATCAAAGTACTTTGTGTATATGGATGAAAGTATCATAATGAAACCCATTGTTTTGTACAATAAAAAGAAAGTATTTTCTCCTTTCATGAGAGATACCGATCTAGAGTTTATTTTTAAGTTATTTCTCTGACTCTAGACTTATAAAATCAGCTCCTTTCTCAAGTATCTTAATAGAGTCTATAAAACTAATTTTATTCTTTCTTATGTTTGTTAGAATTGGGTTGTGTTGTCTGTCTTGATGGCAAGATGTTGTCATTCATTAGTTTGGCAACAGATGAAAGTATATTCACATTTTCTTCTTGAGTCCATTTTCATAATCAATTTCACCTTAAGTTGGGAATTTATTGCCACAGAGTTGTTCTTAGTGTCCTCAATGCTGATAGCATCTCTAGTGTGATGTCCCTTCTTCATGCCTGAAGTTGATCACTTGACTTTTTTCTTTGTCTATTTGGTCCTTTAGTAATTGATCAATTTTTTTCAAAGATGGACCTTTTACTTTCTTTGAATTTTTCCTTATTGTTTTCTATTTCATTGATTTTTTTTCTCTTAACTTTATTATTTCCCCTCTTTATTTTACTTTGAGTTCAGTTTGCCCCTCTCTGTTAGCGTCTTGAAATGAAAGTTGAGATTACTGACTTTTATATCTTTCTCACACAGATATTAAATCTACAGATTCCTTCTAAGGACTACTTTAACTATATAATCATATATTTAGATATGCTGTGTTTTCATTTTCATTCAATTCAAGATGTTTTTCTCCCCTACCTACCTCCAAATTACTTTTCCCAATAGTTTAGAGTAATTGTTCTAAAATAAATCTCAATAGGACTAAAACAAAAAAGTTTCTTTTACTCATGTGTTTTGTTTATGCCTAATAATTTTGGCGATTCTAATTTTCTTTTGAGATAAGTAGCATATGTATTAGTACTAATTTTTTCACATGTAGAATTGA
Source organism: Castor canadensis (assembly GCF_047511655.1). Classification (NCBI taxonomy): domain Eukaryota; kingdom Metazoa; phylum Chordata; class Mammalia; order Rodentia; family Castoridae; genus Castor; species Castor canadensis. Next base: position 34,944,069 of record NC_133393.1, on the reverse strand, counting down.
GGCTCATATTTTCTTGACTTAAAAAATAAAGTAATACCACCCTCCTTCATGTTTTTGCCAATAAAACACCAAATTGCAAGTGAAATTCTTGAGAAGAACTAAAATACATTTTAAGAAGTATTCCACATGTTCAAAGTATGGGGTATGTGTGTGTGTGTGTGTGTGTGTGTGTGTGTGTGTGTGTGTGTGTATTCAAGGTAAAATAATTAACTCTTAAAATATTTAGGGTTTTCTTAAATCCCAGTCTGGGGCTAGCAAATAATGAGTCCTCTAATTCCATGTTCCTCATAGATTTTCATAACTAAGGCTAGCACTGCTCTGACAAGGTCATATGCATAATGAGAATAATTCTTACTTTGCTTCCAAGTTATTTAACAAACCCATTTTGCCAGTAAATACAAGACAGAAAAAATAATGGGTCAAATTTTTCCTGTTATTTACACTACTGGAGTATTTTTATTTTCACCTTTCTTTTAGGATTATCTTTTAAAACTATTATGAAAACATAGATATAGAACATTTTTAAAATTTAAGACCACATACTACTTAGTGATTGCATGCATTGTACTCATAGCTTCAATAAATTTGTGGAAATGATAATTTAAAAAATTTGAGCATTTAAAAAAATTCATAGTACCTTAAAAACATTGCTTACTCAGAATTAGCATCTTAAATATTTGGATTAATATTCTGTTTTACACCCCTTATAATTTCCTCTTAGCCACTTTAGTCAGACTTTGTACCACTTCAAACTTCTTTTTCTTTTATTATTCATATGTGCATACAAGGCTTGGTTCATTTCTCCCCCCTGCCCCCACCCCCTCCCTTACCACCCACTCCGCCCCCTCCCTCTTCAAACTTCTTTGATTTCCCCATACCGAGAAGAAATGTTTGCTAGGCAAATTAACAGTGTAAATGTGATTTTAGTTGTCTAACCTAAGGGATCAAATTATTTTCAAGAATGTAAGCAGCATCATTTGCATATTTAAAAATAATGTATAGATGAGCCTCATCTAATGTTAAGATATAGTCTCTGCTTTAAAAACATAAGTAATCAGCATATATTCTTACGGAGTTTGAAACCAATTAAACTATTTCTACTTTAAATATTGAATAGTATAAGTCACTAATTCCTAATAGCCTGTTCCCTCCTGTGTTATTTCAGTCCATTTTATGTGGCAGTTATCAAATACACTCACATACTCATTATCCTGTTCTTTATGAGTCCTATAAAGGGTTGTCTTTTTTTTCCCTGCTGGTCCTGAAGGCCAAAGTAAGCAGGTGTTGCATCATACTGAGCCAAACCAACGGGTCCAGAACGATGGGGACTCAGCAAGGGGCTTTCCTTTGGGAATACCCCATGATCTATTGCCAAATTCATTCCAATTCATAGATTAGGACAATAACCAATTGTCTCTATTTACGTAGGAATTGCACAGGCAGTTTCTAAGAGCATTTTTAAAACTTTTTTTTCTTGGGGAGATAGACTTGTCTGTCATTATCTGCTGTTACCTGTTTTGTTTTTGTTGTGGTTTTATTTGGCCAGGTGTAGTTAAAAGACAAGTGTAAACTAGCTAATTGAAAATCCACTTATAATATTTTTCTGTCACATGTGCTTTAGTCTAGAGAAATGAATTTTCAATGTACATCTTACTGTAGAAGCATATGACTTTTAGTCTTTTCAAATGTAGTATTGATTATCCTTAAAGAAGAAAAAATGTGTTTATGTCACAGTAAAAAATTTTAATTTTTTTTCAAATATACCATTTCATCTTTCTGTATGATCATTGTCTCTTTTCTGTTTATCATCACAGAGAAAAGTTCTAGTCCTTAGAATCTACCTTGCCAATTACATTTTAGCCAAATAAACAATTAGATGAGACAAAATAGGCTTCAGGAACAAAATATTCTCTAAAATAAATTTGTCATATTTTTACACATGCACAAAGTAGTACACAAAGTGTGGAAGGCCGTTGTTTTTATTGAGTTGTTTGTATTAGGAACTCAGTAATTTGACTTTCCTCATTTACATCCCTTGCTCTCTCTTACACCCCAAAACTGTTGGGTTCATCTGTCTAGAACTGCATTTAGATGACAGGAAAATCAATATAAGTATTTGTTTTATGATTTGAAATATTTTTCCTATTGTTCATGGTTCAAAACATTTGAGTGTTACTGTCATTCTGTTATTGTTACATTGTTAAAATACAAGAGGACATTGTATCATACTTCAAAGACACTGAATGGCCACAGTGAAAATGACTTCCAAGCCACTCACATTTTGGCCTATCAAAAACAAACTCAACTTGCTACCCCTCCTGTGCTAAAAAGCTTTTAGTGTTTTGGGCTCTTAAATATGAAAGAGCAGCAAGAATTGCTGTTCATTGATGAAAAGTCTCAACCATCAATGAGATCAAAGTATAAATCTGGAGGAAATAGATACAAATACAGTGATCAAAAAATTTGAGGAAAATTTTTAATATCATCAGATAAATAAGAAACAATGTTGCATCTTAAGAACAGAAACAGGATGCTTTGAAAAGGAAAATTAAACAATGAGAAAGAGTTGTGGGAAATTTGAACTATAATGTTGAATTCATTTATAATAAAAGATTGAAAAATATGTTCAAGTAATTGTTCCAGAAAATAGAACTAAAAGACATAAGTGGAAAATAAGAAAGAAGAAGCCAAGGATCCATCCCGTATTTTCAGCATTCAAAAGAGACATGTCCCTAAGAAAGAAAAATTAATTATTATATTTAATTTTATTAAATTAAATAAAATAAATAAAACAAGACTTAAAAAAAAAAAGAGAGAGAGAAAGAGTGACCAGGAACAACATTAAAGGATAGCAGCAGGTTCATTGTATACACAGTAGATAGCTGAAGAAAGTAGGAGTGGTATTTCCAGAAAAGGGGAAAAAATGAACTGGTAAATTAAATAAAACTTGAATGCTTAGAAAATAGTGTTGGCTTTTGATAGGTCTGATGGAACTTTCAGAAAATATTAGCATCGGAATGTAAAATATTAAGCAAAAATTTTCAAAGAGGTAATTATTAACCTTAGGAAAAATTAAATCTTGTAAAATATAATTTGAGGGCATAGCAGTTGACCCTGTAGTAAACAGTATCTCTGCAACTCTATCGCTGGAAGTACTATCAACTGAACTGGAAACTTCACACACTTTACATTGCAAAAAGAAGGATACAGTACTTTAAAAGCTAAGGCCTCAGTTACTGCAATAGGCAAATCAGTAAATAGCTCCTAAAAATCAACAAATCTACAAATAGCAGGCAAAGCATCTATTTTTAAATACAAAGGAGAGAACAAAGAAACATCTTAAAAGACGTCTCTGAGGATGGCCAGGAACCACTGTTTTTCATTATAATCCTTTAATTTTTAGGGGCTTTTAAAAAACTATTTGCAAGTGTGCCTTTCCTAAAAATAAAATGTAATTTTTAAAAAAATCATGCTGTTTAAAATGTCAGGGAGATAATTATGGCGTGTTGTCAACTTTGTACATTTTTGTCTTACTGTTTTTCTAGAGTTCCTGGAATTACCATTGCTACAGATATTATCTGTGGTTTTCCTGGAGAAACAGAGCAGGATTTTCAAGAAACAGTGAAACTTGTTGAAGAGTACAGGTTCCCAAGCCTCTTTATTAACCAGTTTTACCCAAGACCAGGAACTCCTGCTGCAAAAATGGAACAGGTTCCAGCACAAGTGGTAAGATATTTGTCTTGTAATGTATAAGTTTGTGCCAGTAGCTATAAAAATGTAGTAACCCTTAAGTTATAAGAATTTAGAGAGAATTTCAAGTTTGGGTGGGGAGGAGGGAACCTAGAAGAGTTAAATGACCTTAGGCAGCTAAAAGCAACTAAATATCTTTTTTTCTTTTGAAGAGTGAAATTTTAACTACTATCCAGGATTTACTTGCATGAGTATGATAGATCTTTGGATGTCTCAAAATTATGCAGCATTTGAAGCTCTTATGAGCATGAGTAGGGGGTGCAGCTCAGTGCAAAACAAATAAATGAATGAAATCTAAATAAATATCTGTGAGCAAACAGGCTTCTTATTTCCTTGCTTCCTAAGAGACACTTTTCATAATTTGTTACTTACTGAAAGTCCCTAGGTTTTTTTACTTCTCCATAGAGTGGTTTTAATGAGTGTTCATTTATCATCTCTGTCTATCCATCCATTTGTCCATCCCAAGTGTGTACTAAATTCACAATAAGCCTCAATTTCTTTTCATCCTTTCACATTCATAGATATATTAGAATGATAGCACTCAAAATAAATGTAAGTTTGAGATGCAATAAATGCAAACTGTTTCTTAGAATGCCCCAGAAATGAATAATCTCAAACCAATATTTAGCTTCTAGATTCATAGGCTGAATAGGGAAACCAATATTTAGCTTCTAGATTCATAGGCTGAATCTACACCTTAAAGAGGTGTAGATTAAGTAGAAATTTTCTGTTGTTTCTAATAACTCAAAAATGTATGCACTATTGTTATTTTTACTCAAAAACATTATAGGAATAAATATAAAAAGGAATAACCTAATGCTTAGTACTGTTTGTCTAGTATGCTATATATGAATATCAAAAATGACATATGATTTCATTAAAAACAAAGTGAATATCAGTCTTTATTTCCCCCAGATTTTCTCAATGTTAATTTCACAAGTTTTAGTGGCTACAAAGATAAGAAAATATTTTTCAAATAGGCAAATTTAATTTGCTTTCTCATTTAGTCAAGGAAAATTGCAAATAGCACAGATAATTAACTTTCCACAAACATAAAAATAAATTAATTCACTCTCATATGGTCAAGTCATTTATTATTGAGGTATGGTTTACATACAGTGTAATTCAATCTCAGTGTACAGCTGTGTGAATTTTGATAATGCATGTAGTAGTAGAACCTGTTGTATCAGAAGCCAGGTGTGGGGCAGTTCCATCAGTACCCAAGACTCCTTCTTACCCTTCTGTAGCCATCTTCTCTTTTCTTCCCCAACTCCTGGCAACTACTGATCTGTTCCTGTTATACTTCATTCTGTTTTTAAATTTTACTTCTTTATCAACAATGTTTTTTAACTATAACATGCCTGTATAAAGGTAATGCTTATAGTTTTTTTGTACATAAGTCTTACATATAATTTACAGTAGTCAATGTTCACTTTTATGAAAGGAATTTTGAGATGTACAACCAGTCAGATCCATGAATGGAACATTCTTAGTATGGTGGAGGCCCTTGTTGTGCTGTAAATGGGTTATTACCCTTTTCTGTCCTTTCCCTCATTCTAACTCTCTATTAGTTTGACCTGTTTTTAAACTGGATGTAAATGGGAGAGTTTCTCAGTGTTTGAATTTGGTTTGTTCATTTGTTTTGTTTACCATTATGTTGGTAAATCTAGTGTGTGTGTTTAGAAGTAGCTGTAATTCATTCATTTTCATTGCTCTATACTATTCCATAGCATGCATATATAATTTTTTCATTCTACAATTAAAGGGGAAGTAGTTATTTTCAACATCTTAGTATTAGTAGTGCAACTGATAGAGTTGTCGACATTCTTGTTTTTATCTTTTGTTCTTTATGTTTCTGCTATGTTCAGCGAAGAGTGTAATTGCTGGCTCATAGGAAATTATCCACTAGATACTGTCAAATAGGTTTCCCAAAAAGTTGAACGAATTTACAATCCCAACAGCTAGAAAGTATATGCTAGAAGATCCATATACTTTCCAGATCTTTTGCCATTTATCTGTTGGCTTAGCAGTGTGATTTGTTTCCCACCCCATGATTTACAGGAGTTGTGTGTGTGTTATAGATACAAATCTTTGTAGGTCATAATAATTTAAATATATTCTTCCATCCTATGACCTGTGTTTTCATTCTCCTCCTGGTGCTTTTTGAAGACTAGACATTCTGAATTTTAGTATAGTACAACTTATCAATATTTACCTTTCTATGTCAGTGCTTTTTGTGTCCCACTTAAGAAATGTTTACCTTCTCCACATCATCCTGAAGATACCTCTTAATGAACTATTCTAAAAATTATATCAGTGTGCCTTTTGCCTTTAGATCTCTAGTTGCACTAGAACTCATTTTTATTTGAGGTGTGAGGTATGTTTGGGAGGTGGGAGAGGTCAAGGTTTTTTCAGTCTGTCCATTTGAAACCTGTTATTTTTTGAAGATCTCATTCTTTCCTCACTGTTGTGATTGATCACCTTTGTAGTAAACCAAGTGCTTGTACACATGCGGGCCTTTCCTGGAGTGTTATTCTGTTCCTTTGGTGGGTTTGTTAATCTTTCCACATATGCAAGGTTAATTACTGTAACTTTATAATAAGTTTTGGTCATGACTATATAAATATTTCAACTGTTTTTTCTTAGGAATTGTTCTATTTATCTTGCTCCTTTGCTTTGCTAACTTTGTCAAGTGTTACCAAAATTCCTTCTGGTGTTTTAATTAAGATGGCAATGGTTCTATTGATCATTTTCAGGGCAATTAATGTTGGAATAATGGCAAGTTTTCTATCTTAAAGATATCTTTTCATTAATTTTGGTCTTCTCCAACTTGTATCAGTTACGTTTTATAGCTTTCTGTACACAAATCTTACTTGTCATTTAAAGTATTGAATTTATCCCTGTATGTATTCTCTTTGCTACTATTAAAAATATTTATTTTCAATTTTATTATTGCTGTTGAGAAATATGATTGATTAAAGTATATTTACCTTCATTCATCTAAGTCTCCAATTATAATAGCTTTTCTGGAGTGTTCTTCACATTTTCTATGCGTTCAATTTTCTTTTCCTTTCCAGTCTTCATAGCTTTCTTTTTTTTTCATATTATTACTGGCCATAATTTCCACTACATTAATAAACAGAACTCATCATCTTTGTCTCCTTCACAAACTCAAGGGAAGAGTTTTCGGAATTTTACCGTTAAGTGTAAAAGTTATATATAATAGTTTGGGAGTTAGTTCCTTTCTATCCCTGATTTTCTCAGAGATTGTTTGTTTTATGTGTGTTTCAGGAATTTTGTGGGTCTTCCCAGTCTTTCCCACTGAAATAGACTTCTTTCGACAAAAACTCCATCACAGATCTTCATGAGGAGATCCCTTCTCCATCTTAGCACCCTGCTTAAGTACTTTTCTTGTATTTATCCTGCTTAGGGTTCTTGGCGCTCTTTCACTCTGTACCTTGGTCTCTTTCATAAGGCTTAGAAACCAGCCATTCTCTTCAGATGTTTCTTCTGTTCCCCAGTCTCTCATCTCTCCTGGAATTTCACTTATACAAGCTTGATACAGTCTTTGTCCTCTTTGTATTTTTATCTCTTTACCTGGTTCCTAGTTACTCGTCCCTGATAGATAGTTGTCCCTGAGTTCACAGCAGCAATAGCATTGGGTCATGTCTGAGCACTGGTTTTCACCCATGAGGCAATGTGTCACTCAGCTTTTTGTTGCTACAAGAAAGTACCTGGGATGAAAGATTTGCTTTGGCTCATGGTTTTAGGGGTTCCAGTTCATGGCTAATTGTCCCCATTGCTTTTGGGCCTGTGACAAGATAGTATTTCATGGCAGGAATGAATAATGGAGGAACCAAGAAGCAAAAGAGAGAAAAAAGAAGCCAAGGTCCAATATCGCCTTCAAAGACACTCCCAGTGTTCTACTTCCTTCTGCTAGGCCCTACCTCCTCTAAAGGTTCCACCATCTCCCAAGTAGCACCACAGGCTGGGGACCAAGCCTTCAACATATCAGCCTTTGGAGACATTCAAGATTTGAACTGTAGCAGACTGCTAGAAATGCAAACTCTCAGGCCCCACATACCTGCGAGCTCATAGTCTTAAAGCACTGTTCTAATTTACTAATCCTGTTTCATCTGTTTTTAATTTGCTTTCAGACCTATCTATGGATTTTGTAATTTTAGTCAATTTACTTTTTACTTCTAGAATTACAATTTGATTATTAGATTCCAATATCCTAATTAAATTAATTCTTCATATTTTCTTTTGTACTTTTTGAAGACTTCACTCAGTTATCTTAAAGTCTACTCAGAATTTTCTCTGTATCTAATATTGGTTTGTTTCAGTTGTCTATCTTGTTTTGTTTTGTTCTCTTAATTTTTGTCTTCTTGATTTCATTTCTATGTGCCTGGTAACTTTTTATTGAGTGATGATCATTATTCATAAAAACTAAGCAACAACAAAATATCCCGTATAGTAATGGACTGCATTCCATTCTCCTCCAGTCAGGATATAATTCTGCTTTTGCCAGAAGATAAAGACTGATCATTTAAACCTGAGGTTGATTTTTTAAATAGGTTTTTAGTCTTTCCAATGATTAGTTTATTTTTGGTTTGATCTTACTTTCTGAATGCAGCCAGTGGTGTGGTCATAACTTTCATGGTCACATCAAGGTAGTTGTCTAATTGGTAGCATTTGTCAGTTTTCATGGTGTAAATACTTCCACTGTTGCCATTTTTAAGCTATGTGACATCACTGACCTTGGAATTATAAAGAAATGTACAAAACTAGCTTTCAGGAACTGGTATAAGCCAGATCTAACACACCACCAGCATGGCTCTTTTGGGTCCCATCTGAGATGCGAATCTTTTCTTCAGAGTTGGTTTCCTGCTCTGGTTTTTGCCTCCCCAGACTCATGAGAATGCATCAGACTCTAGCTCCTCAGCTCCTTAGCTTTTGCCCAGCAACTCAGCCTCCCACCATTTACTTCCAAATTGAAAAATACCTAGAAGGGAAGAGTGATTCCAAATATTGAGCTCTCCTTCCCGTTCTCTGTGGAATGGTGGTCCTTCGGGTCCTCACTACTCTGATAACTTCTTGGTATTCAAATAACACATATTATAAATTTCATTCACCTTACCTAATTATTTTTGGCTAGACCATTGGTCTAATACAAGCTGGTTTGCCTTAACAGCAGCAGACCTCATTACATAAAATCAGCTTTCAAGTGCTTTTTTTTGTCTTTTAGTTTCTAAACATAGTCCCTTAGCATCTTCCTTATATTTTTAAACTTCAGTCACTGAATCCTGGCATAGCAGAATTAGTTTTTTAAATATTTTTTTCAATGCAGTTCTAAGTTGGTAGCAAAAATGAGCGGGAATTACATAGGATTGCCTTACATTTCCTGTCCTTATATGTGCATAGCCTCCCCCATCACAAATACAAGTAGTGCATTTGTTACAGCCAGTGAATGTACATTGACATACCACTCACCCAGAGTCTATAGTTTACATCAGGGTTCACTCTTGCTGGTATATATTCTATGAGTTTTAACAAATGTGTGATGACATACATCCACCACTGTAATATCATCAGAATATTTTAGTTTCATTGTTCTAAAAAGTCCTCTGCATTGTGTTTTTTCACCCCTCCCTCCTCTGTCCCTGGACAACCACTGATCTTTTTACCATCTCCATAGTATTACCTTTTCCTGAATGTTGTAGATTTGGAAACTCAGTATGCAGCCTCTTCAGATTGGTTTGTGTCACTTAGTAGCATCCATTTAAGATTCCTCCTAGTCTCACAGCTTGATAGCTCATTTATTTTAGCACTGAATATTCAGTGCTGAATAATATCTAGACGTACCACAGTTTATTTATCCTTTCAACTCCTAAGGGACATCTTGGTTGCTTCCAAGTTTTGGCAATTATGAGTAAAGCTGCTCCAAACATCTGTGTGCAGGTTTGTATGCGGACATAAATTTTCAGCTCATTTGGATAAATACCAGAGCACGGTTGCTGAATTGTATGGTAAGGTACGTTTAGTAAGGGGCTGCCGTGCTATCTCCCAAAGCGGCTTAGCGTTTTGCATTACCCTTTCAGTGCCTTAGCGGTGCTGTTACTTCATGTCCTTGCCAGCATCTGGCACTGTTAGTGTCGGGATCTAGACCATTGTAATTCTGTGTAACGGCATGTCACTGCAGGTTCCATCTTGCTTGCGGTGGGGTTTGGTTTGGTTTGTTTATCCGGTGCTAAAGAACACACCCAGGTCCCCGCTGAGCTCCGCCTCCACCACGCAGTGCTTTCACTTGCATTCCGCTGAGGACCTGCGACACGTCATGTTGGGTATCTTGTCTTATACTTCTCTGCCACTTGTGTATTTCTGTGGGTGAGGTGACTTTTTAGGTCTATGTGTTTTGTTCTTGTTGAGTTTTAAGAGTTCTTTGTATATTTTGGACAGCAAGCCTTTATTAGATGGGTGTTATGCAAGTATTTTCTTCCTGTCTGTGGCTTGTTTTATCATTCTATTGAGGCAGAGGCTTTTGTTTATTATTTAGCACTTGTTGGAAAAAGTATCAATTTCCCGTTGCACTCCAGTCTGAGACAGTAGCCTTAGGTTGAGGGTTGTTCTTTTTTGTGACATTGTATTTGTTTATTTATTGACAATCTATTTCTTAATTTTAGCATGCATTAATAGTACAAGGTGAGTTTACTGTGATAATTCCATAGATGTGGACAGTGTACACAGAATGTGTTCACTCCTTCTATTATATTCCCTTCCTCCATGTTGTTTTATTTATCACTCTTGGTTCTCAGTATTTTGTTCTTAAAGAGCCAGTATTTTCAGATCCTCCTCTCTGTTCACCCCCTCATGGGGCTGTCTTGTCATTACACACATTTGTCTCAGTTTTCTAAAGTTTCTGGGTGACAAAATACCACAAAGTAGGGGGCTAACGAAAGCAGGAGTTTTTTTTCCTCACTCTTTGGGGGCTGGGGGCACAAAAGCAACCCCTGCTCCCTCTGAACTATGTAGAAGAATCCTTCCTTGCCTCCTTTTAGTTTCTGCTGATTTGCTGGCCATCTGAGCTGTTCCTTACCTTACAACTGTGTAACTGCACCCCCTGCCTTCATTGTCACAAGGTGTCCCTGTGTATCTGTCTTCCCATAACTGTCGTCTTACAAAAACCACCTGTCCTATGGGATTAGGGGCCTTCCTACTCTTCATGTTTGTTTTATCTATAGCAACAGTATTTCTAAATAAGGTCACATTCTGAGGTTCTAAGGATTAGAATTTCAACATAACTTTTTTTGTGTGTGTGGAGGGGGATATGATTCAATCCACAATACTATTACATATTTCTGTAGTTATGCTCCAAGTAAAACTGTTGTTGCATGGAGTTTTATCTTTATAAATTTCAGAAACTTAAAGAAAAAGATCTAAGCAATGATGATGACACTTTAGAGATCCGCAGAGAGGATATATAATGGACTTTGAGTTTCTTACATCTCCAAAATTTACCAAAAATGAATAACTGTTTGCTCTGCCTGTCTCAGGTAGTTTATGAAATTACTTATGCAACTATAATCCATTAAAATACAATTCTATTATCCATTGATAATTATTATTTTTACTCTGATTTATTTTTCGTTTCCCTGCCCAAAACATCAACAATGAAGGTAGAATATAACTTATCATTGGAAGAAGAGCACAGTACCAGTTGCTTTCAAATAATGGCTTTCTCTTCTGTTTTTAGAATGACTCAGTAAAGATAGACTATTTTCTTAGATGTATTTTATCCCTTGTGATATAAAATGAATTTCAATATACTCTCCCCTTTCTCCATAAATACTTTTATATACATACTAGCATTAATATACACAAATTTCAGTGTATTATAGTACAGCTCTGATAAGTGAACTAAATTATGTATATTTCATCATGTAAATCACTGAATGGATAAAATACTGGTCAATCTCATTTTGCCTTTGCATAAGGCAAGTGATAAATTCTTTGCCAGTCATTTATTGCATTCTAAAAAAAAAAAACACTGTTAAATTAATAATGAAAATACATATTTTCATGAACAGGATGAACTAAAATTTATTTTTCCTTTGCTTTTGTAAGATTATTTATATATAAGAGATTTAATAGTGAAATCACCTAAGCCAAATTAGAGTGACCTTGGACTTTTAGATTAAAGGTCAGATTTGCATGTTTATATTTTCTGTTCCATTAAGTCTTCCTTCATTAGTCTTTATTCATCCTAAAAAGCTCTAATAGTATTTTTGAGTTATGGCTGCACTGCTTAGTCCACCTAGAAAAGTTTAAAAAAACTTTTGATCCTTAACTGTCAATTTCAGACTTTACTTTTTAGAAAACTTTGATGAAACTAATGAAATTGTGATGTGATTTTTATTGTAAGAGGACCAGAAATGGAAAAAAAAAATGAGTAAGTAAACCTTAGGTAGGGAGAATGGCTGACTGTTAGAATATTCACATTGGTTTACATTGTGAAATTGTGGTATTAAATCCACCTGTTTATTCATCTTAGTAATGTCTGTAAATATATGGCAGTGTAAAAAAAATCATAGTTCACTTACCTGAAGTTTTTAGAATTTTTACTCTTAAGATAAAGAGGCCCCCACAGACACTTACTGCCTCAACCCTGAAGGAGTGTTTGTGCAGAGAGGGCTGGAGGGACATCCTTGAGGTAGAAAGCAGCAGATTTGCTAAAATTGCCCATAGCAGATTTGCTAAAATTGCCCATGTGGATGGGTACATTTTTTTGCTGTAGGTGTTTAAACCAAGGCAAGGTGACTATTTGGAATACATAGGGAATAAAAAATGTTCTTAAATCATATGCAGAATCTTGTTCAATTTTCAGATTTTGGCTCTTCCAAATCTTACTGCCTGTGAGACCAGGACATACTTTATTTAAAGCACGTGCACACCCAACAAGCAAACCCCATAGTATATGAAAGAGCTCTGTTGCTTTCTCTAAATGTTTTTAAATCTTGTTGTTTCTGAATATGATCTTAATGTTTAACAATTCAGTATTTTAGAGAATATCAAGTTGCCTTACGAAAATAATTGTAATGCTTTTAGCCTACTTGATAACATAATTACATTATCTACACAGTCTCAGATTTTCAAATTAAATGTCTTTGTTTGGAGAAAGGAACAAAAATATTTTCATGAGACTTTATTCTCTGGGTTGTTAAGAACATTTTATTTCAGGTTCCCAATCATTGCTCTAGGGAGCCCCTTTTCTCAAGATCTGTTCGTTTGATTATGTTTGCAATCTTTGAACGAGTTGTATTTGTCACCTTTCAGTTGCTCTTTTAGGCTACCTTTTTCAGGACATGTCATTTCTCTTTTACTTTCACTTTGATAGAGTTTGTACCCTGTCCATATTTTGTTGTATTTGGATTTTAGCAGATCACCTAAGCAGAGGTTTTCATTATGGCTCCATAATACAGTAAGAAAGTATGAGCTATATTAGAATCAAAGAGATGCTGGGTGCCTCCTTCCTTGCTAGGGTTTTTATGCAGATGATACTCATTTAACAAGTGGAAAATTGAACTTAAGTGTCTCCAGGTCCCCTTGAAATGCTTAATAACATTTGACTCTGTCATATGGTTTCGAGTTCACCATTTCACTTGTAAATGGGAAGTTTATGTGCTTTCTTTTTCTAAATGACTGCCTTAAATATGTGACCTCCATCTACTGTTATTTCACTTTCTATTTATTATGAATCTTATGACTGTGCATAATCAGTTGATCAATTTATTCTGGAATATAAGCTAGGAATATTAAAACATAACTATGAAGTTAGTTGCTTAAGAGGGCTCAAATGGCAGCAGTGACACTGACTATGGTAGGCACAATAACTGACTCCCCAAAATGTCCACATCCTTCTAAAACATGTGACTATGTTAGCTTACAAAGTAAAAATGACTTTGCAGATAAGATGAAGTTTTTTAAGATATATTTTTTAAATTGTTTAATTAGTACATAACGATTGTACTCATTTATCTTATACTGCAGTATTCCCATACATGCATACAGTGTGTATTGATCTGATCAGGGTAACGGGCATTTATCACTTCTTAGTGTTGGAAACATTCACAGTCTTTTCTACTAGTGACTAAACGTTATGAACTCTAGTTCCCTTGCTGTGTATAGAACATGAGAAGTTATTCCTGCTATCCAGTTGTACCCTTGTTCCCATTAACCATCCTTTGTCTGTCCTACCTGTGCCCCCATAATCTGTAGTGACCGTTATTCTACATTCTACTTTTTGAAGGTTTAGGGTTTTTGTTTGTTTGTTTTTTATGTAGAATCTCACTGTATAATCTAAGCTGACTTTAAACTAGTTATCTTCCCAAGTGCTTGGATTACAGGTGTGCACTGCCATGCCTGGCTCACCCCATTCTTCTGAGACTAATTTTAGCTTATATATCATATTTAACAAGTTCTTTATCCATTCATCCATTGAAGGGCATCTAGGTTGATTCCATATTTTCACTAATGTGAATAGGGCTGCAATGAACATGAGAGTACAGGTATCTCTTTGACATACCAGCTTCTTCCATTTGATACATACCCAGTCGTGGAATGTTGGTTAAAAATTTAAAACTCTTGCAATAGGGACATTATCTTGGATTTTCTTGGTGGGCTTAGTGTAGTCACAAGGATCCTTATAATGGGTAGAAGGTTCAAACTTAGAGAGAGGAGATGTGAGGAGAGAAATCCAGGTCCAACCAATACATGTTTTGAACATCAAGAAAGAGTACATGAACTAAAGACCAGAATACCTTCTCCCCCTAGCCTCTAGAAGGAGCATAGTGTTGCAAGAAACCTTGATTTTATCCCACAAGGCTCATTTCAGATTTCTTACCTCTAAAGCTGGAAGAAAATAAATTATTTTTTAAGAAAATAAATTATTTTTTAAGTTTAAGCTGGGTTTGGTGGTGCACCCCTGTAATTCCACCAGTGGAAAGGCTTGAGGCAGGAGGATTTCAAGTTTGAGGCCAGTCTGGGCTACATGGTGGGGCCCTGTAAATTAATAAATACTAAATTTATGTATAACTAAATTTATGTTAATTTATTGCTACAGTAGCAGGAAACTTGTCTGCCAAATATGGGGCTGCTAGCTTTTAGAGACATTAATTGAACTTTCAGCTCTGTTTTGATGTGCTACTAGATGCCACACAATCATTCCTACATCTGTGAACACTTGGGTAGATGCTAGCCTGCAGACAGAGTGATTGTTAGGACTGATCATAATAATGACATAACACTTTGTATGTGTTACCTAATTCCATTCTCACAACACATCAGGAAGTTGAGGCTTAGTATAGTGAGAGAACTTGCCCAAGGTCACACAGATAGCTCCTGCCTGTCTTCCACTCCTTCCAGTACACTTTGTGTTCCTACATTATCTGTCCACAGCCAGCATATTCCCTCTCCTTCTACTCTGCTTCACATTCCCTAGTCCTCCTTCTGCTTCACATTCCCTAGTCCTCCTTTTGCTTCCCATTCCCTAGTCCTCCTTCTGCTTCACATTCCCTAGTCCTCCTTCTGCTTCACATTCCCTAGTCCTCCTTCTGCTTCACATTCCCTAGTCCTCCTTCTGCTTCACATTCCCTAGTCCTCCTTCTGCTTCACATTCCCTAGTCCTCCTTCTGCTTCACATTCCCTAGTCCTCCTTTTGCTTCACATTCCCTAGTCATCCTTTTGCATGGCAGGGACAAGGTGGGGAGGAGAGCTCAGATCATTTACACTAATCATTTAAGGAATCAGATATCCTTCACTGGCCATTCCATCCTACTGTCCTCCTCCTCTGTATTCCCATAAGGTTCTGTGCTTATTTATACTACATCCCTTGTCACAGTGGATGGTCATTGTGTACCTCTAGGTTTTGAGAAATTTGGAGGCAATCTTCCTATCAACATGCACCTAGCGTAATACCTGCATACATAGCAGGAACTCAGTGCCTGCTGAACTCACAAATGCTATAACGTTGAATTCTGTAGGTTGAGATGTCATTGACCATAAGAAGTTGAGGATGCCTGTGTAAGAGAGAAAGAAAACTTACCAGTTAGGAGCAGCATGTGAAGAGACCAAAGAACATTTAATGAGCATAAAACTCATTCTGTTTGGGCCGTAAGGTGTGTGACTGTTGTTTGTTTTTTGGTGAGGTAGAAAGGAATATTCAGTAATAGACAGTTGTCAGCAAATGAGTCAAGAGATAGGCAAGGCTTAAAGATGGCCTTATAAGCCATGTAAATACTTTTTAACCTGTCCTGAGGGCATTAGGGAGCTACCAACTAGGAGTGCTCGTGTGTTTGTTTTAAAAAGCTCATTCTGGATGCACTGAGGAGAAAGAAGCAGAGAGGGACAAAGTACTCAGAAAGAACAATTTTGGAGATTTTGCAAGAACAGGTTTGGAAACAATTTAGTAAGTGGATTTAAGGGATCTCTGGAACTTGTTCCTAGACGATGGATAAACATTCTTCTTTTGGATTTAGTAATCCTAAATCCTGGACTTAGCTACATGTCATCAACATTATTCTGTGTTCTGTGAAGAATATTAACTCAGCTTTACAGAAGATCACTTAACTGGTTTTTTTGTCCCTCCAGATTCACGGAGTAAATATTGGTAGACCAGAACATTTTATAAGGAACCCTGAGCAGTCCCTAAAATTTAAAAGAATACAAATTGTTTCTGCCTTTTGGCCCAGCTGGTGCTGTTGCCATTCTTCTTCCTAATGGTCATGAGATTGTTTCCTGGACCAGAGCTAGACTTTTTCTATTCTGAAGTAGAAATGGCAACCTGGACAGTCTCCTGTCTCTTCCCTATCCCTTTCCCCACTTGATTTTCTCTCTCCCAACCTGTTTCTATTTGGCATTTATAGAATTGTCTTTTTCCTTTAGCCTCTTCATCTTTCTTTGTGTCTCTGTGATTATAAACACCATAAGATAAGCTTACCAGTTTTGTGTGTGTGTGTGTGTGTGTGTGTGTGTGTGTGTGTTTGAACCGGTAGAAACCTATCTGGATCTGGGAAGGTTTGAAGAAACTAGATCTGTAATTGTCTTTCTTTTCAATTTTTTTTTATCCTTAAATTGAGCACTTCCTTTTATCCACTCACACTCAAAAACTAAAGGAAAGGAAGTAATGATAATGTTTGGAGCACTGTCGACTGAAAATAAAAAAACTGTTGATAAGCCTCAGCTGCGAAGAAGGCCATAGCCAGCTATGATAACACCTTGGTCTTGTCAGTACTACAAGCACTTTTGTCCGTCTTGAACATGAAATGTGAGAGTTTAACAAATAAGATTAATCTAGAGTAGATTGAAATGGTATCTTTCAAGAGTTCATGAAAGGAGAAATGCTGTTTCTAAGAAGGAATTGCTCTCCAGGAATGGAGGCTGTTGGTTAGGTTGGGCTGATACAGCCCACAAGACTGAACTGAATTCCGTTATAGTATAAATCTGATCCATGTAGTCAGACTCACAGAATAGGACTCATGCTATGCAGGTGCAGACCAACTCCAGGACAGCCATGTTTTTGGGGGTCTGGGTTTTATTCAGGATGGTAAAGATAAGAAGAAAAAACCTCAAATATCTTAATAGTAAAATCCATGTCATATGCTTGTCCTATTAATTATAAATCATTGCAAGAACAAACCAGGGACGGCTACTTGGGAATCCACGTTGGTCTTGGGAATCAGCATCTCAGGTTTTCTAAAATGATGCAACTTTAAGTAATGAAATGTCAAATATACTTTGAGAACCATGACTTCTTAATTTTTGCTTTGTGGGGGAGCTTATAGGAAATCATTTAAAACAAACAAAACCTCAGTTCCCAGAAAAGTAATAATATACATGATAACAGGGTTTTTTTCGAGGTGGGTATTAGGATTTAAAAAGACAGAATAAATTTATATTATATAAAGAATGTAAATTCTATCCTTTGGAAAGTCATCTTTATTATATTTCACTCCAACTTTTTTCTAGTGGTGATTACATACCTTGTTTTATACAAGTTTCAAAAAATTTACAAGGATGTGCATAATTCCTTTATACCTCTTATATGAATTTGATTTATTAAAATTGTAATATTCAATTTGAAGCCATTTTATTACCTTAATAATAACTTTAGAAGTGAGTAGACTCTTTGAAGTAACTTTTCAAGGTAAGTTACTTACAATGCTATTTTTTATTTTTTTTTCTTGTATTTTTTTCAGTGGTAACTATGTCTCATTAATAACTTCCTATCTGTAATTTTCCAAGAGACTTATAAGTGTAGCTCCATGTGTTAGAACTGATATTAAGTGTTTATGCAGGTCAACAGAATATATTTGATAATCTAACATGAAACACATTTCTAATACTTCCCCCTTGGAGCTTTGTTTATTTCATAATTAAGGACAAACTAATCAAATGTGAGCAGTTAAGCATTCAAATGGACAAAAATATAATCTACTAATTATGTTCCATTTGAGATCTTATAATCTAAGAGGAATGTCCTGATCGTTTATTTTGGCCATTCATAGTAAAATGTCTTCAGAGAAATGCTGTGTAAAATGTCAGAAAATGTTAGATGTTTGAATGTTACTGTGTGCCAGAAACAAACATAGTCTAGGTTTTTCATTTATTTTGTTTCCTGTAAGTCCTTCTGCCTGATATCTAATATTTCTTGTTTGCAACCACTTTGCAGAGGCTCAGAGAAGTTAAGTAAATTTGCCCCAGGTTACAGAGTGATTAAGTGAAAAGCCTGAGACTGAGACTCTATTCTTTCTGACTTATTGTTCCTTGATGTTAAAACAGCAAAACAAATATTTCATTCCAGAAAATCAAAATAATTTTAGAACATTTTCATTAAAAGGTATTGACTTTCAAAATGCTTTACTATTAGGGCAATGATTTTATATTTATATGCCTTAGACATTTTTTTAAACTCTTAAAAATTATTTTAGACTTACAGGAAAGTTGTAAGAACAGTACAAAGTCTTTCATTATACCCTTTACTAAGATTCATTAGATTTTTTTTTAACATTTTGCTGTGTTTGTACTCTTTCTCTCTCTCTCTCTCTCTCTCTCTCTCTCTCTCTCTCTCTCTCTCTCTCTCTCTTTCTCAAGAGAGGACAAACAGAAATAATCACAGATATTTTTCCCCTGAACAATTTCAGTATAGATCACAAACATCCCCTTTACTCTTTAATAATTAGTGTACATTTCCTCGTTGAGGATTTTGTGTAGCTACAAAATTGTTATCACATTCAGGAAATTTAACATTGATTCTAATACTTTTATCTAAGCCTCAGTTCACATCCCAGGATGTCAGGAATTTTGATAGTGCCTATAGCAGTTACTTTTCTGATGCAGTAATCAGTCCAGGATCATGAGTTGCATTTTGTCATGTTACTGTTGTCCCCTTTAATCTAGATGGTTCCTAAGCTTTTCTTTTTCTTTAATGATAATTAAAATTTTTAAAAATGAATGCTTACAGTTGTTTCATGGAATGTCCCTCACTTTGGGTTTGAGTTGTTCTCATGGTTAGATTCAGGTTAAATGTTTTGGCCTATTAAACTAAATAAAAATGGTATTAGATCCTCCTCAGAACATCATATTTGAAGGTATATGATATGCTTTTGCCCCTTGTTACTGATAATAAATATAATCACTTGCTTAAAAGTATTGTCTGGTTTCTCTACTGCATAGTTCTCTTTTCTTGAAATACGAGCATTTAATCCCAAATGTCTGACAGAAGAAAGAAAAGTAAAAGGCCTTGAAAACTTAAAAATCTTCAGTGGTTTGGTTTACACTTTCAGTTTTATGATCTCTTGAATTCCTCATAGTTATATATTCTGAGAGGTTTTTCATTTTAGTTTTAACCTATTCTAAATCTTATTTCTGACAGTCTTTAATCCTGAGCCTGTATTTAAAAAAATAAGTTCACTTAAATGTAGTATGCCATGCCACCAGCATTGGGTGGGCCAACACTTATTTCACTGATATACCTGCTTATTTACTTGGCAGGTAATACATGTAGAACGTCCATCCTCAAAAATTGTACAAATCAAAAGCCTATGTGGGCTTAGAAAAGCTAGGTGAATTCATGGATGATAAATTTTTAGTTTTAAGGGGAAATTCATAGGTTATGAGTGAACTGTTTCTCCTGAAATACTGTGAGATTCATCACTGAATCTTTCTGGGTATGAATTAATGTCAGCCTCATACTGTTGGAGTCAAAATGCTGTCCATGAATCTTACATTCCTTTACTGCCTTGCCTCTGAACCTTTGGTATCTGTGAATTCACAAAGCATCCTCTCAAAAGACTTTCTGCTTGGTTTGAACTTATTATTTACTAATATAAAGAGGTAGAGAACGAATTCCTCATATAAGTTCCAGTTCATTGTGAAAATAAGCACAAAAATAACAATTCCATTGTCATAATGTCCTTTACTGATCCTTATAGGTTATGGAATTATTTATTCTTCAGTCTCTAGGCAAACAAGTTATATATATATATATATAATTTTTAGTCTTATCCCAGACTTACTCATTTTTTCATATGTCCATTATACACAGTGTTAGACTGTCAGTTACTTTGTTAATAATCAGTATAAACCTGATTATTTCCAAAACAAATTCATAGATTCCATATATGTATATGTGAATGAAGGGATTCTTTTTTTTTTAAGTGTACTAAAAATGCTTCAAAGAATAAGTACAATTTTAAGATTTGGAAGAAAAGATGAAGAGAGATCTAATTTAATTCTGTCATAAATCCTGCTAAAACTGCAGTTTAGAGAATTTTATTGCATGTATTATTAATCCATGAGAGTAACGAGAGTAAAAGAAGCAACAACAACAAAGTTATGATAGCTGGATAAAGCAGGTAAGCACTTGGAAACTGCCATTGCTCATCTGGAGAAACCCGAATGCTAACATAGCAGTGGGGAAAAATGAAAAACCAAACTAAGAAGCAATTTGATATCTAGTTGGCCCTTCATATCCATGGGTTTCACACCTACATCAAACTAGGGAAATAAATGCATCAGTATTGAACATACAGACATTTTTTCTTATCATTGTTCCCTAAATAATACAGTGATCGACATAGCACATACATTAGGTTACATAAACGATCTAGAGATGATTTAATGTGCACAGAAAGATCTGTGTAGGTTATATGCACCTGTTATACCACTTTATAGAAGGTACTTGAGCATCTCCAGTTTTTGGTGTCCTTGGGGATGGGGTCATGGAACCAATCTACCTTAGAGACTGTGGGACAGTTATGCACTACAGATTATTTAAATGATCAAGGACGGAAGGGATAACGAGATACTAAACTGAGAAAGATTATTTAAAAACTAAGAAGCAGTTAGATTACTTTCTTCCCCTTTTCCCCCCAGTTCAAGCTTCCAGGTGACATCCTCTCACCTCTCCCAGCTGAAGGCTGGTAGCTTGTTCTCTGAGGGGAAAATAGAAACTTTTTGGACAGAAGGATACTGCGTGTAGTTAAGAGCAAGGGGAATTTGGTCAGTATATGGATATTGAATATTGTCTTGTTCAGCACTTAGAATATTGTCAGTCATGCATGCCTCTGCTTCCTGGCAAGAGTTTATAGGAGTGTCTTTGGGAAAGCTGGCCAGTCTAATACTTAGAAATGCGACATCAGAGGTTCCAGAATTAAACAGTCCAGCCAGATCACCCTGTAGTGAGCCTTATTAGACAAGTGCAAATCACAGCCTCAGAACTTTCAATTAACTTTTTTTCCTTACTCTTAAACATGAGTAGCAATCAAGGATAACCAGGCATCTGAGGAACAACCACTAACTGACATGAAGAATAAAACCAAAGCCAAGAATGGAGTGGAAGGAAAAAAGTAGAAACAGAATTCTGCAAGAAGAAAAAAACTTGAATGGAAGAACTATTGGTAGTGTTGTCAGACAAATGAGAGAAGTTATTTAATCCATAAAACAAAATCAAGGTACCATTTAAAAAGAAAGATTCAGCCAGGTACCATTGGCTCACACCTGTAATCTTAGCTGCTTGGGAGGCTGAGATGGGGAGGAGTGCAGTTTGAGGCCAGCCCAGGCAAGTAGTTCACAAGACACACACCTCCAAAATAACCAGAGCAAAAGGGACTGGAGATGTGGCTCAAGTGCTAGAGCATCTGCTTTGCAAGCCAAAGCCCTGAGTTACCACTAAAAAGGAAAAAAACAAAAAACAAAAGAGAGAGAGGAATAAAATGAAAGATTGATTCAGAGTACAAAAGAGAATTGTTAGAAATTTAAAACATGGTAACAAAAGAAATATCCTAGAGTTGGGAAATGAAGTAGAGGAAATATCAAAACGTAGAAAAATTAAAATAACTGAGATAGAAAATAGGAAGAAAAGGAAAAATAAGGGACAGTCCAAGGGGAAGGATCCAACATTCAAACACAGATTCCAAAAAGAATGAGCGAGAAATAATGAAAAAATTCAAGGGCATTTGCAATGACTAAAGGACATGAACTGCTATGTCGTCACCCTTGACCCAGCATTATGAATCCACAATTGACCTAAACCAAGATAGAAGAACAGGCCACATTCAAAGGGTCAGGAATAAGAATGGCTTCAAACTTCTTAGCAGCACCCAGAGAGCAAAGAAGTAATTTCTTCTCTATTCTGATGAAAAATGCTTTCCATCCTAGAATTTTATGCCCAGCAATCAGATTTCGGAATACTCACTTCTTAGGCACCTTTTAAGGAGATTCTGGGCACCGTTAAGACAGTAAACTAAAAACGAAGATATTAAGAGGGGCTGGCAGAGTGGCTCAAGCAGTAAGAAACCCTGCCTAGCAAGCATGAGGCACTGAGTTCAAACCTCAGTTCAAACCTCAGTGCTGTGAAAAGAAGGAAGGAGAGGGAGGAGGGAGGTAGGGAGGGGGGAGATGAAGGAAGGAAGGGAAGGAAGGCGGGAGGAAGGAAAGGAGGGAAGGAGGAAGGAAGGCAGGAAGGAAGTTAAATACAAGGGACTTCACACAGATGAGAAGTGACAAAATCTTAGACCTTGAAAGCAGGCAGACCAAATCAGAGCAGGCCAGAAAGCTTTGAAGGAAACTTCTTCAAGATTAAAGGGAAGGGCTGGAAATGTAGCTCAGTGGTAGAGCACTTGCCCAAGGCCCTGGATTTAATCTTTAGCACCACACAAAAAAAATAAGACGAAGAGGAGGAGAAGAAAAGAGGAAAAGGAAGAATGAGAAATATCACTTATTATTTAGCCAGAAGGCTGTGGGGAGATATAAGCCCAACTTTACATTAATACTTAAGGCAGACAAAGGCACCACAAGAAAAGTATAGGCCATTATCTCTAATCAACACTGGTGTAAAAATCCTTAATAGAATACTAGCAAATTCAACACACATCAAAAAAGATGGTTACCAAATGGGACCTATCCCTGGCATTTAAGGCCAGTTTTAATATTTGCAAACCAATCAATATGATACATAATAACAACAGAATGACATGTAAAAATAACATGATCATGACACTGAAAAAGCATTTAACAAAGTTCACATCCTCTCTTGATTATAATGCTCAGCAGTTTAGGAATATAAATTAAATTCATCAACCTAGTAAAGACCATTTATGAAAAATCCACAGCTAACATCATGATTTATGGGGGGAAACTAAAAACTCTTTTAAAATCTGTTACAAAGCAAGTATACATACTCATACCACTTTTATTTGATACTGGAAGTACAAGCAAGAGCTTTCAGACAAGAAAAAAAAATAAAGGTGTACAAATAGGAAAAGAAAAAGTAAAATTGTCTTTACCTACAGAAGATATCCTATATGTTGAGACTCCACAAAAATTATTGGAACTAATAAATGAATTAATTAAAGTTGCAAGATACAAAATCAACTTACAATGCAACAAAATCAGTTGCATTTCTATGCAAAAATATACATACCTAAACAAAAAAAGAAATCAAGGGAAAAAAATCTCATTTATGATAGCATCAAAAATAAAATACTTAGAAATAAATAATAAATAAAAAATTTGATGAAAGGAATTAGACACAAAATATCCAGTGTTTGAATCAGAAGAATTAATATTATTGAAATGACCATAGTACCCACAGGTTCAAATCAATCAGTTGCAGATTCAGCATAATACCTGTCAAAATCACAGTAAGATTCTTCACAGAAATAGAGACAACAGTCTTAAAACTTGTGTGGAACCACAAAAGATACTAAACTGTCAAAGCAATTCTGAGAAAGAAAAGCAAAGCTGGAGGCATCACACTTCCTGATTTAAAATTATACTACAAGGTTATGTTAATCAAAACAGTATGGTGTAGGCATAAGAGCAGACACATAGATAAACAGGACAGAATAAACAGCTCAGAAATAAATCCAAACATGTGTGGTCAACTCATTTGTAACAATACCACCAGGAGGACACAATGAAAAAAGAATGGTCACTTCAATAAATAATTTTGGGGAAACTTGATTTCTGCATTCAAAAGAATGAAATTGAAACCCTTATTTTACATCATACTCCCAAAACAACTCAAAAGACTTAAGCAATAAGATCTGCAACCATACTAGAGAAAAGGTTAGATCAAAAAGAATTAACCTAGAAGGTAACACCCACACACAGGAAATCAATGTGAGTCAGTGCCCTGTCCTTATCTCAACCAGCAAAAACCCTTGTTCCTTCCTATTATTGCTTATACTCTCTCTACAACAAAATTAGAGATAAGGGCAAAATAGTTTCTGCTGGGTATTGAGGGGGTGAGGGGGAGAGAGAGACGGTCAGAGTGGGTGGTAAGGGAGGGGGTGGGGGCAGGGGGGAGAAATGACCCAAGCCTTGTATGCACATATGAATAATAAAAGAAAAATGAAAAAAAAAAAAAAGATCTGCAACCATAAACTAAGGGGAAAATTTGGGGTGGGGGCGGGTTTCTTGACAATAATTGCCTTCACAAACCACTATTCAATATCACCTGACACCTATCAGGATCTCTGTTTTCAAAAAATACCAGAGGTTGCAATTGTTGGTGAGATACTGAAGAAAAGGGAACCCATGAACACTATTGGATGGAATGGAAATTGGTGCAGCCATCTTGGAAAGCAGTGGAAGTTAGTAAAGAAATTAAAAATAAAATAACCATATTATTCAGCAAACCTATTTCTGGGTATATGCTCCTCCCACCTCTAATAAAATCACCTACCTTGTATTTTTCACAGCATATTCACAATAGCCAAGGTATTGAAACAAAGTATCTGTCAACAGACAAATGGTTAAAGAAATCTGTGGTGTGGGCTATCTATTGTAATATTATTCTACCTTTAAAAGAAGATCTTTTAATTTGCCCTGACATATGAAACTGGAGGTTATTATGCTAACTGAAATAAACCAGACAGAAAGAAAAATATTGAATGATCTCACTTATATGTGAAATCCTAAAAACAAATAATGAAAGGCAAACACACAAAGAGAATAAAACAGTAGTTACCAAGGGGTGAGAGGGCAGTGACCAGAGATAGAGGTAAAAATATACAAAATAGCAGATATGTAAGATAAAGAAATCTCACAATCCTATATACCAGTGAGGAGCATGGTTAATAGTGTTACATATTGGGGATTTTTGCTCATTATGTAGACTTTAGCTGCCCTTGCCCCCCCCACAAACACACATAAATATGCGTAATTATGTGAGATGATGAATACATTGGTTTGCTTCACTGTACTGAACATTTTACCACCTGTATGTATCTCATAGCATGTTGTTTACCTTAATATATACGATAAAATTTGTTTTAAAAATAGCGAGTTTCTAAAACCAAGGATCAATGAGTATTTAGTCTCAATGAACTTCATCTTTTTTTTTCTTTTATTATTCATATGTGCATACAAGGCTTGGATCATTTCTCCCCCCCTGCCCCCACCCCCTCCCTTACCACCCACTCCGCCCCCTCCCTCCCCCCAACCCCCTCAATACCCGGCAGAAACTATTTTGCCCTTATCTCTAATTTTGTTGAAGAGAGAGTATAAGCCATACTAGGAAGGAACCAGGGTTTTTGCTAGTTGAGATAAGGATAGCTATACAGGGAGTTGACTCACATTAATTTCCTGTGCATATGTTACCTTCTAGGTTAATTCTTTTTGATCTAACCTTTTCTCTAGTTCCTGGTCCCCTTTTCCTATTGGCCTCAGTTGCTTTTAAGGTATCTGCTTTAGTTTCTCTGCGTTAAGGGCAACAAATGCTAGCTAATTTTTTAGGTGTCTTACCTATCCTCACCCCTCCCTTGTGTGCTCTGGCTTTTATCATGTGCTCAAAGTCCAATCCCATTGTTGTGTTTGCCTTTGATCTAATGTCCACATATGAAGGAAAAAATAGGATTTTTGGTCTTTTGGGCCAGGCTAACCTCACTCAGAATGATGTTATCCAATTCCATCCATTTAACAGCGAATGATAACATTTTGTTCTTCTTCATGGCTGCATAAAATTCCATTGTGTATAGATACCACATTTTCTTAATCCATTTGTCAGTGGTGGAGCATCTTGGCTGTTTCCATTACTTGGCTATTGTGAATAGTGCCACAATAAATATGGGTGTGCAGGTGCCACTGGAGTAACCTGTGTCACAGTCTTTTGAGTATATTCCCAAGAGTGGTATTGCTGGATCAAATGGTAGATCAATGTTTAGCTTTTTAAGTAGACTCCAAATTTTTTTCCAGAGTGGTTGTACTAGTTTACATTCCCACCAACAGTGTATGAGGGTTCCTTTTTCCCCGCGTCCTCGCCAACACCTGTTGTTGGTGGTGTTGCTGATGATGGCTATTCTAACAGGGGTGAGGTGGAATCTTAGTGTGGTTTTAATTTGCATTTCCTTTCTTGCTAGAGATGGTGAGCATTTTTTCATGTGTTTTTTGGCCATTTGAATTTCTTCTTTTGAGAAAGTTCTGTTTAGTTCACTTGCCCATTTCTTTATTGGTTCATTAATTTTGGGAGAATTTAGTTTTTTAAGTTCCCTATATATTCTGGTTATCAGTCCTTTGTCTGATGTATAGTTGGCAAATATTTTCTCCCACTCTGTGGGTGTTCTCTTCAGTTTAGAGACCATTTCTTTTGAACAGAAGCTTTTTAGTTTTATGAGGTCCCATTTATCTATGCTATCTCTTAGTTGCTGTGCTGCTGGGGTTTCGTTGAGTAAGTTCTTACCTATACCTACTAACTCCAGAGTGTTTCCTACTCTTTCCTGTGTCAACTTTAGAGTTTGTGGTCTGATATTAAGATCCTTGATCCATTTTGAGTTAATATTGGTATAGGGTGATATACATGGATCTAGTTTCAGTTTTTTGCAGACCGCTAACCAGTTTTCCCAGCAGTTTTTGTTGAAGAGGCTGCTATTTCTCCATCGTATATTTTTAGCGCCTTTGTCAAAGACAAGTTGGTTATTGTTGTGTGGCTTCATATCTGGGTCCTCTATTCTGTTCCACTGGTCTTCATGTCTGTTTTTGTGCCAGTACCATGCTGTTTTTATTGTTATTGCTTTGTAATATAGTTTGAAGTCAGGTATTGTGATACCTCCTGCATTGTTCTTTTGACTGAGTATTGCCTTGGCTATTCGTGGCCTCTTGTGTTTCCATATAAATTTAACAGTAGATTTTTCAATCTCTTTAATGAATGTCATTGGAATTTTGATGGGAATTGCATTAAACATGTAGATTACTTTTGGGAGTATTGACATTTTTACTATGTTGATTCTACCAATCCATGAGCATGGGAGATCTCTCCACTTTCTATAGTCTTCTCAATCTCTTTCTTCAGAAGTGTATAGTTTTCCTTGTAGAGGTCTTTCACATCTTTTGTTAGGTTTACACCTAGGTATTTGATTTTTTTTGAGGCTATTGTAAATGGAATTGTTTTCATACATTCTTTTTCCGTTTGCTCATTGTTAGTGTATAGAAATGCTAATGATTTTTCTATGTTGATTTTATATCCTGCTACCTTGCTATAGCTATCGATGATGTCTAGAAGCTTCTGAGTAGAGTTTTTTGGGTCTTTAAGGTATAGGATCATGTCGTCTGCAAATAGGGATATTTTGACAGTTTCTTTACCTATTTGTATTCCTTTTATTCCTTCTTCTTGCCTAATTGCTCTGGCTAGGAATTCCAGTACTATGTTGAATAGAAGTGGAGATAGTGGGCATCCTTATCTGGTTCCTGATTTTAGAGGGAATGGTTTCTGTTTTTCTCCGTTAAGTATAATGCTGGCTGTAGGTTTGTCATATATAGCTTTTATAATGTTGAGGTACTTTCCTTCTATTCCTAGTTTTCTTAGAGCTTTTATCATGAAATGATGTTGGATCTTATCAAAGGCTTTTTCTGCATCTATTGAGATGATCAAGTGGTTTTTGTCTTTGCTTCTGTTAATGTGGTTTATTACATTTATTGATTTTCGTATGTGAACTTCATCTTTAGACAACTGTAAGAGTGACTTTTTCTTTTCTTTTTTTCTTTTTTTTTACTGTTGTGCTGGGTAGGGGGTCCATTGTGATATTTACAAAAGTGCTTACAATATATCAAATGTATCATACTTGAATTCATCCCCTCCACCACTCTCCTTTTAACTCCAGGAAAATCAAAATGTATAGGAAAGGAAATGCAATCACAATAGTTCCATAGCTGAATTCTGAGTGGAGAGCACCAAAATAGGGATGGAAAACACACCGAAATGGAGAGAAACAAAGGCTCATCTGCCACAGTAGGAAGTCAGTATCTAGCTCTAAAAAATCAAGAATAGCAATGGCCACATAGTATTTAGCAATATGAAGGAAAATATCAAAAGAATAAATTGAAGGGAGTTATTTGCAAGAAAGCAGGGAAGTTGGGCAACTGTGTTGGAGTTGATTGAGTCTTTCAGATTATATGCATGTTGTGAAAAGATAGCATCCAACTTAAATCTATTATCTCAAACCCCAACAAAATACATTAAAGAAGGAGCCCTCACACACACAACTATTCAAAGCATTCCTCAAAACTACAGTATTCTAGATAAGCCACTTAGAAAGGATGTTTACCTTAACAACAACTATGTCCACAATGAACTGTTACCAACTCTGCAATAAATAGTGGCCTTTGTTTCAAATTAGCATACACATTTTTGTTTGTTTGTTTTCTTTTCTTTCTTTCTTTCCTCCTTCTTTCTTTCTTTCTTTCTTTTTTTTCTTCTTTCTTTTCTTTCCTTTCTTCTTTTTTCTTTCTTTCTTTCCAGCACTGGGGTCTTTTGTTTCTTTTCTTGGTTCCTGCCCCAACCTCTTCAGATGCATCGAGGATCCACCCTAGCATAATTCCTTGCTATTCCCTAATAAACTGATTGTTTTAGCAATAGGGTTTCTCTGTCCTTCAGTTTAAATTGACATTGTAAACTGATTTTGAAAAGAAAAAACTGAAAAAAAGTAAATAAATGTTCCAAGGCATTTAAGATTAATGTAATTACTAAAACCAAGCAACACACACAGAAAAGACTACACCAAGCCAACTCTTAAACTGAAGTCTTGTTTAGCTGCTGCTGTGGTTTATGATAGTTTTGAGTGTGTCCTTCACGGGTTCATGAGGGTAGGGGCTTGGTCCACAGGGTGGCAGTGTTAAGGTGGTGGAGCCATTAAGAAGTAGACCCTGTCTTGGGAATATGGCTCAGTGGTAGAGCACTTTTGTAGCAAGCACATGGCCCTGGGTTTAATACCTGTGGGTAAAGGAAGGCTATAGGAGGTCACAAGATTGGCCCTCTTCATATGTGGCTTCCTGTGTCATAATATGATCCCTTCCTTCCAAATGTGTTCCTGTCATTGCGGTGAAACCCTCCATGAGGTCCTTACCAGAGAAGAGCTGATGTCAGTGCCATGCCGTTGAACCTCCAGAACTGTGATTACAATTTACAAATTACCCAGCCTCTAGTATTTCTTTTTAGTAATGGAAAATGAATTAACACAGGTGCACATGAATATAACAAACTAGAACGGTGCTGAATTGAATAAGAAAAAGAACATACAGCTTCCCTGAACTACTAATAGATTGATAAAGAATTTCCAACATTGTATAGAAATAAAACAATAAATAAACAACTTGATGGTCAGCTCCCAGTGATACAGCAAGCCTGTAGATCCAAGCTTTGAGTGAAAAGAAGGGAGTTAATTTGCTGATAAAATGCATGGAGCAGGCATTCATAAGTCTTTGAGTGAATGAATATTTATCCTTCAAATGTAGTTTTTAACACTTTGAAAACATAAAGCACTATATAATTGTCCAAAAAATGTTTGGACTTTGACTTTGATTATACTTATTTTAAGTATAACTCCTTCAAAATCATTATGGGTAAAATTTTTCCACAATTTTATTAACACATATTAATTGTACAATGTGGGGCTTTCATTGTGATATTTCAATATAGGCATATAATATACTTTGGTCATATCCACTCCCTTTGTTACTCTTTCTTACTCCCTCTGCCTCCTCATCATGGATGATAGTTCATTGAACTTTTCTAAAAGACACTTATTTTGTATCCTAAACATGTATATGGTAAGCCAGTTGGCATAAGGGGAAAAAACCCAAAAACTTAGACTCTCCCAGTAAAAAAGTAGAAAGCTACAGTATGTACAAGAAGTAAATGGTAGGATCCTCTCACTTCGTGGGTCTCTCTGAAGTGGTAAGGAAAGGAAAGAAGCAGGGCATGAGAGGATGGCAGGCCTGAGAGAGCTGGGTCCTGAATCTGGGTGGAGAGCCCAGGGCCCCCCCAGATGAGCAGTGGGTCTGTGGTACTGGGCTTGGTTGAAGCATCCCTGTCTGCCCATTTCCACATGGCTGAAAATGGTCAAGCCTGACATTTGGTAATATGTCAGAAACCTACATTATCTGGGCATCTTTTTTCCTACTTATATGAAAATGGGTTCCTTTCTGAGAAAGCGATTACATACACTGAAGTTGTTTGAGGTGTTGAATGGGCACAGAGGAAAGCTCAGCTACTTTATTCCTGCTTTGCCCTTTCTCTAACTTCCTAGCCCCTTGACCATCATTCCCTCTTTTCTCTCCCCACACACTTACATACCTGCACTCAAAATACTGCTTGGCAAAGAGCCAACCTCAGAAATCTTCATGTACTGACTCTGTGTAGTAACCCGCTCAACAGCATAAAAAGAATTGACTGATTTCTGAATTGACATAAAGATGAGAGAATGGAGAAGATTGGCTTTATATTAAATTGTTTGCTGGTTATCAAATAAAGACTCCTTTGTCATAAAGGCCAAAGATTTTAAAAAAAGAAAGAAAGAAAAAAACTGTGTATGTTTAATATATGGAACAAAAATAAGTCTATTTTGACATAGTACTTGAGGAGAAGATAGGTCAAAAAGCCTAGCCACCCCTGAAATGAATTTTAGACTCTTATTATTGGTGTGATGGGTCAGCGAGAGAGATCAGTGATGGCTGCATTGCTGATAGAAATGATTTTTTTTACAGTAGGTGCTAAATTAGATGTAGAAAGTAGGAGAGTTATCAGACCTACATTGTCATGTCTGACCTTCCAGGTCCCAAGCGTGGATTCATAATAAAAACGAGTTGTGGGCTTATCTGGAGATGCAGCAATAACTGGCACAGAACAATTTTCCAGCTTCTCCTCAAATGGGGTGACACCAGGGGTTATTTGGGGTCACGAAGGAGATGCATTGGTTTTGATCAGTTTTTAGAACTATATAGCAGCTTATCTGTGGGTCAGAGAAATTTAGTTTTCTCCCTTCTTTTTTCATCGTTCTCCCCCCTTGGGCACTGTGTGGATTAGCCTTTGGAAGCTGGTATAAGGCTCTGACTGTTAATAGGGTTTGTTTACATCCAGAATCTGTGTCTACAATATTGGGCCTCCACAAGCTCAACCTCGCTGAATGTTAGATTCGGTAAAGGCACATTGCCATCTCTCCAGAAACAAAAGGAAGCAATGTTTAATTACAATACAGGAATCCGTAGAACTCCAGGCTGCTAATTAGCAAAACCTATACCACATCAATGTGATCCAGTTGCAGAATGTTACTCTCTCCTGCTTATATCTCTAACTTGACTTCCTTTTTTGCTGCTTGCTTAATTGCAAACAGCCCTTACTAAAATAATTTATAGCTATCAAACATTATTATTAAACAAGTGGAAAAAAGTTAAATAGAACCATTTGCCCCTACCATCCCTAATTTTTAAAAAATTCATGACATAGAACTTGAAAGACAAAAATAAAAACAGTATAGTACTTAGGTGGCACATTTGTGGCACCATACTGTCTGCTTGGTTGTTAGGATGGGCCAGACTTTAGAGTTTTAACACTGTAGCTGTGAATCCTTCTAAAATATCACTAGGAGAAGAGTTGTGTTGTCATATGTTAAAGGAAAGTCTGAAATTTTAGAAGTAATAGTGAACCTCTTCATACATGAGTAATATTTATATTTATAAACTGGCCTAGAAATGTAGGTTAAGTTTCCTGTATTTAAGCTTTACACTGGAAGTGTTACAGAGTTTTTCAGATTTTGGAATGTTTGCATAGACTTTACCAGTCCAGCATCTCTAACCCAAAAATCTGAAATGCTTCAAAATTCAAGGATGTCAGAGTTTTGAATTAGAGATATTCAGCTTGTACTAACATTGCTGAACAGAAAATTAAATCCTTCTTTCTTTGTTTTGTCAGTTTAGCTTCAGAGAAACCAAAGGAGCAGAGAAGATGTTGAAGGGATACAATATTTATTTTTGTGTTCTCAGGTATTTGAATATGTTGCAAAATCAAGTAGCTAATATAGAAAGAGCAAACTGATTATCTGACTACATTGTGAACTGTTACTGATTTTAATTATTTTCTTTTAAAGTAAGGCTAAACCTTAAACAATGCAGAGTTGTTGATTTTGTCTCACTTAGTATTTTCCTTCCCAAGAAAAGACACTGAATGCTGTCATTTGCCCTATCCTATATATAACTTGTCATCAGAGAAATGAGCAAGCTTTATGAAAATGCAAACATGCTTTAAAAAGATTGTGCCTTGAATATAAATTAAATCAAAGTAAAATCCCATGGGAAACAAGTTTCAATTCTAGAAAATTTACAATTATTTGAAAAATTCTGGAATATTTACAATTATTTGAAGTACCATTTATAACTATAAAAGTAATAATTCTATCCAGCCTAAAAAAATTGCATTTTATTCTTTGGTATAGCCACTTGGTGAGCAGTATCAGTGCCAAATGTTAATATCCAGAATTTTTAAAATTCATTCAGCAAGCATTTCAGCACTTACTATATGCTTGGTTGCCTGGTTAAGTACATATAGTACTTGTTTATTCCTCTAGAAGTTTATAAGCTCTGTTGAGTCTAGCAGCCCCAGCTGGCTTGCTTTCTGTCTGTCTGACTGGTATGGTGCCTGCAACATGAAGGATATGTGAAAAATGGGATGAATAATAGGTTCTTGAACTAATCAACTGAGTTTTGAAGCTCAATGAATGGATTGTAGATGTAGCAGGTGAGAGTAGAATCAGAAAAACTGGTTGAGAGGCTCTTACGAGGAATAGAAACAGTATCTGAATAACTTCTCACACAGAGATTACCAGGAAGTGCTGAGGGAGCCTTTGGTTAAGGGATTACATTAATTGAAGGGGGGATGGGAGTCTATTGGGGAATACAGGATAAGGAACAGGAAGCAATACTGACAAGAAATAGGTTGAAGTGTTGTGGCATGAATTGAGATGTTGGTTGGAAATGATGACCTGGGAGGATCAGTTGAAGAACTAGAAGGTTCAATGAAGATAAACCCAAAATGTGGTGAAATTAAGGGAATGGCAGCATTTATTGGACATCTCCCACCTGCAAGGCATGTTAATAAAGTGTTATAGAGGGAAGAGATGCTACACAGATGACCAAGGCATGGTTTCTCTCCTCAAAGAGGAATTGACACACTGGAAGTAGCTAAGAGATCTGTGGGAACACATGGTTAAAAGATTGTTTCTGTTTGGGGGGAATCCACCATGGAAGAAGTGATCTTTGAACTGGCCTTTTTTAGAATAAATGTAACACTTGGAGTTGGTAGTAAGGACAATCCAGGTACAGGGAGTAGCATCAGTGAGATGTTGAATCAGGAGGATGCAGGCAGGATCTATCAGGAACAAGGCTTTGTCTTGGGTGTTGGTGGCAAAAGTGGGACAAGCTTTAATGCAATACTTGAAACTTGATTCATTGAGCAGTAGGGAAGCCTTGAAGGTTTCCAGAGTGGAAGAGAAGCAGTAGATGACCAGGCATTAGAAAGCTTAAGTGGGCCTTAGTAAAGGGGTGGATTAAGCAATGGTTCTGAACCCTGGCATCACCTGGGAAGATTTTTAAAATCCCAACTCTCAGGGCACCCTTGATAAATTGAACCAGCTTCTCTGGCTCAAGTCCCAGACATCAGTATAATTTAAATCCTCATATGATTACAGTGTGCAGCTAGGGTTGCAAAACAATGACTTAGAGCCAACGGTGGCAAAGTCTAGAAAGTGGTCATTTACTGAATGTTTTGGACTTTACAAGCCATGTTCTATTGCAACCATTCAGCTTGGGCATTATAGCACAAAAGCTAGGCACTATGTAAGGAGTGAGCCTGACTATGATCAAATACAACTTTATGTATGGAAATGTGCTTTTCATGTAATTTTTCACATGTCACAAATATTATTGTTCTTTTGAATTTTTCCCCAGCCATTTAAAAATGTTAAAGGAAGTTGCAAAGTATGCAAAAATAGGAGACCAGCAGTTTAGCCCACAGACCATATTTTGCCAATCTTTTTTTATTTAGAGCATGAAGATTGTGCCCACTTAGTCCGAAAAAGAAAACTTTGCTATAATAACCTAGATAAGAGGTGAAGCTTCCTCTCTGTAGTGTTCAGTTAGAATGGCAGTGTGAAGATCAGTGATATTGAGTTGATATTTATAGCTACTCATGTTTTTCAGCCACTTATGAGTGCCCAGAACTTAGCATACAAAGGACATTTGAAGGAACCATTGTACATATGTTCCTTGGTGCCCTTTGACCTTATCCTTTTGCTTTGCAGGGATTTGCCTTATGCTGTTTTTGTCCTGTTGCTGTAAAGGCCACTCATTTTAGCAACAAGTGTTACTAGAGTTAAGTAAGTCTCCTTTCCTTACTTGCCTGCCATACCTTTGTTGCCAAAGAATGACCTTTCCTTGCAAATAACTGTTCTTTTTAGCAAACAGAGTTTAACACTACCTCCATTGTGTTGTGTCAGGTTTCACTGCTTTGAGGCAGACCTCCCTATTTGCATTTGTTGTCTCCCTAGATCCTGCCAGGGTAAATGGCCCCTCCTAGGCCACCATCCCCATTCCATGCCCCACCACGCACCTCACCCACCCACTCCCCACCTACCTGCCTCCTCCACCCACTCCCCACCCCACCCCACTCCTCATGAGCATGGGAGGCTGATGGGTCCTCCTTCTTCCATCAAGGTTATTTTAGAAACCATGAGGCTGAAAAA
Source organism: Castor canadensis (assembly GCF_047511655.1). Taxonomy (NCBI): domain Eukaryota; kingdom Metazoa; phylum Chordata; class Mammalia; order Rodentia; family Castoridae; genus Castor; species Castor canadensis. The sequence goes on along the minus strand of NC_133393.1, from coordinate 34,908,754 downwards.
ATATTTCCCAGTAGTATCTACTGTGCTTTAAAATCAGCTATACATGTTTTCATTTGCCTCTTATTTTATTTGAATGTCATTATGATTGAGCAAACAAATTCTTAACCTTCACCCTTAAAAGTCTACCTTTTGGTGTTCTCCAGGAAATGCTTTCTGCTGTCATTGTCATGGTCCACCTCCTTATCCCCTCTCCATTGTGGAGCTGCTAGACTAAGGAATCTGACAACTTGAATTTGTTGTAACTGAATGGAGAGAAGGAAATTCTAATCAGTAGCATTTGTGGCCGTCTTACTTACTGAAGTCACTGATGATTCTAATTAGAAGATTTTGGTTCCTTTGCCCTGGTGAGGAAGAATCCAAGCAGAAGACATGGATATAGTGAGGGAAATAGCAGAGTTTTATTATAGAAAAGGGATTACAGGTGATGTCTCTGCCAGGTGGAATGGAGGCACCACATGTGGGCGGGGGAAGGAAGGATTTTAGTTTAAGGATGTTTTTATATCATCCTTGGAGGTGAGAGAAGACCGTGTCACTCCTAGTTTCCAGTGGCCTTGGGCCAGGGGGAAGATCTGGGCTGACTAGTGCATACAAATATGCTAATTCGCAGGTACCCTAAGTCCCTGAAGGAGAAAATTTCTACTCTAATAAAGGATTTGCAATTGAAATGGAGCTTTCTGAGCCAGAGAGGATGAGTAAGGGAGGGGAGGTGCTCTAAATAAGACTGAATGGTTTTTAAAGATTCCAAACTTTCTCTAATGTCTAGCCTGCCTCAACTTCACTTATTTAGTAGATCTTAGTAGAGGCTTAAGGGTGAAAATAGAGAGAGAGTAAAGGAGTCTTGCTTATATTTTTTTTCCCTACTGTCACCGAAGAATTATTTCTCCTGAAAGAACAAGGAAGTATTATATGTGCCATGTGAAGGAAACACAGAAGAGCTGGGGATATAGCTCAGTTGTAGAGCTATACAAGGCTCTGGGTTTTCTCCCCATTACTGAAAAAAAAATTTCCTTAATAAAAACAAAGCAGAGATTTTGAAGACTTTGCCTGTTTCCCCATATATTTGGGGGTATATTTGATCACTCACTATATTTCTCATCATCAGTTTTTTCAAGTTGGTTTCTAACTCTGAGGCTTAATGTTTAAATTCAAAGGACCTTTTTTCTCTTCTTTTCAAAAAGGTCAAGACTTGATCTTGAGTGAGTATTACCAACTTAGAGACACCATTGATGTATGTACAATAGAAAAGTGAGATTGTGATTGAGCGCTGATACTGTCAAGTGCTTTTAATTAAGCTTCTGATGTTTTATACATTGATATCAAAGGTAAGGTTCCAGTTTATTAAATTGTCTTTCCTTTTTTTTTTCCCCCAGAAGTACTCTCCAAATAGGGAGCTAGATATGTAGCAGCAGCTTGTCCTGCAGCCAAATCCTCAATGTGCCCCAGAGGAATTCCTGTGTATAGAGTCCATTTTTAAATAAAGGAAAAGGTCAGGAAATAAGGCAAAGCTTCAGGCATTACATAGAGATTAGGAGTGAAAGTACCTGGTAGAATTCAGAATGCAGAATGGCAAGAGCTGAAAGACAAGTGGGGAACGGACCTAGAAACATAGAAGTTAAAGTTGGAAGATACCTTAGAGAGCATCCTAGCTAGTGGTTCTCTACTTTGGCCACATGTTGGAAATACCCAGGAGTTTGCCAGGGTCCCACAAGACCAATTAAATCAGAGACACTGTGGAATAGGACAGGAACCTTGGTATATTTTAAAAGTTCCCCAGTCATTCTAACCTGCAACAAGGGTTAAGAACTACTGGCTTCATCCAACTCTCTCATTTTACAAAAGGAATTACAGAACAGGTAGCTAGCCCAGGACCAGTCTCCTCTCGTCTTTTCCCCTCTTTCATTCTGTGTACTCCCTATGTGATCTCATCCCTGTCCTGCTTTAAATTATGCCAGTATGTCATGACTCCCAGATCTGTGGCCCACATCTCTCTTCTGAACCACATACCCTTATGTCTGACTTCTTTCTCATTCTCTCTCCAAATGTCTGTCTCTCAGTCACCACAAAAACTTCATATTTTATATGAATTACCTTCCCTTCCTCTGAACCTCCAAACCTGCTTATCTGTCTAGATTCTTCTATCAATGAAAGGTGTTTCTGTCTCTTTCATGAGTGGAGCTAGAAACCTTAGAATCTTCCTCTGCTCTTCCCTCTCTTGTACTGTTTTGTTTGTTTTTGTTTTTGTTTCATTTTATAGTACTGGAGTTTGAACTCAGAGCCTCACACTTGTTAGGTAGGTACTCTACCTCTTGACTCACTCTGCCAGCCCTGTTTTGTTTTTTTTGAGATAGGGTCTTGTTACATAGCCCAGGTCGGCCTGGAACCCACTGTATAGACCCAAATAGCTTTGAACTCATGATCCTCCTGCCTCCACGTCCCAAGTGCTGGGATTACAGGCATACACCACAATGCTTGGCCCTCTCTTCTGCTGTTATGTATCCATCCTGCCTCTTCGCTAGTTCAAAAATCCAAACTTCTCCTTACCTTACCCCAGCTTCATTTGTGATGATACCATTTTTTCTGAATGGTTACAATAGCCTCTCATACTTCCATCTTTGGCCTCTGGTATTTGCTTTCATGTAGACTCCATCTCTCATAACATTTGGAAGCTCTTTCTGAAATGCAAGTTTGATCATTTGTTGCTATGTGTCTTGCATCATGTGTTCTAACCATTTAGCCATTCTTTCATTGAACAGTTTGTTTTTCTTTGCTCTCCATGCTCCTGCACTAGGCCTACTTCCTTATAGTCTGTAAATGGGGTAAACTATCTCTAGACTCATTTCCTTTATTCCTACTTTTATTATTTTTAAACTGACCTCTAGTAAGCAATATTATTTTCTTTCTTCCACCAAATATTGTCACATTGTAGACTGAATTTAATGAGCACAGAGTTGTCCACATTCAAATTGTAGAACTTGCCTCTGCAGTAAGTGTGGTAGATGATCCTAAGGCAACCATCAGACCTATCTTAATGTCTGGCCACGTACTTGATAGTTAGCACTTTCACATACCTCATAAGGTTTTTTGGCTAGTTTATTTCTTTTCCCTTACTGCTTCTTGCTCTACCCTTGTCCTCCCTAACTTCCAGATCCTGACTAATTCCCAACAAGGACCTTAAAAGTCTTCTCTGTTTTTGGCCCTTTGATCTCAGGCTGTGGTCCTGTAACTTCCCTGTTGAGTGTCTGTCCCTGGCTCCTAGTAAGTCACCAGTCCTAGATCCCTGCCTTTACAATCTGATATTTAACTGGAGTTTTTGTTGTTGTTTTGACCATAACTCTTCTAGTCCTCATGAGACCATCATTGTCTGGTTGCTTCAAGTGACATAGAGTTCAGCTAGTCAGACTGATCCTGCAATTTCTGTTGTCCTGGCACTTTATCTTCCTCTTACCTTTTACTACTTCCTGCTAGCTGCCCAGTTACCCACTTCTAAGACTCTGCCAGAAAGGGAGCCAGAAAAAAAGTAGTATATTGAAATTCAAACGTGCTCTTTTGGCTTCTTAACACAAAGTAGGATGAAGGCTTGCTGAGCATGTAAATGTTAATATTGTACCCTAGCTATATCAAGCTCTCAGAAAGCTTGTAGGCATCATCAGTTTTGAGAATGTGTATGTAGAAATGAAGTCTATAGTCTTATTACCTTATGGCTTTACTTTATATCCATACTAGTTTATTTGTGAAAGCATAACATCTAGAGGAAGGACACAAAAAGCATTAAATTAGTTTGGGGAACTGCAACAAGGAAGTGTGGTAAATAGTGCTCACAATCAATTAACTGTAAAACTCCGTGTTCACAACACAGGTTCTCAACACATGTGGCTCCTCTCTCAGACCTATGCTGTGCTGTGTATCTTTGAAAAGATTGAAATGATTACATTGCCTGGCAACCTGGGCTGTTAAAATTGTTCCCTTGAGGGTGTTTAGCTTTGTTTGATTTTATCTGAAAGGCAGTTTAAACATGAATATAAAAAACGTGTCCTCAGTGTTTTCTGCCCTTTGAGAGTGGAATACAAGAGCACTTTGTGAGGTGCCAGTGGAAGGGAGGCTGTGTATGTTTACCTCCAGAAGTTTTACCAAACTTCTGTACTGCCTCATTTTTTAAACCCATCTGCCACCTACATCGATGGCAGACTCAGCATGTGTCCTCTCATCTCTGTGGCCCGCGCCTTGGGATTGGTGGTGAAGGTGACTTGAAGGTACCTCATAGGTTAGTAGGAGAAATGTTTGCCATACTCACTGTACTTTGGCCACCCTCATTAAGAGTTCATCACACAACTTGTTTAACATGTTTACTTTTTAAACACTTGGAGAACTAACAGGTGGTTGCATGACTGTGTTGTTTGTTTTAACAGACTGAAAACTGGGAGGTAATTTAGACATGCACTATGATGCAGTAGGAAAATACCTAATTATTCTACTTCTGGCTCAGCTTTTGGTTTCAGTTACCACTGCTGATAGAAAAGCTCAACAAGTTTTGCAGAGTAGTAGTCTGAACATTGCCTAGATGAGAAGCTGGCTCACTGGTAATGGTGGCTATATCTATTTTACTTGTATGTGAAAACTTCTGCCTGGATCTAGTGCTAAGACTTATTAGTAAAGGATCTGTGCTCTGAGTTTCTGTGATCAGTGGTTACTTTGTACATCTAAAAGACTCTGTAAGTCCCATATCTGTTTCAGCATGCTCTAGAAGCCTGTACATAGATTGCCCTGGGAAGTAAACTCCTAGAAAGGACACTTAATTGTTGTGTTGTCTGTTACGTTCATCTTGATGTGTCAGGAGATAGGTTATGATTGGCTCTTGAGCCACCTTCAGTGAGCGTGTAGAAGGAGCAGGGAATTTTGCTGCACAGTTAATTCTTCATTTGATTTGGGGTTAAGAAGCTACTAGTACATGTTGACATTGTTGGGGATAGAGAGTCTAGATCAGAGACAAAGAGTTAGATGGCAAATACTTTAGAGTTTGTGGGTCATATTGTCTCTGTTGGGGCCACTCAGCTCTGCTGTTGCAGCATGAAAGTAACCGTAGATAATAACATAAATGATTGGGGATGGCTGTGTTTCAGTAAGACTGTTTACAAAAACAGGAAGTAGTCTGGATTGACCCATGAGCCATAATTTTCCAACCCTTTTTCTGGAATCTAGAACAAGGGCTGAATAACTGACTTCAGAGGGAGAATAGCAGTGTTTCAGGTATTTGAACTAATTCATGTAATCTTTATTATTCGTAGCCAAGATTTTACTGTATTCGTACATAATAAATTTGTTGTGAGGAAAAAGGTCATTATTTCATTGCTGACTTCTTTTGGAACTAACCCAAATAGTGTTATTTACTTACTTTTACCCCCACTTCCCTCCCAAAATCATTTAAAATAACTTCTAATAAAAGTATATGTAGGACTGGGGTGTCATTCAGTGTTAGAGTGCATGCTTAATATGCACAAGGCCCTGGGTTCAATCTGCACCCCCCAAAAAAAAATTCAAAAGGGGTATGTAGGTTTTGATAGATTTTAGCTATCAAAATAGAGACATAAAATCAAAACCCACATGAAAAGGTTACACAAAGCAACTATGAACATTCCTTATCCACCTACCAACTCAGCTGCAGCCCAGCCATCTCTGAGGCTGATCAGTCCTTGGGACATTCCCTAAGTTGAATGTTGATCTGCTTCCTATTCTTCCCTAGCATAATTTCCCCAATGTATTATGTCAAGTCTCCTACCAAAGGAAGTGTTAGTATTCATCATTTTTTTTCTGATTGAAGTATAAGCCAAGACCTTATACTAACTAAGTGGGTGTAAGGGAAGGAAAGAGAAAATTATAAGCTAATGAAAACTTTGATGGGCAAGTGACCCATTCAAGGCAGATCCCAAGGCTCACAGAACTAATGTTTCATTAGCCAAAGGAACTGTTTCCAATCATCTTGAAGATACATCTCTGCTCTGCAAGGGAAAGGGGAAGTTAAATTACTTTGGAGGTAGATGGCTGGAAGCACTGCTCAGAGGGGAGACAGAAGAGGCGGAATTTCAGCTGAGCTGCAGGAAGGGGTCATTTTCAGTGGGTGTCAGAATATGACAGCAAGGCCAAGAAATCTGAAGAACTGCCAACAGAAGTGTGACTCCCAAGACAGTTTTGAAACAAGGAAACTGATCTACGGGAAAACTAATATCGTGTATAAATGACTTTAATATAGGATCCTGATTTTATGATGGATGAGAAATAAATGATGTTTGTGCAGTTTTTTTGTATCACTTACTAAAAAAGCAAACTACAGAAAATTTTGAATTTCTAAAGCTTTGGGATTCCAGAATTCCCCAAAAAGGATTGCAGATATGTGTACACATGCATGGAAGATTAGCAAGGATCACATGTGAAGTGAGGAAAAAAGTAAATTTCACAATTGTATAGAGAATGACCTCCTTTCTTTAGAAGTAATAATGCCAATTGTGTGTGTATGCACACAAAGAAGATTTGGAGCTATCCACTAAACTGCTCATGGTGGTTATAGAGGGTAGACAGATCACAGTGAATTAAGAAAACAAACAGCCATTTTAGATGACTATAATGAGAGAACCCCATACTTCTTGCTTGTTACATTGAGGAGCAGGATGTGAGTAGGGGACTTGAATATGGCCTGGGTTCAGCTTGAGAAGCACTCCTCATTATAAGCAAAGGACCTTCTCTTTGTATGACTATACATGAGGCTTATGTGTCGCTACAGGTATGGTTATATGCCTCTAACTCAGTTGTAGTTGTTTATTTATTAATTTAGCCAATATTTATTGAGCACCTACTGTGAATAAAATATACCATGCAAGGTACCTGGCCTGTATATGCAGTAATGACAGAATGGAGATATCTTCTCAGCTGCAGACTCAAGCACAGACTCAAACTATGCCCAGAAGGTCGGAAGGAGGCACATGGTTCAAGTGGATGCATGTCTGTGCCTAGTTGAGTAACAGCAGTTGAAATTACAATAAAATGGCAATCACCCTGAAGGTGTGTATTGATGTTGAGTTGTCTTTTCATTGTTTTTTCTTCATTTTGGACTCTTGAGTTACAAATTTTGAAGTAGAGTTTTTGATAATTTGTTTTACTTACAAAACCTAGAAGGAAGTTGCCTGGCTGCTTTATGACAATGGCCTGCAAAGCTGTCAGGTAACTTTGGTCCATACTTGTACCCTTCTGTCCCTTCACCTTGCACAAAGCAAGAATCTCTAAATAAACAATATCTTTAGATAGATAGATATAGACACACTTGTGTTTTTTTACAAGTTAATCAACTCAAATATTTCTGTTTTTCTTCCATAGAAAAAGCAAAGGACAAAGGATCTTTCTCGTATATTTCATTCTTACAATCCATATGATCACAAGGTAAGAGAAACATGTTACTAGATATTAGGTGTTAGACTACTTGATGATGATTAATGTTTTAATTGTGAAATCTTAATTCAATTTTAATTTTCAGCAATTAGAAAGAAAACAGAAAATTAGTATTTCTGAACTAAAATACCTGTATTTTATTTGCATAAAAATCTAATTACGGGGGAAATGGCGGAGCTGGGGCTGATGAGCTCAGTGGTAGAGCTCTTGCCTAGCATTCATGAGGCCCTGCGTGCAATTCCCTGCACCACTAAAAACAAAACAAAATGAAGCAAATCCAGTTATATATTGTTGCTGAAATGTCAAAAATTTAGAAAAGATAGACTTGATGGGGGGAAGTTAGAGTGTTTTATTGTTTTGTTGTGGTAGTGATAGTGATGGTGGTTTTCGGTTGGTTTTATTGTTTTCTTTCCAAACACTATATTGAGTAAACCACGCTTTTGAACTGGGAAAAATCTGTGAAACTTTGACTGTCAAATCTTTTTTTTCTTTTCTTTTTTTGACAGTACTGTGGTTTGAACTCAGGGCCTCACACTTGCTAGGCAGGCGCTCTACCACTTTGAGCCACTCCTCAAGCTCTTTTTTGTGTTGAGTATCTTTGAGATAAAATCTTGTAAACTGTTCACCCAGGCTGGCTTCTAACCATGATCCCTCAGCTATCTACCTCCTGAGTAGCTAGTATTAAAGGTGTGAGCCCAGTGGCTGACTGCCAAACCTTGATTGTCCATTTCTCCACTGCTCTGATCATTATTTTGTTAAATACATAATCTTTACAAAAAACAATGCATAGAATTATATCTGAAATATCCACTACCAAGAGCTTTTCTGGAGAGATGACCAAACATTGTGATGACTCCATGTAGCCATTCCACTGCTTTATAAAGACACATAGTCATTCTTGTTCCAGTTTATCACCCAACCTTCTGTATTTGAAAAATTCCTGGGCATACTTTTACTTGTAAGTATTTCACACATATTTGTAAAAGGACTCCTTTTTTAAAAATACACATACTTAGAGCCATTTTTAAGAAAATGCTTAGCACCCCCACATATTCGTAGGGAGATACATTTCAAGATTTCTGAAACTTGTTTAAAACTTCTATGCTATGTAAGGTTCCAATAAGTCTGTTAATTTGAGGTGATTTCTGAAGCAAAAAACTTGCACAGTTGAAATGCTAATATAAGCTTAAATCTTTATCTTTGAGTTTACAGGCAGACATGTGGTAGGGATTTCTTTAACTAGCCAAAATAGCTAGTAGGAAGTAGAATGAAAACCACTTTCCTCAGTTGAAAATACAGAGATGTCTGGATTCAGGAGGGGAGAAAATGTGCCAGTTGTTCATGGAAGTAAAAAGGAAATAGTTTCTAGTGGTTTCATAGGGGACCAATTGACTTAAGCACCAAAAAAATTGGCAAGAGAGGTGTTTTTTCTCCATGGGACTGACCATGGTGATATGCAATACTAAAAATTATATCAAGTTAATATTTCTCAAGCTAAATCAATCACTTTGCAGAGTATAGGAATTTGAAAGAGATTGAGAAAGCCAGTAGTGTCTGACAACGCAGAGGAAAGGTGCCAGCTGATAAGTATTACAACATCAGAAGGAATGAGACTGGCCAGATTTTGAACAGGAATGTTGCATTTTTTTTAGATGAAGCCATTTAATTAACGTAAGTGTAACAGTGGCTGAAGTTAGATTTTAACAACAACAGTTTTTTTAAAAAGCCTATGACAAATCAAAGGTTTTTCCCATTTGTCTAAATTTTGCCCACATCTAACATTTTTTAATTCACAGTTAAGGGAAATTCCATTTTTCTTTTATTAGAACTCTTAATGGAACCTAGCCATTTGCAGCTTCTACCAGCTTCCTCTTCATATCCTTTGTGGCATTGTATCAAAGTCACCTCAGATTATTTTGGCTTCTCTTGTGAAGACTTCATTCCCTTACAAATTAGTCATCAGGCAATGAAGAATTGAGTATAAATGCTAGATGGAGTTCCTTTTGATCTTTGCTTTAAGATGGATAATAAATTATTGTAAGTAGCTAGACTGCTTGATGAGTGATTTTTGAAGCTCCTAAAATTTGGTCTGTTGGTATTCTGTTTTATTCTGTATGTGTAGTGAAGGAAAAGTAGGAAGTGTTTGTGCTAGGCAGTACCTAAGCCTGTTAGAAACCAATCTCGTTTTTCCAAGTTCCATTCAGGCAGATGTCACCATGCCACTTTTAACTTTTTCTCTCATTGACTGGAATGTTCACAAAGACTAGAACTATAAGGATAAAGAAACACACACTGTTTTCTCCATCTTGGAATGCTGTTTTTTCCTCCATAAATAAAATAACAGAGGGATGTGTTTCCAGTTACTTTGTCATTTTAATTACCCAATTACAGGCAAGCAAATTCGTTTTCTAGGCAGATAGGTTTTGGTGTAAAACGTTTTACAAGATGTGGTTAAAGTTGGTTTAAACATCTCATGCTCAATGAGATTTCTGAAGTGATCTTTAGAAAAATATACACATATATTGTAAATGAAAGCTTACATAAAATAAAATATCAGTTGTCTGGGATTTGCTTTGAAAAATTCAAAGAAGAGAGTAAATAGGGTGCAGTACCATGTGTTGATGATTATGGAAACTGAGTGAGGGTTTGTGGGGGGTTCATTCTTCTGTATGTTTTTCTATATGATTGAAATTTTCCATAAGACAAAAGATGTAAGAGTAAAATAAATGGTGGCCTGCTCCTGGGAGTGAATATTCTGATACTCTTTTTCTCTGTAGCTAAATTCCTTTTAGTGTTAATTTTGCCTTGATGTGCATTTATGCCGAAGAAGGAATACTCAGCATTTCAGTGGATTCATTATGCTGAGTAAATTCAGAAATGCAACTCCTGTTCTTAAGTTGGCATAATTTCCTGGGATTTCATCCCAAATTATAGTGGTCACTTAAATGATAGCCTTGCCAACTAAAAACTGCTAAAACAGTTGTAATTACAAAGGGGACTTAATACAACCCTTGTGTTCTCAGTGAGTCAGTTGTATTTGCTCTTCTTTTCTCCCCTCCCTCCCCACCAATACTGACCCCAGACACAGGAAAGTCACCAGGTTAAACAAATGTGTTGTTTGAGTAAGTCCAGGTGCATTTCTTAATCATACCCTAAAGCCATTGTTTAGGTTGTAAATGGTCAGTTGGTCCTCTCCTAAATGCTGTTGCAAAAAACAAATAAAGCTGAAAGCAAAATGTGTGCCCAAATGAGTGTTAGGAAATACTTCATTTCTTACATGAAGAAATGTTGCTTCACATTGAAGGAATTTCACTTTGGACTATTGTTTCTGGTTCCATGTCCAGTTTGAAAACATTGTTTTCAAGAATTCTTTTTGGCTTTTGAAACAAGGTCTCGATATATAGCCCAGGCTGGCCTTGAACTTGCCGTCCTCCTATCTCAACTGCCCAAATGCTAGGATTACAGGTATGTATCCCCTCACCCAGCAAGAATTCTTATAATAAGAAAAAAGACTTTAACAAAAAGGCTTGACCAAAGCTAATTTTCATTTATTTGCCCTAATAAAAGGGAACATTAGTTAAGGTAATCCAAAATAGTAAGCAATCTGACTATACTTTGTGTATTTTTCCTGTCATTATAATAAACATAGCTTGTGGTTTCTGAGAACACAACAACCTAACTACCAGGAAAGGTTACATGGCCAAAGGCCTTCTAGGTCACAGAATCTCAACCTAGAGTTGAGTTTTTCTTCTGAATATTTCACAGGTAAATAAGAGTAGATTATAATTAGAACACTTACATTAAGGCCATGCAAATAGCATGTACTGTGTGTTCTTGGCCTGAAGAAAACATTGGTATGCACATAAAAGATGTCTCTCTCTCTCTCTTTTTTCTTTTTCTTTCTCTCTTCCTATCTTTTTTGTTAGATTTTATCAGAATTTATGTGTTTAGGGGGGGAAAAAAAATCTAGGTTTATTAGCCAAACACAGATGTTAATAATGTAAAAAGTTACTATAAAATATGAAAATGATTGGAAGGAAGAGGAAAATTATGCTTAGGATGATAGCAGTTTTTAATATCTTCAAGATTGAGTAAGTTCCAAAACTCAGTTAATCTGGTGAATTAGTATCTTTTCCACCATTAAAGAAAGTTCTCAACAGGTTGTCACTATGATACTTTACATATTTTTTGAAGAAGCCTGCTCGTTTTCCTTTACTAATTTGTATTAATAATTTTTCTACATATATTATCTGAACTGTAAACAAATTCATATGTGTCAAAAAAAAAAAAAAACAGCTCTGTGTGACTGCACTTGGTAAGTTCACCCATGAATAAAAAGAAATTGAACTTCAGTCATTTGTTCAGCTAGAGGTCTTCGGTACAGTGATCTGGGTGATGCAAAAAACAGCTCAGAATCTAGGATAGCCAGCCTGGGCCCAGACTGTTCAATGATTGCTTCATCCCCTCCTCACCTCAGCACTCTTAGTCTCTTATCTACCAACAGTCCATTCTTTTGTTTAAATCAGTTCTAACAAATATAGATGCCTAATTGCTCCCAACAACAGTTAAAAAAGAGGGTGGTTATTGCTTCAAGAATTCAGAGCTCCAGGTAGAAATGACAGCAGACTAAATGAAAGCAAGGGCAGGATTTAAATACTGAAAGTCCTTAGCAGAGGAGCTCCAAAAGTGCATCTGCTCAAGACACTTACTTGAGACCTCCATGCCCAAATATCCCAATACATTTTAGTAGTCCCAGAGTGAAATAATTGGGATTAATTTACATCAAGAATGATGTTTTGCTTAAAAATGGTACAATTGTATAGATATCCTGTTTTTTTTTTTTTTTTTTTTAAAACATGGGTATTTTAGGAACTAATTGTACTTAACTTGAAAATCTCTTAGGAACAGCTGGTAATTAGTAATGTTTGGGTAAATGAAGTATTGCTGTAGAGAGTGGTTGGATAATAAATACTGAAGAGTGGGTAGTTAGGTATGTAGGGTACAGTTAGGTTAGGTAACAAATGTGTGTGTGCATAAGAGATGAGGGAAGAAGAGCCAGTATTACCCCAGATTACTTGTTTATGTAATTAGAAACTGTGATCTGTGGAAGAACACTTGCCTAGTGTGTACAAGGTCCTGGGTTTGATCCCCAGGACTGAAGAAAACAAAAAGAAAAGAAAAAAGACTACTTTAGACGTAACTCGAGTGGAATAATTGTAAGTAATAATAAAATTGATTTTAAATGTAATATTAAATATACAAAAAGAATTGATGTGCATTTCAATAATCCACCCTTCCTAAGATTACCTGAGGAACTATTAATACAAACACATCTGAGAGTTATATCTACTCATGAACAGTGAAATATTATATAGTAAAAATGCGAAGTAATATTTTCTGAGGCTTTTTTGGGACAGAAACCAGAAACATACAGCAAACATCTTGAGTGTATTATTATCCTTTCTTTCCTAAGAGTCTAGTAGTTTCTGTGACATCAAGTTTCACTTGATATATATCTGTCTTGTCATAAGGAAAAGGGGCAGTTTCATTTCAGAAATCATGTATTGCTTTATGTTTCTCTGTTAATCAGATGTGTCTACTGATGTAAGATAACAAAAGTCACTTCACCCAGCTCTTTATGTCTTAATCCTGAGGCATCCATAGTATTGTCAAGTCTTCATTCCGCTCCCCACCCACCCTGGTGCTGTGAATAACATAATGTAGCAACAGAGTGCTTTGAGTTGCTCTTCTAGTGGGGGAGCTGTGAATTGGGATTCTCGCCTGCTGGCCCTGTTGAGCTTCGAGCTATATCTGCTGTCTGGAAATAGCAAATTCAGTTTTTAATGGATCCGGCACTCTATAATAGCCAGATTTTCATGGCACGTGCAGATAAAGAAACAAGTTATTGATTTGGCATGTTTATGCCTTGCTTAAAACAGTTCTCTGCAGCAGATTGCCTGAAGCCATTTGTGCATTTAACTCTATTCCCCTCTTTGGCAAAGATTTAAAAAATGCTTAAAACGTCATTTTAAAGATGTTGCTAAATATCAGGAACAATTGATAAATGTCTAATTAATCAAGTTTCCTTATTGTTGCATGGACACATGTCCTCATACAGAAATCATGCTCAGATAGTGGCCTTGGAATGCAGGGAAGTGAATTGCTTATTACAATTAAATCCATTTCCTCATCTAAAGCCAAATAAATGATTGAGCCTTGAAATAAAGGGCATACCAAAAAGCTCTTTCAGCATAAAATCTGTGTTTTCATTTATTAAAATATCTTCTCTCTCAAGATGGCCCTGTATTGTCACCAAAGATGCAGATGTAGCTCAGCCGTTTCCTGCTTCTGCAGTGTCTCTAACCACCCCTTACTTCCTCACCTATGCCAACTGAATCTAAAAGCACCATCCTCGTTTTTCATGCTTATCAGCTTGCAATTTATGTTGAGTAGTCTGTGATGTTTCTGTGAACCTAAATTGGATATTGTACCTTTTAGTTTTAAAGGGGAATTATTCTAAAAATTGAGCATTATATTGTACATTTTCATTTAGTTTATTTTGTTTCTATAAATGGTAGGGATGGGTGGTATGAAAATATGTACAAATGGCAAAGTTTGGGTTTTTTTGTGGTACTGGGGTTTGAACTCAGGGCCTCACGCTTGCAAGGCAGGCACTCTACCTCTTAAGCCATGCCCCCAGTTCTTTTTGCTTTAGTTAGTTTTTAGATAGGATCTTGCTTTATGCCTGGCCAGCCTATACCATGATCCTATTTGTGCTTCCCCACGTGGTTGGGGATGGCATGTGTGTACCACTGCACCTAGCCATTGGCTGAGATAGGGTCTCCCAAACATTGAGCCTGGGCTGCCTTGAACTGCTGTTTTCCTAAGTAGCGAGGATTATAGTCATAAGTTACCACAGTCAACCACAAATGGCCGAGAGTTTGATGATGTTAAAATGATGTATCCAGGAACCTATAGATGCCAGAATTCTGCTCTACCAGTTAGCCTGAGAATTGACAAAGAGGATGAAATCTGAGTAGATCTTTATTATTATGATGATGGTTATAATAAAACAACCATGTAGTCGGCACTATTCTTAACACTTCCCATGTACACATAACTATTTAATCCTTATACCAACCCTATATAGTGAGTACTCTTGTTATTCCCTGCCTTATGCATAAGGAAGCTGAGACACCAAGACTGTTCCAGGTTACATAGGAAAGGCAGAGGACAGAGAAGACAGGTTTCCCAATCTGATTAGTTCAACATCAGCCTGGGGCAAAGAAAACATGATTTAAGCTGAGCATTGGGGCTTATATGATACAGAGACTAGTAGCTGACTCTTGGGCCCTGCTGGATACACGACTTCCAGTGGAACCCTGTCCAACTTGCTCTCCTTCCTGACTCCCTCTCCATGAAGGAAATGGGTTAATTGGCAGCACAGTGTTCCCAGCTAAAAGACTGGAATTCTCTAGACCCAATAACAGAGGATGTCCAAGCAGAGAAGTAGGCTAAGCCATAGCCTAAAACACTAAGTCAAACTAAGAAGAGAATTGTCTGAAGTCACAGTAGATGCAACTGGGAAGATGGCAGCAGGGGGCTTAAGAATTGGTGGAAGGCTTCCCTGTTCCTTCCATTGATCAGGACAACAGCTGAATTGATTGCCAACCTTCAGTACAGATTCTGAGCTGCACAAAACAACTTCCAGATTTCTATTTACAAAGAATAGTAGATTGGAAATATTTCCGTGGGCCAGTAATTCATTCTTATGCAAGACTAAGAAGATGTGATTACAGTTGGCATTTGTGGCACTTTCAAAATACGTACACTAACACTCATGTCTTGAAATTGGGAAACTAGAGAGTTGTATATTCTGGGAAGACAGTAGGTGAACTTTGTAACTTCCTTTTATGGGCACCCCCAGGAATATCAGTAATAGAGGAAAAGCAAAGCTTAACTGTCAAATCCTTTGCAAACATTCAGTTATAAAAGGACTAATTTTATTTTATTTTTAAAAGGTAATATAGTGTTTTTACAATAAGATTCTTTTCTTTTCAAATTACAAAGAGGAGAATCTTTTTTTTATTATTATTCATTTATTCACACGTGCATACATTGTTTGGATCATTTCTCCCCCCTCCTCTCCCTCCCTTCACTTCCAGGCAGATCCTGTTCTGCCTTTATCACTAATTTTGTTGAAGAAAAGACGTAAGCATAATACGGAAGACAAAGCGTTTTTGCTAGTTGAGTTACGGATAGCTATACAGAAATATTCCTAGCATTGCTTTCATGTACAAATGTGTTACAACCCAAGTTGATTCATCTCTAACAGATCTTTACACTGGTTACTGATCCCCTTCTCATGTTAACCTCTGTCGCTTTAAGGTTTCTGTATTAGTTCCTCTGGAGTGGGGACATCAAACACTTTCATGTTGTGGGTTTCTACCTATTCCTATATCTCCTGTATGTGCTCCCCCCTTTTCATGTGATCCAAGTCCAACTACATTGCTGCATTTGCCCTAGATCTAAAGTCCACATATGAGGGAGAACATACGATTTTTGGTCTTCTGAGCCTGGCTGACCTCGCTCAGAATGATGCTCTCCAGTTCCATCCATTTACCTGCAAATGATAAGATTTCATTCTTTTTCATGGCTGAGTAGAATTCCATTGGTGTATTAATACCACATTTTCTTAATCCATTCATCAGTAGTGGGGCATCTTGGTTGTTTCCATAACTTAGCTATTGTGAATAGTGCTGCAGTAATCATAGGTGTGCAGGTGCCTCTGGAGTAACCTGTGTTGCATTCCTTTGGGTATATCCCCAGGAGAGGGATTCCTGGATCGTATGGCAGGTCTATGTTTAGATTTTTAAGAAGTCTCCAAATTTTTTTCCAGAGTGGTTGCACCAGCTTGCATTCCCACCAGCAGTGGACTAGGGTTCCTTTTTCCCCACATCCTCGCCAACACATGTTGTTGGTGGTGTTTTTGATGATGGTTATTCTAACAGGGGTGAGGTGGAATCTTAGTGTGGTTTTGATTTGCATTTCCTTTATGGTTGGAGATGGTGAGCATTTTTTCATGTGTTTTTTGGCCATTTGAATTTCTTCTTTTGAGAATGTTCTGTTTAGTTCAGTTGCCCATTTCTTAATTGATTCATTGATTTTAGGAGAGTTTAGTTTCTTAAGTTCCCTGTATATTCTGGTTATCAGTCTCATGTCTGATGTATAGCTGGCAAATTTTTTCTCCCACTCTGTGGGTGTTCTCTTCAGTTTAGAGACCATTTCTTTTGTAGTGCAAAAGCTTTTTAATTTTATGAAGTCCCATTTATCCATCCTTTCTCTTAGTTGCTGGGCTGCTGGGGTTCTACTGAGGAAGTCTTCACCGATACCTATTAGTTCCAGAGTGTTTCCTGCTCCTTCCTGTAGTAACTTCAGAGTTTCAGGTCTGATATTTAGGTCCAGAAAGGACTAATTTTAAAAATTAACCAAAAGAATATCTGCATTAATTTGGCAGTTCTTGTAGTTCCAAATTATTTATCAGATCTAAAAGTACCTCACTTTCTACTGTCATTTGTTATTTACTGCCTCTGGAGTTTGCTAGTATAAAGAAGAGATTGGCAAAGGGGGGAGAATAGCTGCACTGGCCCTAGAGCCAGAGCACTACTGTCCTCTTAGCTGCAAACTTCCCGTTGTTCTGTCACCATTGTCACTCCTTACACCCAATTTAACTGTATCACCATTCTTTTTCCTTCTTGACAGTGTCAAGGATTTGGTAATACCCTGCCCTATTGACCATTTTCCCGTGTGTCTCGCCAGCAGTGTACCCTACACTAACCAACTTTTCTCACATTCAGACAACAGATATGACTAGCACACTATCCACTTGCTGTTAGGTCACTTGCATGCAAGGTTGCCACAGTTAGCAAATAAAAATACAGAACACCCAGTTTAATTTGAGTTTCAGATAAACAGTAGTTTTAATGTAAAAATGAATGCAATACATGGGACATACTTATTCTAAAAATTTATCCATCGCTTGTCTGAAATCAGTATTTTAACTATGGGTCCTATTTTTATCCAGCAACCTTCGTTACATGTGCGTTACACATTTCATTTGAGCAAATTTGAATTGAAATATGGAAAGGAGAATAATTTCTACAATGAAGTGGGATAAAACATGATGTTCAAACTTCCCCTTCACTTTTTTCATTTCCTCCTCTGGGGAAGTGTCTTCCTGCTCCTAACCCCATCTTTCCATAGAATGTAAGGCTAACACCTTACATCAAAGATTCAGCTTTGCAAGCATCTACTCATTTATTTAAGAAGAGAAAATGCCTTACTCATTTCACTTTGGTTCTCTCAAATCTTGTGACATCTTAACCTGGAAAACTTTTTTGGAAAGTTGCTTAGAAAGCATGAAGAGAAATTAAATTAAAAAGTGTCCAGAGGGGAGAATTCCAAGATGGCGGCTAGAGGTAGGAAGCAGAAAGCGACCCTCCTATAGTGAAATCTTGGAGAGAAGCTGGAGACACACTTTGCAGACATAATCACCGAGAAAAGGCATAACTTTGACTCCTCCACATCTCCAGCCGGCGCAGAGTCTCCACTTCACGTTAAATGGAGAACCGAGGAGGCCCCCGGGGCCGCCAGTGGCCGGCGCCCATACGGCTTGGGAAGACGCGGACCAGGTGAGCTTCGCGGTACCGCGGTAGCCCCACAGACAAGCCTGGGCCAGAGCAGCATAGCCCCCTGGACAGACTGACCTCCACCCGGGAAAAAAAGAGAAACTGAGTACTAAGCAATAAGAACAGTTAAGACACGCTGGAAAGAGGGTGGGGCGCCCTGAGCGCTGAAGATTGGGGGAAGGGAACCCTTCCCAGGACTGTAAATAAACAAGCCAGGCGGCCGAAGAGGCTCTGGCGGGAGCGGGGCGCGCCCAGCAACCAGGAGCGGGGACGCTTGTGAGAGGAGGGAAGACCCACTTCCCACGTGAACTGTAAATAAACACGCAGGCCTGACAACGCGGGGTAGTGTCACCTTTCCCAGTGCTTGGAAAGGGGAAAGCCTGTAGCAGAGGCCCCCCGCACAGGAGAACTCTGAGCAAACAAAGCCTGTGGGACCAGGTGAGTGCTAGCTCACCCCAGAGATCTGCATAAATAACACCGCCAGCTACAGGCTGAGAGCAGCAGGCAGGCAAGCCACAGTTGCAGATACCACTCTCAGAACTGCCTCCAGACGCTTTTTTTTCTTTTTCTCCCTACCTTTGATGAGAGAACAACCGAACTACACCTACAAGCCGAAAAACTTACTGAAACTGTATTGCATTTGAACTGGGGACACTTGGTGGGGCTTTTTTTTTTTTTTTTATCTTCTGTGTGTGTGTGAGTGTAGTTTTGTTCTACTTCATGCATCCCCTTTGATGAGACAACTACAGAACAACATCTGAGGCACCAACTCCAGGACTGGAGATTGAGACGGACATCCAAATTATTAAGACTGAAATTGCATTGCATATAAACTTGGAAGCTTTTTGGTTTTTTTTTTTTAATTTTCTATTTTCCATTTTATTTTAATTCATTTTTATAAATAGATATTACTTTCATATACTTATTTTTTATTTTTTTTATCTTTGACTTTCAATCCTCTCTCTGTCTCTCTATTGTCTGTTCAGCTTACTGTCGATTAGTACACTAACACTCCCTGTTTATACCTTTGAAACTCTCTTGTCTGATACCTTGTTCTGCTTTCTCCCTCTTGTCTGTATATTTGTTTTCCCCTTTTCTTTAACTTCTTGCTTTCCATCTCAGCTCACTCTTCCATTCTCAATATTACCATTGTTATTATTACAAGCTAGAAAATACTTAATTACACACAGTACAAGGACAGTAACAACACCAAGGACAATGACAGGAAGACAGAAAAAACAAGGAAACCAGTTTCCCCACAGCAAAAAATTAGTACAGGAACCAGAGGGGAATGAAGAGAACAGAAACTCGGATCCAGACTCCAACAAAATGAAGATAAACTATGCCAAAGGACCCAATGAAGCCCACAAGAATAATTTAAAAGAAGACATACTACAAGTACTCAATGAGAATTTTATAGAGATGATACTGGATATGGTCAACCAAAATGTACAGGAGACACTCAAGAAATTCCAAGACAATAAAAATAGAGAATTTGAAAAAGCAAAAGAAGAAATAAAGGAAACCATAGAAGCACTGTATAAACACCAAAGTGAAAGAGAGAACACAATGAATAAATGGATAAATGAACTCAGGACAAAAATAGACAACAATAAAGAAGAAAACAGCCAGGATATGGAAAACCTCAGAAAAAAGAACGAAACAGAACTGCAAAACAAAACGGAAGGCCAATCCAGCAGAATAGAACAAACAGAAGACAGAATCTCAGAACTTGAAGATGAAATGGTAATTAAAGGAAAAACTGAAGAACTACTAATTAAACAACTCAAGACCTGTGAAAAGAAAATGCAAGAACTCACTGATTCCATCAAAAGACCAAACTTGAGAATCATGGGCATCGAAGAAGGAGAAGAGGTGCAAGCGAAGGGAATGCATAATATATTCAACAAAATAATAACGGAAAATTTCCCAAATCTAGAGAAAGATATTCCCATACAAATGCAAGAGGCCTCCAGGACACCAAACAGACCAGATCAAAATAGAACTACTCCACGACATATCATCATTAAAACAACAAGTTCAGAAACTAAGGAAAGAATATTGAAGGCTGTAAGAGAGAAAAAACAAGTAACATACAAAAGTAAACCCATCAAAATCACAGCAGACTTCTCAACAGAAACATTAAAAGCAAGAAGAGCGTGGGGTGAGATCTTCCGGGCACTGAATGAAAATAACTTCAACCCCAGGATACTCTACCCAGCAAAGCTATCATTCAAAATAGATGGAGCAATAAAAGTCTTCCATGATAAGCAGAAACTAAAACAATATGTGACCACAAAGCCACCATTACAAAAGATTCTGCAAGGGATCCTGCACACAGAAAGTGACACCCAACTTAACCATGAAAAGGCAGGCAGCACCAAACCACAGGATAAGAAAAAGCAAGACAGAAGAGAGTAACATCAAGTTAGGTACGCACAATCAAACCTTCAAACAACTAAGATAACTAAATGGTACATTAAGTACTAACACTTAATGTTAATGGACTTAATTCACCCATCAAAAGACACCGTTTGACAAAATGGATTAAAAAAGAAGATCCAACAATTTGTTGCTTACAGGAGACTCATCTCACCAACAGAAATAAGCATATGCTTAGGATGAAGGCTGGAAGAAGATTTACCAAGCCAATGGCCCCCGAAAACAAGCAGGAGTAGCAATACTTATCTCTGACAAAGTAGACTTCAAACCTACATTGATCAAACAAGATAAAGAAGGACATTCCATACTAATAAAAGGGGAAATAGACCAAAAGGATATAATAATCATCAATCTGTACGCACCCAATGTCAACGCACCCAATTTCATCAAACATACCCTGAAAGACCTAAAAGCATATATAAACGCCAACACAGTGGTTGTGGGAGATTTTAACACTCCATTATCATCAATAGATAGGTCATCCAAACAAAACTCAATAAAGAAATCCAAGATCTAAAACATGCAATAGATCAAGTGGACCTAGTAGATGTCTACAGAACATTTCATCCAACCTCTACACAATATACATTCTTCTCAGCAGCCCATGGAACCTTCTCCAAAATAGATCATATCCTAGGGCACAAAGCAAGCCTCAGCAAATATAAGAAAATAGAAATAATACCATGCATACTATCTGACCACAATGCAGTAAAAGTAGAACTCAACAACAAAAGTAAAGACAAAAAACATGCAAACAGCTGGAAACTAAATAACTCATTACTTAATGAAGAGTGGATCATCGATGCAATAAAAGAGGAAATTCAAAAATTCCAGGAAGTCAATAAAAATGAAAACACAACCTACCGGAACCTATGGGACACAGCTAAGGCAGTCTTGAGAGGAAAGTTTATAGCCATGAGTGCATATATTAAAAAGATTGAAAGATCCCAAATCAATGACCTAATGATACATCTCAAACTCCTAGAAAAACAAGAACAAGCAAATCCCAAAACAAATAGAAGGAGAGAAATAATAAAAATAAGAGCTGAAATCAACAAAATAGAAACCAAAAAAACCATACAAAGAATTAATGAAACAAAAAGTTGGTTCTTTGAAAAAATAAACAAGATCGATAGACCCCTGGCAAACCTGACTAAAATGAGGAGAGAAAAAACCCAAATTAGTAGAATTAGGAATGCAAAAGGGAAGATAACAACAAACACCATGGAAGTCCAGGAAATCATCAGAGACTACTTTGAGAACCTATATTCAAATAAATTTGAAAATCTAAAAGAAATGGACAGATTTCTAGATACATATGATCATCCAAAACTGAACCAAGAGGAAATTAATCACCTGAATAGACCTATAACACAAAATGAAATTGAAGCAGCAATCAAGAGTCTCCCCAAAAAGAAAAGTCCAGGACCTGATGGATTCACTGCTGAATTCTATCAGACCTTTAAAGAAGAACTGATACCAACCCTCCTTAAACTGTTCCATGAAATAGAAAGGGAAGGAAAACTGCCAAACACATTTTATGAAGCCAGTATTACACTTATCCCAAAACCAGGCAAAGACACCTCCAAAAAGGAGAACTATAGGCCAATCTCCTTAATGAACATTGATGCAAAAATCCTCAACAAAATAATGGCAAATCGAATTCAGCAACACATCAAAAAGATTATTCACCACGACCAAGTAGGCTTCATCCCAGGGATGCAGGGGTGGTTCAACATACGAAAATCAATAAACGTAATAAATCACATTAACAGAAGCAAAGACAAAAACCACTTGATCATCTCAATAGATGCAGAAAAAGCCTTTGATAAGATCCAACATCATTTCATGATAAAAGCTCTAAGAAAACTAGGAATAGAAGGAAAGTTCCTCAACATTATAAAAGCTATATATGACAAACCTACAGCCAGCATTATACTTAACGGAGAAAAATTAAAACCAGTCCCTCTAAAATCAGGAACCAGACAAGGATGCCCACTATCTCCACTCCTATTCAACATAGTACTGGAATTCCTAGCCAGAGCAATTAGGCAAGAAGAAGGAATAAAAGGAATACAAATAGGTAAAGAAACTGTCAAAATATCCCTATTTGCAGACGACATGATCCTATACCTTAAAGACCCAAAAAACTCTACTCAGAAGCTTCTAGACATCATCGATAGCTATAGCAAGGTAGCAGGATATAAAATCAACATAGAAAAATCATTAGCATTTCTATACACTAACAATGAGCAAACGGAAAAAGAATGTATGAAAACAATTCCATTTACAATAGCCTCAAAAAAAATCAAATACCTAGGTGTAAACCTAACAAAAGATGTGAAAGACCTCTACAAGGAAAACTATACACTTCTGAAGAAAGAGATTGAGGAAGACTATAGGAAGTGGAGAGATCTCCTATGCTCATGGATTGGTAGAATCAACATAGTAAAAATGTCGATACTCCCCAAAGTAATCTACATGTTTAATGCAATTCCCATCAAAATTCCAATGACATTCATTAAAGAGATTGAAAAATCTACTGTTAAATTTATATGGAAACACAAGAGGCCACGAATAGCCAAGGCAATACTCAGTCAAAAGAACAATGCAGGAGGTATCACAATACCTGACTTCAAACTATATTACAAAGCAGTAACAATAAAAACAGCATGGTACTGGCACAAAAACAGACATGAAGACCAGTGGAACAGAATAGAGGATCCAGATATGAAGCCACACAACTATGAGCAACTTATCTTTGACAAAGGAGCTAAAAATATACGATGGAGAAATAGCAGCCTCTTCAACAAAAACTGCTGGGAAAACTGGTTAGCAGTCTGCAAAAAACTGAAACTAGATCCATGTATATCACCCTATACCAAGATTAACTCAAAATGGATCAAGGATCTTAATATCAGACCCCAAACTCTTAAGTTGATACAAGAAAGAGTAGGAAATACTCTGGAGTTAGTAGGTATAGGTAAGAACTTTCTCAATGAAACCCCAGCAGCACAGCAACTAAGAGATAGCATAGATAAATGGGACCTCATAAAACTAAAAAGCTTCTGTTTATCAAAAGAAATGGTCTCTAAACTGAAGAGAACACCCACAGAGTGGGAGAAAATATTTGCCAATTATACATCAGACAAAGGACTGATAACCAGAATATACAAGGAACTTAAAAAACTAAATTCTCCCAAAACTAATGAACCAATAAAGAAATGGGCAAGTGAACTAAACAGAACTTTCTCAAAAGAAGAAATTCAAATGGCCAGAAAACACATGAAAAAATGCTCACCATCTCTAGCAATAAAGGAAATGCAAATTAAAACCACACTAAGATTCCACCTCACCCCTGTTAGAATAGCCATCATCAGCAACACCACCAACCACAGGTGCTGGTGAGGATGCGGGGAAAAAGGAACCCTCTTACACTGTTGGTGGGAATGTAGACTAGTACAACCACTCTGGAAAAAAATTTGGAGGCTACTTAAAAAGCTAGACATCGATCTACCATTTGATCCAGCAATACCACTCTTGGGGATATACCCAAAAGACTGTTACTCCAGAGGCACCTGCACATCCATGTTTATTGCGGCACTATTCACAATAGCCAAGTTATGGAAACAGCCAAGATGCCCCAGCACTGACGAATGGATTAAGAAAATGTGGTATCTATACACAATGGAATTTTATGCAGCCATGAAGAAGAACGAAATGTTATCATTCGCTGGTAAATGGATGGAATTGGAGAACATCATTCTGAGTGAGGTTAGCCTGGCTCAAAAGACCAAAAATCATATGTTCTCCCTCATATGTGGACATTAGATCAAGGGCAAACACAACAAGGGGATTGGACTATGAGCACATGATAAAAGCGAGAGCACACAAGGGAGGGGTGAGGATAGGTAAGACACCTAAAAACTAGCTAGCATTTGTTGCCCTTAATGCAGAGAAACTAAAGCAGATACCTTAAAGCAACTGAGGCCAATAGGAAAAGGGGACCAGGAACTAGAGAAAAGATTAGATCAAAAAGAATTAACCTAGAAGGTAACACCCACGCACAGGAAATCAATGTGAGTCAATGCCCTGTATAGCTGTCCTTATTCAACCAGCAAAACCCCTTGTTCCTTCCTATTATTGCTTATACTCTCTGTACAACAAAATTAGAAATAAGGGCAAAATAGTTTCTGCTGGGTATTGAGGGGGGGGAGCGGGAGGGGGTTGAGTGGGTGGTAAGCGAGGGGGTGGGGGCAGGGGGGAGAAATGAACCAATCCTTGTATGCACATATGAATAATAAAAGAAAAATGAAAAAAAAAAATGTCCAGAGTTTCCAAGGAGAATTTTCAATCCCTTCCCTAAAATGTTCTACTTTGTTTCTCAGCAGTACATTGTATCATAAAATATAATTAGACTTCTTTGTAGCTGAATGTATTTTTATTGAAATGTATTGAAAAACATTAATGCTAGTCATGCTTAAAACAAGTCATATAGGCATCCATTAGAGAAATGAGAAAACTATTACCGCTTTGCTTTTCTTTCTTTCTTTTTTTTTTTTAAAACAAAAGCTCTATACTGCTTAAGTTTTAAGGTTGTCCAGAGTCTTGTGATTGCTGTAGTGTGGGCTGATGCAATTTGGGGAAGAGGTTCCCTGGGCCTGGCCTTTGTCTTTCTCAACACATTATTAACAGTGTGGGCCACACTCAAATGATTACCACCCTTCAGTATGGACTCCGAGTTGCACAAAACAATTTCCAGAATTCTGTCTGCAAAGAATAATGAATTAAAAGTATTTCCATCAGCCAGTAATTCAGTTTCTCTTGGGTTTTTTTGTTTGTTTGTTTTTATTTTTTAGTATTAAAAACACATTGTGGTAGGCATTTATGGCCTTTTTAAAATGTATACATCAATACTCTTCTCTTGAAATCAGGAAACTAGAGAGTTTTCACATCTAAGAAGAAAATAAGTCAAAAGAAAATAAATTAGCCACTTTCTTCTAATGACTGCTAATATTTTGCATTATTCAACACTACCTTTAGGTGCCTTTCAGAATTCCAGAGGTTTCTTAAATACACATGTGTCATGTAATAGCAGAGCAATTTGAAAGACTCAAGTTCTTTTAGATTTAACACATGGATAAGAAAGGAAAATATTCCATTTGTAATTACTGGAAAGTATAATAATCCAAGTATTATGCATAAAACAAGAATCTAATTCAATTTCAGCTTTGGGGTAGGATCATTCTACAGCTATGTGTTTGTCTTTATTATTTATTTCTTATCGATATTCTCTTTTATGATTTGATTTAAAATAAAGTTTAAGTTCATATAAGTAATGTATTTATGATTTACTTCCCTCCCACTTGATTCCCTTCCCTCTGATCCTGTTAATGATATCAATTTCTTTGTCTCAGTTTCTGTTGTCTTCAATTTCTCTGTCCCTGCAGGCTGCTTATCTTCCCCTACTTTGGCATCTTCCCACACAATTTTTCAGACAGTCTTGCTCTCTCCATTATGTTCCTGCTTACGGGTGTCATATGAAAATGAAGCCGGGAAATGTGTGACTTAGAAACAATGAAATTTGCCTATTTACAGGGTTGTCAAATGATAAAGTAGAAAGTATCTCGAATGGTGCCCAGCACTTAGAAATTGCTCAATAAAGGATTGTTACCCTTATAATGAGATTACAGTTACTAGAATGCCTGCTCCACCATTAGTACTCACCACACAGTACATTTTCAGTAAATAACTATTGTTGTTATTAATGTAAAATTATAGTTATTGGAACAAAAGCTGCAATTTTATCCATTTGTTGAGTCCTGTTTCCCTAATACCTAATACAGTGCTTGGCAAATGGGACATGCTGTATAAATATTTGTTGACTAAAGGAATTAATCTTTTTCCTCCTCTAATGTTTTTGCAGAGTGTGTTTAGAAATCTTAGTTCTTCCTGAGTACCAGTGATTTTGGATCTATACCTCCCTTCTCTCATTCTCTATACACCAAAACTTCTACACCTTATCACAAACTGCATGATTTCAGTTTAAAAATGATTGAGCCCTGTGTGGCTTGGTTTAAACATTTAAAACCCTTTACTCATACAACCAAAAACCTTGAATTCAAAAGGTTCCTCAAAATACTGTTGATATAAAATTTTTTCCAAACATGGATTACCATGTGTTTTACATAATCTGAATAGGATTTTAATAAGAATTTTTTCGTATTCCTATAAATCCTATATTTGTGGATTTACAGTTTTAAAATGCAAGGTGTACATACATGTACACCTTTAACAATTGATGTGGTCTTGATCTATTGTTAGGCAGTATATCCCCAGGAAAAAATGTTTTAAAAACCTTTTATTTTGAAGTACCATAATTTTCTTAACCAAACTTGATCTCATATAAGAAGGTGTTTACTTCTTGGTTCTAAGGGTGTGGACTATAAGGGCATCCTCATTACCACAGAGTCCACTCATTTATGCACTTCCTTTTAGATTGTCAGTTTGACTCTATAGACTTTGCTTTACTTAACTTGATAACAGATATTTGAATAGTTCCATATGCTATAGGTCTCTGTTTCAAATCTTTGAACTACTTGATTTATCTACTTTGAAGAAGGGAGATATGAAATTAAAATGTTGAGTGTGAGCTCTTATAAGTATGTAGATAGGTATATAGGTAAGTAGATAGATTCTATAGCTATCATATGAACTCCTGTCAATATCAGGATTAGCTGAGATGATTTAATTCTTCACAAATAGCCCATGTTTTCTGGCACATATTGTTTTTCCCACCTAATAAGTGGCCTTAAAACTCTAAACTTCTCTTCTCAGTTTTTTGGCTAAGACAAATGTAAACTCTGAACTGCTTTGACTGTACTCAGAATTAAATGTAGTCTTGCTACCTTAAATTTAGTTGACAGTGCCTGAGTCAAGTTTGTTGGAAAGTCAGCCTATCTACTGCAACAGTCTGTCCCTGCTCTCGGGCCTCTGTAGAAGGAATGGCGACACTCTTGCTTTCACATGAGCACCTACACGTGATGGAAGTTTATTCCTGCATGTCACAAAAGTTATTTTTATCACAGCCTGTTTGTGATGTGCTTATCTGACTTTCAGTCATTCACCTTTTACTTCTGTAAGGAAGATAAGGTCAAAACCTGAAAGCTTGTTCTGAAAAATGGAGGCAAACCGAATATCTACTACTAAAATACTATCTCAGTCCACAATGAGGCTTAGAACAACAGATTAATATTGCTACTGCGCTGTCACTAAAATTACTGCCACGCTGTCCCCAAATTAGTGCCCCCAAAGATCAGCAGCTGGTAATACTTGAGATCTACCACGCTACCTGTCTAGACCTGAGTATTGATTTAATATTCCTTTTTTTGGACTTGACAAGTTTCAACATTCATCAGTAATAACAAACAAATGTACTCATTTTTAAATAAAGACAAATGACTTAATTCATGGATGAAATTTTTTTTTCAAATTGAGTATTCATAATAATAAAGTTTGAATATGTAACAGACATAATTTCTCAAGGATTGCAAAAACACTTACCTAAGTCTCCATATTTTATAATACTCAGTTGGTAGATTAATAACAATGTATGTGTGTAGTATGTTGCTCTCTACCAGGGTTTCTTCCCACCCCTTTCTTCTCCATTGAGGCTTCTCTTCATTTGTGTCTCTGATGTTGCTTTTTTCCATTGATAGCCCACTGAGTGTTCCCATGCACCCCACACATACATACAACAGACTCAGGCGTGTCATTTTGGATGGTACCGCAGCCCCGCCATATCTAAGACTGATCTTACCATGTCCTCTACCCTGCCCTCCAACATATGCCTATGCTCTTCCTTGACGAATATTAACACGTCGTCCCAACTACCAAGCCACCAACTGGAATGCCATCCTGGACTCTTCTCTTTCCCTTTAGCATATGTTTCTGATGGGTCAGATTCTCCAGTGTCTACTCCCATGATCTATCCAGATCTGTCTTCAGGATCATTACCTTCGTGCACACCTGTGGCACTGTTCTCCTGGATCGCCTCTTCTCTCTCCGACTGCTGATCCTATTTCCATTCTCACTCACCTCTTCCAAAAGCCAACTCATTCTATAGCTTTGACAAAGGTAATGTGCAATGCAATTTAGATTGAATTCACCTCCTTCTTGAAATACTTCCCTTGATCACTTACAGAATAAAGCCCCAGCATGATACATTTAGGCTCTTGGTGGCTAGCAGCATCTTACCTTTTTCCCTATACTCTACTCCCCATGTTCTCGGTTTTGCATTTCCATACACAAGTTGTTTTCTGTTTCTGGAAGCTATTGCTCCTTCAGTCACCTGTTTTCTCTTTCCCCTTCTGAACTCAGGGCCAGTCCTCTGTGGAAATCATCCCTACCTTCCTCTATTCTCACCTGCTCCAGTAAGTTAGGTCACCATGCATGTGCTCCCATTGTCCTTGCTTCCCATACTTTACTGTCTATCTCTCCTGCAAGACTGTAAAGTCTTTGAGAACATGGATTGTGGCTTTATATAAAACTAAGAAGAATGATTTAAAGGCCATCTTTGCTTTCCTTTGTAGCTACATGAAGAGTGTACGAGCTCCTCTATTCCAGAAGTTCTCAAACTTTATGGCAAATTAGAATCACCTAGGTTGCTTTAAAATACACTGACACTTGGGTCCTATGTGTGTACACAACACATCTGCATTGCTTCTGAGTATTCTCAATGAACACATTATGCTAACTTGCTTCATTATGAAGTGTTCGTTCTCATCTCAGCTGAACACTCCACCTTGATCCCTCTCTGCATCTGTGTCAACTCCTCCCATTTCCTGGCACTTGTCCTGAACCTTATCACTTTCCTTAGTCCTTTTCCTTCACCCTTTCTTATGCTATGCCTTTCCCCTGCCCCGATAAATAGAACTGATTTCTATTTATGTTGTTCAAACAACAGTCCTGAGTCTACTATTTTGAATTTCAAGTTATGCTCTCATTCTCATCGTACTTATCTGACAATGTGACATTTCTCTAGGATTTTAATTGGCTTATTAGATGTTTTACTTAGGACTATATTGTGGAAAGCTCATGCTCTTTTTTAACAAAAAGATGACTCATATTTATAATTTATTAGCCTCCTTAACTGAGCTGTCAAGATAGTTCTAGCACTAAGCAAGACTGGGTTCAGGACTCAGAGTCAACAACTCTTCTCAGGCTCATTTCTTTGGAGGTAGCAAGAGGCTGCTCCAGCTGTATACCTTACCCCTTTACAACTGAAAATAAGGAAGTGAAAGGCCTCAGTTTGGAAAAGCCAAGATTCCATCCTACCAGGTCAATTTGCATTATAAGCACTTCCCTGAATTGGGTCAGTGAGTTAATATGTTGATTGACTTAAACCAGACAAGACTTTCCCCCTAAAAAGAAGGGATCAAGTCCCCCACTCAGGCTACATTGACTGAGATGTGAAAGATAAAGGGTTAAATTCCCAAGGAGTGAAGAATGAAGGCAGAAAGGGTAAAAAACAAATGTTCACAATAATGCAAATTGTCATAACATTACGTATCTATTAGGGTTTCACCAACAATATATTTAATTTGAAGTGTCATATATGTAGATATAGAATTCCTTGTTCATACTGAGCCATTTTGAGTTTCGAGTGAAAATTTTTGTAAAGTAAATATAATATATATATTAGAACCTATTTTTATAAATAATATAAGAAATCATTTTTTTGTCACTGGTCTTCATGGCTCATGCCTATAATTCCAGCTACTTGAAAGGAGAAATGGGAGGATCACTGTTTGAGACCACTGTCAGCAAAATTTAGTGAGGCCCTATCTCAAAGAGCAAGCCAGGCATGGTAGTTCATACCTGTAACCCCAGCTACATGGGGAGCAGAGTTAGGAGGATCAGTTTGAGGCCAGCCCCAGGCAAAAAGCACAATACCCTATCTGAAAAATAACTAAAGCAAAAGGAAATGGGGGTGTGACTCATATGGTAGAGTGCTTGAGACCCTGAGTTTAAAACCTGAGTACCACAAAAAAATCACAAAACAATCATTGAATTTATGAGTTTAATTTTTTAATAATTATTAGAACCAACTTCACTGAAATGTTAGAAGTCTGATATAAACTAGTCTGAAGAACTCACTTCAAGTCCATGCTTTCTCATTTAATTACCTGGTTGTCCTTTGGTTAAGTTGTTTTCTCTGATCACTAGTCTTACTACGTGCTAAATGAACATGTGAGTGACAGAGTTTCTGGGAGTATCAAATGAGAATATACATGTTAAAGCCTGTTGTGAGAAGTCAGGGTTAGTTTTTACTTTTAATTCTACTACTTTATCAGGTTTACCTCAGGTGGCCACATAAATATCGTTATAATTAAATTGTAATTCCATGTTATTAATACATCACCGTTATTACTTAAGGCTTGTTTTGTTTTTGTCCAAAGAAACCTCAGTTGCTTATATATAAAAATTACATTAAATCTATATAATAGCCAGTTGTTTATTTAAACTAAGAAGAGTTGTGTTGTTTACTTACAAATACTTAGTCATGGCTACACTTGAGAATAAATGTCTGGACTTTGGGGAAACAAAGGTACAAAGATGAAAACAGCTAAATGCACAGCTCTCATTTTGTAGTAACAGAAAGTACATCATTCAAGAGGACTGATGGCTGTTTCTTAGGGCAGATCTCTAAGTATAATATGTCCCATCAGTCTTTCTATAAAGGGGTGTTGAACAGCATAACAGGCCATTATACTACAAGATATACAAGATCCAATAAGCTTTGAAGCTATTTTGGACAGTTCTAAATGGAGATGCCGTCTGTCCTGGGTCTGAATGTGTTGTTTATGAGGTATGTAACACAAATAATTTACCATCCCTGAGGTTCAGTTTCTCGTCTCTAAAATGAGAATAAAAAATAGTACCTACACCATGAAGTTATTATAAGGATTAAACAAGAGAATATATGTTGAGATTAGCACACTGCTCTGAAAGCAATAAGTGCTTAATAAATGTTAGTTGTTGTAGTAATTACCGTTATAAATTCTGTCAATAAATGTTTATTGCTATAATTAGATATCTGTAAAAGAATATTAGAACGGGGATAATTTCATCCTTATTAGAGAAAGCATGTGATTGAAAACTGAAAAATATCACCAAGGTCCTTCAACTAGATTTAAAAAGAAAAAGAAATCTAACTGGCTGGAAATCTAAAGGAGAAAAATGAAAATATTGTTCTAGTTTTCTCCATGAACCAGTTAAAAATTTCTGTTGCTTTTGAAAACAAGTCATTTTAGAATAGCACTGAAACTCTCCAAGATACTGTTAACAATGAAAAGACTGTAGTTGGGAGGGTCAAAAAGCTGACTAACATCTGTGAACCCAGAGCAAACCTCATAATTCACAGTTTCTGACAGTCCTGTACCTTGAAGTTCTCTTGCCAGTTTGTAGGTTCATTAGCATATGGTTACCCAGTGGGTGTGGTCCAGTCATCCTCTGATGTAAAAGAAATTGTCTTTCTGGGATGCTTCACATTGGGGATTTAGTTTACAGCCCTCACCCCCTCCCAAACAAAAAACACAGAGGGAAGAATAGAGTAATTGTACTAATAACTCTAGATATAACCCAAAATAAGTTTGACTAGACTATTTTATAAGCTAATATGTTTGTCGTGGATGGATTTTTAAGTTTGTCCCTTAAATAATCAAAATAATAAGATATATATTTAGGTCGTTAAGTGTTAGAACTGAGACAAATTAGGGATTTATGTATGGAAACCAAGCCCGCAGGCAGTTGGCTAATTAATAATAAAACCATACCTTTAAGTTGCATTTATTGACTCTTAGTTTGATATGTCTTTCACCTCACCACAGGGTGTTTGTTCTTTGTTGGTAGTGATTTGGTTTGTGTTTTTGTCATTGTTTATTTTCACTTCTAACTAGTTGGTTTTCATTATTTGCATCCTACAAGACAGGAGCACCCTTTATTTCCAATTATTCTGTAATTCAAAACCCTAGTACACTGTACTTTTTAGTAAATTGTGCCTTACATTTTAATAAGGTCATGAGGTTGATTTGCTGAAGTAAATCTGCATTTCTAGATCACTTGGCTTTGCTCCAAGGGCAGGCTTCCTCATCACAGAAGTTATAGCGGTGTGTATGACCTGCTGCTACACTTGGCTTCCACAGACCTGTGTGAGGTTGGATAGAGGTAGCACCCAAAACCTGCCCTTTTACTTTTCTATTGATGGAAAGCCAGGCTGCAGGTAGTTGTTTGCCTATGCAGTCCTCTCCAGCACCATCACCCAAGGAAAACAGTGGCTAGTGTTGGGAAAGCAAAGTGGTGAGAGGAAGACATGGCAGAAATCACCAATGCCAGGACAAAAAGACCTGCCAATTGATGGTGACCTATAGTTCCTTTTGCATCATTGGTGCTGTGAATGCTCTTACCCCTGGTTTTCCCTTAGTACCACGTAGGATTAAAAGAAATTTTGCAGGACGATGCTTATGATCCACCAAAGTTCAAAAGGTCAAAAAGCAGGCTGGGATGTACACAGTATGTAGAACATTTGGAAATCTCAATTATTCATGATATGTCTTTCCTTTTAGAGTGTTGTGTGAATTAAGTGTAGTTCTATAAAGATACATAGTTTCTGTACCAGTACAATTTCCATTTTTTTTTTCTTTTAGCAGTACTGGGGCTTGAACTCAGAACCTCACACTTGCTAGGCTTGCTAGGCAGGTGCTCTATCACTTGAGCCATTCCACCAGCCCCTACAATTTCCATGTTCTTTTTGGGTCACTTTGGACATCTGCTCTTCAATGTCTTAACCACAGCTACTCTTAATGATTCTATCATACCATGCATCTTCCTTACTTGTGTGGTCTGTATCGAAATATGAAAATCAGAAAAGTCTCCATAAATAGTCAAAAGCAAACTTAATACTTATTGCATCAAGTTGGTAGCAGGAAAACAAAGATTTATTCCATGGCAAGGAGTTACGAAGAGGGACAGTTCTCATTTAACACTCCTAACCCTAAAAAACAGAAGGGAGGGGAGGGGAGAGGTGGGGAGGATAAAAAGGGAGAAAAAAAAAATGAGATGGCTACTCAAAACTGTTCTTGATGAATTCAGAACATTAGTGATGCTAAATTTTCACTGGTGAGAAGTAGTTTCAGGGAAGACCTAAGGTCTTTATTTTTAAATACTTTTAAAGGGAATACAATTTATTATTTACAAGCAGTGTGACAAATTCAGTATTATAAAGTGGGACATTTTGTGGGGCTTTTAATGAATAGCTAAGATTGACGTATTTTCTAAGATATTAGTAAGACTTTTAAAAGGGAATACGATTGTTTAACCATGGAAAAATTCTTAATCTAGCTGGTGACTAAAGCAATGCAAACTTAAACTGCAATAAGGTATTATTTTTACCTATAAAAATACTAAAGATTTCTGAGTTGACACTATAGAGTATTAGATGGGAATGTAAATTTCAGAAAGAGCCTAAAGTCCATGTCAGTTACCTGAAAATTCAGCTTCTGAAAATCTATTCTAAGGAAATAATCTCTTTCCACAAACATTTTCACTGCATTATAATTAGTAAGGAGAGAGAAAAACCTTAGATATTTGCCATTAAGGAAATCAATTATATAAGTAAATCACAGTATACATATACAGTGAAATAACTAAGTGATAGATGTTATTTATTCAAAAATTGTATCAGTGTGGGCAATGCTCATATTATAGCAAAAAACAGTAACAATATTTAATATGTTAAGAAGTCAGTCCTGTTTTAGAGCCATGTAATAACAAAGAAGCAAATACCAAAATTATTTAAATCTCTTAAGTGTAATCATTTGACTTACACTCTTGTTTATGTTAGTCTTCATAGTCAATTCCTTTTTTCATTATTGCTGCAAAATTATAAAAGAAGGCAGGCATGCCAAACTGACTTACATACCAAATTAAGAGGATCCTAAAATAACAAAAGTACCTTTACTTAATGCATTCAGTTTCCCAAATATTTTCTCTTTCATTACCCTTTATACTTATAACTTTTAGTGTATTATTTTAAGTAGCTCATCATTTTGCTGCAGAATTCTTCTAGAAGAACTTGCATTTCTTAGAATTTTCTTCTTGCTTGCACATCTGTCTACCCCCCAAAGCTCCACAAAACTAGAATTTTGAGATGGAATTTCAGTGGCTATTAGGAAGTGGAAACTATATTATTTGTTTTAATTTTTTGATGAGGTCCTACGGTGCATGGGGATGTTTTAACATTTTCTAAGCACACATGATCCATTTACAAAGACAAAGCACCTTGTGTTTCTATAGTTATTTTTATGTAAAGCTATTAAAAGAACAGGAAACATCTTTCTACTGACTTTCTGTGTACAAGTGCCCCAGAAATAGTCATTAGTATTAAGCATAACAGAGACTAAAATTGTTTCCCATAGATCCTTGGAGAAAGACTGCAAAATAACACTAAAGCATTTGGGGTTATTTATAATAAAGCCTGTGCAAAAGAAACAAGATGCCAATTCACGTTTCAGGCAGACAGTGGCTTTGTTAGTATGTGGCACTGTCCCATCCTAAATCAAATGGGAAAATGGGTGCTGTTTGACAGATACTGTCATCAGTGCAAACATCATTAAAATAATTTAAAAGCTTTTTAACTTTTTTTAAAACTTAAGGGACAGGCTGTTGGTTTTTTCAGGCTTTCCGAACTCTGATGCTCAGGACTCCAGGATGAATACTCCTAAGCCAGATTTTTTATACAGCCAAGCCTGAGCTATGGCTTTTTATCCCTTTGGGACAGTGCAGCTATGTTCATGGCGTTTTCTGCCTATTACCAGTTAGGGTGTGTGAACAGAATCTCCATTTGTGAGAACCTCATTGTGGATAGCACGCAGTGGTCTTTTCATTTTGATTGATGGCTCTGGTTCTGCACCATCTGGCTTCTGATAGGCTGCATTAATCATATCCCGAACTAAGAAAGTGTGGATGTGTCTGCTTAATATGCACCCGTACATAATGTAATGTTAGTTATTCATTCAGCTTGCAAAACACTCATAATGTATGCAAGGTCTTTATATAGTAAAACATAAATATTAATATGCGACCCATTAATGCTCTTTCTACTTGTACTAGCCACCCCCTGGTACATTTGTTTATGAAGATTGAGGAATTAAGAGAAAGAAGACCATGTGCACATTTACATGAACACATAAGAGTTTTGCTGGCATCTCATAAGAATTTATAGTGATATATGTCTGCCACACTTATTTACCCATGTTTACTTTATCTCTTTCTCTAATTGCCTCATGAAATACAGGTTAATCACAAGCTGCAACACAGATTCATTTTTTCTCATGTGAACTCCTTGTGCTAAATGTAGGTCATCCATTTGCAGAGGTCACTTGGGGGCGTATGTAGCCCTGCTCTTTTGTGTTGCGTCTGGCTGGGCCCACTTTTGACACACTCTGTTCCCTGCTGCGTAATAACCTCAAGAAAAAAGAGAAGCCAAGAGAGGCAAGGTAAG
Organism: Castor canadensis; assembly: GCF_047511655.1. Lineage (NCBI taxonomy): Eukaryota > Metazoa > Chordata > Mammalia > Rodentia > Castoridae > Castor > Castor canadensis. The sequence continues at coordinate 34,872,628 of NC_133393.1, read as the reverse complement.
AATTCACAAGTCAGACAAAGTTTGCTCCAAATTTAGGACTACCACACTTATCCATAGCTCAAATTTGGTTTTAGAGATTTGCTAGGGTCTCTTCCAGTGAGGAGAGATTTAGTGTGCATTAATCATGATCCTTTCATACCTAGAGGAGGGTGAGGAAGGGGATTTAAATTCTTCTGGGAAGTTACCTTGTACAACATTGCTAGAGCATATTTCTTGCAGTAGCAAATTAAAACCATAACTTCATAAAACACATTTTATGTTTTTTTAATTATGTTTTGTCACAGTAGCACTGTATTCCTATATGCTTACATCTTCTCCTATGTGCTCCAGATTCAAAGTCTGTGTTTTAATGAATTATACCATTGAAGAATTAGTGAAGATTAATGCCTATATGCTGCCGAATGCAAAGCACAGCCCATACTGTAACAGTAATCAATCATGGAACAGTGTGCATGGGAAACCAGGCAAATGGTTGTAGTTTGTGCTGAGAAATAAGTAAACTGCAGCTTCTATTTGAAATGTAATTGAAGCCAGGTTTAATTGGTCACATAAGCACAGGGAGCAACATGGATAGAAAGTACGTCAAATGTAATACCTAGGTTCAAACTGTCACCTTCAGATCCCAAGATATTAAGATAACATCATGTGGAAAGCTGGGAAAAAATAATTTCAGGAGTAAAGTCACTAATTTAATAGCCAGCTCATCTGTTTCTTACCTTTAGCTGTTTCTTCCAATAAGTTAGACCCTGTTATTACTTAGTTCATTTTATAAGTTGATTTAAAAAAAAAAATTCACTGCCAAGAACACTGCCTTATAGAAACAGGCTTCTGCCTGTGAGAACATGGATGGAGTGTGAGAATCTATAAAGAATACTGGTTTTGCTATGAGAAGGCAGGGTTTATTTCTTGGCTGTCTGCCTCTTGACTAGCTCAATGATCTCAAAAAGAGGTGCAAACTGGCTCGCCCATTTTTTTATGAAAAAAAGAGTTATTTTTTTCTTTTTTTACTATATTGGGGTTTGAATTCAGGCCTCATGTTTGCTAGGAAGGTGCTCTACTGTCTGAGCTACTTTGCCAGTCCTAAAAAGAGATATCCTTAATGACCTCAAGCCTGGTTTCTTATCCTAAAAATGGAGTCATCCCTACTTTACTTATCCTCAGTAGTTTGTGAGGGTTACATGAGAAAGTACACATGTGTTAGAAACTGTAAAGTACATGTATTTTCATTTCACTGATTTAACGTCACTGAATTTCTTCTGCTGTATTCATAAAAGCATGCACAATGACACATTATCCTTCTATGTCACAGTCAATATTAAGAACCAATGACATGATGAATACATGTGCTTCCTGGTGCCTGAATTTCTCTTCTTATATAAATTCCCTCTAGCATTTACAGCAGAGGTTAAAAACCATCTTCTCCTATAAGGGACTATACACTAGTGAAGTACAGCATAATTTAGTTTACTTCTTTGAGCAACATATAAACTATTGGACAGTGCTTCTTTAAAATTAAGGGCATTCATCCTGAAGCTTGGACAGGACTGAAAGGGAAGGCCTTTTAAACCAAACCATTTCATTAGCTCAGGGAGGCAGTGCCAGACAGCTTTCAAGAGGCCAGGGCTTGGCTCCTCCACTGGAGAACTGGTGCCATCCAAGAGGGAGGGCATGAGCAGATGGACATGTTTGAGAACCGACAGCTTTCCTCTTCCTCCACAAGTCGCCAGTAGACTTTGATTCCATATGCAGTAAACTCACAGAGTGCCAAATAACCTCTTTCAAATGCATAAACACAAGACACAAGTGATTTTTTTACTTTGTAACTTTATAATGACTCTACATTACTCTGTGTTGTCATTATCATGAACATAAGAATGTTTGCACTGGTATTTATTGCCAAATTGTAATCACTTTTTAATGTTGTCAGCTTGTCTGAACAGGCCATCTATATGGCTCCCCAAATCAGGGGGAAATAACTATCATTATAGGCTGTTTTCTATTCACTTAGACTTTAGGTGAAGTCAGGTGTCCTGTGTATACTTGGACCTAGTGTCACAGAGCAGATTTATATGTTATGAACAGTCAGTCTTTGTAAATGGGACTCAGTGGTCATTATATAAGATGTTATAAAACTCTTATTCACTGATTCAGTCACTATGCACAAGGAACTGGAAATACAAACAGAAACTGTGTGGTCCCTTGTCTTCACACACTCTCAGTGTGTTGGGAGGATGGAGTGAACAGCTACTTGTAATTCTAACATTCACACATGATACCAGGTGTACCGCTATTGTTCATTATTAGTATTAGCAGCGTTAATAGCAAAGTATTAAAGCACCATTAATAGCAAAGTATAAAGATGTGTTAAGAGGAATCACATAAAAGTTTAACCAAAGGTTATTTGAAACTTTGGAAGCAGAAGGCATTCAGAACTAGCTTCGTGCCTGAAAACAGCTGTCAGACCATGACTCATTAATTACTTCTTTCAAGTAATTATATTTTCTTTCCTAAAACCAATATCAAGAGGTTTGTCAAAACTATTATGGCCCTTATGCCAACTTCACCAAAACCATTATGATACTAAGATATCTTTTTAATTTTCACATCTGGCTTAAACTGTCACAGAACAACAACAACAAAATAAAACCAAAATAGATGGTGCACATACCCATCCAAATAACTGTCCAGTGTTATGTATTTTCCTTAATAACACTGAACTCGTGGGTTAGTGTTTGTAACTGTATCTCAGGTCATAAAGATAACACTGAGGAATTACCTCCTATTTCTTCCATACTGTAATAAGTTATTTGCTTTCAAAGGCCTCCAAGGTTATTGGTAGCTCAGACCAGTGTCTACCATTGCCATCTCTCACCCTACGTCTTACTAATATGTCCCGCTCCGTCCCACAGAGTACAGATTAGAATACAAGCAGGAGCTACTGGGAGGAGAATGGGGCTGGGGGAAGTGGGCAGCCATGCATCATACAGTTTATCAGTATTTACATGAACCAGAGGTCAGGGAGACTCATCATATTTATAGTGGGGGAGAACATCATCCTTTGTTTTTAAAAATTCCTCATTTCATATTAACCTAGTATGCTGCAATTATTAGATTTGAGTTGAAGATACTGTTCTTAGTAAAAAACTATTTATTTTTAATCATAGTTGATCAATCTGTGTATTACTAATTGTGAGTTATTTCATCTATTTACAGCTTGTTCTTGACCCTCATTGCCAAAGGCAGATTCATCATGTAGAGAAAGGGGCTAATCTCCTTAATTTAGTATTTGTTTTCAGAAAATAGTTTTCAGAAAGTAGTTAAAACATGAAAAGCCCCAAGACAACAGGCTAAAATCATCTTCTAAATATGTGAGATATTTTTAAAGAATCTTCATGATTTGTAGACTTAAAAAAAATAACGTTATAAAAAATAATTTTTTTTTTGCTAAAACAGTAATTTCATTACAATTCTTCATTAAAGAACCTATTCACAGAACAACATAAGGAAGCATGATTGCTGTTTAAGCTCATTATTTTCAGATGGCAGAAACAGACTAATAAAAGGAAAAGCCTTCACTATTACATATAACGTAACTATGCGTTAGAGGATATAAGAAGATGCTTGTCAGAATCAAGTATCTTATAAGCCCTGGTATCCATATTTTCCTTAAGAGAGGGAAGCCTTAATGTCACAGGTATTCAGCTTTCCATTCCACAAACACTGATTGTTCATTAATATTTCTAAAATGACTCTCTGTGTGGCATACACAAATGCTTGTGCTCAGGGACTATTTTCCCCTCCTTCCTCCTTTTTTTCTCATTTCATTGCTATTCTTGCTATTCATTTTTCCTTTTCATTCATTTTTTTCTTTCTTTCATTCCTTCTTTCTTTCCACATTAACCAAATAATTTGCTTCTAAATGTATTATTGGAGTCATATTTTGATTTCAAATAGTGCTTACAGCCCTTAATCCCAAGAAGTCTGGGTAGTTTGTTGACATCTATATTTTGTCATGCAAAAGAAGATAGTTCCTCTAAATAAAGTTAGTGATTCAGCCATAATAACCAGCAGAGAGAGAGAGAGAGAGAGTGTGTGTGAGTGTGTGTGGGGGGGGGGGGGACCATTTTACCATTTCAATCACGGATAACCACAACCAAAAGTTTATTAAATGCCCACTCTTTAATGACATAATTTTATTTCTAACATGTTTTGCAACCCAAAATTGCTAAAACATCTAGGCAACATGCTGTATAATAGAAAGAGCAAGCACTTTGCAGCCAATTGAACCTGGTTTGGAATGTGAATTCTCCCAGTGACTAGCTGTGAAACTTTGGGCACATTTCCTAATCTACTGAACCTTACATTTGTCATCTGTGAAACAGGGAAAAGACTGTCTACTTTTTGTGAAAAATAAAACTTGAAAACAACTGATTTTTACTAAGCACCCACAAAATCTTTTTTCTGTTTCCTTTTCCTTCTTACTAAATAATTACCATGTGATATGCTCAATAATCTCAACAACTGAAAATAACGAATTAAATATTTTCATGTTTCATTTCTCTCTTATGTGTTTCCATAAGCAAGTGAAACACATACATTATAATGAAGACATACAGATGGATCAGCTCAGTTAGTTCCATTGTTAAATAGAAGTTCAAAGTCAGATCCAGCCCCAGAGAAAACTGTGACGTTTGCTTCCTCCAGCAGCTAGCTTTTCCCCTTTGTGTGCCTTTTCCTGCTTATGAACTCTGCCACCTCTTGCTGTCTCCAGCCATCCACAGTCAGGCCTGCTTCCAGGAGAGGATGGGATAAGCACAACCATAAGGTATAAATTATGGAAAGAGGTCAACAGGAGAATCTCCTGGCTGTTTTCAATTTTAACAAAAGAGACAAGGAATCAGGCCCATTTATTAGCTATTAATTGTTGGTTCTCACATGTTAATAAACCTTTCTATAGTGTAACAGATTTTCTGGAATTTGTCAGTTATAATGTCCCTGAAAATTACTTTTTTTGTTGACTGTTCCCCCTTTAAGAGGTTGTTTTTAATGACTTGTGACCCAAGCAAAGAGATGCCAGAAACTTTTCCCTTCTGGCAGGAGCCCATTACACTTTGTTTTTGTTTTTTTTTTTCCCATTACACTTTGTGATCATGTAGTCCAGTAACATACATAGGGTCTTCAGAGAATTGGGCACAGAACAAAAGTTGGTACCTCTACTGGAGGTGAACTACTGAAGTCATTATTTCTGGTCATTAGTATGTCCCAAGGAAAACATAATAAAGCTGAAGAAGGCAGATGAAAAATAAGAATAAAAATCCTTCTGCCTTCAGTGCAAAATCACTTTCACTGAACCTTTCCTTAAATTCTTCACTTGTAGAGTATATCTAAAAGTACACAAAAATCTTAATTATTAAGATACCTATTATAAGCAAGAATGTCATTTTCCCCGCTCAGATAAATTACAGTGGTATTTTCCTCACAATCCCTAATAAAGGAAAGACCCAGAAACCTTACTTGTAATTGTTGGCAATCTCAGCTTCCTGCTGACTTTTGGGTTCTTTCTTTGTTGTGTTCTTCTAATAGGGCGTTTGGGTGGAATATGAACAATCAGGGAGAAGGAATGAAGAGGAACCCACTTAACTGCTAAATGTACCCATGAAACATATGAATAATACACTGTCAAACACTGTATTATATACTGCTTTGTGTTTCTGTTTAATTATATCTTAGCAACTAGATTGTAAATTTCTCAAGGGTAGGGACTATGTCTTATGTTTTCAAATGCCCCTCAAGGAACTGAGGCTGGAAGTTGACATTTAATAGGTTCTAAGTAAATGCTTGCTGAGTGGAATTGAATTTATGGCAAAGATACTTACAAGTTATTTGCATTGAGACCAGATGTAAATGCTAGAGTAGTCTGATGTGTTTTTCTTTGGACAAGTTGTGGACAAGTCTGGTGTGGTTTTCTGCCTGTTGGACATAGCTTTAGATAATACTGCGTTTCAGATAAACTGGTTCCACTGCGACCATCTTCCTGAGAGGCTTGTCAGTTTTCTAACCAAATCATCCATCTACCTGAAGTTCCCAACCAGAGTTACTATCACACTCTCAAGTGAGTATATGGCAATAGAAAGGGATTGATTGTGCATAATGGTGCTACTGGCATTTAATGTCCAGAGGTCAGGGATGCTCAACGTCCTGCCTATCACAGCAATACACTGTGGTACTCACAGTAGCACTGGCACCTGTCAGTAACAAACAATAGATCCTTAAAGATTCTTTCCTGCTTACTACTCTAGCCTATTATTTTACCACTGCCCTCCTGCACTTTAAATGTAATCCTTGCTGAGATGCTTCATGCTTGGCCATAACAAATTGTGTCTACTTCTACATCTTTGTAGATTGTGTTTCTTCTGTTCCTGCCTTACTCTGTTTAGAAAATGTCTTTGAATCCTTCAGGACTCAGCTTAGACACCACATCCTCCAAAGATTTGCTTATTACAAATCCAGACTGGGATAAGTGGCACTTTTAAGTATTTTCAAAGTGCACTGTGTCTTTCTATGCCATGACATGTATTACAGTGAATTGTAGTTATTTGCTTACTTTCTGTCTCTCCCACTAGACTAAAAGCTACTTAAGAACAAGTTGCATGTCCCAGCAATTCACTCAGTGAGTGACACAGTGGGTACTTAATAAATAATTTTTGGTTAAATGAGCCCATCAGTGACAGTGTCAGATAGGAATTAGTTCATTCAGTAAATATTTATTGTCTGTTCTTGCTAACTCAGAACTGCTGTGGCATGAGCCATGCTAGAATAGCAGCAACATTGGCCTTATGTGTGGAGGAAGCCTTCCTTGTTTAGGGCTGGGGAAGAGGTAGAAAGAGAGATAGCCCCTTACACTTACACTGGGACTAACTCAGGCTTGATTGGCTCCTTACTCCCTAAGACCATGAATGGGACATAGAAGCAGGAGGCGCCCAGCCAACAGTATCTGGAGTGTGGTCCTAGGACCTGTACTATCCACAAACATATTGATCTGGAATGAGATAACTACAGAAGTTGGAATAAGCATTTAGGAATTTGACAGAACCATTTCAAGTTTCTTATATCTTATAGTGAAAACATTGAGATTTGCCTTTAATTTCACTTTTCTAGTCATTAATTTTTGTGTTTTATAAATACATTGGTGCCTGATGAATCTGAATTTTTTTCCAAACAAAACAGGAATAAAGGAAGGAAACTTTAAATAGCTGATCCTTGACACAGGTATTGTAGGTAACGCTGGTCTGGGCATTCACACAAATGACTGCTGAACACCAACTTCAAGTTGAATGCTGAAGAAGCAGGGACTGGCTGCCAGTTCTTTTTCCTTCCCTCCTCTCCTGGGAAGGGGGTGGCTAACTTGAGAAGGAGGCAAGTGGTTAGGATTATAGCCTCTCTGACAACCTAGAGATCTAGGTAAGGTAGTAGCACCTGACCAGAGCTGCCATACCAGGTGGAGAAGTAAAGAAGTCTTATGTGGATCAGGCCAGTCTGTGAGAACATAGGGACTTCATAAAAGTTGGTGCCCAGTTTTCACTCTGGCCAACACAATTAGGTCTGGCGCTTAGCTCTTGGAGAGCTAGTGACCACCATTGTTCTCTCCACCCAGCCATGATTACCTTAAGAACTAAGTGAGGCTGGCTGGAATCCTAGGCTAAGGATCCTCGGTGGCAAGAGAGAACAGGGTTGGAGGACGGCATCAGCATGCCTAGGATGTGAGAAGCTTTTGGCTGGGTATTGTGAAGATTCAGAGATGAACAACTGAGCCAAAAGGATGAGTGAGAATGCTTTGGAGAATGCTTTAGGAGAAAAGGGAACTATAAATTGTAATAAAGAATACATATGAGCTAGTTTATGTGCAAATTCAAGCAAGAAAATGTTATTTTTACAAAATTATTAGAAGTTGGAGATGGTAACGGCAACAGTACATTTACTGACTGTTGGAAAGAAGCAGTATGACCCTCATAAAGATTGTTTATGTATGTAGCAGGGTTGAAGTGCTACATGATAAAACTCATATGCCTTACTTACCAGAGTTCTAACTAGAGTAGAAAAAAATCCTGCCAGACAGCATGTCTGCTTTGTGTGGAATAGAAGCATAAATATCTAATTTGCCTTGTTACAGAAAAGAATGCATGATCTATGCAGCATGAAGCCAAATAATCATTCTAGTAGGCTCAAAATGTAGGGAATATAATTAATTCACTGATTTTCTGTAATCTTTATGCTCAGATAGTAAAACAAATCTCTAAATTCATATTTCATTTAGTCATATTTCACTTCTTACTAGTTAGATACACAATGCTGCCAAAAGATCAAATATAAAAGCGGCCAGTAGTAAAAGTCAGTATATCTTGAATTAAGAAAGTTAAAAACACCGAGTGATAGCTTTCTAAAAGTTTGTTTTCCTCTCAGCATTTCTCAAGTCTGTAGGGTTTTGTTTTTTTTTCTGTTAGGTTGTGTCATCAGAGCAGGCATGTCTATAATGATGAATGTCTTCTTAAGTTCAAAGTAGGACCATATAGATCTTTAATATTAGCATTTTATCACAAAAGTTCTGCTAATTTTTCTGTTGAAGACAAATGAGGGTGACTGTCAGCCTTTAACAAAGGCTCAGCTTTTGTTTTTAAACACAACTGACTTGATGTTTAAATTAGAAACTGATATAACTATATTTTTTTTAATTTTTTTAATTTGAGAGGCTTTTAATTTTCAGCTGATGCATTGCCAACTAACTGCCATCTTATGGTAGGTGTTACAGTTTCCTGGTGTGTTTGTACTAAGCGAAACCATACACATTTTTATGAAACCATAGATATGATCAACTATAGCTCGTATAGAATGCGCATGTGCAGTTTAATACTGTTTTCTTTCCGCATTAAGTCAACCTGAGAGACTATTGATTGCTCCAAATGTCATTTCTTAATGCCATAATTCTTCAGACTTGTGTCTCTAGGGATGCTAGTCAGGAGAGTAATTGTGTATGCTGCTGCTCTCTGTTGAACGCCCAATGACAGCCTGTCTGGAACAACTCAGGTCTTACAAGAGTCCATTTCCCAATGCTGAATTGCCTGCTATTCCAGCACAAGAGAGGAGCCTCCTCACCTATGGCTAAGTGAAGAGGCAGTTTGAAGGCAAAACCCCCTAAATTTTAGTAAGCATATTGTATTCAGAAAGACTAAATACAATTCTCTATAAGCTTGAATTTTGCTCTAATTTATGGGCATGTACCAAAATCATCATATTAATTGCTTTCACTTGTTTTTCACTTGTGTAGTGTTTTGTACATATGAGTCATCTCATCACTAAGACATTGTCTTCAACAAGTTATTTAGTCTTCTTGATCCTCAGTTTTCTGATCCCTGCAAGTGGGCATAAAATTGCAATTTGTCCTACTAACTTCACAGAGCTATGAAGGTCAAATGGCATGGAACTTACTCATATAAATGGCAGGTATTTTCCCTTCACTAAAATCACATAAATTGACACCTGATCTTAAAGCAGCTCCATGTGCTATGTACTGCACAGTGAGCATGCATTCCAGAGGCTTTTCACATCAGTTCTTAAAATCCCAAAGAAATGAGACCAGGCAGGAGGCAGGTGGGGTAAGGAAGGGGTTGGGGAGAATGAGAGAGCTTCATGTATTTGCCAATATTTTCCTTATTAGAGAAATATCTGAGATGTACACAAAGTGGTTTCAGTCTCACCACTTATCTAAGATGAGTTGTCTTTGCTTGGCTGGAACTCTAGGTGGTCATGTCCCCTTAGGTGACCTACAGCCCTAAGGAGTTTAATGTCTTTCACATGTTTCTAGGAGGGCTCAGAGCTGGGGTGTGGAGCTTATCTGCATGCCCCTGACTCACTGCCATACTTTTCCTTCTCAGAACAGTGTCCTAACAACTGAAAATGTGCAGATTTTCATCTTCGTTCTCGATGATGAAGAACAGAAAGTATAGAAAAATTTTTAATTATGGAAATATTGTAAATATCCTTGTTTCCTGGACTGATCTTTTCACATTTAGAATAAACATCTTTATAAAAAAATTCAAAAGCTTTGTAACATTATTATGCAAAGATATATTTTTTTCTTCTGTGAACCTTTGTTTGCAACATCCCAGGAAACTGGAATTCTCTCTCAAGCCCTGGATCAAGCATCCATTGTGACACACAGCATTTTATTCCACCTCGTTCTTAAAGGAGTAGTTTATTCTTAATTCCTAGCTTCTCTCTCTTCTCTCTCTCACTATCCTCCCCCCCCCACTTCCTTCCCTTTCTTCCTCTCTCCTCTCTCTCTTCTCTCTCCTGTCTCCCCCATTCTCCTCTCTCTCTCTCTCTCTCCCTCCTTTCCTTCCTCCCTTCCTCCATTTTTCCCTCCCTCCCTTGAAATTGAACCCTGGCCCTTACACATGCTAGGCAAGCACTTTACCACTGAGCTACACCACCCCTCAGTCCAATTCTTACCCAATGCACCCTTTTTAGAGAACAAGGTTAATCTAAACAAAACCACTGAATCAGATTTTCAGTCTGATATTAGGGAATAGACTGAAATCAAGTAATTTTTGGATAAGGATGATCGGGATCTATCTTCTTCACAGCCCTGAGAAGCTAAGTTTCTGTCTAAAATTCCACAGCCAGTTTGTGGCTGAGTCTATAGATTGGCACTAGGCAGCCAAAGAGTGGCATTTCCTAAAAGTTAGGGTGGACTGGAAAGTGATTGTTTTATTAACATAAATGCATGTGAAAACGGTTGGGAGGGTATGCACTTCTAAGCTGTGTATATCCAATGTGACATCTTTCTACTGTCCAAAATAGATCTGGACTGTGTGTAGTAGAGTTGCCAAATGAAAGAAATACTCGAGTACTTATCAAATACTGCTTTGGGTATCAGAGACCACGCATTTATCTGAACTCCAACATGCACTTTCTGGGTCTTCAGTTTTTTTCCTGCTCTGAAGTTAGAAGCATAATATGGCTGGCATGACCAGACTAACATCTCCATGAAGTAACATTCTTCTATAAAAATAACTTTAAAAAAAATTGTCGTTCCTATTCTACAGCCCAAGGGAAAGGTGTTTTGATTTCTGACCTCAACCTTTCCAATCTATGCTCCAAATTCCAGCCAGGTTAAATGTGGAAAGACCCTACTTGCCTTTCTGCTGAACCATGTGGATTTTGGGGTGAGGAGGGAATGTGCACGATCATTTCTAGTACCTGTAGTGTTATTCAGGTGATGGACTGGTCTCTGTGAGATCTTTTTTAACTTACCTTCCTACCCATGATTTCTTCAGACCTTTGATCAAAAAACTTCTGCTTTCCTCTGTACTTCCCTCATCTGGTCCAGATGCAAATCTGCATTTTTGGAAGCCTGCAAGTATCCACAGTTCATCAGCATGCTTGTAGGTTTTTAGGTTTCCTCAGAAAGCACAGATGAGGGGTTCAACAGAGGACATGTCTGTGACAAAGCCACAGAACCCACTATCCAGCAAGTAGTGTTTTGCTTAGTGTATCACAGGGTTTCGGGTGAGGACTTAATACCTGAGGTCATTTAATTCTGATGCTTCTTGACATAGAAAAAAGAGTAACTTCATTTAGTATACTCCTCAACTTCGTAGTGTTTTACAGGTGTTTTTATCTTTAAAAATGGCTTTAACCTTTGCCCATCTTAAAAAAGTAGTGCCAATCAAGACAGGAGGGAAAATAAATCTTTTCTGGGGGTAGATACCAGTGGGAAGGGGGTGGGCACAAGGAAAGGGGGAATAAGGTATATATGGTGGGTGTATTTTGTATCCATATATGAAGACAGAAGAATAAAACCTAATGAAATTGTACTAAGAAGGGGGAAGGGGGTAGAGGGAGAACAATAAAGGGGGTAAATCCAACTAAGTTATATTTTAAACATATATGTAAATATCACAATGTATCCCCCTACACAACTATTATACACTAATAAAATCATAAAAAATATAAAATAGTGCCATATGAGTAACTAACTTTCTTCTCAGGTTGGAGTATCTTGGAGTTAGTGATACCTCTGGCATAAGATGGCCATTTTGGACTCCCTGGAGAAGCTCAGATCTCCCACAAAGGCTTAGAGGTGAAAACAGTGGGAGTCACAAAGGATCTCTTGTGACTGTGCTTCCATCACCAGTTCATAAGAACCAGGGCAGCGAGCTTAGACATGCTTCCTACTGACTGCCCTGCACCTAAGACCATCATCTCTCCTTTGGTCTTATGAGACTCAGATGCTACCTTGACTTGAGAAGAAGCTAATTATGGGTTAATTCTTGGAAAGAATGATTAATAATCATTTCTATTTGTTTTTCTGCAGTCTGTAGGGGCAATACTAGTGTTTTTCACTACTGTCTGAACCAACATGAGGAAGAAATGGAGAGGATGGGTGGAAAGGGAACCTGTATAATCTTTTGCAGCAAACTATAAAATGATGTATTTAGTCTTTAATAATTAAACAACATTTTTATTCATGTGATGTTACAATCATATTGCTAAAACAGCTTAATGCTTACTTTTTAACTAATTCATTTTCTCATTTGTGGTAATCTAGGAAGGTTTATTAAATCTAATGACTGTTTTAGGATTAAGTAGGGGAAAAGCATGTTCTAATTACAGGGATGGATAAAAGCAAACTAATTAGCCAAAAATGTGTTTTTCCTTCCTCATAGATGTCTGGTCAGCCATATCTGAGAGGAACTTGGGTTACCTAACTCCTGAGTTTTTTAATCATGTTTTTAGATTGCATTTTTTACACCATCTGTACCATTAACCTGACTGTAATTTCTGTCACAGTTGGAAGCTTCAGTTAATAAATGTTTTGTTTTAGAGGGGGATGGGGAGGCAGACAAGAAGACAACAGGGTTTATGAATGAAAGAAACTATGCCTTAACCAAGAGGCCATGAAGGGAAAATGCTGGACTTCTGTGACTGTGAATTTGGTTTTGCCCTTCTCTGCACCCCCCCCCCCTTATAGCTACACTCACTTAGGAAAATAATCCATCTCTCTCTTTTCTTTTTAATCCAAACTAATAGAAAGTATTAACCCCCAGCTATTCAAAAATCTGAATAACCTCAGTCATGCTGATAAAAATATGTACAGAAACGTGTGGGTGTTTTACAAAATTCAGAAACATACATTTTTTAATGTTCTATATATCCTGAACAAAGCGCCGAATCACAGTATTATATAGTTCCAAATAAATTATTTTATCCTGTTTTTTTAATGACAAGTTTTCTAAATATGTTTTTCTTTTTTTCACTATTAGTAATTGCTGCAGGCTTTTGAAAACACTGATTATGTTTTGGCAAATTAAACAGTTTTAAAGCATCTAATTGCATTTTCAAAGAATGGTGGTATATTGATCAAAAGTCTATAGGAATAGATAATAAAATTTGGGGGTAGAGGGCAACACATGATACAAGCTGCAAACTTACTGATCAAAAACAAGTATACATACATTCAGTATGAAATGTTTACCATTCTTGAGTACTGAGGTTTGAACTCAGGGGCCTGTGCTTGCTAGGCCACACCTCCAGCTCTTTTGGTTTTATGTTTTTGCTTTATGTTATTGTTTAGATAAAATCTTGCATTTTTGCCAGGGCCAACCTCAGACTGTGATCTTCCTACCAGTGCCTTCCACATAGTTGGGATTATAGATCTGTGCCACCACACCCAGATTATTTGTTGAGACGGGGTCTTGCTAACTTTTTACCTAGGCTGGCCTCAAACCATGATCCTCCCAATTTCAAACTTCTGAATAGCTGGAATTATAAACATAAGGCACTGTACCTGGCAAAATTTTGCATGTTTAAGCATAAGCGACATTGGCTTTAGTATTATAAAGAAAATATCAGAATATATTATGTGTCTACTAAGGGCCAGGAGCTCCTGAAAGTTCCTCAAGGAACTTTCAGTATAGTAAGCATTTGGGGAGACTGGAAGTTACAGCAAAATAGGAAATGTAGTGATGTACTTTAGAAGCACATTTTAAAAAAGATTTGTATAATACAATTCTGACATAAACAATGGAAATAGCACTTTACTTATCCACTTACAATAATTTGTATGTAATCTTGACCTTTGTAACTGCTCAGATTCTCAAACAGCTTTCGTGGTACAGCAGCACACCTAAATGATGTTAATAAAAGTAATTGAGAATTTGGAGCAGCACCTTCAGACCTTTCGGAAAGTGACTGTGCACGCTGACAGTAAAGGAGGCACACACGGTGCAGACCCTAGGGAGCTGGCTGAAGCCACTCACTGAGTGAGTCCATCCCATCTGCGTGTCCGGAAGTAATCTGGGAATTCCAAGTTGTGCATCAGCAAAATAACAAATAAATCATATTTTGTAATTAATATATACTAAAATACTTTAATAGAATTCCCACAGTTTATCTGCATATTTACAAACAGCCCACATTTCCAGGAACAAGAAAAGAAGGTGCTTAGTATTCAGAAGCAGAGTGCACAGGTCCTCCTTACTGGCCTTGCTAAAAACGTCAGAACTCCTGGTGATAGGTTAGGGAACAGTTGATACAAGCTTGCCCTCTCTGCTACTTCCTTTAATCCAGCACCATGCTTTCTAGCAATATGTTCTTTCTAACAGAATTCCACCACTGATGAGAGGAGTTTATATGTGACGTTTATTGTAAGGGCATTTTCCTACTATAATTAAATCTTCACTCTTAAAGCCTTGTTGGGATCATGAAGGCAAGTATTGCCAAAGCTGCCATAAAGTTTGCTTGAAGCTTGGATTTAGTGTGTCACTTAGCCAAACACTCTTATCAGTAAAGCCAGTGACCTTGGAAATGATCAGATTAAGCATTCAGATCAACTTAATATTTAAAATGCTTTCAGATAATTGCTACACAGTCTTATTAAATACAACAGCCTGATTTCAGGGTTGTCCTATCAACTTGGTCGTGACAAGCTTTACGTTTTCCATGGCTTTCTGGCTTACTCTTCCACCAGACTGAAATCAGAGTAATGAAAACAGTCAGACTGCTCATAAAATGTCACATTACTATAAGAACACACACATTATTTCTACAGATATTTTCTGTCAGTCACTAGATCACTACTCAAATGACAGCCGTGTCTGAAACATGCTTTCAAAATGACAGTCCCATACTGTACAGGCTACTTCAGCAGTAAAATTTACTGCTTTGTCCCTTTGATCTCAGCCTACAAAAGATACTAAATGTTACTCAGGAATAAATAAAACATTTATAGAAAGAGGGAGAAAGGTTATATGCTTCATTTTGCTTATCAATGTCATTCCCAAGCTGACAATTTTATTAGGGGTAGGGGTATGGTAGCATGCTATTCTTAGTTTGTGGGGGAGAAATGTGACATTTAGAACAAATGTCATAGCATTTCTTCAATAAAAATCCATGCTGTCAGCTGCCTAACTCTAGAGAATTTCAGAAAAGCTGTACTGACCCAAAGGAGAAGCAGCAATAACTTGAGTTTTAGTTTAACCCTCTCAGATCCAGCCTCAATGTGGGTGGACAGTTAAAAAAAAAAAAAAAGCTATATGTGTGTTGCATTCTGCGTAATCTTCCTACATTTGCACAAAGAGCAATTTAAAAAAAAAATCTATTCTGTCTACCTAAGAAATGACCAGAGCCAAAACCCCATGACTTGTTTTGTTCATTGAACCTTGACGAGAAGCAATTTTTTTCCCCAAACAAAAGAACTCAAATAGCTGTTAAAATAATGATTTCAATATGAAAACCAGAAAATGACTTTTTATTGATTACAAACTACAAAATAATCAAAAACAGTAGAGGAGAGGATTATTAGACTTTAGAAAGAAATAAAGTGGATTGAGCAGAGTTATTTTGGAACATTTTGCTCTTATCATTTCCTTTTTTTTTTTTTTGGCATATATTCACATTCTACCATGAAATATCTCAGAGTTGCTATTTAATTTTTCAGGGACCAGAGCCATATCTTCCATTTCTCCAAATCTCCCATAGCACTAGCACAGTTCCTGCTAACACTATGGAATGATTAAAGCATTGGTTTTAAAAATATGGGTCACATCTAAGATTTTTTTTTTAAAACTTTCTGGCCCTCTGGAGCATGCCACTCCCATCCCTGGAACACACAATCATTATTCTTCAGCTTTTGCCATTTTCAAGGCTCAGATCCAGCTTGCTCCATCCTTGCTCCTGTTGGGTAATAGGAGTAGTCTTTGCTGATAGTGACCTATGCACTTTTAAAATATGTGTCATCATTGTCTTAAAAAGGTGGAGACATCTGTCTTTTTGTTGTTCTTTCTTTTACCCCGGCAAACGGTTCTATGCTTCATTCATGATGTCCTTGCTTTCCTTCATGTCTCAAAAGAGGGTCCTCTGTTCCTAGACAGGGCTCTTCCTTCCCTCTGTGTCTGTGTCAGGCCTCTTCAGCCTTTCCTGGAAGCCCACCCATTGTCCCTGGTAGTCTCTATGTCTTCCTTTATGTGACACTTTTGGTAGAGGATAGCAGTAGTCTCCTGTTTAGTCTGCTGTCTTCTCTAATTGCTGTTAAGTTGCTAACTAACCATGAATCAAGTGCTCAATAGGTACAGGCATGGAGCCAAGGAATAGGGGTATACTCTAGACTTCTTTCTCTTAAGTAGGTCATAATACCAAGCCTGTTCTGATTACCACTTCTACACACATTCATTCAGGTAACCAGTCAAGGTCAGGTGACACAGTGATTACCAATGGCAGTTTCACTCTCCTTTAAATGCCCTTCTTCCTACCCTCATGGTGCTGGTATTCAAATCTAGGGCCCTGTGCATAGCAGGCTGTTGCTAGAGCTCATACTAACCATACCTCTCATTTTGAGCTTTTATTTATTTACTGTCCCAAATTATATGTGTATTTTGTATTTAATCTGTAATATGCTCAATGCAATTTTTTCCAGTTACTACAAAATCATTTTAAAGGTAGGGACTGTTTTTTAAAAAACTGAATTCCTTTGTATCTTTCATGACCTTTGCCTAACACAGTATCCTCAATGTAGCACCACTCACACGACCGCTCCTATCTGTGTACAGCTAGGAGGAACGAAACACACATCAGTGTACGTGGCCTTGCACATCTCTGCTCAAAAATATTTTCAGCAGTTTTTCTGTAATATTTTATTCAGCAATATTTTCTGAATACCAGCAATTTTTGAAGTTCTGTTCCATTTTCTAAAATTTATTTTTGAGACTTTTCTTCTACTTTTTATCCCCCTACTATATAAAGTCTTGTGAATAATTCATATCCACTGGTTCAGAAGTAGGTGATGTTTTGAAAATTCACCTTTATTTGAATTAGGTCTATATGATTTAGTAATTTGTAAATGCCCCCAATTATATTCTTAATCTGTCTTTTCTAGTAGTGTTTTGACATAACTTTTTAACACTTGTCATCTATATTGACACTTATCTCATTGGCAAGATGAAGATAAGTGTTTTGTTTTGTTTTTTTAATCATTAAGCATTGACACTTCTAATCATGATTTTTGAAATACAAAGAAAAATAATTGTTTTTATATGGATTTGTTTAAGACTTTAATGAATTAACTTACTGTCACTTCAACTTGGATCGTTTCCTGCCTCTATTCTGATATTAGTGAACATGGATCAGAATTCTTCTATTCTAGCAGCTGTTTAATCATCAGTAGTACTATTTTATATAAGTCATGTCAGAGGATGTCTCATCTCCATGTTGGCTATCATTCTTTTAGCTAGCAGTGGAATTCCTCTGAGGAAGGGAACTGACTGTGTCTATGAAATGACCTTGATAAGCAGTTCAGTGGACCAAGTGAGACCTCAAGGGCATCAGTTAAAGAAACAGGTTAGGAGAGAGAGAACTAACTTCTCTGCAGTACAAAAATAGACAAACTTTGTGCTTTGAGCATCAATAAGAGAAAAAGTGATGAAAGTGGAAGAAGCGAGAAATAACTAATATTCTACGTTAGGTACTTTACATTTTTTCCTGTGTTCACTTACCACAGAACTAAATCAGAAGATGAGAAGTTGAGAGCCAGACAAGACCTTGACACTACAAGTTTATTAGATGCTTAACATCATTTAAAGAAGAGTACTTGACTTTCTTCCCATGGGGCAAGGAAGAGAGGTTTGCCTATCATTCTAAAGCTTTGGCCATCTGAGTTTCATGTGTTTTCATACCTGGCTTTGATTGCCAGCACTACCTGTGTACCTTTGGGAAAAATACATAATAGGTCAGTGCCTCAGTTTCCTTATCCACAAAATGAGAATAATAAAAATACTGATGATTAAGATACTACATGTAAAGAGATTAGAAAATGTTTTACATATTAAGCAGTTGGTAAAAGCTGTTCATATCACCTGTGCTCATAGCAACACACATGATAGATTTAGGTTTGTTTTTACGTTTATGCTTTAAACTTTTTTTTCTAAGGTAGGGTTTCACTATGTAGCCCAGGCTGGCCTCAAACTCATGATCTTCCTTTCTCAGCCCCACCCCCACACCAGAACTGGGATTGCAGGCATGCATCACCATGCCCAATTTGCTTTAAACTTAATTACAAAGAAATAATACATCAAATTCCATCACTAATATCCCTTTCTTCTAGCAACTTCATATCTCATTTAACTGTGAAGTAGTTTTATATATACTCTAAAGAAATAATTCATTGAGTCGTTCATTTCCTATATGCCAATTTTATTGGGTTCCATATGTCATCAGGTATTTATAAAAAACAAAATTTCATCAAAGTCTTGTTATGTTTTCTAATCTTTATATATTTGCTTTTTGAGAGAAAATGTATAGCTTTGTTTCTAAAGCAATAGTTTAACTAGGTCTCATTAGTTATCATGTTAAAAGTCTTGGCTAGGCACCAATGGCTCACACCTGTACTCCTAGCTACTCAGGAAGCGGAGATAAGGAAGATCGCCACTCAAAGCCAGCCCAGGCAAATAGTTTGCAAGACCCTATATGGAAAAAACCTAATACACACACACACACACACACACAAGTCTTAAGTCATTTGGCTCTGTATACATGAAATGGAAAAGTGAATTACTTTGCAAAAGTGGTTAAGCTCCAGTGGTGGCTAAGTTCTGTACTGTGTAAAATATTAGGATACAGGGATGATGGCATTATTTTAAGAATATAATTACTATGTGTTTTGATTGATTCCATTTAAAACCCTTAGGGCTTTTATGCTGACCAATTTTCGTAGCTATTTGAGTTCATTGAAGTTGTTTGCTATATGAATTACAATATACCTAGATACTTAGTTCTGATAACTGTTGTAATTCAAAATCCTTATAATCTTCTATAAAACAGTGAGTTTTTTTTTAATTGTGTTGGGTGGGGGTATATTGGAGTATAAACAGTGAGATTTATATTTTAAAATGTTTAGAAAACATTTCCCTGAGTAATTGTTTTATTTTGTCTAGTTTTCCTCTAAAATTAATGTTAGTGTGTGTTGAGGGTCGGGAATTTTAAGAAGTTGTTATTATTAGTAGCGATTCTTTTCATAGTTGGGAAGGAACTTTTTTGTGCGTGAGACTGGGATTTGAACTCAGGGCTACATACTTGCAAAGCAGACACTGTACTGCTTGAGCCACACTCCAGTCCATTTTGCTCTGGTTATTTTAAAGACGGGTTCTTGAAAACTGTTTCTCTAGGCTTGCCTCAAAACTGTGATCCTCCCAATCTCAGCCTCTCAAGTAGCTAGGATTACAGGTGTGAGCTGCCGATGCCCAGCTAAGAAGGGACTTGTGAAATAAAATATTCTGTTTTACCCCAGCTCAAGCTACAAATTAGAAGAAATAGGAAACAGGAAACATGGGACAGGAGGGAGGAGAAGGATAGTTGTGGTGGCAGGAAGAGTGAGGGACTTGATGTGCAGAGGGATGGAGAAAGCTGGTCCTCTCTGCCAGTGCCTTATCTTCTATTGTCTCCCACTGGTTTTCTGTTCACAGGCTGTTACTAACACTTGCTTTGTTTTCTGCCTAGAAACAAGCAGGGACTGTGCCTGCCTGCTGTATCCCCTGCACCTAGGGTATGTAGAAGGTTAATAAGGATCTGTAAATGAATTACTTAATTCATTTAAGTCACCGTGCAATTTGGTGATCATTCATTATGTTCAAGAGACCCATTTCCCGTCCATTAGTAATTAGTCCTGCTGGGAATGAGATTCCATAAATCTGTAAGAAGGGCAACCTACAGGATGTATCAAGGCCAGCCAAATGTGTTGAAGAATATATTATAAAGAAACAAGCCAGGCGCCAGCAGCTCTTGTCTATAATTCTAGCTACTTAGGAGGCTCAAATTAGGAGGATTGCTGTTGGAGGCCAGTAAGGCAAATAGTTCTTGAGACCTCCATCTTCAAAATAACCAGAGCAAAATGGACTGGAGGTGTGGCTCAAGTAGTAGAGTGCCTGCTTTCCAAGCAAGAAGCTCTGAGTTCAAATCCCATTCCCATCACAAAAAAAAAAAGGAAGAAAGGAGCAGTCATGGATCCGAATAAACATAAATCTGTAAAGATGTTTATCACAGAACTGTTTATAATAATTAAATGTTAGAACAACCTAAACATTCTAATAGATGATGAATTAAATAAATATGCCACATTCATATAAAGTACTACCACATGGTCACTAAATTATATGATAGATGTTTATTGATAGCATTTTCAATAATATGTCAAAATTAAATAAGTATTACAAAGTAACATAGGACATTAATTTTATAAAAATAATTATTATACATTTGCTTAGAAAAATAAGACTGGTAAAATATATAGCCTAATGTTAGCAGTAGTTATGTGTAAACGTCAGAATCTTAGGTGATTTTATTCTCTTTTTTATATCTTTCTATAATTTTGAAAATTTCTAAAATGATCATTTGTTCTTTTTGTAAAGAAGGCAAGAAGTGAGAAAGGAATGTTTTCCAGTGCTCTTTTGAGAGCACTAGGATGAGCTCACCTGTAAGGAACTGAAACTTGAATAGGAGATATCATATGAGGAAAACAGACATCAGTGAGCTGTTAAGAATAGCAGCCACCAATCAGTATGGTGGAACTGACAGCATTCAGGCCACTAAAGAGGTGAAGGGAGATCCCTCTACCCTGGGAGTAAGATTGTATGTATACTGTCATCATTTCTTGGGCATGGAATCTTCCTTAGAGAACCAAGCCATATGAAGTAGGTAGGAATCAGAGCCTTGGACACCTGGTAAGCTTTGTCAAGTGAAAGAGTCTACTGTCTGCCTTGCTTGAATTTTTTAACATAGCTCCAAGCCCATTTTAGCCATGTATTCCTTTGGTTGTTCATGTTTATTGACTTCTTTTTCTACACCATATCCTTTGTTTCTGTTGTGATATTTAGAGGATAGGTGGAGTGGAAAGAGATGGACATTTGAGCTTGGAAGAATTCAGCAGACCTGGGTTTGACCCTGCTCTGTTGCTTCTAAGTTCCATGACTCTGGAAAAATTTACTTCGATGCTCTAAGTCAGTATTGTTAAAATGAGGCTAATAACAATCACTTTGCAGGGTTTTAAACAAGACAGATGAGTGTAAATTCTCCAGCTCCATGCCCTTCCCAATAATAGGCAACTAGTAAATGTTACCTATCGTTCTTATTGTAATCTCTTTTCACAAGGACAGTATACCTTATAATTGCAAAACCATATGCTTGTGTAAATAATCTTGCTTTGTTTTTTTTGTTTGGTTGGTTCGTTTTGGAATTTTTTTTTAAAGTAATATAAAGAAAATGGCTAAGTCAGAATCTTCACCAGCAAAAGCAAGCTACTTGATTGCTTCTGTGTCGACCTAACTAAAATCAGTTGTTTGGTAGTACTTCTGTTTTGTGATGACATCTACCAGTCACCTAGACTGACCGTACTGAAACAAAACAGTCTTTGTGAAGTGCAAGCACATCACTCAGCCTTGTTATGGAAAGCTGGCAGAGCACCTGGATGTGCCCAGGGGGACTGTGATTTCACTTCTCACTCCATAAGCAACATCCTTCTGTTGTGAATTAAATCTTCACAGTCAAAATCTGTGTCTGCATGTGCTTGTTTATTTGGAAAAGAAATGTTACTCAGAGGCAACTTATTTGTTGTAATAGTTGTGGAGCAGTGTGATATTACGTGAGCTCGATATTGGTTAAGGTTCTTTCCATTTTAGGAATAATCCACAAACACTTGTGTTTCTTTGTGACTCTGCCATCATCTATTATTAAGCCAGCAGACAAGTCATATTGTATATGTATGTTTAAGCATGATATTTTGCATGTGTTTATAAGGTGTATGAATATTGTATAGCCTATGTGTAAATCCCTGCATGTACCTAATGATAAGTGTGAGCGAACTGGATTCAGTGTACACAGTGGGGTTTCTTATTTCTGGTTTCACCCAACCCTGCATTGTTCAGGACAGGAAATGCTGTCCTCTTATCTCCCATCCCAAGCTGGGCTCAACATCTGGAGAAGCTTAAGGTCCTGGTGTATGAAATCACCCTGCTTAAACTGTTGTTTATTGCAGTCCATTTTGTCCTGACATTGCAATGACACAATGTCAAATTCTTCTTACTGTGGCCTTAAGCTTTCAGCCTCTCAGGGATCTGACATGCTTTTCCCTCTTCACTTGGGGGGCGGGGAATGACTCGAACAAGAATGTGACAAGCTAGATAATTGCAGGCACTGGTTAAGTTTCTCACTGAAGCTTAGGATGGGTTTTTGCCCTGCTGTGTTCCTCCCAGAGCTATAAGCATGGTCTACTCTTCATGAGTACCTGTTAGTTTCTTATGCAGTTCTATTTCTCTGCTATTGAGACCTGAGTAGCCACAAGCAAAGCATGTGTGATGCCAGTCATAGTAATGACCATTGACTTGTAGGGACTTAGTGTAAAACTCATCACTGACTGCAAGCATGTATTCTACAATCCAAACAGCTTAGTTTTGATAAATACAAATATTTTATCCTTTAAAACTCACACTGGAGTAGCTAAATGTTCACATGAATTTCCCATTTAATTTTTAAAGTTTTCAATTTTTGTTATTTTTCAGTTAGAAATATATATATGTATATAACTAATAACACATACAATTAGTATGAATATGATATACTATATATGTATATATATATATACTATACTGTACATATCTATTCCATATGTACTAATTGCATGTTTTTCATTTTATATAATTATAGTTGTATTATTTCATAACATGATGTGCCTTTCCAGGATGAGGATTGCTTGTAACAACTGATGCTTTCCAGATTTATTTGTTTTAACCATTGCCAACATAATTGATAATTTAAATTTTTGCCTTAATGTGAGGTCTTCTGACCCTTGTTTTCTGAACTCTTATTTTTTGACTTTAAGTGTTCTAAATAATACTTTTTTAAGAAGCTAATTTCCAAAGTATTATTGAAAATGAGTAAAATAGAACTGAGAGTCATAAATTCATTTCCCAGATAGAATGCAACTCTTTTATTCAGATAAATGAAAAACCTGCTTGTAGTAAAAAACTCCATATTGTTTACAGGCTGGTAAATAGTTGTGTTCCTACCAAAAATCAACTCTATCCAGGTAATTCTCTTGCCTGGACAAGAGCAGTCTCCTTCTAACAGATTCCTCAATATTCATTCTTATTCCTCTCTCAAATCTTTTCTCAAGGGACTGGGGGTGTAGCTTAGCAGTACAGTGCTAGCCTATCATGTGCAAGGCCCTGGTTCATCCCCAACACCACAAAAAAAAAAAAATCTCCAGAAGGAAAATGGAATGATCTTTTATTATAAACATATCTGATTATATTACATCTCTGTTTAAATATCTTCAGTAGCTTTCTATTCCTTTTTTAGAAAAGGCAAACTCCTTATGTGTCTAGGGCTAAATCTTTTCTTCATACTCCACCACACTCATCTACTATAGTACTTCACTAGCCCCAAGCTAGTGCTGTTCCTACCCATCAAGTGCTCTTGACAAGGCTGTGACTGAAAAGCCCTTCCAACCTTTGTTCACCTCATTACCTCTTGGTCTCCTCATCCCTACACTTCCTCAAAGAACATTTCCCTAATTTTTCTGACTAGGTTAAATCACCATGGTATATGCTTTTCCCAGTAACCTATGGGAAATATATGAGCCTAATATATGACCATTGCTATTTGTACTAGTCTGCTTTCTATCACTGTGATGAAATAACTGAGACAAACAACTTAAAAGGAAGAAGGGTTTATTTTTGCTCACAGTTTTAGTCCATGGTCACTTGGCCATGGTGACTTTCAGGAAAGCTGCTCACCTCATAGCAACCAAGAAGCGGGGAAAGAGAGAAAGAGGCAACATGGTTCCAATATCAGCTTCAAGGTCATGCTCCCAATGATCTAACTTCTTCCCACTAGGCCCCAGCTATTGGAAGTTTCTACTACCTCCCAATAGCACCATCAGCTGGGAACCAAGTCTTCAGCATATGAGCTTTTGAGGGACATTTAAGATCCAAACCATGACACTGTTTTACATTGACAAGGTTATTTGATCACTGTCCATATCCCTCACTAGACTGTAAGTTCCAGAATGACAAGGACTGTCCAATGGCATATAGTAGATACACAGTGAAGAGTGGTAGAGTAATTAAATGAAGTTGATTTTATCTGTAGGATGTTTGGATTTGTAAAAGTATGTCCTCAGTTGTCTTGGTTTACACAGTTCTCACTTAAGAGTGACACTGAATTCACTTAATTATTACTTTATTGAGATGTTACCTTCTGTTCTCAATCTGTACTATAGACTAGCTTTCAAAATTAGCAGTATTTGAAATTCAAAATTTTCCTTCTAATTCTATCCATCACAGAGTAAGTTTGAGGATATGTTTCTAGAAGAGGAGTATATTATTGACTTCCTAGCTGTCTTTGAGAAAAATCTTGGCAATGAGGCCTGATAATTTTAATATTATTTCTAGAAGAGATGTACAGAAGTTCCCATTAGCACCAAATGTGTAGGATTTGTTATTTTGATTCTGGATTGCCGTTTTTGTTTTCTATTTGTGAAAGTCTCTGAGGAAACATTTTGCTTATTTGGCAAAATGTAGTGTTTTTGTAGCCTAAATATCTTTACAGATCCACTTTATATTTAAAAAATAGAAAGTTTCAGTAAAAGAATCAGCAACCCTTTGGTTTTGCAATGACTCCTGAGCAACCTTTTTTATTTCATTCTATCTTTTGGTTTCGAAGGGAGAAAAAAATTATTCACTACAATTTTGGAGCTGTGTTTAACCTAAACAGCTTCCTAAACAGTGACTAATCCAGTCATGAAAGAAGACTCTGGACTGGGGATGTAGCTCAGTGCTTAGCATGAGTGAAGCCCTAGGTTCAATCATCAACATTGGAAGGAAGGAAGAGAGGGATTTAGGAAGGGAGGGAGGGACTGGTGCTGGAAAATTAAAAATGCAAATTAAGAAAAAAGCATAATATACGAAATACTTTGTATTGGCTAGGGGGTGTGGTGAAGGTAGGTTGAAGGTCAGGGAAGATAAGTTGCTAGGACACTCAGTCTGACCTGTAGTGTCAGGACAGAGTAATTACCTTTCTCTTCCCCGTTAAAGACATTGTGAAAATGATGTATTAAATGGGCTCATCTTCTTTATGTACTTCACAAGGCTGCATTTCTCTCCCCTCCAGAATATTGTACAAGATCGACATTATCAGAATAAAAATAATGTTGCTTGCTATATTTTTCTAAGCAGCAGCAGATAAAGATCATTTTCTCAGTAGTGGTGACTACCTG
Source organism: Castor canadensis (assembly GCF_047511655.1). Classification (NCBI taxonomy): domain Eukaryota; kingdom Metazoa; phylum Chordata; class Mammalia; order Rodentia; family Castoridae; genus Castor; species Castor canadensis. The sequence continues at coordinate 34,846,812 of NC_133393.1, read as the reverse complement.
CCACATTAAAAGTTATTTATATTCTGTAGGAAAACAGTATTGAAATGGTAGTTCTGATAAATATGTTGTATCTCTCTTTCCAGTCAATGAAAGAGATAAACTGTTAGCCATAATAAAGAGATGCCCCTGAACTGTTAAGGTGCTATTCTTGAGATAAAGAACTTTTTTTGGTGATTTTAGTTACATTTTGCTTGTCAATTTATCCACTTAATATGTTTATAGGAGTAACCTAAGTTTCAGATTTATAATGTTTTCTAATTTAATTACATGAAAGTTAAATTTAGAGGACAGAGTCTCAAAATTCACTGTTTTTATAAAACTAACCTATAAATTCCACTTCTGCATTGCTTTCTTGATGAGCTCAGAGTAATGAAGCAAGCATAATATAACACATACAGGAATATATTAGGTTTTTATTAAGGCTTGGTAATTTGAGTTTCAGATTTGAAATCTCAAAGGGCTCATAATTGTTGTCATTTTCTACTAAAAGCTACATATAGAAAGAAGTTAAACTCGGGCTCAAACAAAAGGCACATTTGAATGGAAAATACAAAGTGCCATTTTCATTAATCCAGCACTTGGATGCAAGTATCTATTGTACCTAGCACGAGGCTTTTAATAAGTAGTACAGGCACTGCTTATGGGAGTTAATTTATGCTGGTATTTTCTTGAAACAGTGTTAATTGCAGGAAGTAGAGATTTAACACTGAAATATGCCTTAGTAGGAAGAGATTGGTTTCAAACTCCAAAAATGTAAGTAACTAATTTGCCAAGTCAATTTAAATCTTAGAAGTAAGGTTTTCAGTTGGACTATTAACTTAAGAAATATACTGGGATTATTCCAGGTCTCTGCAGAGTGAATTCTAAAATGGTTTGTAACACTGAACAGCCATCATTTGGTTAAACAGTGTCCTTATGGTTTTGACCTTTGTTTTAAAAATTCAGTATAGAATGTGGTGGTGAGTTCAGTATCTTTGATTCTTCATGATTTTTTTAAAATTTTATTTTATCATTTTTACATTTACATGTGTATACATTATTTGGGCCACCTCCCCCCTCCCCCCACACCTCCAGGCAGAACCTGTTCTGCCCTCTTGTTCTCTGATTTTATTGAAGAATAAACATAAAAGATAATAAGAAAAATGTGGCATTTTTGCTATTTTGATGTAAGGATAGCTATACAGGGAGATTCTTTGTGTTGCTTCCGTGCAACCCAAATTGGTTCATCTCTCTTTTTTTCTGAATTCATTTGATATTGGTACCGAAATTACTGATCCCACAAAATTCTCTGAAATTTTGGCTCTAAAAAAATCCCTAATTATAAGCCTTGATTTAATGTTTCCTCCCAAACGTCTAGAGAACATCCTAGTGGTATGTCAACAGCTAGGAAATGCCTTAGTCTGTTTTGTGCAGCTATACAAGGATACCCAAGACTGGTTGACTTCTAAAGAAGAGAGATTCATTTCTTGCAGTTCTAGAGAGTGGAAAGTTTAAGGTCAAAAGGCATTGATCTGGTGAGGGCCTTCTTGCTACATCATTCCATGGTAGAAGACCACATGTGAGCAGGGTAACAGGAGATTGCTTTGTGCATGCTAGGCAAGTGCTCCAAAACTGAGGTACATCCTCAGCCCTCTCTAACCCTTTTATAATCAGCATCGATCGTTCCATACACGAGGTGGCTCTCTCATGACCTAAACACCACCTGTTAAGCCCCACCTCCTAACACTGTTTCGCTGGGGATTAGGTTTCCAACACATACTGTATTGGGGGCATATTCACACTTTAGCAGGGTAACACTCCCATCTTCTTTCCTTGCTAACTCATTATTTCCGATAAAATTTTAATCTATTTGAAGTCATGAAAATTAACATTTCCCTCACAAAGGCAACACTTTAATAATTAAGAGATCCTAAGTCTGAAAAGTACCTCTGATGGAATTGGGGCACAGAACTGAGGCTTATTTCACAGCTTTGCCTATTGACCAGCTTTCTCACTAGGACTAGAGTTAGCAAAATTTGAATTGTCAAGATTTTCCTCTAATATTAAAAATAAAAATGAAAGCCACCTGCTGTGATCAGGCTCAGCATCACAGTTGAAACTTCCCTGCCTCTTGTTTGCTCTGAAGGACCTAGAAACAGCCTATTTTGAATATCTTAACTAGTGCCACACTTGAACCCTTCTCTGAGAATTGATCAGGCTCAGAGACTGAATCCTAGCTTCTTAATCTTCACAGTTACACAGAACAAACACCAGTGTGGGACCTCTGTGGTTTGGGGTTAGAGTGTCCTGTGGTGTCTTGATTCAAAGTTACTTTCTTTTTATCCTTCCTTAAGTGTTTCCTTTCCACTCAAGTGACTTCCATTCTTCCTCAAAGCTCTCTAACCAATTGTCCCAAATCCTTGTCCTGTGGAGACTGCTGAATCACAGGCATTTGTTAGTTAAAATCAGGAAAAGTCTGTAAAGTTTGAGTTCTAAAGCAAATCTTATCTTAAACTTTGTGTTCTTAAAATAATGCTATTGTTTTAATTAGTAATTGTGCTCCCTGTCCCTAGTATTGCCCCACTAGCTCTGTCTTAATTATGGTCCTATAATCTACCCCAGTGTTGCTAGTTATTAGGCTACTAAATGCTACTAATGGATTGGTCTCTAATCCAATCGTAGATGTAAAAATAAATAATAAGGATTACACAATATCATCAGTTTAAATTCACTTTTTAAAAGACTCTTCTTCAAAATCTCTTCCTATTATGAAATGATTGTGGTCACAAATACTGTATTTTAAAAATATGTCCTTGTTTATAAAATAAACAGTGCATAACCTTATTTTTTAAAACATAGGTTTTTAAAAACGGGTTTTTTTTTTTCTTTCATTTTACTAGCATTTAGTGCTAGACTGGGAACCATAGATTTTGCCAGAACAAATGTCACTGCCATACCTCAACCCCTGCAGCAGCACCATAATCTGCAACACACAAAGGCCTGGACTGGCCCTGTCTGCTTTTCATCATTGTCTCTCAACTTCCCTATTCTGGAACTAAGTTGGTTTGACACACTTTACCTGAAATCGCTAGCAAGGTAGAAATCCATCCATTTGATGACTTCGCATCAAAGTTGAAATCAGAATACCCTTTTCCCTTCCCCATCCTTTTCTGCCTGAAATAGTCTTCTCATCTGTACACCTAATTGCCTTACTCATCCTTGAAACTTGACTCTTCCAGCCTTTGAGCTACCACCACTTCATCAAAAGCATGTACACAAAATAATAGAAAGAAAATCTGTGTTTTCAATCTCCCATTTGAAAGTGGTGATACATGGGGAGTAATCATATGTCATGCACACTCAGTTCTCAAAGGGGAATGTTGTGCAAGACAATGAACCTTCTATCATATATGGTTTTGTTATAGGAGTTACATGTTTCTCTGAGATACCAAGATGGAAACATTTTGAAGGACTGAGTCTTGTAACTAAGATGGGGTTGTAATAGGAGTTACATGTTTCTCTGAAAAACAGCATTATAGGCCATTATTCGCCTATAAACCTCCATGACAGGGATCTGTCTTATTCATCTTCATGTCCTTGGCACCCACTTTGAAGTTTGGGGGGATTTTTGTTTATTTGGTTGGTTTTGTTTGTTTTTGTTCTTGAGACAGGGTCTCACTATGTAGCCCAGACTGGTCTTAAACCCACAAATCTCCTGCCTCCCCCCAAATGCTGGGATGACACGCATGCATCACTACACCTAGCTTCTTGAACATTTTTTTTTTAAAAACTGAAATGAATGACTAGACAGCAAGTCAAGATGTGGTTACTCATTGTGAAAGTGATACCCCTTTTTTCCTCCTTCCCCAAATGTGTTCAGAGGAGCAGACTTCCTAGCTAAAGCCTTGATCCAAAATAATTGACACAGCTTTGACAGCTATGAGGATGACCTCCTCACATTGGCTTCTTAGCCCTTTTCTTCCACATCCTATTGCAGGAGAGGAAGGATCACTTTTACTTTACTGAATTACTATGCTATTCCAAGAATTTCTGACCAATCACTCTACCCCTGAAATTAGCTTCTTCTTTACTGCCCAATTTTCCTAAAGCAAGGCACTGAATTTTTTGTGTCACCCAGTTTAAAAGAACATTGTTGTTGAGGTCTAAAGTCAGACTGTAGCTTATATCTAGTAGAACTACTGGATTATTTTTATTTATTCAAAACAGTTCTGAAAAGGTACAACAAATATGTAAATAGCTTCATTTTACATTTGGGGATTTATCCATCTTGTTTATTTTGCTTTATGGAAAAGGAAAAGTTAATGTTAAGTAGTCTCGTTTGAGAACTCTAAAATGATGCTAGTTTTATAAATTATTGAGTTGACATATTGTGTTCATTTTAATGTTTTTAATTTCATGGAGTCAGTAGGCATATCTTTAGCATTGAACATGACTTGAGCATGTGAGAGATGCTGAGAAACGAGCCACTTCCAGGTGACCTAGTTGGGAAGAAGGTAGGAGAGTCATGTTGGGTGTTTGTAGAGCTGCACACAACATGTGTGCTAAGGAGAGGAGTACCTGACCTACCTGAGGACAGGCCATCATGCAGGAAGTTTCACAGAGAAAGTGAGACCTGTGCTTAAAGGCTAGTTCCCAGGAAGGAGGCGTTCTGTACACAGACTGCCTGGATTCATATCCTGGCTCTTCCATTTACTTTGCATGTAGTCTTTGGAAAGTAAGTTAGCCTTTCTGTGTGCCCCTAGTTTCACATAACAAAATGAGGGATGAAAGTAGTGCATGCCTCATAAAGTTCTGAGCATCACACATGTTAAGTTGCACACGTTCCACATATGAATTACTTAGAACAATGTCACAGAATTCATTGTCACTATTGTTAGAAGTCTACCTGATAATGAAATTGGGTGAGGGGGAGTAATATAAATGAAGGTGTTTAGATGTATGAGGGAGCTTGCCAAGCTGAGGACTTCTTGTAGTTTTTTACTGTTATCAAAAAAATGAGTTATTACATGTGAAATGGGAGGTGTACAAGCAAAGAGTGTCCAAACCGTACCATGGAGGTGACAAGGGACCATTAAGTGGTTTTGGATGATTAGATTTAGGCTTTGTCAAGAGAATACTCTTGCCAATTATAAGGCTACAAAGGGAAAGGTGGGGAGATATTGACGGTAGCATGAAGTAGATCACATCTGACACACCAGGCCATGAAAAGAATCTGTGCTTCTCTTCCAGATGTTTTGTTAGAGACTAATCGCTCTAGTACCTTCTTCATAGGAAGGGCTGTTGGTACACTAGTCATTAGCCAAAACAGACATTCTCATCTGGTATCTAACTACTGAAAAACCTTTAGTTGGGCAAAGGCTTAGATTTCATAGACTAATCAAAGACAGCATAGTAGAAAATTTTTATTGAAAGGGAAAATTTTAGATCTACTGTGAACTATTTGGAACATGATTTTTTTTTATTAGAGGAGCAATCAAATAATGCTGGTGAAGGAGAAGCTACTAAATATATATTATAGCCCTGCTGTGTTGTGCACTGCTCCTGTTCATATCTATGTCAGTGCTGGTTTATTATAAGGCTAAGTGTGAAAGTGGAAAGAAAATAACTATCAGAGACAGAAGACCCAAACTGATGTCTGGCTCCACCACTTGCTTACCAGTGTGGTGACCTTTGGTATGTCACTTACCCTCTCTGAGCTGCAGTTTCCTTATCTATGTCTTGGAAAGAATGATACTTCAAATAGTTGTCCCCAGGAACAAATGCTATAATGTAGGTGAAAGGAATAGGAAATCAGAACAATCCAGTAGGCAGTGTGGCTTGCTAAGCTATACATCTAATATGGCCTTCTTAAGATCCTTGTTTATCTTGTAGCCTTGAATAGGAATATTAGACTTTTAGAGATGCTTTTCCAAACTATTTCTACCAAATGTTCTGTGGAAGCTGACAGTTGGTTGACTAAATCACTTCTCATGAATGTGTCCCTAACAGTAACCATGACTGATTCATATGAACCATAGGAAGACTGTTTCATAAACACAAGAAAATATTTAGTTAGCTTAGAACAAAGACAGCAACTAGCTCATAAGAGATATGAGGACCTTCTTAAACAACAGCTACTCAGCTTCATCATTTGGCCTGTGTAACAACTATTTAATAACTTTAGACCTCTGTGGTCAAGAATAGACAATCTGTCTGTTCACATGTAATTTATATAAAGTGCCAGGGTCTTTGCATTCTGTTTTTATTTCCCTTTGACACAAATATTTACCCATTTTATAGACAACTTGTAAAGTTTGTAAACTGATTAACCAGAATTGTAAGTATGTTATTAATAGATGGCCCTATCTAACACATTCTTCATCACTAATGAAATAAGTCAGGACTCTCATCGATTCCACTCGTTTTATTTAGTTAAATATATTTACCAAGTAGCTTTATAAGCCTTACTCAAAGAAACATAGGACCTGCAAGCTGTCAGAATATATGTATCTGCATGTCTGAGGCATTCATTTCATTCTACAGATGTCTTCAGAAGCTTTGAAACTGTTGTGCGTTGGTAGACTATAGACGTACATACTCAAGAAGGTATAGTAGATTATAAATAGCTTTGCCAAGTGGCAAACATCATCATTTGACAATAATCCTGAGGAATGATGAGGTTAGATTCTAGCCTGCATTTCAGACACTGTGCATGTAGCCAAAGACTGCATTTGACTGTCAAGAACACGCTGACTCACACCTGGAGCACAAAAGTAGAAAATAAAAACAATCAAGTAGATCAGTGCAACCAAGTTGAAATTGATGCAATCACCCCCACCCTTCTTTGTGAGGACAGTGGTACCTGGCCTCTTCCTCCTAGTGAAAAACCCAGATCTGATCCAACAGGTACCATCCAGTGCTGCAGCATGCTCATTCATGTTGCTCATAAATGCCTTTGAGATTAAATAGTGAGGGGATTGTCATCAGAGCCCAAAAATGTCAACCAACCTGGAAAGACAATTCATTTGAGCAGATGCTCTCTAGGTAACATATGGAAGCTACAGAGAGATTAATTTTCCTTCACGAGTGGAAAGAACCTTTAATAGCTAACTGACATAACTGTGCATGAGGAAAATTTCTTCTGTGTGTAACTGCTTATTTCCTTGGACTCAACACTATTGTCTTACAAATCAGAAACTACTACACCTTAATTGGGAAAAGTTGGAAGGAGTAATTTCAAAATCAAAAGCATACCATCTGTTTCTAAGGGTTAAAGGGAATATTTAAAAAAATAATCAGTGTAGTTCCAAAGAGTTATAAAAACAATTTATAATGTAGTGCAGTACTCATGGCCCAGGTAAATAGCAGGAACTTAGTCTTCTTTTAGGAAATGTATTTACTCTCAAACCAAAAGAGCTCCACCTTTTTTATCTGTCTTTTCTTTTTATTCCCACCTTAATCTCTCTATCTCTGTCTCTGTCTCTTTCTCTTATGCCCCTTTCTCCTTTCTTCCTGTGTATAAATATCTTCTTTCACCAAAACATAAATATATAAGTATGCTCTTTTCTGCCCAAGACAGGAACTAATTTAATGTGGATAAACCTGGGCTGCAAGAGAAGTTCCAGGCCAGTGAAGACTGGTGGGAAATTAATAAACCAAGGAAGAAAATTATTTACTTAGAGAAGCTAGGAACTTGTACTGAATGATTTTCAAACCACATGAAAGGAATACAGGCAGAAGTAAAATAAAGTTTACAAGCTAGGCATTTGAAAAAGGATAGAATTCATGTGTTTTACAGAGTTTTTCCTGTGATAATAATCAAAATGAGCAGATATTACAAATGAACCAAAAACCTGGGATTTAAAAAGTGATGTTTACCAGACTAGCATAACATTCAGTGGGCTTGACAGGATGAAGAAAAGTGATAGAGAAAATATCAAATTTCTGCTAGACAAATTCAAACCTAGCAGTAGGAAAAGTGAAGACGACTAATGACCTGTGGCACACAGAGTGAGGCTGAGTATACTGTCTTCAGCTTTGTCCGATAAAATGCCAAAAGCTGCCACCTAGCTGATCACCAGAACTGTATTTGACTACCGGAGAACAGTCACTGGTAGATAAATGTCCTTCTGTAGTACCAGGGTTAGGATGTAAAACAACAAAAGTAGCTTTATCAATTATCTTATTTCATATACATTACTACTTAAGAACTTTTTCTAAGGGTTCCTTTCTTCCTCACTAAGTTTGGAATGAAAAAATCATGACACTTTCTAAAATGTTGCTAATCCATTGAACAATTTTTTACTATTTTCATATGGAAGGTAAGAAAATTTTCATGTAATTTACAAAGGCTGAGGAACTTTCAAAAACAGATTCCATTAATTTTAGCCAGCACTATTAGCCTATGTAGAAGACTTATAAAAGGACAGTCTGTTTGCAGCTCTGTCATTTATCATCAATATTCTAATCTCCTTTTTTTATTAGTTTTTTAAAATTCAGCAATATTCTTAAAGTGTAAAATCTTAATATGAAATAAAAAGTTAAAGTGGTATTGTTACCATACAACATGAGGAACAGTAGCCCTGATCTCTGTCTGATAATCCACATTTATTAGTAATTTTTTGATTGTTTAAGAAATTATTATAGAAAATCTGAAAAGAAGGAAAAAGGAAAAAACTTAATAACCATAACCCCAGGTCCCAAAATCGGCCATTATGACCAACTTGCTGTATTTCCTTTCTTGAGGCCATGTGCTTTTATTTTACTTTACAATGCTATCATTATATTTTATTGTACAGTGTTGTTATACTGTACATACATGTTACATTTAAAAACCATATTGTGAGGACTGCATTGTGTCATCAGAGTTCTCAGACACCGTGTCTTTTAGAGCCTACATACTATGCTATTGAGTGCCACACAGTAGTTTCTTAACTGTCCCGTTATTGGGCATTCAAGTTGTTTCCAACGGTGCATGTATGATGTATACATTGGTACATAATAATTAGTATCTTAGGCATACATTTTTGTCTCAGTGGCTACTTTCTTTTGGTATATTTCTAGAAGCACAATTATTGAGTTAAAATGTACAATTTATTTCTATATGATAGTACCCTCCCCTTAACATGACCTGCTGTCATGTTAAGTGACATGACACTCCTGTCTCATTGTTTAAATGTCTGTTCATTGTTCATTGGGTATTTTATCTGTTAATATATTATACTTTAATCAGTCTAACCCCCTCTTCCCTTACCCTTTTTCCTCTGCCCTGTATTGGTCAACAGTTTTCTGTGCATTTCTTTGTGTCTTGTTCCAACACAGATGTGATGTATGTCATTATTATTCATTATCATTCTTTTCTCCTTTTCCTCTTCCCTTAGTCTCCTCTAACAGGCTCACTTTTGGAAACCTCCCTCCCTCACTCCCTCATATATAATGCTTATATTTGTATTGGATCTATCTTCACATATGAGAGAAAACATGCGACCTATGATTTTCTGAATATGGCTGACTTAACATAATATTCTCCAGTTCCATCCATTTATCTGCAAACAACAAAATTTTATTCTTCTTTATGACTGAATATAATTCCATATATGTATGTGTGTGTGTGTGTGTGTGTGTGTGTGTGTATAGTATTCTCTTAATCCATTCATCTGTTGTAGGGCATCAGGGCTGTTTTTATAACTTGGCTATTATAAATAATGCTATAATATTCATGGGTATAGAGGTGTCTTTATTGTATCCTGATTTGCATTCCCTTGAATATATGCCTAGGAATGGTATTGCTGGACTGTATGGCAGTTCTATTTTTAGTTTATTGAAGCTCCTCTATATTGTTTTCCAAAGTAATTATACTAATTTACATTCCCACCAACACTTATCCTTACCAACATTTGTTGTTTTTTGTGTTTTTGATTATAGCCATTCTAACAGGGAACATTTCCTGTTCCCCATGCAGGAAATGGGAGCAAAGACGCCCCCCTCTTGTATTTTGAGTCAGTTTTTATGGTACATTCATTCCTATATTGACTACCCATTTTCACATTTATTAGCATAGATATGTATGTAATACTCTCTTGATTATTAGCATGACCTTTTCATTCCTCATTTTGTTGGCATTTTATCTTTTTCAATGATTGGTTTTGCTAAAATTTTGTCTGCTTCAGTATTTTTTCATGCTAAAGGACAATTTTTTTAAATTCTTCCATGTCTAATATGTAGTGTTTGATCTTTTTTTTGTTTTTAAGTTGACTTATTTGGAATTTTTCTTTCTTTTTTGTGCCAGTGTTTGTTTATTAAAGTGTTTACAATTTTCATCTGTGTTAATTTTATAGGTAAATCATTGGATAGTAGAATATTAGGTCCCTTCCTTCAATCAGTGAGACCATTGTAGGGAGAAATGAATATGCATTGATACCCATTTATGAGAAGAGAAGGCTGAATTGACACTATCCATTCTATTCAGTTCAAAAAGTGTTTATTGATTGCTTTCTATGTACCAGGAGCTGTGCTGTGTAGTGGAAGTGTGCCCCAAAGAGGTAGAAACAGTTTTTCATTCTTAGAAAATTTTAGTGTAACACAGTACAAGTATACAAGTGATTACAAGAAATCCTAGAAAATTAACCAAAAAACTCATAAGACAGTTGAGCATGGGCCAGCTACAAGTTCCTTTTTAGAATAAAATTAACAAAAAAGGATAATTTAAATAAATGCAATTTAAAAAGATTCATCCCTCAAAGAAACTATATAAATATGCCTAGAAATAAATCTAACAAGATAAATAAATGTGTAAGACCTTTATGATGAAAAATGATACTTTTTCTGATGAATGTAAAAGATACACTTAAATTATAAAATACAATATTCTTGGATAGGACAACATAATACAATGATAATATCAACTCCCTTCACATTATTCTATAGTCAACATAAACTTAATCAAAAGCCCAGGAGAGTTTTTGATAAATTTTAGTACAAAATAGTAAAAACTTCTATATAACAAATGGTATGATAAACAAAGCTGAAAGATAAGCAGTCATGATAATTGTAATTTACTAATTATAACTCAACAGAAAAATGGAAAAAGACATTCAATAAGTATCTGAAAGGTGTTACTTCTCATTGGCAATCAGGAAATTGAAAATTATAACAAAATATGTTTTCACCTTTTGTGTAAACATAGTTTTTTTTTAATTGGTAATATGCAGTTTCAAGTATAGAAAAGAAAGTTTCCATAAACTGTATGGAAAAGTATAAATTGATAAAGCCATATAGAAGGCAATTTAACTATATATATGAAAATCATAAGGGGAAATAGTCTTCCTTCAACCAAGTAATTGCACTTCTGCAGAAATGCTTACCCATGCATACAAAGAGATATCCATTATTCTTAGTAATAGCCAAAACTTGGAATCAAGCCAAATGTCTATTAATACGAAAGTGGCTAAATAAATTATGGCATCCTCATTTTATGGCTTCCTGTGCCCTCACTTAAAAAAAAATAATAAAGTAGGGTTTATGTAGCGACATAAGGTGTTGGACTTTCTCTTGAGAGCAGTGGGGAAACATTGTAGAGTTTTAAGTAGGGTTTTAAGGTGTGACAGGACCAGACTTGAGTTTTTAAAATATGTCTGTGGATGGATTATGGAAAATGGATCAGAGAGACATAAAATAGAATCATGAATCCCTTTAGGAGACTGTTATTCCAGTTAAGCATTAATAATGGCTCCATGTCATGGCAGAGCTAAGACTTCTGTTGTACAGCCAAAAAAATACTTAGATGTGGCAACATATTCTAGTATTGATTTTGATGAATTTTGGGCAGCTCTTCCCTAGGAACCCTTCCCTAGGCATGGTTGGTAAAATAGGTTTGTTGGCTGTATAAACAATTCACTAAATTGGTTAGAATTACAGATCTGTTCCTCTGATTCCATTGGCTTTCCAAATGAAGCCTCTCATCCTGTTTTGTTGAAAGGATGGAGCTCATGTAGGTAATTGTGCATTTCTTTTTGTCCTGAAGTTAAGAGCTCAGCAACAGATGCAATTCAACTGCAGTGATTAAACTTAGTTTTAAAGTATAATTAGCTTTCACCTTTTCCTGCAGACTTCATCTTTTATTTTCATTTTCAAAGGCTACATGCTTATGTATACCTTTTACTGTGCACTGATTTGTCCATTTTTTAAAGTAGGGAAGTTTAAATTACTGATAAATAAATGAACATTAAATTTACCATCTTAGCTGCCTGTCTCTTTGGCCCCTTACTGACTTTAAAGGTGTCATTTGACTTTTATTTCCTGAATAAATAGTTACATATTATAAATAATTATCACAAAATACGTAATCATATATAAATATATTATTAAAATTATTATAAATAATAAATATTTCATAACCATTTAGCTAAGGTCTTCTAAATAAGAAAGGAACTATTTTATCTCCATAGAAGACTACAGGTGGTAATCAACAACCCTAGGATTAATTGTAATGTCACTTTGTAAATTGGCTTTAAAATTGAAGAGCTAGCATGACATGTAAGTGTAGAACTCATACTCTGGAGCCTGATTGCAGGGTTGGAAGGTGGCTGTAACTGTCAGATGCTAGCCATGGGCCCAGGGGTAAGGGACTTAGTGCCTCTAACTCCCCATCAAGAACTTCACACTGTCCAAGAGAGTTTGAGCATTGAACTGACTGATTAATAATGCATAGTGAAAAAATGAAATAAAGATTCTTTCCTGGCATTGTCTTTAGATAAACAGAAGTTAGTCATTTCATTTAAGATAGCACGATAAGAGGACCATTAAGGGTATAGCTTTGTTTCTCATTTTTATGCACGTAAATATAGGATATAAGAAAAGGATATTTTTCTGTACATTAATCAGTTTAAAACTATAGATTGTGTAAGAGTATCCATGCTGAACAACTTGCCATTACTGCTACAAAGGCCAAGTGGTGAAGCATACAGAAGTGACCAGACTACATTTAAGAAGATAGGCTGGTAATGCAAGTGAGTCTGCTTATATTCAGCTCATCTCTTCAATGATGAAATTTTTAATCAACTTGGTCTGTTTTCCAGATTAGTCTGAGTACAGCAGACAGAAGTACTGCTTTGAAATTATTTAGCTAGCTGCCTGCATATGAAGGATGATACATGTGCACTAGGATATGAAATCTTAAAAAAGCACAAGGTACCGTAAGCAGTCTTCCTGCCCCTGTGGTCTGGAAATGTCTTCACAGATGAAAGGTGATTTCTAAAGAGCAATCCTCACAGCCCCTGACTTGTTAGAGAAGAATGGTGACTAGGAAAACTCACAACTTTGCTGTTCATTTGAATCATTTACATAAGTAAAACTTCTCCTTAACTTAGAATCACCATGAAATAGGATTTTTAGAGTTTTAGATATTCTCAGTGAATTTCAATAGTCCCGAACAGAATGAAAGTCTATAAAATTCAGTATTGTTTTTAAAGTTAGTTCTCTTTCTTTCTACTTTAGAGGGTTTTTCCTCTGCTTTAATGCATTGTTTTATTTTTATCTTATGATATCTAATTTATATATATCATAACAATGATTGTGTTGATAAATTGAGCATCACCTCTCCCACTCCATTCATTGTATTTGGTAAAGAGCATTATCTGTGATCAAATACAGGAAGAACCAGTTCTGGGTTGTAATGATTATGAATTTTTCATGGATTTGATTTAACTGCTTAATTCTGTTTAGAAACTTCAATTTATGGAGATGTGTTTTCCACTCTGTTTTCATTAACCACTAAAAATGAATCCATAAGGAAAGTAGAGTTTTTTGAACAAAACCAGAACGCCTGATTTATTTAAGCAAAGGCTTGATTTAAAGAGTGTGTATGATATAATCTTCAACCTAGCTGAATATTTTTTTTTCATCTAATCTGGTTTTTTTTCCTTTTCAGTAGCTAAGTTATACATTATATCAAAAATCACCACTAGATCTACTCAAACATTGGTTCTGTAAGGAAATTGAAGAATCATCATTTATTGATGTATTTGACAATTTCCCCCCAAAATGATGACAGGACACACATGGTGTGATAGTATATATTTTTTTTAATTTTCTCAGAGTTTAGTAACCTACTCAGACTGTTGAATAAACCAATATGAAACATGAAATTTTAAAATGTGTTCTGTAGTATTTTAGTTGATATTTTCATGTATTTTTAATGTAAGCTCTTCCCATTCTATAAACAATAAAACTGAACAGCTTGTCCAAACAAAAGTCAGAATTTCACTTGAACCGAACCCACTGATGCTTTTTTTGTAGCTGAACAGCTAAATATGGAAATATGACTTAAAATATAATACCAGCCAGTATTGTAGCAGAGAGTAGAGCAGATGAGAAAGATTTAAGGGACAAGCACACGATATCCAGCATGAGGGCAGTATAATGAAAAGAAGGTGAGATGATAGAAATTACATTTCTTATCATCATTCTAAACTATATGACAGGGGTTACATTTTTAATACTATTGTAAAATATAAAATTATTGTAGAGTGCCTACAGTTTCTTTGTAAGTCATTGAACATTAATAATTCCACTGATAATGGAGAAAATATTAATGTTCTTGTGTGATTCTGAATTCAAGTAATGAAGAGGATACCATGTTTTTTTAATTTCTTTTTAATTTTTCTATTTGATTTTTAATATTTTGGTGGAACCAGAGTTTGAACTCAGGCCTTCACGTTTGCCAAACAGATGCTCTACCACTTGAGCCATGCCTCCAGTCCAGTTTGCTCTGGTTACTTTAGAGATGGGTTTCGTGGACTGTTTGCCTTGAGCTGGCCTTGAACTGCAATCCTTTCAATCTCAGCCTCTCAAGTAGCTAGGATTATAGGCGTGAGCCGTCAGAACTCAGCTTGTTTTTTAGTTTTATTTGTGTAAGGCTTCCTATTGGGAAAAAGGGGTGGGAAATCCTGTTGTAAAAAGTTGTTACAAAAGGAATTAGTCTGATTGAAACTAATAACAAAAAAAAGAATTTTTTAGACAATAACTTATTCACTTGTCCATTGCTGAAACTTTCTAGTTCTAATGGTAACACTAGTATCTCAATAACCATCACTTCTCGGCATTTTGGCTAAGATTAAGTGTAATATCCCAACAACCCACATTCATATTATCCTTGTCTATCTCCTAAGCTATGGCGCCTGATCTCACTTGTTAAAAAAAGTGGTTATACGTGCATCTCTCGAGTGAAGATCCGAGAGGACTTAGCCAAGTACAGCTGGGCTCAAAGCCAGCCTCCAACCTCCATGGCTCCATGTTCTTTCTCTAGTGCTGTGGCAGCTCACTAGCAGAACAGGCAGCATAGGGAATAGTTCCAGCCTACCATGATTTCTCTTAACTCTCAACCAAACAATGCGATTTCAACTGCACAATTTGACAGGATTGTGAGACCAGTCTGACAAGTATAGAAACTTATTGTCCAGGATCTCTGTTATCTTTTCACCTAAGCCTCATTAGAAAAGAAAGGATTTTTCTTCTGCTGGCATGGTACTTTTTTTCAGGGTGAAGAAAGCCTACAATCGTTTTGCAAAGAAGGTCCCAGAAAGAGAGAGGAGGGTGTGAGGTGCCTTTATATGGTGGAGGTAGAGAGAGAATGAGACTGGAACGTTACCTGAAGTAGTCTTTTAAAACAAACTGCCCTGAATCAACAATTTACTATCATCATGGGATTTGCTTATTCATATATATTTCCTTCTTTTTCCAGTCTGGGGCCTTGCTTAACCTCATCAAGTTATAGGCCAAAAAAGTGAAAGTACTTCCTGACAGGGCATTTCCTCTGTATTTTAGTAATTATCTTTTTTTTTTTTTTTTGACAAGCTAAAGAATTTGGAAGGATGGTCACATGTCGCTTAGTGATAGAGATAACATTCTAAGAAATACATTGTTAGGCAACTTAGTCATTGTGCTCACATCATAGAGTGGACTTATATAAAGTAAGCTAGCTAGGACATCATCATATTATGATATGATCTTATGGACCGTCGTCTGCATGGTTCCTAATTGATTGAAACATCATTATGCAGTACATGGCTCTAATTGTGTATTCACAATTTATGTTTGTATTTTTTAAAAATCAGAAATAAAGTGTCTGGACCAAATATTTTATTCTACTAACTAACATCTTCATAAAACAGAATTTATATTTGCTGTGTATGTCTCTGTCTATGCATCCTCCAAGTAACACAAGACTACCACTTTGAATTTTAGAATACTAAAAAAAATGAGGAGGAAGATGAAGTACCCATCTTAACCACCTCAGTGGGCCTTGTCTTCCTTAAATGTCAGGCGAGGACCAGGTCAGGACTCATCCTATAGGACACTGGAGAATGAAATAAGGTAATCATTTCACCGCCAGACAGAAGTTGTGGTGGTGGCAGTGTTTGTGGTCACACTCATGGTGGTTAGAAAAATAGTAGAATCCAATTTTCTCCATCTGATGTTTGAACTTCCAGCCCACCACCACCTGTTTCTGAAAAAGAATCTGTGACTTTTAGTTTGATACCACTTGCCAGTCCTTGTGCTACCAAGGACTACTTCAACTGGCATACACAAGTGGACTTGGCAAAGCCAGCTGTTTACAGCTGTCAGTGTTTTCAGAAGCAAGCCAAAGTTAGCTATTTGGTCCCAATTGTAAATTCTCTCATCTTTGATGTCTAGAAAGCCACAGAGGAAGACTTTCTAAACTAGTCAGAAATAACTGTTAAGGAAACTAGGCTAATATTTTGAATTTTAAAACTTCTTCCCAGGTTCTTTTTGACTATGTACAAGTGACCCTTCCAGCTAACCAGTTTTGCTTCATTAATTTTTATTCATCTTTTATGCCCCTGCCCCCCAAAAAAGGGGGAGCAATTTTATCTTTGAAGAATGTTTTATTAACTGGGTGCCAGTGTTTCACACTTGTAATCCTAGCTACTTGGGAAGTTGAGATCTAGAAGAGTGAGGCCATGCAAAACATTAGCAAGACCCCATCTCAGTGGATAAAAGCTGAACATAATGGCAGGCACTTGTCATACCAGTGATGGTGGGAAATATAAAATAGGAGGTCCAGGATCCAGGCTGGCCTGAGCAAAAAGTGAGACTCAATCTCCAAAATAACTAGAGCAAAAAGGGCTGTAAGTGTGGCTCAAACGGTAGAGTACCTGCCTAGCAAGTGTGAGGTACCAAGTTCCAAGTTTATTGTTTTATCTTCCATTTGTGATCTGGTGAGCAAGCACTGTCCATATCTGGCTTTCCTTTTCCTCAATTCTCCTGAACTCTGAATAGAGAAAGCCAGTGTGTCTTCATCTTGCTGTAATTTAGACATGGCTAGGGTTTGAATGTGTCCCCCAACATTTATACTTGGAAACTTGATCCCTGGTGTGGTAGGATTAGGAGGTGTGGCCTTGAAAGGGTGATTAGACCATGTGGGCCTCTGCTGCATGAGTAGATTTGTGTTTTTATATGATGGACCTTTTAGAATCTTCTTTGTAAGTCACTCTCTCACCCTTTCTGCTTTTCCACCTCTGTAGTGTAAAACATACCAGAAAATCCCTTTCCTTGATCTTAGACTTCTCACTGTCCAGAACCATAAGAAATAAATTTCTTTTCTTTATAAATTACCCTATCTTGGGTATTCTGTGACATTAGCACAAAATGGACTAAGATCTAAATTTTGTGTTGGCTTTAAATAATTTTCTTAGTCTATATTTTGATATTAGCAGTTCTGCATTTGATATGTTGTAACTTAATCCAAAGCAGAAAGCTATAGATAGACATTTGGGGAAAATATTTTAGTTATTTTTCCATTTTCTCAGTGAGTGAATGGTAATGATGAAAATTCTTCTTTCATTCCCATCTTTTTCTGCTTTACTGTGTGTATTACTAGTGGTTATCACACTGCTTTGATTTTCTTATAAGGAGCTTGTTTTATGCTTTCCTCTAGACACATAATAAGTCACAAAGAGAAGGTATAGGATTTATCAGCCTGGGAAGCTTGGTACCTGGGAGCTATATCAGTTCATTCAGTAGCCTTTTCGTAGGTTACTTAAATTCTCTGTACTTCTTCAGTGAGTTGGAAACAATGAAAGTATATGTGAAAATGAAAAATAAGAGACTACATGAAATAAGATTATTATAGCTGTTCTTTGTTATAGGTGGTAACAGAGAGATAGAATTCTTCTACTGCCCTTAGGATAAGTTACAGAATTAAATCCTTTGAGAAAAATACCATTGATGTTTAGATCCCAATTTAGCAATTTCACAAAAGGTATTGATGCTTGGCATCAAATACCTGCAAAAATGTAACTACATACCTATTAAGAGAACTGGCTCATTCATTCATTCAACAAATATCTAGTGAGAAACTTTCATGAACTAGGATTGTTTTAGAAACTGAGATATAGCTCCAAATAAAGGAAATAAAATATCCACTCATGGAATGTAGAATCTTGTGAGCTTTCTTTTAGGTCAGAAATTTTAAAATTTCAAGGTGATATATTTGTTTAAACTAAATAGACTATTTCACGCATCCATGTGTACTGTTCTTAAACTTTATGCTGTCCTGTGAACTGTGTAGTAACTGAGAACTGTTTATTTTTATGACTCTGGTATGTTAATGAAGAGTTACTCTTTTGCAAATAACTGTGTAATCTGTAGTTAAAATCTGGTAGCTCCCTTAAAAATACAGTTAAAATGCATAGTCACTGGCCTGATGTATTGAATAGGCAATTGCAAAACATTAGAAAAGGCATATCCTATTTATCACTTTTAATGAATCTTTCACCCAGGTCCCACTTTAAGCCCTTGATGATATTCCTGTCATTCCATCCATATGCTTCTAAATGCATTAACTGTTCCTGGGTCTGTGCATGCATTGGTATAAAATCAAAACCGTTAGGTTTTGATCACATATAAGCAGGCTGAAAAAACATCATTATCATTACCATATCCTCATTAAGATGATGGGCCCCTGACCATATCTGCATGTTTGCTTAGCAATCTGAAATTCATGTATGCAAAGGAAATTTCTCTTATCCTTTTGAAAGCAAAATTATAAATATTTATACAGCATACAGCCTTAACTCTTTCAGGCAGGCATTGGATCATGCTTCAGAAATGATAGGAAGCTGGTTGGGTTTTTTGTTTTTTTTTTTTTCCTCCCCAGCACAATTCTTCCTTCCAGTTGCTATTGAAAATAAATTGCAGATGTATCAGTATTAGAAATTCTCCTCCCTTTTCCCCATTAACTATGTTCTGCCCTGCTTTCCTGCAGTCTTTTTGAGTCATGACTTAGAAATGGGTGCCAGGGGACTTTCTCTGCCTTTTGAGGCTAGTTCAAGAAGGACAACAATGCACCCACCAGGCCTCCTGACCTGTGATCCTTACATACAGGATCCCATTCCTCCTGTAGGACTTCCTCTCCATTCGCCTTCTGCTTGGTTAGCATGATGAGCAGTAATCTGAAGTCTAAATAATCCTGTCCATACCATGTTGCTTTCTAAAAGTTACCTCCATTTTGAAGAACCCGAAGACAGTTACCTAGTTAAAACTGTCTCATTTTGACCTGGTTAAAGATATCCAGTAGAAATGTTGAAATCAAGAATGTATTTCAGCTCACAGAGCTGCCTTTGCATCATAAGTGGAAATGTTAGAATTTAATTAATACAGGCCCTCCCCCCTGGAGGTAGCAGGAGTGCTACCAGCTGTATTACCAATAATAGTCCAATTTCCCTTCACCTGCTGTTGGGCTTCAGTACTATCACTTCTGCTGCTGATTCCCCAAAGCCAGCTTATTAATCCAAAGGCAACTCAAGACTCAGCCACATAATTATTTTAATGATTTATTTCATTAAAAACAGAATCTCCAAAATGTTACTTCTGTTCATTCTTTCATTCATCCTTTGGCAAACATTGCTGATCCCAGACTGTCTGTCATCACTGGAAGAGGAAAAAAGGAACAGTGGTGCTGAGGCTGATGCCAAGCTGTCAGGAGAGGGCCACCCCTAGCCAGGTCCACAGGAAGGGGCTGCTGCTGCCACCACTACTCTGTAGTCAGGGCCAGGAAGGCTCACTAAGGATTGAAGGATGGACAGCAGGAGGTCCCAAAAGGTGGTAAGTGGTGAAGGAGACACCTCTCTTTCCCAGGAAACCTCGACATTTCTGCCCCCAGGCAATGCAAAAAAAAAAAAAAAAGGCTATAAAACCCAATTCCCACCCTGGCCCACGGGATCACCGGGATCACCAGTTTCCGGGTCCCACTGCATTCTCCACTATGCAGTCTTTCTTTTCTCTTCTCTACAAATAAAATCTTTCCGACCTCTGCTGTTGGAGTCCGCCTGTGCTTTCTTTCTCAGAGCGGGCTCAAGAACCCTGAGCACCTGAACTTCCTGCACGTATCATCAGTGCATCACTCTCCTTTCCCTTGTGTGTACTACAGGACACTTTTTTGACTCTTGTATTTTAGAAACACCGTATGGGAGCTAGAAGTGGCTTTACAGACTATTGATTTTTTTTTTTCCCAGATGCAGAAACTGAGGCCCAAAAGTGAAACGATTTGCTTGTAGTCAAACTTAGTTAGTGGCAGAAATGGAAGGAAGTAGAAGCTTCCTTACTCCCTCATTGCTGTTCTTCAAGCTCTTGTTCTGCCTTAAAAAACAAGATCTTACTGCCCTGCCCCCTGGGACCATAATTCACATAAGAGATTCATCCACTACAAAAGTGTTGTGAATGAACTTTAGAATAAAAGCAATATATAATTCACAATAATATGCTCCATGTGCACGGTACTTTATGATAAAAACTTTAATTCTATTCAACAGGAGAAATTCAGTGGGAGGCAGAATCAAAACATCTCCACCTGGGGATGGAAGGTGAAAACCAAAGTTTGAATACTAAATAGTTCTCTATATACAGAAGGGCCTTTTCAGACTTACGTAGTATCCCAAGGTTTATTTTAACTGTATACTGTCATGTGCAGAGTATTATGGCATTAAAATGTCTCACCCCAGGTCTCCAGTCTGTGAATTTAATGACTTGAATATTCTCAAGGTCTCTCTGTTCCTGCCATACAGTAATCTTCCAGCAGTTTGGAAAAATCCAGACATATTAAATAGGTTCAGTAGGCTTTCCCAGCTACTCCTGTGAGTTGGCTGGGTTTCTGCTATTTAGTCTCAGGAGCAATTGCAGTGGTTCCTGTCTATATCTGTGATAAACAGCTTTTCCTAGAGCAACTCACAGAAAGCAGTGTTCAAGCTTAGGTAGACAATGTGTTTGGCAGTAGAAGCCATTAAAAAAAAAATCAACCCTCATACTAAATTCCTTTTTGAAAGGTGTTACTGATCAAAAAAGTATAGCCAGAATTGAAAATTGTTTGGATTAAATAACTGTGTCCTTTTTACTCCCCGGTCAGTCCTTCCCCCAACATAGACTGATAGGAAACTGTACATAGGAATCTTGGAGTGTTTTTGTTTTTGTTAGTAATCACTATGAAAGATTTTTGTTTGCTGTCTAGATGGAATATTTTATTCTTGTTTTAAATGTATATGAAAACTACCCATGCACTGTTCTGCAATCTCAATTTCCTTGCATTGAATTTCATATATTTTCTCACTTATCTGTCATCAAAAGGAAATAGGGAAAGGTTAGATCTGAGCCATACTACTCTCATTTAAGTTGCATGATGTGTGCATGCATCTATGTGTAGTGTGCACATGCACACACGTGTGCACTCAGCAAATTACTGGTTGTAATAGAATTTGGTAGAATTTCAATTTAGGTTCATAAAGTTGAATACGGAGAAGCAACATCAAAAGGGGAAAACCAGAATAGGTGAAGAGAAACAAATAGATCACTTTTTAAATAAAGACATTTTAAGGAGGACTAGAATTCTTTTTCTTAGGTCATCGTGGGTAGTTGTCAATATTATATTCCTATAAACTGCATAGCAGGACTTGTATGTGCTTGAAGAAGCTCCATTTTCACAGCAGGAGAGGAAATCAGAATAAAGCATTGAGATGCAGGTGCACAGTAATACAAGTGGGCTCTTTCCCCTGCAGCCTGAATGCCTGGCCAATAAAGCAGAAGCTCTCCAGCTCAGCTCTCAGGATCTCCTGGAGCTAAGCCAAGAATTGGGGGGGGTCGGGGGGGTAGAGTGGAGGGAGCAGGAGAGAATAATTGTTATTCAGTATTCTTTAATGAGATGTATTGCCCACTGCTGAAAGATTGTGGCTGTGTCTTTTGTTATGCTAATTAGACACCATTAGAGTTTGGCTGTCTTTGATTTCTGCTTAATCCTTTCTGCTTCCTCAGCCTCAATCCTAACTGGCAAATGGTTGAAAGATGGTGGGGGTGTACTGCACATGTTATTTATTGCTGGCATGTATTCTGGGTTCTTTGGTAATGGGGTGCATAATAAAAGATTTATCTTCCTAAAGACAGTGTATATTTTGGACATTCATTTTTGGCTTTTTAAAAAAATTTAATTTCAAAATGATCGATTTCTGCCTTTTAAATTCAACCGCCATTGTTATTTTTATGGTTGCTTTTGCAGCCACACAAAATGGGAAATGACAGATTGCAAAATTTAGCCTCTTCTTGGTTGCCTGAATTTCCCTAAAACAACAAGCAAGTTGATCATGCCTGAAGATTTTAGGAAGGCTGTATGTAATTTACCAGAAAAATGAAAGCATGAATAATGATCAAAATAGAGCAATTTAGCAATTCAAAATCCCTGCCCTTCTATTTTATAGCTACATTTGTGTTCTTCCCTAAAATTAATCATTTCATTTGTATTGTTGCTACAATTAAGAATATTTGTAGGAGATTTTTAAGTACTTGTTTTTAAAAAGACCAGTACAATCCCTTTATAAATAGTGAAATGTGGGGTTTCTTTTAAATCCTTAAAAACAACATCATAATGTTTTAGAACTACACTGTCTGATAGAAATACAGTATGAACCACAAATGTTATCTGGTAACTACATTATAAAAGTAAAAAATCCAGTGAAATTAGTATTATAATGTATTTTATTTAAGTCAGTATATCGAATATATTCTTTCAGCATGAAAGCAGTATAAAAATTAATGAGATATTTTACGTTCTTTTATTCAGGTTACTGTTAGGGTCTGAGGATCCTATTCCTTCGAGAGACAGAGAGTCACGCGTGAATGCAATCAACAAAGCAGAGTTTATTGGGCTGGCAAGCCAGGGTCAAGCTCCCACACAGACACACAGGTCCGATTGGGCAGACAAGACCCCGAGCCTCTTTGGGGAAGATCTTATGTAGGCCCTCACTGACTGTTACAGCAAAGCCCGCGCAGTACATAGCCAATGAGTTTGTAACACCACATACACCTTTAGCCTATCCTTTTAAAAGCACATTACTTTTTAGCCTATAGATTCAAAGGTCAGCACTGGCACGCAGTTACATTTAGCAAGCAGGCAGAACACGTCCTGCACGTACATCTGGTCGTCTTTCACAACTCGCCCACATTTCATGTGCCCCCATCCTGTTTATCTGGTCCTGCACCTGCATCCGGGGTGGAGGGGCATCTTGTATTGGCTTTACTGATCTCTGCTAGGGGGATCTGCTGGGGCAAGCTATGAGGGGGATCTGCTGGGGCAAGCTATTCATCTTTTCATTCCCCCCTTTTCTCTGGGCTATATTGAGGAATCATTCTCAAGGGGATGAAGAGCCTGGTATTGTTGGCGGAGGACCAGAAGTTGGACCACGTTAATTCGGCTTTTGACAAAGGCCACAAGTCGGTTTAGAATCCAAGGTCCTATGGTGACTAGGAACAGGAGGATTACTAGCGGCCCTGCTAGCGCAGACAGGAGGGTAGCTAACCAAGGAGACTGGATGAACCAAGATTCAAACCAGCCTTCCCTGGCCTCTCTTTCCCTTTTTCGTTGCTCTAGGCCTTCCCGAAGTTTGGCCATAGAGTCGCAAACAACCCCGGTGTGGTCGGCGTAAAAGCAACACTCCTCCCCTAGAGCAACGCAGAGGCCACCGTTCTTAAGGAACAGTAGGTCCAGTCCCCTTCGGTTCTGGAGAACTACCTCAGCTAGGGAAGTTAGGGATTTCTCAAGGTGGCTAATGGATTTTTCAATACGGTCTAGGTCTTCATCAATAGCCGCCCTGTGGGAGGTGAGGCTGGAGTGCTGGGTATCCTGCAATAGGTACTCCTGCAAGGCCTATTCCAAATAGGGTAGCAATGGTTACATACAAGGCTATGCCGGTACTCCTGCAAGGCCTATTCCAAATAGGGTAGCAATGATTAAGGTGGTAATAGGCTCCCTTTTTGCCAGGGGGTGGACAGCCCAGTAAAGAAGGGGATATTCAGTTTGATGGTAGAGGATTCTAGGCACCACCATCACCACCAGGCAGAATTCCCGGGAGGCATTAAAAACTGATCCAGCTAAGTGGGGGTCAGCCCAGTCAGCGAGCATGCCCACCAGGCGCCTCCGGCCAGGGTGATCCAATGGGAGGTATTCCAGTTTGGGCGCTCAGTTATAGTAGTGCACATTTTTTTACTTTCTTTTGGGACCTGCCCTACACAAGTCCCTTGGCCACTGACCTGAGTCATGGTCAGGCCGGTGGGTCGGGCCTCCCAACCCGTTGTTGGAGCAGTGGTATTGACTACAAGAGAGGAGTTAATTCCAATAGCCTCATAGAAAGGGGGTGAAGAGCTGTAGCAAAGCCAGCAAGCCTCAGTTAGATTAGGGGCTGTCCTATTCAAGGTCTCAAATGTAGCAAACAGCAAGGTCTCCAGGGGGCTATGCGGTACAGTGAAGGGAACGGTGGTGGGCTCTGGGAGTGTCACTTTGGGACTCTGGGAGTCATTGGGAGTTGTGTGCGGAATCAATTTTTCCTCGTACAACTCTGGCTTTGATACAGGATTAGGCTGTAACACGGGATTAGGTCCTATGGGGTTAGAAATCGGCTCAAGGTGCAACAATATTTGGAATAGGACCCCTCTCCATGGCCGCTTGTAGGGCAGGAGACCCCACGATAGTCCATTTAACCCATCTCCGCTCCATCTTCCCTGTCTCCGTAAAGGAGATCTTCACTAGATTTGACTCTTGCTCCACCCGCTACCGGTGGTAGGGCTTAACAAATTGCATAGTGATTAAGTCTGGGGTCACTGTCCATTTCCAATTCCCATCATTGGCTACCACACATTTCCATTGGGCACAATAAAAGTTTTCTATCCCCCCACAGTCCCGGCGCCATTTGCCGGTCTTACATCCTGGGCAGGCAAAAAACCCGTTGGAGCGGAGGGCCTGGCAGTTGAGAAGCGAGGATGTATCTCCCAATGCCCTTTTTTTCATATAGTGCCCTTGCTGTTTTGGGGGGAGGGTATAGAAAGTTCCCAGTACCATTTCTAGATCTACATACAGTTCAGGCCACCAAGTCCATTGAGTGGCTGCTGGGTGTGAGGTTAGATTCCATTCTTCGTGGATGTCTCCGCTCCTCAAAACCCAGGTCTGTTTGTAGGGCTGGTGAGAGTCGTTCCCGGTTGCACCGTGGATGATCACCAGTAGGATTCCTAGGAGGGCTGCAGAGCATCGAGGGTGTTGCTTTCATTTCCAGGAGCATCCCGCATCAGCCGGAGCTTGAGTGAATTTGTGGGATGCTGTCGTGAGGTCCAATTTCCTTGCTCCTCCTGATGATGTGCCCGTCTCACATGGGAGTGGTGTACCCATGGTGCAATTCCATCAACCTTGAGGGCAGTGGGGGTAGTAAGCAGTACAACATAAGGTCCTTTCCATCTAGGCTGTAGGGTTTTAGACTGATGCCTTTTAACCCATACCATATCACCCGGGACTATGCCATGTTCCGGAGCTGGGACCCTCTCAGTAGTATGGTATGCTTGAATCAAGGGCCAGATTTGTTGTTGTACCTTAGCTAGAGCCTGTAGCATAGTCAGGTAATTTGGGGCCAGATCACCTAGTCCCGGGCTTAAGGTCCTTTGAATGATGGGGGGGTGGAGCCCCATACAGGATCTCAAAGGGAGTTAGCCCATGGACATAAGGGGAGTTCCGGACTCGGAAGATGGCCAAAGGAAGGAGCGTCACCCAATCACCGCCAGTCTCCAGGGCCAATTTGGTTAAAGTCTCCTTTAGTGTCCGATTCATCCTTTCTACCTGCCCTGAGCTCTGGGGGTTATATTCACAATGTAGTTTCCAATTGGCTCCCATGGCCTGGGCCAGTCCCTGTAGGACCTTACTAATGAAAGCCGGACCATTGTCTGACCCAGTTGCCTCAGGCACCCCATACCTGGGTATGATTTCCTCTAGTAAGGCTTTTGCCACTACCTGACTCATCTCCCTCTTTGTAGGAAAAGCCTCCACCCAGCCTGAGAAGGTATCTATGAACACTAGCAAATACTTGTATCCAAACTTTCCTGGTTTTACCTCGGTGAAGTCCACTTCCCAGCTTCTTCCCGGGGCCCTCCCCCATTCCCAAATACCTGTGTGGTGCCCCTCCCTTCGTCCTGGTTTCATAGCTGTACAGCTAGCGCAATCCTCCACAATTTGATGGACGGCCGCGGTCTGGTTTGGAAATCAGAGTTGTGCAGATGTCAGCAAGTCTAGCAACTTTTTCCACCCCAAGTGGGTGGACTTATGTAAGTTAGCCAACAGGAACTGGCCAAGTTTCTCGGGCAGGATTAGCTTGCCTTCCAAGTCGCTTCTCCATTCATCCTCCCTTTCTCTAGTGAGGGAGTGGGCTCTCATCCAAGTGAAATCCTCCGAGGAGTACTCTGGTCAGGGAGGTAGCGAAGGGAGCTCGGGACAGGCACATCTATAGCCGCGACCACGGAGGGACTCACCATTGCTGCTCTCCTAGCTTCTTGATCCGCCCTGTTGTTACCGACAGCTTCCGGAGTCTTGGCAGACTGATGGCCTGGGACATACATCACTGCCACTGCCTTCGGTTTTTCCACTGCTATTAATAGACGCTGGACTTCAGTCAGGTTTTTTAAGCCCTTCCCCTCTGCTGTGTGAAATCCCCTTTCATGATAGATGGCTCCATGGACGTGGATGGTACCAAAAGCATAGCGGCTGTCGGTGTAGATGTTGACTCGTTTTCCTTCTGCCCTTTCCAGGGCCTCAGCCAAGGCAATTAATTCTGCCTTTTGGGCTGAGGTTCCGGGTGGGAGGGCGCTGCTCCATACCGTGTTTCCTTCTTGGTCGACCACTGCTGCCTCTGCCCTTCGGACTCCATTTTGGACAAAACTGCTTCCATCAGTGTACCAGTTTAATTTATAGCCGGACAGTGGGGTGTCCTTTAGGTCAACCCGTACCTGGGTAACTTCGGAGAGGAACTCCTTGCAGTCATGGACGGGTGTCTGTAGTTCCGGGTTGGGCAACAGGGTGGCAGGGTTCGGAGTTACGGGATCTGCGAAGGTGATCCGAGGGGAATCCAGCAGGAGCCTCTGGTAGTGGGTGAGCCTGGCATTCGTCATCCATTTCCCAGGGGGTTGTTTAAGGACTCCCTCCACTGGATGAGGGGCCATGACTCGGAGGGCCTGTCCAAAAGTTAATTTGTCTGCTTCTCTCACCAATATGTCAATGGCCGCTATGATGTGGAGGCAGGGGGGCCATCCTGACACTACTGTGTCTAATTTCTTGAAAAGATATGCCACGGGTCTCTTCCAGGGACCTAACTGTTAGGCCAGGATTCCTTTGGCTCCTCCCTCCTTTTCATCCACAGAGTGAACGATTTTGTGGGGTCCAGTAGGGTCAAGGCAGGGGCCTGGAGAAGGGCAGCCTTTAGCTGGTCAAAGGCCCGCTGTTGTTCCTCTCCCTACCTCCAATCCGGAGCCTCTTTGGTGGCCTCATATAGGGGTCTGGCTATCTCTGCAAATCCCGGAATCCAGAGTCTACAGAACCCTGCTGAGCCCAGAAACTCTCTCACTCCCCTAGTGGATGTGGGGGGTGGAATAATCAAAATAGTCTGTTTCATGGCATCAGTCAGCCACCTTGCCCCATCCGCGATCCGATAACCCAGATATGTCACTGACCTTTTGCAGATGTGGGTCTTCTTGGCACTCGCCCAATATCCCAGCTCACCTAACTCCGTTAGCAGGTGTTCGGTAGCCTCGATGCACTCCTCTCGGGTTTCTGCCACTAACAGTAAGTTGTCGACGTACTGTAGTAGAGTGACTCGCGGGTGACTCTGGCGAAAGGGCTTCAGGTCCTGGCTCAGGGCCT
The DNA here is from genome assembly GCF_047511655.1 of Castor canadensis. Taxonomy (NCBI): domain Eukaryota; kingdom Metazoa; phylum Chordata; class Mammalia; order Rodentia; family Castoridae; genus Castor; species Castor canadensis. The sequence continues at coordinate 34,818,605 of NC_133393.1, read as the reverse complement.
CGTTAAACAGGGTGGGAGAATTTTCAAATCCTTGTGGCAGTCTGGTCCAAGTGAGCTGTCCGGTCCAGCCCCCATCCTCTTGCCATTCGAATGCAAATAGCGGCTGGCTGATTTCTGACAATGGAATGCTGAAGAAAGCATCTTTCAAATCAAGGGTTGTATACCATACTTGTGAGGGCGGTAGGTGACTGAGCAAGGTATAGGGATTCGGTACAGTGGGATGAATGTCCTCCGCCCGCTCATTTACCTTTTGCAGGTCTTGCACAGGCCCCGCTTCCCGGCTTTTGGACAGGGAGCAGAGGAGTATTCCAGGCGGACTGACAAGGCCGCAGTACTCCTTCCTTTATTAGCCTGCGGATATGAGGGGCTATGCCTCTTCGAGCCTCTTTGGGCATAGGATACTGTTTTACCTGAATGGGAAGAGCGGAAGCCTTCAATTGTATAACTATGGGAGGGAGGAGTTTGGCAAGGCCAATTCCTGCAGTCTCTGCCCAGGCCATGGGAAACCTTTTTAGCCATTGGGCTATGTCCCCTCCTGGCTCCTGTCGGCTCTCAAACAGTCGATATTTGTCGGCCAATGATAGGGACAGGACGTGTATCGGGCTGCCCTCCGATCAGTCACAATTATTTCATCAGGTTCAAAATAGATATGGGCCCCTACTTTGGTGAGTAGGTCTCGTCCGAGCAAGGGAGCGGGGCTCTCAGGGACGACCAGGAAGGAGTGTATGACCTGGTGTTTTCCTAAGTCCACCTTTCTTTTGGTAGTCCATGAGCATAACTGGGTACCCGTGGCCCCCTGAACGACGCTTGTTCGTTCCTTGTTCAAAGGTCCACATGCCTTGTTTAAGACCGAATATTGGGCGCTGGTATCCACCATGAACCCTATCGGCTTCCCCTCCACACATACAGTTACCCAAGACTCGGGGAGGGGGTCCGAGCCCCGTCTCCCTCAGTCCTCTTCTCCGGCTAGAAGGACTCTGGCCTGCTCCACTGCTCGTTCCCTTTCCCTGTTACCTCCCAGTCTCCTGCCAAACCCTCTTTTTCCCTTTAACTTAGGGCACTCTCTCTTCCAATGCCCAGTCTCCTTACAGTAAAAACAGTGTTCCTTATCCGGGGTTCTGGCATGGCCCCCTTCCCTGGGTTGGTCCCGGACGCCCGCTAGGAAAATACGGGCCATCTCTCTTTGTTGCTTTCAGTTCTCCTTAGCCTGGAACTCCCTGTCCTCCTTTCTCAATTTCTCCTGGGCCTCCCTGTCTTCCTTTCTTCGCCTTTCCTCCCTTTCTTCTGGAGTTTCCCTTGCGGTAAAGACTTTCTCCGCTATCTGTAACATTTCCCTAATGGTCATCTCCCCTAAGTTTTCCTGTTTATTGAGTTTTCTCCTAATGTCTGGAGCTGCCTGATTAATGAATGAGAATACCACAGCAGACTGGTGGATCTCCGCCTCAGGGTCAATAGGGGTGTACTGACGGTATGCCTCATAGAGGCGCTCTAAGAAACCGGCCGGGCTTTCGTTTTCCCCTTGGACAACGCCTTTACCTTTGCAAAGTTGGTGGGCCTCCTAGCGGCCACTCGGAGACCTGCCATAAGAGTCTGGCGGTAGATTCGGAGACGCTCCCTACCTTCTGCAGTCCCAAAATCCCAATCAGGGCGGCATAGGGGGAAGGCCTCGTCTATGGCTGGCTGGAGGGTTGTGGGTCTCCCATTGTCCCCCAAGACATTCTTTCTAGCTTCGTGGAGGATGCGCTCCCGCTCCTCCATCGTAAAAAGAGTATCGAGCAGCTGGTGACAGTCGTCCCATGTGGGGCGGTGTGTATGCATGACGGACTCCAGGAGATGTATGAGACACTTAGGGTCTTCTGAAAAGGGTGGGTTCTGCGTCCTCCAGTTATATAGATCACTGGAGGAGAAGGGCCAGTACTGAAACTGTTGCCCCCCTCCCGGTCCTCCTTGGCCTACCGTCCGGACTGGAAATGTGGGGACAGTTTCCTCCCCATGTGTTGATGAGGAGGGCCCATCTTCTCCCTCCCTTTCCTGTACCCCTCGGGGGCGGAGTCTTCGACCCATTCCTCCTCCGGCCATCAGTCCTGTTGAGGATGAGGAAATTTCCTCCTCCAGAGCACTGGCCTGACCAGGGGGAGTCACATATGGGGGCGGCCGATCTTCCTCTACCCCCGCGAGGGACGGGTAAAGGGGGGAACTCTCCGGTAAGACCGGAGGTGGTAAAGAGGGTGTCCTATTTTGAGGACTGGTCAGGGAGGGAAGGGGAGGTTTCTCTTCCTCTTTTATGACCAAGGCAGGCGTAACTGGGATTTTAGCCCCGGGAGCTGAACTGGAGGGGTGAGTCAGAAAAGCTGTTAACCAAGGGGGGAGGTTCCCCGCTAAATCTTCCCAAACCAAAATGTATGGGACCTGATCTGGGTGGCCTTGATTGCCTGGTCGGAAAATGACAGCCTTGACCTTAGTGATCAGGTCTAGGGAGAGGGAACCTTGAATGGGCCATCCAACTCCGAAGGCGGGCTATTCTGCAGAACAGAGGGTGTCGAACTTACCTTTCTTAATGACCAGACCCGCATTTAATGCCCTTTTTCTGACTTCTGGAAAGTGAGAGAGAATCAAAGACTTTGGGGTTGTTTGTCCCTGTCCCATTGTGGGATGAGAAGCAACCGCCAGGAGAGATAGAACAAAAATGGTGAAAGCAACAATAACTCCACACACACAGAACACTCTCCACCACTCGCTTGGACCGGTCCTTCTCTCACGCTGGTGCGCACCCCACTCAACCTCCTCACCATCCAATTTGGATATCAGGCCGAAAGGCATCCACTTGACGGGTGGTTGGTCGACTAGTTCAATTAGTTCTTCACCTGGCACCAGGATTCCTGAAAAGCTTGAGCCCAAATGAGAGGAAAGCCTCTCCCAGCAGGACCTTGTGGTCCGCCTAACGAGAATCCCAGAATGATTCTCCCCTGGGATTGGCCAAATCCCCGCCGCAGCCCAAAAGGGAACAATTATCTACCAATTAGTTCCCTCCAAACGAGAATCTCAGATTCTCCCAATGCCTAGGCCTTGGAATCACCTCTGCTTTCTCGTGGACGGTCTGCCTTTTCAAAAAGGGGATCTCGGTGGGACCTCCAAATGTTAGGGTCCGAGGATCCTATTCCTTCGAGAGACAGAGAGTCACACGTGAATGCAATCAACAAAGCAGAGTTTATTGGGCTGGCAAGCCAGGGTCAAGCTCCCACACAGACACACAGGTCCGATTGGGCAGACAAGACCCCGAGCCTCTTTGGGGAAGATCTTATGTAGGCCCTCACTGACTGTTACAGCAAAGCCCGCGCAGTACATAGCCAATGAGTTTGTAACACCACATACACCTTTAGCCTATCCTTTTAAAAGCACATTACTTTTTAGCCTATAGATTCAAAGGTCAGCACTGGCACGCAGTTACATTTAGCAAGCAGGCAGAACACGTCCTGCACGTACATCTGGTCATCTTTCACAACCCGCCCACATTTCATGTGCCCCCATCCTGTTTATCTGGTCCTCACCTGCATCCGGGGTGGAGGGGCATCTTGTATTGGCTTTACTGATCTCTGCTAGGGGGATCTGCTGGGGCAAGCTATTCATCTTTTCAGTTACATTTTTTAAGTCTGGTGTGTACTTTACACTATGTGCGTTTCATGGCATATCTGTTTGAATTTGTTGCATTCTGAGTGCTCAGTAGCTATGTATAGCTAGTGGCCACTATACTGGATGGAACAGTTTTAAGAGTAATTGAGTAATTCACCACTTGACTAATACACCTGTCAGTATAAAAATCCATTTTTAATTTTATGAATTAAATGTTATGAGCTATATGACCTCAACCAAGTCACATTCTCTAAGGGGCCTTTGCTTTCTCATCAGTTTAAACTAAATGATCTGTTAATTCTTCCCTTTTCATCTATGCCAGCTCAGAATTCATGATTTAAGAAATTTTCTGTAGTACATGTGCCCTCTCTCATAATTTGGTATTTGAAAAGCAACTTTCAGAGACCACAAAAGAAATTGGAAAAAGTCCATTGTACCACACCTATACCTTTTTCTTCTGAAATTTTTGACTCTTTCTTGGAATTCTTCTGCATTCTATACTCTTGACATTGTGTCTGGTTGTGTAGCCCTTGCAGGTTCCCAGCTGTCACTAATCATCTCTCAGTGCTTTGGGAATGAAGACTGAGCAAAATGGAATGAGGAGAGTTGGCGAGAAGCTACTGCAAATTACTATATTACACAAAAGACTGGGCATGGCAGTGCATACCTGTAATCCCAGCTGTGTAGGAGCCCATACATAGGAGGATTGGGGCAGGAGGCTGGCCCTGGGCAAAACTGTGACACCCTACCTGAAAAAAAAACTAAAAAAAGTTATGGGGGTGTGGCACATGTGGTAGAATGCCTGCCTAGCAAGTAGGAAGCTCTGAGTTCAAACTCTAGTACTGCCAAAATAAACAAATACATAAACACTGACTCTGTCTCTCTCTCTCTCTCTAAGTCAGGTTTGGCTTTATTCCCTTCTCGTTTTCTTTTCTTTTTTTTTTTTTTTTTTGCTTTCTTTTCCTCCCCTCCACCCTTTAAATTTGTTTATTTACTGTGTCATCAGTGAAAGAATACTTCCATAAGCACCTTCCAAGAAGGTGACCTGTTCAGGGGCTCTAAGCAGGAAGCCGTGTGTGTGTGTGTGTGTGTGTGTGTGTGTGTGTGTGTGTGTGTAATAATTTTTTCTTCTAGTATTCTTACATATTGGACCATTTGTGGAGCAAAAGTATTTCTTCATTCAGTGCTTATTTCTTTGCCTGAGAGTAAGATGGAACTTTTTCACATATGAATATAGATCATTTAAATTTTGCTTTCTTTTGCATTGTTTTTCCAGCAGTTTCCTTTGCTTTTTTGGTGATGCTAGGGATTAACTCAAGGCTTCTCACTTGCTAGGCAAGCACTGTATCAGTTGAGCCACTCTTACCAGTTTGTTTTTCAGGGAGGGTCTCGTACTTTTGCCTGGACTGTGTTGGACCATGCCTGGCCAAGCTGTTTTCTTTTATATTCTAGATATTAATTGTTTCTTTATATTTTGTAAAGCTTCATAAGATATAGGTAATAAGTAATATATAAGGCATATTATATGTATTATAGCTATTGTATGTATATATAGCTTATAAGTTACATATAACTTATAAGTCATAATGCTGCAAATTTTTTTATTTCTCTGTTTATGGTGATACTTTATGTACAGTAGTCACTCCTTATCCTCAGGGATGTTCCAAGATCCTCAGTGGATGCCTGAAACTGAGGGTAATACCAAAGCCTATATATACCTACCAATGATAAAGTTTAATTTATAAATTAGACACAGGAAGAGATTAACAATAATTGATAAGAAAAGAATTATAAAGCTATAGCATAATAAAAGTTATATAAATGTGGTCTCACTTCACAAAATATGCATACTGATGGGCAGATAGTGCATACAGTGTGGACACTCTGGACAGAGGAATGATTCACATCCTGGGTGGGACAGAGCAGAACATCGGGAGATTCTGAGATGTTACTCAGAATAGCGGGCAATGTAAGAGGACATTTTCAAACTGAATTAACTAAGTGTAACTGAAACTGGAATGTGAAACCATAGATAAGCGAGAACCACTGTAAATTAAAAAAAAAACTCATTAATGGCAACATGGCATTATAGTAAAAATTATCTGACACAAGATTATGACTAATAATTTATATTTTCTAGAAATATTTTGTGGTTTCTTACTCTTTTTTTCATCTTTTTCAAGGTATAATTGACAAATAAAATTGATCATGTTTAAGCTATATAGTGTACGCTTATGTCTCTATAAGATTCTTATCAAAAAAGACTGGCCCAGACCTGCCAAGTGATGACTGACAGGGATTGATGGGAAATGAGGATGAGAGGGAATGGAGATTTTGTTCAATTTTTTGAGACTGAGCTTTAATAAAAAGAGTGTTGAACACACATATCTTATGTTGGGCCTACTTAGTCTCATTAAGAAGATCTCATGGGTTCATTTTACTGGCAATATCTAGCCATAGGACTTTAGATGTTGAGCACTTTCCATACTACCTGAACATTGTAGAGCTTGCCTGATTGTATAATTGTGCCAGTTGTGTGATAAGGAGGAATAGGCTGTTCAAATTCATTGAGAGGGTAGACCTCATGCTATATGTTCTTACCACAAGTAAAACAACAAACTCCTAGTGTGGTGGTACACATCTATAATCTCAGCACTCATGAACCTGAGGCAGGAGGATTGCCAGTTTGAGGCCCACCTAGGCTACATAGTGAGACCCTGTCTCAAAAAAAAAAGTTCTACTAAAGCATTGTAGGTAATAACTTAGAATGTTGTAGAATACCAAGAGTGTACGTGTGGGTGGTTAAAATTTGACTGTTCTTTGAATTCAGCACTAGGTATAGGTCTTCTCTACTGGCAAGGGATCAGGGCATTATTTGTCACATGTCTCACCATCAGCAGATGAAAATAACTCTGTTATTAAGAATGAGATGAGGTTTTGCCTCCAACTGGGAGGAAACTACCTTGAGTTGCCTTTCTCTCATCTGCTTGGGCACATGGCTAGAGAAAAGGGAGCCAGCAGTCGAAAGCAAAGAGCTCAGGGCTTCTCGCTAAAGAAACCTCATAGTCTGATTTGATTTACTTGGACTGTCTTGAGTCTGGTTTTTGTATTTTGCCTCATTATTTTAAGAGGAAGGACTTTTAAAAATTCAAATTGTTTTCGGTCTTTCTTCATATTTAGGTTATTTCTGAAATGAAAGGCAGGAATAATAGGGGCCACTAAGATATCCATGGCATTTAATGTGTAAATATATAATAATTACTTAGAAGTATAGATATTCTTCAAAGAAATATTTTCCCTTTTTGAATAAATTCAGTCCTGCATTATTAAGTATAGCTGAAGAGTATGTGTTTTTTTCACACAGAGGGTAATGCTTTTTTTAAAACCCAATAGAATATATTTTTTAATCACTATTGCAGAGTTAGACACAAACCCTTTTGAAAATAAACTCTCAACATCTCCTCTTAAGAATCAGTAAACTGATGCTAGCATTTTGAATATGATGGACTTAGAGGCTCTTGTTTTCTGTGCTATCCTCGTCTCTGACACACATTCCTATGTCATGGCCCTATTTCATTATAGAATGGCATTGTGGAGTAAGGATGGTATTAAATTTTGATGTTATTGCTATTATTACTGTTAACTGTTTGCAGCATAAGTATGCCCGGTTTTTTAATTCCAGCATCTACAGGGCCAGAAAACAGAAGAACGCATAAACAGTCAGGAAAATTGCTGTATACCCTGGAGACCCAGCATCACTTGCTCTGCCTGTTGTGAATGATGAATCAAATGGAAAGGTTATCATTTTCATTAGCTAGGAAAGAACAAGACCATACTTTTCTCCAAGTGTAATTGCAGTGGTTCACTGGCAACATTACACTGTAGTAATTAGTCTAAAGGTGTATGTGAGGGCAGGCTTTTGCACAGACACTAGAAATATTATTTCAGAGTTTAAGGTCACAGCCTTGTGTTTAACATGTTCCAGGCAGCTTAGGAGGGGAAAAAAACTAATTTGACTGGAGCTAAAGAAAGACATTTGACATTTCCCAGAGTCGTGCATTCAAAAATCAGTCAGGTAGAAAAAAATTGTATTTTATTATCTACAATAAAAAGAAAAAAAACTTAGCTGCAGAAGTAGCATGTCAGAATATTTTATAGGATAAACAGAGATAAAATTCAAGTTTATTAGACTGTGGTGTAAATAATTAAAGAACTTTTGATATGTGAATTTTAATCTCCGTTCTTTCAAAGACCAAAAAATGAACAGGAAAAGGTGACTTGGAACTTTTCAGGGGAAGCAAAATAATTTCTTTACCACCTTATAACCATTTTCAAGCAATAAATGCTTTTCTCACACAGGTTCTCAAATATATTTTATATATGTATATGTATGTATCTGACCTCTGTGATTTTTTTCATTATAGCAGTCAAATTGAAATACTAAAATTTTTCTAGCCCAATACTTCAGAGATTGACATTATTTTCCAGAGCCACATCTTGGGTTTTCAAAGTTAAAATGAAGGGAAGAAGAAAAGGAAAAAGTAGTGAAGAAAAAAAATAAACTTTATACAAAGCTTATATTTAAAATCATATATGAGTATAAGAGAAACCTTTTGCTTTTTCTAATATAAAGAATACTTATACAAGTAACATTTCTTACTGAGTTAAAGGTATTAGCCCAAATACCTAATGTCTTTGTTTAATTTGGGTAGCATCTGCCTTTCTTCAAACAATTCTTTTCTGTTTCTCCTTTAAATCCTTATATAGCCTTGTAGGATATTGTTTGTTTTGGGACAAATGGGAAAGAGTGTACTTGATCGAGCATTCATTCAGCAACCAAGTTCTGTTGGAAACCGCTGCTTTCTTTAATGCAAGTGTGTGTTGTCCACATTCTCTGGACCATATGGTTAGAACCGATGTTTCTCACAACTTGAGGCACTTGGGAAATTTTAAGCTAGATGTGACACAAATGACAGCTAGCTGATTATGTAACACACTGAAAAACCTACCCAGAAATTGGATTTTAAAAACATTGCTTTTGGTTTGTCACAGATGTTTCTCTATACAAGGAAAAGTCATAACCTGCAGAATTAGATCCATGATGTTGTAAGTTTTCTACAGTTAGCAATTAAATAGGAGGCATAGAGCAGGGGAACAGTTCAAAGTTTTCCTTTTCTTCTCTCTGCCACTGTCACTGAGCAATCACCTTGGTTCCCTCTCTGAAATCAGAGAGATTGCTAAACCCCCTCCAAGTTCTCACTATTTGTCTCACTTTCTTTGTTTAGAGGAATAAAGTCTTTATTTTCTGACTTTGTGCTTAAAAAAAAAAAAAAAAAGCTTAGGAGCTTCTCTCACCTCTTCTCACCAAGGCCCAGCCAGCTGTGCCACACTCATCAGGCCAGAGCCACGTTGCTCAGCAGCCCGGGAGATCTTCAGTCTCACATGGTCTCACGCAGATTTTTCTGTACTTTCCTTCAGTTTGGTGACCCACTCTGTGAAACAGGATAGTTTTACAAGACTATTTTACAATTCCCTTTTCACAAAATGGCTTTTTATGCTAAAGCTAAGATGGATTAAATTGAAGTTTTGTACATCCTAGGAAAAATTACTTTCTCCACTGAGATTTGATAAATAAATTATAATGTATACTTAGCTTGTTAAAACAGGTACCAAGACTTCCAAAAGAACATCCATAGAGTTAGGTAAAGGAACAATAGGTCAGAATTATCTCTTGCTTCAGAGAGTAAGAACTAGGTTATTTTTTTGACAGATCCTCTAAACCTTAAAGCTTTGTACAGGGGAACTGAGTTTCACATAAAAATGCTACAACAGGGGCTTTGATTCCCAAGCCAACCTCTTCAGTTCTGAGTTGTTATGGACATTAAGTAAGCATTTGATCTTGTCAAGTATAAAATTGTATACTTATAAAACAAATAAGAGGGAAAAGAGGCGTCTTTCTTAGGATTGGAAAAAATCGGGGCAGGGGAGCTTTGTTGAAATTCTAACAGGCTTTAAGGAAACTTCAGGTCACTCTGTAACCTTTTGTGAGATTTGGTGGGGATTAAAGGCCAACCTGTTTAAATGCAGCAAGAAAATGGCCATGATTTGTAAGGGCTCTAAGCATACCTTTACCGCAAGAAAAAAGAGACAGCCTCGATTGGTTGATGGATTGCTTTGGTGGTACTTGGGTTCACACTTGTGAGGCAGGTACTCTACTGCTTGAGCCACACCTCCTGCTGGAGAGAGCCTGAATGTAGAGGATAAAATTTCCTTCACCTGGTTCCCAGGAACCCTTGTGGTCATACAGCCCCAAACCTACATACCTACCATGAATGATGACTTGTAAAACTTTGGATGGAAAAGTTTTAAACAGTATAACCCACTTCCTCTTCAGCTCTTCTCTCTTCCATCTCACTTCTACCCAGTGTTTAGATGAGGAAAGTGAAGACCCAAGGCATAGTTACTGTTCTTCCATCTTGAAAATAATCCATCCTGGCCCATGTCCTCCTCCCCACTTTCCTATCCACATATCTGGTGTTTGCTATTTTTGAAAACCCTCTTTCATTTCCTCATCTTTGGGTGCTCCTGCTTCTGACCATTCCTTTCTTTCTGTCCTTGAATCTCACAGTTCTCTGAAAGCAACCTTCTAGAACATTCTGTGGATTTGTGATGACAGCTACAGTTTAATCATCTCTGCTGAACAATCATATTGTGCTACCAGTCATGAAGTTTATGAAAACCATGATTTTCAGCTTCACTTATTTTTGCAGGATTTTGTTTGACTGTTTTCCAAAGTGATGCAACCTTGCATTCCTGAGGGTGGGTGTGACTCAGGCAAGGTTCAATAAGGGATAGAGAAGTGCCTGTAGAAGTGTTTGAATCTCAGCAGAGGGTCAGCTGGGACACAGTGTACTCTTCATTCTGTAAGACAGGTTCTGGTCCCTTCTGGTGGGTTAGCTCTGCCCCTAGCACAATAGGTCATTGAGAAGTGTGGTCTTAAGTGGCTGAAGGATGTCTATAGCTTGACCCTTTCCTCCAGAAGCCCTGCTTTTTCCCTCTGGGACTGGGACTTCCTTACTCTAACATCAGAGGCACTCTCAGGACATGACACATAGGGCTGATTACTGTATATCTTGATTACAAGAGCCTTTAACTACACTGGGTTATCAAGTGGAGTTCAGGAGGCAACAAGCGGAAAGTATAGAGGGAGTTGGTTCATTTAAAAAAGGGGACTTGAGGGCCAAGTACGCAATTCAGTGGCAGAATGCTTACCTAGCATATGTGAGACCTTGGATTCCATTCTATCCCCAATAGCAACAATGAAAAAAAAAAAGATGTGAGGTTTATGTACATTTGCTTTGCTTAGCCCACAAGTTTCTTTATTGTCACCAAGGCATAGTTGACACCACCTTCTATAACTTCCTATACGTTTAAGATTAAGATTATTTGAAATAGTTCATTCACTTCACAGTTGTACTTGATATTCACTTCAACTTCATAAAAATATTGAGAGCTTTCATTATTTTTAATATAGTTTTTAGGAACTAGGTATGGATTGCAGCAGCTTTTGGTTTGAACCAAACCAAAAGCTGTCTACTTTTCACTTTTGCTCAATGTCCTTTGGAAACTTTAAGGCTTCTTCCATGCTGAGAGTACAAACAAGGTAACTGGAAACGTGTTTGCCACCATAGCAGTTCTCCTGAGCCCCTTTGGCAAATGAGAGTTAAATACTGACCTACAAATAGTTCTGTGGTGATTTTTGGGAAGCCTGGGCCTCTTCTGCATAAACATAGCTAGTCTTTCTGACTCTATGTATACATTTTACTGTCATCGTTATTATTTCCAGATGAAATAGAATAGCCCAGAACTGTGGCTACAACTGTTCACATGAATTCTCACTTGAGCAGAAAAGCAGCATAGGCCGTTAGTGGCTGCACATCCTCACATTGTTGTTAATTTCCTGAAAACTTAATGTTAGAGCAAGTGTAATTGCAGATTTCCTTAAGAACCATTGACAGATACTTGTCCTGAGTCATAAGCAACTCACTGTGAACTGTGTGCAAACATTCCCAAAATTTCCTCTGGAAGAGTTTGCTTTAGGGAAACCCAGTATCCACCAGTCTTTTTTGATTAAATAGAGCCGGGGAGGCTCAACATAGATGTTGGAGGAACTTCCTTTTTAGGCCATTTGAGTTTTTAAAGAGATAATGGTACAGGAATTTTCATTGCTTTTCAGGGACTGAAATAAGTCTTAATAAGAATCATCTCAGAGACCTTACAACCTTTGGCTTAAGGGGTTGCATATTGAATGAGATAGTAAACTAGACAGCAAATTATAGTGTATTTAGGTATTGGCATTATATGGGGGGAGGTTTTTTTTTTTAATTGTTAGGTGGTCTGGTTAGTGCAGCTGTGTTTACATTTCCTAAATGATAACTGCCTGAACATAGTGACAAGTCCCTACAAATGAGAACAGGAATCTCTTAAAAAATCATCCTGCCAATGGGCTTCAGCTTGGGGGATTATATTATCAAGTAACAGTGGCAAAAATAATTCTAGGCACAGTCACTCCATACAGCTGTTTGCTGCATCAGACATTTTGACAACCTTGTTTTTTAAAAAAGCAATTGATACATTAAATGCTGCATTTCACTGTGGAATAAAATTGGAAATGTTAGAATTTTTTTTCTTTTTTTTTTGGTAGTCACGTTTCTCTAACCATCATTTTGGCTGATTTAACATCTTGGTTATTAAAAGTGGGTGCTTAGATTAGAAATGGAGACCTAACTACCATAAATTTGCTTTTTCTTTTGGAAATTAAATAAATGAACATGAAATTGTGGCAAAGAGACAGTTGCTGATGACAGAAAAATGTATATAATAAGTAAATACTTGTGAGAATTCATAACTTCAGAATTCCATGCAACATGTGAAATGTTGAGCTGCAAGGGCCTAATGACTAGTTTTTGGAGGCATTTTCTTTAGTGTTACATCCTTCATAACTCAAATTAATGTTTATTACTATTCTTTCTTATTGCCAAAATATTTTCATGAATTTGGATTAGAAGCAGCTTGTTCTAGCTTGTTTTGCAACTCTGTTTCAAGAAACAGTGATATTTAGATTTTGGTATGTCTTAGAAGCCTTAATTATCTTACTTATGTTGAAGGAAGAAATACGATCAAATTCTGTTTGGTAGTTGTATAAGAAAATAAAGAGTTCATGCTATGCTAATTTTATATTTCCACATAGTTATGTTTCTCAAGAAATGTGAATCACTGAGTTGAACACTGTTAGCTGTGAAATAACTAGCCATCTGCAGTCTACTTTAAATTCAAGAGGACTCTACGGGTTCAGGACACTACCAGGTTGGCATTTATTTTGGAATTCTCGGGTATTTGCCCTTATCTATTTTTCTTCCCCATCTTTCCACAGATTGGTGAAAGACAACAAGTGTTAGTAACAGAAGAATCTTTTGACTCCAAGTTTTATGTTGCGCATAACCGATTCTACGAGCAGGTAAGAAGCACTGCAGGATTTTTGAGCTTTTCTTTGAAGTGAGAAAGAGTTCTGAAAGTTTAAGCAAAGGATATTTACAAGGGGAGAGAATTGAATCAAACCAGCTGTACTAACGTGGGGCTTATCTCTGTGACATATTCTATAGTACAATCAATACAAAGGAAAGAGTGTTTTTAGTGTATTTTAGTCCACATTAATCTGTGACAGGACCAACCTTAGGCTTTTGGGAGTTTGGAGCCAGGCAATTAGCACTGCCAAAATTCTTCCAGCCTGGCAAAGAAGCAGGGAAAGTCCTGTTCAGACGGCAGGAAGGATGTCTGCATGGGCGACATCAGCATGAAGGGCAGGGATTTCCTCTCATGTCACATCATTCCTGCGGTTCCTTTGTTGGGTCAGTTGGTTGGTTTTCCAGTTTTGTTTAGTTTTAGTATTTGGGTTTTTTTTTTTGTTTTTTTTAACTTCTACCTTGATAAAAGTGCTGGGAACAGAGGGGAAAAAAAGACCATTCCTTGGACTGAACTCAAATTGTATGAGCAACTGTGGAGAGCGGTGTGAGGAGTGAACCAGCTTCACTTACAGAGTGTTGGAAGCCATCTCCAGGGGCCCCCTCTTCACTTGGAGAGTGTTGGAGGCCATCGCCTGGAATTCCTTTTTCCCAGCCTGCCATCCCTGCTCATAACTCACCTGCCCAGCCCTACCTGGGCTGATTACTGCTTCAGTATTTAAAATTTCACATCTCCAGGTGGGTAAGCAGTTCAAAAGTGACTAAAGAAAACAGAGTGCCTCCCTCAGGGAAAGACTGGCAAGATGGAACTGCCCTTCTAGCAGGGAGACTCTCAAAGTACTATCAGCATAGTCTTGCATCATTCCAGATTGCATTAATTTTTCTTAATGTCAAATAGGTTTTCATGCTTTTGTGTTCCTTCCTCATCACATGAGAGGTGATTTTTTTTTTTTTTCATGTCATGGCCAGAATTGGGATTTGGAGACTCTTAAGACCAGTGTGAGCACTTCAGATGAGAGATGGGCAAAGGGAGCTGTCTGCCCAAGTTAGAAAGCAGGGGGCCAGTAGCTGAAGAGGCCTCAGCATTGGTGACTCACGTGGAAATCTCAAACTGGGGTGTGGGTCTGGAGGAAACATGGTGGGGAGGAACTTTTCAGTGCCCAGACTAGGCTGCTCTGTTCAGTAACCAATGGAACCTGCAGTGGAGGAAGGCTTCCCAACCCTCCGTGCTTGAGCTCCCTCCCTCTTTCCCATCTCATTAATATACTCCAGAGAGCCATTTTTCCTATGCAGGCCAACCTTCTGCTCAGCCCTGGGGAGGAACATGATTGTATTTTGGTTGCCTCTTCCCTCTCCTTTCCCTTGCCATCTGGGTTTTTGCCTCAGCAGGGAACTTTTTTGCCTTCATTTTAAAGGCAGTGGCATGCCTCATTAGCTGTTTCCTCCAATTTAAAGCAGCCAGGCCTTTTCCAATTATTAAAACCGGAGGGAAAAAAAAAACAGTGAGTCCTTCATTCAGATCAAGGCAGCAGATCAATGAGGTTATTTTCCCCCAGAATAGTACCAAATCTCCCAGGGATAGTTTGCCCTAGAGATGTTCTTATTTTATAAAAACTGATTTAAAAGGGCTTTCAGATCCTGATACTAAAGCTCTTTTAGTTCATTTGCTTGCCATAAGTAATTCACCACCCAGGTGACCTTTTTTCCTATGCTTTGATGAAGGAGGGTACTCAGTGGTCATAAAAACCAAACTCAGAAAGACCAAGACCCAGTTTTACCTCTCAGAGAAATTGGCTGTGGGACTTCTGGCTCTTCTTCTTACCTGACTTTTTGTCTGTACAGCTCAGCCTATCAAAGCTGTCAAAGGAATTATTTTTCTAAATAAGATGAGTTCCAGAGGTGCAGATTATATCTAAATATCAAAGTATTGCTGGATTAGAATTGGTCTATTTATTTTGGATCCTAACTTGAAGAGATTGGCAAGTAGCTACAGTAATAAAATAAGAAGTGTGAGGGAAATTTAATGCTCACAAACTACCTAGAAGTCCCAGTGGATGGAAACGTTTGCTCGAGGTAAACAGTACTTTTATCAGTAATCACTATTGGAAAGAGACCATCTGACAGTTTCCTGTGAACCAGCAAAAATACCCTTCCTACTAGCTGGTTCTAGATGAAGGTAGGCTCAGAGGACTAAAAAACACATGCCTTTTCTACCAGAGCAAAAGAAATGAATGGCAACCAGGGGAGTGATTTAGTGCTAAACACCAACGTATTGTACTATGGAAAGTTTGCTTTTGAATATCTTTCCCAGAAACACGTGTGTGCATACACACACATACACACACACACACACACACACACACACAGACACACACACAGGCCTTCATTTGAAGTGTCTACTCAGATCATTATTCTGACAGATAACTTGGAAGGTATTAAAAGTATATGGTTTTCATCACTATTGTCTCAGTTTTCTTCATTGCATAGGACAGCCAAGAGCAGAATATCAAAGGCCTGTCCAAAAGTGGCTGGCTGATTGCTAGGGATTTCCCAGTCTGCCTTCCACATGCCTTTGGACAACAAGGCATCTGGCACTGGAAGAGCTCTGTCTACAGCTGGTCGCTCCTCCCAGGAAGACCTGCCTGTCCTACAGAATCCCCAGATCCTTGAGCAGCTGGAAGATAGAGCCCACTTTGGATGGGGTCCCAGAATAGGAAAAGGACATTAGGAGACCAACTGAGAAGCCTGAATCAAGTGTGGACTTAAGTTAATAGTGATATGTCAGTTTTGGTTCACTCATTATGACTAATGGAGCATACTAATGTAAGACACTAGTAACAAGGGAAACTGAGTGTGGGATATACAAGAACTCTACTATCTTTGTTATAAAATCTGTAAGTCAAAAACTGTTCTAAGATAAAGTTTATTTTAAAAGTTAAGCCTTCTGAATTTTTTTAAAGGTTTTAGTGCCAAAGAACCCACCATTCATGGGGAAAATGGTCGAAGTGGACATTTATGAATCAGGAAAACATTTTATGAAAGGGCAGCCAGTATCGGATGCCAGGGTATACACACCATCCATCAGCAAACCATTAGCAAAGGGAGAAGTGTCAGGTTTAACACAGGTAAGTGGAAGATGCTTTCTTCTCACCCTACTAGTAAAATAGCAGCTGTGGAAGCAGTGATTCCAGACCATGTTTCTGTAATCATTTATAGTTCTCTTTTTATGTATGCTGAGGCTTTAATTCTTTCTGACAGATTGAAATCTGAATTAGAAAGATGCATTTTTGCTGTTGCCTGTAGCTTCGCTTCTCTGCCTTTAAAGGGAATAAGCTATTTCTGCTTCCAGGGTAAAAGCCATTATTTTCAGGTAAGAGACTTAACACCAAACATGATCTGATCCAGTATGTTTGTGCATGGTAGATCCTGAGTGGAAGGGGTGAGGAATGGAATGTTTTCTTGCCCACATAGCTGTTTATAATAAAGTAAAAATCTATATAGTTAAACAGGCATTAAGCCATGTCATATATGTAGTATGGTGCTTTTCACTAGGGTATTAGCTGGATATCTACTTTAGTCATGTAGAGTGAAAATTAAACATTATTTTCTTTCTATAAAAAAGTAACCTGACCCCTATCTTATACCTTGGTAAATATGGCTGTTTGCCAAGGTCTCTCTTACATTTCATTGAGCTACAGTTGTAAAAGCTGATGGAGTGTGAAATGAAAATGTGTATCACATTTCTAAGCATCATTTGATGTCCTTTCTCTAACACATTGTTAAGTGCTCCAAAAAAAAAAAAGTATATAGCAATGACTTAACATACGGAAGAAAGATAACTGATATTTATCTGGCCATGTAATTCCGAAATTGTTTTAATCTGTGGATAGCTTTTTCTTCAAATGAATTTCAAGGGCATGTTAATTAAAATCACAGAAGTATAGCTTTACTTTGGGAATAGTGACACAGGGAGTAGTATTACCCGTGTTCTCAGTGATGGTGATACTGGACTCTTGAATCCAGCAGGAGTGGTACCTCACCTGAACTTGATAGGTGACAAATCGGTAAGAACAGCTTTCTGTCCCCTGTGGAGTACCTTTTGTCAACACCCCAACAAGGGAGTCATCTTGCTAAAACTGGAGAAGCATAATCACTAACGTTTGCATTATTTTTAAAAGATCTTATTTGGAGGATAAGTTGAGATGGATGGCCTGGAAACAGCAGTAATCTAACAATGAAATTATACTGCTAAAGATTTGGCTCTTGATATAGCTAATGCTTTCAAAATTTTTTCAAGGCAGCTGGTTAATCTTTTTTATTTTTCCTTTTATTACATAGTGTGTTTTATGAGATTTGTTGTTATTATTATTATTATTATTATTATTATTATTATTATTATTATTTTGCAGTGCTGGGGACTGAAACCAGGGCCTCATGCATGCTAAGTGAGCACACCAACTGAACTACATCCCCCGCCCTACATGGTTGATTTTAAATTGCCACAGTAAAAAGGATTTCAAAAAAATTATTGTTTCAAAGGTCCTGCCTCATTTAAAACATCATCACTAATAATCTCTAAGTAAGGAAAGGTAGCATCCTCCTAATAGTTTCTTACCCAGAATATTTTTTTCTGAAAGATCAGCCCTATTTAAATTTGCTTGGGTAGACTTTTCTCCTCTTTCTCCTTCTTCCTAGCCTACCAAATAATGTCATCAGTTCTGTTGGCAGAACTACTCTGTGTGGCCCACAGCCCTAGATAGGATGAGGACAAAGGCCAGGTGGCTGCTGGCCTGCCTCAGCTTTTAGAAATAGATTCTCATCACATGCATGAAGCCAAAAGGCTAGGAACTTTGACGTGCGTATTTGCATTAAGAGAAACATTAGGCATGTCTTTTATCACCATTTGTGACTTTCTATAAATTTATTAAAAATGCTTTTACTACTCATTTTTATTTGTCAGGTTTAAAGACATGCCAAATCTGCTGGAATCAAAAGGCCCTATTAGTGAATTTGTCTCAGTAGTGCATGTGTTTTTTTCTGAAAATAGAATCAAAACAAATTAAGCAGGAAAAAAAGAACTTCTGTTAGTACAAGATTTTGAAGGAGATGATAGATGTTGTAGTTATGTCTCAGGCATTTTGAGCTCTTTGAGAGCTTGTTTGGAGGTTCTAGCAGGGGAGCGCAGCTACTCGTATACCCTTGACCGAAGAACGGTCCTCCTCTATCGGGGATGGTCGTCCTCTTCGACCGAGCGCGCAGCTTCGGGAGGGACGCACATGGAGCGGTGAGGGAGGAAGGGGACACCCGCCTAGCCAGCCAGATCAGCCGAATCAACCCTGGCAATCAATGGGGTGACAGATGTCGCAGCCAGATCGCCCTCACATCCATTTTGAGCTCTTTGATAGCAGATGAATATGCTGGAACTCTGGAATGGTGAAATCTGTTTAATTAGCTTGTAGTGGTAGTGCATGCTTGTAATCCCAGAACTTGGGAGGAAGCCTGAGGCAGGAAGAACAGACTCAGATGACTACCTCAGTGCAAGAACTTTCTTTGTTAATGAAGTGAACATAGTCATGCAGTGTATGTTGTGCTTGGCAGGGGTGAGCACATGTTTCTCCATTAAGATGATCTGTTCAGTTCCAAAGAACCAATCCCTTCAGAACTTCTAGCTTTTCTGAGTTTTCTTGGCTTTTCCTGAGTTTTTCTGGAATGATAACCCCTCTCTGTAGACCTTGTAAGGAACTCTAGACAGCCCAAAGCATCTAAAACATTACACTATATTCAAAACTTTTCTCTAATAAATGCATTTCATGATTAAGAATTTTATGATCATTCTCTAAGCATTTAGCCCTAGCTTTGGACTTATGCTGTCTCACCTTAGGTCCTGTTGACCTCTTCTGATGAGACAGGTGAGAGGGATACCAGACTCAGGAAGAAGCCAGGCCAGGAGACAAGAGTCTGTATTATAGTATTCTGGCTCTTGTAATGTGGATTTGGTGACCTTTCATACATTGCCAGGGTCCACAAACCTAGGTTGTCTCGTGTAAAATGGTAGTGAGTAATGACCATTAGGGAGCCTTCTAGCTCTAAGATTCAAAGATTGAACTATTTCATTCATTTGACAAAATGAACTGAATGTCTACCTGCTAGCAGGACTTTGAATTACATAAATGTTAATATCAGGCCTTGTTATTTTCAAATAGAAATAAGTAGATGCCCATAACATGGCAGAAAAGGAAAAGTACAACAAAGTGAAAAGGTTACTGTCCTCTAGGAAATTATACTCTAATGGAAAAGGCATATAAATTTTTTTTTCTTGTGGTACTGGGAATGAAACTCAGAGAGGTCCTCTCATATCGTAGGCAAGTGCTTTACCACCGAGCTACAACCCAACCCTTATTTAATATTATTTTATTTTTAATCAGAATCTCAATAAGTTGCTGAGGCTGGCCTCAAACTCACTATCCTCCTGCCACAGCCTCCTGAGTAGGTGAGATTGCATACATCTCAGCTAAAAACATCTTTTTATTATTACACACTTCCTCTTTTCCATTTGATTAGAGGAAGAGAAGGAGAGAATAGGAAGGAGAGACAAAATTAGCCTGATAATTTCTAGGGGAGATGGGAGCCAAAATGCCACCTTCAATTTAATAAATATTTTTTTAAAATATGATTAATTTCAGAAAAAGTTTATGTCAGGCATCCTAGAGCTCAAAGGGAGAAATTTAAATCAAAGGAAGCTTAGATTGTGACATTTCCTGTGGGGTGAGTGAGTGTGCTGGGGGCTTTCTTCTCAGGATGAAAGAAAGGACAAGGGAACTAGAGGACACACACATTTTCATAGAAGTTCTAGGACAAGTTCTCAAAGTGTGCTTCCCAGGCTGGCAGTGTCAGCATTATCTTGGAACTTGTGAGAAATGTAAATTCTCAGCCCCACCCCAGGGCTCCTGAGTCAGACACTGGGAGTAGGACTCAGTGATCTACTTTTGTTTTGTTTTGTTTTGTTTTGTTTTGTTTTACTTTGTTTTGAGACAGGGTCTCACCTAGTTGCCCAGGCTTGCCTGGAACTCCCCATCCTCCTGCCTCTGCCTCCCAAGTGCAGGGATTACAGGCATGCACCAGCACACCCAGTGTCTGATCTGCTTTTTAACAGTTTCTCTGGTGACATTGATACACATTGAAGATTGAGACCCACTTTTTAGGACAATGATTCTTAAGCCAGGAAGGAGTGTTTGACATTTATAGGAGCAATTTTAATAATTTATTGTAATTAATAACACCAGGCTTTCCTAGCACCAGTAGCAGAAACTGCAGTTGAACATCTGAAGAAAACCTAGGGGTAGACAAGCCTAATGTCACTCACACCAAATCCACAGCCACTCAATAGGATAGAAAATTACCTGTAAGCCATCATCAAAGAGGAGGGTCAGTTTTTTTCATTTAGCTCTGTTGAAATCTATTCATGAATTTTCAAGAACATACAAAAATAAAGAGTATAATTAATCCACACACCTATTACCCACCTGTAATAGCTGTCAACTCACAGCCATCTTGTGTCATCTGTGTCCCTATCTACCTCTCTATCCCTATCCTGATTATTTGTAAGAAAATAAATCCCTTTTATCATTTTATCTAGAAACAGATCAGTAAAGTCTCCCAAAGAGAAATATTTCTTTTAAAAACAATCATAATACATTATTAAGTCTCAAAATAATTATCCTTAATTGCCATTGGCTAAACATTCCATGCCTTCTGCTAAGATCCCAAGCCAGCAATTACAGAGAGATTATTCTGGACCAAGTACCATGCCAAATATCCTAAATTAGTTCATGTCATCCTCAGAACCCAGTGAGGAAGGGATTTTCTTTTTTTTTTTTTTTCTTTGAAATTAAGATTTTTATGTAATGAATGTTAGATCCACAGCAATGCCAGCATAAGATTAAATTAAGTAAAACTTAAAATTAATCATACTCTTGAAATTAAACTTTCTTAAGCCACTGTAGCACTAGATGTATTTCTTAATATAAATTTAGAGAAACTTAAGACAGGAATGTGACACACACCTGTAATTCAAGCTGTATGAGCGGTGGAGGTTTGAAGATCACCATCAAAGGTCAGCCCAGACAAAAACCACAGGACCCTACCTGTAAAATAAACTAAAGCAAAAACACTAAGGGTGTGGCTCGAGTAGAGCACTTGCCTACCAAGTAGCCCACCAGCAGGCTACTGCCCCATTTCATCCTTATGCCCTTTCCCATTCTCTCTTTTGCCTTTCTGATACA
This sequence comes from Castor canadensis, assembly GCF_047511655.1. Taxonomy (NCBI): domain Eukaryota; kingdom Metazoa; phylum Chordata; class Mammalia; order Rodentia; family Castoridae; genus Castor; species Castor canadensis. The sequence continues at coordinate 34,797,172 of NC_133393.1, read as the reverse complement.
CCGTCCTAGTCTTGCCCTGTGGAGGAAGGGATTTTCATTGTCCTGATGTCACAGGTCTGAGCATCAGTAGATTTAGTAATATACTTCATAGGCATGTATGAAAATAAAATAGTGAACCCCAGTAAAACTTGTTTGAAGGGTGGGAGGATAAAAAGGAGTAATGGAGGGGGTGAGTTTGATCAAAGTATATGCATATGTGAAAACACCACAATGAAACCCCTTTGTATAATTAATGTATACTAATTTAAAAAAAAAAACAGAAAGTAGACCGTAAATAACTTATCCAGATTCAAAATTAGAATTAGAGGCAGGGAAAGGAATGCCAGGGTTTATATCCAGGACTTACCAACATTCAAACCTCTTTTTTTTTTTTTTTGCGCAATACTAAGGTTTGAACTCAGGGCCTCATGCTTCTGTTATTTTTTGATAGGGTCTTTATGTTCAGGCCAGCCTGGATTGCCATCCTCCTATTTGTACTTCCCTGTATAGCTGGGATGACAGGTGAATGCCACTGCATCCAGCCTTTGATTAAGATGGGATCTTGTGCACTTTTTGCCCAGGCTGGTCTCTAACTGCAATTTCTGCCTCCAAAGTAGCTAGGATTACAAGCTTGAGCCACTACACCTGGCTGTTTGGGGGCTATAATTATAATAATTATATTATATACCTAATATAAAAATTGTCATTGTAACAATTTTTAAGTGGATAAATAGTATAAAATACACTCACAGTGTTAAGCAACCAGTCTCCAGAACTCTTCATGTTGCAAAACCATGTTGTCATTAGACAGTAACTCCCCATTTGGCTGCGTCAGCCTCTGGTAACTTCTAACTAACTTTCTGCCTCTATGAACTTGACTACTTTAGGTACTTGATGTAAGCAGAATCACACTGAGTTTGTCATTTTGTAACTTGCTTATTTCAGTTAACATAATCTCAGATTTCATCAGTAATGTAGCATGTCAGAATTTCCTTCTTCTTGAGAGCTGAATATCCATTGTATTCTTTTTTTAATTGTTAATCTAATTTTTAAAATAGTCTTATTACATTTTTAGTTAGTGTATGCTAATAACACAAGGAGGTTTCATATGGTAATTAAATACACACATATAATATACTTTGAACAAGTTCACTCTTCATTGTATCCCTGTTTTTCTCTCCCTCCTCCCCTTTTTTTTAAACAGTGTTTGGTGGATTTCATTAAGTTGTCTTTGAATATATACATGTAGTGTAATTTGATCCTCTTTACCCCTCAGTATCCTTACCTTTCCTCCTCCCTCTTCCCATTGGTCCCCTTCCCAGACCATCCCCCTTTCACAGTCATGTCCCATTATCATCATTTCAGGTCTAAGTTCCACAAATTAGTGAGAATATGCAATATTTGACTTTTTGAGCTTTGCTTATTTCATTCAATATGATGATCTATTTTCCTGCAAATGACAGATTTCGTTTTTCTTTATGGCTGAATAATATTGCATAGGATGTGTGTGGGTATGTGTGTGTGTGTGTGTGTGTGTGTGTGTACACGTACCATATTTTCTTTATCCATTCATCAGTTGTTGGGAGCTTGAGACATTCCACAGTTTGGTTCTTGTGAACAGAGCTGCACATGGGTGTGCAGGTATCTCTCTTGTATATTGATTTACACTCCTTTGGTTATATGCCCAAGAATGGTATGGTAGGGTCATGAAGTTGGTCTATTTTTAGTTTTTCATGAGCCTCCATACTGATTTCCATGGTGGTTGTACTAGTTTATATTCCCACCAATAGAATATAGGGTTTCTTTTTCCCCACATCCTCCCCAGCATTTGTTGTTTTCTTGATGATTGCCAATCTGAGTAGGGAGAGATGGAATCTTAGTGTAGTTTTGACCTGCATTTCCTCCATGGCTAAGGATCTTGAATGTTGCTTTATGTATTTACTAGCCCTTTTGAATTTCTTTTTGTGAGAACTGTTCGATTTGTTTGCCCGTTTATTAGATTATTTGTTCTTTGCTATTTAGTTTCTTGAGCTCTTTGTACATTCTGAATATTAATCCTTTATATGTTGACTAGCTGATAAGGATTGTCTTCCATCCTGTGGGTTTTCTCTTGATTCTGGTAATTGCTCCTTTTGATGTGCAAAAAACATTAAATTTGATGCAGCCCCATTTGTCAGTTCTTTCTATTATTTCCTGGGCAATCGGTGTCCTATGCAGAAAATAAATACCAGTGCCTATTTTTTCCAGTAGTAGTTTCAAAGTTTCAGGTCTTAGGTTAAGATCTATCATCCATTTGGAAGTTGATTTTTGTACAGAGTGAGAGACAGGGGTCTAGTTTCAGTTTTCTGCATACAGATAAACAGTTTTCCCAGCACCACTTATTGAACAGGCTCTTTTTTTCTAGTGTATTTTTTGAGTCCTTTGTCAATGATCAGATGACTGTAGGGTGTGGTTTTATATCTGGGTCTTCTGTTGTAATAATTTTGGTGTCTGTTTTTGTGCCAGTACCATCCTATCTCTGTTACTATGGCTTTGCAGTATAATTTGAAGTCTGAAATTGTGATACTTCCAGCGTTACTCTTTAAGTTCAGTATGACTTTTGCTATCCAGGATCTTTTATGCTTCCATACGAATATTAGAATTGATTTTTCTATTCTGCAAAGAATGACTTTGGTGTTTGGAAGCAAGTCCTTGCTCTTGGTTCTTTTGGGTATTTATTCAAAAGTTGGACTGCTGGATTTTATGGTTATTCTGTTTAAAAATTTTGAGGGACCACTGTTTTCCATAGCAACTGTACCATTTTACATTTCTACCAATAGTGCACAAGGATTCCAATTTCTCTACTTCTTTGTCAACTCTTAGATTCTGTGATTTTGATAGTAGCCATTGTGATGGGTGTGGGCCAAGCCTGTGTTTTTAAGTGCAGGTCCACACTGCCTTTCCCTCTTTAGTTGCAGGGGTCTCATTTGATAACTTCTGAATAGTAATTCCTTCTTATATATCAGAATGAGCTTACATTGGATACAAGAAGAGATAGAGGCAAAAAATGATGAGAAAATGGACGGTAGTTATCATCTTCTGTGTGTGTTCAGTTAAAAATGGTATTAGAGTGGTATGTCCGCCTCAGGAAGACAAGAGAATATGAAAAGTGCTGCCGCCTGTCTCATTAAAGGCTAACTAGCTTTGCTGCTGTTATACTTTCTCCTTGTATGGACCATCTTATAACAAATCACTTGAATCTTACCATTTCCCAAATGATATTTAAGAAGTCAGAGCTGTTCTGTGCCTGGTAGCAGATAGGAAAAAAACATTTTTGCCTCTTATTTTAAGCTTATAAACACAAAGCCTTGTTGCAAAGGTTTTGTCTTTTTGAGTTCATTCCTAGTGGTAGAATTGGTTTCAAAAAAGAGGTGGGTGGCTTTGTGAAAGAGCTATAGGATTTGAGTCTGTTGAGTTTGTGTTCAAACTACAGTGATGATTCCTGTGATGTTATACAGTTTACTTCCTTGAATCACTGTGTCTTTATTTATAAAATCGAAATAACAACTGATTCACAGAGGATTAAATTAGATAATGTGGACAAAGTGCCTGATGTATAGTAGGTGTGTTAAATACACAATGAAAGGACCCTTAAGTATAGCTTTAGAAAGTAGGAATTTCCTGACTTTGTTTTGTTTTGCTTACTTTAATTTTAAAGTACTTTGCTTCAGTTGATTTTTACTATAGAGCACAGTATAGCAATTAAGAATATAGATTCTGGATTCAGATTACCATTCTACCATTAATGGAAAATATGACCTTGGAAAGAGTCATTATCTCTCCACCTCAGCTCTCTCCTCTGCAGATGGGGTTGATGGTAACACCTGCTTCATAGGATACACACAAAATGGCTTAGCAGTCACTAAATGTTGCCTACTATTACTAGTACCATTATTCGTAATACATGCTAAAACGCTATTTCACTTTAACTGACAAAGGTAAAAATTGCACATTATGTAATCATTTTGAATGCATTATTGATCATTGATTTCTGACAAAATGGCAAGTGAAGCCAGATCAACTTATGAAGCTCCTCCACATAATGAGAATGACAAATTAATGAAAGGGCATTCTGTTACAGTCCTTTAGCACTGGTTGTTCCTGCCAACACTTCTTCCTCTCCTCCTTTTCCTTTTTAAAGGAGAATACTCTAGAATGGAGGCCTGACCCTTCCATGCTGTTTCTTACAAGTTAAAGAAAGGCTGCTCTTCGGTGCCTGACTGCCACCTGTTTCTCATCTGTTGGGACTTTGATCCTAATAATGGGTTCACTTGGGTGGTTAGATAGCTTAGCACCAGTACGGCCCGCTGCTTTTGGAAAGGAAGCAGAAGTTTTAAAGGGTAGTATGGTTTGCCTCATTACCAGACAAAGGGCCAGCAGGATATTCAGGTGAGCTGAGTTTTATGTACAAACTATACTGTATTTTCAGAGCTCTGACCCTTAGAAAAACACTGTTAAAATGCTTTCCTCTCAATAACATTCATTTCCAAAACCACTGAAGTGAAAGGGTCTATTAGTTCAGGGCCAGATCTGAAAGCACATGGAAACTGCATTCACAAAGTTAAGAAATGGCTTAATAATTAAGTTAAAACAGTTGAAAGTGGATCTTATTTCAAACAGATCAGCTAACCGTGTTAGAAGCAAATGAGGGTGTGTTCCTTCCTATTTTCCTTCCACCCCCAAGATATTGGCTCCAGTCCCAAGAAGTTTTTCCAGCTCTTTTTTTTTATCCTTTTTTGAACTTTATACAAGACTGAATTCCTTATTGCCCATATGCTAAATTGGTGTCACAAGCAATTAAAACACAGTACCCTTAATATTTTCTGCATTTCTCTTTTTTCAAATTGCATCTCATTAGTTTCTTTTGCACACCGATTAGGGCATAGCTGAGTTCCACAGTCTAGATACATAGCTATTATTCTACTCTGCCCACGTATCTTACTGGACATTGCTGCTGAATTAGTATGACAATATCAGTTCAAGCTATATTTACTATGTTTACAATAAATACCTTTCAGAACCAGCTTGAGCATCACCCAAAGTATCATCAGAGCAAGCTGGTGCTAAACAGTTAGCTTTCATTTCACTTGCATCACTAATTGTGCAATCACTGATGATATTTTCCTACTCCTGAGGGTTGTGGCTGGGGCATAGTGAGGGGAACTGCATGTGTCAGGGAACTAATTGTCCTTAGATAATAATAGCTACCATTTAGTGAGCCTCTACTATGTGCTTAGTCTTGTGACTTTTTCCTTGTAATGCATCATTTGTTATTGTAACCTGGCCTAGCACAGCTGAACACAGTGAACACAGTTCTCTACACTGCTGTGCACACTCACAAAGAGGCATCATGGGGTGCAATTGGCAGGCCCCCTTAGTGTTGTGGGAGAAGGAACGGTGAACTTGAGACAAAGGCACTATCAGACTCCCAGAGCAAAGAGGACTGAGGGCAAGAGCTAAAATGAGGCCCTGGAGCCCAAGTTGCTCATGGAGACAGAATGTGGGCAATACCTGGCTTCATACAAGTTTCCCCCTTTATTCGACATAGTATTATTTAGGCACTGGACTTAGAAATCATGAAAGCGGCCTTGGCCTGTGAGGAGATTTTGGTCTGGCTGTTCTGGTAGTCCTGTGTGATCCTTGTGGGAGATGGAGGAGCATGAGGGAAAGGGGTCTTGAGGAGGTACACTGTCCTGGAGGACACAATTGCTCTTGTGCTTAAAATATGACATGTGGATGGTTTTTACCAAATCTGAAGCAAATCTATTAGAGCAAGAGGTTTTCTTCCTTATGAAAGCACTGAGTGAGAATGGCTACCTTATAAGAGCCAAAGTTGTATTTTAGCTGCTGATGAACCTAGATAGTCATCGAAGGCCAGCTACCTACCTACAGTCCCTGTGGGCTGGGACTGTGGAGCCTGGAGGAGAACATTCTCTCCTATGGCGATTGGGACCAGGTATCCAGAACTCCTCTTCAGCACCCTCATTTTGGTTGTATTACTTCTCCAAATGTAATAATTATCAATGCCAAGTATGGACCCTGTGTCTCAGTTTGAGACTGTCCTGGTTTGTACCTGTTGTTCTGGTATCATTAGTTATAGTATCCTTTCACTCCCCAAATTGTAACTCTCCACTCTACTGTGGAGGCAAAAGTAGGATGAACCCCAACCAAGGTCAGGCAGGCAAAAGCATGAAAACAACTAAAAGCGTAAAGGACAGGGGGCATAGCTCAAGTGGTAGAGCACTTGCCTAGTAAGCACAAGGTCCTAAGTTTAATCTCCAGTACGACTCATTAGACCCCAGATCTCCCAGCATCCCAATCTTAGACTTCCTACAGTCTGGAACTGTAAGAAATTAACTTCTGTTGTCCAAAATTAGGTGGCATCAGATCAGAATGGGGCACAAAGTCTTTGGAGAGGTATGAGTGTATGGGTCAGGGTTCTTTGCGGGCAGCAGGGAACAGCTGAGCTATTTTAAATAGGTAGGGGTTTCTAAAGGGATAGTACGTAGTTTCACAGAATCAATAGAAGAGTCGGGAAGCAGAACCATTGTTGAGCTTTCCAGAAACAACACCCAAAGCCACGTAGAAGCTGCTGGCTAGAGCTGTTGCCTCTGTCCCGTCTGCCCTGCAAGGCCCCACACCCTGTCTACTTCCTCTTCACAATCATTGTCACTCATGTGTTATATCTGATTGTGGAATCTGGTTCTTATGTTTGCACTCTAGGGACAAAGGAGCTTGGGAAATGTTTTTTTGGAATCTATATCAATAAGGTAAAATGTGGAGAGAAGAGGTTTTCATGAATATAGTTGAATTAGAACAGGACTTTGAAGGTGAGAAGGACCTTATCGGGTAAGTGAAGAAGGAAATTTTTCTATGAAAGAAATATAAGGCAAGTGATAGAATGCACAGGAATATATTTGACTTGCCCTGTGTATCCATAAGCAGTTGTGAGCAGTTGGGAAATCGTGTTCATTATGAAGAGTGGGACCTCTGGGCTTTGAAGTCAAACAAGATTCATATTAATACATTAGACAAGCATATACTTTAGTTGAAGATCATTTAGGCTGTGCTGCAGTAACAGATTAACCCCAAAATCTTAGTCTTACCACAACAGCAAATGTTTGTGTCCTGTTCATGAAACATCTGGTATCACAGAGCAGGGACTGTAGAGTTAGGGATTGTTCACTCTGCGTGCTCAGGGTTGCACCCAGGTGGACTGAGTATCTTCATTGCAAGGCAAGAGAAATGCTGGAAAGAAATGTTGGAGAAGCAGGCCTTTCACAGTCTCAGCAGGGAGTGACATATGGTATTTCTGTTCCCATTCATTGTCCAGACTATTCACATGGCCCCACCTGACTTCAAGTCTGGGACATACATACTTCTCTCTATCTAAACAAGAGAAGATATGGGTGAATGCTAGAAGTATCTATGATGCATGTGGGAAAGTATTTTTTAGCATAAGAATAATATATTAAGTTGTCTATGAAAGGGAACGCTCACAAGAGCAGGGTCACCCTGTCTTGTCTGTTCACCTTCGGCTCTAGGCCCTAACACAGCATCCCAGAGCTAGTGCTCAGCACGTATTTGTTGAATGCACATGGCTTTCAGTGATACGTGGAGTGGAATAGATAGCTCTCTACCAAAAGCAGAGAAGTTGGAGTACATAATACGTTTAAATCTTCTGTTACTTCAACTCAGGACATGAATATATTCTTTGAGTTTTAAACAAATCACAGTCAAGCTACTCAGCCTGCTCTTTGAAGCCATTTGACATCTTGATAAGCAGATTGCAAAAACTTCTTTTTAGAAGGATAACAATCTTGTAAAGTTAAGTTCTTTTCATGGGAACTATAAGAATGAGTGCTTCAGAGTGGGGCTTTTAACCATAAATTTTAGTTTTCTTCCATCCGCTCTCATGATGAAAGTTACAGCCCATTTCTCCTAACATACTCAGACTTTGCATTGTGCCTAAAATAACGGAACACTTTTTAAATCAATAAATAAAATAGAGCATGTTCAAAAGAATAGGATATAGTTGTTTTCTAGTGTAGTTTTTCAGTGTTTTCAATTTATAGGGCATTAGAGAAACAAATTTTCTCCTGTCCCTGAATTTCCCAAAGGCAATTTTGTGAAATTACTGAGAAACATAAATATTCAAACCATTAGTCAAGTCAGTTATCTGGAACACTTATCTGGTAAGAAGTCAACCAATAAAATTTGGATGCAGTGCCTTTCAAATTTGCCACCTTTTGAGAGAGACACCCAAGGGCAACAAAAGCAAAGAAGTATTAAAGACTGTATCAAGATTAGCATTTTCCTTCTTCAGGCCACCAGCTCCCAGGGCTTCCTCTTACCACCCTCCACTTACAAAAAAGAAAGTAGCCCTTTGGCTTATGAGCTTTGAGGCAGACTTGTGGCTTGGGAATTTTCTTTTTGTCCCTTACTAATTGTACCATAGTCTTCTAGTCACTTACCGTTTCTAGATAGTTTTCTTATCTATAAACTGGGAATAATAAATCCTATTCGACAGGGCATTTTTATCAAAAAGTGAGATAATGCATGGGAAACACTCAGAACAGTAAGTTTTGGATGAATATGTGGTGTAGAAATGTAGCATGGTGATGGTCAGTAAAGATTTATTAGGGCTTAGTTAATCGAGATTAATAATATTTCAGCCATGGGCATGAATGATTTTTTTTTCCCAATCATAGATGTACCATAAGAATAGGATGTAGTTGTTAAGTGTTTTAGGCATATTTATAAGCAGCCATAGCATTTGTAAAGGGTGTTTGTTGTCTGAAATAAAGATTTTGATGGTGTTCTTAAGTTCCTCCTTTTTCCCTTGACTTGGAGTTACTTTTTTTTGTCATCCTTCATAGGTGGTCAGTTCCTTTGAATAGCCACAAAGCATCTGTGGTATAGTGTTATTCACTGTGAGTCATAAATATTCTTGTAGGAGGTGACTTTCCCTGCTCTGTGTGTATGATCTGAAGATATCACAAAAAATCTGCCTGACTGCTTTCCCTGGTCCTGCTTCTGCATAAAACCATTCAGAGTTGAACACAACTCTCCAACTCTATTCCTACATATATACCCCAAAGAACTGAAAACAGATACTCAAAAGATCCTTGTATTCCACTGTTCACACCAGCATTATTCACACTAGCCAAAAGCAACCAACCTACCTATCCATCAACAGCTGAGTGGATAAATATAATCTGGTGTATGTTACAATAGAAATGAAGTTCTAGCATGTGTTAGTTATAACATGGAGAGGCCTCAAAACATTATGAAGGTAAATAAGTCAGACCAAACTAGGACAAATATGGTCCTATCAGGTCAGCAGGTTATCAGAGGCTGTGGGTGGAGTTGGGAAGTTATTTCTTCATGGTCACCGAGTTTCTCTTTGGGATGATAGCAAAGTTTTGGGAATAGCAGACTTCACAGCTGGGTAATCCTAGTAAATGTGATTAATGTCATAAATATAATTAATGCCACTGAATTGTACACTTAAAAATGGTTAAAATGGTAAATTTTTATGTTATAAATATTTTACCACCATAAAAAGCTAAAATAGAAGAAAACCATGTAGGATTGCCCAGCTTGTTGAGAGTGAAAACCAAGACCCCATAGTGGCTTACAAGACCCAGCTCCTCGACCTTCCTCATCTCAGGCATGCTAAGCCAGCCACACTGACCTGCCTGCTGCTCCTTGAACATGAACATGCCAGGTGTACTCCCTTGGGGGCCTCTCCACCTCCTGGTCCCTCTGCTTGGAATGTATTTCTCTTAGATGTCCATGTGACATGTCTGTTTTTGCATTAGGTTTGCTGAAGGTTTGTGTTTGCTTTAGGTTATTTTTCAGACAGTCTCACTTTTTTTTTTTTTTGGCCAGGGGCCAGCCTTGGACTATAATCCTCTTACCTGTGCCTCCTGCATAGTAGGGATAACTGATGTTATTTTTCTGGCTGAGTAATATTCTGTTGGGTATATATACTACATCTTTTTTATCCATTCATCATTTACGGGTATCTTGGTTGTTTCCATAATTTAGCTATTATAAATAGTGCTGCCATAGACATGGAAGTATAAGCAAGCCCTTTTTAGCCTAATGATTTCATCTCCTTTGGATATATATATATATATATATATATACATACATACATACATATGTATACTGGGTGGTGAATTGTAGGTTGAAAGGGTAGTTCTATTTTTCAAGTTTCTAAGGACTCTCCTAGTGTTCTTCATAATGGCTGTACTATTTCACATTCCCACCAACAGTGGAAGAGCACTTCTTTCTCTGCATTCCCTGCATGTATTCTCTTTGGCCCATTTAAAAATATTGGATCATTTTTCTTTCTTCCTTTTTTGGGGGGGAAAGGGGAAGATGTACAACTTTTTGATTTCCTTATAATACCTTGTCTGATGATGAATGATTAATCCTTTGTCTGGTGATGAATTGTTGCACATATTTTTTCCCATTCTGAAGCTTACCTCTTGATTGTTCATTGCTGCCTTTGCTCTGCAGAAGCTTCTTAGTTTGATATAATCCTGTTTGTTTTTACTTTTCTTGCCTGTGTCTTTGGGGTCATTATCTAAAAAGTCATTGTCTGAACCAATCTCTTGAAGTGTTTACTCCATATTTTCTTGTATGTCTCAAGAAATTTCATGTTTCAAGTTTTCTTTGACTATTTTAGTTGATTTTTGTGTCTGGTGAGAGGAAGGGATCTAGTTTCCTTCTTCCCCCATATGTATATCCAATTTTGTCAGCACAACTTATTGAAAAAATTGTGTTTTATCTCCTGTATGTTCTTGTTACCTTTGTCAAATATTAGTTGGCTATATGAATGTAGATTAATTTCTGGCTTCTCTGCTCTCTTTTATTGGTTTAAATAATTTTTGTGTTGGGGGGATACTGGGGTTTGAACTGAGGGCCTATGCCTTGAGTCACTTCACCAGACCATTTTTATGATGGGTTTTTTTGAAATAGGGTCTCACAAACTATTTGCCTGGGCTGGCTTCAAACTGTGATCCTCCTGATCTCTGCCTCCTGAGTAGCTAGGATTATAGGCATGAGCCACCTGTGCCAGGCTTAAATGTTTTGTTTGTTTGTTTTAATGTAGTACTGTGTTGTTTTGCTTCTTACAGCTTTGTGGTATGTTTTGAAATCAGATACTGTGATACTTTCCAGCATTGTTTGTGTTGTATTTTGTTGTTGTTCTCCCCATCCCATCCCACCCCCTGCCCCCACCACCTCCCGGATCACTTTGACTATTCTCAGTCTTGTGGTTCCATGTGAATTTTAAGATTACTTTTTCACTTTCAGTGATGAAAGTCATTGATATTTTGATGGGAATTGCATTGAATCTATAGATCACTGTGAGTAATATGGTCATTTTAACAATATTAAGTCTTCTAAGCCATCATTTTTGTGTGTGTGTCCTCTATACTTTCTTTCATCAATGTTTTATAATTTTATTGTATGTATCTTTTACTTCCTTGACTAAATTTATCCCTAAATATTCTTTGTAGCAGTTTTGACCAGGATTCCTTTCTTGGTTTCTTGTTCAGCAAGCTCATTATTGGTATATAAAAAATGCTACTTTTTTTGTATGTTGATTTTATATTCTGCAACTTTACTGTATTCATTTACCAGTTCTAATAGCTTTTTAATAGAGTACCTAGGTTTTCTATGTATAAAATCATGTTATTTGCAAACATGGATAATTTAACTTCTTTTCCAACTGCTTTAGTCTCATTACTCATTATTCATCCATTGAGCTTTTCTATTTTTCATTCAATTTTGGTAGGTCATATACATTGAGGAATTTATTCTCTTAGTGTTTCCAGTTTTTTAGCATGTGATACTTTGCAGTGGTTTCTTATTGATTCTTTGTATTTCTGTGGTATTAATTGTAATTTCTCCCTTTTCATCTCTGAATTTATTTAGTTGGGTCTTTTTTTTTTCTTATTTAAGTCTACCAAGATTAACTTTATCTTCTTTAAATAAACAAATTGTTGCATTGATTGTAGTTTTTTATCTATTTTTCTTAGTTTTGACTATATTTATTTCAGCTCTGATCTTTATCATTTCTTTCCAAATTTGGGGTTTGGTTTGTCCTTGAGATGCATTGTTAGGTTATTTATTTGAAATCATTCTCATTTTTAATGTATGTATTTCTTGCTACAAACTTCCCTCTTAGTAGTGCCGTTGTTATATTCCACAGATTTTGATAAAATATGTTATTTTCATTGATTTCAATAAAAAATGTTTTTGAGATAGGGTTCCACTGTGTTAACCAGGCTAGCCTTAAACTCTCAATCCTCCATCTTCAGCCTCACAAGTGCTGGTATTACAATCATGTACCACCACACCCAGCTTCAGCAATATTTTTTCTTTCCCTTTTAATTATTTCAGTTACCCTTTGGTCATTTAGGAGCATGTGACTCAATTTTTATATATTTATGTATTTTCCATTTTTATTGACTTGTAGTTTTATTCCATATGTTCTAACAAGATACTTGATATGAGTTCATTATTTAAATTTATTGAGACTTGACTTATGGCCTTACACATGATCTTTTTGGAGAAGGTTCCATGTACTGATCGGATGAATGTGTATTCAGTAGATCTTGGATGAAATGTTTTATAAATGTCTGATAGTCTAATTGTTCCATAATATGGTTCAACTTAGATGTTTCTTTGACAGTTTTCTGTCTGGATGATCCACCATTGAGAATAGTGTGGTGTTGAAGTCCTCACCTATTTTTGTATTGGAGTTTCTCTCTCCCTTTCGATCATTATAATTTTACTTACTTTATATATCTGGATGGCCCAATGTCCAGTGCATTTATAGTATTTATAATTGTATGTCTTGTTGAATTGATCCTTTTATCAGTATATAATGACCTCTTTGCCTCTTTTTGCAGTGTTTGCTTAAGGCTGCTTTATCTTATATGAGGTTAGCTACTCTTGCTCAGTTTCCATTTGCATGATATATTTTCCCAACCATTCACTTTCACTCTGTGCAATTTTACCAGCAAAGTGAGTTTCTTTTAGTTTTTGGTAGTACTGAGGTTTGAACTCAGAGCCTTGTGCTTGCTAGGTAAGTAAGCACTGAAACAATTGAGCCCCTCCACCAGCCCAAGTGAATTTCTTATAGGCAACATATGCATATTTTTTGTTGTTTTTGTTTTTTAATCCTTTTAGCCAACCTATGTCTTTTACTTGGTAAATGTGATCCATTTACATTCAAGATTATTGTTGATAGGTATAATCTTCTTCCCATAATTTTATCATTTATTTTCTTCTTGTTTTGCATATTTCTTATTTCTTTCAACATCTCATTTATCTTTGTGATTTGGTAGTTTTCTGAATCAAAATTTGATTCTCCTTCATGTATCTGTCTTTCTGATGAGTTTTGTGCATTTGTGTTTTTCATGGTGGCAGTTATCCTTTTGTTTCTCTTATAGGACTCCCTTAAGCATTTCTTGTGGGACTGGTCAGTGTGAGAAATTCCTTCAGTTTCTGCTTCCATCTGGGAAAAACCTATTTCTCCTTCATTTCTGGAGGGTAACTTTGCTGGGTATAGAGTTCTTGGTTGGCAGGATTTTTAAAATTTTGAATATATCATCCCATTCTCTTCTGGTTTGTAGTGTTTCTGCTGAGAAATCGGATTCCCTCATATGTGCCCTGATGCTTTTTTCTTGCTGATGTTAGAATTCTTTGTTTTGTTCTTTTGACTAACAATGTGCCTTTGTGAAGGTGTCTTTTTTGGAAAATCTAGTTGTGTGCTTTGTCCTTCTTGTATCAGGTTGATCATAGCCATTTAACAATTTGGACATATTTCCATTGTTATTTTGTGAAACAGGTTTTCAATCCATCACACACACACACTTTCCTTCTCCTCTAATTCCCATGATGTGAGTATGTTTGCTTAATGTTACCTATATATACTGTAGGCTTTTTCCATTCTCATTTTTTGGAGGGGGGAGCTTACTGAGTCAATTCAAATGACATGTTCTCAAGTTCAGAGATTCTTTCTTCTGCTTGTTCCAGTCTATTGAAGAAGTTCTGAATTGTATTTTTTTATTTTGTTGACACTTTTAGCGCTAAGGATTCTGATTAGTCTTTGTGTGTGTGTTTTGTCTTTGATGATTTTCTCATTCATATTATGAATTGTTTTTCTCATTTCTTTGTATTGTTTATTTGTATTTTCTTGCATCTCACTGAGTTTCTTTGGGATCATTATTTTGAATTCTTTTTTTAGGAATTTCATAAATTTCCTTCAAAGTGGGACCTATTTCTTGGGAATTGTGTTCCTTTGGATGTGTTGTATTCTCTTTTGTATTTCTTTTATTCCTACATTGATGTCTGTGTAACAGTTTTCTTTCAGTTTTCTGAAATAAATTTTGCAGATGATTTTTTTTTCATTTGGATAGGTATAAGGTGTTACTTGGGTAGGTGCTTTGACTTTGATTCTAGTCGAGCTAAACTAGTCTCCAACTAAAGTTTAGTCTCTAAACTTTAGCTGAAATTGATGTGAGCAGAGTCTATGAGTGCCTTAATGGTATGGACTGCAGTGGCTCATGAATGTAGGTGTATGATCTTGTAGTGCCTATCAGCTTCCAAAGGCACATGACCACAAGTCACACAGAGTTCAAACCTGATGGCACTGGGGCTTGTGATTGTCTCAGTGAATATGGAAAGGACTGTCCACAGGGAAAACAGGTGACACCATTGTTCTGGTACCTGTAGCTGTGGTACCAGTAGTCATGGTCCCAGAGCCACAGGATATAAAAGAGATCTCCTTTAGCTCCCTTGGATGAAGCAGGAGATATCTGTGCCTGTGGCACCTGCAGCCACAGGGTAGGATAGAACCTTTTCTAGGTTCTATCTGTGGGATGAGCACAGTTGATGCTAGGGTCTGTGGCACTAGTAACTGAAGATCTGAAGTTGTGGGATGTAAGGGGGACCTTTCTGTAGTCCTCTGGGAACAATTTCTGGGTATGATGGGGCATGTAGCACTGGTTGCCACTTTTTGGAGTTGCATGACCCAGATGAAACCTTCTCCAGATTCTAGACCAGGTATAGGTAATTCTGGGACTTTTTGCATCAGTACCTGCAGTCTCAAGGCTATGAGTCAAAGGAAAGACCTCCCCTGGTTTCTGCCAGTAGAGTGCAAGTGGTGCTGGATTTGGTGCACTGGTGGCTGCATTCCTGGAGTTGCAGAATGTGGATGAAACTTTCCCCAGAGCTCATGGAATGGGTGCCATAGTCCCAATTCAGGGCTGGGAAGGTGACCTTCCCTGGTTCCTTTAAGGCAGGCACTGGTTTGTCCCAGGCTTGTGGCTGTGACAGCCACAGGTCCTAAAACTGTAGTATGCTGAGGGGTCTGTTCTCCACCCTGTGAGTCGTGCCCAAGGCTTCTGGCAGAGAGAAGGCTGCTGCCATAAAACAGAATGCCATCTAGTGGTGACTGCTGTAGCAACTTGGCTTCTGGGGCTTCTTGGAGGGTACCCAGGTGACTCCTTCTTTGGATCACAATAGTAACACTTAGACCAGCCAGTTCTCCAAGCTGCATTTAAAGCCTGTGAGGACCATGGAGTCCTGCAGTTAGGATAGCCAATGTGCTGCTACAAAGTGCTATTTTCCCACTTACCCTTTTCCAACAGTGTGGAGTCTGTTGGCTAGGTTGCCTTTCTGACTCCATGTTGTTTAGGGTTCACAAAGGTTCTTTGCTGACTTCCAGACTTATTCCTCAACCACTGTCCTCACAACAGAGCTTTTTTTTTTGTTGCCCTGGTTCTTCTTTATGGTAGAGTTGCATGCCAGGCACCTCTGTTCAGCCATGTTGGACCTGCTACCCATTGGTTTCTCTAGGATTTATTTCTACAGTCTAAAATTGGCTACATGTGAAGCAAGTGTCTTTTCCTAGATTTTGGCTTGTCTTTACCTCCTTTTGGTGCCATTTACAACTTTGTATATTTTTGTGATTTAAGAAGTTATGTCCTACCTTGTCAGTTAGAAAGGTTTTACTATCAAATTGTCTTCTGAAAGTTTTCCTGTTTTGCCTTTGCCAGACAGGTGTTTAATATACCTGGATTTAAGTGTGATAGGTAGAGGTTAAATTTCACTGCTTAATGTGTGTGTAACCAATTATTCCAGAAAATTTTATTGGAAGTCTATTTTTCCTAGTGTACAATGCCTGTATAAATCAAGTTTCTATATATATATGTGAACTGATATCTAGCCTTCTACTTGGCATCTTTGTATTAGTTATCTATGAAGTATAGCAAATTATCTCATAACTTAGCAGCTGTAAACCACATTGTTACCTCACAGTTTCTGTGGGTCAGAAATCTGGATATTGCTGACATGGGTACCTCTGGCTCAGAGCAGGCTGCAGTCAGGGAGCAGTTAGGGATATCATCTCATTAAAGGCTCAACTGGAATGGACTTTCTGACTCATTATTTCTCAAGGCTTGTTACATTGAGCTTGTCCTTTGCTGCTGCTGGTCAGAGGTCTTAATCCTTTCCTATGTGGACTTGTGCACAGGTCAGTTCACTCATAGTGGCTGGCTTCCCTCAGAGCAAGCAAGCAAAAGAAAGTGAGAAAAATGGTTTTTGTGAAACCTGCTTTCAAAAGTGACATTTTATCATTTTTGCCAAGTATAATTAATTAGAAACAAGTCAGTAACTTTAGCCCTTAGCAAAGAGGAAGGCATTTGCCAAAGATTTGAATACTAGGAAGCAAGGTCATTAGGGGCCATCTTCAAGGCTGCCTACAACACTTTCACTTTGATGTAAGTCATTACATCTCTTAATACTAATTTTATAGCCATTATTTTAAGTGATTTTTTTTCACTCTATGAAAACTATATTCAAAACAGAAACAGAAAGGGAGAATGGGCATGCATTGGAGTAGATTTTTGGAAGAAGGCATAATGGATCTTTGGAAATAAAGTACATAGAGATGTGAACTTTCTTCTGATGGCTGATGTTAGTGTAATTATAGTAAGTATGTACCATGTAACTGTTCTCATCATGATCATCTGTTGGCAACACTTTACATGTTAACTTGTCATTTATGAGATTCTTTGAGATGGAACAAAGCACCCATCATCTCCTTTATTCATTTTATGCAGTTCATAGAGCTCAATGATGCTACAACTGTATTTCTAGTATCATTGAAATGATACTTAGAACTTATGAGAGGGTGGCATTACAAAAACTGCAAGCATCACACATGGAGTCTTTTTTCATTTAATAAACAAACCAAACATCTGCCAGCACACTCTCACGATTACCTAGTTGAAAGGGAACTCTTAGTTGTGACTATTTGAGTTGAATTGATTAAAGATCAAATTCAAGATTCCCAGTGGTTATGTTTATCAACATCTTCACTTACCATTTCCTGTGTTCACTCCGTGGAATGAGAATGGTTTCAGTTATAGTTTAAGAGATTATTGAAAGCACTTCATTTTCAGTATAGCATCTTGACCCAACTTGAATATTCTATCTTTAGCTCTGCTACACCTGCGGAGCAGCTTTCCTTTGTACTCATGGTTATCTCCAGCCAATTTATTTGAAATAAATGACTTCAGATTTCTGCCGCCATCATGAACACTGATTATAGGCCTTGTAGATCGAAGCATGCCTCTTAGTTCCTTCTATATGTTAAGGCCTCCCATGTGTGTATGCACACATGTGTATTTACCCATATATCTGTGGATGATAGTTAGCAAAAAAGAGACTCACAAGTCCTAAAATAATTTCCAAACTTTGACCCAGTGAGTAAAGAACTTGGATTTTCCTTAAGGTTAGCTAGTAAAAGAACCATTTCCACATGCCTTCTCTTTGGATTAAAAAAAATGACTGGGAGGAAGAAGTAAAAATAAATGTGCCTCCAGCCAAGATTCCAGAACTTTGCACGCGCGCGCGCACACACACACACACACACACACACACACACACACACACAGTTTGTTTTTGGTTTTTTTAGTTTATTTTTGTTTGTTTGTTTTGCAAAGCCTATAACCTCTCATCTTTCGTGGATCTAGAAAAGCTATGTGACAATACACCAGTGTTGGCAAAGGTTTTTATACTGTGTTATTATGGGTTCTAGATGTGATTCTTCTATTTTCTCCCCTATCTTATTTAGGTAAATTTACCAGGCCAAAATTGGAAAAGTGTAAGCTCCTTTGAATAGATATTTGATACTTACTTAACAGAGTATTAAGAACATTAAAGATGAATGTTCTGATAGAAGTCCTCAACTGCAGTGCTAAGGAGGCATTAAAAAGACTGAGCAGCATTTTATGTTAGCAGTGCTTATATTGGCAGGCATGTCCTGAAGTTTATAGAACTATCTGATATGAAGAGAAAAAAAAATCAGGAGATTTGAGATTCTTTTCTGACAGCATACTTCATTGCATAATGTATGTCTTAGATCATTTCCTTGCATTGCTTACGTACTTGGTTTCAGTAGGTTTTCTGCAGAACCTGTTTATTCAGGCTTAAGGAAGGGCTGCTGGTACAAAGTTATTTATCTTGAGAGATGGGCTATCAAACAATGTTTTCTTCATCTTTGCTAGCTTGCACTTCAGTCTCTTAGTTGTGCTTCCAAGTGAGCCATGAGAAAAATTTACACGTAAGATATATTTTAAGTTCAGAGTTGTTTCCATATCTTTTGAATCAGGTGAAGTGCAATCTTTAAGTAATAATTAGGTGATGGGCAGATGCCAAGCTTTGGTTTTTGATATGATTATCACTTTTCTTTCATTTGGTACAGTTCAATTCTGAGGGTAGAACATCCTGAAAGACGGATCACCAAAGGCCACACAGGGGCACATTGATCTATCCCTTCGGTGGATGTCAAGGCAAAATTATTCAGAATATAAAATGAAATTCATTTGATCATATGGCAGATAGTTTAATAATTTATGCTCAGCCTTATTAGCAAAGCCTTGTGTTTACTTTGCTATCACCAAAATAAGATAAAAACCCATCCAAGATATTAAGATTAGAGTGATGTTTTTGTGTGTATGCTCAAGCTTAAGTTTTTCCTTGCAATTTTAATGATCTGATAGCAATTATACATTTGGGGTGAGGGGTGAGTGAAAAACTTCACATGAATAATGTCTGATGTAGAATCGCTCATGCCCAAAAGTGATAGAGAAAAGCTGACAGTGTGTTCTCATTGTGTGACTCTGTGCCAGAGGTTTTAAAATGTAAATGTCCTTCCAAAAGAAATGAAAAAGCCTAATTAATTCTAACTTCAATTTGTTGATCCTGTTATTTTTCAGTATACCCATGATGTTGATGGGCTATGCATATAACATTTTTTAAAACATAGATTTCAAGAATAGAAAATATTAACATCTTTGGTTTGGAGATAATTGAGCATGCCTACTGATATGATATTAAGGTGATCCTGATTTGGGAGATTGCTTGGCACCCTTAATCCCCTGTAGGTCTGGGTATCTGGTAACGATGTGAAGCACAGGAATAGTGTCTGTCAATCTGAGGAAAGGAGCTGGCACTAGAATGCAATTGCAGGGCCCTGGCAACACTTGTAGGTGTCAGGGACAGAAGAATTCATTTAGAAGCTGCACTGCAAGCTGGGAAGACAGGTGGCAACTGTGTTACAGGGGTATCTTTTATTTGAGCAGAACCAGACCAACTGTTCCTCATTAAAACACATTTTGAAACATGTTCTCATGTGAGCACATGAGGCATGTGTGCATGCATGTGTGTATTCAGAAAATCATCCATGTGCCATCTACATTTACAAAGTCCTGACCTGGCTTACAACTGCATGACAGGTAGTGAGAAATGTGTCTGCATAACCTAAAGCCAGCTTTCCTGGAATGACCTTTTGTAGAGAAACACAAAATAACACCACTGCCTCCATGGGTTCAGTGGCAAGAAGAGTAGATAAAGTCTCTGTTGAAAATCTCAATCCTGAGGATCACTTTAATAATTGTGCAGCACCTGGGTTTTCCCACTTATCTAGATTGGATTGTAAATGTATCTCCAGTGTTTTGCTGTGAACAGTATTTAGTCAGACTAACATCAAGCCTCTCACCTGCCTCACCATGTATGCTGACTATCTGTGGTTAGGGTTGAGCACACAGACTCCATCGTTGGATCACTTGGAGGATCAAAGGAGAGAATGCACATAAAGTACTTGGAGCCCACTGGGCACATAGTGTTTTTACATAGAGCCTGTCCTCTCCCTCTCTTGCTGGATCCTTAGGCTTCTGATCCTGCAGCCTACTCCCTTTTACAGCTTATCAGTATTTCCAGTGAGGGAGGAAGCATGACTTTCTTCCATTGGAGCTCCAAGCCCATCTTACATTTTCTTGAGAGCAAGTATAGACTGCAAAGGAACAGAAACACTAACACTGATTGACCACCTCTGAGTTACCCTCTCCTTCAGGGATATGGCTTAAAGTTATATGAGGACAAATCTGAGTGGCCCTGGAGACAAACTCTTCTCATCCCCCAGGACACTTTATGGTCACCCAGTCATTCAGTTGCCTGGAGGTGCCCTGCCTGACCCCCTTTCCTTGCAAATATGCAGAATATCACACTGTTTTGGAGTGCATTCTCTGGTGCAGCTAATTCAGCCTTAACTGAGTACTTTCTGGTGTGATGAGAGCCTAAGGGATCACAAATGCCATGGGTGGTAGACACAATAATGTGCACCTTCCCCATGTTGTCCAGGTCTTAATCCCAGAACTTGCAAATCTGTTACCTAACATAGCAAAAGAGACTTGGCAGCTGTGTGTAAGGACCTTAGGCTGGGAAGCTTACCCTGAATTATCCAAGTGGGTCCATTGTAAATCACAAGGGTCCTTATAAAATCCCTGTACGGCTGGCTTTAAAATGGAGGGAAGTGCCACATACCAGGGGGTTTGGGCAGACTCTACAAGCTAGGAAGGGCAAGGACCCTCCAAAAGGAATACAGTCCTGTCAATACCTTGATCTTAGAACTTCTGACCACCACAATTAAGAGTTTCTATTGTTTAATGTCCTAGGTTTGTGGTAATTTGTTAAAGTAGCATTAGAAAACTAATATGCCCTCTTATTTCACAGTAGTAAGCTTTTTCTCCCCGGTAAACTCTATTTTTATATTTATAACCTATAATATTGATGAGGTATGATTTTATGTCCTTTTACCTGACAATCCGATAAGAAATACAATAGGTTAATTGCATTTCACATGGAAAGAATACTCTTGTACCTGTAAAAATGAGTATGTGGTACAAAGGAACACATCTTTGTCAACATCTATTCAGCTAATGCTGTTCTCCCTTAGTGTCAGGCCCTGGGCATCCACTGCAGAGTAAGGCTGGCCTTGCACAGAGAGAGCACACGGAGGATGGTTCAGGAAGGCAGAAGAAGCCTGTCGTTCCTACCAGCGATGTGCACTGTGATGAGTCGGAGCACAGGCTGGATGGTAGTTGAGAGAAGTTTTCCTAAAGCAGGTCCTGAGAAAACAAAATCAAGAGGAAGCCCAGGGTAGTAAATGATTTTAGTTCAGAGCTTTCCCAGAATTTTCACCCCACAGTCTCCCTGACTGAGCAAGCTTTGTTGCTCACTATGCTGGGAAAAGAGGTGCTGACTACATGGTGGGCATAGCTCCCTCCTCATGGCTTAGTGCCTGTGAGGACAGTGTTCAAGACAGGACATCATCATTTTGGGACTTCTGCTAAGGACTGTGGCAGGCTCTGGCCTTCAGTTTTCCAAGCCACACTCCTATCTGCAAGAATAACGCCAGACCTTTATTATAAACGTCTGTACTCCAGACACTCTGCCTCGGTTCTGGATACATTACTCCTAAGCCTGTCAGCAACATCACAGAAGAAGAACTTGGGCTTGGAGGGCTTAAGCCACCTGTCTAACATGGCTGCCTGAACTTGGATTCATTCTAGGCCATCAGAGTTCAAGATTCCTCCTTATTTATTATACTCTGTGCTTCCTGCTACTATGTGTAAGGAACAAAAATACATGGGTGGATTAATTATATTTGAAAAGCAAATATAATAGTAACTTTATAATTTTACAACATTATCTAAGGCCATTTTGCAAATTCCACTGGAACCACAAAGTACCATGGAATACATTCTTAATAAAGTGTGAATGTTTGGGAGATTTATATACATACCTCCCTTAATCCTACTAACAGCCCTGTGATGCACAAGGACTATAAGTATCTTCATTCTGTAAGTGAGGAAGTGGAAGCAGAGAACAGTGTGCCTGAGAATCCTCAGATGGAGCTGGAATTAGAACCCAGAGTTTGAGCACTTATAGCTCCTAGAACCAATCCCATTTGTGCCTCCTAACATTAAATGTCCTCAAGTTAAAGACATCTCTTTCCTATTCCTACCAATATATATACAACTGTGAGAAAAGAAGGAAATAAGAGATAATTGCTATCATCCCAACTGCCTTTGGAACTGATTAAATTCTGTTCCTTTAGTTTCTGAACTTGAAAGTGATTTGAGGTAGAGTTAACAGGGTGCATGATGGGAATTCTCAATGTATGCCTTCGTCTGTTAAAATTGGAGAACTACATGGACCTTTTTGATTTGAAAAAGGGCAGAGCCTACCTTATTTCAAGTATGTTTTGGAGATGGTATTTCTTAGAATTCAAGTTCTTAAAAATCATAGGTCTCAGAGTTGAAATGCAGTTTTTCATACAATTTCTCAAATTTTGTATATTTGAGAAACACACACTTTCTGGGACTCATGGCCATAGTAAGTTTTTCTCTAAAGTTAGTTATATGCATTGCTCTGTAGGTGTGTCAACTTTTGTCTTTCTTTTGGCTACTTATAATCACTTCAGGAAGAAGCATTTTTTATTATAGAATTCCTCCTACATTATTTTCTATTTATGAACTTGCTTCTACCTGTGTGGTAATCTGTACATTTACATATTTGAGGATCTTGGAATCTCTAAATTACTTTTCCCTCAGTATCACAAAGATGATTGAATTTTCTTTTCTCGTTCTTTTTTTTTTTTTCAGTGCTGAGGATGGAACCCAGGACCCCATGCATGCTAGGCAGCTACCCCTGAGCCACACCCCAGTGACAACTGAAATTCAGTTAGGTGGATTCTGTTTACTCTGTCATCTGAGAAACTTTCTTTCAATCTTATATTTTAAAAACCATATTATCAAACTCCTTTAGTCAAGATCTTAATTTGGGAAAGGGTAAAAATAATAAAAAGTACAGTGCAATAGTCAGGCTGTATTTCCCTCCTCTGCTCTGCTGTACTGCTTCCACCTGGATCAAGAGAGAGGCAGGTCCATGGGTTCCCTGTGGCTGCATATGCATACCCCTGCTCTTCCATATGACTCTGGAATGCAGATTTTTTTCACCAGGAACAGGAGGGAGGCTTAGCTCCAAAATGCTTTTTTATGGGTCAGTTATGTTCAAATGTGTTAAATGTTTCAAGGTTGAGACAGAAAAAGTTAATGCCCAAGAAAGAATGACTAAATTGAATGCAATTATAGATAGTCCATGCTAGATGTTTAATAGTTAGCCTTTATGTTTTCAGCAAAATTTTATGACAAATGACTTGGGAGGAGGAGAAAAAGAGATTTTTATAAAACTTACTAAAAAACAGGGTTTTTTGGTTTTGTTTTGTTTTTCGGGCAAGAGCACAAGCACATTATCTGGACTGCAGAATGCATTATAAGCCAAACCAAAGGTTTTAATGCCTGAAGACTCACCTAGCCCTGTCAGCCCACCACACTTCACTATTGGCAGCTTCTTCATTTGCAGGCACAGAACCACAGTTAAGCATCCTGACCTGGACTGGAAGGTGGGGCTGAAGTTTCAGGGCCTCTTATTGTAAGGGGAATTCAGTGCAAGAATGCATTGTATTTTGTATACATATTTTTTTCTTAACAATAAGAGGGGCTGCAGGACTAAAAATCTAGACCCACTTCTGGGTGAGGTTGTTGGTGAACCTCTTAAAGTAGCATGCATAGTGTAAGTGTGGCTGTGCAGATATGTGGACTGGCACCTCCACCTTTTTCTGGGCAAGAGTGTATATTCTTCATTGGCTTCCCAAAGCCATCTACAATGATGAAAGAGCTCGGGTCTAGGAGAAAGTAATCAGCCTCTTAGTTCTGGTCTTATAAACCTCAAGAGACAACTCATGACTCATGTAGAACAATGTCCTGAAGACAGAACAGGACACATTGATCACCAGGAGCATAGGCATGTTTGTGATGGTTACACATCTCATTGGATCACACACCCTCTTATTTATTCATTCTAAACACTTACTATTACATACAAACAGCCATTGTAGGTTCCAAGGAATCAGAGATAAAATTTAAATAAAAGGCAGCCTTAATTTTTTTGTGGTACTGTGGAACAAACTTGCTAGGTTGGTGCTCTACCACTGAACATGATATTTCCATTGCATGCACTGAGCATGCAATGATCAAATCCAGTCACCTTTTTCCACACACCCCCAACCCTTCTCAGTCTTTAGTAATTTTTATTCTACATTAAGGACAACTTATTTTTAGCTCCCATGTATGAGACAGAACATGTGATACTTGTCTTTCTATGCCTGGCTTATTTCACTTAACACAATGACCTCCAGTTCTATCCATTTTGCTGCAAATAATAGGATTTCATTCTTTTTGGCTGAATAACATTCTGTGTGTAGCTAGACCACATTTATCTATTCTTTTGATGATGGGCATCTAGGCTGACTCCATGTGTTAGCTCTTGTGAACAGTGCTGCAGTAAACATGGACACACAGGTATCTCTTTTGTAGACTGACTTCACGTCCTTTGGATATATACCCAAAAGTAGGATTCTGGATCATGCGGTAGATCTATTTAGTTTCTTGAGGAACCTCCATACTGTTTTCATAGTAGCTATACTGTACATTCCTGCCAACAGTGTGTAACGATTCTTTTCTCCATATCCTCACCAGCATTTTGTTTTGTTTTGATAAAAGCCATTCTAACTGGGATGAGGTGATTTCAGTGTGGTTTTGATTTGCATTTCCCTGATAAATAATGAAATCAAACATTTTTGCAAGTACTTGGGGGTTTTTTTGTTTGGTTTTTTGTTCTTGTTGTTTTTTGAGAAGTGTCTACTCAGATCTTTAAATCGAATTCCTTAGTTTTTGGCCAAGTTTTTTTTTAATTCCTTATGTATTCTGGATATTAAACCTCTATCAGATCAATACTTGGCCTATATGTTCTCTGATTCTATAAATTGCCTCTTCTCTCTGTTGACTGTTTCCTTTGTTAGGCAGAAGTTTTTTAGTTTGATGTAATCACATTTGTCAATTTTTGCTTCCTGTGCTTTTGGAGTTGATTGCCATGTGTCTCCCCTATGTTTTCTTATAGTAGTTTCAGGCCTCAAATTCAGGTCTTTGATCCATTGCAGTTGGTGTTTGTATAGGATGAGAGATTGGGTCAAATTTAAATCTCCTGCATGTGGATGTCTTAATTTTTCCAACACCAGTTATTGAATAGGCTGTTTCTTTTCCAATGTATGTTTTTGTAGACTGCTAAGAATTAGTGGCCATAAATATATGTGTTTATTTCTGGGATTTCGGTTCTGTTCCATTGGTTTTATATGTCTTTATGCCAATACCATACTGTTTTGGCTACTGTGACTCTGTAGTATTGTTGAGGGAAATTATGAGCTGAGATAGGAGTCTCTGAGGCAGATTAGCAGGAAGCAATGTTTATTGTGCTGGCACAGACCAAGCAGACTCGTGTCCAAACCCTGAGCCCTGAGAACAAAGGGGACTCACCTTATATACCCTTGCAAGCAGGTTACAGAAGCAAAAAGCAAAGCTCAACCCACATATGGCTGCATGTGATTTCATTGGCTATTTCATTTCCACAGTGCTATGTGACCTTCATCATGTTTCAGTTCTTTTTTTTTTTTCCCCTGTGGTCATTAAAAATCTTTTTCTTTATTGACACACAATATGTCCAAGATACTGTTGTCTGAATAAAACTAGAACAAATAGCATGTACATTGAGGCCATGCATAAGTAAAATTAAATATGTGCTTCACATACATATTTTAGAAAGAAAAATTTCAAGAAGAAAGTTGCCAAAATATTTGCAGCAATTAACTACAAGTAGTGAAAGTTTCAAATGATCCCTACTTAATTCTTTATAAGTTTTTTTTTCATTTGGATTTTTTTATTGAGCATATGTTATTCTTACAACTGGGGAAAATTAAATTATTTTTGCCTTGGGAGGGGGACTTTTGTTCTATTTTGTTTAATAATTGCTTGACGAACATCTTAGTCTGTTCAGCCTGCTGTAACAGAAAGACCTTAGACTGCGATTTATAAACAACAGAATTTTGTTACTTGCAGTTCTGAAGGCTAGAGAGTTCAAGATAAAGGCCCTAGCACATTCAGTGTCTGGTGAGGGCCCATTCATCTTTTTTTTTTTTTTTCCTTTTTCTTTTATTATTCATATGTGCATACAAGGCTTGGTTCATTTCTCCCCCCTGCCCCCCCCTTACCACCCACTCCGCCCCCCCTACCACCCACTCCGCCCCCCCCTCCCGCCAATACCCAGTAGAACATGTTTCAGTTCTTTATAAGTTTTATCTCTCTGCTTTGCCATCTCTTCCCACTGTCCCGTCGTCAGAACACCAGCCTGTCTGTTTCGTTTCTGGCCTCACCTTTCTTTCTTGCTACAGTATGTCTTGAAATTAGGAATTATGAAGCCTCTAGCTTTGTTCTTGCTCAAAGTTGGCTTGACTATTTGGGTCTTTTTTGCTTTCATATGTATTTTAGGATTTTTTTTCTAGTTTTGTGAAGAAAATCACTGGTATTTTGATGACGACTGCATAAATATATCTGTTGCTTTGAGTAAGATAATCATTTTTTTAATTCTTCCAATCCATGAACATGGAAAGTCTCTCCATTTGTGTGTCTTCTGTTTCTTTCACCAGTAAATTTTGTCTTAGGATTTTTAGGGGTTTTTGCAATTTTCATTGTAAAGATTTTTCACTTCTTTGGTTAAGTTTATTCCTAGGTATTTTATTTTGTAGCTATTTTGAGTGGAATTACTTTCATAATTTCTTTTTCATCAAATTATTTATTACTATATTAAAAAGCTACTCATTTTTGTATGTTGATTTTGTATCTTGCTACTTGATCAGTTCTAATAGTCTTTTGGCATATTCTTTAGGTTTTTCTTTCTTTCTTTTTTTTTTTTTAACACAGAACAAGAAATTTTATTTTCTCCAGTGCTGGTGCATAAGGAATAGCAAGCTTAATTAGAGGGGGAGAGAGAGGGAAACTTCAGATACTGAGGTGGATTTCTGAGCAGGTTTAAAACAGTCTCAGGTTGATAGGGTAATAAAATCTTTTAGATATACAGCTTTCCTTTTACTTGATAAAAGCAAGAGCACACAAGGAAGGGGTGAGGATAGGTAAGACACCTAAAAAACTAGCTAGCATTTGTTGCCCTTAACGCAGAGAAACTAAAGCAGATACCTTAAAGCAACTGAGGCCAATAGGAAAAGGGGACCAGGAACTAGAGAAAAGGTTAGATCAAAAAGAATTAACCTAGAAGGTAACACCCACGCACAGGAAATCAATGTGAGTTAATGCCCTGTGTAGCTATCCTTATTTCAACCAGCAAAAACCCTTGTTCCTTCCTGTTATTGCTTATACTCTCTCTACAACAAAATTAGAAATAAGGGCAAAATAGTTTCTGCTGGGTATTGGGCTGGGGGGGGGGGGCGGAGGGGGTGGTAAGGGAGGGGGTGGGGGCAGGGGGGAGAAATGAACCAAGCCTTACCTTATATGCACATATGAATAATAAAAGAAAAATGAAAAAAAAAAAACTAAAAGAACTTTCACTAACAGTTCTGACAATGTGATGTTCAAGTAAAGTCTTTCCACCCAAGTTAAACGAAAAACAGCAAGCAAAGCAAAATTTCCCTAGTATAAGGTATTAGAAATAGTTTGTCTTCTTTGTATTTTCACATACACTTCAATGTCTAAATTGAAACTTTTAAAAAAAGACATCTTAATTTTTGACCTTTAAAAACAGTCAGGACAATGGATTTTCCTGACTGTAGATCACAGTAGCTTTATAAATGATCAAGATAAATATACTAACAATATTTCAGTTGCTCTTGGAAACACATTTTAAAATAATAGCACATGTGATACACCTATCTGTATTTAATTTCTTCTCATCCTTTTAGGACAATGAAGACTATTTAACTTATCTTACACCACAAACTTAGCCTTTGATAACTGTGACTTGGGTAGATTACAAAGTAGAATTTCGAAAGTCTTCTCAACAGACTTTCAGTCCAAATTAACTCAAAGATACTTTGTGGATGTTTTTCTTCCTTCTCATTACATAGTGTCAGTGGGCTCTTGTAGTAGCAGTTTGTCTTGGTCATGATTTACTCTCTCAAAGCCATCTTTTACAGTGGAACATATATAAAAGTTATCTTCCCCAATGCAAGGAAAAGAATCTCAATCAATGACAAAAGCCATAGCCATCCCAGGACATTCTTGAAAACAGATTTTAACAGTCTTAAGATCTCTAGTCTTTTATGATTCTTTTCCCTTTTCACTACTGTGCAGTCACTGTTCTATTGTCTTCTAATCTAATAAAACAAAAAACTACTTTTTTTTTTTTTTTGCCTGAAGATCGAGTTTTTCACTGGCACAGAACTGTTTGGAACGAACCCAAAAGATAGCGGAATGTTGACTCTCTCTTCGAGTAGCTTCCTCCTCTTCCATCAGCATTTACTTTCTATCAGTAATTTCATCACAACCGAGTCCTTGGGTTAGACGATTGACAACCATCAGGGAAAAGAGCTCTTCGATGAAAGCTAACTGGTCAAAGGGGGTCTTCCCGTAGTGCAACTGAAACCCGCCATCCAGGGCAGCTTCCCGGGCTCGGGATGTTCTCAGGAACATCTTGTTGGCTTTCTCGAGGGCGGCGGAGACTGTAGCCCGCACCCCTGAGCGGCTCCTCTTCGGGATAGTCGTAGTCGTCCTCCCAGTCGTCAAATTCCTCATCCTCGCTCTCCAAGTCTGGGTCCGGCTGCTTCCCGGGGCTGGGACAGTTAGGCTGGGACCGTGTTCCCCTCGCGCTGCCATTGGGTGGACCGCCTCCTCCTCCATTGCGCCTTCCTCCTTCAGCTGTGGCGCGCCCGGCTGCGGGAGGGGTTCAGGGATGGCTCCCGGCTCCCAATGCCTGCCTCCATCTGCGGAAGGTCTTCCTCGCCAGGCATCCCATCCATCGGCAGGTCACTGCACTCCTCATACAGCGCCGACAGTTCTGCCATTTCAAAATGACATTGTGGAGAAAAGCTCTCTCGCATAACGCTTTCTGCAAGGCAGGAGATGCGTGCCTGCCTTTCTACGAGTAGAATCACATCGTCTGCAAGCAGAGATACTCTGACTTCCTATGCCTAACTTGTTCAGGGCTTTTATCATTGAATTTTACCAGATGCTTTTTCTGCATCTATTGTGATATTCATCTGATTTTTGTCCTTCATTCTGTTCATGTGATATGTTATGCTTATTGATTTGCATATGTGAACCAACTTGATTATGTCAGGTGCTTTTGATGTGCTATTTAATCTATCAGTATTTTGTAGAGAATTTTTTCATCAGTGTTCATCAGGGATATTAATCTAACAGGTATTTTTTTCTTGTGTCCTTGTCTGGTTTTAATAGGGTAATATTGGCCTTTTTATGGAAGATTTCCTTCTTTCAATTCTATGGAATAGTTTGAGAAGAATTGGCATTAGTTCTTTAAAAGTTTGGTAAAATTAAACAGTAAAACCACATGATGCTGGGCTTTTGTTTGGAGACTATTACTCATTTAATCTCATTACTTGTTATTGCTCTATTTAGGCTTTTTATATCCTGTTGATTTGATTTTGGTAGGTCATACGTATCTAGAAATTTCTTCTAGATTTTTCATTTATTACTATATAGTTTTTTTAAATGTAATCCCTAATGATCCTTTGTATGTGTATGGAATTGCATGTAATGTATCATTTTTGCCTCTAATTTTATTTATATGAGTCTTCTCTTTTTCTTGGTTAGACTAGCTAAAAGTTTGTTGATTTTAATTTTCTGCTTCATTGTTTCAGTCTCTATTTTGTCTGTTTCTGTACTGATCTTTCTTTCCTTCTACTAATTTGGGGCTTGGTTTATTCTTGTTTTTGTAAGTCTTTCAGTTGCATCATTAGGTTTATTTGAAACCTTTCTAATTTTAATGTAGGTACTCATCTGCTTTTGCTGTATCCCTCAAGTTTTGGTATGTTGTGTTATCTTTTTCACTGGTTTCTGATCTCATTGGCCCACTGGTCCATTCATAAGTGTGTTGTTAAAGCTGGGCATGGTGGTACATGTCTGTAATCCCAGCTACTTGGGAAGCAGGAGGATTGTGAGTTTGAGGCCAGCTCAGACCAAAGGTACTGTCAAAACCTGATCTCAAGAACAAAATAAAAGTAAAAGGACTGATGTACAGCTCAAATGGTAGAGCCCTTGCCTAGCATATGCAAGGCCCAGCACCACACACACACACACACACAAAGTGTGTTGTTCAGACACCATGCATTTGTATGTTTTCTACAATTTCTTTTGTTGCTAACTTCTCATTTTATTCCATTGTGATAAAAACATACAAAATATTGTAAAGGCTTATTCTGTGGCCCCCTAGATGTTCTATTCTAGAGAAGGTTCTATAAAGATCTGTCAACTATACTGTAAATTAAGTGGATTTGACTCTGTTTCTTTGTTGATTTTGGGAAGCATGGTTTCTGGATAATCTATGCACTGATGAAAGTGTGACATTGAAATCCCCCTCAGTGTTACTATTGGAGCCTATCTCTCCCTAGGGATCCAGTAGTGTTTGTTTTATAAAATTGGGTACTCTTGACATAGGCATATAGCTTTATAATCATTATGTCTTCTTATTGAATTGATCCTTTGATCATTAGTGATTTTGTTACTTACATTTTTGTCTTAAAGTCTATTTTGTCAGACATGAGTATAGAAACTGTTTGCTTTAGGCCTTTACTTGCTGGAACATAGTTTTCCATCCTTTCACTTTCAGTTTGTGTATGCCATTACTTATGAAGTAAGTTTCTTGTAGGCAAAATACTGGTGTTTTGTTTTGTTTTATCCATTCAGCCAGGGTCTTTTAGTTGGAGAATTCAACCCATTTACATTCAAGGTTAACATTGATAGGTAGGGATTTATTCCTGTTATTTTGTTGATTTTTCTTCTAGCTGTTTTGAATAGTCTGTTCTTTCCTCCTCTTACTCATCTTTATGGTTTGATGGTTTTCTGTATTGATAGTGTTTGATTCTTTCCTATTTCTTTTGTGGATTTACTTTTCTAGGGGAATTCATACTTTCACAGGCCTTCACTTCTGGAAATAGAATTCCCTGAAGTATCATTTGTAGGGCTGGTCTGGTGATCAAGAATGTTCTGTTTTTGCTTATCTTAAAAGATCTTTATTTCTCCTTTTCTGAAGGATAGCTTTCCTATGTATACAATCTTAGTTGGCAGTTATTTTCATTCAGGTCTATATCTTCCACTCCCTTCTGACTTGCACAGTTTCTGCTGAGGAATCTGCTGTTGGTCTAAGAGAAATTCTCTTACATATGACTTCACACTTTTCCCTTTCATATTCTCAATTTTTTTCTTGTTTTGCATGTTTGACTATAATTTGTGATGGCAAATGTCTTTTCTGGTCATGTCTATTTGAGGTTCTATAAGCCTACTGCACATGGATATCCTTCTCTTTCCCCCAGATTAGAGAAGTTATTGGTTGTGATTTCATTGACTAGATTTTTTATGCTCTTCTCCATTATCTCCTCACCTTTGGGCAAAGATGTGGATGTTTGCTATTTTAATAGCATCTGAAAGATCTTGTATAGTCTCTTCATTCTTTCCCTTGTTTGTCTGAATGGGATATTTCAAAATACCTAGCTTTAAGTTCAGATATTCTTCCTTTCCACTTGATCAGTCTTTGGTTGAGGCTTTCAACTGAATTTTTTTTGACATTGAACTTTTCAATTCCAAGATTTCTTTTTGCTTCTTTTCAACATTGCTATTTCTTTGCTTAATTTCTTGCTCATATCCTACATTGTCTTCCTAACTTCCTTTAACTGTTATCTTGAATCTCACTGATACTTTTTATAATCACTCGTTTAAATTCTTTCTCAGGTGTTTCTTCCATTTTAATTTCTTTTGAATCCAGTGCTGCGTTCTTTTGGAGGTATATTACCTTGTGTTTTTATTTTAATAACTCTTGTGGTTCCTACATTCAGATTTGTACAACTGGTAGAACAGATTACTACTCTTATGAGGTGGTCTTCTTAGTAAATGGCTTTCTCCTGAAGATGTGTCTTGGGGGGGTTAGTTTGTTATATAGGCTTTGATTCTAGCTGGGCACTATAATGTAGCTTGTTTGATTAGTGAATTTGAGCACAGCTCATACTGTATTGCTGCTGCATAGATTCACTGTGTGCAAGTTTGGGGACATTCTTTCAGTCTGTGTGGTGTAGGAAGCATGGGTGTGGGATGCTCATGGTGTGTTATAATGGGTGTTTCCTCGGGTACTGCTGAAGCTAGCTCTGCAACTAGCAGTGGCTTCTGGCACCTATAACACCCCCAGTGGTAAGCACCCGAAACACTTGTCCTTCAGCCAGTCAGTGGTACAGACCAGACACTGCACCAGAAGAAACAGTAACTGGAACACTCCCTCTGTGGAATTCATACCTAGTCCTGACAGTGTGGAGCATCTGGCAGCAGAAACTACAGTGTTCCTCTTTATGAATTCTGTGGTAGCACCTGCCCAAGAGTGGAACCTTGACCAGAACCTGGAAAAATTGCACTGGGAACCCCCTTGCAGTGCATGTCTGGAACGGTGGGGAGGGTCGACAGCCAGAGGCATGGAGTTGCTAATGGACCTCTTAGCCTTGCTGCTTTTGAGGAACTCACAGACCTACCATTTCAGCTGAAGAAAGGCTACATTCTTTCCTGAGGTTGCCATATATGAGTGCTATCTCTTGAAGGTTGGGGCAAATGTAGGTTCACCCCTGAGCTCCTGCCATTGCTTTTCCCTGCTCCATGGGGGAATGACTCCATTCTGTCATACTGTATGGATCCTTGTTAAGGACTTAGGACTTACAGTGTAGGGATACTGTAAGTATACAATACCGCAGCAGGGTATTGGCTCAGGTGCCTGAAAAATGCAAAAGTAATAATGGTTTGACTGTCACTGAAATTGAGAGATTTATCCTGGTAGCCAATAGCTTTATTTGTTTTGCAGTTAGTCTCCTACACTATCACTTGTAAATGTTTGCATGAGGAAATTGGTTGCAAACATTTTCATTACTCATCTGAATTCAAGTCCTGTTGATTCTACATCAACAATCTATTGTTCCTTTATTTCTACTATCATCCTGATGTAGGTCCTTATCTCCTACTTCTACTATTGCCAAGACTTACACTGGATTCCCTTTTTCCCATTCTCCTCCCTCCCATCAATCCACCCTACACGTTCCTGCTCAAGCACCACCCAGTGCTGCTTCTGTAGAGTGATGAGATACATCTCCCCACCCACCCACCCCAAAAAAGGAGAGCTTGGAAGGGAAGAACAAAGTAAAAGGGTTGTTCAAGGACATTTTGCACTTGTGTGAACTTGCTCTCCCCCAGACAGTCTCTGTACTGCCTCTAGGTTGCCCCTCCTTCTTCCTCATTGTTTCCTCCATCTCTCAAAGTTTTAGGTTTCAGCGGAGTGGGGGGTTTTTCCCATATTATGTGGTGTGGCAATGATTCTCAATGAGGTATATAAAGTGAAAATCTGATATAATAGTCAAATTACACTTTGAAACACCAACACTACCCTGAGGGTGGTCCAGTGTTCCTTGCTTACTTCCCCCACACTAGTTAAGAAGCCCCCAAACAGATACTACCTAAAAAGCAGTGAAGTCAGGTTGCCTAGCTCCTCTCACTCCAAGCTGGGTTTCTTCATCTTTTCCATATCTGGCATTCTGAGGAAATGATAGCATTCACATGACACACCAGGTAAATGGAGGGAACTCTGTAGAGTAGGTCTCTTTGATCACTCAGACCCCTCCAAGTTTCCTGAGGTTGGGGTTCACCTTCCTGCAGCAGCCAATCTGAGAGTCTGTCATAAAGGATATGTTTGCTGAATTAAATGGCTTTTCTGATTTTTTTTTCTAAGCTGTTGCTGAGTAGGAATGGTTGTCTCCCTAAGTTACAGTTTTTGATGTATCTCCACTCTATACCCTGCATGAAATATGCCTTGATTCTCCATAAGCATTGCTCTGTCTCTCATAGTCATGTATAGTCTGGACAGTCATTAATTTGGTCTGGCCCTTCAGAAAATGGAACTGACTTATTCATACCCACTTTGGGGCTACATGAGCTATGGTGGGTGTTCAAATGTGCCCTTCTTGAAGGCATAAGGAAATGGTAGAAACTTCTAGAAACCCACTACCTGATTGATATCACCATGGGGCTTTCTCCACACGAGAAAATCATATTTCCTCTGCTTCTGTCTTTATAGGAATTCAGAAACAGGCTTGGGAATCACCTGAGTTCCCCGTCCCACACCTCTGTTGCATCTCAGCACAACTCAGCGAGTTCCAGAATGTTGCTGCAAAGGCTCCATCAAGACTGTGCACTGAGGATGGCTGTGGGTCTGGCTCTAGTTGCCCTTCTTTTTGCTTTTCTTGTCAAGGTCTATAATTAGAATGCAACTAAATGAAGCATCTGTGGAGTTTCTAATTAAAATCTTCAGTGAACAGGAAAGTGGCCACATCACTTCTCAAAGGGCAGTCACCTGAACCGGTTGTGCTGCCTGCTCTTCAGCCCACGTTTTAATGAGGCTCACCCTATCTCATGATGAGTGGGGCCCACTGGCTATTTGACCTACATCTGAATCACAGCTGCTGTAGGAAATCTTTCAAATGAGACTCCTTTTGGCTTATTTTTAGCAGGAAATGCAAGTGGTTGCATTTTTTTAAAAACCTCTCATCTTCAAGTCAAACCTAACTGTACAATAGCTCTGGTCATTTTTTCTTTATGTGCAAGAATTTTCAATCCATAACAAACAGTTTTAAGTGTATCTTCACCTTCAGGCTTTGTTTGGCTTCCCAGTGCTGCAAACATCTTTTCACAGCAGATGTGTTCCTGAAAAGTTTATATAAAAGCCTATTTTTGGAACTTGAATTCTTTTGGAATGCACAAGGAGAGTCTGCCACTTAGACTCTTGGCAACATTTTGTGAACTGTGAGGAATCACCACTTCTACAGCACCCACCAACACTGAAAAACTGAGCTTGTCTAAAACGAATGGTGCCCTTTCTCTGACATTGTTGAGCAATTAGACTACTAAGTGAAACAATTTCTTTAATAATAAAAGCAATTGGTATAATAAGCAAATCTTATGTTTATCAAAATTTAAATAACTTGAGGCTGGCAGAGCGGCTCAACTCACTGAGCCTCAGAGCATGAGGTCCTGAGTTCAAATCCCAGGACCAGTTTAAAAAAAAACAATTTAAATAAGTTATTTGGATTATATAGACATAAGAAAATCAAGTGTCTTGTGGTTACCATGGGATTGTTTTCATCTCTGATGCCATACCCTCACTTAGCTTTTCCTTTTGTGTATCTTACAAGGAGCCCAAATTAAAATTTTATGTCAACAGTTGGCAAATGAAAAAATTCATGCAAGTGCACACAGTTTTACGCCAGTATACTTCTCCTAAACGTAGTATGTGCTTCTATAAGGAGCTCACATTTAAAGTACAAAGACCTGGCTCTGCCTCTCCGAGTACTGTGGTAGTGCATACATCTGGGAGCATGCCTCACTTCTCAGGAGGAATGAGATGTGTTGGCAGAAGACTGGGGCCTGCGGATATTTCCTTTCTTGAACTATATGCAGTCATTTCCTTGTTAACAAACAGTGGGCTCCAATGTGGCATTCATTTAATAAACAAATAAACAAAAGCCAGCAGAGATCAAAATTCTATCCAGAGCCTAGAGTCACACTATAAAGGACATGGAGAAAGGTTTTCCCATACACTAGACCTGTGGTATTTGCAGGTGTATGGTTCCAGGAGACCACCACTGAGGAAAACGAGTGCTTGGGATGCACAGAGCTCAGTATTGAACTACAGAAGCTTGATTCATTTTTCCCACAGCACCACCAAACCTCTGCTGAAGGCATGCTGCCTTTCAACAAATGTTGAATTTTCATTTTATAATTTCAATTAACCACATTCACTTTTATCTTGCTTTTGGGGAGGCAGGTTTTCATAAAATTAAGGACAGGTAAACACTCAGATCACATAATGCCAAGCTTACTTAAGAGATTCTCCACACATCAACTGAGCTGTACAAAATATACACCTGGAACTTTTTTTTAAAATTTTTTTGGAGTTTTTTATTTTAAAAAGTTTTTTGATGATATTTGATCAAAACCACATGTAATAAATCCACAAGTAAGGTAAGCTTAATGCACACATTGTAGTCAGCACCAGCAGGCTCTTCATGCACCTTCCCAGCCATTAGCTCCATCCCCCTTCTATCTACTACTGTAAATTGGGCTGCCTTTTTATGACACTTACATAAATGCAGTCATGCAACATGCGGTATTTTTTTGTATAACACTGATTGTGAGGTGCATCCAGGTTGGTTGTAGCAGTGATCCATTCACATTCATTGCTGAATAGTATTCTGCTGTTTAAAAATACCACAGTGTATTTATCAATTCTAATTTGAGTTGTTTCCAATTTTTTGGCTATTATGAACCATGCTGCTATGAAGATGCTTTGGAACACATAAGTGTGTGAGTGGTGCATAGCTATCTGGGAATGGAATTGCTAGGTTGCAGCATTTGCATATGTTTAGCTTTAGTAGACACTACCAGTGACTTTCTGAAGTGGGGTTGTACCAGTTTATATCCCTCCCAGCAGATGATAACCTGAACCCAGAATTCTCACTTTTTTTCTCTTTGTACCTTTGCTATTCTTCAGCAGGTCTGTCTCTGCTGCCTCCTTGCAGTGGGTCAGCCCTATTTTAATAGTAATGACATTGATTAGCCTTTAAATGTGGTAGACTGATGCTAATCAGTCCTGAAGAATCAACTTTGGGATAGGTATTCTAATTTAATTAAAAAAAATTAGAAACAACACTAAGTAATTGAGAAAAGAATTTCCATTTAACTAAGAAAAAACTTTGAGGACTCACTGGGTGTGGTGGTCCATGCCTATAATCCCAGCTATGCAGGAAGGATAGGTAGGAGAATCACAATCCGAGACCAACCTGGACAAAAAGATGAGACTCTATCTGCAAAATAACTAAAACAAAAAAGGGCTGGGGGGCATGGCTCAAGTAATAGAGCACCTGCCTAGCAAGAATGAAGCCCTGAGTTCAAATGTCAATACCACCAAAAATAATAAAGACAAGAGAGAAAGGGAGAAAGGAAGAAAAGGGGAAAAAGTGAAAAAGACATCCTTAAGGCAACAACAAAAGTAATTATGTGAGATGATGGATATGCAATTTCTTGGCTGTAGAAACCATTTCACCATGTGTATCAAAGCATCACGTGGTATACATACCCTACATAAAATGAATGTGCATATGAAAAGGCTTGCCTGGCCCCCAAGAAACCCTGGGGTATTATAGTAACCTCACAGGATATCTGTGATAGTTTAAACTTTTGAAGGAACATTTGTCAGACACCATGCAAACTACTAACTCAGAATAGTTCAGTTTTCAACATTAGTTTGTACAGCACTTTTGATGTCATCTTTGTAAGACTGGATTTTTGGTAGTTGCTGTGATAAAAATCAAGTATGAAATAAAAATGTGGAAAAGAAATCAGCATGGTGATCACACTCCAGTGTTTGCGCTCCATAATGCTGAACAGATGCATACCTCATTAATAAGTAATGGTGGCAATTTTAATATGCATTAAAATATTTTCTTTCAAGTGACACATTACTTTTTCAAATAGTTCTTATAAGATATTAGGACATGAATGTTTATTGAGTTGTTAGGACCTACCAACTTAATAAACAGAGTGGTTAGATGTTTCTTTTTGCCTTGGGGTGCTATGAATCAAGAAAGAAAGATTGAAAACAGCTTTTCCTAAGGTACGGCCTAAGGATCCATGCAAACATATTTAATCGGGGGTCCTAAACAGTTTTAAATATTTTCCCTTATTTTTAAATTTAGCTGTTCAGTAACACATCTTTGTAAATTTGGTTTCTGTCTCTTCCTCCTCCCCTCCCAATACACACTTCTTACTGGGGATTGAACCCAGGGTCTCCTCTCATGCTAGGCATGTGCTCTACCACTATAGCCTCATCCCCAGCTAAGTTTGATGTTTACATTGTTGAAATGATGACGTTAAGTCTCTGAATCATTTGGAGACAGATAAGGAAAAGGCGTAAGATTTTTAGCATCAGCAAAACTTTGGTTTAAATTCCAGCTGGGCCACTTTTTCTTTTTGAGCCTCACCTATAAAATAGGGACAGGACAAGATTTTCTTATAAGATTACTGAAAGACAACATGTGATCGTATATATAAATTGCTGCATTCTTGACTCACCATTTCCTCTCGTTTCCCAACTTTAGCTATTTAAAGATGCAACCCAATTTTATAACTAAAATTAGGTGTTTGAACTTTTGGCAATACATGACCACCCCAAAATTATATAGAGAATAAAAAAATTCCTGCCTCAAAGGACATGGAGGCTGATTCTAACAAATGCAGCGAAAGAAGAAAATTTCAAAGAAAATAGATTGCAGCTTTATTTCAAGAGATCAAAGTAATGATTAAATTTGAGCAAAGATTTTGGGTGGCCCATCTAAGACCAAGAAGTTTTTCCATGGCCAAAGATGAAAAGAGCTACCGGATTAATAGGGAGGCCTAGAAGTCATGCCCTTCCCCACCCTGTCTTGAGGGTAAGAGAGGCAGACACTATTATTCTTCCTTAGTTTTCTGTCAGTTATTTTCTCCCAGTATTATTTCTTGAAGTTCTCTAGCCAAAATATCCCAACTGTGTGGAAGTCAAAGTGAAGGAGTTCATTTGGTCTCATGGTTTCCCTCGTTCACAGGCATCTGACTGCGCTTACTAGTACTGTTGAGGAAAGTGTCAGAAATAAGTGCAGGAGCAACAGCCTTGGGTGAAGGCAAGGGAACTGCAGAGTCCAGACCAGCCTGCAGAAGGGGGATTTTAACTGCCAAGTTTATCTAAACTGCTTTTAGCATGCCTAAATAATTATAATAACCATATATGTTATCCCAGAGTGGTTCTAAGGCCAAGCTTTTAACTTCTGTATTTACCTCTAAATTCTATAGAGAGTAATAAGACCTAAGGATTTCCAAACAGATATAGGGAATGTTGTTTACTTACAACATTTTATATTTGGTACATGTAATATACCATCACGTAGGATATACATAAGTAATGATCTAATTATAGACCACAGCTTACCTTTCAGCATTATCTCCCTCAAAGAGTCACTTGGAATGACTCTGACACTGTGAACCCTGAAAGTGTTTCCCATGCTACCTTCTGAACAGTAAGGATTCCACTCTTGCAGGAGGCTATTTTTATATCTTTTCCCTTCCAGAGTACTTTGTTTCGAAATAACCAGACACATTTGAAACATCTGGTGGTGAAAGCATAAGATTGGACTGAGTATATAGATAGGGGACACTGGGAAAATTCTTATGGTGCTAAACCTCTTAAGAAAATACCTTGCAACCAGACTTTCCTTAAAAACTAGACTTCCCCTGGACATCATGAAAGCAGCTTTATACTCCTAACAAAGTCAAGTCCCAGACCATATGGCAACACAGATGAATTCTACCACATATTTAAAGAAGAATTACTCCCAGTCCTTCTCAAGTTCTTTTACAAAATTGAAAAGAAGCAAATATTTCCTAACTTAGTCTATAAGGCCAGAATTATCCCCATACCATAGTCAGATAAAGACATCACAAGGCAGGAAAACCACAAGCCAAGATTCCTTATGAATACCAAAATTACCAACAACATACTCGAAATTTAATCCAGCAGCACATTAAAATGATTATTTATATTGATGATGACCAAATGAAATTTATCCTAGGAGTTTGAGGATTGTTCAACATAAGGAAATCCATGTACTTCATCACTAACAGTCAAAGGTCAGAGGTCACAATTAACACAGAAAAGTCACTTAAAACCTATTACTTTCATGGTAAAAAAATATCAGAAAACAAGGAATAAAAGAAATTCTTCAACATGATAAGAGTATGAAAAACCCATAGCTACAATGTTGAAAGTCTAAAAGTTTTCTTGCCAGGATCTGCAACAATACTATTCAACATTGTACTTGAAGTTAAATTGAGAGCTGTTGTACAACAAAATGAAGCAACACCCATCAAAATTGGAGGAGATACAACTATATTTGCAGATGACATGATCCTATTTATAGAGAAATCCACATGAAAGCTACTGGAGCTAATTAAATGAACCAAGCAAAGTTGTAGATTACAAGACAAAAAACACAAAAATCAGGTGTTTCTATACACCAGCAATGGGCAATCCAAACAAGAAATTCAGTAATTTCATTTTCCACAGTCTCTCAAAAGTACTTAGCTCTTAATTAAGTACTTAAGTACTCAAAAATAAATCTAATCAAAAAGGTGAAAAAAAATCATTGCAGAAAATTTAAGAATACCTAAAAAAATTGGAAAGATACCGTGTTGAGTAGAAGACTTAGCATTAAGATGCTACCCAAAGATAGCTATGTTCAATGAAATCTCTATTCACATTCTAACAGCCTGCTTTGCAAAATTAAATGGGAAATCTAATACTCAAATTCATATGGAATTTCAAAGAGCTCAAAATAGTCAATAAAAATCTTGAAAAAGAACAAAGTTGGAGGACTCACACTTCCCAACTTCGAAGTTGCGTTAATTATAACTGTGTGGAATTGGCATAGGACAGACATATGGACCAATGAAATAGAATAATTAGCTCAGAAATCAATTCTCACAAATATGGTCAATTGACTTTTGACAACGGTGTCAAGACAATCCCATGAACAAAGGACAGTCCTTTCAAAAATAATTCTGGAGGCTAAGCACCATACTTCATGCCTGCAATCCCTGCTACTCAGGAGATGGAGCTCCTTCCCTTTCCTCCCTTCCTTCCTTTCCTTTCTTTCTTTTTTCCTCCCTTCCTGGTGCTGGGGATAGAACCCAGAGTCTCACACATGCCAAACTTCACTCTACCAATGAGCTACACCTTCCAGCTCTAACTGATCTTGAAAACATATTTAGTGAAATAAGCCAGACACAGAAGCACAAGTATTTTATGACTCCACTTACGTGAGGTACTACAATAGCTAAGTTCACAGAGTCAGAAGGTAGAATAGAGCTTGGAGTTGAGGGAGGGGGGAAGGGAGAGCTATTATTTAATGGATACAAAGCTTACCTGGTATCATTTTTTTTTAAAGTGTGTTAGTTACAAAATAATAGATGGGAAGTGACTAGAAATTAGACTAAGAAATAAGCTCAGTTCATGTTGTGAACAGTTTTGATACTATGCTAAGGAATCTAGATTTCAACAGCAAAGGAGGAGACAGGGTAGACTTCTAAACCAGCTTCTAAATATATGGCAGGCTATGAAGAGATTCATGTTTGGATAGATAACCAGTGACAATGTGGAGAATGGCCTGTTGTACTGATGCTTCTGGTCCATGAGTTTTCCTTACCTTACCCTATACTGACACTTTTGGGATCATACAACATAGTAATCACTTTCTCCAGGACCACAAAGCAAGGCTTAGGAAGAGTTAAAGCAATGAAACTAAGGGCAGAGAGAGACTTACTTGTGGTCAAGTTTCCCCAAGTGTTCATTTCCAGAAGAGCTGTTAGCAAGCTCCAGCTCAGCCAGTTGGCGGTGGTCCTTGTTCTTGTCATTGCCGTTACTGACACCCTTGTTGATGATGCTGTGTGCTCTTTTGTTTGTTTTGCAATTGTTGCTGTGACATAGCTGGAACCAGATGTGTGGATCTCATCACTCTTTTAATTAGGAAAGTGCCTCGGTAAGAGGCAAGCGTCTGTCTTTGTAGTTCAGCATCTTTGATCCTCACCTAATCTATTCTTTGGCACTTCCACACTGAATGGCTTCTGGGACTTAGCAACCCTTTATCCCTCCAACACCTGATACCTTCTGTGCTTCTCTACAGTGATTTATTAGATGATTGACTCCAGCTTTCTGGTTTTGGTCTTCTGTATCTCAGATTGTCACCACACCTGCTCAG
Source organism: Castor canadensis (assembly GCF_047511655.1). Classification (NCBI taxonomy): domain Eukaryota; kingdom Metazoa; phylum Chordata; class Mammalia; order Rodentia; family Castoridae; genus Castor; species Castor canadensis. Next base: position 34,754,775 of record NC_133393.1, on the reverse strand, counting down.
TTAAGAATGCATATGCTCTCTTCTTAATACATGCATGGGAATACTTTAAAAAGCCACCAGTGATATCTATCTCAGGCTATGATCTTAGAGAGCAGATGTTCCTGGTTTTTTGTTTCTGTGTTTGTGTTTTCAGTCTGTGTGATTTCCACAACCTTACTTGGTATCATTTGAGATATGAGACAGGGTCTGCAACCAACAGACACCACTTCATGGTCCACTACTGCCCTCAATTCCAAGCTTCACAGGCAAACTCTAAATTCCTGATCTCCGGCCCATTAAAGTGTTAAAGCTTATCATGTTTGAAGACTGGAGGAGCTATAGTTCACTGCAAGCTCTGTGTTTTAGGCCTAAGAAAACCTAGCTATTACACAGCTTCTCATTCAGAAGATGATGGTGAATAGTCAGTACCACAGCTCATTTTGTTCCCTGAGAGCCATGCCAGGAGCTAAACAGAAAGTCAACAAGAAGATGGACCATGTAGAAGCTAGGCCTCATCTAGAGGGAGCAAGATTGTTTTAATTCTACTTTACATAGAGCAGTTTTTAAGTCAAATTGGGTTTTGAGAATGCTCTGTGAGCCCCAAAGGAGGGTCTGCTGTAGCTGTTGCCCTCCACGACTCCATCTTTCTTTGTTGTTTTCATTGCCATTGTCCAATTGCTTTTCTTCTCACACAGTCCTCCTAAACGTAGATATCTGACTACATCAAGCTCAAGGTAAGATTCTCAAGCATTTAATTAGGATCCCTTTTCTCTTTTTTCTCTTTTTAGCCAACATCCTCCAAGATTTTTGAAGGCAGAAAGATTGAAAGTTCCAAAGCAATTTAAGAAAAGTAAAAGTTCATTGGATATCTGTCTAAAAAATTTAATTTTACAAACTAGATTGTCTTGGGCAATTGGAATTATCAAAAGCTACAAGAAAATTCAGCAGCTAAAAATGTTGAAGTTCAGGTTGAAGGATATTTTTTAATGCTCTTAAACAAACAAATCAAAAGTTAAAAAAAAAAAAAGGAAAAGGCAATTTAACACCAGCTTTCCCTCACGCTATGTGGCAAAGTCAAGCTGTCTCTCTGAGGAACTGCCGTAACTCCAATTAATATTGAAAGCAAAACCTGTGGCAACCCAACATTGAAATCACAAATTTAAAGCTCCAGAAATTCACCACTGGCTGCCTTCTGCTAACCAATCCTAAACAGTCTCTGTTTCTCTGTAATGTGTCAGGGAATTCAAACTTTCTTACAGTGATATTTGAAGTTTGCGCAGAGATAAGAGTAGATTTCAAAGACAGACTGCTCTTTCTCAGGACTTGAAAAGGCAACTGGGGCTGGGTGGCTCATGCCTGTAATCCCAGCTACACGGGAAGCAGAGGTAGGAGGATTGTGGTCTGAGGCCAGCTGTGGGCAAAAACACAAGACTAAATCCAAAATATAACTAAAGCAAAAGAGGGCTGGGGGCAAGGCTCAAGTGGTAGAGCCAAGTATGAAACTGTGAGTTCAAATGCCAGTATTGCCAAAAACAAAAGGCAACTAGTGTTATGTCCTTCTGCTACAGCTGACTACTGGTCCATATTTATAAGGGAGGGGGGTGAACCCTAGGTCAGCCTAGTATAAGAGTCAGAGAGTCATAGGCCTTATTGGTGGACCCCTTTATTTTACAGATGAAGTCCAAGGTTAGAAAGAAATAGTTGACTTGTCTAAGGCCAGCCCTCTAGTTTGGGCCATTTCTAAACAAGGATCCCAAGTACTCTCTTTGGTATTGAGATGCTTTGAGGCTAAACTATGAACTTAACTGTTGAGTTGGTTCAGGTCTGTTCACCATTGCATCATGTGATTTATCCATACCAGGGTAGAGACTCAGGAAATGAATGAACCAATAAATGAACATCTCAGAATGTCTAGATACCAGATCACCAAAAGTGTTAGCTGAATGGTCTGAGTTTTCAAAGGTCCACTAAGAAATGGGGAAGGGCTTAGCATGACCATTGAGATTAATTGTTATGCCTCTTCATCATATCAAGTACCATCTTTTGAAACCCAAGATTTGGGTTATAGAATACCTACACACATATCATCACTTGGTCCTTCCAGGTGAAAGAAAACTAACTCAGCATACCTCAGATAACTACTACTCTATGTGATCCCATTCTAATAACCCAGAGAGATCTCACATGGTCTCTGTGACATGGCCCCAAACTGGGCTTTTATGAGATGTTGGGCTTGGTGACAGAAAAAAATAATAGTATTTAAAAAAAAATTTCCATCTAACTAAAACAATAAAATTTTTTCATTTGGAAAAGAATTTTTAAAAATTGTCATCAGAAGAATGAGGAAGAACACAAAACTTCAGACTGCACTAGAAGATAACATACAGTCAGCCTTTAAATTATCCAGAAGCTCAGTGGCAGATTGCTTCCTATCATCTGTGAGGCCCTGGTTTCAGTCCCCAGCACTGAGGTGGAGTTAGGATCCAAGATGGCTCACTAGAGATTCCCTGAGTGTGGATCTGCCACAAAGAAGAAAGAGGGCAACAAAGGAAAAGTGGTATTTTGAGGACAGTAATTGACGGAGAACTTTGGAAATCAACAAGGAAGTGACAAGAACCCTAAATAGCATGGAAAGCCAAAAAGACAACCTAAAGAAAAGTACAATGAAAATTGTAACATCAACCCTGGGCACTTGGACAGGGGATAAAGGAATAGGAGGGTATGCCATATTGTGGGGAAAGGTAAGCTGGAAAATACCATTTGCTCCTATCATAGCCACAGACTGGCAGCTCTAACTGCAGAAGAATGTCACAGTCTCTATAGGCTTTAAATTCAGTTTGAAATACTAGCTGGTCTCAGAGCAACTACTCTGCTCCAAATAAGAAAATCACACTGGGTCCCACAAACCCTAGAACCAAAGCTGCTACAACAGACATGGTGAGACTCCATCCTGTTTTAGCTGCCAGCAGCTGGCCTCTTAGATCACCAGAAGCCATCAGCATCCTACAACTTCAGGCCAGGCAGCTGCCAGAGCTAAAAGCCTGAGCCCACCCTCACTTGCCTCAAAGGAACAGGTCTTCCCAGCATGCAGCCTTGGGATATGGTTACTGGTGCTAAAACCCTGGCATCACTGCCACCTGTCCCTTGGGACTTGGAGGTGTCCCATTTATACCTGCAACTCTAAGACCATACCCACCAACACCATGAGTCCCCACTCCACCAGCACCTTCCCTGCATGATGTGGGGACACTCCCATCAATGTTCTGGAGCCTCAGGACCACAGATACCAAAGGCACAAATGTCAGTGTCACCCATACTTACTCTGCAGGACTCAGTCTTTTCCATATCTTGCATCTCTAGAAACATGGATACCAGCCCTCTAATGGTACCAGCACATGCCTTGTGGGATCTAAGGAAAGTATCCTCCACAGCTTACAGTTTTGATATACAGCTGATGCTGCCAAGCCCCAAAATCACCCATTCTTGTCTTTCCTGTCACTGTAGGACCTGGGTGAATACTTCACCATGTTTCAAGGGACATTAACATTACATGACAAGCCCTAGGTTCATTCACAGTCACCCCATAGACAGGGAAAGACTGTTTTGCATCCCACAAACATGAACCTATTGCTACCATTTTTGCAGACCCCAATATCACTCATAATCATCCATGGGATCTAGGAAATGAGTCCTAGAACTAGTTCCAGAACTATGGTTCTATACTATAGCTCCACATCCCACACAACCAAGACCATGACTGTTACCATCATATGTCCCAGTGACATTAGGCTTGACTTTGTGGGGCTGAAAGGACATGAGCTTTTTGCAAGTCTATGTCAACTACAAAGTAGTATAACTACTGTGATGAATTACTGCAGTGTAGACTATTGAGGTACCCAGAGAGGCTGCTAACATCAACTATAGCTGAAGATATCACACAGAGGCTACATATTTGGGCTCACATATAACCAAAGCTAAAGTACCTACCACTGACTCCAAATATCCCATCTAAATGAAAAAATCTTTTTCCACATAAGTTGCTGCACAAAGTTGGAAGAAGAAACTCTTACACCAGATGTGCAGACATCAAAGCAGGAACATAAGAAACATGAAAAAAGGACACCTCACAGAAACACAGTAGTCCTCCAGAAATACATACTCACTTGAAGGAAATCTAAGAAATGCCTGATAAAGAAACCAAACTAACCTCACTCAGAAAGATGTTCTCCAATTCCATCCATTTACCAGCGAATGATAACATTTCATTCTTCTTCATGGCTGCATAAAATTCCATTGTGTATAAATACCACATTTTCTTAATCCATTCGTCAGTGGTGGGGCATCTTGGCTGTTTCCATAACTTGGCTATTGTGAATAGTGCTGCAATAAACATGGGTGTGCAGGTGCCTCTGGAGTAACCTGTGTCACAGTCTTTTGGGTATATCCCCAAGAGTGGTATTGCTGGATCAAATGGTAGATCGATGTCTAGCTTTTTAAGTAGCCTCCAAATTTTTTTCCAGAGTGGTTGTGCTAGTTTACATTCCCACCAACAGTGTAAGAGGGTTCCTTTTTCCCCGCATCCTCGCCAACACCTGTTGTTGGTGGTGTTGCTGATGATGGCTATTCTGACAGGGGTGAGGTGGAATCTTAGCGTGGTTTTAATTTGCATTTCCTTTATTGCTAGAGATGGTGAGCATTTTTTCATGTGTTTTTTGGCCATTTGAATTTCTTCTTTTGAGAAAGTTCTGTCAGAGAAACTAAAGCAGATACCTTAAAAGCAACTGAGGCCAATAGGAAAAGGGGACCAGGAACTAGAGAAAAGGTTAGATCAAAAAGAATTAACCTAGAAGGTAACACACACGCTCAGGAAATCAATGTGAGTCAATGCCCTGTATAGCTATCCTTATCTCAACCAGCAAAAACCCTTGTTCCTTCCTATTATTGCTTATACTCTCTCTACAACAAAATTAGAAATAAGGGCAAAATAGTTTCTGCTGGGTATTGAGGGGGTGGGGGGAAGAGGGAGGGGGCGGAGTGGGTGGTAAGGGAGGGGGTGGGGGCAGGGGGGTGAAATGACCCAAGCTTTGTATGCACATATGAATAATAAAAGAAAAAAAAAAAGAAAGAAACCAAACTAATGATCTTAGGTAAACTCAGTGATACGTAAGAGAATAAAGATGGAGGGTACAATGAAATGAGGATATAAATGAGAAATCCCACCAAAGAAATAAAAATCATTAAAAAAGGAACCAATCAGGAAGCTTGGAGTTAAAGTTTTCAATCAATGAAATAAAAAATTAAGAGCTTCTACAACAGGTTAGAATAAATAGAAGAATCTCTGACATTGAGGATAGGTCTTGGTCTCTCAAGTAGCTAGGATTATAGGCATGAGCCACTGACAACCAGAAAAATAGTAACATATTTTAATCAATATTCATCATATGAATGAATCACTTAATATGTTTTCTTTTGTGAGTGGTTTCTTTCAATTAATATTTTTATCATCCATGTTTACCACTTTTTTCCCTCCTGTGGTACTGGGGTTTGAACTCAGGGCTTCTCATTTGCTAGGCATATGGTCTGCTACTTGAGACACACCTCCAGCCCTGGATGGGAGATTTTTAATTGCTGCTTAAATCTAATTTCTCATTATTAACCCACTGAGATTTTCTACTTCTTTTTGATTCAATTTTGGTAGGCTATATGTGTTCAGGAATTTATTTCTTCTCGGTTTTCCAGATTTTTAGCATGTAATAATTCATCATAGTTTCTTGTGATTCTTTGTGTTTCTATGGTATCAGTTGCAATGTCTTCCTTTTCTTCTCTGATTTTTTAAAAAATTTTTATTTTTTTATTATTCATATGTGCATATAATGCTTGGGTCATTTCTCCCCCCTGCCCCCACCCCCTCTCTGATTTTATTTATTTGAGTCTTTTCTCTGTTTTTCTTAGACAAATTCAAGGTTTGTTCATTTTGTTACCTTTTTTAAAAAAACAATTCTCATTGACTATATATATATATATATATATATATATATATAATGTGAATATAATACACACACACATATATATAAGCTTTGAATTTGTGTTCTAATCTTTATTTCTTTTCTTCTACTAATTCGGCGGGACAGTTTCCATGCTTTTCTATGTCCTTGAGATACATTATTAGGTCATTTATTTGAAGTCTTTCTAGTTTTTGATGTATGCTTTTATTGCTATAAATTTCTCCTTTAATACTACTGTTGCTTTATCTCAAGGTTTTTGTTGTTTTAAGAGCCTACACTTGCTAGCAGTGCTCTACCACTTGAGCCACATTCCTAGCTCTTTTTTGTTTTTTTGGGACAAGGTATCATTTTGTAGTTAAAGGTAGCCTCAAACTGCACATCCTCCTGCTTCTATCTCCTAAGTGCTGAAATTACAGGCATGTGCCACCAAGCCTGACCCTCTTAGATTTTGATTGGTTGTACTTTAATTTTCATCTGTTTAAGAAATTTTAAATTTTCTTTTTAAGTTTCTTTCATTACTCACTGGTTATTTAGAAGTATGTTATACAATTTCCATTTATTTGTGTATTTCCCATTCTTCTTGTTGATTTATAGTCTTATCCTATGTGGTCTGACAAGATATATGATTTCAATTTTTAAAAAAGTACCAGGCATCTGGGGCTCATGCCTGTAATCCTAGTTACTTAAGAGGCTAAGATCAGGAGGCTAAGATCAGGAGGATCATGGTCAGAGGTCAGCCTGGGCAAATAGTTCACAAGACTCCAGAGCAAAATGAACTGGAGGTATGATTCAAGTGGTAGAGCTCCTGCTTTGTAAGAACCTGCTTTGCAAACATGAAGTCCTAAGATTAAACCCCAAAGTCCCCAAAGTCCAGATCCTGATGGCTTTATTGATACTTAACAAAACTTTTAAGTAAGAAATAATTTCAATTCTTTTGAAACTATTCCCTGGAACTCTGCCAAACTCTACCTTACATGCCTGGAACTGCCCCTCCTCACCCCATCAGCTGCCCTAATCTGGGAACCTCCCCCAGACTACACCTGGGTAATCCAGGGCCCTAAGGGGACATGAGAATAAACACAACAGGAGAACTACAGACCAAAACCTGTGGGCCAGAGATTGGAAGTGAACATACAGTGTACACATAGAGCCCAACAGACATACACTCTTCTCAAAATGAAGCACTGACATTTATAATTAAAAATGTTAAAAATTGTTTATCTTTTATGTTGTCATTTTTCTTATTTTTCTTTTCACTTTTCCTATCTCTTATTTGTAAACTATTCTATTTGCTTATTCTACATCCTTCTTTTATTCTTAACCTTTCTATCTTTTATAATCCTTGATGATAGTACCTTTCTCCACAATAATTGGACTATATTTCTACATGCTAGTACTTTGTTTACTTGCAGACCTCACACTTCACTTCCTTTTCCCCATTTTTCTTCCTGCTTCTTCCCTAAACCCTTTATTCTTAATACTTAATTTTTAACTCTTATGCAAATAACTTTTATTTTCCTAACCTTCTTCTGTACCATATAAGAATGCTAGTCTCCTTCATATATAATGTGATTGGTTGCATAAATAATATTGCCAATAGTATTTTACTTCATGTAAATATCTGGTTTTGTATTCAATTGGTGGATTTGTTATTTACTGCTGAGTTATAGCCCCAGGCCACCAGGGAGAAATAGCATATCAGCTCTGTCACTAATCAGTCCTGCCAGAATATAGAAAATAATTTCAAGGAAAGACTAGGTTATAAAAACTCTCAACCAACAAACTATAGATGAGCAAATATCATCCTGGAAGCAGGTGAAATATGAAAAAGCAAGGGGATATGATACCTCAAAAGGTCAACAATCATGCAACAAAGGATCTGATTACAGTGAAGAGGATGAAATCTCAATTTTGGTGTTCAAAAGAATGATGATGATAATGATTAAAGAAGACATGCATAAACACCTCAATTAAATCAAATAAAAATACCTAAATGAACTCAAAAAGAATACAAATAACTAAATAAATTCAAAGAGTATACAAATAAACACCCAACTGAACTCAAAGAGGATACTAATAAACAACTGAATGAAATAAGAAAGATCTGAAGGGGGAATTCAATAAAGATATAGGAATTCTGAAAAAAAAAATCAAAGCTCTGAAAATGAAAAGCTCCTTAAAACAAATTTAAAAATTCAGTTGGAAGTCTCCCCAGCAGAGTGACTCAAATGGAACACAGAATATCAGGGCTCGAAGACAAAGTAGATGTAATAGAAAAAATCAGATAAAGAAAAGGAAAAAAAAAAAATATATATATATATGAGTGAACTATGCAAGACCTCTGCAACTCCAAAAGACCAAACCTGTGAATCATGGGCATTGAAGAAGGAGAAGTGTAAAATAGAGGCATAGGAAACATATTCAGTAAAGTAATAGTAGAAAATTTCTCTAATCTGAGAAAGAGGTGCCCATTCAGGTACAGAAGTCCTTTAGGACTCCAAACAGACAAGACCAAAAGGGAACTTCTCTATGGCATGTTATAGTTAAAGCATTAAATACAGAAAACAAGGAAAGAGTACTGAAAGCTGCAAGGGAGAAGTGCCAAGTCATCTATAAACTCAAATCCATCTGAATAATAGCAGATTTCTCAACAGAAACCTTGAAAGCAAGGAGGGCATGGAATGATGTGTTTTAAGCACTTAAAAAAAATAACTGCAAACCTACATTACCCAGCAAAGTTGTCACTCATAACTGAAGGACAAATTAAAACCCTCCATGATAAACAGAAACTAAAACAATTTATGACTTCTAAGCCAGCACTCCAGATGATATTCAAAGGAATCTTACACACAGAAGAGGAAGATAAATAGGGGGGGAGGGAATCTCATCAGATAGGCAAATAAGAAATGAAGAGCAGGAAAGATCAAACACTGAAAGAACTAGCAATATTACAAGAATTACTACATACCTTTCAAATATCAATATGCTGTTAATGGTGTCAATTCCCCAATCAAAAGACATAGAATGGTGAGTTGGATTAAAAGGCAAGACCTGTCAGTGAGAAATGGATCTCACTGACAAAAACAAACATTGTCTTAGGGTAAAAGGGTGGAAAAATATTTTCCAAGCAAATGGACCCCAAAAGAGTAGCTATACTCATACATGATAAAATAGACTTCAAAATTAGTCAGAAAAGACAAAGAAGGTTACTTTATATATTAATATGAACATTCTGTTAAGTGGAAATAACAGTTATTCACATGTATGCTCCAAATATCAGTGCATCCAACTTCTTAAACACTAATGGATTTAAAGGCACATATAGACCCAAACACAATGTAGTGTGAAACTTCAGTACCCCACCAATACATAGATCATCCAGATTAAAAAAAAAATCAACATAGAAACCTCAGAATTAAATGGCACACTACATAAATAAACTTAACAGACATCTACAGAGTATTTCCAGTAGTTATGCAATACATATTCTTCTTAGCAGCCCATGGAACTTTCTCCAAAATGCATGTTTTAGAACACAAAGCAAGTCTTAGCAAATATAAGAAAGGTGAAATAATTCCCTGTATTCTCTCAGACCAAAGTGGAATAAAATTAGAGCTCAATAAGAAAAGAAACTGAAGAAAATATTCAAACACATGGAGGCTGAAAAACACATTGTTGAATGACCAATGGGTCATTGAAGAAATGAGAAATCAAAAAGGTCCTGGAATCTAATGCAAACACAACCTACTAGAACCTATGGAATTCAGCAAAGACAATGCTAAGTGGGAAAGTTTATAGCTATGAGTGCATACATCAAAAACATATCTCAACTAAACAGCTTAATGATCATTCCAAGTTTAGAAAAACAAAAACAAGTGTAACCCAAAATTAACAGACAAAAAGAAATAATAAATTTTGAGCAGAAATTAATGAAATAGATGCCCAATAAAAAGTTACACCAAGAATCAATACAATAAAATGGTTCTTTGAAAAGATAAAGAAGATTGATAAACCCTTAGCCAATGTGACTAGGAGAAGGGAAAAGAAACATGTTAATAAAATTAGAGGTGGAAAAGGGGCTATCACAACAAATACTTAGGAAATCTGGAGGATCATGAGGAACTATTTTGAAAACTTATACTATACTAAACTAGGAAATACAAAAGAAATAGATAAGCCTCCAGGTGCAGTTTACCTACAAAAATTGAACCAAGAGGATATAAACTACTTTAAAAGATCTGTAACAAGCAATGAGATTGAAACAGTCTCCTGATAAAGAAAAGCCCAGGACCAATGTATTTACTGCTGAATTCTACCAGACATTTAAGGAACTGACATCAATACTCCTCAGACTTTTCCATGAAATAAAAAGGGAAAGAACACTACCAAACTCATTCTAAGAAGCCAAAACTGGACAAGGACATAGCAAAAAAAATGAGAGAGAGAGAGAGATAATTTTAGACTAATCCCTTTAATAAGCACTGATGCAAAAATTCTCCAAAAACTACTTGCAAACTGAATTCAACAAAACATCAAAAAGATCATACACCATGATCAAGTTGTTTTCATTTCAGGGATGCAAATTTGGGTCAACATACATAAATCAATAAATGCAATATAACATATAAATAAAACCAAGGATTTTTTTTAAATCACATGATCATCTCAACTGATACAGAAAAGGATTTTGACAAAATTCAATATCCTTTTATAATAAAAAATCTGAGGAAACCAGGAATAGAAGAAAAGTACCTCAACATAATAAAGGTTATATATGACAAACCTCTAGTCAACATCATAGTAAATGTGGAAAACAAATCATTTCTGATGAAGTTGGGAATGAGACAAGGGTGTCCACTCTCCCACTCTTATTCAATACAATACTGGCATTCCTAGCCAGAGCAATAAGGCAAGAGAAAAAAATGAAATGAATTCAAATGGGGAAAGAAGAATTCGAATTATCCGTATTTTCAGATGATATGATTCTATACATAAAAGATCTAATGATTCCACCAAAAAGCTCCTAGATCTAATCAACACTTTTGGAAATGTGGCAGGATACAAAAATCAACATTAAAAGAAAAAAATCAATAGCTTTTCTACATATCAACAATGACCAGGCTGAGAAAGAAATCAGGGAAATAATTCCATTCACAATAGCCTCAAAAATAATTACCTTGGTATAAACCTAACCAAGGAGGTAAAATACCTCTATAAGAAAGACTACAAAACCTTGAAGCAAAAAATTGAAGAAGATACCAGAAGATGGAAAAACGTCTCATGCTAAAGGATTACCAGAATTAGCTACAGATTCAATGCAATGCCTGTCAATATTCTAATGTAGTTCTTTGCAGAAAGAGAGAAATCAATTCTAAACTATAAGGAAGCCTAAAAGACCCCAAGCAGCAAAAGTAACCCTGAGCATAAAGAGCAATGCTGGAGGTATCAAAATACCAGACTTCGGGAGGATCCAAGATGATGGATAGCAGAGGGAAGCAGAAATCATGAGCTCTATGATTTCAGAAAACACTTCAGAGTCATGGTAGCTGCATTTCAGTAATTCTGATTCTTTTTAGCCGACTAAATTACCTTCAGCACATAGGGTACACATAAAATTCAACAACCAACCCTTAAGCAGCCTCTAATTGCACATCACAATGGGGGAAGTCCCTGTGCACACCAGGACTGACAGCTGCCAATCTGCCTCGACCTTGTCTCCCCCCACCCCCCTTTTTTCCCCTCTTCTTTTCTTTTCTTGGAAAAAGCAGAAGACTGAGGATCAAACTGAACTGGATTCTGTGATGTACTGGACCTGTATCATGCAGACACAGCCTACATGAACCTCACCAGTCCAAACCCAACCCTGCTGGACTGAATCTGCAGCCCCAACAGGTGAATGGCACACACCACCAATCCTTTCATGGACCCACATATTCCAGTGCAGCTCCTGGGCAGGGGTGGGGGAGAATGCAGAATCAACCTCTGAGAGTGGGGGTGGAATGAAGAGCCAACTTCCCAGAGTGGGAGCAGGGCACAATGCTAAGTTGCTCTATCATGTTGGGGGAGGGGCTGACCTGCCAGAGCCAAAGCAGCTATGGAGTGACTCCACTGCCCACCAATGAAAACAAAAACATATCTGACCACCTTGGAGAATCTGGTAGCGAGTGATCATTACGCTTAGTTGCAACCTTCCCTGTGGGCAGAAGGGACCAGCAACTACTCACAAAACAGCCTCCTGGTGAGAGCACACCAGAGATCCACCTGGACCAGACAGGCCTACCACACCAAGGAAACACTGGGCTCAAAAATCCTGAGCCAACTCCCAGCTGAACAGTCCAACAAAGAGCAGCTACATCCATTGCCACATAGCCCAGTGTACCAACCTTGAGAAGGGAAAGGGACACTGAGAAAGCCCCAGTCAAAAGCACCAGTACTTGGATTGGATGCCAAAGGAGTAAGTCCAGAGCTTTCAGTGGACTGATTTCTTTTTTTCCTCCTTTTTTATTTAGTATTTTAAATTTTATTACTGCCATTTCCTACTATTTTCTTATCTTTATTATTACTCTCTTCATTTGTTCTTCTTTTCTTTTGCAACAATCCATTGTTAGTTTCTCTCTTCTTCTCTGTCCAATATCAACCTGCTTAGCCCTCTCCTGCCCCACTTTTCCTTCTCTCCCCTATTTTTTTCTGACCTTTTCTTCAATACTCTCCTCCTATCTTCACTTTCCCCTCCTTGCCTCCTCCTACCTTTCATCCTAATGCCCCTAACTCCTTCACACTCACCACTTGTTGTATAACCTACTGTACCAACCCTACACATCACATCCATCTGTTCTATCCCTCTGCAATCCCTGACACAAGCTCCCTCCCCCACAACAACTGAACTACACCTTAACACACATAAGGGCCCTAATACCCTATAGCCCCCACACCTTGCACCCTTACTCCCCAACCCTATCCCTTCCTTTCTGCCCCTATCTAGCACCATCTTTTTAATTACCTGTTTAAATCTCTATTCAAACAACTGTTATCCCCCCAATTCATACTGTTCATAGACAATTCCACCAAGGGATTCTCTAGATATTATGTAAATAACTGGTCTGGCATTGAATCTGTGAATTTGTTATTGCTAATTTATACCTCCAGGTCAGGGAACAAAAATAGCACATCAACCTAACTAATGACTAAGCCAGTCACAGCACAGTAATTTAGTCAAGGGAAAGACAACAGGTGACTAAAACCCCCAACTAGCCCATCAATAACATAGGAGTGTGGCACAAAATCGAAACATGGAGGGAAGGTGGCAGGAGAATACAACCCCTCAATAGACTAACCAATCAATGGAGGATTCAGTGAAAAATGAAAATGAATACCCAGTTGAATGATGATAAATAGTCCTAATAAGTCCAATGAGGTCTGTAAAGAGAAGTTCAAAGAGGATCTCAAAAAGAAAGTCATAGGAGAACTCATGGAGGAGTATCAAGAGAAACTTATAGAGAACATACAAAAACAACTCAATATCAAGACAACACAAATAAAAAACTTGAGAAGACACAGAAACAACTAAATGAATTCAGAGAGGACTTGAACAAACTCCAAAATGAAACTAAGGAGATTATTTTAAAAAGATATATACAAAATAAAGAAGACAGTACAAGATATGAAAGTGGAGTTTAACAAAGATATGGAAAACCTCAGAAAAAAGAAACAGAAATCCTGTAAATAAAAAGTTCCTTAAATCAAATTAAAAATATAGTTGAAAGCTACTCTAGCAGACTAGAGTGGAAGACACAATTTCAGGGCTCAAAGACAAAATAAGTATTAAAGAAAAGACAAAAGAATTCTCAGACAAAAGACTCAAGAGCTGTGAAAGGAACATGCAAGAACCCAGCAATTCCATCAAAAGACCAAACCTGTGAATCATAGGCATTGAAGAAGGAGAAGAGGTGCAAGCCAAAGGCACACATAATATATTCAACAAAATAATAGAAAATTTCCCAAATCTCAGAAAAGAGATGCCCATTAGGTACATTAAACCTCTAGGACACCAAGTAGACATGACCAAAATAGAACTCCATTGCATATTATCACTAAAACAACTAGCACAGAGAACAAGAAAATACAATTGAAGGCTGTAAAAGAGAAAAATCAAATAACATATAAAGGTAGACCCATCAAAATAATAGATTTCTCAACAGAAACCTTAAAAGCAAAAAGGGCATGGACTGAGAAATTTCGAGTACTGAAAGAAAACAATTTCAGTCCTAGGATACTCTACCCAGCAAAGCTATCATTCAAAATTGATGGAGGTATAAATGTCTTCCATGATAAACAGAGACTAAAACAGTACATGACCACCAAACCACCACTACAGAAGATTCTGAAAAGAATCCTCTGCACAGAAGATGAAAACAAACATAACCATGAAAGGACGGAAATATTAAACCAAGAGAAGAACAGACAAGTGCTCAGAGAGTTATCTGCTGAATTCTACCAGACCTTTAAAGAACTAATACCAGCACTCCTTAAACTCTTCCACAAAATAAAAAGGGAAGGAACACTGCCAGACACATTTTATGAAGCCAGTATTACACTCATCTCCAAACCAGACAAGGACACAATAAAAAAAGAGAGTTACAGGTCAATCTCTTTAATAAACATAGATGCAAAAATCCTCAATAAAATAGTGGCAAACTGAATTCACAGCATATCAAAAAGATCATACACCATGACCAAGCTGGCTTCATCCCAGGGATGCAGGGATGGTTCAACATATACAAATCATTTAATGTAATACAGCACATTAACAGAAGCAAAGACAAAAAACACTTGATCATCTAAATAAATGCAGAAAAAGCATAAAATTCAACATCCTTTCATGATATAAGCTCTGATGAAACTAGAAATCAAAGGAATATACTTCAACATAATAAAGGCTATATGTGACAAACCTATACCAACATTATTCTTAATGAGGAAAAACTGAAACCATTTCCCTAAAGTTTAGAACAAGACAAGGATGCCCACTCTCTCTGCTCCTATTCAACATAGTCTTGGAATTCTTATCCAAAGCAATAAGACAAGAAAAAGAAATAAAGGAATACAAATAGGTAAGGAAGAAGTCAAACTATCCCTATTCACAGATGACATGATCTTATACTTAAATACCTGAAAAACCTCACCAAAAAACTCCTAAACATCATGAACAGCTTCAGCAAAGTAGCAGGATTCAAAAATCAATTCACAAAAATCAGTAGCCTTTCTACACATCAACAATGAACAGACTGAGAAAGAATATAGGAAAAACAATTCCATTTACAACACCCTCAAAAAAAATCAAATAAAAATCAAGGAATAAACTTGACAAAGGATGTAAATGACCTCTACAAGGAAAACTACAAACTACCAAAGGGAAAAAAAATCAAAGAAGATTACAGAAGATAGAAAGATCTCCCATGCTCATGGATTGGTAGAATCAACATAGTAAAATGGCTATACTACCAAAAACAATCTACATGTTCAATGCAATTCCCATCAAAATCCCAATGACATATATCACAGAGATTGAAAAATCAACCCTAAAGTTCATTTAGAAGCACAAAAGACTGCAAATAGCCAAGGCAATACTAACCAACAAGAACAACGCTGGAGGTGTCACAATACCCAACTTCAAACTATACTACAGAGCCATTGTAATAAAAACAGCATGGTACTGGCACAAAAACAGACATGAAGACCAGTGGAACAGAATAGAAGTCCCAGATATGAATCCACACAGTATGTATTTGACAAAGGCACCAAATACATACAATGGAGGAAAGACAGCCTCTTCAACAAATGTTGCTGGAAAACTGGATATCTGCCTGCAGAAAACTGAAACTAGATCCATGTTTGTAACCCTGTACAAGTATCAACTCAAAGTGATCAAAGATCCTAATATAAGACCTGAAACTTTGAAGCTAGTAAAGGAAAGAACAGAGAATACACTGGAAGCAATAGGCATAGGCAGTGATTTCCTCAATAGAACTCAATTGACTCAGCCACTAAGAAAAAAAAATCAACAAATGGGACTACATGAAATTAAAAAGCTTCTGGATAACAACAGAAATGGTTTCTACATTGAAGAGGCTACCCACAGAATGGGAGAAAATCTTTGTCAGCTATACATCAGACAAGGGACTGATAACCGGAACACACAGGGAGCTCAAAAAACTAAACTCCCAAAAATCAATGACCCAGTAAAGAAATGGGCAAATGAACTGAACAGAGCCTTCTCAAAGGAAGAAGTCCAAATGGCTAAAAAGCACATGAAGAAATGCTCATCATCCCTGGCCATAAAGGAAATGCAAATCAAAACCATATTAAGATTTCACCTCACTCCTGTTAGAATAGTTACCATCAAGAACTCAAACCTCATACACTGGATAGATAAGACACCAAAAAAACTAGATAGCATTTTTTGCCCTCAATGCAGAGAAACTAATGCAGATACTTTAAAGTGACAGAGGCCAATAGGAGAAGGGGACCAGGAACTAGAGAAAAGGTTAGATCAAGAAGAATTAACCTAGAAGGTAACACCCACGCACAGGAAAGCAATACGAGTCAATGCCCTGTATAGCTATCCTTATCTCAACTAGCAAAAACCCTTGGTCCTTCCTATTATTGCTTATACTCTCTCTTCAACAAAATTAGAGATAAGGGCAAAATAGTTTCTGCCTGATAGCAAGGGGGTAGCCAGGGAGAGGGAGGAGGCAGAGTAGGTAAGGGAGGGGGTGGGGGAAGGGGAGAGAAATGACCCAAACATTGTACGCACATATGAATAAAAGAGGAAAGCACATACACACACACACACACACACACACACACACACACACACACACACACACACAAACCTCATACACTGTTGGTGGGAATGTAAGTCAGTACAACCACCATGGAAAACAGTATGGAGGCTCTTCAAAAAACTGAAAGTAGATCTGACATATGATCCAACAATACCACTCCTAGGGATATACCAGATAGAATGTGAGTCAAGTTATAAAGCACCTGCACACCCATGTCTATTGTAGCACTATTCACAATAGCTAAGCTATGGAAATAGCCAAGATGCCCCGCTACTGATGAATGGATTAAGAAAATGTGGTATTCATATGCAATGGAATTTTATTCAGTCGTACAGAAGAGTGAAATTTTGTCTTTTGCCAGTACATGGATGGAACTGGAGAACATCATCTTAAGTGAAGTAAGCCATGTGCAGAAGGCCAAAAGCTGCATGTTCTTTCTTATATATGGAATATATACTTAATACAAATGCAGTAATATGAAACACTGGTCACACTAGGAGGAGGTCATGTTTGGAAGAGGTAGGGTAAAAGAAAGAAACTAAGAACTTGAATATGGTTGATATACCCTCTGTACAAGAATGAATACAGAAATCTTAAACCAGCTGAAACTACCATAAGAAAGGGACTAAGGTAGAATGAAGAAAATTAAAAGAGATAAACCAATTGGGGTTATAATACATACATTCATCAAAATATCATAAGGAAACTCCCTGTGTAGCTTACCTTTATCGCAAGCAAGCAAAAAAGTCATGTTTTCTTTTTTTCTCCTAAAAATTGGAGAAAAAGAGGGTAGAAGAGGTCCTGCTGGGGAGGGGTACTTATTGGTAACAGTGGGAGGGGGAAGGTGTTGGGGAAAGAGGGTAGGAGGGTGAATACAGTGCAAAAAATGTGTATGCATATATGTAAATGCAAAAACGGTACCTGTTGAAACTATTCCAGAAATGGGTGGAGGTGGGAATAAAGGAGAACAGTGGAGGGGGTGAATTCAAGTGTTATATTTGATACATTGTAAGAACCTTTATAAATGCCACAATGTACCCCCACCCAGCACAACAATAAAGGGAAAAGGAAAAAAAAAAGTTCACAGGAAAAACCAGACATCAAATTATATACTACAGAGTCATAGTAACAAAACCAGCATGGTGTTGTCACAAAAAATAGACATGAAGACTAAAGGAATAGAATAGAATACCCAGAAATAAAACCACACAGCTATAGCCATCTGATCTTTGACACAGGAGCTAAAAACCATACACACTGGAGAAAAGATAATCTCTTCAATAAATGGTGCCTGGAAAACTGGTTATTCACATGCATAAGACTCAAACTAGACCCTTATCTCTCACCTTGTACAAAAACCACCTCCAAATGGGTCAAAGAGCTTAATAAAGGGCTTGAAACTTTGAAAATGCTACAAGAAAACATAGGGAAAACTCTGGGTGATATTATTATCATCAGTTATGATTTTCTGACTACTACTACATTTGCCCAGGTAATAAGAGCAAGAATTGGCAAATGGGACTGCATCAAATTTAAAAGTTTCTGCACATCAAAAGAAACAATTATCAAAATCAAGATACAACCCATGGGGTGGGAGAAAAAAATCTTCGCTAGCTATTCCACAATATGCAAAGAACTCAAAAACTAAACTAAAGGAGGTGAGGGATAAAGGATAATGATGGAGGGGTGAATTCAACTATTATATATTAAATGAACTTTTGTAAATGTCACAACGTACCCCCAGTACAACAATAATAAAACACACACTAAACGAAAAAGAATAATCCAATTAAAAATGGGCAAACAAATTGAACAGAGACTTCTCAGAAGAAATACAAATGGATAATAAGTTCATGAAGAAATGTTCAACTTCCTTATCCATAAAGGAAATGCAAACGAAACCAAAACTACATTAAGATCATATCTTACCCTTGTCAGATTGTCAAACATCAAGAAACCAAACAACAAATGCTGGGCAAGAATGTAGGGGGAAAGGAACCCTTATATACTGTCAGAGGGAAGGCAAATTAGTGCAATTACCATGGAAATCAGTAAGGAGGTTCCTCTAAAAACTAAATTAGATCAACCTTATGATCCTGACATACCACTCTTGGGCTATATCTGATAGAGTATAAATCAGCATACAAGAGAGTTATGTGCATGCCATTGTTTATTCATAATAGTTAAAATGTGGAATCAGCTGAGGTGTCAACAGCTGATGAATTGATGAAGAAAATGTTATATAACACACACCATAGAATAGTACTCAGCCATAAAGAAAAATGAAGTTATGCCATTTGCAGAAAAATGGATGAAGTGGAGATCATCATATTGAATGAGATAAGCCATGCTCTAAAAGTCAAACATTATATGTTCCTCCTTATCTGTGCTAAAATGAGGGTGATCATCATAATAATAGGATATGAGTGCAAAAGGGGGACAGTCTTTGGGGTCAATAGGAGTGGGGAGGGGGAAAGGTAGGGATACTGAAGGGTGAAGTACACTATGTGTATGTGTTCAAAGATAGCATCCACACTGTTAGGAAAAGGGGCGAGGAGGGTGAAGAAAATGATAATATAAAGGAGGGGTAAACGTGTTCAAAGTACATTGTATACATGTATGGAATTACCATAATGAAACTCCTTTGTATTATTAATGTATGCTAATTGAAAAACATAGTAAAACGATGTGATAATATATATTCATACATAAAATATACCATTGCATATAATAGTAATCATTATACATAATATATATGTATATTCATATACTATTATATACAATGATATTGTGTATGTAATGAAATATTATTAGCCATTAAAGGGAATGTAATCCTGTCATTTGCAGCCACAGAGATGGCCATTATCTTAAGCAGAATAAGCCAGAGACAGAAAGACAAATGCCACATATTCTCACTCATTTGTAAACTGACCTTATAGAAGAATAGAATAGTCGCTAGATACTTAGAAGGGAAGGAGGAGATGAGTTAAATAAGGTGCACCATTTTCAAATGCAGAATGAAGGAATTTCTGGGTTTCTACAGCACAAGGTAGCTATTGGTTAAAACAGTAAGTGAAGACCAGCAGTGGTACAGGTAGAAGGATCTAGGTCTGAGGCCAGTCCCTGCAGAAGTCAGGAGATCTTAGCTGAAAAAACAGCTGAAACAAACAAGGGGGCATGGCTCAAGTGGCAGAGCACCTGCCTGGCTCAATGTGACACCCGGATTTCAATCACCGGGGCCACACACACACACAACACACACACAAAATGACAAACTTCGTCCTGTTTTTTTTGATTATTGTTTTGTTTTTGAGTGCTAGAATTACAGGCCTGCATCGCTATGCTTGGCTTATGTCTATGTCCTGAATTATCATAAGGTACCCCATAAAAGTATACAAATAGTCTCAAGAAATTAGTCAACTAGTTTATAACAGTAATGACAGAAGACAGCACTAGGAAATAATAACAACAAAAACAAACTTAAGCCCTTGCCCCCTCTTTTTACTGAAAAAGCAGAGAATGGGCACTGACATGTTTTTTTGTTTTTTGTTTTTTTTTTAATTCATATGTACATACAATGTTTGGGTCATTTCTCCCCCCTTCCCCCTGCCCCCTCCCTTAACCACCCACCCCCTCCCTCTCCCCACCTACCCCCTCACTTCCAAGGAGAAACTATTTTGCCCTTATTTCTAATTTTGTTGAAAAGAGAGTATAAGCAATAATAGAAAGGACCAAGGGTTTTTGCTAGTTGAGATAAGAATAGCTATACAGGGAGTTGACTCGCATTGCTTTCCTGTACATGTGTGTTACCTTCTAAGTAAATTCTTCTCAAACTAATCTTTTCTCTAGTTCCTGGTCCTCTTCTCCTATTGGCCTCAGTTGCTTAAAGTATCTGCTTTAGTTTCTCTGCATTGAGGGCAACAAATGCTATCTAGTTTTTTGGGTGTCTTACCCTATCCTCATACCTCCCTTGTGTGCTCTTGCTTTATCATGTGATCAAAGTCCAATCCCCTTGTTGTCTTTGCCCTTGATCTAATACCCGCATATGAGGGAGAAAATACGATTTTTGGTCTTTTGGGCAAGGCTAACCTCACTCAGAATAATGTTCTCCAGTTCCATCTATTTACCTGTGAATGATAACATTTCATTCTGGGCACTGACATGTTTTAAGGTAAAGTTTCCTTTAACTGGAAAATGAAACCTAATACATGAATTTGCCCTAAAATTCATCAAATGAGAAATGGATACTTTTCTAAGAAATTACACTTAGTCCCTTCTTTTTCCTTTTTGACCTTTAGGAAAGAGAAAAAAATTGATTTTAACTGTTTAGCTCTGGCCAGAACTTCCTCTGTCTTTAGACAGTGACAGGCCATTCCCCATGTAGATAATTTTCCTTGTCTCTAAATGTTTTGTAATCAGATGTGGTAGTTCCAGATTCTCTTTGTCCCAACTATAGCCAGGAGATAATTTCTCAGACACTTCAACTTTGATAGCATGTAATTTTAATCCATTGTAAGCATCAAGTTGACACTGACTTGTTATCTTCATTATTTTAATTACTCTTTTGAGCCACTTTCCCCCCTCACTCTTTCCAGAAAGCACTGAATGAAATTGGCAGCTTTAATCTTGTCATGCCATGGACCAGATCATTTTGTGCTTAATAATGGCATCATTGAGCTGCATACCTTAAGTAATGAAATTTGTTTGTGCGACTATTTATCTTAAACCAAAGAAAGGCTAAAAGTTACCTTTTTTGATGGGAAGTCCCCCATCTCTGTCATATTGCTGTCTGTGCTGTGCAGAGCAACTGACAGTTTCTGTTAATTTAGTTTCACTCCCCAGTTTAACTTCCCATATGGAAAGCTGGAGTGATTTTTGAATAACAGCAAGTAATATCTGATGTGGCAGCGACTGGCAACTCTGACATTGAGATTGGCTGTGGCCATTACCCAGGATTCCTCACTTCTCCTTGAGAAGCAATTACAATTTCACAGGCTGGAATTAAAATTCCCTGTGGTATGCAATAGAGCAGCTCACACTGTCAAAGTGATTTCAAGCTGCTAATCTCTTGCTGGGGCATGAGTGAAAATAGAGTTCCTCTTCATGGAAAGTGGAGGTCTGGCTGCTTTAAAACTCACAATCTTTGATATGTTTTAATTCACACTGAGGTCAGCCAGCATTGCCTTCTCCCAACAAAACTTGTTATACCACTAGTTTGTGAAGACAGAGGTGTTTTCATAATGATGAATCTGAAGGAAGTCGGGGCGAGGAAAAGTAGTGTTCAGTCAATAACAAAAATGGGCTCTGGATCTCTAGGAATCAGATTAAGACAGACAGAAGCATGGAACAACTTCTGAGATCTAATCTGGGAAGGACATAGAAAACAACACCCTTTATGACTGGTTCCTCTTGGAGATCCTCTTCTTACAAAGCAGGGGTAGCCCTCGTGCTACAGGAAGAATGCAGGGACAATGTGTGCTAACAGAAAGCTCAGATCAGTTAGACCTGGTTCCAGTCTAGCTTCTCCTCTTGCTCATTGTGTGATCTTGAAATACCTCGACTCTCAGCTTCCTCATCTATACAGACATGTGGATGGATCAGTATGAAAAGTACTCTTGGGGCTAGGGATTTAGCTGAGTTGCAGAGGGTTTGACTAGTAAGCCTGAAGCTCTTGGTGTGGTCCCTACCACCGGGAGAAAAAAAAAAGTGTTCTTCACAGTGGCCCATACCTAGGAGTCCTATTAAATAACAAACAGGAAGACTTTTTTCCTTTTAATAATTTTAATAATTACCATAAGCCAGCCAGATGCAAGTCCTCAAGTCTGTAATCCTAGCTACTTGGGAGGTGGAGATTGAGAGGATCATGGTATGGTTCAAGGCCAGGCCAGGGAAGAAGTTTGTGAGACTCCATCTTAACTAATAGCTAGGTGCGATGATACACACCTGTCATACCAGCTATTAAGAAGTCTGAAATCAGGAGGATCGTGGTTAGATAATAGCCCAGGCTAAAAGTGAGACCCTATGTCCAAAA
Source organism: Castor canadensis (assembly GCF_047511655.1). Taxonomy (NCBI): domain Eukaryota; kingdom Metazoa; phylum Chordata; class Mammalia; order Rodentia; family Castoridae; genus Castor; species Castor canadensis. Next base: position 34,731,916 of record NC_133393.1, on the reverse strand, counting down.
CAACTGAAGCAAAAAAAAAAAAAAGAAAAAAGCTGGAATATGACTTTGTAGTGGTAGAGCATGTGCAAAGTCCTGAATTCAAACCATACTGCTGCCAAAAAAATACCAACAGCTGAAACTTTACTCGACCATCTCCTTTCAATTGTTTTTGAGACTTAATTTTAAAGGAAAACTTTATGAGTGGAAAACCATCATACTTGGTATATATAGGTTACAATTGAAAACAATGAGCAAAGTGCTGATTAATAAATTCCACTTAGATAGAAGTATTTGAAGGCACCTGTGGACTTAAGGCCTAGGGTATTCAGCTTAAACACAAATAGCAAAGAAAAAGGTGGGGGAGGGGAACAGAACTGATAGCCATCAAAGCCACACTTGCCTGAAACTGAGCCTTTTCCTTCAGCCACCTACCATTCTCCCCAGCTCCTCTCTCCCTTGTCAGCTTTGTGGTTAATTTCTGTTCACCTGATTATTTTATTTCTTGTAGTGTTTTCCTCTCACATTTGAAAATAGAGAAGGACGTGTCTAGCAGAGAAGTGACTCGACCTTCCACATTTTTCTTTCTCTTGTGTTTGCGTTCACAAGTGAATTACATGTGTAACCCAGTTTCTTTCCTCCTGGTGAAGAAATACATGGCATGTATGAGTGAGATTTGGTAGAAGCATGTAACACCTGAGTTTTACCATGGTCCAGGACCCTGATGGAGCACAGCCAGTAGCTATTGTACCCAGGCCTGACTTCCCTCCTTGCTGAGTGCCCACCCCTGCAATGCAGACCTGAGCTGGGGGGAGAGGGGTCTTTCATTCATGATCATGTTGTCCAGTCTGCTCAGGGATCTGTTTGCTCTGACCAGTTTTTCAGAGGAAAATTAGGAAGCAGGTCTTTTTTTCTACAGATACCAAATCACAGTGTGGTTTTATCATTTTCTTCTTCCATTTGATTTGTTTGTTTTGTAAATTTTCTCCATCTTCCTACTTAAACCCATGCCCACTCCTGGAACGACAAGAGCTTCCTTAGTTACACTTATTTTTAAAATGACAAGGAAAAGATCATCACAGGCCAGAACGAAGGCCAGCCTTAGGATTGGCACATTGGTAGTCCTGGGATAAATGAAGACTTAGATGACGGGAAAGTTAAAGGTCAGGACAGCCTTTCTGCCTGACCCATGGTGTGGCCTCTGGGTGCATTCCAGCAATGTGTACACCCCATTACCAACAGAGACACCCCCCACCCCGAAAGAGAGTCTGTGTGTTCTCCATCATAGAGTTCACAATAGGCCCCAAAGTGAATCCAGGTCAAATAAATGTGCAAGACAAAGGAAGTATCATGACATTGAATAAAAATTAGGCTTAGGAGGGAAAAGGACGATCCTAAAATCATCCCACAAGAAGGCAAAGACGAGAAAGCTACTGAGATTAAGGCATAAACGGAAAGCAATCCTTGGATTCATGTTTTATGTAGCATTATCACTGAATTTTCCAGGCTGTATCTTAGACAAGCCCTTCTAATGAATCTAAGAATAGAGTGCCTTCTATTTTTCAAATCATTTTTGGGGGGCTGACTTTGTCACCTTATGCATTGGACTTTGAAGAAAGCTTATTTGTATTGGAAAGGTATTTGTGCTGACAGTCTTTGCCACGCCTTCTCCACCATCTGACAGACATAATTGTGAAGTGGAATAATGGTGTCAATGATAATCTATAATGTATTCAAATTCAGTCCAATTCTGTAGACTTAATTTAATTCAACCTCAACATGAATTTTATCTGTGTAATATAATTGCATAAAAATCTTCCTCTAAGGAATCAAAAAAGCTATTGTGGATAATATGCTGTGTATGCTTATAAAATTTAATGTTCTATAAATGTGTGAAGTCACTTGTCCCACTTTCCTTGGTTCATAAACTGTTTCCGTTGGTCACAGAGACAAGAGCTAAGTGTCGATCTTTAGTTTACCAATGTTTGCAGGGGAAGCGTGAGGGACCCTGACCTTGCTCCTGCCCAAATCCTTCCTCTTCATGACTCAGTTTTTCTGTTTTAAGGCAGTACTGAGATCTAAACGCAGGGCCTTGTGCTCATTAGGCAAGTGCTCTACCACTTAAGCGATGCCCCCAGTCCTTTTTCTTTGCTTTTAGTCTACTTATTTAATTTTTCAGTAGGGTCTTTCTTTTTCTCAGGGCCAGTCTTGAACTGCAATTTTCCTACTTATACCTCCCATGTACTTGGGATTACAGGTGTAAAGCCACCACTTCTGGCTTATTTGTTGACATGAGGTTTCACAAACTTATTGACCAGGCTGGCCTTGAACCATGATCCTCCTGATCTCTACCTCTGAAGTAGTTGGGATTATAGGCATGAACTACCACCCCCACCTTTAGAATTACTTCAAAATTAGTGTGTAATTCACAAAAGTGCAACCATTTTATGGTGAATAATTCAGTATCATTCAGCACGACCTCAATGCCGTGCAACTGCCACCTGTAACAATTTCCATTTTTCTCCTCACCTGAGACAGCAACTCTGTACCCATTGAGCAATAACTCATTGCTCACCCTTGTTCCTATCCTCTTTTTTAATTTTTGACTCTATGAATTTGTCCATTCTAGATACATTATATAAGTGAAATCATATGATGTCTTTCCTTCTGTATTTGGCTTACTTTTGTATTTCACTCGGCGTACTGTTTTCAAGGTTCACCCATGCGGGAACCTTGTATCAAAACTGTGGAATTTTTGTAGGTGAATAATGAATTTCTTTGTATGGCCGAGTAATATTCTACTGTATGTCTATTCCATTCATCTGTTGATGGACATTTGGGCTGTTTGTACTTTTGACTATTGTGAATAATGTTGTTATAAACATGCATGTGCATACATTTGTTTTTGAGTAACTGTTTGCAGTTCTCTTGGATGTTTAGCTAAGAGTGGAATTTCTGGGTCACGTGGTAATTCCACATTTAACATATTTAACTTTTTTTGTTGGTGTGGTGTTACTGGAGTCTGAACTCAGGGCCTCACACTTGGTAGGTAGGCACTTTACCACTTGTGTCACTCTGCCAGCCCACCCAGGTTTAACTTTTTAAAGTTTTCCTAAAAGTCTTCCTTTGGCAACTCACTCTGGATTTTGCATTTCCATTTCCTTAGATCTGCTTAACAATGCTACAAGAATTTCAAACATTAAAAAGTTGAGAACAAACCCCATGTACCCATCACTCACCTTCAGTAACCATCAACTTTCTGCCACGCCTGTTCCACCTCATTTCCCCACTGTCCCACTTTTTAACTTTCTGCTAGAGTATTGTAAAATAAATACCAGATAGCAACTAATTTTCATTCCCCCATTCCCCCAAAACTTAAGTATAATTAAAATGGGAAACAGCATGTTTTAAATAACAAAACTAACAGCAATTCCTTGATATCAATCAATATGTAGTCAATGTTTACTTTGCCCCAATAGCTTGACTGGCATGCTGAGTTTTGAACCCAGGGTGTCACGCATACTAAGCATGTGCTCTATCACTGAGCTGGCAGCTCCCATTCCCATTCCTGAAGTGTCCTTTAACTGTCTTTAATCTTTTCCCTTTTATCTGTGCTGTTATCTTGTGGGGAAAACAAAACAGGTCAGGAGTCTTAGGGAATGAAGAAGCTGACTAATTTCTACCTTGCTATATTCTTTTTTATTTTAAAGGCAGGATCTCATATGGCCCAGGCTGGCCTTCACCTGATGACTGCCTCTGCCTTCACCTCCCAACTGCTGTGATTATAGGCTTTCTTCTTCATGTGTGGCATTATGTACTCTTTTAAAGTAAACATTTTATTTCTGCCACAGAGAAACAGTTCCTCAAGCCTTAACATCAACCATAAAAATTGTCTGAGATAGTTTTTTTAAAATGCAGATTCTTGGCCCTTATGCATTTCACTCCCCTGTTCCTCAATCTCAGAAGGCTGATTGAGAAAGTATAGTTTACAACCCAGAAACCTGTATCTTTCCCAAGCTCCTCAGAAAATTTGTTCTCCCTCATTTAGTTACATTAGTATAACTTCATGAATATTTTTTAATACTTTGGGTTGTAATCTAATGCTACCTTATTTTTTCCCTTGCTCAGATTGCTCCATCTTTGGCCACTGGGAGATCTTTGAGTAGACTGCTTATCTTCTCCTTTTGATTACCTCCATCAACATGGTGATTTGTTCTATTTTAATCACTTCTTTACTTTCTGGCACTACAAGATAATCCAGACTCTTCTTATATATTTCCTGTCCTAGTCTTAGAATGAGTCATTTCTCAAAGGAGTCTTGGTTCCTTTTATCAGGCAATGGACCCAGATGATAGATGTGCTTGTTGCTATTGGGGTGTCGTTGGTTTTAGATACTCCCAGTGGACACAGCAAGGAAATGTATGTGTGTATATACAACTGTGTATATAGATAGATAGATAGATAGATAGATAGATAGATAGATAGATAGATAGATGTACACGGCTGAGAATATGTCTACATGTAACATTTTGTACCTACATTAAACTAAATGCGAGTCCCGTCTCCAGCTCTAAGCTATTACCAAGTGTATAATTTAGCCTCCTCTCCCCTTGCTTATCTTAAATCTCCACTCTAACAGTGAGGAACCCTAGCTGTCAATGTTCTTAATTTTTCAGTTTCAGTATATACACATAGCAGCATCAGAATTGTTAAAATTGCTTCCCAAGATGCAAGTTATCAGCTAGAGTACAGTTCATTTATACAGTTTCTCTTGACTTTGGTCTTACAGACTCATTTCCAAAGTTATTTGGCATCTTATTTTGCCATCCCATTTGTGAAGTTCATTTGCACATTTGAGATACTTTCAGTTTCTTTTGCCATATTTTGCATTCCATCCTAGCCTCTGGGAAGATTTTAAAGATTTGCATACATTAAGGTTTACTCTTTGTGCTGTTAAAAAAACTGGATTAAAAGTATTTAAAATTATGGGTTTTTAAAAATGTTTAATGTCTTACTTTCACCTTTATAATATCATACAGTAGAGTTTCATTGCTTAAAAATATCTCTGTGCTTCACCAATTTAAACCTCTTACACATCTGCATTTGTGGAAACTGCTGATTGGTTTGTCATCCCTATAGAGTTATCTTTTCTTAAATATCATATAGTAGGAATCATACAGTCTATACTTTTTTTTTTGACTGGCCTTTTTACTTTAACACTTAGCAATAGGCATGTAAAACTCAGCCATGTCTTTTTCTGGTTTGATGGCTCATTTCTTTTTATCATTGAATAATATTCCATTGTGTAAATATACCACAGTTTATCCATTAGCTATAAAAAAACATTTTGGTTGCTTCCAGATTTTGGCAATTATGTATAAGGCTGCTACATAGTTTGTGTGCAGGTATTATTTAGGTTTTCAATTCATTTGGGTGAACATCAAGGAGCAAGATAGCTAGATCATTGTTCAGAGTATGTTTGGTTGTATGAGAAATTGTCATACTGTCTTCAGTCATTGTACCATTTTGCATTCCCACCAACAGTGAAAGTTACTGTTTTTCCACATCCTCACTAGCAGTTGTTATAATTATCAGTTGAAGTTTTTTTTCAGCCATTCTAAAGTTGTACAGTGATACTTCATTATGGCTTTAACACATTTTCTTTTTAAGGAAAGAAACAGAATTGTGTCCTGTTTCATAGAACACACAGTGATTCTTGGGCTCTGGAAACTGATCATTGTGAGTTTGACCCTCTACACAGCCCTCCTTGCCTCATATCACACACTGCTAAAGAATACAAGAGGCTGGGTTCTCATACCTAAGGAGTACTTATTATTGAAATGGTTGAAGAGATGACACATATTTACTATAAAAATATAAAAATACCTAAACACTTTGCAGTGTTGAACTTTGCAGGGTTGAACTTATACCCTGCTAGGTGGGTGCTCCACTTATGTTGGTTATTTTTGAAATAGGGCCTCACTCTATGCCCATCCCAGCCTGGAGCAAGATTCTTCCATTTATGCTTCCCATATAGCTGAGACAACAAGATACACCATTGTGCCCAGCCATTAGTTAAGGTGGGGTTTTGAGAACTTTTGCCTGGTCTGGCCTTTAACTGAGATCCCCCTGATCTCTGCCTCTCTGGTGGCTAGGGTTACAGGCTTGAGTCAACTACTCAATGCCTGAAGACATTTAATAGCAAGACCAGAGTAATCCCTGGCACAGAACAGTCCTATATCACAGATCATATCAGGCTCACAAGTCCCCCAGTGGCCCCCTCAGCCCGTCTAGAGAGACATTTCTATTAGAAGTATCTTATGTTGTCACAAGAAATCACAAAGATAGGTATTAGAAAACACTGAACCACTCTGCAGACAGCCAGTTTATTCCCAGCCCCCCCCCCAGGTTTCCCCAGAGTGTGTACACATCAAGCAGTTATAGTACAAATCATTCTATCACCCACACACTGAAGAAAAAAATGTATAAAAACAAAAAAGAAGGAAACACATAGAACACAAAGTCCCAAAACAATAAATACAATCTATCAAAATCCACATATCTAAAACAAGGAAGTTCAATAGAAGTTCTGTAACAAGCCACCCCTTAATTGACCCTACTACCCAGCTCTCCTTCCTGGTACGCCATTAACACTGACCAGGGCCCAAGAATTAGCTCTAGAAACTGCTCTGTGCTATGCCTCACCCTATGCTCCCAGTAGTGGGTCAGTTGTTCACCCCTCAAATCACAGTCTACCTATTATTACTACATCATCTATATACGTTGTAAAATATGAATTTGAAAAGAAGGAGACTTGTGGTCATGATTTCAAGAAAGACTAAGTCAAATGCTTCATAGTGATATAAAGTTGAATTGTTAACAAAATGGCAAGATACCTGTAAAAAGAGGAAAAAGCTATGCAAGGGTAGAAGGATCTTGTACATAGATTTTTTTCACAAGTGACAAAATTCTCACTCTTTAGAAAATCAGCCACTGAGAACTGAAGATGTTGCTTATGGATGTTATTTATATAAGAAAGATAACCTACTTCCAGTTGGTAGACCCAAAGTCAAAGTAAATTCTCCAACGAGACAGGAAAAGACTGCCAAGTGAATGAGCATTTACACATGTTAAAGACATTTTTATTCCGTCACTTTAACCATATATTTGAACTAGCTAGCCGACTTGACCAAGTATTAAAAACAGAACTGCTCACATGATAAAAGCGAGAGCACACAAGGGAGGGGTGAGGATAGGTAAGACACCTAAAAAATTAGCTAGCATTTGTTGCCCTTAATGCAGAGAAACTAAAGCAGATACCTTAAAGCAACTGAGGCCAATAGGAAAAGGAGACCAGGAACTAGAGAAAAGGTTAGATTAAAAAGAATCAACCTAGAAGGTAACACCCATGCACAGGAAATCAATGTGAGTCAATGCCCTGTATAGCTATCCTTATCTCAACCAGCAAAAACCCTTGTTCCTTCCTATTATTGCTTATACTCTCTCTACAACAAAATTAGAGATAAGGGCAAAATAGTTTCTGCTGGGTATTGAGGGGGGGAGCGGGAGGGGGTGGAGTGGGTGGTAAGGGAGGGGGTGGGGGCAGGGGGGAGAAATAAACCAAGCCTTGTATGCACATATGAATAATAAAAGAAAAATGAAAAAAAAAAAAAAAGTCAAAAAAAAAAAAAAAAAAAACAGAACTGCTACTGTAATGCTAACCCAGACAAGCCAGAAATAAACACCCACCATTCCCTGCTATAATTCAAACACACTCTAAGTTGCCCACACTTCATTATTCCATAAAATGACTAAATTCAGGTTCCCAACTGGGCCTGCCAAAATACTGATGTACTCAGCCTTAGGGGATATAGGGTCCACCTGAGATTGGTTACCCACTTCTCAGCACAGTAGTCCCCCCGCCCCAGCCACATTATCCACAGGATATCTTGCAAGACCCCCCAATGAATGCCTAAAACCCAGAGCAGTACTAAACCCTGTATGTAATGTTTGTTCTCTATGCCCTGCAGCACTGCCACATAGCACCAGAGTTAATCTGTCCTTCCAGATTTTACACCTGGGTGCCTCCTTTACATCACCACACTTACACTCTGGGGCTATTATTAAGTAAAATAAGGGTAACTTGAACACAAGCACTACAATACTTCCTGGACAGCCCATCTGATAACCAAGAGGGCAACTTAGAAGCTAGTGGTCAGATAGTGTATACGGTGTAATTATGTTGGACAAAGGGGTGACTCATGTCCCAGGCATGACAAAGTGGATGGTGTAAGATTTTATCATGCTACTTGGAATGGTGTACAATTTAAAACTTAAGAACTGTTTGTTTCTGGAATTTTCCATTTGATATTTTGGGACCATGGTTGACTATGGAAAGAAAAGCTACAGCGAGGAGGAACTTCTTTATACCCCCATATGCTATGTGGATGTTGACATTTTCACAAACAGATACAAAATAGGTGAGAAAGCACTGACTGACGGATGCTCAGTCAACATCTGACTGGTGAAGTCAATTTTCACTCTTGTTCCATATTAAAAACAAATACTAGGCAATACATAGGTTATGTCAATCAATGTGAACAGCAAACACCATATTTTGGACATTGATGGACAGTCAATATTCTACGTGTGTAGAACTAGCAGTGCTTTTCAGGAGTTTTATATTATCATCTATATTTCTGAATAGTGGAAATGTTAGCATTGTAATACATAGTTGTGTGACGTTATTTGGAGTATCTTAACTAAACCACATTTGTCATTATAAAACTATAATGTTTATTGCCTAGGAACTACTATTCTTAATTCATAAAATCATTGCCCCATCCAAAACTGCTTAAATGATTTTACTTAATACATTCTAATCTTATAATTCATCTTCTGTGAATAAATGTAATAGTTGAACTTTAAAATAGCCTTAGAGATAACTTTCAAATTACCAGTGGAAATTTGCTTTGAATTGCCTGATTCGCTTTTCTAAGGAGAACATTTATTTTGATAAATTCTTAAAATTAGATTTTCTCATTTTATTTAAACATCAGTATTTGTAGTTTATCATTATCAAAGAACAATTCTGATATTGGCACTTGCCATTACTGTGCAACTGGATCTAAAAGGATGATCTGTGAGGTTATTTAATTCATTTAAGATTAATTCTACCTACTTCTCAAAGAATCTGTTCCTTGGGTCTTTGTGCCTTCTCATTTTTACCAACTCTAACATTTATAAAATAATGAATTTACTTTTTCTATTCATCAGTTTTTTTCCTAAGAGGCTCCAATGTTTTTCTAGAGCAAATTTCTGATACAATGGGCCACAAAACATTAGGAAAAATAGACACTACAAGTCCATTTTCCATTCACATGAGATGGCACCAGGGGAATGAGACCAGAGCTCACTGCCACTCAGAAAGTCATATGAGAATTGTCAACTACTTCCTTTCACCCCACATGGTGACTTACTCTAGCCACTCATCTTAGTATAGAAGGATTATAGAAAGAACTAGAGATAAAGAGGGGGAAAAAAGAAAAGACTGGAAAATGTTTTGGTTTGTAATTTAATTTCAACAATTACTTTTGATAATTTTTCAAAAAATTTAGATAACACATGGCAGAACTGGAAGAAGAATATTTCAATAAATCTAAATCCTTGCCACTAATTGGAACCAACACTTATAAAAACCACTCCTAGAGCCTGGCACAGTGGCTTATCCCTGTAATTCCAGCTACTTAGGAGGTGAAAATTGGGGGTCATGGCTCAAGGCTAGCCTGGGCAAAAGGTTAGCAAGATCCCCATCTCAACCAGCAGCTGGGCATGGTGGTGCATGTCTCTCATTCCAGCTATACAGAAAGCATAAATAGGAGAATCACGTTGGTAGGGTGTCTGCCTAGCAACTATGAAGCCCTAATGCCAACAAAATAAACAAACAATAAAACAAAATCAAATAAACAAAAAAGCTCCCAAAAGGAGACATGCAATTTTTTGGTAGTGTTCTTCATAAAAAATAGAGAAAAGAAGCTAATACTTGCTATTTCACTTTGCTATGCACTAGTAGGCACTTAACAGGAGTCCTCTCATTGAGCACAATACTCTTTAGCATTATCAAAATTTGGAAGTAGGGGCCCCACACCTGGTGGCACACACCTGTAATCACAGGCACTCAGGAGACTCAGGCTGGAGAACTGTGAGTTCAAGGCCAGCCTGCACTACATAGTAAGACCCTGTCTTAAACACATTTGGAAATAGTTTATTAATTCACACAGTGTTGAGAGATATAATGCTAATAATGAGACAAAGACAAATTAAAGGGGGCCATGTTACCAGTCAGCTGGCAGGGGCCCTTTTGCTCTACCTGGATAGAAATAATGAGTAAGCAAGAAGTTCTTCCAGTGTTGGCAGATCTGGCCCTGAGTGCTCAAGTCTATAGGTGGACTGGCAGGCCCAGAGACTTTCCACTCCAAACCCTGAGACATAGGGGGCTATTGCTCAAGGCTTTAGAAGTCAGGGACTTATGACTCTAGTTACTCAGATTGGAGGCTGATTGCTCTGAGCTTTAACACCTGGCCCCCGGCAGCTATTGTAATCCTCAGCTTCCAGCAGCAGTGAGTGGCAGTAGCAGGCAGCATCTAATAGCATTACAGCTCCTGAATGGGCCTTGGATGGTGGGACTTTCAGCTCCTATAGTGGCCATTGTTACAGCTCTTGGGCGTAGGGTGTCATTAGTAGGCAAGAAAACATCACTCAAGAGAAGTTTTTTTAATAGGCCTGATGTTATTACAACAGGGGGCAGCACAGGAGAAGGTCTCCTGACTGACTTGAAAATTGAGCTGAACAACCTAGTTATATAGCCAGTCAGGGACTTTGGCAAAAGTTTTAGTACCAGTCATGACACAGCTCTTCATGCAAATGAAGGACTATATACTAATCGTGTCACGGTCCTTCATGCAAATGAAAGATTGTGTTTGCACCAATCACAGGCCTTCTGCTGGGCTACCAGGGGAAGTGCTCCCCACTCTGGCCTGAGTGAGACTAGCTACAAGGTAAGCAGGATCAGCTAGAGTTCACTGAGACTTGACCTGGTCAGAGTGCTGCTTTCCAAGATTGGCACAGTTTGTCTGGAGTGGTAATGACTGGAATGTGTCTTCACCTGTGGTTGTAGTGGTCCTCTGCAGCTGTTGGAGAGTCCTCAGAGTGATTGTAATGTCTCTGAACAGCTGGGGTAGCAGAAGGCAGTATGGCTAGTTGCCAGTAAAGGGGCCGCTTGGCTGACAGTTTTCTGCTTAAGGTCTGCAAGGCCTAAGGTAAGAGCCTATCAAAAGGCTCTCTCCTGACAGTTTTAATCATTCTCAGAAGGCATTAAAAGAGTATTTACAATAAGGACTTAAGGAAAGTTCTAATAGCATTTAGTAGTTGTCATGCCCACTGTTTTGGCCAATGGTTCCGGAGTGGGTCTGGTTGAAAATTGAAAGAAGGTGCATGTTGCTGAGGGTAATTGCACAGGCAGCATTCTTGCAAGCAACACTACAGGAGAGTGCAAAGGGTAAGGCGAGACAGGCGGAACTAGCCTCCCTGCCTCTTTTAGGAAGAGAAGGATAGTGGCCCAAAGCCAGTTACAAAGCAGCTTGGGTTCCTCATAACATACTGTTATGTAAGTATATTTGGCATCCAGCCAGGGCCTGATGGCTCAAGGCTGCACTCCCAAGGCTGCACCTGTGTGACTGAGAATGTGGTCTCCTCAGTAGTACTTAATCGTATTTAACAATGCTTAACTCCTGCCCTAATGCCTCAGGGAGAGACAGGTCTCTCTCTCTGATCTGTCTCAGTCATATTTTCTTTATGACTTGCTATGAACTTGCTAGCTATAGATAAAACTTAAAGAAACCTAGCAGTAGAGAGGAACTCCATAATGAAACAATACTAGTTACAAAGACAGAGATTTTTTTTTTTTTGGTGGTTTTGGTGTTTTGAACTCAGGGCTTCACCCTTGGCAGGCAGGCACTCTTCCACATGAGCTACTCTGCCAGCCCCGAAGACAGAACTTTTAAAATATCTCATATATAATCATTCCATATGTCCCACAAACAACTAAACTATCTTAAGCCAACTGCAGCAGGTAGTGGCTAGAAAATGAAGCTGTTTACCAACTGTTCTTCCCAGAGTACAGGAAGATGGTAGCTGAGTAAGATCCTCCAAGGACCATCTCCCCACAGACATGCCAGTTTGAACAGTTATTCATATACCAAACTAACTTCCTAAGAGATAAGGAAGCCAGGTGAGAACCCATAAAGCCCGGTTTTAGTATAATAAAAAGAAAGGACATATTAAAGAAGGTTGAAGGGGAAGAATTGCCCATGTCGCTCCTTCATGACAGCCTCCATCTTTTGCCTGCAAACAGCCTGGTGAAAGATGCCTTCTGCCTGGGAGAGAGGGAATTGAGTCCAGGCCTTAGACTTAAAACCCATTACCAGGACCACCACAATAAAATCCAGTGCCTGTCAGATTCCTGTAACCCCCAAAACAAGGCCAACACCTGCAGACTGAGCAGCTGGAACTACTTCACCCAGGTGGCTGATTGCCTCCACAAGCCTTCCATCAATCTCAGACAGCAGAAGGGGGAGCAATATTCCACTTTCTAGGGAAGGGGGCATGAAAGTTAGAACAGGACTTTGTCTTGAAGCCCTTGGGTCCACATATGCCATAGTGAAACCCAGCACCTGATCCTTCAATAATCTCTATTTCAGCACTGTATAGTGTCTTAGAGCTGGTTTTCCATGAGTCTGCTGTTGGTGTGTTGTCACTGTTTCATCACTAGAGAGTGATTCAAGCCTAGGTTTGTCCCAAAATCTGTAGTTGCTATGTTGGACAGCATGAAGCAGGTAAATATCTAAAAAGTGTAATTCATTAACTGCCCTCTGGCTCTATGCCTCTTCTGGAGCTGGAATAGGTTCAAATACCTTATCCATAGTTACCAGCCTGTGGTCAGACACTGCAGGAGTTTACTGACATTGGGGAGAATCACCATGAAGGGACCAGCCCCAAGTTCCTATGCCATGCTCGTGGCCACCACCTACACAAAGCAGTGTTATAGCCCAAGTGTACAATCCACAATACCAGCACAGTACTGGTGATGGGTCAAGGCCTGCACGCTATGGACCACCTAATGCTGAGATGGATTTACAGCCCAACTATCCACAGGTGATGCTGGTTTGAATAGAAGTCTGATAGGTTGGGTCTGTATGTTTCCACCTAGCTCTAGGCTTGTTCTAGAGGTTCTGCCACAGGCACTAGCCTAGGAATTGGGGTCATTAGGAAATTCCCAGTGTTAGGTCTCACCAGCCTGTTACTGCATCCCAAGGCAAATCCCCAAGCTTACTATCCTGTTTATGCTCAGTGAATGGAGTCTTGCTCCATGCTGTGCTCAAGGCTGGGGTAGTGTTGGTAAAAGTAGTCTCTTGGCATCTATGGCTGATTCAAAGCTGAGTCATGCCTGTGTTTCCCAGCTTGAAAGGACTGCACCATCTCAGGGATGCACCCAGGCCCATGCTGCAGCTGGTGGTGTATGGATCAAAACACAAAACCATCCCACTGGGGAGCAGTTCTCGGCCTGGTGCTACTAGTCAAGAGACTCAATTGGAACACTGGCTCTTGAGGATAGCTGTGCTGCCTAAGGATGGAGAGTAAGAGGTGGTAGAGACAGACTCCTGTCTACGACGGCTGTTGTTAATCTGGGTCATGCCTGAACCTCAAAGCCACAGGATCTGTGCATTCATTGATGGGGATGGGGAGGGGCTAGGTTTAGTGGGTGTGCTGCAGGTCCACTCAAGGCTGGCAGTGATTGAGACCAAAATTCACATCTGTCCCCCCAGCACACAGATCTCCATTCGATGTGGGGACAATCTAGAGGCTTTATCTGTGAGCTCTGGCTAGGATATGAGGCCTTTGCTTGTTTAGAATTTCTGCAAAGATAGTTATAAACAAAGCTAGATCATGACGACTGGAATAAATGCCCAATCCTTCAATGCCCAGCTGATACACACAAGCATTAAGAGGTTTCAGGAAATCATGACTTAACCCAATAGTCAAAATAAAGTACAAGATGATCAGATAATAACCAGTTATGGGTGAACTCTTGGATAAATAATTTAAAACAGGTGTTTGAAGAAGACTCAGCTTCAAGAAATCACAAAAGTTTCAATATTCTACCAGAGAAACCTAACAAAGAGATAGAAACAATCTTTAAAAACTCAAATGGAAACCCTTGAGCTAAAGAATATGAAAGAAGGCTTTAACAGCAAAATAGATCAAATAGAAGAAAGAATTTATGAGCCTAAAGACAGGCTACTTGAACGTACACAAAGAAGAAAGAGAAAAAGGAATGAACAGGACTGAAGGATCGTTAGGACAGAATTGTAAGAGCAAGTATTCAGGTTATTGGGGTCCAAGAGGAATTGGAGAGTGCGAAAGGTGTATAAAGCTTATTCAAAGAGATCATAGCTGGAAAATTCACAAATCTAGAGAAGAATACAAACATTATGATATAGGAAGATCAAAGGTCATTGGTCAAACTAAACTCAACTGTACCCCAAGACATATTATAATTGTGTTTTCCAAGGTGAAAGAAAAAGGAAGACTCTCAAGGCAAAAAGAGAAAAGCAATAATCCATAAGGATGTTCCAATTCTCCTGACAGCCAGCTTCTCAGAAGAACCCTTATAGGCTAGGTGAGAATGGCATCAGACGTTCATGCTACTTAGTGAGAAAAACTGCCAATGAACAATACTGTACCCAGCAAAACTACCCTGTAGAAATGGAGAGATAAGATTTTCTCAGTCAAACAAAAGCTGAGAGAATCCATCTTCACCTGTCCTGTAAGAAATAATGGAGTTCTTCAAACAAAGAAACAGATGTACATGAGTTAAGAAGAAAACATCAGAATATATAAAATACATTAGTATAACAAAATTAATAACTATGCAGATGAATTCAGAATGTTCTAATATTGTGAGAAGTCACGTTTTTAGTATGAAGACTAAAAACAAAATAATAATGACGACATTCATATGTTAAAAATAGTTAATGTAGAAATATGCAAAGTAGGTCTTCAAAAAATTGAAATGTGGGGAGAAAGTGTAGAGGTTTTTTAGCAGTATTGTGTTCTGTTTTCTTTTTTGGTTTTTTCTTATCTTTACAATCATTTTAACTTGTCATTTCAAAGGATACTTGTAATAAAAGAATTTTTGTAAGCCTCATGGTAACCACAAAACAAAAATGTGTAAGAGACAAACCAAAAATAATACAAGGAATCAAAACAGACTACTAGAGTAAGTTACTTAGCTAAAAACAAAGACCATAAAAGAGTAAAGAGGAAAAAAGAGAAAGGAACTGTAATAAAACTAGAAAACTAGTTATGAAGTGACTATAGTAAGAAGTTACTTATCAATAGCAATGGATTAATTTCTCCAATTAAAAGACAAGGAGCAAATTAGTAAAACAAAAGCAGCACAAAAACCCAAGACCTAACTGTGTATTGTTTACAAGAAGCTCACTTCATCTCTAAGGACATGCATGGACTGAAGATGAAGATGAAGTGAAGTGAAGGGATGGGATAAGATATCCCATGCAAGTGGAATACTAAAGAAAAAAAGAAAGAACAGCCATACTTATATTAGGTAAAAACAGATATTAAGTCATAAGCAGTAAAGAGACAAGGTGGGTCATTACGTAATGCTTAAGTGACCAATTTAGCAAGAACAGACAATTCTAAACATATGCTTCTGAACATTTAAAGCAAACAATAGCCCTCAAGGGAGCTAGAGACTCTACTACAGTAATAGTTGGGGATGTTAGCACTCCTCTTTTAGGAATGGAAAGACTGAGACAGAAAATCAACAAAGAAACAGCAAAGTTAAATTGCACCCTAGATCAAATGGATCTAATAATAGACATCCACAGAGCAGCCCACCCAACAGCTGCAGAGTAAACATTCTTTTCATCAGCACATGGAACATCCTCCAGGACAGATCATATGATAGGCCACAAGACAAGTCTCAACAAAGGTTTAAAAAGCTGAAATCAAATCAAGTATCTTTTCTGACCACAATGCAATAAAATTAGAAATAACAAGAAAAGCTGGAAACTATACAAGTACATGGAAATTAAGCAATTTACTCTTGAACAACCAATGGATCAAGGAAGAAATCAAGAAGAAAATTAAAATTTTTCTTGAAACAAATGAAACTATAGAGTCATAGATTTATGAAACTATACATTCATAGATTTAGAATCTATAGATTCATAGATTCTAAAATCTATGGCATACAGCAAAGTAGTACTAACAGGGAAGTTTACAACTACACACACACACACAACAATAAAGATCTCAAATAAACAACCTATGACTGTATCTCAAAGAACTAGAAACACAAGAATGAACCAAACCCAAAATTAATAGAGGAAAAGAAATAATAAAGATCAGACAGAAATAAATGAAATAGAGACTTAACAAATATAAAATATCAAAGAAACAAAGAGCTAAGTCTTCAGAAAGACAAACAAAATTGAAAAACCTTTAGCTAGGCTAAGGAAAAGAGAGACAATTCAAAACCAAAGATGAAAAGGAAAACATTACAACTAATACCACAGAAATGTAAAGCATCATTAGAGACTATCATGAACAATTAATACATCAACAAATTTAATAACCTAAATAGAAGTGGAAAAATTCCTGAACACATATTACCTGCTAAGATTGAATCATGAAGAAACTAAATATAGACCAATGATAAGTAATGAGATTGAATCAGTAATAGAAAGTCTTCTATCAAAGAAAAGCCCCAGAATGGATCACTTCATTACTAAATTTAATACCAATTATTAAATTATTCTAAAAGATTGAGATGAGGACTATTCCAAACACATTCCATGAGACCAGCATTACTGAAACCAAAACCAGACAAGAATACAACAACAATAACAAAAAGAAAACCATAGGCCAATATCTTTGATGAACATAAAGGTAAAAATCACCAAAATGATACTAGCAAACCGACTCCAAGGCACATTAAAATGATTGCTTACCATGATCAAGAAGGATGCAAGGATAGTTATGCATGTACAAATCAATAAACATGATAAACCATGCACTAGTTACTTTTGCACCACTATGACCAAATGCTGATAGAAAACTTAAGGGGAGGAATTATTTTAGTTCTATTATGATGGGGAGGACATGGCAGAGCAGAGCAGTTCACATCATGGTTGCCAGGAAGAAGAGAAAGGGGATTCAGGAAAGGACCAGGTCAAGCCCCTAAGGACATGTACCCAGTGACCTACTTCCTCCAACTGGGCTCCACCTCCTACCTTTTACCACCATCTAATATGCCATCATCTTATAAATCCACTAAGGGGTTAACCCATTGATTAGGTCAGAGCCCTCACAATGCAAACACCCTCACAGTCACACCCAAAGGGGTGCTTTTATTAATCTCCTAGTAAATTCTTAATCCAGTCAAGTTGACAAAAATCATCACACACCACATGAACACAATGAAGGACAAAATTCATATGACCATCTCAATAGATAATCCACTTGATAAAATTCAACATCCCTTCATGATTAAAATGCAGAACAGATTAGGAATAGAAAAATCACATCACTATAAGAAAGGTCACATATAATAACCCAATGGCTAACATTAAAATAAATAGGGAAAGTCTGAGAGTGCTGTTAAGATGTGGAACAGGACAAGGATGCCCACTTTCACCAATTTTATTCATCATAGTATGGGAAGTCCTAGCCAGAGCAATCAGTCAAGAGAAATAAGAGCCAACCAGTTTGGAAAAGAAGCCAAATTGTCATGGTTTATATAGAAAACCCCAAAGACTCCATCAAAAACCTATTTGAACTAACAAATTCAATAAAGTTGCAGGATTCAAGATCAACATATGAGAAGATTAGTGTTGTTATATGCAAATTACCTGAAGTAGAAATCAAGAAAGCAATCCTATTTATAATAGGTACAAAAATTTCAACAAAACAAAACCCTAGGGAAAATTTTAACCTAAGAGGTGAAAACTATGAAATGAAATGAGTAATGAAGATTTTTTCCAATATCAATCATGGAATGATAAGAAGGTATTTCTTTTTCTTAACAAGTGTCAAGACATTTCACAGAGGAGATCCAAGAGGGTAGCTAGGGTAGGGAATCAGAAATTCAAAGCTCCATGATACCGAAAACCTCCTTGAGACGTTGGAGATATACTTGGGTAATTCTGATTGCTTCTAGCCAAAATAATAACTGCTATCACATTATGTGCTAATAAAATTCAAAGACTGACCCTTAAATCATCCCTTAATTGCACCCAGCAGCCATGAAAATCCCACACAGCACAGCCAGCAAGACGTGTCTGGCCCTGGGGAAAAAGCCACCCTGGCTGTTTCACTTTTTTTTTTTTTCTTTCTTTTTTTCTCTCAACAAGCAGAAGACAGAGCATCAATCAGAATCAAACTCTGTGACATCCTGGACCCCTAGCCTGTTGAAAGCCTCCCCATGCCACTCCACCCTGAAAAAAGTGACACCATTTCTCCCCACTAGCTGGCTCCAAAGTGGCTTGTGTGAAACTGTAGAAGGAACAGGTGAGCATCACACACCACATGCAACTCCCCTACCCATCCCAATACAGCCTCTGGGCAGACTGACAGTGCGCCCCCCCCGCCCCCCGCAAAACTGAAAAACATAAATAGCAAACTGTAGTCTAGCACTGAGTGCAGAGGTGGGGTGGAACGCTGAACTTGCCCTGGAGAATGGGGGTGGGGAAAGGAGCTGAATTCCCAGCACCATATTCTCAGTGAAACATGGGGAAAGCAGCAAAGACTGATAGCAGGAGTGCTTGACAAGCCAGTCTCCCAGAGGAGCCACTAGCACCCAGCAGAGGTTGGAAGAAACACAAAGGCTGGGAGCGGGGGTGGGGCAACAGGTCAACCTTCCAAAACAGGGCAGGTGGTGGATCCCAGAGCTGATCTCTGGGACAGAGGGCAGCATTCAAAACTGGATTGCCCCACCTTGCTGAGAGAGGAGCTGACCAAATAGCTGTAGCTGAAGGGCAATGCAGCTGCCACTTGGCAAAAACAACAGCTGACTACCCTGCATGAGCAGGCAGTCTTACCTCACCTCACAATTCCAACTAATCTTGTAGACAGATTACTCACATGCCACTCACATGCTGGTCACTTGGTGAGACCACATCAGAGCCTCTGCTTGTACTGCAATTCCTTGGACACTTAAGGAATAACTCCAGAACATTTTTCAAAAGGCTGAACTTTTTGTGGTTCCTGAACCTAGTGTTTTTTATTGTGTTTCTTTTTTTTAACCTGTATTATTAACTTCACCAGCACTATTCTCTTATCCCTATTCTCACCCTCTTCACTTTTCCTCCTTCTCCTGTGCTACAATCCATTGTTCTCCCTCCAACTACTCTTTCTGCCCCTTCTCATCCACTCTCTCCCCATCTTCACTCCCCCATCCACCTCCAACCTGTCACC
The DNA here is from genome assembly GCF_047511655.1 of Castor canadensis. NCBI lineage: Eukaryota > Metazoa > Chordata > Mammalia > Rodentia > Castoridae > Castor > Castor canadensis. The sequence goes on along the minus strand of NC_133393.1, from coordinate 34,712,383 downwards.
ACACTACCCTTCCTTTCTACATAATAACCACCCACTGACTAGCCTACCGTACCAACTGTATACAAACCCAGCCCCCTTAAATCCCAGACACAAGCACCCTCACTTCAACAGAAATACACCCAAACACACACAAGCCACAAAACCCAGAATACCCCATAGTGTTTCCCTACCCTCCCACCCCTTCCCCCCTTTTAGTTCCACCTTTACCAATTCCCCAAAATCTATAACTATCCTAATAACCATTAACCCCCCCCAACTCCCACTGGTTATAGATATTATCATCAAGGGGTTTTCTATATAATATGTAAACAACTGGTCTGTCATTGAACCTGTGAATTTGTTATTGCTAAATTACACTTCCAGGCCAATGACAGAGCACATCAACCTAGCTAACAATCAAGTCAGTCACAACACAAAAATTAAATCAGGGAAAGAAAATAGGCAATCAAAGCCACCAACTAGCCTGTCAAGAACATAATTGCACAGCACCAAGTGGAGCGATGGGAAGAAGAAGAAGGCATGAAACTACTCTCCTCAAAAAAATAATTCAAGAGAGAATTCCAAGATGGCGGCTAGAGGTAGGAAGCAGAAAGCGAGCCTCCTATAGTGAAATCTTGGAGAGACGCTGGAGACACACTTTGCAGGCATAATCACCGAGAAAAGGCATAACTTTGACCCCTCCACATCTCCAGCCGGCGCAGAGAATCTCCACTTCACGTTAAATGGAGAACCGAGGAGGCCCCCCGGGGCCGCCAGTGGCCGGCGCCCATACGGCTTGGGAAGACGCGGACCAGGTGAGCTTCGTGGTACCGCGGTAGCCCCACAGACAAGCCTGGGCCAGAGCAGCATAGCCCCCTGGACAGACTGACCTCCACCCGGGAAAAAAAGAGAAACTGAGTACTAAGCAATAAGAACAGTTAAGACATGCTGGAAAGAGGGTGGGGCGCCCTGAGCGCTGAAGATCAGGGGAAGGGAATCCTTCCCGGGACTGTAAATAAACGAGCCGGGCAGGCCGGAGAGGCTCTGGCGGGAGCGGGGCGCGCCCAGCAACCAGGAGCGGGGACGCTTGTGAGAGGAGGGAAGACCCACTTCCCACGTGAACTGTAAATAAACACGCAGGCCTGACAACGCGGGGCAGTGGCACCTTTCCCAGTGCTTGGAAAGGGGAAAGGCTGTAGCAGAGGCCGCCGCACAGGAGAACTCTGAGCAAACAAAGCCTGTGGGACCAGGTGAGTGCTAAGCTCACCCCAGAGATCTGCATAAATAACGCCTCCAGCTACAGGCTGAGAGCAGCAGGCAGGCAAGCCACAGTTGCAGATACCACTCTCAGAACTGCCTCCAGACGCTTTTTTTTCTTTTTCTCCCTACCTTTGATGAGAGAACAACCGAATTACACCTGCAAGCCGAAAAACTTACTGAAACTGTATTGCATTTGAACTGGGGACACTTGGTGGGGCTTTTTTTTTTATTTTTTCTTCTGTGTGTGTGTGAGTGTAGTTTTGTTCTACTTTATGCATCCCCTTTGATGAGACAACTACAGAACAACATCTGAGGCACCAACTCCAGGACTGGAGATTAAGACGGACATCCAAATTATTAAGACTGAAATTGCATTGCATATAAACTTGGAAGTTTTTTGGTTTTTTTTTTTTTTAATTTCCTATTTTCCATTTTATTTTAATTCATTTTTATAAATAGATATTACTTTCATATACTTATTTTTTATTTTTTTTATCTTTGATTTTCAATCCTCTCTCTGTCTCTCTATTGTCTGTTCAGCTTACTGTCGATTAGTACACTAACACTCCCTGTTTATACCTTTGAAACTCTCTTGTCTGATACCTTGTTCTGCTTTCTCCCTCTTGTCTGTATATTTGTTTTCCCCTTTTCTTTAACTTCTTGCTTTCCATCTCAGCTCACTCTTCCATTCTCAATATTACCATTGTTATTATTACAAGCTAGAAAATACTTAATTACACACAGTACAGGGACAGTAACAACACCAAGGACAATGACAGGAAGACAGAAAAAACAAGGAAACCAGTTTCCCCACAGCAAAAAATTAGTACAGGAACCAGAGGGGAATGAAGAGAACAGAAACTCAGAGCCAGACTCCAACAAAATGAAGATAAACTATGCCAAAGGACCCAATGAAGCCTACAAGAATAATTTAAAAGAAGACATACTACAAGTACTCAATGAGAATTTTATAGAGATGATACTGGATAGGGTCAACCAAAATGTACAGGAGACACTCAAGAAATTCCAAGACAATAAAAATAGAGAATTTGAAAAAGCAAAAGAAGAAATAAAGGAAACCATAGAAGCACTGTATAAACACCAAAGTGAAAGAGAGAACACAATGAATAAATGGATAAATGAACTCAGGACAAAAATAGACAACAATAAAGAAGAAAACAGCCAGGATATGGAAAACCTCAGAAAAAAGAACGAAACAGAACTGCAAAACAAAACGGAAGGCCAATCCAGCAGAATAGAACAAACAGAAGACAGAATCTCAGAACTTGAAGATGAAATGGTAATTAAAGGAAAAACCGAAGAACTATTAATTAAACAACTCAAGACCTGTGAAAAGAAAATGCAAGAACTCACCGACTCCATCAAAAGACCAAACTTGAGAATCATGGGCATCGAAGAAGGAGAAGAGGTGCAAGCGAAGGGAATGCGTAATATATTCAACAAAATAATAACGGAAAATTTCCCAAATCTAGAGAAAGATATTCCCATACAAATGCAAGAGGCCTCCAGGACACCAAACAGACCAGATCAAAATAGAACTACTCCACGACATATCATCATTAAAACAACAAGTTCAGAAACTAAGGAAAGAATATTGAAGGCTGCAAGAGAGAAAAAACAAGTAACATACAAAGGTAAACCCATCAAAATCACAGCAGACTTCTCAACAGAAACATTAAAAGCAAGAAGAGCGTGGGGTGAGATCTTCCGGGCACTGAATGAAAATAATTTCAACCCCAGGATACTCTACCCAGCAAAGCTATCATTCAAAATAGATGGAGCAATAAAAGTCTTCCATGATAAGCAGAAACTAAAACAATATGTGACCACAAAGCCACCATTACAAAAGATTCTGCAAGGGATCCTGCACACAGAAAGTGACACCCAACTTAACCATGAAAAGGCAGGCAGCACCAAACCACACGATAAGAAAAAGCAAGACAGTAGAGAGTAACATCAAGTTAGGTACACACAATCAAACCTTCAAACAACTAAGATAACTAAATGGCAGGAATCACCACATACCTATCAGTACTAACACTTAATGTTAATGGACTTAATTCACCCATCAAAAGACACCGTTTGACAAAATGGATTAAAAAAGAAGATCCAACAATTTGTTGCTTACAGGAGACTCATCTCACCGACAGAAATAAGCATATGCTTAGGATGAAAGGCTGGAAGAAGATTTACCAAGCTAATGGCCCCCGAAAACAAGCAGGAGTAGCAATACTTATCTCTGACAAAGTAGACTTCAAACCTACATTGATCAAATGAGACAAAGAAGGACATTCCATACTAATAAAAGGGGAAATAGACCAAAAGGAAATAATAATCATCAATCTGTACGCACCCAATGTCAACGCACCCAATTTCATCAAACATACCCTAAAAGACCTAAAAGCATATATAAACGCCAACACAGTGGTTGTGGGAGACTTTAACACTCCATTATCATCAATAGATAGGTCATCCAAACAAAAATTCAATAAAGAAATCCTAGATCTAAAATATACAATAGATCAAATGGACCTAGTTGATGTCTACAGAACATTTTATCCAACTTCTATACAATATACATTCTTCTCAGCAGCCCATGGAACATTCTCCAAAATAGACCATATCCTAGGGCACAAAGCAAGCCTCAGCAAATATAAGAAAATAGAAATTATACCATGCATTTTATCAAATCACAATGCAATAAAACTAGAACTCAACAACAAAAGTAAAGACAAAAAATATGCAAACAGCTGGAAACTGAATAACTCGTTTCTTAATGAACAATGCAAAATTGTTTCACTGATGAAATAAAAGAGGAAATTAAAAACTTCCTGGAAGTCAATGAAAATGAAAACACAACCTACCAGAACCTATGGGACACAGCAAAGGTAGTCCTGAGAGGAAGGTTTATAGCCATGAGTGCATATATTAAAAAGACTGAAAGATCCAAATCAATGACTTAATGATACATTTCAAACTCCTAGGAAAACAAGAACAAGTAAGTCCCAAAACAAATAGAAGGAGAGAAATAATAAAAATAAGAGCTGAAATCAATGAAATAGAAACCAAAAAAACCATACAAAGAATTAATGAAACAAAAAGTTGGTTCCTTGAAAAAATAAACAAGGTTGACAGACCCCCAGGCAAACCTCACTAAAATGAGGAGAGAAAAAAACCCAAATGAGTAGAATCAGGAATGCAAAAGGGGAGATAACAACAAACACCATAGACGTCCAGGAAATCACCAGAGACTACTTTGAGAACCTATATTCAAATTAATTCGAAAATCATAAAGAAATGGACAGATTTCTAGATACATATGATCATCCAAAACTGAACCAAGAAGATATTAATCACCTGAGTAGATCTATAACACAAAATGAAATTGAAGCAGCAATCAAGAGTCTCCCCAAAAAGAAAAGTCCAGAACCTGATGGATTCTCTGCTGAATTCTATCAGACCTTTAAAGAAGAACTGATACCAACCCTCCTTAAACTGTTCCATGAAACAGAAAGGGAAGGAAAACTGCCTAACACATTTTATGAAGCCAGTATTACACTTATCCCAAAACCAGGCAAAGACACCTCCAAAAAGGAGAACTATAGGCCAATCTCCTTAATGAACACTGATGCAAAAATCCTCAATAAAATAATGGCAAACCGAATTCAACAACACATCAAAAAGATCATTCACCACGACCAAGTAGGCTTCATCCCAGGAATGAAGGGGTGGTTCAACATATGAAAACCAATAAACGTAATAAACCACATTAACAGAAGCAAAGACAAAAACCACTTGATCATCTCAATAGATGCAGAAAAAGCCTTTGATAAGATCCAACACCATTTCATGATAAAAGTTCTAAGAAAACTAGGAATAGAAGGAAAGTACCTCAACATTATAAAAGCTATATATGACAAACCTACAGCCAGCATTATACTTAATGGAGAAAAACTGAAACCATTCCCTCTAAAATCAGGAACTAGACAAGGATGCCCACTATCTCCACTCCTATTCAACATAGTACTGGAATTCCTAGCCAGAGCAATTAGGCAAGAAGAAGGAATAAAAGGAATACAAATAGGTAAAGAAACTGTCAAAATATCCCTATTTGCAGATGACATGATCCTATACCTTAAAGACCCAAAAAACTCAACTCAGAAGCTCCTAGACACCATCAAATGCTATAGCAAGATAGCAGGATATAAAATCAACATAGAAAAATCATTAGCATTTCTATACACTAATAATGAACAAACTGAAAAAGAATGTATGAAAACAATTCCATTTACAATAGCCTCAAACAAAATCAAATACCTAGGTGTAAACCTAACAAAGGATGTGAATGACGTCTACAAAAAAACTGTAAACTTCTAAAGAAAGAGATTGAGGAAGACTATAGAAAGTGGAGAGATCTCCCATGCTCATGGATTGGTAGAATCAACATAGTAAAAATGTCTATACTCCTAAAAGTAATCTACATGTTTAATGCAATTCCCATCAAAATTCCAATGACATTCATTAAAGAGATTGAAAAATCTACTGATAAATTTATATGGAAACACAAGAGGCCACGAATAGCCAAGGCAATACTCGGTCAAAAGAACAATGCTGGAGGTATCACAATACCTGACTTCAAACTATATTACAAAGCAATAACAATAAAAACAGCATGGTACTGGCACAAAAACAGACACGAAGACCAGTGGATCAGAATAGAGGATCCAGATATGAAGCCACACAACTATAACCAACTTGTCTTTGACAAAGGCACTAAAAATATATGATGGAGAAATAGCAGCCTCTTCAACAAAAACTTCTGGGAAAACTGGTTAGCAGTCTGCAAAAAACTGAAATAGATCCATGTATATCACCCTATGCCAATATTAACTCAGAATGGATCAAGTATCTTAATATCAGACCCCAAACTCTAAAGTTGGTAGAGGAAAAAGTAGGAAATACTCTGGAGTTAGTAGGTATAGGCAAGAACTTTCTCAATGGAACCCCAGCAGCACAGAAACTAAGAGATAGCATAGATAAATGGGACTTCATAAAACTAAAAAGCTTCTGCTCAACAAAAGAAATGTTCTCTGAACTGAAGTGACCACCCACAGAGTGGGAGAAAATATTTGCCAGCTACACATCAGACAAAGTACTGATAACCAGAATATATAGTGAACTCAAAAAACTAAATTCTCCCAAAATTAATGAACCAATAAAGAAATGGGCAAGTGAACTAAACAGAACTGTCTCAAAAGAAGAAATTCAAATGGCCAAAAAACACATAAAAAAAATGCTCACCATTATAGCCATAAAGGAAATGCAAATTAAAACCACACTAAGATTCTACCTCACCCCTGTTAGAATAGCCATCATTAGCAACACCACTAACAACAGGTGTTGAGGATGTAGGGGAAAAAGGAACTCTCTTACACTGCTGGTGGGAATGTAAACTAGTACAACCACTCTGGAAAAAAATTTGGAGGCTACTTAAAAAGCTAAACATTGATCTACCATTTGATCCAGCAATACCACTCTTGGGAATATACCCAAAAGACTGTGACACAGGTTACTCCAGAGGCACCTGCACACCCATGTTTATTGCGGCACTATTCACAATAGCCAAGTTATGGAAACAGCCAAGATGCCCCACTACTGATGAATGGATTAAGAAAATGTGTAATTTATACACAATGGAATTTTATGCAGCCATGAAGAAGAACGAAATGTTATCATTCACTGGTAAATGGATGGAATTGGAGAACATCATTCTGAGTGAGGTTAGCCTGGCCCAAAAGACCAAAAATTGTATGTTCTCCCTCATATGTGGACATTAGATCAAGGGCAAACACAACAAGAGGATTGGACTTTGAGCACATGATAAAGCAAGAGCACACAAGGGAGGTATGAGGATAGGTAAGACACCTAAAAAATTAAATAGCATTTGTTGCCCTCAATGCAGAGAAACTAAAGCAGACACTTTAAAGCAACTGAGGTCAATAGCAGAAGGGGACCAAGAACTAGAGATAGGTTAGATCTGAAGAATTAACTTAGAAGGTAACACACATGCACAGGAAATCAATGCAAGTCAACTCCCTGTATAGCCATCCTTATCTCAACTAGCAAAAACCCTTGTTCCTTCCTATTATTGCTTATACTCTCTCTTCAACAAAATTAGAGATAAGGGCAAAATAGTTTCTCCCTGGAAGTGAGGGGGTAGGGGGGAAAGAGAGAGGGCAGAGGGAACGGAGGGGTAGGGGGAAGGGAGGAGAAATGACCCAAACATTGTGTGCACATATGAATAAAATAAAAATTGAAAAATAAATAAATAAATAATAAAAAAGATGAGATTTATAAATTAAAGATGACAACACAAAATATAAAAGAGGAGTTGAATAAAGATATGGAAAACCTCAGAAATAGAATCAAACAGAAATCCTGGAAATAAAAAGTCCCTTATGTCAAACAAAAAACACAGTGGAAGCCCATTCCAGCATACTGGAACAAGTGGAAGACAGAATCTCAGAGCTCAAAGATAAAATAGAAATTAAAGAAAAAAAATACAGAAGAAATCTTAGTCAAACAACTAAAGAACTGTGAAAGGATATGCAAGAACTCAGTGACTCCAACAAAAGACCAAATCTGAGAATCATGGGCACTGAAGAAGAAAAGGTGCAAGTCAAAGGGGTACATAATATGTTCAATAAAATAATAACAGAAAATTCCCCAAATCTCAAGAAAGTGTTGTCCCTTCAGGTACAGGGAGCCTCCAGGACACCAAACAGACTTGACCAAAACAGAATATCCTCATGGCATATTCTCATTAAAACAAGAGAAAGAATACTGAAGGCTGTAAGAGAAAAACAACAACAACAACAAATAACATAGAAAGGTAAACCCATTAAAATAACAGATTTCTCAACAGAAACCTTAAAAGCAAGAAGAGTATGGAATGAGGTATTTTGGGTACTGAATGAAAATAACTTCAGCCCTAGGATACTCTACCCAGGAAAATTATCATTGAAAAATGACAGAGCAATAAAATCTTGCATAATAAACAGAAACTAAAACAACATATGACCAGCAAGCCACCACTACAGAAGATTCTACAAGGAATTCTGCACACAGAAGATGAAAGCAAACAAAACCATGAGAGGACGGGAAGTATCAAACCACAGAAGAAAAGAAAAGTAATCAGAGATTAGCACTGATTTGACTGCACAAGATCAAATCCTTAAACAACAAAAACAACTAAATGGCCGGAATCACCACACACCTATTAGTATTAACACTGAATGTCAACAGACTCAACTCTTCCATCAAAATACACCCTTTGGCAAACTGCATTAAAAAGGAAGACCCGACAATCTGTTGTTTACAAGAGACCCTCTTACTGACAGAAATAAACACTGACTTAGGGTGAAAGGCTGGAAGAATATTGACCGAGCCAATGGCCCCCTAAAACAGGCAGGAGCAGCAATACTTATATCACACAAAGTAGACTTCAAACTTACATTGGTCAAACGAGATAAAGAAGGACACTTCATACTAATAAAAGGTGCAATACATCAAAAGGAAATAACAATTGTCAACCTATATGCACCCAATGTCAGTGTAACCAATTTCATCAAAAGTACACTAAAGGAGTGAATATAGTCATCTTAAACTGGCAGAGGCCACTATGGGAAGGGGACCAGGAAGTAGTGAAGAGGTCTGGTAAAGATGAACTAATGTGGGTTGCAATATACATGTGCATGGAAGCAACACTAGGAATCTCTCTGTATAGCTATCTTTATCTCAAACTAGCAAAACCACTATGTCTTTCTTACGATCTCTTTTGTCTTCTCTTCAACAAAAGCAGAAGCAGCAAGGGGGGAAGGGAGGAGGGGGGGTCCAAACGATGTATACACATGTAAGTAAATGTAGAAACAATAAAAATAAAAGAAAGAAAAAAAGAAATTAACAATGACAACTATGATGGAAGAATTGAAGAAGATACAAAAAATGGAGACACCAGAGTTCATAGATTTAAGAATTTACATTGCTAAGATGTCTGCAAGTACCCAAACTGATCTACAGACTCAATGTAACCCTATCAAGTACCAACAGCAATCACAAATAAAACCAAAAGCTACCACCACCACCAACAAAAAACTGAATATTCAAAGTAATTTCAAGTAAAAAGAGCAAAGCAGGAGCTCCTACACCACCCTACTTCAAAACATTCATCAAAGCTATAGTCATCAAAACAGCAAAAGTATTGACAAAAGACAGACCTATTGATCAATGAACACTATAGAAAACCTACAAGTCAACCTATGTGTTTATAGCCAATTTATTTCTGACAACGTTGCTAAGAACAAGGACATTCTTTTCAGTAAGCAGTGCTAGAAAATTTTGATATCCACATGTAAAAGAATGAAACTAGACCCTTATCTGTTACCAGTTACAGAAATCAACTCAAAATGGCTTAAAAACTTAAATATAAGATCTAAAACTAGGAAGTCTCTACACAAAAACAGAGATAAGGCAACAATCATCAGATTGAGAGATGTACAACCTTCTGAATGGGGGAAAATATTGGCAAACTATACATTTAACAAGGGTGAAGACCCAGAATATATAAGGAAAAACTCAACAGCAAAAATACCAAATAACCTGATTAAAAATGGGCAATAGATCTAAACAAATTTCTCAAGAGAACAGCAATATGAAAAAATCCTCCGAGCCAGGCACAGTGGATTAATCCTGTAATGCCAGCAGCACTCAACCCGGAAGGAGGAGGGTTGTGAGCCTGAGGCCAGCCTGGTCTACAGAGTGAGACTGTCTCAAAAAAAAAAATTTTTTTTAAATGTCAACACCACTAATCATCAGAGAAATGCAAATCAAAACCACAATGAGATATTGTCTCACTCCAGTAAGAGTGTCTCTTATTAAAAAGTCAAAAGACAACAAGTGCTGACCAGGATGTGGAGGAAAGGGGATCCCAGCACACTGTTGGTGGGAATGACAATTAGTACAGCCATTATGGAAAACACTACAGAGGTTTTTCAAAAACCTAAAACTAGAACTCCCCTATGATCCAGTGTCCCACTGCTGGGTAGAGATCCAAAGGAAATGAAATTCGTCTATCAAAGAGTCATCTGTGTCTCATGTTTATTGCAGCATTGCTCACAGTAGCCAAAAGCAACCAAGAGGCCATCACCTGATGAATGGAAAAGAAAACACAGTACTTATATCCACCAGGGAAAACTACTCAGCTGTAACACAAACGGATTACCGTCATTTGTGATAGTATGGATGGAACTGGAGATCATGTTTTGAAGTGAAATAAGCCAGACACAGAAAGGCAAGTACTGCCTGGTCTCACTGATATGTAGAACACTTAGTGTTATTTTCATAGAAATTGAGAGTACAATGGTAGCTATCAGAGGCCAAAGAGGAGGGTGGGAGGGCTAGGGAAAGGTTGATGGGTAGATAGAAGCAAGAAGTCCTAGTGTGCCATGGCACAGTAAAGTGACTATAGTAGTGTTTGTGTACAGTCAGAAGAAAAGATTTTCAATGTTTTTGCCATAAAGAAGTAATACGTTTGAGGTATGTTTAATTCAAGTGTTCGCTCATCAAAATATCAGATAGTATACCACTAATATGTACAATTTTGGTGTTTGCCTATCAGTTAAAAATGAATTTTAAAAAAGTACCATGGGCTGGGGTGTGTGACCTTTGACCAGGATCTTCCTACCTATACCTCCCATGTACCTGGGATTACAGTCATGTGTCATCACACCCCACTTGTTTATTGAAATGGGGTCTCATGAACTGTTTGCTTGGGCTGGCCTCAAACTGAAATCCTCCCAATAATCTCTGCTTCCCAAGTGCTGTGATTACAGGTATGAGCCACCACACCCAGCCTCCTATGTCACTTTTTAGGTTAGAGAAAATATTGTATGATAGAAAAACATGGTTTCACTTGTTTGCATGATTTCCATTTGCATATGTATGTTTGAAAAAAATGACAGCTCATAATTTTCATGAACATTGAGAAGTAACAAGATTCAAGAAAACCTCAAAAAAAGTCAAAGTCAGGTAACAAACTATGAAGAGAAGAAATAATAGCATCATTCAAGTAGCTTCTCCTCAAATAAAAATGCTCTCTGCCACAATGTTTCTGTCTCTCCCTGCTTTGTTTTTAAATTCACACTTCCTGCCTTGACTTCCCTGTTACTATTTCTTCCCTGACTAGCTTTATCTTGCCCCTTTCTTCTTTGGGGGGCATCTAGTGCGTAAATACGGGAGAGGGGGAAAAAAGCTTAAATGAAAAGTCCATTCTCTCACACATGGTCTGTAAGTTGGCTGGTCTGGCAGCTCCCTGAGGCCTTCGCATTCTTCCTAGCAATGTTCTTAGGATGTCCCCTTGTTTGAAAGATGGTTGTCTCTCTTCACCGTTATGGTTGTGTTTCAGCAGAAAAGAGGGAAAGGAAGGTCAGAAGCACTTCTAGCTAAGGTGGCTCAGTTTTTAAAGAACTTTCCCAGAATTCCTTGCCTTGTACTTTCACTGGCCAGAGACAAATCACATGTCTACTTGCCATTGCAAGGCAGGCTGGGAAATGTAGTATTTTAAAGATGGGCACAGTGTCACCAGAACAGGCCTATTGTAGTACTGGTAAAGAAGACAGGGGAACAAAATCCAATAGAGATCCAATAGGGTGCCTAACCTAAGTCACACCTAAGGCCCTCAGCCAGTTCTCTCTTCTGGTTTTCCTTTAGGTGGGGATGTCACTGTGATCTGCATCATCTCCTTCACCCTTGTGTTAGCCCATCACTCAGGGCTTGATTTAGGGCCATGTGCCACCCATGAGAATCTCCTAGGGAGCTCTAGAGTTACCCCCAGCCAGTTCATACCCCAGGACCATTCACACGGGATTCTCAAACTTGGGAACCACATGGGAAGTTTTCAGAACTACTGGTACCTGGGGGCTTCCTCTGGAGAAAAGAATTGGTCTAGTGCTTAATCAAGGCATTGGGAGTTTTCAAAGCTCTGTAGGTGATCCTAATATGTAACAAAGTTCAAGAACTACTGTGCTAGGAATGAGTTATGGAGGGCTTTTATCCCTCCCCAGGCAATTCTAATGCACAGCCCAGGCTGAAAACCACATTAAGGCCTCTTCCTTCATAGCAGAAGCTCAATGAAGCTGGGTTGGGGGTTCTACTTATTCTCACTACCTGGAATTTTGGAGCCCATGCCACTTGGGCCTGTTGACAGACCACAGAGAGGAAGCTATTCAAAGACGAAGATTAAGAAGAGAATAATTTAATCTCTACAGGCTTGTAAAACACTAGTAATTGGCAAGGGATTTTCCATCCTTTGGCACTTTTACATCTTTCCCGTCTCTGTGAGGGCTTGCTCAACAGCTGGGTGGATTTTCACCTTTCAGTGGTAGGAAGTGGTGGATGAGGGTGCTGTGGACAGAGGGAGGGAGCAGCCTCTCTGAATGTAATGGCTTTTCTCCCTGGAGACAGCCTGTGGCTTGTTCAAACTCTTACAGGGGGGGTTGTTTTTCATGCTTTTTTGTTGTTGTTTTGCTGAAACTGGGTCTTGCTATGTAGCCGGTACTGTCCCTGAACTCTTGATCTCTTGCCTTAGCCTGGATGCTGGGATTATAGATGTGGGCCACCATACCCAGTTTTCAGGAAATTCTTGCCTGTGCTCATATTATCCTAGTAACTCTGGGTGGGTGAGAAACTGTGTGTTCACATCCTGCCTGCTTTTAATTTAAAAAGAGGTCAGAAGAAATATTTTTTCTGTTTATTTATAACAATTAATAATTTAATATTATTACTTTACTTATGTTTGAGTGAGATGATTCACTGATGGCAGAATGTATTCATTTCAGAGGAGCTGTGATTTTCATCAGCCATGGCTAAAAATACTTTCAAAATATTTCCAGAGATTGAACAGCAGCCCTGAATCTTGCTCTAGGGAATGGTTAAGCTAAGGCCGCTCTAGAGAAAGAGTCAGTTCTATAGCAGAATGGAAGAGCTTGGACTTGAGAATCACTGAGAATTACTGTGGAAGGAAGTGCTGAAGTTCAGAGTTAAGGTGAAGCCAGTTATGAAGAGGGAGTTTCCTGGACCATTCCTTAAAACATCACCCCTACACACTACACTCTATGTAGGTTGGGCCTTCTTGGAATTCATCCAAAGGTTTTAGAGACCTTTAAGGAAACAAAAGGAGTTTGTTATAACAACAGTTACCATATATTAAGCACTGATTTGGTACCAAGTGTTGTTCTAGGCCTTATCTGCACGTTGTCTTAATCATGACAACGACTAAAAAACAATTTAGAGAAGTGAAGCCATAGCTGGCCATGATGACACAAAACTGTAGTTCCAGCACTCAGGAGGCTGAGGCAAGAGGATCTCAAGTTCCAGCCAGGCTGGGATACAGGCTGAGACCCGTCTTAGAGAACGGGAGAGGAAGAGAAGTGATCTAACTGAGGTCACATAGCTGGTAAGAGGCAGAAAACCAAGACTCACCTTAAAGAGTTCCCTTCATCAAAATTTAAAGGGGAAGGTGAAGAAATCAAAGACAGAAGTTTGAGAAGTGTTACAGGAATGCTTAACCATCTGTACCCATTTTCTCAAAAGATTTTCATCTGGTGACTCCACTATTACATGCTTACTTTTAGACCCGGAATAATCACCCCATCAATCATGGTAAGACTTGGGGAGTCCTGCTGGCCCTCACTATGGAACAAATGAATGAAGGAATGAAAGAGGCATATGCCCAGGTTCCTCAGCTATAAGGTTAGAGGGGCAGATGCGAGCATTCGTGTTCATCCCTGACCTGACATACAGTGTTAAACAGCAGCACAGTTTCACAGCAACCACTAAGACATCAACAACACCTGGAAGGACAATATTGTTCTTTTAGAGAAAATTATGTTCTGGATTTATCACTGTGAAGCCTTGTACATTTGGTGGAAGAACAATGGCTTCTGAGATTTGAAAAAGTGATAAACATGGCTTCAGCATCTTTCTGTGGCCTGTCTTTCTGCCTGTCCTTGAACTCATATCCAGTAGGATTTTATTTAGTGCCTTTGGGTGAATAGCAGGTTCTGAGCATTACGTTAATTCTACTCATTATTTCCAAGCCAGGAGTTTATTCTAAGTTTTTTTCTTTTTAAAATTATCTTAGCTGGGTGTGGTGGAGCATGCCTGCAATCCCAGCTACTCGGGAGATGGAGATCTTGAGCAAAGAGGTATGAGGCCAGCCCAGGTGAAAAGTTAGCAAGATCTCATCTCAAGGAAGTGGGTGCAGTGGTGCACGTCTATAATCCCAGCTATGCGGGTGGTGTAGGTAGAAGGACTGTAGTCTGAGGCCAGTCCAACAAAAAAATAATGTGCAACCCCATCCAAAAAAATATCTAAAGCAAAAAAACGGCTGGGGGCATGGTTCAAGTGATAGAGCATTTTACTTAGCAAGAGCAAGGCAATGAGTTCAAACATCAGTACCACCAAAAAAACTTAAAGATACAGGTGATTTCATGAACTGCTGTTGGCTTCCAGTCACTAATTATATGACATCTAAACTCCTTAACTTACTGTAAAAATTTCCCCTCTATCTCCACGGCCACTTGTTATAGGCCTCCTATGATCTGTTGCTTTCTGAGCCATGTTCAACTGCTGACTATGTCTCTGCATGGACTACATCAGCTGCTTGGAATACTTGTCTCTCTTAGTGGCATGGTGTATTCCTATTCATCCTTCAGATCCCCGCTCACACATCCCCTCTGTAAGACCTCACTGACTCTGGACAGAGTGAGTTGCTCTTTTCTACAGTCCCATTCACACCTCCATGTTAGCATTTTCTGTTGGAACCCCTCCTCCTCCCCACATCTCCTCTCATAGAATTAGTATCTCTCAAGGACTGGGGTTACATGTCCCTTGTCTTTGGCCCCCTTATGACTGCTGGCTGCAGGCATTTAACAAAATTTTGGAAATTAATAAAATTACACAAAATTGAAAGTGTTCAGTCTCCTGGGTTTGGCGGGAACTAGATGTAAGGAGTGAGAGGCAGGAGAAGTACTGGGGAGAACTCTGTAAACTTCAACACATGTAGAGTGACATGGAGAGCATGAAGTAGTGATCAGAGCAGGGTGCCATGTTTAAGGTTCATCTACTGCATAACATTTATAGCAAAGTGAGGTGGAGCTGTGGTGTCAGTTGACTCGAAACCATTTCTGAAAACCTCATGAAGGAGATAAATTTCCAACCTATGCTTCACAGAGTGGAAGTGTCTCTTTGGTTCATAGTAAAATGGGCAGAAAGCCATTTCTAATGAAGGAAAAGAGCACGAATCCCAAAGTGTGGATAAGCTGAGCACCTGACACCTGGCAGATCTTTGGGAAATGTCTGTCATTAGAATGCTTGGAGCATCTGTCACACACCCGTCAACCACTCCAGTGTATAAGTGAGAAGAAACCCCACATGCCAAACGAGGAACAGAGTGGCTGACCCCTATCCAAAGCACATCTTTCCTGGGCAACTGTGGAGGGAATGACCTCTGCATCCTCAACCAGTACCTGATCCTAAACCCAGTGGACTTGCTGTTCTCAAAGATGGTTCCCACTGGCTGGGTAGTAGAGGCTGCAACAGAGATGCTCAGCTAACACAGAAAGTCAAGGTCACCTGAGGAGCCCAATCAGGAGCTCAGTGGAGAAAGCCAGGGCATGGAGAAGAGAACCATACCTTCCTAAGGTTGCTTCTAGAAGACAGACCCTGATCCTGCACAAGGTGTGAGAGCCACAGGAACCGGAGGAGAAGCAGGTGCACTGCAGGAATGGTGAGAGAAGGGACAGGGAAGGAGACAGCTTCCTGCCAAGGCTGGAACTAAAACAGCCCTACCCACTAGTGCCACAGATAAACAGCTCTTGTTCTGTTTGGAGGGGCCAGCAGGGTGTCCAAAGAGGGGCATCTATATTCATATACACTGTTGTCTTCTTGGCAATAGGGTTAATTCTATCTCTTCTGTAGAAACTGAGCAGGAGGTAGACTGAGAATACAGCAGTCTTTCCCTGCCATAAACCATTCCTTTGTCCAGCATATCCATGCCACATATACTACCAGCCATTTACTTAGTCACCTGGAATATTAGGTCTAGTGTTAGCATTACTGGTAGCTCAGCGCTTGTGTTCAACCCTTATCACACTTTTTTTTTTTTAATTAAAATTCATTTTATTTGAAACATTTCAAACACACACAAAAAATATAGGAAATAATGTAATGAACTTCATGTGGCCAGCACCAGCTTCGTTAGTTCATCAATGCCAGCTTTTTCCAATCATATATCCTTGTACCTAATCACCCCCAACACACCCACAGTTTTTTATTCTAGAGTATTTTAAACTACTTAAAGACATGGTATTTTATGGAACTTTCCTATTGATTTGTAAATCTTTGTGTATTAAAGAAATTAGCCCTTTGACTGGGATGTGTGTTGCAAATAATTTTTTTCTTTTTTTTTTTTTTCATTTTTCTTTTATTATTCATATGTGCATACAGGATTGGTTCATTTCTCCCCACTGCCCCCACCCCCTCCCTTACCACCCACTCTGCCCCCTCCCTCTCCCCCCCCAATACCCAGCAGAAACTATTTTGCCCTTATTTCTAATTTTGTTGAAGAGAGAGTATAAGCAATAATAGGAAGGAACAAGGGTTTTTGCTGGTTGAGATAAGGATAGCTATACAGGGCATTGACTCACATTGATTTCCTGTGCGTGGGTGTTACCTTCTAGGTTAATTCTTTTTGATCTCACCTTTTCTCTAGTACCTGTTCCCCTTTTCCTATTGGCCTCAGTTGCTTTAAGGTATCTGCTTTGGTTTCTCTGCGTTAAGGGCAACAAATGCTAGCTAGTTTTTTAGGTGTCTTACCTATCCTCACCCCTCCCTTGTGTGCTCTCGCTTTTATCATGTGCTGTGCCCCAATGCACAGTACTAATGATGCCAATACATCGGCTTTGCCAAACAGAAGCTATAGTGTTTCCTTTAAGTGAAAAAGGAGAACGTTCTTAACTTAGGAAAGAAAAAGCTCATATGCTGAGGTTAAGATCTATATACAACAAGATATTGTGAGAGGCAGAGAGAGAGATAACATTTACGTAACTTATTACAGTGTATTACGATTATTCTCTTATTGTTAATCCATTCATGCGCCTAATTTATAAATTAGACTTGATTATAAGTATGTGTGTATAGGGAGAAATTTTTGTTTATGTAGGGTTCAATACTGTTTGCAGTTTCAGACACCTACTAGGGGTGTATTCCTTGAGGATAAGGGGTTCTACTGTAATCAGTTCTACAAATGACAGAGTGAGCAGAAGGTGTGCTTGGGCTGTGGTTCAGCCCTCCTGTGAGTGGCCAGAGCTGGTGAGAAAAATGCAGAGACTGGGGCTGTGCACAGGTGGTGGGCACTGAGGGTGGCATGAGCAGAATACAGGCTGACAATCAGGTCTGTAGCTCCTACAGTGTATTACTTCCCTCTCACACAGTACCTGTCAGGGAATTGAACTTGGTCTCATCTGTCAAGGCCACTTGTTTCATGACTAAATGCAGCCAACAAGTGTTTCAACCAGTTCCACCCTTTGAATTGATGAAGGATTTTGCAACCACATGTAACCTTGCCAGGGCACCCCACTGTTAGCAGAGGTGTAGTCTGTAAGAACTGGCAGGCACTTGAAGACCAACTCTTCCAACCCTTTTATTCTACAGATGAAAAAACAAAAGACTAAGAGGGATTCAGTGTCAGACTTACAATTTGATTACACCCTCTGAAAAAATCATAAATTTCCATGGTTGTTCTGTGGTGACACTCAAAAAATGATCCTGTCATTTTCAAAAGGTGCTGGGACACAAACCTTTGATTTACAAGAACAACTCTTCACTTACACAACCTCTTTTTGGTTCATCATTGGCTACTAAAAATTTAAGATCCCTGTAGTGTGAAGGAAGTGTTAAACGATATTGTTAATGCAAGTAGGCTGTAGGTGCTAAATTGGATATCTGTAAGCAGCTTTTATGAGCCATAAAAGTCAACATCTTTCTTTCATTACCTTTAAGGGCTGTTTACGTAAGGGATAAGAGCAGGCTGGGCTCTAGGCGCTCATTGAGAATCAGTGGGAGGGTCTGGCAGGAAGGGAAGCAGAATAAATGACCTGGATGTTGAGAGAGCAGCCTATGACTGCACAGACTTGCTCTTCATTTCATCTGGAGCCCACTTGTCATGCTAATGTGGGATCAGGCACAAGACGGAGGTCAGTCAGGAAGGGGAATCAGATGGCATGTCATTCCATTCTATGGTGTCATAAACATCCTTCCCATCTCCACGTGGTGTTTGTTCCACAGATTGGCACCATTGGTACTCAAGCAGAAAGTTTCAGAATGGCCCCATTCTTATACCATCCATACTTCTGGATGGAAGACCCATACTTCTGGGGTCTTTCTTCTAAGTCTTCAGTGGTTCCAACCTTCCTCCTTCCCCTCTACAGAAAGCATCACTCCTAACCATACAGCCTGGTGTGGGCTGCACATTCATGTGCAGATAGAACACAGATTCTTTGTTTTCCTGTTCAATGACTTGCTTTTCCTTAAAAGCCTCTTACTCAGTGGGTAAATGGGGGAAGTGGGAATGTGTGGGAGAGGGACAGGAAAATTGGTTCTAATCCAGCCCAAACTAGTAATTTACTAACAGAGATATGATAGTAACATGTATTAAAAGCAAAATATATGCAAGAGATTCCTTTAAGCATTTATAAGCATCAACTTAATCAGTAATTATAACACTGTTAACTCCTTATTACAAGTGAGAAAACAGAGTCAGAGAGGTTATGTGATGAACCCAAGATACTTGACAGAGTGGGGACCTCTTTGATGACATAAATGACCAGCTTCAATATTTGCTGCTTTTGTGGGAAGGGGAAGACAGTTGAAAAAGAGTCTCACTATGTGAGTTTGTTGGCATTAAACTCACTTTCCTCCTACCTCTTCCTCCTGAATGCTGGGAGTACAGGTATGTGCCACCATACCTGGCTTGCTTGCTGGTTTTGAATGTGACATCTGCAAAGGCTTAGATGTGGTGATAGAGAAAAGAGCTGGTCTCTTTGTGTACATGGTAACCTCTGTGCCCTATCTGCAGTGGAGTGATTGATCTCAAGTGCTAACAGGTGAGACCACCGCCTGTTATAAAAATGGCTTTAGCCTTTCAATAGAAGTGGACCATCTTCAAAAACAATATGGCACGTAAGTACTGAGCTTACAGGAGACCTACAGAGTGCTAGAGGAACTCGTTGGGAACTCAAGGCTGAAGAGGACCGCCTTTCAAACAGAATTCCATTCAGAAGTCATTAGGGTGACCCAATGGGTCAGAAGTTGCAGGGAACAAGGTCTTAAAATACTAGTCTTTGCCATGGGAATATAAATGTCTGTGGGCAGAAGACTGAAATCAATTCCATTTCTGATGTGTGAATAACAACATCCTTCAACAAAGAGGCAGAGGCCACATGTACTCTGCATGATTAAACAGGAAAACAACTGCTAAAAATTGTTTGTTGATAGGCAGAGGGGTTCCTTTGAGAGAAGCTTGGGCAGAAGTGGGTGGCAGAAGAGCCCAGGAGAAGAATTGATTTATACCTCCAGGAACCTCTTCAAGGTTATTCATAACTAGCAATTACATGGTATATTTAGTGCTGAACGAGATACAAAAATATGCAAAGAATAGCATAAAAATTTTACCCACAAAAGAATTAAACATTTAACTCCTCATTTGCACATCTGTGTTCACTGCAGCATTACTCAGAATAGCCAAAAGGTAGAAGCTCTCCAAATATCCAGTGGATAAAAGGATAAATAAGATGTCATATATCCACAAATGAAATGTTTACTTGAAAAAGAAGGGAATGAATAATAAGGAGTGAAGGCGAAATAGGAAAGTTCTGACATGCCATATCATGGATGAAACTTGAAGGCCCTATGCTAAGGGAAATATACCGGTCACCAAGTGACACACACTGTGTGATCCCGCTTGTACAAGGTATTCAGAGTAGTCAAATTTTTGGAGACAGAAAGATAGTCATAGACAGAATGATGGGGTGGAGGGTGGAAAGGAGGAAAGTAGAATGAAGGGGAGTTGTTGCTTAAGCAGATACAGAGGTAGAGAGTTTTGGTTTTGTAAGATGAAAGGGTTCTGGATATTGACTGCACAGCAATGTGAATATATTTAAACTACTTGTTCACTTAAAAATGGTTACTTCAGTGGGGCACTAGTGGCTCACAGCTGTAATCCCTGCAATTTGGGAGTCTGAGATTAGGAGAATCACAGTTCAAAGCCAGTTTGGGGAAGAAGTTAGTGAGACCCCCATCTCAACCAATGGCTGGATGCAGTGGCATGTACCCGTTGTCCCAGCTGTGCAGGATGCTAAAAGTGACTGGGAGGATTACAGTTCCGGGTCACATGGACAAAAAAGTTTGCAAGACCTCATCTCAACTGAAAAAAAGCTAGGTGTGGTTGATGTGCGCCTATCACTCCAGCAACAGCAGGAAGCCTAAAATAGGAGGATCATAGGAGGCCCAGGCTGCCTGGGCAAAAAGCAAGACCTTATTTCCAAAATAATCAGAGCAAAAAGAACTGGGAGCAAGGCACAGAAGTAGAGTGCCTTCCTGGCAAGTGTGAAACCCTGAGTTCAAGCTCCAGTATCACTCACTCACACACACACACACACACACACACACACACACAAGTTTACAAATTTACTCCACTGGTAAGTAACTATACACCATTAAAATGGACTGAACTATAAATGGTACATTTTATGTGCTATGTACTTTACCACGATTTAAAAACTAAAACAATGACACTTAATTCATTAAATCTGAAATACACAGTTAAGCTTGTAGTGACTTGTTTCAATGGTTTAGGGAAATGCCTCCTGGAGTCTTAAGTTTTTGAAGCAGAGTCTCACTACATAATACAGGCTGGCCTCAAACTGGAGTTTATCCTGCCTCAGTCTCCTGAGTGCTGGGATCACAGGTGTGTTCCACCATACCCTGCTTGTAGCTCCCTATTCCTAATCTAGTCCAGTGTGAAGCACAGTTTAATTCTTCTCAATATTCTTTCCCAATTACCTTAAAAAAAAAAATCACTCTTCCTAAATGAAAATCTATTCAGAAGTTTTCTCCTCACAAATAACAATAGCCTGGTGGGTATTTTAAATGAATTGGTGACCACCTCAGCTTCCTTGACAAATGCAAACATCGTTAGTGTGTCTTTGCTCTTTGGTCTCTCTCAACTTGCTGTCAACCAATTAACTTCAGGTTACATGAGGACCACATTCATGCCCTCTACTTGCTTCCACATACCTGTTATTATTTATGTAAATCATATCATGGCTGAGAAAATATTTGTTGTATTAAGGAGTCAAGGAGTGAGGACTGTGAGGATGTATCTCAGAGCCACAGGAAGGATGGACAGAGTCTCAGGACTGTAGGTGGCCTGTAGAGTCCAGAAGGTGGATTCAGGGAAGTATTGCTTTTATCATGGGACGCAGAGTGAATATGGGCCTGTGCAAACCCAGAGCCACCATCTCAAACAATGAAGCACTCACACCATACATGACCCGATGCCAATTAGCTCCATTTTGGCCTTTCCTGTCCTGTCGGCACAGCTCTCACCTTCTTCCAGGAAGTGCTGTGGAAGGCTATCTTCTCCCAGCACCATCATCCAGCAGCTTCAAAAAGCACGCCTGCCTCTTAGGTGTTTGTCTCAGAGTTGGGCTAAAGTAGCAAGACTCCTCCTTTCCGTGAGCAGCATGACATTGGACAGATTAGAGAGAAAGATTCCTGCCCCCTTCCATGTTTACATTGGAGATTGAAGCTGGCTTACATAAACAGCTTTACAATCTCAGGGGAAGGAGGAAGAATTTTTAAAGAGATGTTAGTCTGTACTGTATTAGTTTCTTATGGCTTCCATAACAAATTACTCCAAAGGGTATGACTTAAAGCAGGCCAGGCACGGTAGCACCTGTAATCTTACCTAATTGAGAGGTGCAGATGGGGGAGGTTCATGGTTGCCCAGCCCAGGAAAAATGTTAGTGAGATCCCATCTTAATCAATAAAAAGTTGGGCATGAAACAAGTGCTGGTGGCTCATGCTGGTAATCCTAGCTACTTGGGAGTTGGAGATCAGAAAGATTGCTGTTTGAGGTTAGCTTGGGCAAATAGTTTGAGAGACCTCATCTCCAAAATAACCAGAGCAAACTGGACTGGAGGTGTGGTGCAAACACATCTTGCATCTGCTTTGCAAGAGCCTCCTTTGGAAGTGTGAAGCCCTGAGTTCAAACCCTAGTCCCACAAAAAAAAAAGAAAAAAAAAAAAAAGGAGGCTAGGCATGGTGGTATGTTATCCTAACCACACAGGAAGCATAAATAGGAGAACCATGGGCCAAGATCCCATTAAAAAAAATAACTGAAACAAAATGAGCTAGAGGTGTGGCTCAAGTGGTACAGCACCAGTCTGGCAAGCACAAGGCCCCGAGTTCAAGCTCTAGTGCCGCACTGAAAAAAAAAAAAAAACACCGCCCCCCCTCCCATAAAAAAATTCCTCCACCGCCACCACCGCTGCTGCCAAATAAATAAATAAATAAATAAAACAAGAACATCCTTATTCTCCCACAGCTCAAGCACAGAAGTCTGAAACCAAGGTTGGCAGAGCTGTACTTTTTCTGTGAGCTGTAGGGGAGAATTCTCCCCTGCTTCTTCCAGTGTCCAAAGGCTCTAAGCTTTCTCTGACTTGGAGCTGCAGAACTCCAACCCCTGCATCTGTCTTCACGTAACGTTCTTTCTCAGGCATTTGAGTCTCTCCAACCTCCTCTGTCTCTCTTATAGGAACACCTATCATCGGATTTAGGATCCACCCCAAATCCAGGATGACCTCATGTGGAGATCCTTAATAACATCTGTGAAAAGCTTTTTCTAAATAAGAGCACACTCAGTGTCTGTATCCTTCTGGGATAGCTCGTTAGCAATGAGTGCTTCACAGTAATGCTTCAGCAAGATGGTGGGCAAGAAGCGGAGATCTTTTTGGGAGCAGTATGAGCTAAGTCCTGTTCTGCATTCTGCCTTCCAGGCCCTGGGCCCACCCAGCCTAGGACCAGGAACCAAGTTTTAACCTTCCCTTCTCCCATCACCTCCTCACCAAGTTGAAAATATTCTTTTAAGCATATGAACCTGGACAAGTTAAGCATTTTGTGCAAGGTTATGTAAGTTAGCAGAGGCAGGATAGAGGCTCAGAGTTCCTAACTCCTAATCGAGTGTCCTTTCTTAAAGAACTATTTTAAAATTGCTTTGCTGTGGCTACAAAGAGTGGGGAGCAGGGTTTGGGAATTAGAACATGAAGCTTCCTGCATCCTGGCAGCCTTTGCAGGCTGTTGCCAAAGAAACTTAACAGCTTGTCAATGTCCTCACCAACCCGTCTTACCTTCCCAGTGTCACAGGCCCAACAAAGTGCAGACAAATGTGCTTCTCACAGTCCCCTCCGCCAGTAGCTATCTAGACAATTTTTCATGTCTCATGTCCAAAGCGTATGATGGCAGCGACTTCCAGGCAGCTGAGCCACAGCTCCAGCCCTGAACTCTGCTGTCAATTTTTATTTCAATCCTCCTTTATTCACAGTTTGATTTCATTTAGGCTTGGCCTTGCTTCCTGTTCAAATGCCAGGCCTGTAGCCCACACTAACAGGCAGGACTACCTCGGCATCACTACAAAGAGAGAACTCTGCCCTGGTCTCTTCCAGAGGAGCTTGGCTTCTGTATTCACTCAATCTTCCTGAGCAGCTCCCAGTTCTAAAACATCCATCAAGAGAGAGCAGCAAGGAGTTTCATCTTTACTCTGTTTCTTGGCTCTACCCAGGTTTGGAAATCAGTTACTGTTTCTTTATCTAATTTGCTTTCTCATGTTCTTGAGGAGGAGGGATGAATAAGCTGCATTGCTGATCTCCAAAATGATAGCCCCCTTGGAAAGATTTGAAAAGGGAATTAATAAGATATTTTGAATGTGGCCTTTGGGTGCTGATCAAGTCAGAAAACGCATTCTATTAAAAAATTCATCTCAGGTCAAACATGAAGCTGATATTTTCAGCAAATGCTAAATAGAAATGCAGTATGGGAAACATAAATGAGGCAAGAGAAGCTCATTGCCCTTCCTTTACAGCTTGGCATCACAGGGTGACCAGCAGGAGGTCAGAGCCAACAAGGAAGAACCATAGAGAACTTTCTGGCTGACTGACTGCCTTAAGGAAACACCCCTGGTTGTTTGACCTATATTCTCTGATATACATAAACTCACTTTGAATGTCTGCCTCTTTGTAAAGCTCTTTTACAGTTGTGAGGTTGTTGCCTGTTTTTTTTTTTTTTAAATCAGGAAGATTAACCACCACCCCTCCCCAACAAAAAGTAAACCTGAGGTCATATTTGAGCTGACACGTGAGGATTCAGTAATAGTCAGAAGATACCGTCAGTTAGATACACACCATGAAATCCAGAGCAGAGATTGGAACTAAGGAAATATAGTGGGGAGCAAGGGATAAAAGCAGGCACAGTGTTCAGGTCAACTCAGCTTTCCTATGGGGCCTGAAGTCACAGCATGCTCCAGTAATACACAAGGTTGAATACCTCTTATTCCAAATGCTTGGGACCCAGAAATGTGAATTTTTTTCAGATTGTGGAATATTTGCATAGACGTAATGACGTACCTTGGAGGTGTGACCCAAGTAAGAACACAAAATTCTTTCTTTCATATACCTTATACATGTAGGTAATTTTGTATAGTATTTTAAAGTGCATCTGTGTTTTAACTGCAACCCATCCCATGAGGTCAGGTGTGGAATTTTCCACTTGTGGCATCAAGTCAGTACTCACACAGTTTCAGATTTTGGATTTTTAGATTAGGGATGTTCAGACTATACTAAAATTATAACAAGTACTTAGAAACTGTTTGTTGCTGAAAAGCACTAACTCCTCACTTGGGCTGCAAATATCCAAAGGGTAACTAAAAGCAGGAGAAAAGCTTAGCATCCTGGCCTCCATTTTGTATCTGTCTCCTTTACTGAGTCTCTCTCCCCTGCAATCTCGTTGGAATCCAGGAAGGACAGGACTGATGGATAAGCATTCTGTGACAACAGTTGGAACTTGCCCCCCAGATTACAATGGCTTTCTTATCATGACCAGATTGCTGCCCCCAAGTGATAACAGCAATAATAACTTCTCTGGAACCCCTCAGATCAACTAGCCCACACCTGTGACTGGAGCTGTTTAATAGTTATGCCCCCTGGACCCCTGCGCCAATTCTTTCTGTATTTAAACCTGAAGCTCATCTCTGTATCCTGAAAATGGGCTGAAGAACTTCCTTGGTCTCTTCCTGTGGCTTGACCTTACCTGGCAACAAATCTCCTTCCTCTGCCTTTTATCGCTTCTCATCTCCTTACTTAACATATTGGGATGAGTGACCAGACCAGACATGGAATCCCAGAGTTGGGCCTCTGATCTAGAACACCCAGTTACAAAATTTAAATCAAATAACACTGTAAAAGGGTCATGTGCAGATCTTGAAGTTTTGCATACTCTTCAGTGAGGTCTCTTCCAGATTTCCCTCATTGCTTATTCTAAACCACCATCCTCCTTTTGCACACACACTCACAGAGGTTTTTCCCTCTTTTTTAAGAAACACAGAAATGACAAAGTTGAGATAAATTAAGAAATTTGTAAAAGTTCACACAGCAAGTGAGATTCAAAGCTAGGGCTTGAAACAAACAATTCTGATTTCATAGTCAAGTCTTTATTTATTTTAGGGAAGATAAATAAGTATTTTAGTAACAGAATTTAATTTGCCAACATGTCACCGATTTGGAGATTGTCACAGGTAAGGAGAAGAATGAGTCAAGATCTAGAGAAAAGTGTGGGCTAGAAATTTGGAAATCATTTGGTTAAAAGTACAAGGTTGTTGAGAGTAAGTATAGAACGCTAATGGTTTAATGGTTTGGGGATAAGAGTTGTGAAGAGTCTGTCAAAGACTGTGGCTTATAACAGAATATTTGAGACCTAGGTAAAATATAAGCAAAGAGGTTTAAGTTAACTCACAGTTCTGGGAGTCCAAGACAATGGCAGAGTTTGGTGAGAAACTAAGTGGATGCACACTGAGATGACAAGACGAGAAGAGGGCAAAGCCTATCTTTATAACAACCAGTTCTGGTGGAAAACTAATGAGTCCTGAGAGTGAGTGCTCACTCCTAGGAGAATGGCATTAAGCCTTCCTAATGAGCAGTCACCTCTTAAAGGCCCCCCGCACCTCCCAACATTGTTATATCGGAGACCAAATTCCAAGGTGAGGTTTGATCAGGAGCCTTTTAACTATAGCAAGTCTATTTGAGTTAAAGAAGCAACTGACTTTATCAGTCTTCAGTCTAGGCCTCTTTTCTGAGTTCTGCTCTTAGGTAGTGAACTGTTTATTTGGCTTCTCAAAGATACCTTCAGTCATGTATTCTGATGGCCTGAACGTACAACTTCCTCCCTTCCCTGAACTCTAACCGAGAGTAACTTCCATGGCTCGCACTTCAGGCAATGTTTCCAATATCTAGCCTGCTATACAGAGCAGCTCATGGCAACGTCCTCTTCCACACATACCGTCTACAGCCCAACATCCTGCCGGCTGAAGGGAGGCTGCAAATTGTCAGGCAATTGGCTTTGGCCCGGGCATGGCAGATGTTTTCTATAAAGGGTGAGATAGTAAATATTCTAGGCTTTGCAGGGCATATGGTTTCTGTTGCAACTATTCAAATCTGTTCTTAGAAGTGCAAGAGCAGCTGTAGAGAATAAGTAAATGAATGGGTGTGTCATGATCCAATAAAACTTTGTTTACAAAACCAGGTTGGATTTGGCCCATGGATAGTTTGCCAGCCCCTGTTTTAAACAGTACATGGCCTATTTCTAGGAGCTGGACACATTGTGCCTCCAAAGTCCTGGTTTTCTAGGCAAAATGTCAGAGAGGGATGGCTCATGTTATAGGCCCTCCATAGTGGAGGCCACACCTGGTCAGGAGGATTCACTTCTTTGAAATGGGAACTGCCCCGCCTATTATTAACTGCTACAAACTACTGGGGCTCTTTGTTGAATTATGGAATTTAATTCATAAATTAAAATCTTTTGGATTTTAATTAAGAGTACAGGTGAATATTCCCCCCCCCCATTGTTGTTGGTTAAAGACCAGTTACTCTGACAGTGATTTTGACCTAGGTCTCCCCTAACTCTACAGATCACCAAATTATACAACTTTTAAACTGATGTTCTGGCTCTTGCAACTTGATGGGAGGAAAAGTAGTATTGAACTAGCTTGAGGGAGCAGCGAGGCCAGAGCACCTGCACCGGGGTGTATGTTAATTTGTTTGGAAATATTTATCTATGCACACATAGACGGTGCACTTGATGAGCGACTATATTTGTGCTGCACTTACATGCTTTTTTCTGTCTTTAATGTAATCAGCACACATTATAGAGGCATGAATATGCAAATGTTGAATAAAGTTTGAATTTTTTAATTAAAAAAGCTAAATCAGGGGAATTATAAGCACCCAATTTAACATTTTAAATATGAAATGAAATGTTCTTCTTCATTCCCATTCATTGCCATGGATTTTGTTGATATTCAGCATGAAACCTGATTATTTTATTCTGATCTGTTTTTGAAGGAGTTGGCTTGGGTTTTGGTGCGATCGAGAGAATCGAGGCATGGGGAAGGAGAGAGGGGAAAGAAACTGTCTATGAGTGACTCTTTTCCTGTCCTGGTGGATGTCCTTGGTACACAAAGCAGCTTATTGCTTGTGTACTTGTGAAGGGTATCAGCATATAAATACTCGCTTGGGAATTAAATTTCCAAAAGGAAGCATTTTTCTCACTCAATTTTCTCTTAATTCAGAAAAAATTACTTTTAAATTGATGTAACACAGGAGCTTATAACAGTTGCATTATTCTCCCCAAGGGATAAATGCAGACCTCTCTCTACTCTCTTTTCAAACTGGTAAACAAACACTCTCTCTTCAGGCTTGCCTCTTTCCAAAGAGGAAAGTGAGCCTGTCTACTGGCTTGGGATTAAAGAGTCCACACTGTAATCAGCTGATTATTTATTAAACACTTCCTCATGTGGGATTCAGTGCTGGCCATAATTAAATTACAAAGACCCAGGCCAGGCTCTTTGGAGTCTAGAATCTTCCATGGTTTAAGCAGCTGGGTGATCTTGGCTCAGTGATTGGCCATGATATCAGTAGTAATTAGACCTTATAAGTATGTGGCACTTTATTCCTTGTTCTTCTGCCTGTTTTCCTTGTTTAATTTAAAACCTACCTCTGGGCTTCAAGGGGAGAATGGGTTAGGCCATCTCTTAGTCCCTTATGGAGGTGCTGGTATGAGTTCTAGAAGGTATTTAGGTGTGTGTGTGTGTGTGTGTGTGTGTGTTTGGGAGGGAACTAGATAAATGATAATTTCATGAGTTAACCTTAATTTATATGCTTGCATGAACTAGAAATAGGAAATCCAGCCTGTAGTGACAAAACAATGCTTCCCAGAGAACTCCTGATATTTATGAAGAGTTACACTTAGATTTCCAGGACTGGTCACCTTATAAAGGAAATTCCTCCTGCAGTTTAGCATGTCCCAGTATTCTACAATGCTAGAATTCTGCAAAGAACATGAAAATCTTCCAAGGCCAGGGCCCAGCCTACTACAATGGAAGAAATAGGAGGTGCTCCAGAAGTGACTACATGACCCAATTAGCACTATGTTAAATTCATTGTTAAAGGCTGTTTTTGTGTACACCTAAATGAAGAAAAAATTTGTATATTTAAATTTTTTGGTCTTGATTTGTTTTGTTTATGTTTTTGAAATCCCTATCTTGCCACATAACCTAAGCTGGCCTCAAACTTGCCATCCACCTGCCTCCCAAGTGCTATGATTATAGGCACATGTTGCTATATTTGACTATTTTTTAAAAACTTAAATTATGCATTCCAAATATATTATTTGGAATAATTTTAGATTGACAGAAAAATGTTAAAGATGACACAGAGAGTTCTCTTACACTCCCACCCTGTTTTTACATATGATAACATCTTCCATTACTGTGGTACACTAGTCTAATCTAAGAATTCAACACTCATATATTGATATTAACTAAAGCTCAGATCACTGTCACCCTGGCCCCACCCACTGCCTTTTTCTCTCTCTCTTTTTTTTTTTTTTTTGGCAGTACTATGGTTTAACTCAAGGCTTCATGCTTGCTAGGCAGGCATTTTTTGCTATGGTTATTTTGGAGACAGGATCTCACTTTATGCCCTGGCTGGCTTGGACCACAATCCTCCTATTTTATACTTCCCACTGTAGCTGGGATGACAGTTGTGCACCATTTGATGGGGTCTTCTGACCTTTTCTTTTTTTTTTTGCCCAGCCTTGTCTCAAACCATGATCCTCCTGATCCTCGAGTTCCAAATAGATAGGATTATAGGAGTGAACCTCTGCACCCAGTTCTGGATCATCACTTTTAAGAAAATATTTTTCTGTTCCAAGTATCTGAGTTTGTGTAGAGGGGTCAGCTCAGCTACTTCATATTCTATGCACCTGAGCTCGTGGGCTCAGTGCTATTGAACCACAGAATGGACCAGGAAATACTTTGGGGTCTCTATAGAATGCTATACCCTCCCTCACCCAAGATGGAACCCAGGGCCTTGTATGTGTTGGGCCAGCACCCTACTGAGCTATACGCTCAGTCCCAGGAGTGCTTTTAAATAAATACTCATTTTACTACATGAGGTACAAAAGCTCTTTGCAGAGCCTAAACTATATATAGGGCCAACATATCTTTGGTTGTACAGCATGTTTTGTCCAAACAACTCTAATAGTACCTCTTTGGTTTGGGCTGCCCTTTCTTTGGTCTTGCCTGCACAAACACATACCTGTGCTGCATTGAAACAAAAAGTCCCTTCTGTTGTCATGTGCAGAGAGAGCCCAACTCCCATGGTCCTTTTAATCAGGAAAGGAGGAAATCTGTGTGTAGAATACACAGTGTGTATGTGTGTGTGAAGAGAGTGTGGCTGAGGTCTATTTCCATCTGCGAACGCCACACCAGTGGAATAAGTCATACTCAAACTCTCTGGGTTTTCTGGGAGTAGGCATTTCATTTGGGCCTCACTGTGTGGATCCCGGTTAATCCCAGGTACGTGTCAGGTGGTGTGATTCTGCATGTCAGCACAGCAAGGAACGCAGGAGACACTCTGTCAACATGCATCACCATTAGTCTATCTGCATCTGATGCCTTTGAGTCATCTCACAGAGAATGGGGCAACTCAAATAAATTCTCCCTCACAGTACAGATGGAGACCAGGAAATGGAGCAGATGCATAGAAGGTAATCAGGCAGAGCAGCACAGCAGGGTAACTGAGAGCTCCGATTCACATGCCTTCATGAACCTTAATTAAAGAGCTCAATGCCTCCTTTTGTTTTATCTGTTGCCAGTGTTTGGTCTCCTATTGTGACAGTTTTTTTTTTTTTTTAGAGTAACTATCAATTTGCTGTGATAATCTAATGGGGAGACAGGCCAGTCCTATGTCTGTGAAAGAGCAATAATGTTTGCAGCTGCCCAAGAGTTAAGTTGCTGCTGTTTCCACAGCTGCAAACCAACGGTGACAAGAGCCAAGGACAAGGGAGGCAGGAGAGAGTGGGGAAGGATCCAGGATGCCTCCGAACACATCTCGCACTGTCTTATGCAATAGCCAACAAAAACCAAATGTTTTTAAGGGAGAGAGAGCTAAATTATTGAGCAGGCTCTTAACAGCAGGCAAGTGGGAAAGACATCTGCAGATTTGTGCTTCACACCCCACTAATAAATACAGTGTTGAGAGGAGAAATCTGTCCTAGCAAACTCAGGGGATGGGGACAGACTCTGCTATCTAGCCTCTTCTGAGGATGTACAGAGATTGTAGGCAAAGGTTGTTGGCTGGGTCCAGTGCCCTTCTTTGTGAGCTTGGAAGGGTGGAAGCATAAGGAGATACTGAAGCTTGTAAATAACTAGGCTTCCTATAGTTAAGGGACTCCCCCCAATCCCCAGTGTGCTCCCCAACAGTTCCCGAGAAGCCAAGGAAAAATGAGTCCCTGTGGAGAATGTATTACAAACATATCTCCATGCAGGATTTGAGTTTTGCAAGATGGAAGTCTTTTATGGATGAATGGTGGTGATGGTTGCAAAACAATGTGCTACTTAATGTTACTGAGTTGTGCACTTAAGAATGGCTAATATGCCAATGTTTACATTTCATACAATTAAAAAATGGTATCTAAGGCTGGGTGTGTTGCACACACTTGTTGTCCAAGCTACTTTGCAGGGAGGATCACAGTTCGAGGCCAGCCTGTGCAAAAAACAAGCTGGGGTGGCAGTGTCTGCCTATCATTCCAGCTAGGAAGGTAGGAGAGATTGTGGTCCTAGGCTGGCCCAGGGTAGAAGCACAATCTGAAAAATAAACTAGAGCAAAAAAGGGCTGGAGGTGTGGTTCAAGTGGCAGAATGCTTGCCCAGCAAGCATAAGGCGCTGAGTTTAAATACCAGATCCTGGTACTGGGATTTGAAGTCAGGGTCTCGAGCTTGCTAGGCAGGAACTCTACCACTTGAACCACACTGCTGGCCCTTTTTGTTTTGGTTAGTTTTGAGATAGGGTTTAACTTTATGCCTGGGCTGGCCCAGACTTTGATCCTCTATTTGTGCTTCCCTGCAAAACTGGGATGACAGGGTACACACCACCAAGCCCAGCTATTAGTTAAGATGGGGTCTCATGAACTTTGATCTTCCCAATTTCTCCCTCCCAAGTAGTTAGGATTACAGGCTTGAGCCTCACATGCATGGTTGAAAAAGCAATGAAAAGAAGCATTGTAGCCAGTGTTAGTCAGACTTTTCATTGCTGTGAAAAATACCTGAAAGAAATGATTTAAAAGGAGGAATGTTTTATTTTAACAGTTTCAGAGATTTCAGTTCATGGTTGGCTAGTTCCAGTGCTCCAGTGAGGTGAGGCTGAGGCTGCACACCATGGTGGGGAGGGTGTTGTAGAACTAAACAGCTCACATCATGCAGACAGGAAGCAGAGAAAGGCATGCTGTGCTAGAGGGCTTTCTCCCCACATTCCTTTTTGGTGGTACTGCCATTTAAACTCAGAGCCTCTACTACTTGAGTCATATCCCCAGTCCTTTCTGCTTTTGTTATTTTCAGATAAGGTCTCACATATTTGCATGGGCTTGCCTCAGACTGCAATCCTCCTAACCTATGCCTCCCATGTTGCTAGGATGACAGGCATGTGCCACCTTCCTCAGTTTTTGTTTTTGTTTAGTTGAGATGGGGGTCTCCCTAACTTTTTGCCCAGGCTGGCTTGAACATCAATCCTCCTGATCTCTGCCTCAATCCTCTTGATCTCTGCATCAATTGCAGGTGTGAGCCTCAATACCCTCCTCCTTTTCGCCTTTTACTTCCATCCAGGCTCCTAGTCTATGGTTGGTTGGGTGGTGCAATCCACATTCAAGACTGGTCTTCCCTCCCTCAGTTAATCCTCTCTGGAAAGGCCCTTGCTGACACACCCAGAGATGTGCTTTACTGATCCCATAGGCCCTTCTCAATCCACTCAGGTTGACAGTCAAGTTTAATATCACACAGCCCCATGACTTACATGGAAAGAGAATTGGTTAGCCTTGGAAAGAGCATCAAATTCAGAATCAGAAGACCGAGTTCTAGTTGCAGACCATGTTTTATTTTTATTTATTTTTTGTGGTTTTTATAATTCTTTAGTCAATGTGTGAAATATGCAATCATCAGAGGTAACTTGTGATTGTAAATAAAAGCCTAAACTCTTATTTTTTTTATTCACTTATTCATATGTGCATACATTGTTTGGGCCATTTCTGCCCCCTGCCCCTGCCCCCTTCCTCTCCCCTCTTCCCCCAACCCCTTCACTTCCAGGCAGAACCTGTTCTACCCTTATCTTTAATTTTGTTGAAGAGAAGACATAAGCATAATAAGAAAGACAAAGCGTTTCTGCTAGTTGAGATAAGGAAAGCTATACAGAGAGATTCCTAGCATTGCTTTCATGTACAAATGTATTACAACCCAAATTGATTCATCTCTACCAGACCTCTTCACTACTTCCCGATCACCTTCCCTTATTGACCTCTGTCATTTTAAGGTTACTATATTAGCTCCACTGCAGCGGGGACATCAAACACTTTCAAGTTTTGGGTTTCCTAACTATCTCCTTTCCTCCCATATGTGCTCTCCCCTTGTCATGTGACCCAAGTCCAACAACATTACTGCATTTGCCCTAGATCTAAAGTCCTCATATGAGGGAGAACATACGATTTTTGGTCTTTTGAACCTGGCTAACCTTGCTCAGGGTGATGTTCTCCAGTTCTATCCATTTACTTATGAATGTAAGATTTCATTCTTTTTCATGGCTGCATAAAATTCCATTGTGTATAGATACCACATTTTCTTAATCCATTCGTCAGTAGTGGGGCATCTTGGCTGTTTCCATAATTTGGCTATTGTGAATAGTGCCGCAATAAACATGGATGTGCAGGTGCCTCTGGACTAACCTGAGTCTCATTACTTTGGGTATATCCCCAGGAGTGGGATTGATGGATCATATGGCAGGCCTATGTTTAGATTTTAAAGAAGCCTCCATATTGTTTTCCAGAGTGGTTGCATTGGCTTGCATTCCCACCAACAGTGTATGAGGGTTCCTTTTTCCCCACATCCTTGCCAACACCTGTTGTTGGTGGTGTTTTTGATGATGGCTATTCTAACAGGGGTGAGGTGGAATCTTAATGTGGTTTTGATTTGCATTTCCTTTATGGCCAGAGATGGTGTGCATTTTTTCATGTGTTTTTTGGCCATTTGAATTTCTTCTTTTGAGAAACTTACATTTAGTTCAGTTGCCCATTTCTTTATTGGTTCATTGATTTGGGGAGAGTTTAGTTTTTTAAGTTCCCTGTATTTTCTGATTATCAGTCCTTTGTCTGATGTGTAGCTGGCAAATATTTTCTCCCACTCTGGGTGGCAGACCATGTTTTAAATTCAGAAGTTCTTGGTGAAGACATTTAACCCTCTCTGCCCCCGTTTCCCAAGAGAACCCTGCTGGTTGGTGACAAAGCCTGCTCATGAGTCAGATTGTGGTATATTGTACCATTATATCTTCACCATGCCTAAATCTAGATAAATTCATATTTTTTAGAAGACAGACTCATGCCCCTCCTTTTGTCACCCCTCAATGCAATAAACTCCCAATTGTGGGGATTAGAGACTTGTTTGGAAAGTAAGATACTTAGATAGTTCTGGGGTGGGTCTATTTAAGTATAAGTTTAGCCCTGTTTAAAAATCCCCCAATTCAGCACCCCAACCCTGTCTCTTCAGAAGAACTGTGCTCACTCACCTGTCACTAAGAGCATGCAATCACAGTGGCCCAGGTTCAGTGACCTTAGTCACACACCCTGCAGTGCCTGCTTGACTTGCAGCTCCCGGCTCCTGTCTCCTGGCTCTTGGACCATCTGGTTTCATATCCTGGATTGTGATATTAACTTCATGTCCGCCATGTTTCGGTGACCTGTTGGACTCTTCCCTGCATGCTTCTCTGTAGAACACAATGGATCTAGAAAGTGACAGAAATGAGTCCTGACATGTGTGAGTTGATGCCTGGTGTTCAGTCAATTACAATTAGTAAGCTATTAAGTCAGGCCAGAAAAAGAATCATGGATTGGTTTTATTGTAATCTCACATCTCACAAGAGACCAGCTGACAAACCATGAGGATTTATGCAGCCCACACTTGGAGAAGCTCCCTTTACATTTTCTTTTAGAAAAAAAAAAAAAAAAAACTAGGGCAGAAACCATTCCATGGCCCCCTCTTAATTTGCTGGTGGGTTTTTGCATAAAGTATAATTAGCCCTTGATAGCTGTAGGTTTCACATCTGTGGATTCAACCAACTGTGGATCAAAAATATTTGGAAAACTACATGTGATGGCATACACCTGTAATCTCAGCACCCAGGAGGTAGATGCAGGAGGAACACAGTTTGAGGCCATCTGGACTACACAGAAAGATACTGTCTCAGAATAAAAAAAGAGAAAAAATTGTGTCTGCATTAAAAGTGTACATTTTCCTTGTCACTATTCCTTATATAATATAGTAGAGCAATTAGTTACATTTCCTAGAGATAGTTTGAACTATACAGGAGAATATGCGTAGATTATATGCAAACATTGTATCATTTTATATAAGGGATTTTAGCATCCTTGGGTTTTGATATCCTTGGGGTCCCAGGGGAAAAAATATTCCATGGATACCAATGAATAATTGTATGCATCTTTAAAAAGTACAAATCACAGGCCAGGTATAGTAGCTCACATCTGTAATCCCAACTATTTGGGAGGCAGAGATTGGGAGGATCACCATTTGAGGTTTGCCTGAGCAAAAAAGTTAGTAAAACCCTATCTCAATCAATAATCTGGGTGTGTGATTCCAGCTATGAGGGAGGATTGTAGTCAAAAGCTGGCCTGGCAAAAATGTGAGAACCTACCTAAAAATAACAAACCAAAAAAGGGCTGAGGGTGTGGCTCAAGTGGTAGAGTGCCTACAAGTGCAAGGCACCCAAGTACTGCACCCCCCCAAAAGTGCAAAATACTGTATTATCACTAGCTTAATTACTTCTGAACCAGAGTTATGGGGCTCAGAAAAGAAACATTGACACTGAATATGCAAAAATTGATTCAGTTTTAAATTAGGCTAGTTGAATTTACCTTAGTTTATTTAAAATTAAATCTCAAAACATAATTTTCTATTCTTGAATTTTATACCTATATTACAGATCTGGAATACAGAACTGAAAGTGGAGGTGTAAATTGGTTATTTGGACTGGAGATATCAGTTGGCTGGCCTCGACAATCCTTGGATTCTGGAAACCTCTGGTTTATAGATAATGTGTTAATTTAGGTTATTGTGAAAATATTTCTGTACACCCAAACTACTTCAAATTTGCTACACTGCACTTTGGGTGTCTGAGTATAGGTTTGGGTTCATGTTTGTTATATTCATGTATACACTCTTACTTGTGCATTACTAAAGGCCTGATTGCTTCCATATTTGTTCTCAGCAAACATCTTAGAGAAATATACCTTTCTTGGTCCATTTTCTGTTGCTATAACAGAATACCTGAGACTGGGTAATTTATAAAGAAAAGAGACTTATTTTAGCTTGCATAGCTTGGATGGTCAAGGTCAAGTGGCCACATCTGGTGAGTCATGTGCTTTATCAACTCATGGCATAAAACAGAAAGGCAAGCAGTTGTGTGCAAAAGAGTGACAAAATGGGACTGGAGGTGTGGCTCAAGTGGTAGAGCACCTGCTTTGCAAGAGTGAGAAAATGGGCCCAATCCTTGTGATAGTTAACCCATCCAATCAGAAAAGCATTTATCCAATCAGGAGGTCTCTAAGTCATGACCCAAACACCTCCCACCAGGCCTATCTTTCAATGTATGGAATTAAGTTTCCAACACATGAATTTGGGGTGACATATTCAAACCACAGCATACGCTAATGTGTTCTTGAACAGTTATTTCTTCCATCTCTTGGGATTTGTGTTCATCTACTTGTGACCAAGTGTTGGAAGCCAATAAAGCATGCTGAGTTTGCTCTAAGGCACAGAGGGAAAGGCCTGGAGTCAGAGATTTGATACAACCCTTGTTGCTTGTTTCTCATCCTTATGATCCAGCCAAAGGCAAACACTGAACTCCCCTTGGGTGGGAATGGGTGCTGACCATTACTCTAGAAGCCAGTGAAAACTGCACAGAATGGAGAGGTCATAGTTCATTTGAGAATGTAAATGACGGAGAGAGAAGCTTAACAGAGAAAGTGACATAAACAAGTAGCACACCCACAACCACCTTCCTTATGAAATCACCTTTCCAGCAGGGTGACTCCAGTGGCATTTGACCTATTTCTAGGGTGCACGGGCTGCACTTTTCTACCTGAAACCCACGTTTATCTGAGTCAATCATCTTCCTAATTCATGAGATGACTTTAAATAGCTGGCTAGTTAGATTCAGCTATATACTCTCCAAGCTGGTGTATCACATCACTGGCTACTGGTGTAGGCCCCTGGATTTTTTTTTTTTAATTTTATTGAGATGGTCTCACTATATTGTTCAGGCTGGCCTGGAACTTGTTATCCTCCGTATCTTAGCCTCCTGTTGGGATTACAGACTTGGGCCACCAAGCCCAGCTTTGGTTTAGGCCCTTGGTATATACTCTCCATTTTAGATGTGTATGGTGATGACAAGAAATATTAATGTGACCACTGAAGTGGAATGAAGAAAGTTCAGCTGGGGCATAGGCCAGTCCTCCCTCCTGCCCTTCTTGCTTTCCATATATGCTTATCTAATTCCTCCAACCAGACACAACCCAACCTCCTGGGAAATTAAGACTTCTGAGGCTTATGATGTGACAGTGTTGTTGGGGTTGTGGTCCTTCAGCTTTTCTCTTCCCTGATTGATTGAAAGGCCTTTCCTCTCTTATCACTGGAGTTGTCTTGCTGCTCCCTTTTTACAGACAGCTCTGGGATGCATCAGAACCCAGGCCAACTGTCCTTGTCTGCCTTCCTTTGAACCTCTATAAGGACAGTGCAGTCTAGGGTTGCTTAAATTATTCCCTGGTGGTTTTAAGGACATTCAGAAGCATGATGCTAGAGATTGCCCTAGAGGGTTGTGTGATAATGTCCTCTTGTGGTAAATATGCTGTTTCTCTCCCAGATCTTGTCTAATGAACAAAATTCTCATTGCTACACATCTCCTTCATGACCATTTGAATTCAAGGTTCTCTTAAGAGTTGCTGGGTATTTAAAAAGAACCACAGGGATCCAGACAGTGGGAAGCGGGTTAACTGTTAGAATTGCTTAAGCAGTTAGGTTTCTGAAATGGAATGAGTTGGAAGTCTCAGGAGGTGACAGTCTCCCCATGACAGAAGTTAACACAGAAGTTAGCCAGGGAGGATGCTGTGGAGAAGGTAGAAAGGTCTATTGGACACAAGTGGCAGGAAGCCTCTAAGCTGGCTCCCAGTGACCTTACCTGCTGGTATCCCTGCCCTGTGGAATTCCTTCCTCTTAGGTGGGGTGCACCTGCTGGCCTTCTTCTAATGAGTAGAAAGACAGAAGGATTACCACTTCTGGAACTTCTGCCATATTATGGGCTGCTTTATGAAAAGGCTGCACAACAAGGGAAGAGGGAGGTCCCTGCAGCAGCACATGAGGAAGCAGAACCCCTCAATGTAAGGGTCCAGGAGGAGGTGACTCCTGTCAACAAGCTGAGTGGGTTGTGGAGAAGGTCCTCCACTGCAGCAGAAGACCCAGTTAAGCCATGCCTGGATTCCTAACCTACAGAAAGTATGAGGTTAAAAAGTGTTTCACACCACTTAGTTATAGGGTAACTTGTTATATACCAATCGATAGCTAATCCAGCGTATTGAGCAATTGACCTTTGATCTCCCTGTCAGATTTAGGATGTTAAAAGGAAATTGGAAGGTATCAACCATATTGATGTCTAATCTGTCCTTTCTTTTTCTTTTGGTTTTCTTCTTCTTAAATCCAATAAATAGTTGCGCTTATCCACTGGGATTCATTTTTCTTTGTATTCAAGTTTGTCAGTTAGCTGAAACCTTATTAGGCTGGCAAGAGAAAGTGAGCTAATTCAGGCAAATGTCTTTGGAAACCCTAGGAAGTCCAGCACAAGGAAAAAAAAAAAGATTCCATCTGGTTGTTAATGCAGTGTGCTTTGCATGTGAAATAAGAATGATCGCAGCACAAATAAGCAATTCTCAGGTGTCATTGATTGCTCTGGGTCTAGCAGTTCTTTCTAATCTAGTCTATTATTTTCACCTTTAGCACTAGGGGCCCATCAGGGCCACGACTGAATGGTTCCTTCAGTCATCCATTTGAGGAGCTGACACAATTGCTTTCTGCATAGATATGTTTGTGACTTAAATGCTCTTGGTTCAATAAAAGAATTATAGTGCTTTACTGTGACTGGAGGAGGCCCAGGCAGGTTTTGCCTCTGCAGTTCTGAAGATCTATTACACTGCCAGTTCAGCCCCCTGAGTTAATGTTTCATATGAAGATTTCTAGTCTTCATTCCTAAAAACAGAGAGGCAAGTGACAAACTAATGCTTAATGTTGTTGAAAGAAATAAAAGATGCAGTTTGAAATTTAAACGATTTAAATGAAAGAAAAATCTCAGCATAGTGAACCAAATTGTCCTTCTTTTTGCACCAGGCACCCTTCTTTTTGCACCAGAAGCTTCGCAATGCTTGAAAAACTGTATTCTGACCACTGGAATGGTCTAGAAGACAGACCCTAAGCAAGGGGTTCAACCATGTAAAAAAAATTGCGTAGTGTTACCCAGCATAACAAGTATCCAGAATACATCAGGAACAAGCACAGCTACCTGTTCTAAAATTATATTGAGTATGAATGGTGAGTAGTATTTATCTTAGAAGCTGCTTTGGGGATGGAGAAAGAACAAGAGCCTTGATGGGACTGTGGCTGTAACGGGTACAACTGCCATCTTTAACATCTTGTCCCAGTAGCTGGGTATACTGGGCAGTTGTAGCCATTGAGGATATGCTCAACACAATGGTTCTTACAGTCCACTAATGCATTTCCATTTGCAAAGATTTTCACAGTCTTTTATAACAGATTTCCTGTAACATATCAAAGAAAATAGATTCTAGAATATAGTTGAGCAAATGGAAACCCAGATTAAATCCTTTCTTTAAGAAATTGTGGTAAAAAATGGAGGAAAGGAGGATGAACATAGTCAATGTGCTTTGTATACATATATGATATAGAACAATGAAACCTTTTGCAATTATTTTAGGTGGATGAGGAAGGAGAGATAGTGGAAGCAAACCTAAGCAATGTTTAATATAAGGCTATTCAGAAATATCACCATGAATTCCCCTGTACAATTAATGTATGCTAATAAAAATGAAAAAAAAATGTGGTAAAATACATGCAACATAGAATTTACCATTTTTACCATCTTGAATATTCAGTTTGGTGATATTAAGTATGTTCACAGTTTTGTACAAACATTGCCACTCTGTAGTTGCAGACATTTTCATTACCCCCAAAAGGAAACTTCATATCCATTAAACAGTCATTCCCATTCCCATCCCCTCTAGCACCTGGCAACCAATAATCTGTTTTGTGTCGCTTTGGATTTGCCTACTTTGGCTATTTCATATAGATGGAATCATATAAATGTGTTCTTTTGTGTTTGGCCACTTCCACTTAGCATAATATGAACCCATGTGGATACTGTATGTACCAGTAATTCTTTTTGTGGGTTAAATAATATTCTACTATATGAGTATACTTATATTTTGTTTATCCTTTTATCAGTTGATGGATGCAGGCTAGATCTTTTCATTGTTGATTTTTGTTTGTTTTGTTTTTGTTGAAACAGGGTCTCACTATGTAGTGCAGACTGGCCTTGAACCCTAAATCCTTCTGCCTTAATATGCCAAAGGCTGGAATTGTAGGTGTGTGACACC
Organism: Castor canadensis; assembly: GCF_047511655.1. Taxonomy (NCBI): domain Eukaryota; kingdom Metazoa; phylum Chordata; class Mammalia; order Rodentia; family Castoridae; genus Castor; species Castor canadensis. Next base: position 34,671,407 of record NC_133393.1, on the reverse strand, counting down.
AGGCTTTTTTTTTTTTTTTTTGAGGTGGAAACTTGCTTTATTGCCTAGGCTGGACCCAAACTCCTGAGTTCAAGCAGTCCTCCTGGCTCAACAACTGGGTTAAATGCTTTTTAACATTAGTTACTGTCAATACAATGTTAACTTAAAAAGTATCTTAAATATCTCGAATCAGTAGATAACTACATTAGTAATAATGATCACTTGTGACTAAACTAAAAAGAGTCCTTTTTTTTAAATTCGTATTTGTATGCGATGTTTGGGTCATTTCTCCCCCCTTCCCCTACCTCGTCCCTTATCTCCCCCCCTCCCTTCCCTCTCCTTCCCCCTTGCTACCCAGCAGAAACTGTTTTGCCCTTATCTCTAATTTTGTTGAAGAGAGAGTATAAGCAATAATAGGAAGGAACAAGGGTTTTTTCTAGTTGAGATAAGGATAGCTATACAGGGAGTTGACTCACATTAATTTCCTGTGCATGTGTGTTACCTTCTAAGTTAATTCTTCTTGATCTAACCTTTTCTCTAGTTCCTGGTCCCCTTCTCCTATTGGCCTCAGTTGCTTTTAAGTATCTGCTTTAGTTCTGCATTGAGGGCAACAAATGCTATCTAGTTTTTTAGGTGTCTTACCTATCCTTATACCTCCCTTGTGTGCTCTCGCTTTCTCACATGATCAAACCCAATCCCCTGTTGTGTTTGCCCTTGATCTAATGTCTGCATATGAGGGAGAACACACGATTTTTGGTCTTTTGGGACAGGCTAACCTCACTCAGAATGATGTTCTCCAATTCCACCCATTTACCAGCGAATGATAACATTTCATTCTTCTTCATGGCTGCATAAAATTCCATTGTGTATAGATACCACATTTTCTTGATCCATTCATCAGTAGTGGGGCATCTTGGCTGTTTCCATAACTTGGCTATTGTGAATAGTGTTGCAATAAACATGGGTGTGCAGGTGCCACTGGAGTAACCTGTGTCACATTCTTTTGGGTATATCCCCAAGAGTGGTATTGCTGGATCAAATGGTAGATCAATGTTTAGCTTTTTAAGTAGCCTCCAAATTTTTTTCCAGAGTGGTTGTACTAGTTTACATTCCCACCAACAGTGTAAGAGAGCTCCTTTTTCCCCGCATCCTCACCAACACCTGTTGGTGGTGGTGTTGCTATGATGGCTATTCTAACAGGGGTGAGGCGGAATCTTAGTGTGGTTTTAATTTGCATTTCCTTTCTTGCTAGAGATGGTGAGCATTTTTTCATGTGTTTTTCGGCCATTTGAATTTCTTCTTTTGAGAAAGTTCTGTTTAGTTCACTTGCCCATTTCTTTATTGCTTCATTAATTTTGGGAGAATTTAGTTTTTTAATTCCCTATATATTCTGGTTATCAGTCCTTTGTGTGATGTATAGCTGGCAGATATTTTCTCCCACTCTGTGGGTGTTCTCTTCAGTTTAGAGACCATTTCTTTTGTTGAGCAGAAGCTTTTTGTTTTATGAAGTGCCATTTATCTATGCTATCTCTTAGTTGCTGTGCTGCTGGGGTTCCATTGAGAAAGTTCTTGCCTATACCTATTAATTCCAGAGTATTTCCTACTCTTTCCTGTACCAACTTTAGAGTTTGTGGTCTGATATTAAGATCTTTGATCCATTTTGAGCTAATATTGGTATAGGGTGATATACATGGATCTAGTTTCAGTTTTTTGCAGACTGCTAACCAGTTTTCCCAGCAGTTTTTGTTGAAGAGGCTGCTATTTCTCCATCGTATATTTTTAGCACCTTTGTCAAAGACAAGTTGGTTATAGTTGTGTGGCTTCATATCTGGGTCCTCTATTCTGATCCACTGGTCTTCATGTCTGTTTTTGTGCCAGTACCATGCTGTTTTTATTGTTATTGCTTTGTAATATAGTTTAAAGTCTGGTATCGTGATACCTCCAGTATTGTTCTTTTGACCGAGTATTGCCTTGCCTATTCGTGGCCTCTTGTGTTTCCATATAAATTTAACAGTAGATTTTTCAATGTCTTTAATGAATGTCATTGGAATTTTGATGGGAATTGCATTAAACGTAGATTACTTTTGGGAGTATAGACATTTTTACTATGTTGATTCTACCAATCCATGAGCATGGGAGATCTCTCCACTTTCTATAGTCTTCCTCAATCTCTTTCTTCAGAAGTGTATAGTTTTCCTTGTAGACGTCTTTCACATCCTTTGTTAGGTTTACACCTAGGTATTTGATTTTTTTTGAGGCTATTGTAAATGGAATTGTTTTCATATATTCTTTTTCAGTTTGTTCATTTTTAGTGTATAGAAATGCTGATGATTTTCTATGTTGATTTTATATCCTGCTACCTTGCTATAGCTATTGATGGTGTCTAGGAGCTTCTGAGTTGAGTTTTTTGGGTCTTTAAGGTATAGGATCATGTCGTCTGCAAATAGGGATATTTTGACAGTTTCTTTACCTATTTGTATTCCTTTTATTCCTTCTTCTTGCCTAATTGCTCTGGCTAGGAATTCCAGTACTATGTTGAATAGGAGTGGAGATAGTGGGCATCCTTGTCTGGTTCCTGATTTTAGAGGGAATGGTTTCAGTTTTTCTCCATTAAGTATAATGCTGGCTGTAGGTTTGTCATATATAGCTTTTATAATGTTGAGGTACTTTCCTTCTATTCCTAGTTTTCTTAGAGCTTTTATCTTGAAATGGGGTTGGATCTTATCAAAGGATTTTTCTGCATCTATTGAGATGATCAAGTGGTTTTTGTCTTTGCTTCTTCTGTTAATGTGGTTTATTACGTTTATTGATTTTTGTATGTTGAACCACCCCTGCATCCCTGGGATGAAGCCTACTTGGTCGTGGTGAATGATCTTTTAGATGTGTTGTTGAATTCGGTTTGCCATTATTTTATTGAGGATTTTTGCATCAATGTTCATTAAGGAGATTGGCCTATAGTTCTCCTTTTTGGAGGTGTCTTTGCCTGGTTTTGGGGTAAGTGTAATACTGGCTTCATAAAATGTGTTAGGCAGTTTTCCTTCCCTTTCTATTTCGTGGAACAGTTTAAGGAGGATTGATGTCAGTTCTTTAAAGGTCTGATAGAATTCAGCAGAGAATCCATCAGGTCCTGGACTTTTCTTTTAGGGAGACTCTTGATTGCTGCTTCAATTTCATTTTGTGTTACAGATCTACTCAGGTGATTAATATCCTATTGGTTCAGTTTTGGATGATAATATGTATCTAGAAATCAGTCCATTTCTTTAAGATTTTCTAATTAATTTGAATATAGCTTCTTGAAGTAGTCTCTGATGATTTCCTGGACGTCCATGGTATTTGTTGTTATCTCCCCTTTCACATTCCTGATTCTACTCATTTGGGTTTTTTCTCTCCTCATTTTAGTGAGGTTTGCCTGGGGGTCTGTCAACCTTGTTTATTTTTTCAAAGAACCAACTTTTTGTTTCATTAATTCTTTGTATGGTTTTTTTGGTTTCTATTTCATTGATTTCAGCTCTTATTTTTATTATTTCTCTCCTTCTATTTGTTTTGGGATTTGCTTGTTCTTGTTTTTCTAGGAGTTTGAGATGCATCATTAGGTCATTGATTTGGGATCTTTCAGTCTTTTCAATATATGCACTCATGGCTATAAACCTTCCTCTCAGGACTGCCTTTGCTGTGTCCCATAGGTTCCGGTAGGTTGTGTTTTCATTTTCATTGACTTCCAGGAACTTTTAAATTTTCTCTTTTATTTCATCAATGACTCATTGTTTATTAAGCAATGAATTATTCAGTTTCCAGCTGTTTGCATGTTTTTTGTCTTTACTTTTGTTGTTGAGTTCTAGTTTTATTGCATTGTGATTTGATAGAATGCATGGTATAATTTCTATTTTCTTATATTTGCTGAGGCTTACTTTGTGCCCTAGGATATGATCTATTTTGGAGAGGTTCCATGGGCTGCTGAGAGGAATGTATATTGTGTAGAAGTTGGATGGAATGTTCTGTAGACATCAAGTAGGTCCATTTGATCTATTGTATATTTTAGATCTAGGATTTCTTTATTGATTTTTTTTGTTTGGATGACTTATGTATTGATGATAATGGGGTGTTAAAGTCTCCCATGAACACTGTGTTGTAGTTAATATATGCTTTTAGGTCCTTCAGGGTATGTTTGTTGAAATTGGGTGCTTTGACATTGGGTGCATATAGGTTGATAGTTGTTATTTCCTTTTTGTCTATGTCCCCTTTTATTAGTATGGAATGTCCTTCTTTATCTCATTTGATCAATGTAGGTTTGAAGTCTACTTTGTCAGAGATAAGTATTGCTACTCCTGCCTGCTTTTGGGGGCCATTGGCTTGGTAAATCTTCTTCCAGCCTTTCATCCTAAGCCTGTGCTTATTTCTGTCTGTGAGATGGGTCTCCTGTAAGCAATAAATTGTTGGATCTTCCTTTTTAATCCATTTCTTCAAACAGTGCCTTTTGATGGGTGAATTAAGTCCATTAACATTAAGTGTTAGTACTGATAGGTATGTGGTGATTCCTGTCATTTAGTTGTCTTAGTTGTTTGAAGGTTTAATTTTGTGTACCTAAGTTGAGGTTACTCTCTACTGTCTTGCTTTTTCTTTTCCTGTGGTTTGGTGCTACCTGTCTTTTCATGGTTAAGTTGGGTTTCATTTTCTGTGTGCAGAATCCCTTGAAGAATCCTTTGTAGTGGTGGCTTTGTGGTCACATATTGTTTTAGTTTCTGCTTATTGGGAAGACCTTTACTGCTCCATCTATTTTGAATGATAGTTTTGCTGGGTAGAGTATTCTGGGTTGAAGTTATTTTCATTCAGTGCCTGGAAGATCTGACTCCAAGATCTTCTTGTTTTTAATGTTTCTGTTGAGAAGTCTGCTGTGATGTTGATGGGTTTACCTTTGTATGTTATTTGGTTTTTCTCTCTTACAGCCTTCAGTATTCTTTCTCGGGTCTCTGTATTTGTTCTTTTAATGATAATATGCCATGGGGTAGATCTATTTTGGTCTGGTTTTGGTGTTCTGGAGGCCTCTTGCATCTGTATGGGAATAGATTTCTCTAGATTTGGGAAATTTTCTGTTTTATTTTGTTGAATATATTACGCATTCCCTTTGCTTGCACCTCTTCTTCTTCTTTTTTTTTTTGTTTCATTAGTCAATTTCATGTAGAATGGTTCTTCAGACATTTTTTTGCTCCTGGGCTTCTATTTTGTGAAGTCTTGGCAAATCATTTTGTGGAGTGTCCCTTTTTATGGCTTATTTGACATTTGTTTATGATTGCATTCAGCTTGGGCATTTTCAGCAGAGATGCCATAGAAGAGACATTGAGCACCTTCTCCATGCATCATGTCACAGTCAGATATCACTGTGGGTGTGCTTGGAGTGATCTCTACTTTGTTCTTCTGGCTTAGGTATCCACCAGGTTATCCTTTTCTTTTTGCAGTCAATTCTTTTTTTAGTTGCTTTTTTTCTTCTTCTTCAATGCCCATGATTCTCAGGATTGGTCTTTTGATGGAGTGAGTGAGTTCTTGCATTTTCTTTTCACAGGTCTCGAGTTGTTTAACTAATAGTTCTTTGGTTTTTCCTTTAATTGCCATTTCATCTTCAAGTTCTGAGATTTTGTCTTCTGTTTGTTCTATTCTGCTGGATTGGCCTTCAATTTTGTTTTGCAGTTCTGTTTCATTCTTTTTTCTGAGGTTTTCCATATCCAGAGTGGTTTCCTCTTAATGTTGTCTATTTTTGTCCTGAATTCATTTATCTCTTTATTAATCATGTTCTTTGTTTCACTTTGGTGTTTCTACCTTGCTTCTATGGTTTCTTTTATTTCTTCTTGTGCTTTCTCAAATTTTCTATTTTTATTGTCTTGGAATTTCTTGAGTGCCTCCTGTACATTTTGGTTGACCATATCCAGTATCATCTCTATAAAATTCTCATTGAGTACCTGTAGCATTTCTTCTTTTTTTATTGTTTTATTATTCATATGTGCATACAGTGCTTGGGTCATTTCTCCCCACTGCCCCCACCCCCTCCTAGTATTTCTTCTATTAGATTATCTTGTGGGCTTCATTGGTTTCTTTGGCATTGTTTATCTTCATTTTGTTGGAGTCTAGATCTGAGTATCTGTTTTCTTTATTTCCCTCTGGTTCCTGTACTAATTTTTTGCTGTGGGGAAATTGGTTTCTCTGTTTTTTCTGTCTTCCTGTCATTGCCCTTGGTGTTGTTATTGTCCCTGTACTGTGTGCAATTAAGTATTTTCTAGCTTGTAATAATAACAATGGTGATATTTAGAACAGAAGGGTGAGAGGAGATGGAAAGCAATGAAGTTAAAGAAAAAGGGAAAAACAAATAAACAAAAAAGTAGAAAAAACAAAACAAAGAAAAAAAAGTTTCAAAGATATAAACAGGAGAGGATTCAAAGATGGCAGCTAGAGGTAGGAAGCAGAAAGCGACCCTCCTATAGTGAAATCTTGGAGAGATGCTGGAGACACACTTTGCAGGCATAATCACTGAGAAAAGGCATAACTTTGACCCCTCCACATCTCCAGCCGGTGCAGAGAATCTCCACATTAAACGGAGAAACAAGGAGGGCCCCCGGAGCCACCAGTGGCCGGTGCCCAGATGGCTTGGGAAGACGCGGACCAGGTGAGCTTCGCGGTACCGCAGTAGCCCCACAGACAAGCCTGGGCCAGAGCAGCATAGCCCCCTGGACAGACTGACCTCCACCCAGGAAAAAAAACAGAAACTGAGTAATAAGCAATAAGAACAGTTAAGACACGCTGGAAAGAGGGTGGGGCGCCCTGAGCGCTGAAGATTGGGGGAAGGGAATCCTTCCCGGGACTGTAAATAAACAAGCCAGGTGGGCCGGAGAGCCTCTGGCGGGAGCGGGGTGCGCGCCCAGCAACCAGGAGCGGGGAAGCTTGTGAGAGGAGAGAAGACCCACTTCCCACGTGAACTGTAAATAAACATGGCAGCCGGCAGGAGCAGCAGCACTGCCCAGTAAGCAGGAGCAGGAAAGCTTCTGAAAGTGGCAGTGGGAGGAAAACTGCACAGGAGAGGGGGGAAGACCCACCTCCCACATGAACTGTAAATAAACACACAGGCCTGACAATGCGGGGGCAGTGTCACCTTTCCCAGTGCTTTGAAAGGGGAAAGCCTGTAGCAGAGGCTCCCGCACAGGAGAACTCTGAGCAAACAAAGCCTGTGGGACCAGGTGAGTGCTAGCTCACCCCAGAGATCTGCATAAATAATGCCGCTAGCTACAGGCTGACAGCAGCAGGAAGGCAAGCCACAGTTGCAGATACCATTCTCAGAACTGTCTCCAGACACTTTTTTTTTCTTTTTCTCCCTACCTTTGATGAGAGAACAACCGAATTACACCTCCAAGCTGAAAAACTTACTGAAACTGTATTGCATTTGAACTGGGGAATCTTGGTGGGGCTTTTGTGTGTGTGTGTGTGTGTGTGTGTGTGTGTGTGTGAGTGTGTAGTTTTGTTCTACTTTATGCATCCCCTTTGATGAGACAACTACAGAACAACATCTGAGGCACCACCTCCAGGACTGGAGATTGAGATGGACACCCAAATTATTAAGACTGAAACTGCATTGCATATAAACTTGGAAGTTTTTTGGTTTTTTTTTTTAATTTTCTATTTTCCATTTTATTTTAATTCATTTTTATATATAGATATTACTTTCATTTACTTATTTTTTATTTTTTTATCTTTGATTTTCAATCCTCTCTCTGTCTCTCTAATGTCTGTTCAGCTTACTGTTGATTAGTACACTAACACTCCCTGTTTATACCTTTGAAACTCTCTTGTCTGATACCTTGTTCTGCTTTCTCCCTCTTGTATATTTGTTTTCCCCTTTTCTTTAACTTCTTGCTTTCCATCTCAGCTCACTCTTCCATTCTCAATATTACCATTGTTATTATTACAAGCTAGAAAATACTTAATTATACACAGTACAGGGACAGTAACAACACCAAGGACAATGACAGGAAGACAGAAAAAACAGGGAACCTAGTTTCCCCACAGCAAAAAATTAGTACAGGAACCAGAGGGGAATGAAGAGAACAGAAACTCAGATCCAGACTCCAACAAAATGAAGATAAACTATGCCAAAGGACCCAATGAAGCCCACAAGAATAATTTAAAAGAAGACATACTACAAGTACTCAATGAGAATTTTATAGAGATGATACTGGATAGGGTCAACCAAAATGTACAGGAGACACTCAAGAAATTCCAAGACAATAAAAATAGAGAATTTGAAAAAGCAAAAGAAGAAATAAAGGAAACCATAGAAGCACTATATAAACACCAAAGTGAAAGAGAGAACACAATGAATAAATGGATAAATGAACTCAGGACAAAAATAGACAACAATAAAGAAGAAAACTGCCAGGATATGGAAAACCTCAGAAAAAAGAACGAAACAGAACTGCAAAACAAAATGGAAGGCCAATCCAGCAGAATAGAACAAACAGAAGACAGAATCTCAGAACTTGAAGATGAAATGGTAATTAAAGGAAAACTGAAGAACTACTAATTAAACAACTCAAGACCTGTGAAAAGAAAATGCAAGAACTCACTGACTCCATCAAAAGACCAAACTTGAGAATCATGGGCATCGAAGAAGGAGAAGAGGTGCAAGCGAAGGGAATGTGTAATATATTCAACAAAATAATAACGGAAAATTTCCCAAATCTAGAGAAAGATATTCCCATACAGATGCAAGAGGCCTCCAGGACACCAAACAGACCAGATCAAAATAGAACTACTCCACGACATATCATCATTAAAACAACAAGTTCAGAAACTAAGGAAAGAATATTGAAGGCTGTAAGAGAGAAAAAACAAGTAACATACAAAGGTAAACCCATCAAAATCACAGCAGACTTCTCAACAGAAACATTAAAAGCAAGAAGAGCGTGGGGTGAGATCTTCCGGGCCCTGAATGAAAATAACTTCAACCCCAGGATACTCTACCCAGCAAAACTATCATTCAAAATAGATGGAGCAATAAAAGTCTTCCATGATAAGCAGAAACTAAAACAATATGTGACCACAAAGCCACCATTACAAAAGATTTGCAAAGGATCCTGCACACAGAAAGTGACACCCAACTTAACCATGAAAAGGCAGGCAGCACCAAACCACAGGATAAGAAAAAGCAAGACAGTAGAGAGTAACATCAAGTTAGGTACACACAATCAAACCCTCAAACAACAAAGACAACTAAATGGCAGGAATCACCACATACCTATCAGTACTAACACTTAATGTTAATGGACTTAATTCACCCATCAAAAGACACCGTTTGACAAAATGGATTAAAAAAGAAGATCCAACAATTTGTTGCTTACAGGAGACTCATCTCACTGACAGAAATAAGCATATGCTTAGGATGAAAGGCTGGAAGAAGATTTACCAAGCCAATGGCCCCCGAAAACAAGCAGGAGTAGCAATACTTATCTCTGACAAAGTAGACTTCAAACCTACACTGATCAAACGAGATAAAGAAGGACATTCCATACTAATAAAAGGGGAAATAGACCAAAGGGAAATAATAATCATCAATCTGTACGCACCCAATGTCAACGCACCCAATTTCATCAAACATACCCTGAAAGACCTAAAAGCATATATAAATGCCAACACAGTGGTTGTGGGAGACTTTAACACTCCATTATCATCAATAGATAGGTCATCCAAACAAAAACTCAATAAAGAAATCCAAGATCTAAAACATGCAATAGATCAAGTGGACCTAGTAGATGTCTACAGAACATTTCATCCAACCTCTACACAATATACATTCTTCTCAGCAGCCCATGGAACCTTCTCCAAAATAGATCATATCCTAGGGCACAAAGCAAGCCTCAGCAAATATAAGAAAATAGAAATAACACCGTGCATACTATCTAACCACAATGCAGTAAAAGTAGAACTCAACAACAAAAGTAAAGACAAAAAACATGCAAACAGCTGGAAACTAAATAACTCATTACTTAATGAAGAGTGGATCATCGATGCAATAAAAGAGGAAATTCAAAAGTTCCTGGAAGTCAATGAAAATGAAAACACAACCTACCGGAACCTATGGGACACAGCTAAGGCAGTCTTGAGAGGAAAGTTTATAACCATGAGTGCATATATTAAAAAGATTGAAAGATCCCAAATCAATGACCTAATGATACATCTCAAATTCCTAGAAAAACAAGAACAAGCAAATCCCAAAACAAATAGAAGGAGAGAAATAATAAAAATAAGAGCTGAAATCAACGAAATAGAAACCAAAAAAACCATACAAAGAATTAATGAAACAAAAAGTTGGTTCTTTGAAAAAATAAACAAGATCGATAGACCCCTGGCAAACCTGACTAAAATGAGGAGAGAAAAAACCCAAATTAGTAGAATTAGGAATGCAAAAGGGGAGATAACAACAAACACCATGGACGTCCAGGAAATCATCAGAGACTACTTTGAGAACCTATATTCAAATAAATTTGAAAATCTAAAAGAAACAGACAGATTTCTAATACATATGATCATCCAAAACTGAACCAAGAGGAAATTAATCACCTGAATAGACCTATAACACAAAATGAAACTGAAGCAGCAATCAAGAGTCTCCCCAAAAAGCAAAGTCCAGGACCTGATGGATTCTCTGCTGAATTCTATCAGACCTTTAAAGAAGAACTGATACCAACCCTCCTTAAACTGTTCCACGAAATAGAAAGGGAAGGAAAACTGCCAAACACATTTTATGAAGCCAGTATTACACTTACCCCAAAACCAGGCAAAGACACCTCCAAAAAGGAGAACTATAGGCCAATCTCCTTAATGAACATTGATGCAAAAATCCTCAATAAAATAATGGCAAACCGAATTCAGCAACACATCAAAACGATCATTCACCACGACCAAGTAGGCTTCATCCCAGGGATGCAGGGGTGGTTCAACATATGAAAATCAATAAACGTAATAAACCACATTAACAGAAGCAAAGACAAAAACCACTTGATCATCTCAATAGATGCAGAAAAATCCTTTGATAAGATCCAACCCCATTTCAAGATAAAAGCTCTAAGAAAACTAGGAATAGAAGGAAAGTTCCTCAATATTATAAAAGCTATATATGACAAACCTACAGCCAGCATTATACTTACTGGAGAAAAATTAAAACCATTCCCTCTAAAATCAGGAACCAGACAAGGATGCCCATTATCTCCACTCCTATTAAACATAGTACTGGAATTCCTAGCCAGAGCAATTAGGCAAGAAGAAGGAATAAAAGGAATACAAATAGGTAAAGAAACTGTCAAAATATCCCTATTTGCAGACGACATGATCCTATACCTTAAAGACCCAAAAAACTCTACTCAGAAGCTTCTAGACATCATCAATAGCTATAGCAAGGTAGCAGGATATAAAATCAACATAGAAAAATCATTAGCATTTCTATACACTAACAATGAGCAAACGGAAAAAGAATATATGAAAACAATTCCATTTACAATAGCCTCAAACAAAATCAAATACCTAGGTGTAAACCTAACAAAAGATGTGAAAGACCTCTACAAGGAAAACTATACACTTCTGAAGAAAGAGATTGAGGAAGACTATAGAAAGTGGAGAGATCTCCCATGCTCATGGATTGGTAGAATCAACATAGTAAAAATGTCGATACTCCCAAAAATCTACATGTTTAATGCAATTCCCATCAAAATTCCAATGACATTCATTAAAGAGATTGAAAAATCTACTGTTAAATTTATATGGCAACACAAGAGGCCATGAATAGCCAAGGCAATACTCAGTCAAAAGAACAATGCAGGAGGTATCACAATACCTGACTTCAAACTATATTACAAAGCAATAACAATAAAAACAGCATGGTACTGGCACAAAAACAGACATGAAGACCAGTGGAACAGAATAGAGGATCCAGATATGAAGCCTCACAACTATAAGCAACTTATCTTTGACAAAGGAGCTAAAAATATACAATGGAGAAATAGCAGCCTCTTCAACAAAAACTTCTGGGAAAACTGGTTAGCAGTCTGCAAAAAACTGAAACTAGATCCATGTATATCACCCTATACCAAGATTAACTCAAAATGGATCAAGGATCTTAATATCAGACCCCAAACTCTTAAGTTGATACAAGAAAGAGTAGGAAATACTCTGGAGTTAGTAGGTATAGGTAAGAACTTTCTCAATGAAACCCCAGCAGCACAGCAACTAAGAGATAGCATAGATAAATGGACCTCATAAAACTAAAAAGCTTCTGTTCATCAAAAGAAATGGTCTCTAAACTGAAGAGAACACCCACAGAGTGGGAGAAAATATTTGCCAACTATACATCAGAGAAAGGACTGATAACCAGAATATACAGGGAACTTAAAAAACTAAATTTTCCCAAAACTAATGAACCAAGAAAGAAATGGGCAAGTGAACTAAACAGAACTTTCTCAAAAGAAGAAATTCAAATGGCCAGAAAACACATGAAAAAATGCTCACCATCTCTAGCAATAAAGGAAATGCAAATTAAAACCACGCTAAGATTCCACCTCACCCCTGTTAGAATAGCCATCATCAGCAACACCACCAACAACAGGTGTTGGCGAGGATGCGCGGAAAAAGGAACCCTCTTACACTGTTGGTGGGAATGTAAACTAGTACAACCACTCTGGAAAAAAATTTGGAGGCTACTTAAAAAGCTAGACATCGATCTACCATTTGATCCAGCAATACCACTATTGGGGATATACCCAAAAGACTGTTACTCCAGAGGCACCTGCACATCCATGTTTATTGCGGCACTATTCACAATAGCCAAGTTATGGAAACAGCCAAGATGCCCCAGCACTGATGAATGGATTAAGAAAATGTGGTATCTATACACAATGGAATTCTATGCAGCCATGAAGAAGAACGAAATGTTATCATTCGCTGGTAAATGGATGGAATTGGAGAACATCATTCTGAGTGAGGTTAGCCTGGCTCAAAAAACCAAAAATCGTATGTTCTCCCTCATATGTGGACATTAGATCAAGGGCAAACACAACAAGGGGATTGGACTATGAGCACATGATAAAAGCGAGAGCACACAAGGGTGGGGTGAGGATAGTTAAGACACCTAAAAAACTAGCTAGCATTTGTTGCCCTTAACGCAGAGAAACTAAAGCAGATACCTTAAAGCAACTGAGGCCAATAGGAAAAGGGGAACAGGTACTAGAGAAAAGGTTAGATCAAAAAGAATTAACCTAGAAGGTAACACCCACGCACAGGAAATCAATGTGAGTCAATGCCCTGTATAGCTATCCTTATCTCAACCAGCAAAAACCCTTGTTCCTTCCTATTATTGCTTATACTCTCTCTACAACAAAATTAGAAATAAGGGCAAAATAGTTTCTGCTGGGTATTGGGGGGGAGAGGGAGGGGGTGGAGTGGGTGGTAAGGGAGGGGGTGGGGGCAGGGGGAAGAAATGAACCAAGCCTGTATGCACATATGAATAATAAAAGAAAAATGAAAAAAAAAAGATATAAACAGGGAGAGATAGTGTACTAATCAACAATAAACTGACCAGGCATTAGAGAGACAGAGAGAGGATTGAAAAAAATAAATGAAAAATAAATAAATGAAAAAAAATCTCCAAGTTCAAATGCAGTAAAGTTTCAGTCTTAATAATTTTAGTGTTAGTCCCCCAGCCTCCAATCCTGGAGATGGTGTCTCAGAAGTAGTTCCGTCATTGTCTCATCAAAGGGGAAAAAATCCAAACCAAACCAAAACAAAACAACACCACACAAAACAAAAAAAAACACCACAAAGTGTCCCAAGTTCAAATGCAATACAGTTTCAGTAAGTTTTTCAGCATGCAGGTGTAGTTCAGTTTTTGTCTCATCAAAGGAAGAGGAAAAAAAAAAGAGTCTGGGGGCAGTTCTGCATGGCTGTCTGAGGCTGCAGCCCACCTGCCCGCTGCTGTCAGCCTGCTGTAGCTGGAGGCGTTATTTATGCAGATCTCAGGGGTGAGTTTAGCACTCACCTGGCCCTGCAGGCTTTGTTTACTCAGTTCTCCTGCTCGCAAGTTGCTGCTACAAGCTTTCCTCTTTTCAAGCACACTGCGGGAGGTGACACTGCACTTGCTTTCTGAGGCTGGCGTTTTTACTTGCAGTTCACATGGGAAGTCAGTCTTCCCCCCTCTCCTGTGGAGTTTTCCTCGCACTGCCACTTTTACAAGCTTTCCTGCTCCTGGTTGCTGGGCATGTGCTGCTGCTCCTGCCTTCTCCAGCCAGCTTGTTGTGAGGGATTTCTCTTCCTCCCGTTTGGTGCTCAGCGCACCCCACCCTCTTTGCTACGTGTCTTTTTTGTTGTTATTGCTTATTATTCAGTTTTTTTTCTTTTTTCCCTGGGTGGGGGTCCGTCTGTCCAGGGAGCTATGCTGATCTGGCCCAGGGTTGTCTGTTGGAGCTAAGCATACTGCTTAGCTCACCTTGTGGTCTGCATCTTCCCAAGCCGTCTGGGCGCTGCTGTCTGGTGGCAGTGCAGGAGCCCTCCTGGTTTCTCCATTTAATGTGTAGTGGAGATGCTATGTGCAGGCTGGTGGTGTGGGGAGTCAAAGTTTTGCCTCTTCTCAGTGGTTTTTCCTGTAAGGTGTATCTCCAGTGTCTCTCCAAGGTTTTACTTTAGGAGGCACACTTTCTGCTTCCTCCCTCTAGCTGCTATCTTGGAATCTCCAAGAGTCCTTTTTTAGAGAGGACTGGTCACAGGAAGGGACTCTGTGGAGAGCAAGATTCATGACTCACCTTTATCTTTTAAAATGCTGAGACAGACAGAAAGGTATCAAAAGATGTGATCCCCTGAGAAAATGGGTCTTCTGAATGCTACAGGATATTTTTACTGGTCTGGCACTGGCAGGCTGGAGTTACTGTGGGGAAACTTGTTCCTAGTTGCCTAGTGATAGAAAAGTTTTAGGGGAGGCTGCAGGAGAGAGGTTACATGGAGGCTCCATTCCTCTGCCATTCTGGCTGATGCTTTGTTGGTGCTGATGCTTCACAAATGGCTCTAATTGGGCATTCAAATGATAATTCTCCATCAGAGATGGTATATGGGCTTGGGTTTCTTATAGTCCAAGTTTTTACCATGTCACCCAATATTATTGCACCATGCACTGTCAGACTTGGAGAATGGACAGGATATGGGATGAGAGAAGTCATAACCAGAAAGCCTGCTCTGAGAAAGGGAGGCTGAGTTAGTGTGGATGGAGCCCTCTCTAACCCTTATTCTTCCAAGGACAATGAGGGGTATTCTGCTGCGCAGTCAGAAATCTTGCATTTAAAAAAGAGCTGATTTGGGGACCTGCAAAAGTAAGTAGATGTCACAAACAAGAGGAATGGGCATGTCTGACATATTTTGTTCCATAATTTACACAGGTTCTAGCCAGCTTTAATCAGCAACTCCTTATATTTGGAGACCCTTACATCAGAGTCTTCTTTCAACATCTCAGAATTTGGCAGTCACATCAGAGGAGAAAAAAAAAAAAAAGCCAGCTTCTTAAACCAGGGAGATGGGAAGATAGGTGTCAGCGCTTGCATGATATTTTTATATCTCCTATAAATTTCATTTTAAAAAATACATGGATTCTGATTTTGTAATAAATTCTTAAAATGTCTCACACAAACTAAGCAGTTACAATTAAAATGGATGATAATTGCTTTTCCTTCTAGAAAAATAGCCCATGCCTTTAATTAGATTGCTTGCACACAGCACAGCATCTGTTTGCATGGTGCATGTCAGAAAGACTCAATGAGTGTAGATGCCCTGTATCCACCCCCACTGCAGGTTCCAGATGTGGCCTACCACTTCCACTCCATTTTCTGGTATTGGAACTTCTCTGTTCCACCTCTGTAGTGATTAGAACAAAACCCCAAACTGGCTCATGTCTGCAAGTGAGCACCATACAAGTCCAAGTCATTCAAAAACCAGGAACACAATTTATTCACCTATGCAGGATGGCTGTCGTAGAGAAACTGCACTGTTTTTCTAGAAGGTCGTTGTCATAGTACCTTAGTTATGACAGCATAGCACATCCTGGAGTAAATTTGGTTGTGGTTTTTGTTTGTTTGTGTTTCTTTGTTTTGCAGTATGGGAGTTTGAAATGAGGGTCTTGCTAGACATGTGCTCTATCACTTGAACCATGTCCCTAGCCCTATAAATTCACATTATAAAATATAATTTAAAAGTAAAAGAAGATGAATATATATATAATCTGGAACATAGTAGGGACTCAATAAAATCAGCCTTCATTATGAACTCAGTGGCAAAAGTCTGGAATATTTTCTAAGTGGAAGGATATTAATGACCAAAGAACATGCCAGGCTTTTTGGCACCACTTACCAAATACTTGTATTATATAAGGCATAACCAGAAAGGCTTAGTTTGAGCCCACATGGTTCCTGCACATCTCTCATGAGGAATCTCCTAGACTGAGTCATAGTCTTGGGTGAGACACTTTCAGATATTTGTAGAGTCCAGCTCTTCATGCAGAAAACTAAAATTCCTTCAGCAACTCTGAAGGAAACTCTCCATGCAACTCTGACGAGTGAGCATTCCATCCACATTTGAACCTCTCCACCAGGAGGAATCTCACTACCCTTATTTTTGAAAAGGAAACATGTGCCTTTATTGTATTTATGCACAGGAAAGTCACTGGCTGCCATTATTCCAACAATTCTCAACCAGACTGGTTGCATGATAGATTACCTACAAATTGTTGGAATCGAGGTGACCATCAGATACTTATTCCTTATATTAGCTTCCTAAAGTGCCAGAAAGTGGGTGGCTTTAACCTATGGAAATGTATTCTTTCATAGTTCTGGAGGCTAGAAGTCTGACATTAATGGTGTTAGGAGGGTCATGCTTTCTTTGTCACTGTCTCTCTCTCTCTCTGAAGGGTCTAGTGGAGAGCCTTCCTTGGCATCTATTAGACAGTGGTGTTCCTTGGTTTATACATGTATCACTTCAGTCCCTACTTCTGATATCACATGGTGTTCTGCCTTCATTTGTCTGTGTGCCTGTGGTTTTCCTTTTCTCCAGTCATATGGACATTAAGGATCCATAATCCTCTACTATGACCTCACCCTAACTTAACTAATTAAATCTGAAGTGGCCTTATTTCTAAACCAGTTCACATTGGGAGCTATTGAGAGTGAGGACTTCATCATATCTTTTGGGGGTAAGGGGTGGAACACAGTTTGGAGGTGTGGGAGATACTTGATCTATTTTTTCAGCCCTGATGAATCCCTAGAGAAGAAACGACTCAAAAATTGTTAAGAACTAGGGAGCTGTGAGACTGTCACTTCATGTTGTTATACCCAGTGGTATTACAGAAGCTTTTGCAAAAAGATACAGCACTGCTGATTAAATAGATTGCTCACTGAGTGCGGGAGGCTGTCGTTTGATGTAATGATTTATTCCCTATGAGTTCTTACTAAATTTTCTTTTGTTCAATTTGAGTTGCAATGCTGCTGTGTTTATCAGCCTTTTCAAACACTTATAACACCTTCATATTCTGTCCTCTGTGTGTCCCCACCAGCCAAGCTGATATTATTGAACTTTACTTTTTGTAGTTTTTGTTAATAAACAGGAAATCAATTCAGTGTGCTTTTGCCAGCTACACAGGTCTTGTATTTGGATGCCACCTTCTGTGACGGTGTGTGCTCCTCTCTTCCCCTTGAGCATCCTGCTGGAATTAGGGGGTGTGGGCTCAGAGATCTTGTTAAGAACCTCTCATTGCACTTTCCCATGTCTGAGGACAGGTGTCCTCTACAAGTTTAGTTGGGGCTACTGCTTTGGGAGAGATGACTGGGGTTGGAGGGGGAGAGGGAGAGCTGGAGAGCGAATAGGGTTGGGAGAGGGGAGATCATTTTAGTTATCAGGATTATCCAAGTGACTCTTGGAGGTACTGTTTTCAATCTGGATTGCCTGAATTATTTGCCAAGCAGTTCCATGGTAGAAGTCCTTGCCTTTGGGAAACAGTCTCAATAGGGGTGGCTAGTGGGTAAGAGAGAAGATCTAGAGACAGCCCAGACACCATTCATTTGATGTTGTACACAGAAGCTTTAGGATAATATCCATTACAGCATCTCTACCTTCCTTATTTGTGAGATTATAAAACACCACTTCCAGCTGCCTATAGGCTTAGCAGTTGCTATCTACAAGTATAACACACTATTTATGGCTTCAGGCATCCCATGGGGGTCTTGGAACATATCCTTTGTGGATAAAGGAGGACTACAGGATTTTAGTAGTCCTCTCTAAACAACACGCACTCTCATTTTGAATCACATTGCTCATATTATTTTGCAATGTATTTCCTTTAACAATATTGTTAATGCTTTCTTAGGTTATTAATTATTCCATTTAAATGGCTGCATACTATTTTAACTTGTGCCTATGGCATAATTTATCTAACCAACCTTCTCATTATTTGGGCATTTGTCATCTCTCCAGTTTTTTAATGGTAAATAATGCTATCATAAGCATCCTTGTATGAAACTGTTAGTGTATATCCTTGTCAGATAATTGCTTTGTTATGTTCTTTTCTCTATTTTTGCTGTTTTGTTGTTTTTTTGGTACTGGGTTTGAACTCAGGGCCTTGCTTGCTAGGCAGGTGTTCTATCCCTTGAGCCATGCACCCCAACCCTGCTGTTTTCTGGATCCACATGCATTTACTTAGCAATAAAATTTCAAGTTGTATTCATGTTTATAAGGAAGGTCTTTTTTGTTTGTTCCCAAGTGCATTTTCTATCTTAAAAGATTCTTTAAATTTAAATAATTAGAATGAACTTTAAAATGATTATACTCAACTATAAAATACACTGAAGCCAGCTCAGGATTCCATAGCAAAATATTATAACCACAGGCTGGCTTAAACAGTAGAAATTTATTTCTTCACAGTTTTGAAGGCTAGAAGACCAAGATCAAGGTTCCAGATGATTCAGTTTATTGCAAGTGGTCTCTTCCTGGTTGTGGACACTTTTCATGTTCTCACACGGCCGTTCCTTGGTGAGTGTGTGTGAGTGAGCTCTTTGGTGTCTCCTTCATCCTTATGACCTCATTTAACATTAACTGCATCCTTAGATGTCTTGTCCCCAAATACAGCCACATTGATGATTAGGGCTTCCACAAACATTGGGAAGACACAATCATTCAATCATAACAGAGATTTTTAAACAATTACCAGGTACTATCTTTGTATAATACTTTTTTATCTTTAAAGCACATTTACTTACATTATTCCATTTCATCTAAAGCAAGTCCTAGAATCTTTAAATCTTCCTCTGGTTGCTTTCTCTAAGTTTTTTTTTCTCCCCAAAATAATACACGGATTCAACTTTCAAAGTCTAATAATAGCCTTATAACAACAATTAAAATATCCCCAAGCTCCCCATTTTCTTCTTACTGGCTGTAGGCTATACACTACTCTTGGTCCCTTGCCACATGGTCCTCTGGCTCCTTTGGGTTAAGTTCTTCAAGGCCAGCAAAAAATCTCCCCAGGTTTTACTTGATTAAGGCAAGTTCATCAGGCTTTTTGTTTACCTGGCAATCAACTACTTTGGGGACCTTGTTGCATGTGCTGAATCCTTCTACCATTGCCTTATTCTATCAGTAAGGAACAAGTCACACTTGAGAGGAGGGGAATATACAGGGCATGGCACACCAAGGTCACATTAGACTACATCTGTTATAACCTATAATGCTATATCTTGACTAATCAGTTTTTGATATTACTGAGTTTCTTGGGGGCAGTGTTTGTATGTGTATGTGTGTGACTGGGGTTTGAACTCAGAGCTTTGCATCTGCTCTACAGCTTGAGTCACACCTCCAGTACATTTTGCTCTTATTATTTTTGGAGATGAGTCTCTCTCAAACTATTTGCCTGGGGCTGTTCTTGGACCATGATCCACCCAATCTCAGCCTCCCAAGTATCTAGGATTGTAGGAATGAGCCACAGCACCTGGCTGAGTTTTTAATTATTATACCTTTCTTTCTCTCCTTTCTCTTCCTAATTCAGTCATCACTATTTAAAGAAACATACCCAGGTATTATGTTACATCATGTTTTATTGTTATTCAATCTTTAGTTATGGTGGATATTTATCATAGTTGGTAGCTGTGTAGTCTCCTTTGAGCACGGTTGCTGTGTTTGGGGAGTTACATATCCAGTGATTCCCACCTGCATTTTCTTCACAATCTTCTAGTTTCTAACATTTTTGTCAAGGGGCTCAGAGCTGTCCCTTCGTATGCAGCTAGTGCTTTTTGTTTGTTTGTGATTCTTTCTAGGTGTTTAGGATCTGTTCTTTGTTTCTGGTGTTCTGAAATAGGACAGCGTGTCCTGAGCACTCAGTGAGCTTTTTCGCTTACCTCAGTTCTAGAAATTTTCTTTTATAATTATCATTGTTATTATTATTCCTAGTATATCATATTCTCCCCAATGTTTTCTATTTTATTTTTCTGGGACTTTTATTATTTGAGTATTGGATATTGTTATCTAACCCTTAATTTCTTGTTTTTTGTCTCTGATTGCTCTTTACTATTTTTTTTTATTTTTTAAAACTTTGCCTATCTTCCAACTATTTTATTGAAATTGTAAGTTTTGCTCTCATATTTTTAACTTCCAGGAGTTCTTAAGTGCTGAACGTTATTACCATTTTAAAACACATTGCATTCTTGTTTCTTGAATGTAATACCTTAAAATTTTCCTTTACTCTCTGCATCGATTTTATTTTCTCTGAGTTTGGGGGATAGAGAGGGCAGGAGGAAGTTTTGCTAATAGTTTTCTCCAGTTTGCAGGTTTTCCTCACTACAGGTAGAGGAGGAGACCAGGGTCAACTTGTTTCCCTTACAGAATTTCAAACAATCCCTGTGTTTATGTCTTGCCTCACGTGTACATACTTTTTGCTGAAACAGATGTCTCTAATACCTGCACTTTGCTGGATTGCTGAGGAGGCAAACTGGCTTATTTCCTAGCATCATCACCTCTACCGGGGTTTGAATCCTGTCTCCTCTGCAAAGTATTTACCATTCCTCAATTTGCTTTCTCTCTTTGCACTTTGTCATTATAGTGAGAGTTCTCTGGCTTTGTTGAAGGTAGACTTTCTGTTTCTATATCATTGCTGTTTTGGGTGGCTTGAGGGGTTATTTTCAAGAGAGAGAAGCCAGATGTCAGTGGCTCAAGCCTATAATCCTAGCTACTTGGGAGGCTGAGATCAAGGGGATTGTAGTTCAAAAAGTAAAATCCCCATCTCAACAGAAAAAAGCTGGGCCTAGTGGTGCATACCTGTCATCCCAGCTAAGGTGGGATGCGGTCCAGGCCAGACTGAACAAAAAGCAAGATCCTACCTCCAAAAATAATCAGAGCAAAGAAGGCTGAGGGCATGGCTCAAATGGTACAGTGTTTGCCTATCAAGCACAGAGCCCTGAGTTCAAACCCCAGTACTGCCACCAAAAGAGAGAAAGAGAGAAGAGAGAGCGTGCACACAGCATACCATCTTAAACCCCAAGCCTCCAAAGTCACTTTCAAATGATTTTCCACTTCCCTGGCAGAAGAAGCAGACATAATCACTCCCTTGTCAAGATAATGGAATCCAAAGGCAAGAGACAGACTTTGCATGTCACGCAGTGAATGAATGGATATGGAAGAAAACTGGAAAAACTCAAATCCCATCAAGGATTTTTTTTCTGAAATGCAGAAAATGGATAAATGGTCTATTTGAATTATGAAATTTCCTGTTTGACAATGCCCATTGCTTGTAACTCGTTGGTCAAAATTAGATTTCACAGAAACATTATGTCTTGATTACAGTATTAGAATTCTACAGCAAGACATACAATGTGATTTGAAGTCTACAAACTCCCTAACTGTCAGAGTGAATCTGTGTAAGCTATTCTGTTTAGCCTTTAGAAAAACAGAAAACTTGCCAAAGCTCTTCTGGCCAGGATAAAGCAGAGTGGGAATAACCATATCAGGTTTAAATTAGGGATGGCATTGACACTATTTATAAAAATGGTCAAGGTGAAGGTGAGCTTTTGTGACCAAGCGGAATGATCTGGGCAGTGGCTTTGGGATCCTGTTCAAAATACTGCTCTTGTGCCTGCTCTCAAAGCCAGTGAAGGAATAATAGTTTTTGAAAAGCCGTAGTCATTTTGTGTTTGCTATTTACTGGACTTAAAACAGTATGGTTTGCATTAGCAAGAGTTCTGCAAATTGGGTAGAAGGGATTTAAAACAATTCTCAGGCTTATAGGAAAAATGAGCCCGTGGTTCCTGGCTCATCAGAGTTCCTTGTGGGAGTCTTGGTGTAAAGTGATCTTTTATATGCCTGGTTGGAACTGTGAGCCAAACAACATCTGCATTTTAAAATATTTTTTTACAATAAATATTTTGTATGTAGAGACTGAATTTAGCCTTCCCCCACCCCCAGTGGTAAGTAGATTGATTCTTCATATGTACACACTAGTACTTAGAGAAACATTGTCTACAGACTTAAAATACATGTTTGGGAAGAGGCTGTGGTAATTACTATGTAAGGATTTTGGAGTCAGGGTTGTCTACTTTTTCTCAAACATTGTCTTTTGTCACCAGAAAATTCCCAGTAGCCCATTTTATGGTCTGTATGGGCAAAGCAGTGTTCCCTCTCACCTTTCCAAATCACTTGTTGATAATTTCACCTGGTGACAAAGCCTTTTAATTAATTAATTAATTAATTAATTAATTTTTTGGTGGTATAGTGGGGGGGGTTGTTTAATTCAGGTCCTTGCTCTTGCTAGGCAGGCACTCTACCACTTGAGTCACACCCCTAGCCTTTTTGGCTTCAGTTATTTTTCAAATAAGGTTTTACATTTATTGCCCAGCTGGCCTGGACAGTGATCTTCCTATTTATGTTTCCCACGTAGTTGGGATAACAAGCACAGGCCACCATGCTCAGCTTGTATTGATTGAGATGGGGTCTCATGAACTTTTTGCCAGGGCCTGGAACCATGATCCTCCTGATCTCTGCTTCTCCAGTAGCTAGGATTACAGGTGTGAGCCACCAGTACTCACTGTGAAGCTTTCATTCTACAACTAGAGATCTATTCCATATGTCCAGCCCCTTTGAGAAAGGTAACCGATTGATTTAAATTTCTAAAGGCACAAATGGCTGAGATCTGATTGTGAGATGCACATCTTATCATGAAAGAGACAAAGAGGAGGTGCTGGACATGTCAATAAGACAGAAGAAAAGGGCTGGGTTAAAAGGACAATTTAATAGCAAGGCAGGCAATAATGATTTGTGAGCACAAAGTCCTTGGCTGTCAGACTCAATTTTTAGAAGCCCAAAGCCAGAAAGGTTGCAGAGAATAATGAAGGGAAATCTTCCCTACTTGACGATTTTGGTGAGGGCTAACCCGACAGATGGGTGAGAAGTAGGAAAGTTCCCTGTCACCAAATGGCAAACCAGGCCCTAGGGTATGATTTCCCAGGACAAGAGATGAACTCTCAATTAGGAAGGATATAAGGCTTCTTCCTACTCACCTGCTCTGCCTAGCCTGAGTTCCCAGAAAGCTTGGCTGGGCCTATGCACAGACTCCTCATCTTGACAAGGTAGCCACAAAGGGAAGGATGTAAATGATATTCCTAAGAGTATGAGCTCACAAAATTATCTAATACTTAGTAAGATGACATTTATTTCTTTAAGAGGAAGTAAAACCCTTAGCTTTAACTTTTTAAGAAAGTAAGAATTTGGAGACTTCTTAAAAAGCTAAACATAGACCTGCCATATGATCCAGCAATCCCACTCCTGGGGATATACCCAAAGGAATGAAACTCAGGTTACTCCAGAGGCACCTGCACACCCATGTTTATTGCAGGGCTATTCACAATAGCCAAGTTATGGAAACAGCCAAGATGCCCCACTATTGATGAATGGATCAAGAAAATGTGGTATTAATACACAATGGAATTCTACTCAGCCATGAAGAAGAATGAAATCTTATCATTTGCAGGTAAATGGATGGAACTGGAGAACATCATTCTGAGTGAGGTCAGCCAGGCTCAGAAGACTAAAAATCATATGTTCTCCCTCATATGTGGACTATAGATCTAGGACGAATGCAGCCATGTGGTTGGACTTGGATCACATGAGAGCACATACAGGAGATATAGGAATAGGTAGAAAACCCAAAACATGAAAGTGTTTGATGTCCCCACTCCAGAGGAACTAATACAGAAACCTTAAAACAACAGAGGTTATCATGAGCAGGGGATCAGGAACCAGTGTAAAGATCAATTAGAGTTGAATCAACATGGGTCGTAACACATGGGTACATGAAAGCAATAGTAGGAATCTTTCTGTATAGCTCTCCTTAACTTAACTAGCAAAAATGCTTTGTCTTCCTTATTATGCTTATGTCATTTCTTCAACAACATTAGTGATAAGGGCAGAACAGGACCTGCCTGGAACTTAGTGGGGAAGGAGGGCAGGGTGGAGAAATGACCCAAAGAATGTATGGACATGTGAATAAATGAAAATAAATAAATAGATTTTTAAAAAAGTAAGGATGCTTTCTAAAAATAATAATTTAGAAGGAGAATCCTAATTTTTTTTTTGTAATCTAGGAGGCAAGGTTTTGTGGTCTGATGGTCTCCAGTTTATAAACGTTCTTTAATTCCCTTTATTTACAACAATGGTTCTTTATGTTTCTGAGAATTTTTTTAAAGGCCTTCCACTTGAATTTCTAAGGATGCCAGGTTTCCCTTCTTACCTATTTTTTAGATTAAAGTTATAATTAAAAATTAATTGGCACAAGAAATGTTTTTATCTCACCTGAAATATATAGGATTCTATTTATCTCTAAAAGATCACTATTAACATTCAATCTTAACATGACTCAGCTGCTTCTACTGCGTTGCCAACTCTCAAGAGATGCCAGGACTCAAGACCTTGGATTCCTTGGAAACCATGATTTTGATCATTATTTTGATCTTCTGAAAGTAAATAAAGAAGTTCTTCCAAGGAAAAATGTGTGCCTGCATGCATGTGCACACTAGACACACACACACACACATACACACACACACACACACACTTCACTTACAATTTCAGGACCTAGAACATTTTCATATGAAGAATCTTGACCTACAGGAAAAATCAGAATTCCTTTTTTTTTTTTCCTTTTCTTGTCTTTTTGGTGGGACTGAAGTTTGAACTCAGAACCATATGACTCTGGGGGCCATTCTAGAAGACTCAAAGTGGCAGAGTACAGGACCCTTGTCACGTTTGTGGTGGTCGGGGGGCGGTGGGGAGGCAGGTTCCAGGTGTATCTGCAGCTGGTTCTGAGTACTGAATAATTTCTGCCCCAAGTTCAGTGTTTAGCTCCAAGTCTCCCCTTTTCTGGTATCTCTTTTTCTGATTTTTTGAATTCTTGGCAGAAGAGCACTCATTGGCTTATCCCTGGGTAGATTGGTGTTTGCATAGTCTCTGCTGCATTTGGTTCCTCTGACATGTGGATTTCTTGCCTTTGAGTTATTTCTCTACTTGGCTGTTCTTGTCACTCTCAATATCATGGCAGTGACGTCCTTCTGTCTGACTCACATGCCTTGCCATCCTGGGTTGTGCACAGGCTCCTACATCTACTCACATCTCACCTCAACACAGACTTATGACTGGAGGACACCCATCCCTCCACAAGGGTAGCTCTCTTCCCTGACCATAGGCTGAAAAGGGATAAGAAGTGACTTCCAAAGCAAAAGATAGAGTTTGGTATTGGGGAGAATCTGTGTAGAAATAAAGAGCCTGTAGCTGTTTGAATTTGCATTTACCTTTTCTTCCCATGGTTTCTAATTTTAGTGTTAGAGAGCCTCTCTGACTGTTAGGCAAGCACCCTGATGAACATATAACTTCCACACAGAAACATCTTCTGGGTTGCAGGACAGATTTCTGAAGAAATGATGGTCTTCATTTTGAAACAAATGGAATGGGAGATTGTGGCAGTAATTGAAATAGAAATTCTTCAATTATCCTCTTCTGAGTTCTTTAGAGGTTCTTTTCCCTGAAAGGAGCACATACAAATTTCATGCATCCTCTGGCAATATTCTGGCTGGAGACAAGTGTCTGTCATAGATGACAAGAATGTAATCTCTAAATAATTCCATCCTAGGTCTCAACAGAGCAGTGTTTCCATGTGGTCGCCTTTCTGATGAAGGTCAAGATGAGCAGACACCACCAAGCACATTTCAGGAAGGATATTAGATTTCACTGGGGCCAGGAGCTCAGAAGTGAGTTATTAGAATTTTGTTTACTATGCCCTCTGGGCTATATCCTTAATTAGGTGGAACTGATAAGCTTGATAAATTTTGAACTATTGCTTTCTGTTTGCCAATAACAAAATATTACTGTGTAGGATGTTAGTTATTTTCTGCATCAAGCCCTTTCTATTTTCCTGAAGATATCATTAGTTTCCATTTCAATGGGCCTTTTGTTTTGAGAAAGAAGAATGTCCCTCTTACTTTTTTTTTTTTAATTAAAGCACCTTGGTGATGAATATACAATTTCTTTAGACTTTTCTCTGAACCCCATTCTCTATAGTTCCTTCACTTCAAGACTTCATGGTTTTGCTTTCTCAGGTAGTAATTAGATCAAGCAAAGGACTTGGACACAGGTTACTTCTTCCCAATTCTCATAAGCATTATTTTAACTTGTATTTCTGCATTCCTTCCCTCCTTCCCTCCTTCCTTCCTTTCCTTTCTTCTTTTCCCCCCTCCTCTTCCTCCTCCAATTCCTGTCTCTCTTTCTCTTTCTCAATTACACAGACCCTACTATCAAGGATATTGCAGAGATAGCCATTAAATTCCTATTTTTAAATAGAAAATTGGGCAATGTTTTAAGAAACCTCAAACCACCAGCAGTAATAACAACAGTAAAACATAGAAAGCAAATATGTATTTATGTTGACAAGGCAATTATATGCATAGGTTTGTACATACACTTAAACATTTTGGATATTTTCTTAGTAATGTCCTGAAACCATAAACATATCTTAATAAAATATTTAGTCAAGTTTTATCAGGCCCAAGAATAATGATTTTATAATTCTTTGTGGAATACAAACTTAGAAGAATAAGAGTTCAATTAATTATGCCGGAGTTGAAACACTTTGGACTTATTATTTTTTTCTAGGATAGTATTTATAATAGATTTAAGTCTGAGTTCATTTGTTGCACTTCAGAAAGGCATCTTCCTGATAACCCACTTATTCAAAAATATCTAGAAAGAATATTCTAAGTAATCACATTGAAGAAATAAAACAGATACTTAGAGTTAAAGGGAGACACTGTTTGTTAGAAATATACAGCAAATGAGGTTGCTAAGAATATATGTTGAAAGAAGGAATTCAGCTATTCAAGGATGAGGTTCATGAGTTATAATAACTTATCCTCAAAACAGACGAATGCAAGATCATTTCTAGGAAGATGGTACTTGAAATATTTTTGAAAAAAAATCTTCCTTTCAGGATTCGTATCAGAAATCTGACTTTTGTACCACTTATAGTTTAAGAATGTTTTCTGTGGTTATTACCATGTTTTCCTCTGGCTGGGCCATTTTGAGGAAAGGAGAAGGGAAGGTCAAGATAGAGAATATGTGAGAAGAAAATAAAGCTGAGGAGAAGATGGCAAGTGTGTGGGTAAATGTAAAAAATTATATACATTTACTTTTTTGTATTCTTTTAAGTTCTTTAAAAGATATTTAAAGTTGTATATAGCAATAATTATAATACCAACTTGTTGGGCTTGTGACATACAATGTAGTATGTGTGACAATAATAACACAATGGAAGAAGGAGGAAATGGAGCTGTATTGACGCAAAGTTACTATGTTTTACCAGAATCAAGTCAGAATTAAACTGAAGTAGATTGTCATATGTTAAGATACCTATAGCAATCCCTAGAGCAACAGTTAAGAAAATAACTTTAGACATGGAAAAAAGACTTGAGACCTGAAAAATAAATAGAAAAATGACAGTTGTAAATACAACCTAATCAATGGTTACATTAAAAGTAAATGAACTAAACTCTCCAATCAAAAGGCAGAGGTTGTAAGAATGGATGAAAAAGGAAGTTCTAACAAATACTATCTACAACAAGTATAGTTTGCAGTCAAAGACAGAACTAGATTGAGTGTAAAATGATATCAAAATATATACTATGCAAATAGTAACTATGATAAGCCTTGAATGGCTATGTTAATATTAAATAAAACAGACTTTAAATAAAAAATTATTAGTAGATTTTTAGCAATCACTTCTGGATACATATCCAAAGGAGTTGAAATCAGCATGCTGTGGAGATATCTGAGTCTCATTGGATACAGTTAAAGATATTTCCATACTTTTTTGCAGCATTATTCACAAGTGTCCATCATCAGGTAAGTAGATAAAGAAAATATGGTACATACACACAATGAAATACTATCCAGCCTTTAAAATAATGGAATTCTGTTACTTACAACAACATGGAGTTAATAGATTCTTAAATGAATAATAGAGTTACAATCCATTAAAAAAAAGATAAATTGCACTTTACCAAAAATAAAACCCTTTTCTCTTCAAAAGATACCTTAAGTAAATTAAAAAAATAGCCAGTATGGTGATGTATACCTGTAATCTTAGCTATGTGGGGGCTGGAGGTAGGAAGATTGTAGTCTGGGGATGGCCTTGGGCAAAAGTCTGAGACCCTACCTGGAAAATAAATTAAAGCAAAAAAGGGCTGGGAGTGTAGTTCAAGTGGTAGAGCACTTGCCTAGCAGGCTCAAGGCATTGAGATCAAACTGCCAAAGAAAGAAAAAAAAGAAAAGAAAAAATATAGGTCACAGGACAAGAAAAAATGTATGAAAATCTAGTATCTTGTACCTAAAATCATCAATCAATCAATCAATCAATCTCTATCTACCTGCCTATCTATCTGCAAACCATATATTTACATATCCTTGTACAATGACAGAGGACTTATATCTGGACTATGTCTCTTTAAAAATTCTGTTACAACTAAATAATAAGAAAACAACAATTCAATTTTAAAAATTGGCAGATGTCTCAGAAATCCCTTTTAAAAAATAGGGGGACAGGGCTAGAGGTGTGGCTTAAGTGGTAGAGCACCTGCCTAGCAAGAATTAAGCCCTGAGGTCAAACCCCAATACTGCCAAAAAAAGAAAAAAGAAAAGCCTGACAAGCCAGGTGTGGTGGCATACTCCTGTAATCCTAGCACTAGGAAGACTGAGGCAGGAAGACCATGAGTTTGGGGCCAGCATAGTGAGACCTTGTCTCAAACAAAACAAAACAAAAAACCTGAAAAATCTGGTCATACCAAGTGTTGGGAAGGATGTTGATGCATTGTTGATGGATATGCAAAATAGTATACATTCTTGAGAAAACAATTTGATGTTTTTTTAAATGATTAAATATAGATTTAATATAGAACTTATCAATTATACCCTTACATATTTATCAAGAGCAATAAAATCACATGTCCACACAAAGATCTGAATGTAAATACTCTACTTGTAATAAGTAATATAATAGCTCCAATGAAAGCTATAAATGCCTGTCAACTGGAGACTGGCTCATGTGGTGAATGGAGAGACTAAATGTAGCATTTGCATACAATGGAATGCTACTCCTCAATTTAAAAATGAACTGTTGATCTACATTAGAACATAAATGAACCTTAAAAACATGCTAAGTGACAAAAGGCAAGCAGGAAAGATGGGACAATTCAATGTACTATAAATGAAGTGTCCTGAAAATGCAGTTTTATGGAGACAGAAAAAGAGGTGAGTGACTGTAGCTGGGACAGGGAACAGAGATTAACTATGACTAGGTATACAGGAAATTCATGGAAATGTTCTAGAACTAGATCACAATGGTGGTGTGATTTGCACAACTACATAATTTTACCAGATACCATTGAATTTTATACTGATAGTGGGTGAAATTTATGTACATTGTACCTTAATAAAGCTATTTAAAATTGCCTTAAATTTAAGTGTTCATGGATAAGTTTGCATGGTAGAGCTATCAAGAAATTTTCTAATCTCCTTTGTCTTAGTTGGTTTTTAAAATCCCAAATGTAGCTATGTTTTTTTCTGGCACCATCACTTATACTATTGTAAGTGATATAGCTGGCCAGCCATGTTTCAAAATGTGTGTGTTACTGGCTAATTGGTATAGATGCTCATGTAATAAATTTAATACCAAAAGTAAATTTTCTTACAGAATATTTTTCTCTGACTCCCAGTATTTCATGACTTTCACTCTTGATTTTTTACAATGACCATCGACAGTTTTATAGAATGTATTTAATGCATGATAGAAGAATCAGCCATATAGACTGTAACTATTAGAATGTCCTTCTCTGATGTGACTGAAGCCATTGTGGGTTAGCTAGGAAAAGATGTGTTTTCAGACAGAAAAGAAACTTGGTCTTTATGACTTTTAATGTATGCGTTAATGTGTATTAATATAGCCAAACTGGTGTTAATTTTTAAGCCGTGGAAGTTCAGAAGCTGGACCAAATGAATATTATCACGTCCTTTATATTTATAAAAGTGAAATCAAACAGAGTGGTTGATTCTGATGTGGCTGGTTTGTGTGTATTAATTTCATTGCATTTGGCCCAAAACCTCAAGAACAATGAGATTCTAGGAGCAGCCCTTCAAACTAGGCATGATATGCATGTATTCTCTGCCCTGCATCTCCATCATCCCTATACACACAAAGTTACTACATGATATCAAATCACAAATCTGATTTAAAAATAATAAATTCTAGAAATTATGTCCCAATAGCCTCTACCACTTCGTCACTCTGAGAGAATAAGCCTATTAAAACAAGGCAGCTCAAATGTTTCTGTTGCTCAAGCCAGTTTTAATATATTTTTTAAAAACATACTATCAGAATTTATCTCATTTTTAAAAACGGGACTATTGACAAACCTTTGCCTTCAGAGGGTTGGTTTGATGTTTGGAAACAATTGGGACTTTTTTCAGGTCCAAATCTGAGGATGATGTTTTATCAGGCTGGATGATATAATTTTAAGTGAAAATAGAATATCCCTATTTAGTATTGGGATATTTACTTATGTGGCTTATAAACTATTTTAAGGGATAGAAGTTTCTGCAGATAGCAGAGGCTTGCTTTTTATTTTTTATGATGTTGAGTGGAAATCTTGCAGTCCAGCAATTATTTACCATATCAATCTGGAGAGTCATAAAAATCATGCAATCAAACTGAGCTGAATAATATGATTTTTCAGAATTCTCGGGGAGTTGGTCAGAGCCCCCATGTGCCTGGGAGTGAAGCTCCTGCTTTTCCCTAGGCTCCATCTTCTGTTTGCCTTGATAGTGATATTTTAGAACAAGTCAGTGTCTTCTCACTTTGAACTTTCCAGGGTTTGTCCCAGATCTAAAATCTTGTAAGTGTTGGTACTATTAACTTAAGTCACAGGTAGGGTTATTTTTACAAATGTCCCCAGTCTTCTCTTCAAGTCTTCCCATATGTCCCCAGCAGAGGGGCACGTCACCTGTAGTCTGCCTCCTCCTCAGCTAACTGTGGTCCTGTACTTCCAAGGTCCTGTCTCTGTTGACACCTTGGGGCTCTGAAAACAGTGTATAGATACTTCACTCTCTCTCCTGTTGCTGAGGATTTTTTTTTCCTACAAATATCCTTTGCTTTGCCTCTGCAACTCTACAAGAGTTCATCTTTTTTTTCCAAGGAGAGGTCCACCTCAGAGGGTGAAGAGCTCTTAGTGAAACATTTCATGTCACTCCCCCATGAGTCTTTTCCTCTTCCATGGCATGTGGGCACTCTGGGATAGCTGAGGATGGGGTACTGATTTGAACCTCACACTATGTCCAACCTCCTCCACTGTTTCAACACTTAGGCTTTGTCAGCCAGGCCAGCACATCCTACCAGTCATCCTTCACTTGGTGACTTTCTGTCAGCTACTAGTCCTTTGTCCTCTGGCATCTCCAGCCCTGACCCACCCATCCCCAGAGTCCATCAGCCATCTTAGTGGGTATTGATTCCCAATGGTAGACAGGGTTTGGGTTCTTTCTCATGGGGCTCCTTAGAAAGCAGAGCCTGTGACTGGATAGCTGTTCAATTGCCCCTAAATATTCCTTAGTAATTAAACAGGAATTGACCAGATGAGGCACAGACACAGTGGACCTGAGGTCTGCTCAGCCATGACATTGTTCACATCCCTTTTCATGGCATACAGGAATTTTTACATTCCCTTTCTTCTCTACTTTTCCAGGTTCTTTCTTTTCTGTCCTCTAGCCAATGTAAGCTATGCAATTCTCTAATAGCTTGAGCATCCCACTCTCATTTTTTATCCACCCCCCCATTTTTGCATCATATTAATACATTTCTGTTGCTATAACAAAATACCTGAAATTGGGTATTTTAATTTAAAAAAAAAGAGGTTTATATGACTCACAGCTCTGGAGGTCCAAGAGCAGGGTGAGGGCTCATGGTGGATGGCATCACAATGGCAGGAGTGCATGCAAAGAGATTACAAGGCGAGATAGGAAGCCAGAGAGATTCGGGGCTCTGTCTCTTATTACTATTCTCTCTCGAGATCAATAACCCACTCTAAGAGACCAATATCAATCCCTTCTGAGGGTGGTGTCCCCAGTGACCTAATTTCCTTGCACTAAGCCACACCTCTTAAAGGTTCCACTACTTCTTGATGTTATCCTGCTGAGAACCAAGCTTCCAAAACATGGACCTTTGGCGTCACACTCAAACTATATCCAAACCAGAGAAAGTTCCTACTGTCTTCTGACTCAAGAGACAGAATATGACAGAAGAAGGTTCTCGGGAGCAGGGGTTAAAATGAAGCAGCACAGATTCTAATAGAGATGGCATAGGAACAAATAATAAAATAAAAAGAAAGTATGAGATAGAGATGAATTCTGTGAAGAACACAAAATACTGATGTGCTCAGAGGTGTCTGGTGGGCTTTTTACACTGAGTGTCTGATTAAGGGATATATCAATCTGAAATCTGAAAAGACCTCAGCTCTCACTATCCATCTTAGGACAGGAATTTGTATTTTATCCTAGGGGAAAAATCTAGGGGACGCCCCTGGAGAGCTGTAAACAGGACAGCGATGTGGAATGGGTTTCTGATTTCTGGAGATGACTCCAGTTGCTGGAAGATGGACTTTAGGAGTCAAGAATGGAAACCAGAAGACAAGTATTTGTTTGCTACAGCTTCCATAACATAAAGTGACAGACTGGGAAGCTCCATAACAGAACTTTATTGCCCCACACTTCTGGGGGTTGGAAGTCTATGGCCAAAGCATGGGCAGGTCTGGGTTCTCCTGGGGTCTCTCCCCTGGGTTTGTGGGTAGCTGTCTTCCTGTCCTCACATGGTGTGCCCTCTGATCACAGGCACATCGCCGGTGTCTCTGTGTGTCCTCCTCTCCTCTTCTTATAAAGACACCAGCCAGATTGGACAAGTGTCTACCCTAATAGCCTCATTTTAATTTACTCACCCCGTCGCCAAATGAAGTCACATTCTGAGGTAGTGGGGTTAGGACTTCACCATAGGAATGTTAAGGAGAGATCCATTGAGCCTATAACACCAAATTATGCAGGCTCTGGAGAACAGAGGGAGGGGCTGTACTAGGAAGTTGTATAAAGAAAATTAGAGTGATGTTGACTGCACTTCGGAGTTAAATCAGCAGAACCACATGACTGGATGTGAGGGTGTTAGCTTCATAGTACTACAACAAAATACTTGAAACAGTCTACTTATGAAGATAAAAGGTTTATTTCTGGATGTTCTAGTCTGATATTAGGTGACAATGGCAGGGAGTATTTGTCAGAGCAAACAGCTTATGAACTGGGAAGCAGACAGAGTGAGGGAACTGGCAGGGACTCACAACCCCCTTTGTGGGCATGCCCCCAATGATCTGAAGACTTCCCAAAGGGTTCATCACGTCCCAATTGTACCACCATGGGGACCAACCCCTTTCATATGGACCTTGGGGACACTGTCCATATTCAAGCCACAGCGTAGGGCAAGAGAAGAGTTAAGTGTGACTCCTGGTGTGGACTGCTGTACTTTTGGACAGTGTCTCCCTGTGGTAGAATTTCTATTCATGTCACCCCCACTACACCCCAAACAATCTCATCCACCCCACTCTCCTTGCCTTCCTGGCTAACTCCCAGTCTCCCTTTAAAGCTTCAGCTCAGGGCTGGTGGTATGGCTCAAGCAGTAGAACACCTGCCTAGCAGCATGAGACCTTGAGTTCAAACCCCAGAACTGCTAAAAAAAAAAAAAAGCTTCTGCTCAGGTGCTATGCCCTCTTTGAAGTCTTCTGACCCTTCTGCCTGGTGCTGGTAGTGTCCTTCCTCACACTGTCTTAGCATCTCCTATCAATGCCAGGCTCTCTCAACACTGTCTTTCTCTTGGTGCTTTGCTTTTCCCTTTCCTCCATGAGGTCACAAATGTGGCAAGCACTGTGGCTTATCCATCACCACATTCCAGGGCCGAGAGCCGTGCCAGTGCAACAAATGGTTGTTGAAATGAAATGAAGGTACTTGCTGAGGTTTGGGGGCCACCATCAGCTCCCTAACTACATTTTGATGGTTAAAAACTCTTCCATTTGCATCTTTTCCTTGTGTGCTGTGGTCGTGCCTTCTGAGGCTCTGGTGGTATCAGAAGGAGAATGTGTTTATGAGGACAAGGGCTGGGGAGGTGGAATGAGTAGGACAAACTGTGATGACAGTCCCATTTCAGACTCCAGATATAAAATTTCCAGCAATCATGTTACCTAAATGGATTTAGAAGGTTTTAGAACAAAAGTTTCTTATCTTTCTTGAGGTTTTCAAGCACATTACTTTCTGTCTTGTTTTTTTTTTCATTATTCATATTTTTTTTTATTTTTTATTTTATTCATACATGCATGCAATGTTTGGGTCATTTCTCCCCCCTTCCCCCGCCCCTCCTTTACCCCCCACCCCTTTCCTCTCCCCCCCACCCCCTCGCTACCAGGTAGAAACTATTTTGCCTTTATCTCTAATTTTGTTGAAGAGAAAGTAAAAGAAATAATAAGAAGGACCAAGGGTTTTTGCTAGTTGAGATAAGGATAGCTATATAGGGAGTTGACTCGCATTGCTTTCCTATACATGTGTGTTGCCTTCTAAAATTAATTCTTCTTGAACTAATCTTTTCTCTAGTTCCTGGTCCCCTTCTCCTATTGGCCTCAGTTGCTTTAAGGTATCTGGATTAGTTTCTCAGCATTGAGGGCAACAAATGCTATCTAGTTTTTTGGGTGTTTTACCTATCCTCATACCTCCCTTATAGCACATTACTTTCATTTGTTTTCACAAACACCTTTGCTACAGCATGCAACATAAGAACTGCTCACGTGATTCTTTTTTTTTTTTTAACTAATTCCCCTCTTTTCTCCCCCCTCCTCTCTTTCTTCCCCTCCTCCCTTAACCTTACTGGGTTTGAACTTAGGGCCTTGTGCTTGTGTTCTACCACTGGAGCCATACCCCTCAGTAGAAATAATGGCTGTCTTAACTTTCTCAGAATTATTATGATGTTAAATGCCTGAAGCTTAACACGAGACAGCACAAACCTGCAGGAGACCAGTTTTTCTCTTGGTCTGCAAAGCTTTTATATAGGGAATGTGATCAGTGCACCAATGTACACACTGCCACAATGGGGATGAGCTGGATGACATGGGGCCTAAACGTCAAACCAGAGGACCCACTCTCAATAACCAAAGATAATTGCAAATGATCAGAAACACCTCTGATGTACACCAAGATGTAATGAGAGGCCTACACGTGGGTCTCTCTTTGTGTTTTTTCTTCGCCTCCATACTCTTTCTCCCTCATATTCCCTCCTTTCTCTCACCTCTTCTTTCTCTGCTCCATCATTATCACTTCTCTGTCCTTGATGGGAAAAATAGAGGACGTAATTACCATGTAAGATATTATATACCATATATAGGTTGTTTGTACATACTCATGCATAAACATATTGCTTGACTGTATAGCATAAAGTTTCCTATTTCCAGTTTCTAATTTTATTTTATAATGGGTGACGACTCCTTCCTTCCTTCCTTCCTTCCTTCCTTCCTTCCTTCCTTCCTTCCTTCCTCCCTCTCTACCCTCCTTCCTCCCTCCCTCCTTCCTTCCCTCCTTCCTTCCTTCCTTTTCAGTGCTAGGGGTTGAACCTAGGACCTTGTAGGACTTGAATTTTTTTTCCCCCCTCTCTTCCTCAAAAGTATTTCTGCTTTGTTTTCAATCTTCTTGTAATCCATGGTCTTCTTTTTCTAAGAATCCACATCCGCCCCTTTCCCTCCCCCGAGCCACCTGGCATTCCTGTTTCAAGCTCAGCAAAAGGAGGCAAGGGCAGTGACAAGATTTGCTGAG
The DNA here is from genome assembly GCF_047511655.1 of Castor canadensis. Lineage (NCBI taxonomy): Eukaryota > Metazoa > Chordata > Mammalia > Rodentia > Castoridae > Castor > Castor canadensis. The sequence continues at coordinate 34,634,918 of NC_133393.1, read as the reverse complement.
GTGGGGTTGGGGAGTGGAGAAACTGAGTCACAAAGCACAGGTTTCACTTCATCTTTAATGATCCCCACCTAGCTTTATTCATGAATAGAGCTGCATTTTCCCCCACGAACATCGAAGGCCTCTTTCCCCTTCTGGATGTGCTTTGCTCTCAGCCACAAAGTCATTTTTCAGGGGCAGCTGAGTTGCCAGCTCAGGGGCTTGGTGCTGGGGGAGCCTTCCTGGAGCCATTCTCCATCTCTCTTGTCACTGCAAATGAACCAGAAAATTCTCTGAAACGATGGGACCTGGCAGATAGGGGCTTGATTTCTTTTGTGTGCACGTGTGTTACGCATAAGAAATTATCTTTCCTTCCATGGGGGTCATTTTCTTCCTTCTTTTACTACTGAGCTATAAATTTAATTATTTGGTCAGTGCTGCTTTAATTAAAAAGTCTTACTTATCTTTAGAGGTTTCTTTGTTAAATTTCTAGAGATTAGGATTATCCACAGTATGTCAGCTCTTTTTATGTCCGTGTACTATAATAATATAAAAATGAATTACCGAGATACTTGAAGCTAATCATATTCTGCATTTCTCTCCTAATAACCCCAGATTACATTAATCATAAATGTCAGCAATGTCTCTAGATGACTTCTTGACTTTTGACAAAAAGCCTTCATTCTGGCCCTTTCAATTCCAAGGTCAAGGAGAATGTAACATTCAGAATAATTATTAGCATTATTTTACCTTGACATTTCATCCCTGCTTCCAGTTTAACATTCCACCCAGGCAATGAAGACGAATGTCATCTTTCGATTCACTGGAGGGAATTGCCCCAATTAAACCTGACTTAAAGGCTATTGGAAATGCTGTATTAATTTGCTGTTCTTCTTTAAAATAGAAAATATTTCATGAAGGAGAAGAATTTTCATTAAAAGCATTAAGGATTTACCATGACAAGAACAAGAAATTCTCAAATCGACTTTTTTTCTCCCCAGGCTAGAATAATAATCACCATGTGCCTCAGCCACACCAGGGTCTTCCTGTCGGCTTCCATCCCATTGGGATGAGTCTCCTTCTTGTCCTTGTAGCTCAAAGGTCATCATTGCAGTTTTGCCACATCAAAAATGATTAGAAGTGCCTTTCAGAAATCCTGGCCTTTCCAAGGAGCAGGGCTTCCTGGAGTACACCCCCTCAATTACACCTTCTCCCCTTGCAACTCCTCCAATCCACACAAAACAATGCCAGGCTGTTTACTGGGACATGTTCTGAAAAACCCTATGGTCCTATATTTGGTCCAGCTTAGTCCTGAGTTGGGTAAGATGAGCTACTTTTTAGAACATATGCACCATGAATACAGACATGGATACAGCTCTATCTTTGGTACCTGAAGCAAAGTCAGGTTGACACTCAACAAATATTTTTGATGTAAATGAAAGGAAATCATAACACATGGGGACTGAGATGGTGAGCTCTGGGAGCAGTCAGGCAGGGATTTGATCCCAGTTTTTCCATCTGTTGACTTTGTGTTATGTTACTTTTCTAAGTTTCTTCATCTGTAGAATGGGGATAATCAATCAGCTTGATGCAAGTATTAAGTGAGATGATAAATAATAGAAGAAAAGAGCTGTAGTTCCAGGTCAGGCCAAGGTTAAATCCTCTCGAGTACATCAGAGATAGGTCAGGGCTATTCCCTCCCATTCCCCTTCACCCTGTCTTCTCCTCACAGTTGCTCTGGGCTGCAGTGAACACAACACTCAGGTCCCAGTTGGTTTAGGGGCCTCTGTTAAAATGAATGCAGTCATTCATTTTCCAATCCTCTGTTGTGAAGTTGTAGGAATGCAACCTTCTCCCCAGCATTTTAAGGCAAAATGCCTAAGCCAGTCCTTCTTGACCAAATGGCGTTCCTATCCCAGCAAATAGTCTTGGCCTACTCTCAGAAGCAGGCTTGTCTCTTGGATGCATGACTATTTGGACTGTATTTCTGGACCTGGCTCACCTGAATCTCACCTACACCTATGCCTGCTGACCTTGGCAGGCTTTCCTCCACTTGTGACATTGTCTTCTCTGCTTGTATTAACCTGCCCAGTCTTCTAATTCCTGTGGCTGCTGGCCTGAGTGGGACACAGCCTGCTCTGGTTCTTGGTTCAATGTTTATAGTTGTTCTTTCTTACTGCCACCTGCTTTGAGGTGCTCCTTGATGTCTTTACCTCAACAAAATTAATATCACTGTGTATGTGGGCATGTCCTATCATCTAGTCTTCATTATAGCAAGGGACACTTCTTCCCTAGTGCTACTTCCTTAGATGAGCAAACAAAACACTGAAATATTTCAGACATGCAGACAAAAAGCAAAGAATCAAATGATATCCATCATAGGCACTGCTAGGGTTTGAATGTGTACCCCGAAGTTCATCTGTTAAAAATTTAATCCCCAAATTCCTGTATGAATAGTTTTTGAGATAGAGCTAATTAGGATTACACGAGCTCTTGAGTGTGGGTCCCCCAGGATGGCATCAGTGGCTTTATATGAGGAAGAGAGATCAAACTAACACACTGTTCCACCTCACCATATGATGCCCTCCACTATGCTATAATGCACCACAAGGCCCTTACAAGATACAGTGCCATGTTCTCGGACTTCCCAGGTTCTAGGATCCAAATAAACTTCTATTCTTTATATTACCTGATCACAGGTACTTTGTTACATCAACAGAAAATGGACGAAGATAGACACTTAAGTGTGAACATTTAGCTATACTTGCTTCCTATTTTAAAAGAACTGAATGGTAAAAAATACAATCCCTGATCTCTTCTTGATATTTGCCTCCTTTTTCTTCCTCCTTAGAGGGAAGCTCTATTCTGAAGTTGTTTTTTTTCCCTCTGATACATGTTTTTGTGCTTTCCTTAGGCATTTATGTACCCATAAGGAAAGTGCTACATTGCTTTATGTATTACATTGGTATATATAATTTTAAACTTTGTTTTATATTGTATCTATTATAGTTTGAATTGTGTCATCCTCCCTCCCCAAACTCATATATTGAAGTCCTAACTACCCCTGTACCTCAGAATATGACATATTTGGGGAAAGAACAATTGCAGATATAATTAGGTCAGTTATGGTGTGGTCATACTAGAGGAGGGTGGGCCACTGTGACTGGTGTCCTTATAAAACGAATACCCTTGAAGCGACAGAAAAGACTAGATGGAGGATGATGGGAAGAGAGGAGGTGGTAATGGATGAGCCAGGGAAAGCCTGCAGTGTCTTCCATTATTCATGGTTCCAGATTTATCCACAGTGGGGTAGCAGGTCACATACCACCCCATTTTAAGGTGCAAATTGTAGGATTAGAGACTTAAATATATATATATATATATATATATATATACACACACCTCAACTCAACTGTACTTGCAGTTCTTTAATTCAGTAAAAATATATGAGTACTTGCTATGAGCCACAGTAGAGAGGGCTGTGAGCTGGGGGAGATCTCGGAATGAGGGGGAGACCTGGGGATTGTGTGTAATGCCAGCAGGGAGAGGAATGGATAGTGTGCTTCATGGCATGAATGTCTGCACTGGGGGGCTTCTAGGGATGGACTGTTGTTTAGAAGTGTCACAATCTGCAGCTGCTGGGAAGCCAATTCCCCTATTGCCAAGCTTCCCACACTGTGGCAGCCATCTGAGTCCCTGGAGTCATTGTTAAAGCACAAGTTACTGTGCCCCTCTGACAGGGTTTCCAACTCACAAAGTGAGGTGTGGGGCCTGAGAATGCATTTCTAACAAGTTTCCTGGTTGTACTAAGGCTGCTGGTCCAGGGAACCCACTCTGCGAACCATTGGTCTGTTGCATTTGGTGACTCATTGCAGTTTATGTAGTTTGTATTTTTGTTGTCACTTTTGTCAGACAGGGTCTCATTAAGTGTTCTAGGCTAGCCTTGAACTCTTGATTCTCCTGTCTCAGCTCCTGAGTGCTGGGATTACAAAGTTAAACCACTGCACCAGGCCTGGCTTTGTATTTTTTTTTAATGAATTAATTTTCAGCAGGATTTGAACAAAAATCTTTGTCATGACCTGGATTATAAAATATTCCCTTTGATCAAGTATTTTAGTTTCTGGTGAGGGCATAGAGGTTTCTGTGGTCTGGAGCCGTCATTGTATGTTAGTTTCCTAGCAAACAGTTCCCTTACCATAAAGGAGGAGAGGTTCAAAGCCCTCATCTGTACATGTACAAGCTTAGGCTTTTATTTTTCACTGGTGAGCTTCCCCTTCCATCTAAGGCCACTAATGGAAGGAATGATCTCTTAATCTTTCTTGCTGCCACTCTAGGCCTAGTGTTGGGTTTTTGTTGGCTCCTGCTATCACTGAATTATGTCCTCCACCGAATTTATATATTGAACTGGTCACCTCCAGTACCTGAGAATGTGACTGTATTCAGAAATAGGGCATAAAGGAGTCCCTAATCCAGTATGTGTGGTGTCCTTCTGTGAAAAGGAAGAGATACCAGGGATGCAGGTGCACAAAGGAAAGGCCATGAAAAGAGAGCAGGAAGTCAGTCATCTGCAAGCCAGCAAGAGGTCCCAGGAGAAATCAACCCTGCCCACACTCGATCTTGAGCTTCCAGGCTCCAGAACAGTGAGGGAATAAATGCCTGTCATTTAAGTACCGAGTTTGTGGTATTTTTTCATGGCAGTCCTAGCAAACTGGTATGATTCCTTTTAATAGCTACAATAGTTTTTCACTTAGGACTTTACCTTTTTGTCACCAAAAGGCAAAGCCACAATTTCTTATCTCCACAGACTTGAGAAACTCATCACTTTGCAGCTAGGAGCTCTGGAAAGCCTGAGAAAAGTCCTCAGCTTAACCTCCCTCTTCTGGCTTTGATTTCCTTAATTTCTGCCACTTGGGGTTTCCCTGACTTTCCTTTCAAGCTTAGCTTTGGCTCTGTGGTTTTAGATGTTATGTTTTATCCAGTGTATGGGTGTTTTTGTGATTAGAAGATTCAACCCACCTTCAGCTCACTTGCCCTGTTGCTGGAAGTTCCATACTCCAATCTTAAATCTGTTTGACACCTTCTTGCATCCAATTTGATCCCATTCCTCCTGCTGACTTTTATAAAACAATATAACCACCCTTATGTTACAGATGGAAAATGGAAGACTGGAGTGTTTAAGTGATTTGCTTGGTGTTGCACAGCTAATAAACACTGGAACTTGTCCTGGAACCAAACCCTAACACTCCTCCACTCTACCATGGCTGTTATTGCTTATGTAAGGCAACACTGCTCTAAGAGCAATATTCTAGCTCTATAGCATACAGTTTCATTAAAATGCCATAGAATAATCCTGAAAACTCTCCAAATTTCAGGAAATACTTGGAAGATGCTTCCAAGTCAAGCTGTGATATGCTGTCAGAAGCATCTACATTTGACTGTTTCTCTTCCATGGCTCTGAAAGCATCTCTGAAAACCCATGAAAACTTTCTTTTCCACACATTCATGCCATGAATCCTCAGAGACAGATTTTTCATCTCTGTTTATGCCTGAAATTTAGCAGACATTCTATTTTTTTCTAGTAGATTCTAGTGCCAGCAGCTAAAGGATTTTCCTCATTAGGATATAATCCTGGAACTCCATAAAGTGCAATGTGTATTATAGAATGAGTTCTTTATTGGAATATAGATTTCACAAGCTTAGCCTAGAAATAGTTTTGAAGGTGAGTTTTCTTTGTATCACCTTAGGTATAAGGAAGGTCCTTGCTCAAGAGAAATTCTTTCATAAGCAGATGCCTAACCTAGCTTTGAGTAAACTCACCTCTTGACTGCTCTGGACTCTATTACCAGCGTCTCTTGTTATTTTTTTCTTTTAGTTGATACATGATAATTGTACATATTTTGGGGAATAGTATGATAGTTTGATACATCGTATGCAATGTATATTGATCAAATCAGAGCAATTAGCATTTCTGTTTCTTTAGGTGGTATCATTTCTTACTGCTTCCAGCCTTCCAGCTCTCACCTCCAGTGTGGCTAGGTCATGCAATTGCTTTTGACTCTCTATACAGCTGTCTTCACATCGGCTGCTGACAGGCCTCCAGTGAAATTTGCCCTCCAGCTCTTATCATGTACTGGACCTTGGCACATGCATTTTATGTACAAAGTTATAGACTTCCTGCTGCTGCCTGCTTTGCTGTCACTCTGTTCTGTTTTCCTTTCTTGGCCTTTTTGATTCTATCCAAATGGGCTGTCAGGTTGGTAGGTAAAAATGTTCTCAAGTCAATAGCTTTCTTTAAAGAATAGCAAAGGCCATTACCTTATGCTTCACATTTTCAAAGTATATTTAATTTCATTAGCTAATCCTCAAACTTGTTATTTTTAAACACTTGTTAATGGAGAGTTATTGCATGGATATAGTTTCAACTTGGCAAGATGAAAAAATTATAGAGACTGGTTGCATAGCTATGTGAATATACTTAACACTATTGAACTATGCATTTAAAAGTGGTTAAAATGGAGGTGGAGATGTGACTCAAGCAGAAGAGCGCATGCTTTGAAAGCATAAAGCCCTAACTTTAACAGTCCCACCAAAAAAAAAAAAAAGTGGCTAAATTTTGTGTGATGTGCATTTTACCTCAGTTTTCAAAGCAAACTAACTTGTTTTAAATTTTATGTATTATTGTGAGCTGCCCAAATTTTTTCTGGAAGCAGGCTACTATATAAGGTTTCTGCCCTGTCCCCATTTCACTGTGTCAATCAAATATTGGCATACAAAGCCCACTGTTGCTTCTAGATGGATAGATATTTTTTATGGATGCAGAGGTACAATTAAGTTTTTTTTTTTTTTAAGGTAGAATTCTTTCTACCTTCACACATTTTGGCACTTCTTCTTTGTTGACCTTTTGGTGCTCCCAAGATACCTGTCCAGGCAGAAGCCTGTGCTCAGAGCTGGACGGCCACTTTGTGCTCCTGGCTCCCAGGAGTACCTCTTGCCCATGTTCTCAGGAACACACTTTGCCGTGCAAGTTCATGGATGAGGAAGTTCCTATCTGTGGACTAATGTTCCCTAGTGGTTTTCTTCTCATTTATTAAATGTGAAAAAACAAGGTTGGGGTCAAAACTTACATGATCTCATCAACACAAAAGACATTTTTAAAAACAAAACTGTGCCTGAAGCATCACACTGAGGAGAGTTATGGGCTTGTTATCAAAGCCACCTTGAGATGTGGTCTCTTCTAGAGGATAAAAGACAGTCCTCACACTTGCTGCGTGCCCTCCAATTACTGCCTCTGGCTTCGAGGTGTTCCTTGTGGGCTACCCAGCCAGGCAGATGGCCCTGGCGATGCCAGGAAGCTGTTTAATTGTCTGACATGAGTTAAAGCTGCTCAGGAGAGCCAGGTGATTATTTCAAACAGCAGGAATTTCTTTTAAAATGCTTCGGAGAAATTAAAAAAAAAAAAAAGAACACGTAAGAACACTTGGATCATTTTGAAGTGCATCTGTTTTTGTTTTCTATTTCACACCAAAATGCTCCTGGCAAAGTCAGTCCCTGAAATGATAAATACTTTAAGTCATGGAGTTCAAGAGGATGTAGGGCTCCCAGTGCACTAAGAACAAAGCAGGGAGCAGATACTCAAATTAGAATATTTGCCTGGGACTACCTTGGTAAATGAAGGCTTGAGAATATTCATGTGGGGGCAAAACCCTGGATATTTATGGAGACCCCGTGAGCTCCTCCCGGCAGCTTTGCAAGTGCAGGTGAAGCTACTGAGGCTTCCTCTTCTGCTAATTAAATGCTCTTCAAGTTCCACCTAAAAACATTATCTGAATGATTGCTGTGGTGAAATTCAGCTTCTTAGACAACTAGGAAAGTCAGTCAGCTTATGAAGAGTGCTGTCTTTCCCGTCCTTTGCATCGGACAGGGAAATCAGCAGGTGAAGTCTCTCTGCTCACCAGGTATTTGTACCGTTCTATTTTCTTTTCACCTTATTTCTTTTACTTCTATTGGGTACTTGGTTTCTGCTCATCTTCTTGACTCATTTTGAAAGTTTGAGCACCTGGATATCTTTTTTCTCCATCTGAACCCCGAAGTTTACTTTGTTAAGAATTTTTAGAGGGTAGATTTTTGTTGTTTTTTTTTACATTAGTGTTTCTCAATCCATTTGTATCCTAAGGTATTAAAACCAGATACTAATGGAAAATAATAGTGTTGACAGACACATTTCTTAGCACTTAAAATAAATGAACACATTTAGTTGCCTTGTAGGTACCTGTACTCTCATCCGCAGAGAACAGAGGAAAGAGGTTTGACAATGTCCCCAGTGTTTTGTTGTTAGTAGGTGGAGGGTTGGGAGGGGAGCCCAGGCCTCAGCCTACCCAGCACCATTGGACACACTATGGAGGATGGTTCAGCAAGAGGCTCTCCAAGAAGCAGAAAAGAGCGTGACCGATTCCCAGGCGTGAGAGTCCCCACTCTGGCTGATGTCAGGATCCCAGTGGGAATTGAGCTGGCTCCCAAACATCCTGAAAATGAATCATGTGCTTTTAGGAGCTGACAGGAGCCAACTTCAGCACCAGGCATTTGAGAAAACAGCAGAAGAAAGGTCTCTCTGACCTTCTCCCTCCCTTCTCCCCTGAAACAGGTCATTAAAGAATGCTCTGGCCTTCTCCTGAAGAAGGCCATATGACCCTTGGGTGAGAGGTGACTTCTCTGTAACCAGAAGAAAGGGATGTCCTTATCTCTGAAGACACAAGGAAGAATCTGAACCAACAGGGCCTGCTGAGTTCCCCAGGTACTGCTGTTGAACCAGACCCTGTGTATCCACTCTTCATCAGACGTACGCCAAACAACACATGGCCTTCCCTGTTCCTTCAGAAATGAAGATTCATTTCTGAAGGCTCCCATGCCACATAAAACTTATATTAAATAAATGTCATGCTTTTCTCTGCTTTTGTAATGGGGTCCAGCTGTGAACCTAGCAATGGGTGAGAAAAGAAATTCCTATTTGCAGCTTGTGTAGGCAAATAAGTCAACCCAGGAAAATGAATGGGATCTTTCTGCAAGAAAGGTGAGCAGTGAGGGGCCAAATTGCTGAGGAGGGAGTGATGGCAATCAAGAGCTATTGAGGACCTGACTCACGCCATAGCTCCATCCCTCCCCACTTCTCTAAGTGAGGACATTGACCCACACGGGTAGTGGCCTCTCCATCCATGGCTCCAGAGAGGACAACAGCTTGGCCTGTTATCTTAGGCTTTACTAACTCTTTGGAGGCTGACCTGTGGCATTCACACAGCATCTCAACATAGCTTTCCCGGAGTCCCTGGATTCGCCCAGACCTTGCCTGATGTCCATGGGCATCTTAGAAAGAGCTTACACCAACACACATGCAATCAGCCTGTCAAGTCAGTTTCCTCAGGGCAGGGTGTGTAAGACTTGCTGTGTGAAGTTTCTGTTGAAGTGACCACTATATAGAAAGAAAATCTGGGGTGAAACATGACAGAAACAGAGTAGGTTGTTTTTTTGCCTTTTGTTTTTAACCTAATTTGTCTTATTTATTTGTTTGGCTTTCTTGGAGGTGGGAAGATTGCTGCTGAGGGAAAATCTTCCTTGTGTCCTACCCTCATTTTTCTGTGATATCACTGACTGTCCTGTACTTCAGTTCCCTTCTCTGCATTTCAGGAATTTTCCAGTCTTGATTTCCACTGGGGAGGAGGACCCTCATTCATTCACTTTCCTATGACATTAGGGGAAAGAGCTGCTATGGGAGTGTGAATGGGCTGGTGAGAGGGCCTCACCTGCAGCGCTGGCCAGTGAGGTGGGAAATGACCCTCTTCATCAACACACCAGGCCTGGTTCTGCACAGGTGGACGGGCACCTTCATCATTGCTGCCTGGCCCGACGACTGGCTACACCTCCTGTTTCCAGAAGCTTCTCTTTGGGCTCCAGACAGAATGATTAATGGCCCTTTAGGCCAACCCTACAAGACTAAGGAGACAAATATACCTCGTTCATGGGGAAACAGGCCCCAGGACATACATTACCTAGGAAAAATGAGATGGCAATGAGCTATTTCATTTCCCAGCTTTGCTGTGGGACTTGTGTATGTGTGTGTGTGTGTGTGTGTGTGTGTGTGTGTGTGTGTAAAGAGTGGTCTCTAAAATGTATGTGTATATGTAAACATAAGATATATATTCTTAAATATATATATACATCGGTAGTATATACACAAACATTTATTAAAAACAACAAAAGTCATTAGCTACTGGAATATTTTTGAAGGATAGTTTTTCTTGCATTCTTATTACAAAAGGAAGAGAATAACTCTTCAATAAGGGTATAAACAAAAAAGAAAATAAGAATTGTCTTTACTTTTTTATTCACACAAATAAATTAGGGTTGACAATTTGGTGTGTATCTTAACATTTATTTTTGCTTGTAGAAGCATTTCCTTTAACAATTAGGACACTGTTGTGCATAGTGCTATACTCACTTTTTTAAGTTTAATGTGTGTATTATGAGGATTAGGTAACAAATGTATATAAATCTTTTAACACACTGCCTTAAAGTGTTCGCTAAATAGAAGTTAGTTTATCATTATTAATCTCTTTCTAGATCAAATATCACCTATTTTGTTTTATAACTCTGACTTGAACCTTTTAGTTTATTTCCGCTTATAAATAATGCTGTCGTGATTATTCTTACGGATAAATCTTTGCATACAACCATCATTATTTCATAAATATTGTTCCTTGCAGGATAATTTTTGGGAGTTGAAGGATATTCACTCACTTACTAAGCACAATTTTTTTATTGCTGTACTGGGGATTGAACCCAGGGTCTTGTGTATGCTAGGTGAGCACTTTACCACTTGAGATAGGCCCCAAATTCTTTTGTTTGTATTTTGTTTTTAAGATAGGGTCTTAATAACTTTGCCCAATCTGGTTGAGAACTCGAGATCCTCCTGCCTCCACCTCCCAGGTAGCTGGGATTATAGGCATGTGCCACCACACCTAGCTCATTAAATAATTTTTTATTAAGTGTTTACTGTTTGCTAGTAACTATTTTAGGCAGAAATGACTAGGGTAACAAGACACACTTGGCACCTCTTCTGGTATAGCTTGTACTCCAGGGAGAAAGAAAAACAATTAAGCCATTATAGGGAATTCAAAGTAAAGCAAATTCGGATGTTCAAGAGACATGTTGAAACGATGTTCACCTTCTCCTGTAGTAAGGAAAATATAAATTAAAATAATGAAGTGCCACTTTACACCCATTATAGTGACAAAGCAAGAAAGAACAAACACCACCAGTGTAGGGGTAGAGAAGAGATGGTGCTCTTGTATTTATTTTGTGGCCTGAAATGTGAGTTATTGTCACAGCCTTTTAGGAAAGGAATCTGGTCACACCTAAAGAAAAAAATGTATTTATACTTTTAACTCAGTACTCCAGGGACTTTATCTCATAGAAATAGTATTTTAAGGACATACATTCGATGTTGTTTATTGAAGATTTGCTCACAGTGGCAAAATACTGGAAACAGAATTATGATATAACCACACCATGAGAATTTTTGGGGGGAGGGAGCGGGACTAGGGGTTGAACTCAGGACCATGTGCTGCACTTGAGCCACTCTGTCAGCTCTGTGTGTTGGTTACTTTTGAGATAGGGTCTCACTTTTTGTTTACCTAGGCTGGCCTGGATGGTGATCTTCCTATTTTGTGCTTCCCCAGGAAGCTGGGGTGACAGGTGTGTATCACTATATACAGCTTTTGGTTGAAATGGCGTCTTGCTAACTTTTTGCCTGGGCTGACCTCAAATTATTATCCTCCCACTCTCTACCTCCTAAGTAGTTAGGATTACAGGTATTAGCCACTGTATCCAGCTGAATTTTTTTTTTTTTCGAGACAGTGCCTAGGCTTTCCTCAAACTCATGATCTTCTGGTCTAAGCCTCCTGAGTGCTGGGACTACAGGCATATACCACCATACCTGGCTCCATGAGAATTTTCATGCATTTATTATTTCTTGTGTTATATTATTTCAAATGTGTGATGGTATGTATATTTCTAATGTAGCATAAACAAATTAGGGAAAATTTAGACTTAGGGGCATCCTAATAATGGAAGGAAATGTTACCCCAAAATATGACACCCTTGCATTTGAGAAAACTGCAGAAGCAGGAAGGTCCTTCTCCCCTGAAGACTCCCATGTGACAGGTATCCTTCCTGTACCCAGAGGGAAGCAATGAAGACACAGACCAGAGGAGAATCCAAATAAACAGTCCTTGCTAAGTCCCCCCGTTTATTGCCATTAGATCATACCTCTTTTGTCCAATCATACTTTTTTACTGCTGTCCATTTTTCACCAACCCTAAAACAAGAATGCACAGGTTTCCCTTGGCCTTTGAGTGTTTGTTTCTGAAGGCTCACATCACGTAAAACTTGAATTAAAGAAATTTGTTATGCTTTTGTCGTGCGAATCTGTTTTTTGTTATTGTTTTAGGGGTCTCAGAGATAAAGCTGACAGTGGGGTAGGAAAATACTCCTTTTACTCTACACTAAATAAGATTGATAGTATGTTGTTAAGCAAAAAAAGAGAAGGAAAAAGAGTAGTGAAAAAAGTGTGCTTCTCTTTTGGTGAAAAATAAGTCGGCAAATACATAAATATATGTTTATAGGCTTGTATAGTTTTTTATGGCCAAGGAGAAATATGTGTAGATACCTAGCACACTATTAGTATTGGTTACTGGAGGGAGATAGGATAACATAGATGGTTAGCTTTCTGTTTTTTTACCTTATATTGCTTACTTCTGTAAAATATCAAATGAAATAATTCTAACCCTTAGTAGATTTAACAGAATATGACAAATACTACACAGAAAGGCTGGGGCATGTGTCAGATGGTAGAAAGCCTGCATAGCAAGTGCAAGGCCCTGAGTTCAAGTCCCAATGCCTGGCTGGTGGAGTAGCTCAAGTGGTTGAGTGCCTCCCTAGCAAGCATGGCAAGCCTGGGACCCTGAATTCAAAATCCAGTTCCTCCAAAAAAAATACTACATAGAAAGTGGAGGGTGTTCTAGATGTTCACAACAGAAAGCTAGCATCCTTTCTCTAATTCTAATACGTACTGTCTACCTGATGGCCAGAGCCTTGACTGGCAATAAGGTGGTCATAAAAAGACATAGGTAATTATGTGGCCATAATTTGTGGTCATTGTTCCCACTGTGTGAGATGGTATTCACATAGGTTATATGTAGTCCAGGAAAAGGGCCAACCTTTAACTCTGGAACATTCCACTCTCTTATCTTCAAGTTCTTCATCTGTGTGGAGGGTACTTTCCCTTTGCCCATCTTAGGATCACATGTGATACAGGAAAATGCTTGGCACAAGGTAAACACTTAAAACACGTCACTTGGTCTGAGTCTGTCCACTCAGTCTTACAGAGCTTTCATAAAGGACCAAGGGGGAACAGAGGTGAGGGTACTTTGGAGAGTGGGGCTATAATACAAAAGTGGGGCCAAAAGAAGCATTAGGATTGGCATCCCTGCTGTTCTTGGAGATGCATTTTGCATCCTATTGCTGCACAAATTTCACTAAATTCAAGAAATTGGTTTCACGTCTAATAGCCAGGAGAATGAGGCGCTGGATGAAGTAAGTCACTCCAAAGGAATGTCTGGCACACAGTCCTTGTTTCCAGAACTTTCCAGCACCAGCAGGTGTGAGATTGTGCAGTCACTGAGTGCCTTGCCAAGGAGATTCAGTGCTAACTGTCGAACATGAAGGGGAAAGTCCCTTGGTGGTATGTGTGCTGTTCGAGGCAAGTCACAAAAGAGGGTACGATAAATACCAGGTCCAAAAACACTTTGCAGGCATTGAGACTTGGCCCACAACAGAGTTGGAGTGTTTTGGCCAGCTCTTAACGTGTGGGGAAGAAAGTGATGAGACAAAGCTTGTTGACTAGTGTTCTTTTTATAACGTTTCATGTGTAGCAAGTATCTCACAGCACATGGTGAAAATATTTGAAAAGAAAAAAGCATTGGTTTATATTCATGAATCTGAGCCTTTGGATATTGTCTTTCCTGCCTGCATCCACCACAGTAAGGGGTCCAGCTTTCTTTTAAATCCAGTTTTAATTATGCTGTGTGTTTTTTGTTGAATGCTTTGACCTTGAGTTAGAAGTTTACTTCCAAATCATTCTCAATTCTAGGGAAGAAATGGAGCAAGTATGGTGGGTGGGCACTCCCACCTGTGCCCCTGTTCTGGAAAAGGCAGCTAGAGTCTGCAGGTAAGTTAAGGCAGAGGGCACAGACTATGACTGAGAATATATGTGCACTTCAGTTCTCAACAAAAAACAAGGTGGGGAGGGAGGGAGGAAAATGATAACTATATAGTCTTTGATAGTTTATAAATATTTTTAAATAAAAATGTTGGATTTTTTGGTTTGGTTTAATTTTTATAAATAGCTCAATGAAAGAAATATTAGTTCTGTTTTATAGGTAAGGAATTTGACCTAGAAATGTTAAGTGACTTACACAACTTATCCCCCCAGTAAAAAGTCTTTCTCAATTCAGTCAGCTAGTAAACAGTGACTTACCCAAGTCACATGGCTAGTCAATGGCAGAAGCAAGGGTGGAGTCCAGACTTTTGACATTGTGATCTTGCTCTTTCTTGTTGCCCTGCTGTCGAAGGACCTTCCGGGGGGCATCACATTTTTAGAGGGCTCCTATGGGCTTCAGAAAGAAGGTTCCAGTACCTCTGATGCTCTGGGCAGAGCATCTATACCCAAACAGTTTCCCCTTTGCTCCCCTACCCTCCAAGGCCTCTCCAGTAAGCCACAACACAGAGGCAGTTAGAAATGGCTAGGAAAAAGAAACAGTCTGATTAGCGTTATTTCAATAGACTTAAGATTATTGAACTTGAAGCCTAGACATCCCAGCAAACTACTGCTTGCTTTCTCTCCCAGTAGTGATAAGGCTGAGCACAGCTCAGGCAACTCATGAAATGTTCTGGAAAAGCTTGCGTTCAGAATAGGTACTAAAGGCATAGCACCCCCAGTGAGGGCTGGAAGGGAAACAGCACTCCTCTTCCGGTGTGATGTGGATGCATGCCCCATGATGGCTCAGTGGCCGTTCTGCAGATTCACTTGTTTGGTTTCTAGTTGGGTAGCCTAGGCTGGGGTCAATGGTATTGTTTGACCAGGAACTAGAAAATTGACCTAGAATTCTTAATTTGTGTATTTGTCATATTGTTCTGAAAATGATCAGTGTGAAGCTTTTGAATATGAAGTAACATTGCTTTCTTTTACGTGCATGGATAGCCCCAAATGTTTCTCAGTTGCATTTGAATATATGTGGTACTGATTTTATAACTAATTTAATTTAATTTTATGTGTTTCTTTAGCTCCTGGAAAATAAATTCTTTCATTCATCCCCTGTATCCTCTGCGTATGTCCAATATTTGTATTGATTCATTTGTATTGGACAAATGACTTTAAGAAACATACATGCTAGCTGGAATTGTGGTGGGTTTTGGTTTCTTCTTTCACACTCCTAAATACTAAATCCATTTTTAATGTATTTTTTAATTATGAAAGAAAACCTTCATTGCTTGAACCTACATCTAAAAACTAGTCTTTTTGCCTCATTCTAGGTCTCTTCTAGCTGTTGACAAACAGCCACATTACCATAATGGAGATAATTAAGGGTAGTGCCGGGTAGTGCCGGGTACTGCTCTCCTCCAGGCTTGTCTCGTTCAGGGACTGCCAATTTCCGCTCCCTTCTAACAGCCTGGAGGCGTGGAGATTAACACCTAGGAAGTGTGATGGCTTGAATATAAATGAGGTGAGAGAGACAGGCTGCTTCCTTTGATTAAAACATTAGAAGAATAATTATTACAATAGAGAGATGGCTTAAGTCTTCTGTTGAGGTTTTTTTTCCCCTCCTCCTCTAGTTTACTATGTATCTCTGAAACTTTTTTTCACGTCTCCATATGGCAAATTACTGTCATTGAATATCTTCTACTTCAAGTTGAGAATATTTTGCGTGGGTTGAGTAAGTGGTCCCCACGACAGGGTAATTTTCTTTGTTGCTGAGGATAGGAGAATATTACTTCTAGAGACTTAGCAGGAGCTTTATTAAGCAGTTGTACCAGCTGGAGACAAATTATTGTCTCTATTCAAACTATCGTTTAGGATAGGATGCTTTCCTTTCAGTGGGGAGTGAGCATCGGGCAGGCTAGGGTTGTTCTGTTCATGGATTTCTTTTTCTCTTCTCTTTTCTTTTCTTTCTTTCTTCTTTCTTTCTTTCTTTTCTTTCTTTGGGGTTTGGCACTTGCTATGCAAATGTTCTACTGCTTGAGCTAAGCCTCCAGCCCTTTTTGCTCTGGTTATTTTGGAGGTAGGGTCTCACTTTTTTGCCCAGATCAGCCTGGACCCAGATCTTCCTATTCTATGCTTCCCACCACTGCTTGTGTGGCAGGCGTGCCTCCTTGCCCAGCTTTTTTCCTTTGAGATGGCTCTTATGAACTTTTTTGCCCAGGACTGACCTGGAATCTGGAACTTCCCAGTCTCAGCTCCCAAGCAGCAAAGATTGCAAGCATGTGATAGCATGCCCAGCTTTGTTTGTGGGTTTCTTAGCAGGCTAACCTACACGCAAATCATGAGCAGCTTTGAGGCTAGTGGCTGCTATTCCCCACCAAGGCTGTGATACTTTTAACTTAGCAACTGATTTCATTGTCATTACTCTTTCTGTCTAAGGTTCTGGAATATTTATGAAGGCACAGAGAGAGAGAGAAGCACATATGGGGCAAAATTCAAATACAATTTTAATGCACCCCTTCGTCAGCTGTGATTTCTATGAAACTATTACATATAGATTTATTGCCACAGCCTCTGGGGCTCCTCTCTGATTCTGAGGTAAGAGAAGAGGTAGGCACCACATTTTTTGTTTTTGTAGTTGCAGAGAATAGAGACATGCTAGCCATTAATTCCAAAGGCCTTGTGATGCAGAATTTGGTTCTGTTCTTGGAAAAAAAATTGTCACAGCCAAAGGCAGCACTGGTCATGTTATCAGCTAATATCTCCATTCTGTGTGTTTAGTGGGAAAATGAAGTCTATCGGGCAGTGTAATTTAGAAGGGTGGAGAGAGTCACATAATTTCCAGGGCAGGGGAAAGAGTGCTGTTTGGGGCATTTTTGGTGGAACTGATCTATTTTGGCAGTAATTTTCAGCTTCCTCTTTTTTTTTTTTTCTATGTGTAGTCTTTTTTTTTTTTTTTTGTAGTAATGGAAAAATACAGTTCAAACTCTGAAAGTTGAGCAGTGACTACTGGAAACACTGCCTATTTATTGCTTTCTTATTAGAATTTGCTTACTGTTAGCTTCTTGCTGGAAATCTGTTCATTAGGAAAATTAAGTGCCTTCCTGTTGGAAGCCTAATTGTATTGGGTTCATTCAAATCCTGGGGAAAAAGTGCCTTTTGGCCATTTCATTCCTTCAAAATCTGCTATGCCTTTTGACCTAGTTGGTTCAAATAAAAAAAAAGTTCTCTGTGTAAATGTGCGAGTCAGGAGCCCAGATAGTTTCCTTAACCAAAGCGTCCTCCTCAGTTCTCCCTCTGGGTTCACTCTGGCCCTTGTGGCTTCTCCAGGCACACAGAAATCAACTTTGGGTAAGGTTCTTCTAGGATGATGAAACTGAGACAAAATTGAAATATTGTCTCAGGGCTGGGGATGTAGCAGCTTAGTGGTAGAGAACTTGCCTAGAATGTGCAAGGCTCTGGGTTCAATTCCCAGTACCAAAAAAGAAAAAAGACTGTCCTTGATTACAGGGGGAGGGAGACAGGGGATGCACTTTAGACCCAGGCATCCTTCTGCAGCAGCTCAGGAGCTAGCTGCCCGCACAAATGTTCCCATTGTTTTGAGCAGAGTGAGAGGACAGAGTTGAATTTGGTGGCATTACCTGGATTGTTTCTCTATGAAACAATCAAGTCCCAGGGGAGTTTGTGGCCACCTACTAGGATTCCCTTCCTTCCCCCATGGTCCCTCCAGTGCTCCGCTGGCAACCAAGGGAGATACCTCTTGTCTTTTCCTGAATCAGGAAGGAGGGTGTTGGCATCAGGTCTGGGTGACAGACCTGGAGTTAGGTCTTGGTACTTTGAGTACAGAGTTACAGAAGCTCAATACAACTATCTGTGTGTGGTGGGATTTGAAATTTAACAAAAAGTACATTTTAAAAAATTGAGCACCTGTATTCATCTCCTGTAGTTGCTATAACAGTTTACCACTAACTGGTGGATTAAAATAACAGAAATTCATTTTCTCACAGTTTTGGAAGCTAGAAGTTTAAATCAAGGTGTCATCAGTAGGGCTGTGCTCCCTGAGGACTCTGGGGGGGACTCTACCCTTGCCTCTGCCAGCTCCTGGTGACTGTTGCTATACTCTGGTTGTAGCTGCATTGCCCTGGCACTGTCTCCATCTTCACATCTACATGTCTCTATTAAGAATAATTGTCATTGGAACAGGGCCACCGGGGTAATCCAGAGCAATCTCTTCCTCTCAAAATCTTTAGCTCAATTATGACTACAGGAACCTTTTTCCAAAAAGGTCACCTTCACAGGCTCTGGGGAGTTTGTTTGTAGTCCACTACACTACCCAAAGCTCATGTTTAGAAATAGATGCACTATTATTAATTGTTTGATTGATTTGCATAAGGTCTTATTTATTTATTTATTTATTTATATAGCTTAATTTATTCCAGAAAGGTATTTAAGATGCACACACAGGAGCACATATTGTTTATGATAAGAAATGATTTTAGCCTAAGTTTGTATTCTTCTTTTTTTGGGGCAGTACTAGGACTTGAAATCAGGTCCTCGAGATTGCTAGGCAGGTGCTCTGACACTTGAACAATGCCTCCATAGCTTTTTTTTTTTTTGCTTTAGTTATTTTTCCTGACAGGGTTTTGTTTCTGCCCAGTTGACCTCAGATTAAGATCTTCCTATCTATGTAGTTGGGATCACAGACAAGTACCACCATGCCTGGCTTATTGGTTGAGATGGAGTCTTGATACCTTTTTGCCCAGGCTGGCCTCAAGCAGCAATCCTTCTGCTCTCTGCCTCTAGAGTAGCTGGGATTCTAGGCATGAGCCACTGTGCCTGGCCAGGTTTATATTATTCTTTCTGCTACACACTATGTTTCTGGGAATCACAAACTCTTCTTGCAATTCCTGTGCCCTGTGTTCTCTGAGCACACCAGTATTCATCATGAAAAGAGGGAGAGTGGTTCTGCTCCAGTCATGCCCATATTTTCCTAAGGACCTGATCGTCCCAGCAGAGGCTCAACTCCAGGTAAGACTTTTTCTCTTCCCTCTTGCAACTGTTTTACTCAATGAGTCCATGTTGCCTTGTGCCTTAACTTTGAAGGAAGTTAAGGAGAGATATGCCCTGAACATCCCAGAACCCTCCCTGGTAGGAAGGCCACAGATGAAGAGACAGAGAAGCTCTAGTCACTGGCAGCAGTTGTCTGTCCTGGCAGTGGCAGTACAGCTAACAAGCTCATGCAAGCCTTGGTGCTATAAGCCATAGGTCACATCCCTCTCTTCCCTGTGGTTCTTGCCTCTGTTCCGTGAAGTCACAAGCCTTTCCTCTCTTGCACACCTTCCTCTACTTCTTGGGACACCATCAGTAAACTGAATCAGGATCTCTTTGGGGGATCAGCCATACATTAAAGTAGCTCCTCACAAATGGTCACATGTGGGAACCCTGATTCTTGATTTGCTGAGAGAGGGTGAGTGAAGCCCTTTGAAGGCTCACTGTTGATGGGCTCCAATCTGGATTTATCACAGAAGCCAGCATTGGGGGGCAAGGGAACCCTTGGGAGCACTTGTGCCATTAGTAAGAATGTGGTTTCGTTTGTTTGTTTGTTTTGGTGGGACTGGGGTTTGAACTTGGGGCCTCACACTTGCTAGGCAGGCACTCTACCATTTGAGCCACTCCCACCAGCCCTTTTTACTTTAGTTTGTTTTTAGATAGGGTTTGGTGCTTTTTCCCTGGGCCAGCCTTAGACCTTGATTCCCCCACCTTCCAAGTAGCTGGGATTATAGACATGTATAACCCAGCCTGGCAGAATGTGGATTTTGATTCTTATCCTGGTATTGCTTTCTGAGTACTGCTCCCTCCAGAATCCTGAATGGAGATGGATGTTTGTAGTCAGGACAAAGACATCCTTAAGATCCTAGTCATAATGCCTTCAAAATATCTAACCAAACTGCACACTGCATCTCAGTCAGGGTCTATGTCCTCCACATGAACCATTATAAAGGAAAAGAACCATCAATTTGGAGCATAAGCTATTAGTGATTCTTCCCATGAAGGTGAATGGGCAAAGAAAGTTATGGTGAGCTAATAGCTACTACTCTTTCAGTTGCTTTGCTTTGATTGAATTTGGACATGGGGTGTGACAGATCCTATCTCAATCATTTATCACTCTGTTGAGTCAAAGTATGATCAAAATCCATGGCCGGTCTTAGGTGGGCTGTCATAAGGACCTTAGCCTGCCCAGGGTCTCAGTCTGATGTTTCTTTCTTGAAATTTTGTTCTCTCTTTAGCTTCTGGTTGTGTTTAGTGAGGGGCTTCCCACATACTGATCCAAGATCCAAGTTTTTTCTGACTGTTCATATCAGGGAAGTTTTTAGTGAGCCTCAGTTAACTTACATGTAAAATGAGGGCAATACTGGCCCTACCTGCTTTCCACAGGTTGTGAGAAACAAAGATTCTATGAAAGCATTCCTAAACTAATAATGGGCCATTCAAAAATAGTATGTATATGGTTGGATGCTGGTGGCTTATGCCTGTAATTCTACCTACTTGGGAAGGTGAAATCTAGAGGATCAAGGTTCGAGGCCATCCCAAAAATATAGTTTGTGAGATTCATCTCCAAAATTATCAGAGCAAAATGGGCTGGAGTGTGGCTCAAGTAGTAGAGCTCCTACTTTGCAAGTGTGAAATCCTGAGTTTAAAACTCAGTCCCACCAGAAAACCCATATACTGTATATGAAGGTATCATATGTAACAGGAGTCAGTTAAGTATGACTTACACACAAAATCTGGTCCATTGCCTGAGTTTAAATAAAGTTTTATTGGAACATAGTCATGTTCATTTATTTATACCTCATCTATGTCTGATGATGTGCTATAGTGGAAGAACTGGGGAGTTGAACTAGACGAGCAATTCCTCCAGGAAGGAGAAAAAGCAAGGGCAGTTATAGTGTGCAAAGAGCAAAATACATTTCCCTCCATTTAGCTCCAAAGCCCCAAATATTTGCTATTTGGCCTTTTACAGAAAAAAAAAATTTGCTGATGCTTGATCTATAATAAAAGATAATTTGTAATCCAGGCACAGTGGCTCATGCCTATAATCCTAGCTACTCAGGAGGTAGAGCTCAGGAAGAGTGCAGTTCAAGGCCTGCCCAGACAAGAAGTTAGCAAGACCCCCATCTCAATAAATCAAGTTGGATGTGTTAGTGCACCTCTGTAATTCCAGCTATGTAGCTAGGAGGATGGAGGTCTGAGGCTAGTCCTGGGCAAAAACATGAGATATTATCTGAAAATAACTACAGCAAAAGGGACTGGAAAGCTGGGTACAATAGCTCAAGACTATAATTCTAGCAACTTGGGAGGCAAAGATCAGAAGAATTGTGGTTCAAGTCTAGCCCAGGCAAAAAAGTTCAAGACCCTGCCTCAACCAATGGCTGGGCATGGTGGTATGCTCCTGTGATCCCATCCTACAAAAAAGAGGATCCCAGTCCAGGCCTCCCTGGCCATAAAGCAAGACTCTATCTCAAAAATAACCAACAGAAAAAGGATTGACTGTGTGGCTTGAGTAGCAGAGCATTTGCCTAGCAAGCTGGAGGTCCTGAGCTCAATCCCCAGTACTGCCAAAAAAAATTCTATTCAAGGACATGTTGTAAATATGGAAGGATAGATGACATAGATATGGCTCTGCTCCATTAGTGAGGAAGCTGTGAAGTGACAATGGGGCAAGGTCCTGGCCTGGATCTTTGTCTCAGGGTGACTGGAAGGCTCGGTATCTCTCACTAGATAGAGCAGGTAGTGAGGTCTCCAGGCCTAGCAGGAAAGTGGTGAAATCACTGCACTCAGACTTTCTCCAGATGATAACTTGGGTAATGAACATGGCTGGCACTTGTCACAAATCCAGGAAGGTTGCACAGTCCACCCTGGGTAGGAGGAGGACCCAAAGAGTGTCCAGCTCCAAGCCTTTGGAAGGAACAGTGTGACAGTTTATCACAAATGCATTATTGTAAGTCACAGCCGAGGGCATTGTATTTTTAAAACCTAAGGAGCCAAAGAGAGATACTGACTTGCAAGGACAGGTCTCAACTAGAGCGTGGAATATCACAATGACACTTCCAGCCTTCTCTTCCTTAGGTCCCCCATAAGGGCTACTGGGTCCACAATTTTAGAATGGCCAATGATCTCAGAGAGATCAGTGTACTCAAAATTCATCTTAGTAACTTTCTAGTGTTTGGCTTCCTAAACTCAGCTGGCTCATGTTCACAGGCTAAGGTTGCAAAAAACCAGGTGAGCCATTCCTGGAAAGAAAAATGTTCTCCACTTAGTTGATGGCTGAGTAGGGCGATAAGAGCCTAGAGACTGGGAGCTGGGTTATGGCATAATGCCCAGGTGACCCTGTTTCTGGTCACCCCAGTCATGAGCTGCTAACAGCAGCTGGCGTCCACAAAAACCCTTCAGTGAGGAATGCTTCCTTGGCTATTTGTGGCGCATATCTCTGAGTGTGCACTTAAGACACCTCATACATTTCCAGTCTTCCTCCCCACCCAGTGTGCCAGTGGAGACTGTGATTATGTTTGTGACGGGGAAGGCTGAAATGGTTCAGCGAGTCACTGTGACATTTCAGTGCTCTTCATCTTTGGAGAATTGTTCTTGCAAGTGAATACTTACCTTTGGGCCCTAGGGATTTTTAGAAACATTAAGAGAGTAAAAATCATGACTTGGGATTAGACTAGCTAATTGTCATGCTGCCTGTCTCACCCTGCAGAGCAGTTGACTGCCTGAGCAATTTAGAGGCAAATGGCATTTCCTGCAGCTTAGACTTTAAGTCCCTCTACAATCTAGGAGCAGGGCTGGATGCATTACTGCTCTTCATGCAATGATCCAGCCTCAAGTCCTTGCTCTTGTCTTGCCTGCGCTATTCCTCCCTCTCCCAGAAGCCCCACATCAGGGAACTTCCCACACCTCTAAGCCCTTTTCTACTACTCCCTCAGAACCTTACCTCTTTACTGCATTTTAGTACTTAACTGAATACTATTATTTATACTCTATGGTTTTTTTTTTTAAATCTACATTTCATTCTTTTTCTCTCCAGCAATAACACCAATGCCTTGAAGGCTGAGGCCATCTATCTCATTCGAACCCTCCATGGCATTCTAAAATATTGGGGAAGGTGTAGTACTTTGTTGGTAAATGCTATTGAAAAATGAGAATTTTGAAAGCAGGTATTTAGGGGGCTTCTCTTTGGCTATTTTATATACATATGTTTCAGAACAATAGAGTAGAAATTCCAGTGTAAGGGCCTTAGCTGTGATCATTCTAGTAATCAGAGACATCTGGAAGGTCAGAGTAGGCCTACCAAGAACTGCATGCCCTTCAGAGATCTGTGTGCACTTGACCCAGAAGTTTTGGGGGGAAGGAGTCATCCTCAGAGAAGAGAGAATAAAGGGACATGATACAGGGACTAGGCCTGTGGGCCGGGGAGGGATGGAGGAGTTGTGTTCATTTTCCAGGTACTTTGCTGTCACAAAGTATCACAGGCCTGGTTGGCTTAACAAAACAAAAATGTGTTCTCTCACAGTTGTGAAGATCAAAAGTTTGAAATCAAGATGTTAGCAGGGCCCTGCTTCCTCAGAATCTTTTAGGGGAAGATCCTTCCTTACTTCTTCTAGCTTCTGGCTTCAATAACAAGAGGCACCTTCAATAGTGCTGTTCACAATCTTTACAAGGGTGGAGCTCTTGAGAAGTCAATAAGAACAGATATTCGTAAAACATTTATATTCTTTATTATACACACATAGGCTTATAACTCTTAGTCCATCAGTGAAATTCAAGTGCAGCTGTGAGGCATTTTCTCCTCTACAGACTGGAACCAATGGAACCCAGAGTCCATGGCCTGAGCCAACCTTCTCCCAGCTGCAGGAGGGCAGCTGGAGCACCAGTTTCAAAGGGAGATCCAGCAGTAGCAACAGGAGAAAGGGAAAGGACTGCCCCAGGAAGATGGTGTGGAGTCAGACCACAGAAACCATGAAGAACCTTCCCTCTCCACCTTCTTCACCCCCTGCCCCCCAAAACCAATGGGCTGAAGGTGTGGCTTCAGTGGTAGAGTGCCTGCCTGGTAAGCATAAGACCCTGAGTTCAATGTCCAGTACTGCAAAATAAAAAAATAAAAAGCAAAAAGTCCCTCTGCTGGGTATTATGGTATCCATCTGTAGTTCCAGCTACTCCAGAGGCTGATGAAATAGGATCACTAGAGCCTAGAAGTTCAAAGCCACCTTCGGCAACACAGTGAGACCCCATCTCCCTCTCCCACAACCCCCAAAAAACAAAAGCAAAATTCCCAAACCAAAATTCTTCCTTCTACCTGCCAATCCCTTTTCATTTCTTCTGTACAGCAGCTGAGATTACAGGCATGTGCTCCTCTGACCCTCTGTCATTTCTCCCCCATTCCAAGAGATGATCAGACATTTAAAATATTTTAATTCTATTTTTTATTAATATGTAATACACATATTAATGGAGTATAGTGTGATATTTCAACACAATGTACACAGCATGCATTTATCAAAAAATGAAAGGATTTTTTCTTTTAGAGAGTGCCAGTTACAGATAGATATATACAGTCAACCCTGTGTATCTGTGGGTCCCCATCTACCATTTCAAGGTTCAAACGGTACAGCACTTGCCTTGCAAGCATGAATCCCTGAGTTCAAACCCCAGTTCCACCAAAAAAAAAAAAAATCATAAAATTGTGCTGGTGGAGTGGCTTAAACGGTAGGGCACCTTGCCAAGCAAGCCAGAGGCCCTGAGTTCAAACCCCAGTACTGAAAAAAACCAAAATCAACCCCATCTTCAGATTTAATAAACTGAGGATACCGAACATGTGACCCTTTACTCCTGCATTATTCCTTAAACATTGTAGTGTAATAACTACTTACATAACATTACATTGTACAGGGTGTTATAAGTAATAATTTCCTGTATACATCTTTCAATGATGGGTGTAGAGTCTCTGAAAATAGCCTGTTGAACATAGGCAGATTTTGGTATCTAGAGGGCTTCTGGAAAACAAACACACACACACACACACACACACACACACACACAGACACAATTTTTAAATTCGTATTTTTATAGCTCTGTTGATGCTGCCTTTTGCAGTATAACTCTCAAAGAGGTTATCCTTGTATGTAAAAGTGAACAATTGCTTTTTTGCTTAGGAATGGAGTCATTTTGGGGGGCACTGTAGCTTCTCAGTGCTACTAAGGGGTGTACCCCCTGTTGTAGCATTAGGTGGGGAGAACCATTTCAAGAGCCCCCTTCTGTACTGCCTTGTTGTGGAAGATTCTCAGATGCTTCAGGGTACCACAATCGCCCTTGGTCTGGGAATAGCTCTGAACTCCTGCCCAGAATTGTGTGGCTTAGAACCCACTGTACCTGCCATAGGCTAAGCTGACTTAGATATCCCCAGTGAACACTCTTGTGACCCTTTTTATTTGGTCATGGGCATCATCTTATCTGACATAAAATAGAACTTACACTATTACAAGCCTTTCAGTTTTGATGCCCTAATTTGGTGTCTTGGGCCCTTAACTGGGTATAAGCCCTATCTCTCCAGGCTGCAAAGGCAAGGTTGCCACTGCGGACCCTACGGTCTGATACACCCAGCAGAGCCAGGCCTCTGGGGAAACTCAGCTTCTGCTGGTCTCACAGGCCTTCTTCTAGGGTCAAAGGAGACAAGGACAGAATGAGCTCATTCAGAATCCCCTGGAGGTCTTGGCTCTGGGCTGTGCCCTGCTCACCTCCTTGTCACAGGCCCTCTGCAGGCTGGTGCTGAGGGGCAGGAGGCTGTGGTCATAAGCCTGCCATCCAGACCCTGCTAGACACTTTTGCAGAGCTTATCATCAGGCTATTATAGGAACCTGATAGTGTGAAAGAACAAAGAAAGAAAGTCCTGAGATTTGGGCTGATTTTTAGGGGTTGAAAAATCTTTGTTCACATGAAGGTGTCTATGGATATGTCCTTGCATATGTTTGTGCTTATATATTTACTTACAGAGGCTCAATTCTTAAATCATGATATCCCCTAAAGTTATTCTCAGCAGCAGCAAATCTCTTGGCATAAAATATATCATGCCAATAAAAACTACTCACGACAGGCAGGGTGCTGCTGGAGTGTGTAAAATAAATTTTAGAAACTGGGTTAAAACAGTAGGAGGAATGATAGGCTAGCAGAAATAAAAATGACAGTTGGAGATTGTCAAATCTAGATCCTTTTTTCCTGGATAATCGATGAAATATTTTTAGCTATTATTTATTTTTTTTTAGTGTATAAAAATGATGATAACAATGTCTTTTCTCTCAGTTTTTCCCCACATCCCTCAAGACTTGAATCAATATAATTTTAAAAAGAAAAAAAGAGATCATTAATGGATGGATTGATACACTGATTCAACAAATTGTCTTAAGAATAAAAGATAGGGTTGGGGAAAATGGAAGGAGGAAACTTTACAGAAATAAAGTGTATGGTCTTAAAGAATCCCTTGTCATGTGAAACTGGTTAGAATTTTTGGTCTGCTCTCAGTTAGTCAAGATTAATAATAACACTCTGACTATTTGAGTGGCCTGATAGGTATATAGCAGCATGCTGAAAGCTCTTTCTCATTAGCTACTCAATTAGTCATACCATCTCCCTGTGGAAGGTGTTAGCACTCCATTTTATAGATGAGCAGACTCAAAAGACTAGATAATTTATCCAAGGCCATATGATCAGTAGGCAGTGAGACTAGCCAAAAATACTATGAAATGATCTGGTAGAAATGTCAGATGTCTTCAGTGTTGATGTTTAAGCCTAGGTATTAGTGGGCTGCTCAGGTGTTTTCTACCTGCCTCTTCCCCCTCTCCTCTCAGAAACCTGCCTCAAGAGCTTTCTGTGCTTCCAACTTCCTGGCTACTTACTCAAGTCCATTGAAATCACCTCAGAAAATATAGATTGTCTTACAGCAAATCTGGAGACCAGAGGACCAGGTAGGTGTGCTGGCTGGATCAGATAGTAGGCTCAAAGTCCTCTGGTATTAACTTTCCTTCCCAGGCAGTGAAAGAGCTGAAGGGGTCGCAGTGACACTGCCCCAGCTGGCAGGTCCTAGGAAATCTGAGGCCTGCTTTGCTTGGCCCCAGGGTCATACAGATGTTGGCTTTACTCTCTACTCTGGAATGGTTGGTGCATACTCAGGTCAGGAACACCCGCTCCCCAGGGCACTGTTAGCATTTGCAGTCCTTTTTGTTCCACAACCCAAAGGGAGCTCCTTGTTCAAGAATTTGCCTCTTAGCTGCTTCCACCAGCAGTAGAGGCTTTGTGATCTAGCATGAGAGATATTAGAAAGCATTTTTCATTGTTGAGAGGAGTAGGGCTCAAGTTGCATGGGTTGACTAGACCCCTTTGCCTGAGCACACACAGGTTGTAAGCAGGTAGTGAGCCTGTCAGCTTATACTTCCCAGAATAGCATTTGGTTTGACCCTGATTCTGGTACTTGATAGCCACTGGAGAGTAAACTGAATCCAGCAACTAGGGTTTGGGAATAATTGGACATGCCTCAAATGAGTCTTTTTCAGAAATTTCTTGTTGAGGTGTCTTAAGAGGCAGAGACCTGGGACATCACCCACCTTCCACATGTGGTGTGACTCTGTGTCTGCTTACTAGTGTTTGCAGAATCCATCTGACATTTGCTTTCACTGTAACATATCTCTAATGCTGAATGCATGCTTGTGAGAAGTGATTCGAATACCTTGTCTCAATTCTGTGTTCAGTAACATCATGAACTTGAAACCCTCCACTAAAATGGGTAAATGCTACAAATTAGGGCTTCCTCTTCCCTCACCCCCTAAACTGGTTGTTAAGCACTTACCTGCAAGCTACCACCTCTAGCCTGTGGAGGCTAATTGTGATTGGTCAAACTGGTTTAGGCTAGTTTGCAATATGTGTCACTAAAATAAACCCCTTGCCCCTATGTTTAGTCCATAATGATGTTTAAGAAAGGGTTTAATCTCTCTTTTAAAAGCATATATATTTGTAAACAAAGTTTTAAAATGATAAAAAAAAACCCTGATACTGACCTCCTCTTTTCCTTGATTCCAGTGTCCAGAGAGTTCTGTTATCTGATTTCAGTGCATTAACAGGAGTGTCATGGGTTATGAAATAATATGCTGAGCTGTCCTCAAAGTGCTCACAGTTTGCTACATATGAGCTCCCTGGGAAACTCTTCTTTAAAGTGAGTTCAGTCTTTGGAATCATTTAAAAATTAAGTCCTTTTCCAATTGCACAATGAAAAAGTCAGCAATTGCTGGTGTAGTCAAGAGCCCACAGGGTGCAACTGTCCCTGCCTGGTCGGTCACTAAGCACATATCGGGGCACATTAACTGAGATATGTTTGCTTTGGAACTAGGACTATTTTAGAAATAAGTGGAGGATCCAAATGTAATAAAAGAAGCAGGGACAAAGTTTTCTTCATTTGAAACAGCACTTGTAATGTGTTACTCTACATTTTGATGCTATCACAATGCAGTTTGAATCAAGCAGCCCACAGCTGGCAATGCTTAAATAACAATCTCAATGGAGCTTGTGGGCTGACCTTGTAGGTCAAGATAGTCCCTCTTCCGAGAGCTCACTCACACGATGTCATGAAAGCAGCCCCCGACAACTTGTTTAAAGCCGTGCCTGCTAGAGGAACTTGCACATTCCAGAACTCTAACACAGGACCATTGCAATAGAATATGGAAACCTGTTAGCATGATAAATAACTTAATTGAGGTAGGTACCTGTCTCGGTCATTTGTTGGGGAAGTAGGGTAAGCAGAAATTCATAAGCTAGCAGAGCTCAAATCACAGTTCAGGTATCAGAACACCCATTGTCAAAAATGCTTCCTCTCACCAAGAGTGAACTTCAATGTAAGCCACAAGCTTTGGGTGGAGATGGGCCAGTGTACGTCACCCTTCCTAGGGTGGGAAGAGTCAAGAGGGTCAGAGCTGTGGCACTTTTGAAAGACACTCACTTTTGAAATTAAGGACCTGAATATGTACTTGGGGATCCTTTGGACCTCAAATCATTAGAAACTGGAGTTTCAGAAGGAAGGAAGGAACTCATATGGAACCCTTTGCTTCCTGTAAACATGGTAATCGTTGATTTGTGAAAGTTCTCAGTTAAATGCAATATAAGAGGGGCACTGCATTTTCACAATGATTCCCTTGAGAACATTGTTTTTTCTGAACACTTATTCTTTTCAGAGTTCTGCCTTCATGTGTGTGCTGGGAGGGGGAATAAATAAGTTGGCAGAGTGAGTTAGTCAAAGGTCATGTGATCTTCCAAGTGACTCCTTCCTGAGAACTCACAGCTCTCCAGTAGAATCTAATTCTCACATGCTTGCTTTGAGGGGGGTAATGAAGGACGTTAGCAAAGGCGCCAAGCTTTGTGTTCTGTGTGTCTCTGAATGTAACAAGGACAATTCCTGAGGGCTTATATTAGTGAAGGCAAAAGGAGCACAAAAGAGAATGTTAGTGTCAGAGGAAAACTAATTCTATTAGTGCTGGTTTTTTTAACTGTAGTGGTCAATTTGGAGAATATTGTTACAGCCAGAAGGATTGCCCTGGTGGATATATTTTACCCCTAACCTAGAAATCACTGACATCAACACTCAAAACAGATGGTGGCTTTTTCTTAAATTGGTTTAATAATGGAATCCAACCTTACCATAGAAGAACTTTCACTACCAGATGAGTCTCATCCTGGACGATGCAGAGAAGGTACAAGAGGGACCGAATAGCTCCAGTCATGTGGAAAGGACTCACCATCTATCAAGAAGATGATGATAGAAACAGGGAAATTACCTGGGTGTTGACCATGCTTGCTGTTGGAAGAAAGATTAAGTCAGCCTGGGAGGACATCATGATATTTGCAAAGTACTTTGAAGATGGCCACAGAGTCTTATGTTTCTTCTTGGCGACTGAACCTCTCCCAGATGGCTCTGATGGGACTTTGTGCTTCTCAACATATTCCTAATCAGACAGGAAGGAAGGTGTCAAGATTTTAGAATCTCATAGAAGATTTTGGGAGAAACATATAATGTACTAACTTTCTCTTCTGCTAGATACAGAAACCATCTGAAGAACATCTTTGTGTTGGATCCGTGGAGATTGGAAAAGATGATGGGGTGATGAGGGGGCACTTCAAGGGGTGGAAAATTGGAAAAGTAGTAGGGCCATGGGGTGGAGGGGGAATAGTGGGAAATCATAGTTTCATGATCCCTACTAATAAGCTGAGGGAGTGGAGATAAAAATGGGGCCACTTGACCTTGAAGGATTGTGTAGACCTGGGGAATAGTAGTGGTATGACTGCCACAGATCAGGCCCTCTTTTATCTTCCTGTGCCCAAAGCCAGATCATTTAGCTGCCCAAGTGTCTACCTCGATTCTTATCCTTCATTGACTTTCTATCTTTACCAGATTCCTTCCACCACCCCCATCTCCTTTATCCATGTGTGACCCATTCCCTGTCCTTACTTAGGGAAACATTCTTGCTGCCTATAGTAGGGGACCACAGCCTATCCCATCTGGAAATATCTAAGAAACTCTTTAGCTCAGCACTTCCCAACTGACTTCAAATGAGAGTCATCAGGGAAGGATTTTAACCATAGAGATTGCCATGTCTTCCCCACTTCAAACTTGGAATCCATTGGTATGGAGACGGGCTGGGCCAGCCTGGACGAGTTTAATGGACAGCCAACATTGATTTAACTGAGTCTGCACCTGGTTCTGGATAAGGTTCATCTTATGTTTCTCTTGTATTGACAGCTATTGAGTTGACCCTGGATTGGTTCTCATCTGCCTGGGTTCTGACTTGGAAAATAACTTGTCTACTGGAACTTCCAACCTGCTGTCCACTTGGCTTCTGAAGCCTGTATTCCCTGAGCTGTTTTGAATATAGCTTGCCCTGGAGAAAATTCCAGCCATGTCAACAGGCATTTTGGCAGAAATCTAGCTTCTGGTGAGTAGGACATGATTTTCTGGTTCCTTCTTCCATCTCTGGCTGTGAGAGGCTGGGTTCTGTGGACGGCTTGGGGAGCCTCTGGGATCACAATCCCAAGGCTGCAGCAATGTCCTCAGGGTCTTGCTGTCACCATGGCTCCTTGACCCCAAGGCCCCAGAGGGAGTGAGATGTGTAGCTCTGAGATTCTACAGCCTAAGCTCCTTCTAACGAATGTTGCACGTCTCAGGCAGGTGGGCAGACAGGATGGTCAAAGTGCACACTGTACCTTAGTGAAAGGCACTGCCAAGTGTTTCCTCTGACATACCCATGTTCTTCCGCCCAGGCTCTTGTGTGCTGTCTATGCTTTTCAATCATTTCATAATCAAGGAAACAGGCAATGTGTGGCTTCCAGAATCTAGAAATAAGAAACTCCCATCAACCTTTTTTTAAAAATTGAGCTGAGAACCTCTCCTTCAGCCCTTTTGCTTTTTAGTTTGTTTTTCAGACTGGGTCTCCTGCTAACTTTGTCTGGGCAAGCCTCGGACAATGATCTTCCTACCTCTGCCTCCTAGCTAACTGGGATTACAGATGTGCACTACCACACCTGGCCCACATTAACTTATTAGGCCTCAAAAACACCTTCTCCATTTTGTGTCTGTTATCTAGAAGCTGGGCACTTCAGTGTTGTAGTCAAATAAAAGAGTGAGAACTTTCCACAGCTCAACAGCGTTGGTTAAAACCCCTGGGAATCTTGGTCTCTCACAATTGAAAGTTAAACTCCTCTTTTCAATTCTCCTTTGCCTTTGAACATCCTCTTCTCTCCTACAGAGGAAAGCTGCCGACTTTCCCCAAAGCCAGGGCTGAGAGGGAGAGAGCTTCAGTTCTGTAAAGCTGCTTGTAACATTCTTTCTCTGGGCATGAGTGCCTCTTCTTTCTTAAATGTTGTTGTGATGTACAGAGATGGTTCCCAGAGCTCAGATTCTGTGATCAGCTATATCAACCCTGGATTATCTTCCACCTGATAGAGTTTTAAAACCTAGATAGGTACAGTTGTATTTGGAAAGTAAAAGCAACAAACCAACCAACCAAACAAACAAAAAAACCCAGTTCTCAAATAGACTTACAAGCAACACTGTCCTAAAAGTTATTGAATTAATCTTTCCTGTGTTAGATAGAAATACTGTTTGAAGCGTCTTCCTTTTTTTTTTTTTTTTTTGTGAGAAGGATGCTAGCAATTCAACCCAGAGCCTTGTGTATGCTCAACAAGTACTCTTCCACTGAGCTCCACCACCAGCCTTAAAGCAGTTTTATTCATTAAATGACCCCATTTTATTATGTGAAGAATATATATGGTATATCAAGTTCTCTATGCTGGTTCCCCCTTTGTAGTGCTAATGTTTCAAGAAACTGGAATGGGGATTTAAAATGAAATATGGGTTTAGGCTGCCTAGTGAAATTCAATGAAATCAATAGGAAGCTCCTATTTTTTGCATTCTTAGCGTTGGAACTAAGGAGGTGTCAACGCACATACATTTCCCAGTAATGAAACTTCAAGATGTGCTTCTTAATGGAAGATAATCAACTGCAATGCAAATTTAATGAACTCTGATGTCGAAATGCAAACCAAATCCAATATCCCACGGAAAATTAACCTAATCAATAATCAATTTGAAGCTTTAAACTGTGTGAACAATCTGCTACACTGGACCAAATCTACCTTTTCAGATGTCACCCCACAGAGGCGGCCAATCCCTCTTGGGTTTGCTGCCTGCCCCTGTAGATCACAGTATTGGCTAAGTGCCCCTGCTGTCGTCCCTAATGAGAATGCTATTGAGCTTACTGTAGCCACCTATGGAACGTTAGCTTCCGTAAGAATTTGTAGGAAGAAGAAGGAAAAGAAACCTCACAAATCAAAAAATCATCTGAGTTCCTGCAAAGGAAGAAAAGAGGAGAAAAGCCCTTTTTAGTCACAAAGCTCCAGTTTCATTCAGGCACCCACCTCTCCAGATCTCTAGAGATCAGCTCCCCACATCAAGCTTTGGGCACCTTCCTTACTTCCTTTGAACCATAAAGGATATCCCTTAACCACCCCCCCAAGCCTCAGAAAATGGGTGGTTTACCCTGCATCTACCCTTCCAAATGAGATTCCTTCCCACAATTCCGTGGGCTCTTATCTTTCCTTCCAAGAGCCCAGAGAAGGAGACCACCTTGGGAGCATGCTCCCTTCCAGTGTAAAACTACTTCCCATGATCACAGAGTGCCCCATGCCTTTTTAGGGGTATTCTGCAATCAGTGGGTCCAGTATGCTTTTCTGCTCTCTTCTAGATGAAGCTCCCTGGCGTCCAGGGTGAGAGGCAGTTGTGTGGGTCTGAAAGGCAGGAGAGTGAGCACAGCTGGAGATGTGGATTTTGATTGTCCCTATGGAACAATTCATTTATATCATAGCAGAGGGTAAGATTTTCAGTTAAGGAGATAGAAAATGGAAATACATTTCCATAGTACACTAGATACTTAGGAACGTATGGATACCCTCCACGAAGCTGAGAGAATGAGAGAGAGTGCAATAAAGAGGGGGAGGGGGAAGAATGAGAATAAATAGTGATTAGGAACACACTCCATGCAGAGATGTGTAGAAAAAAAACACAGGGTAAGAATGCAATGCATTTTGTGCAGTTTTTCCTGGGTTAATGAGGAATACAGGCTATTAAGCCATTTGAAGAGTATTTTGGAGGCAAACAAAGCCTTCCGTGGCACTTAATTTATAAAGATTTATAGACTTTGCACTGAACACTTGCTTAGAGTAAATGCAAAGGGAGATGAAGACTTAGCTGTAATGGCCTGGAAACAATAAGAGGCCATCATAGCATAGTTAATATGGTTTGTGGCTCACAAACCACATATGGTATGTATGGTGGATCCAGACTTGAGACAGAGAGGGACTGTTTTCCAAACCAAGGCTATCCACGCCTCATCCCCCAGTTCCTTGAAAAAAGAATGGGAGGCCTGTGTCAAAGTCCACTGTGTAGACTTTATAGCTCATTTTGTGTAAGCAATCGTCGTGTGCATAGTAAACTGAACCTAGCAAATAAAAATATGGGAAGCTAAGCTAAATTTAAGTTTCAGGTAAATAATGAATAAAGTTTTAGTGTAAATATCTCATCCAGTCTCCATCCTGTATTTTACCTGACAACCCGCACTAAATCTAATTCTCATTACAGAGTGGTGACCTTCTCAACAGAACCTATTGTTCCCCTTACACAGGCCCAAGCTGAAGACCCTCTAGGTGTGGCTGTTCTCCCTTGATTAAATCTGTGTTCACCATAGCTTCACCACACAATGTTTGTCCAATTTGGCTATAAAAAGCTCCATGCCCTTATATACCAATGGCTTAAAGATGCACTGCAGATTTCACTTTGCAAACTTGCTAAATGCTTTTTGTGGTTTTCTATTGTTGACCGTTTTCTTTTTTTCCCCTTCTCCCTCCACCTTGTCTTATTCTTGACTTTTTCAGGTGGTTCCTTGTTTCCCAAGATAGCCCTCTGCTCATCAAATTCTCTCTGCCTCACACCCCACAGCTGGAAGCCAATCTTGTCTACTTCCAAGGTGTAACTGACTTCCATGATGATAGTGCTGTACACCCTACTTAGCCAAATAGATCTGATAGATCCTCTTAACTAAGTCAAGACTCTCCTGCCCGAGTCAGGAGAGAGGTCGTTCTTCTGGAGTGCTGTCTCATTAGGACTGAATTCTGCCAGGTTTCTCACAGCGATGGAGCCTAGGACATCGTCCTGGAGGAGTCAGAAGCTGGTTAAGGAAGGGGCATATGCTAGGGTGGGGGACACTGCTTTCAGCTCAAGCTCAAAGCCTAATTCTAAAAAACCCCTTTCATAGTAATTTACCCTTAAATAAAGAGATTTTAATTTGAGCTGTCAATCTGAGCATTTCATTGGAATTAAAATTATGCAGAGCCAATTAACTCATCAGGACTGTTCCTTATAGACAAGGACTAAGAAACATATAACCCAGATTTATGAAGAGAAGATAACTTTCTTTGTCACCGATGAACCTGGATTTATTTGGTTTCTCTGAAACCTTTTCTCCTGGGCATCTTTGTAGTATTTGTTATCCTAGCATTTTTGTGACCCAAAGCCCCAAGAATTCTGGTCTTGTGTCTCGGGTGCATTTTTACTCCTGTCCAGGCCAAGAGTGCTTATCTTTTTCAACCACGGATTAATTTTACCAGAATTCTACTAAGGCATTTCTACCAGTGCAGTATCTGAGTATGGGTTCTACAGTGGCCCAGGGTGGGTTGGATCTAGGCAGAATCAAGGCAAGCCCCAGGAACCACTCCCAGCTAGTTAAAACATTATTTCCATGTGAGCTAATGCCATTTCTACAGCGTTTCATGGAAACAGCTCAGCATTATCTAGCAACATCTGGAATGACTCCCTCTCTGTCTGTCTGTCTGTCCCCTCCACCAAAAGCATGATACTGTGGGAGATTTTTATTTGTGTGACTCTCTGCCCTGTATATGCAAATGTCATTGTGACTGCATTTATCCATGTGGACAAATGAGTTTGTACATGTAAAAATCTTTGAGGCTGAAACCAAACAAGGCCCCTTTCAAAAGCACAGACTTTTCCCACCCTTCGTTCCTTATAGCTTACAGCTATTTTTACAACAGTGCTAGAGTCTGGAGTTTTGGGAACAAGCCAAATGTTTTGGGTGTGTCTGTTCAAACTCAGAGATCTTTTGGAAAAAAGCAAAAAAAAAAAATCCACCCTGGCTTCTAAGCATTTCTGTTCATCTGTGTCATATATGTGAGTATCATGCTAAATTGTTTTATGTTTGGGGGAAAAATTATATTTTAGTTTTCTCTGTAATCTCACTGTTCCATCCCTTTTGCGTTCTCTATTCTATTGCCAAATCATTGCCCTGTTTAACCTTTGCTGCAAGGATAAACCCTGACCTTCATGGAAATTCCACCATCTCAGTAAAGGAAAATTTTAGCTCCAGCCAGGCCTACAATCCCGCAATGAAGGGAAGCTGAAGTGAAATTTTTGTTGGATTAAGGCATTCTCAATGGTTTACTCGACATGAACATTTTAAATGTCTGTCATTAAAAAACTGTCTCTAGCATTATTATTTTGGAATAAACAGCTTTAGATGGTAATTGGAATTGGTCTACCAACGATACAGGAAAACAGTGCTGTTTCATAGAGGACAAGTCCTAACTTCAAATCCTTCAATTTTATAATAATGAATATACTTTTTTTTTTTAGTGGGACTGTGTTTAAACTCAGGACTTCATGCTAACAAGGCAGGCGCTGTACCACTTGATCCATGCCTCTAGTCCTTAAATATAGTTCTCAGTAATTCTCTTCCTTACCTACTCATACACGTCCCAATTCTCAAGGACACTTTCAGTCAGTGAATGCATTGGGATATGGCTTTTCCCAACTCTTAGTTCATGAGTTATGGATGTCTATGAAGGTGGGCATGATTGCAATCATACCATAAAGTATTCTGGTTTTTGGACAATGTTAAGGCATACTTAGGCATTATATCTATTTGCCAAAGAGTTACTTGGTTTCTAGAAAAGAATTTCCATATCAATGTGAGGTCAAAGTCTGTCACCAACATGAAAGGTAAAGCAGGAGCTGTTGACATAGAGGTATTGGAGCCATCCCAGGAAGAACAGATGCACCATCTTTCCAGTCTCACTTTATAAGGGACGCTGGAAGATGGAGTCAAAATCACTATTGACTGACTGATAAAATAAAACCAGAGACAATAGGCAAAATGCCATCAGCATGCACCCATTCGCCTATACATTGTCTTACTGGAATTTCACCACACCTCTTCTCTCGATAAAAAGCAGGAGAGACAACTAAATTGACATCTGTATTGAGCACCTATTCTATGCTGTGAGGTACTTCAAGAGGAGAAAGACTGGGTCCTTGTGTTATGTCCAGCTTTGCTAGAGGGCTAAGCCACTTTGACTGAAACCTAGAGTGTAGCCAAAACAAGTGAGCCTTCTCACTGACTCATTCAGCAGATGGGTGCTCCAGGACAGCACATTTATACTCTAGGACAAGACGTCACAAAGATCACAGTCCCCTAAGGCACTAGTTTAAAATGCAGACTACTTGCACGTGGCTCCTGAGGACTCTAATTCCTGGACAGGGCCCAGGAATCTGCATTTTTGTGGGGACCCATGCTTTATGGATGTAAGTGATCTAAGTTATCCTCATTTGCACCAGGCTCTGTCTGTTAAGAATATACAGGTAGGAGAGAACAGCTGCAGTTGATGAGGTTTGTGCTGAAAGTTAGCCTTGAGGATCAGAGGGTTTAAACGTATTTGTGTGTGTGTGTGTGTGTGTGTGTGTGTGTGTGTACACAGACACAGAAATGGTCCCTTACTTACAGTAATTTTCATCTTACAGGGTGCAAAACAGACAGCCATTCTGCCTTTCATTTTCAATATAGAACTCAATAAATTATATAAGACATTCAATACTTTATTATAAATTTGGCTTTATGTGAGATGATTTTGCTCAACTGCAGGCTAAGGTAAGCCTATGTTCTAAGCACATTTAAAAAGGTTAGGCTAAACTCTTTTATGGTTGCTATATTGAATGCCTTTGGAGGGTTGGGGTTGGGGAATGGAATGGGGTTTGAACTCAGGACCTTATGCTTGCTAGATAGATAATCTACAACTTGAACTATGCACCCATCCATCCCTTTTTACTTATTTTTTTCAGATAGGGTCTTGTCTTTTGGCCCAGGCCAGTCTCAGATACCAATCCTCCTACTTCCACCTCCCAAGTAGCTGGGATTACAAGCATGAGCCACAATTTCCAGCTTTTTTTTTCCCCCTGAGATAGAGGCTTGCAAACTTCTTTGCCCAGGCTGGCCTCAAACTATAATCCTCCCAGGTCTACCTTACAAATAGCTGGCATTACAGTCATGTACCACCATGCCTGGCCCTAAGTGCGTTTTCTACTTATGATATTTTCAAGTTGCCCTTGATTTATTGGGATGGAACCCCTTCAAAAGCCAAACAGCATCTGTATAAATTTTAAGGTTGGAAAACATGCCTTTTGGTAAATGTGCCACATGAGAATTTTTTTTTGATATAAACAGCAGGGGGCTGTCTCTCAACCTCTTTTAGCTGGATTCTAAAAGTGACTCAGATCTGTTATGAAGACTTCTTGTGGCAGAGTCTCACTGTAGCATGTGCATAAAGAAGTCATATGCAAGAATGGAATATATGTAAATCACATGCATATGAGGAAGACAAAGAGAAGGCACAGACTTCTGTAAAGTTTTAAGTCTGTCTTTGCTCCTCCACCAGTATGTAAGGACAGTTCTTTTAATGGAATGTGAAGTTCAAAGCAAAGTTCCCTCCTGCTCTTGACACCAGCATCTCATTTCAAACGTTTGGCAGCAGTCCTATTTTCAGAGGTTCTAAAGTGACATGGGTTTAAGATGTCAGCCGGTTCTCCCAGAAGGTGGAATCTAATTCTACCATCTTTAGATGCAGGTGCTGTGACTCAAAAGTAGTGTGACTTTTATATTCTGAATAAAGCTCCTATTTTTCAAAGTGCCCAACCCCTTATTCTATGGGGCTGGGTGAAGCCAGTAATTTGCAAATTCTTTTGGTGGTACTGGCATTTGAACTCAGGACCTCATGCTTGCTGGGCAAGCACTCTACTACTTGAGCTATGCTTTTTTTTATGCAGTCCTTTTGCGTTTAGTTTGTTTTTCAGATAGGGTCTCACACTTTTGCCTGGGCTAGCTTCAGACTGCAATTCTTCTAATTCCACCTTCTGAGTAGCTGGGACCACAGGCATGTCACCATACCTGGTTGGTTTTGTTGCAGTGGTCTGGTCTCAGATGTGCTGTATTAGTTGCTAGGAACTTTGTCTCGTGCAATCGAAGAATGAAAGTCATGTAAAACAAGGTGAGCAAAAGACCACAGTTTTATTTAAGTGGAGAGGAAAAGCTGAGTTTTTTTTAAGCAGAGAGAAAAAGATTAGGAAAGTACCCATATACATGGGAGGGGTCTCAGAAAGTCTCTGAGACTCTTCCTCTAGTGGTTTTATAAGGATTTTATTTCCTGGTTGAAGGGAAGCTGGTTGTGTCTCTGTGCTTTTGGTCCATTTAAGAGATGTATGTCATCTACAGCCAATGTGTTCCATGGACTGCCACTCTTTTCTTTTCTAATGGCTCTGAAGTCTGGTGCATTGTCCAGGCATCCTATAGAGCATGGCTCTTGTACCATTCATATGCCTCAGTAGTTTCAAGGTCTAGGTGAGCCGTTTTAAGACTCCCCATACATGTTTATCTCATCTCTGTGTCCTTGGTAAGTTTCTATTGAGTGCCACCATTTTCTATCTCCTAACTTTCAGTCTCAGTTTGTTGAGATGGGGGTCTCGCTAACTTTTTGCCCCAGCATGACCTTGAACTGAGATCCTCCTGCTCCACCTTCTGGGATTACAGATGTACACCATCATTCCCTACCCAGCATTTTAATAAGCAGCTGGGGTATTTCTGACAAGGATGATCCTTGCACTATAACTTGAGGCAGTTTTACTTTAAGGTGTACGTACCTGAGGTAGATTCATTTCTGCAGAAGAACAGGGAATGCTGGGCCCATAAATCCTGAAGAAGGGCGTGGACACGTGACCATAATACCACTTCCTTGCTCTCTCAAGGTAAGCCTTGGATAACCCCCTGTACTAGGCAGATGTGTGAAATATAGAAATGGGAGTGTAGCTTGATGGCAGAGCTTGTGCTTAGCGTGTTTGAGGCACTTGGTACTATCTCCAGTTCCAAATTAGAAGAAGATCTTATTCTCAAAAGTTCAGCTTGGATAAGATCATGTGATGGGACTGCTTCTTCCCACAGAAGGAAAGTCTAAATAAAACCTTTCAGTTTGTCACTCAGTGAATAACGGCAGCCACAACTGATCTGGAGAATGGGGCACTCAAGGACAACATGCCTCCCAGGACAGCTGGACGCCACCTTTCTCAGCCAGTCTTCCTCAGGAGTGTGCACACTTGGAGTTCTGAGGGAACGGACACGTCGCTGAGAGGAAGATTGTGACTGAACTTATGACTGGGTGTGGGAAGTCTGGGGAAAATGCTTGGCAAGAAGCTTATTTTCATAGGCCTTCCAGAAGCAGTGAGGGCCTCAGAAAGGTTGAGGGAGTGGGTTTGGGGCTGCTCCTAGGCTGGAAGGGAATGCCTTCTTGGTCAAGATCAAGTGCCTTACAAATGAGTTGAATAGACAGTTCTCAGAAGAAGTATAAATAGCTAATAAATACACGAAGAAATCTTCAACGTCCTTGGCCATCAAGGGAATGCAAATCAAAAGTACACTAAGATTCCATCTCACCCCAGTCAGAATGGCAACTTTCAAGAAAACAAAAACAACAAATGTTGGCAAGGATGCTGGGAAAAAGAAACCCTTATATGCTGCTAGTGGGAATATGAGCTAGTGTAACCACTATGGAAATCAATATGCAGGTTCATCAAAACACTAAAAATAGACCTACTTATGACCTTGTTCTACCCCTCTTGGGCATGTATCTAAAGAAATGTAGTCAACATACAAGACCGATACCTGCAACTCATGTTTATAGCAGGATTATTTACAATAGCCGAACTAGGGAATTAGCCTAGGTGCCCATCAGCTAATGAATGGATGAAGAAAATGTGGTATATATCCATAATGGTGAATTACTCAGCCATATGGAAGAATAAAATTATATCATTTGCAGGAAAATGGGTAGAACTAAAGATCATGTTGAATGAGATAAGTCAAGTTCAAAAAGTCACATGGTACACGTTTTCACTGATGTGGGATCTAGACCTAAAATAATAATAATAATAATAATAATAATAATGGGACATGAGATAAAGGGAGCCTGTTTGGGTGGACGAATCATAGGAGAGGGAGGAGAAAAAGAGAGGATACTGAGAGGTATATGTTATACACATGAAGAGAGCCTGATGAAACTCACTTTTTGAAAAAGGAGAGGAAGAAGGCTAAGAGTATAATAGGGTGAACGTAATAAAAGCATATTGTGTACTTTTATGGAACTATCACAATGAAACCCTTTGTACAATTGGTGTATATTAATAAAAAATTTTAAAATAATTCCATTGGAAGAAAAAAATTAATTTGGCATCTTATAAAACAAGATTGAGTGCCCTGGAGGAACTGAAAGCTGAATGAGCTCCAGAGAAAAGGATGGACCAGTCACGAGGGAGGTGAGAAAGCCTGCTTTTCTAGACAAACCTCAATCCTACCATGAGCCTCTCTGCTTGATTCTTGTCAATATCTTCCTATTTCTCTGAGAATAAAATTCTCTTTACCAGGAAGTCCCAGGATGGGCATGAACGGAGCACTGTTGCCTCTCCAACCCTGTCCCATACAACTGTTCCCTTAAACTCCTCAACCTCAGCAACATGGCCTTCTCAGGCCCCAAAATATACCAGGCTCATTCCCTCCCCAGGGCCTTTGCACATGCTCTCCCTTCTGAAGGGTTCCTCTCATCCTTCAGGTTTCAACTTCCTCTGAAGGAGGCCTCCTCGGCCCACTCTTGTGGAAGTAGGGTCCTTCTTCCCTGATTACCACAACCTTCTGTCATTTCCTCCATAGCACTGGTCACATTGTGTATTTTTATGTTGACTTTGTCCAGCTGTCCCCCAACTAGTCTGTGAGCAGGATGGGTATAAGGACCCCTGTGCCCAGTAAAGCTCTCCACACATAGGAGGATCCTGGTAAGGATTTGCTTAATGAATAATCAAACTCTTGACTTTTTGCAGAAATGTCCAGCAGCCTGGGCATGAGAGAAAAGAGAGAAGATAGTGGTGATTGCCTAGAACTAGACGAAGGACTTGGGAGAGTCAGAAGTCTGGCAGATTCTGAAGCCCAGGTTGGGAATGGCAGTACTGAGGCCAGGAAGAGGAAGATGGGCTGGATCTTGGGCTTTACACTGAGTGAAGGGACAG
Source organism: Castor canadensis (assembly GCF_047511655.1). Classification (NCBI taxonomy): domain Eukaryota; kingdom Metazoa; phylum Chordata; class Mammalia; order Rodentia; family Castoridae; genus Castor; species Castor canadensis. Next base: position 34,592,604 of record NC_133393.1, on the reverse strand, counting down.
ATGCTCAGATTAAGAAAATTCTTCATGTCTTGGGCCCTTTTACTATGCAGTACTTCAGTATGGAGGAGAGAAGAATTATCTGAACTCAAACAAAATGTGTTTATGAACCCACTAGCAACTTAATTGAATGACTTAAAAGTACGCAAAGAATAGAGGCAAAGAGCAGTGTTTGTCTTTTATTTGTGCTCTTAAGAAACTGAGTGTTGTCAGGCCTAAGAAAAGCCTATTACTCTCCTACTCTATATTGACTCTGTGCCCAGTGCAATCTGGAACATAAACAGTAGTACAGGCAACTACAGAGCACCCGCTCCAAATTCACACTTGTCCTTTACACATTAGTTTACTAATTCTCACAATAGCCCTCCGTAGTAAGCAATTTTCTAAAGATCAGATAGCAAGCAAGGTGACAGCCCCTTTCCTATTCTGCATTGTTACGGGGTAACAATGGTATGGGTTCCACATTCATGGTCACTGCTGTGAAGGAGCTAACAACCCCAAAGCAATTGCAGAGAGGACAGACAAGGAAGACAAACCCCAGGTTTGCAGAGGGGAAGTCTCTGTGCTCCTGGGAGACCAATAGTTGGTCCATCACTGATATTTATGGCCAAATTGCTTGAATTTTGGCCTAAAATCTTTTCTTTTGTAAAGGGTTGTTTTAAAAGACATTGATTGGAAACCTTGCAGGAGTGCCACATATGGGGTTCCAGTTACAGTCATTCTTTCTCTCCTTTTTAAGTACCAAATGCAGTCTATGGCATTTTGCAGATTGGACATAAGGTGTAGCCCCCAGGGTCACAAAGTGAGAGCTGTAATTTTCTTGCCTGCTTAATGCTATAGCCAACTTTAGTTTTCTGTTTATAAAAAGTTCTGGCTTCTTCTGTCTAGGAACAAGCCAGGCACCAGTGAGTCATGCCGGTAATCCTAGTTATTTAGGAGACTGAGATTACGAGGATTGTGGTTCCAGGCCAGCTCAGGCAAAGAGTTCATGAGACCCTGTCTTAACAGAACAAGCTGGTGGTGGTGCTCTTCTGCGCCTGTCATCCAAGCTACAGCGGAAAGCCTAAAAGAAGGATCTTGGTCAAGTCCAGCTGGGCAAAAAAAATGAGACCCAGTCTTCGAAATAACCAGAGCAAAAAAGGGCTGGAGGCGTTGCTCAAGTGGCAGAGCATGAAACCCTTGCAAGCGTGAAACCCTGAGTTCAAATCCCAATAGTGCCACAAAATTTTAAAAAAATAGTATGAGGACCAGTTGGGAGCAACGTTTGGGTGGAGTTTTGTTGGAAGTTCAGCTTGGGAGCTTCGAAGGAAAAAGTCAGGTCAAAGTGAAGCAATGTGAGGACATGCAGATATAGGGTTGGTAGTAGTGTTATTGGGGAAGTGGACCAGAGAGAATGCCAGTCCATCTGACAGCAGACTTCCAAGAGAAATACATTTTCATGACTGCTATACATGTAAATAGTCAACCAAATGGATTATTTTTGCAAAAGTGAGTTCAGAAAATCTACTTAATAACATTCCTTCAATTTGCTTTGCTTGCTTCCAGCCAGTGCTGTTAAGATATACAGAAGGTAGGAAACCTTTGTGCTAAAAACCAGTCTCCTTTGGGCAATGGGAGATGGTTCCATTTGGAATGTGCTAGAATGGTTTTGAATCCTGCCAATAACAATCACGGGCCCAAAAGAAATCAGTTGGTACTTGGCAAGCTTTCTGCCTCTTTTCCCAATTTTGCTGAGTCTCTCAGCAATCGGCAATAAACATATTAATGTACATAAGGACTTCATGATGGCTTGCTGCTGCATGGCAAGAGGACATGCTGATGTTACAGCTCTCTGAAGTATTCTTCCTTCTTTACATTTATATCTGTACTGCTCTTGAGGCTGGAGGTGGCAGCACACACTGAATAGATGAAAACAATGTGACAAGTGCAGTAAGATGGTGCTGCTGGACACAGAGGCTTAAAAGGCCCGTCCTTCTCTTCAACAGACCACAGCTGTGTGGGGAAAAGCTACCCTGCTGCTAATAACTTGATATGGACAAGGCTTCCCTGGAGGGGGTGGCTGAAAAACAACACATTTTGCTTTTAATCATGAACAATAAAGATTTTTATTCATTACCATAAGACTCTCTTCATGCCATAAAAACAAGAGTTGATCATGAAAACTGTGGTTACCCACACTTTTCCATTCATGATTAGTAGCCTCTGTTACAGATCATAGGATTTTTAAATTCAAAAGTGAATTCGTTTCCTAGGGATGATATAACTAAGTACTACAAATTGTGACTTAAATGACACAAATGTATTGTGTCACAGTTCTGGAGGTAAGAGGTCTGAGGTTAGGGTGTCAGGGGATTGGTTCCTTCTGAGGGCCAGGAGGGAGTCACCTCCATGCCTATCCCCTCTTTTCTGGTGGTTTGCACTCAATCCCTGGTGTTCTTTGGCTTGTAGACGCATGGTCTGCTCTCTGCCTTCATCCTCAAGTGTCCTTCCCTTAGTGTGCCTGTGCCTGTGTCCACCTTTCCCCTTTTAATAAAGACACCAGCCAGATTGGAGTACGGCCTGTCCTAATAACCTCATTTTAACTCAATTACCTCTGCAAAAACCTTATCTTCAAATAGGTGACATTCTGAGTTACTGGGCTTAAATATGTATATTTGAGGTGAGGGAACTACACAATTTAACTCCTACCAAAAGACTTGGCCTCCTGACTAGTCAGGATAGTTAACTAATTTATAGATTATATAGGTTCTTGATTTACTCTTTCCCCTTTTTTTTTTTGTGTGCTGCCCAGTTTGTTATAATTAGACTTTGGTCAGTAAAGGCAAAAACACAAAGTTGAAGCCAGTATATATCACTTTGTTGTACTAAGCTTTGGAATCAGGGAGGGGTCATGTGAGGATTTTAGTACAGGGTGTACACAGACAGATTCTTATCACAATCACAGATGTGGGATGGTGGCCGAATTAGATCTAGTTGACTAATTAGCAATGACTATGATGGTGTGAGGATTATTAATTCAACTTGAAATGGGGACCCAAAATACACAGTATGTCTTCTAATGACACTCACTGCTGTGTGATTTGATCATTTGACAACTTGCTTCATGGAGTCTGTGTAGATGGCAGGTTCTGCTCTGGGTTGTAAGGATGGAGACCACAGGGAGCCTGCTCTCCATAGGAAGTGTTGCAGCATCCCTGACTGGAGCCTTGGGACCTGGGCTGGCATTGATCTGCTGTCTGTGCTGGGTACCGACTGTGGGGTATGGGCTGCATACTGTCCAATATTTTTGCTTGCAGGTCAAAGGATGATGTGATTCTTCCAAGAATCTCCTTCTTCCCACTCTTCACCCCCTCATTTTTCCTTCTAACTCTAGCCCTCACTCATGTGAGACGTGTTGACTTTGCCCCACAGTTTCCATCTCATGAATTTCTTTTAAGGGAAATAGTTTTCACAGCTTTCTCCTAGGAAAACTATTCTGAAATTCCAACCACCAGAGTTTTTTCCAGACCATTCTAAAACTCAGCAGTAACTTCTTAAGGTATCTAGGCATTTAGAAAATGAAATTTCATTTTACTAATTGCCATGCTGCCTCTCTTTTCAAGGGCTGTGGTTTGGATTACGGGAGAGAGGCACCAGTGTGGATTACAACACAGGGCTGACCTTTTACCACCCAGCTGCAGCTTGAAAAACAAAACCAAATCCCATCTTACTAACCATACCTGCGTCTTTTCTGGGAAATACCCCAGAATGCAAGTTTGTTTGTTTTTTAAGATGGTTTTCCTTGCCTGGGAGAACAATCCTAAAACTTAAGTCAATAAAATTCTCATACTCCATAAGCATTTTGTCTCCTTGGGTCCAGCTTGAGGCTCTTCCTTCTCAAATATACACCAAGTGTCTTAGATAACCAGGGAAGGTTAGCAATCTTAATCTTATAATGTGAAAATAAAAGGCATAATTACAGCTAAAACCGGACACTATTTTTAAACCAGAAGAAGCAAAAACAGTTACAGAGAAGAAAAGAAACTAATTAGAATCATCTCTGGGGCAAATATGTCTTTGTCCTACTTCCTCCTCCTTTTCCCACTATTTTCTTCATTTCCATCCTCTGGCCCTCAGCATCCTCTATCTTGCCTCTCTGTAGCTATAGGACTATAATTCTATTGCAGCTTCTTCTACTAAAATAATAAAACTTTAAAAACAAATTTATTATCTTTGTGATAACTTTTCCCCCATCCCAAGAATAAAAGGAGGCTTTGGAGATGAGCTGACACTTAACCCAGTGAGTGAATTGCTGGTGGTTTTTAGTAAGGTGGCCTGGGTTGGCAGAGATGACTTTGCCTATTGATATGGACCCCATTAAGAATAATAGCTAATATCTATTTCACTCTTATTATGTACTTATACATTCGCTTGTTTCAATTTTATAATAACCCATAACAATACGGCTTCATTTTAAAGCAAGGAATTTGAGGATGAAAGGAATGATTAAGCACAGTTTCTTGGTGGGAAAAGAACCCAGATCTTTCTGACCCAAACATTAACTATGACCCTAGATCTAATAATAATAGGGGAGGTACCAGGAGAATAAGGAGGCAGAGATCATTTAGTGGGTTTGAAAACAGGTTTATTCAGGACTCTGAAGATAGAAATGCCAGGGAAAGCCATTAATGTCTAGTGTTATAGCCACAGAGAAGGGTGGATGTGAATTTGTCTATAGATGAGGCCTGGGGGAGGGTGAAAACTCAGGTTAAAACTTCAAATGTAGTCTGGTACCGGTGACTTATGCCTGAAATCCTAGCTACTTGGAAGGTTGAGATAGGGAGGATTGCATTTCAAGGCCAGCCAGGTGAAATAGTTCACTAGACCCCATTTCCTCAATAACCAGAGCAAAATGGACCAGAGGTGTGGCTCAAGTGGTAGAGTGCCTGCTTTGCAAGCATAAAACCCTGAGTTCAAACCTCAGTCCCACCAAAAAACAAATAAGCAAAAGACCCTTCGAAGGTGTACATGCAATGGAATACCACTCAGCCTTCAAAAGGGAAGAAGTCTGATCATGCATAATAACTTGGATGAGCCTCACAGACATTATGCTCAGTGAAAAAAGCCAGTTGCAGAAGGACAAATGTGGCATGATAACACTTTGCATGAGGATCTAAAATGGCCAAACTCCACAGAAGTACATTGCAGAATGACTGCTGTGAGGGGACAAGGTAAATTGAGAATGGAGAGCACTCAAGATGAGTCAAACCTAGAGAGCTGCCACTTAACATCGTGTTCATAACATTGAGTAGGTGGCTTAAAAATCTGTGAGGAGGCTACATCTCATATAAAGTATTCTTATCACAACAAAACAGAACATCCCTCAAATGTTCAATGGAATGGAGCCACTCAGTATGATTATGGACTTTTCCCAGTAGGAGGGCTGGCCGTGGTGGAGAAGGCCAAGACAAGATGGAACTGGAGTGGTGGCTTAGTGGGCAGAGAATCAGAGGACCCGGGAATGGGTGCTGGAGAGACGAAGAAGCTGCAGGGTTCTGGGGCTCTGCACAGGGAGAGAAGGGGGAAGGTCAGTAGCACAGTATCTGTGCTTTGCTGGGCTTTTCACCCTCACTGGTTATCTCTGGAGACAACACGGTTTCTACCTCCAGCTGTGATGCTGTTTTCCAGAAGAATAAGGATTCCGGTATGTCTGTCCCTTCGTGAGGCAAACACTTTCAAGGACACCCCCAGTAGCCTTGTGCTTATGTCTCACTGCTAGAATTATAACTCATTGTCACCCAAGGCTAAAAATACGGCTCAGAACAAAAAAAACCCAAAAAACCCAAAAAACCTTCTGGGATTATAGTTACAAGGAAGAAGGGAATGAGCAAGGGAACAAATCTATCTGTTGCTACTATTGTTATTCACACCTTATTGTAAATAACTCATCTGATTTCTTCTTACCTAAGACTAGTGATGCTGTAAGAAAGGAATTTTTGATAAGTATGTAGGATGGAAATAAACAAAACCAAGGTCTAGGATAGTTTCTATGTATTGTGTGGTTGAAGAAAACAGGTATATGAGTTCAAAGCTCAGATGGTTGTATAAATGGAAAACAGCCTGGCAGCTGGAGCCCTCAGGTAAAATGGGGCCAGGCATAGGGCAAAAATGATGAAAGCAGAAGGCAATGACAGTAATGATGAACCTGATTTATATTGTAATTTTGAACCTGATTTACATTGTAATTTTCCAGGATTGACAATGTCTCTGATATACCAGTTTCTAAAAATTTCTCAGACTTTTTTTGTTTTCCCTTTGCTATACAAACCTACTTTCAGAGATACTTGCTATTAAAAAAATATCCACCTGGAACACTTTCTAAGAGATTAAGAAAGATGCCAAATACTAGCAAACTACAGCACTACTGAGAATGAGGGTGGAGGGCCCTTGGAAACAGATGCTCCTGGTTGAGGTCACCACTGCTCCTGAAAGCCAGCCTGGCCATCTCCTTAGCTGTGTGTCCTCAAAGGGCTGAGGCCAGGATGACTTCCTAGACGCTGCTCCCCTGAGCTCCCGATTGCTAGGGCCAATCTTGAATTTGTAAATCAAGAACAAGGCTATTCCTAGCAAGTGTGAGGCCCTGAGTTCAAATCCCAGTACTTATTCCACCAATCCCCTCCAAATTAGAGCAAGGCCAAGCGTGAATTAGTGCAGCAGAAAGAGCCAAAACAGAGGGAGATCATGAATCATTTCATTTCGTTTCTGTTCTCTCGGGGTTTTTTTCTCAGTTAATTTTCCTTTATTTTCATTTTGGAAGTTTTTGGCTGTGAAAGCTTGGGTTTTCCCCACAGTGAGGTCAGGGCACTGGGCTTTGGAAACACCATTTATATTCTTGGTTCCTGTGATGGAGACAGCCGCTGGCAGTTCTCACAAGCAGACAAGGACTCTTTGTGACACCACCGTGGGTCACATCTTCTTCTGTGACTTGCCAAAGGTCATGGATGGAGCCAAGAAGGAACTGCCATGCTCAAGATCCCCGTCGACTTTGCATCCACAGGAGGCCCAGAGGAGGGGTTTTGCCCTTTAGCTAAGCTTGTATCACTTCCATCTCCAGCATTTGGCATCGAATCCTGAAAGATTATTTTTAAAGCTTCACTTATTTTAAGAAATTCTAGCCAGACGTGGTGGCTCATGCCTATAATTCTAGCTATGTGGAAGATGGAGATCAGGAGGATGATGGTTTGAGGCCAGCCCAGGCAAAAGTTCACAGGACCCCATCTCAACTGATAAAAAGTTGGGTGTGGTGGTGGGCCTGTCATCCCAGCTATGTAGGAAGTGTAAATAGGAGGATCGAGGTCCAGGCTAGCGCAGGTGTAAACACCTTTTGGAAAAATAATTAAAAACAAAAAGGGATGCTGGAGAAGTGGCTCAAGTGGTAGAGTGCCTGCTTAGTAAGGGTGAGGCCCTGAGTTCAGTCCCAGTACCACAAAAAAAAGAAAAGAAAAGGGCAGAGTGTATGGCTTAAGTGGCAGAACCTGCCTGACAAGCTCAAGGCCTGAGTTCAAACCCCAGTATTGCCAAATATATATATATAAATAAATAAATAGATTCTACTGATTCACCATGCTAAAGCTATTACTTCAGATTCTTAATATGTCAATAACAGTAATTTATGACAACATTATAACTCCTGACAACAGGTATATTTCTCTTCTGTGTCCTCAATTAAACGACCCCATACTGAGCTCTGCTTGCATGAATGACCCATTCCCCCATTTAAAGTCATGCTTCCTCTTTACAATGAGGTTTTTGTACCTAATAGTTTACTATTACATTCCCACCTTTGGGACACATGAAAAGAGGTTTTGAATCCAATAAAACATAATTATTTGGTGAAAGATAATGGAGACTTTCTAGTACTTTAGAATTGTGGTATTCAAATGAGATTGTTTTGTTACTTCCTTTCCCATTCCCAGACATTTAAACTATATTAAATGATTTTGAACAAAGAAATAAATGTCTGGGAATGGGAAAGGAAGTAAAGTTGAACAAATTACAATGAGTTGAAGCAGTCCTTAAGAAGGAGAAATTATTAGAACAGAAATGTATAGTTTAACTAGGTCACCTACTAAGGCAGTAGCAGAAAAACAATAGCAATATTTATACCCAGTTTCCCCAGACTTAGGGTCCTATGGGAGCATAGGGCAGTGATCTTTTTCAGATCATCAACATTTGCTTCTCCATCCAGTACAATTAGTTATACATCATCATCCATACCTTGTTCCACTGTAACAGCTCCTAGTTGCCTATCACTGACTGCCACGACCTGAATGTTTGTGTCCTCTCAAAATTCGTATGTTGAAATCCTAACCCCCAGGGTGATGGTGATAGGAGATGAGGTCTTTTGGGAGGTGATTAGGTCATGAAGGCAGAGCTCTCATGAATGGGATTAGTGCCCTTATAGAAGAGAATCTTGAGCTCTCTTTCATGTCTTCCATCACATGAGGATAGAGCAAAAAGGTGCCAACTATTAGCCAGAAAGCAGCCCTCCCTAGCCACTATATCTGCTTTGATTTTGAACTTCCTAGCTTTCAGAACTTTGAGAATAAATTTATATTATTTTTAAGCTACCCCAGTTTATGGTATTCTCTTATGGTAACAACCCTTAATAAATGGACTTCTTAGTACAATTAGTCCGATCAAGCAATTTCCAAAATTACAGGTCTGATTATGTCATCCCTTCATTACAAACCACCAAATGCCTGATCATCATCTTAAAAGAAAGAAAGAAAAAAAAAAAGCCAAACATCTCAGCATGACCTGCCTGTTGGGCTCCCCATACTCACCTCTCATTTATCACCAACCCATGATATCAACCTGTAGCCCTTGAATTGGCTGGGTTGTTTCACACCTCTCTGTGGACTGTTTCCTTCTTTCTCTTACTCCCCTGGTGACCCCATCCCTAGCCTTCCAAACTCAATTGAAGATTAAGACCCTTGGGAGCCCTCTGTCCCTTCTTTTTGTCACTGACTTGGTCGGCTTCTACTATAACCCCTCTTCCTCCAGTGGTGTTATCCCACTCACACATTGGGCTCTGGTAGAAACAGGGGCTAGTTCATTTACATGTCATGCATCTCGGAACCATCTGGTCCCAATCCATATCTGTGAAAATGAGTGGGTGAACAAAGAGGATTATAGGACCTTTTCAAATGGTGGGGCTGAGAGGTGTTGAATGACCTTGAATTCTAAATTGTATGTGGATTTAAGTTCCAAATACTATGTAACATTTTTAGAGAGACCCCCTTTCTGGTCCCAAATCTACTGAGGCAGAACCTTTTGAGGGTCAGCAATCTGTGTTTGAACAAGTCCTCCAGGTGACTCAGAGGCAGCTCCAAGGTGAGAACTCCAGCCCTCAGGAGAAAGAAGTCAGACTTTGGTAATGTACTGCTGTCCTAGTTTGGGTTGAGTGTGGAGTGATGAGTTTACACAAGCTCACCTGTATGAGGAATTTGCCAACCAACCACCTTCAATTTACTTTAGCACCTAAGACCTTCACCCTCCCTCCTACTCAGCTCTACCATCCTCTTTTGAACTGAACTTCACATACCCCTCTGCAGAACAGAGAGTTCTGGAGGATAAGATCTAGAGCTTTTGATAAATGTGAAAAGAAATTTCTGGAATGAAAAAGGCCTGTTTATGTTGGAAGGAGTCCATAGGCCTTTGGGTTTGGCCTGCTTCACTAGGGAGAGGGAAGAAGACAGCTGTAAGTAGTGGACAGATGGCCTTGAAGTTGGGGATGCCCAAATATTGCAAGTGACACACTTAGACTAAAACATTATTTGTCGTTTATCTAAAATTCAACCTGGACTGGGTGTCCTGTCCTTTTATTTACTAAATCTGGCAACCCTGGGGTAGAAACAAATTCCATGGAGGGGTTTTGTTTGCCACCCTATTGTTTTAATAAAGGCCATTTCTGAGTGGAAAAAGGACACTGGGTGATGTGGAGCTCTGAGGGAAATCCCTTCTAATGAGGAGAGGGGTGGCAGGAGAGATGAGGTCTGCTGCTAATTGCTGATGTGCCTCAGATTCTCACCTCAGGAGCAGGACAGGAAATTGTCTCCCTTGCTCCCCACCCAGGTGTCCCTGGAGGTGAAGCTGTGGTCACTGGCCACTTCCTGTGCATTGGTTGCACAAGCTTGAGACAGATAAGGTATAAAAGCAATGACTATCCTTTCTAGGATTTTTTGGTGGTTTTTGTTTGTTTTTTCAAACTGGTATTTGTAGGGTAAGGAGGCTTTACTAAATTTAGCAAGTAAGTTGGATCTTTATAGTATTTGCTTATTTTCACCCCTTTGAAAATGCTTAGCAGTTGAATTATTTAAACTAGAAAGAGAAGAGGGAGTTAGAAAGGAGGGCTGCCTGCCCCAGGCACAGCCAGGGGAGGGTGCTAAATGTGGTTATCAAGAGATCAAAGAGCCCAGGAGAGACTCCTTTGATCTGATGCTTGTCAGAGTTGCAATTAGTTCTTTGAGACGATCCCTCCCTTCTTCAGTATTTCTTCTTTCTTGTGGACACCTGGAAGTACTAGACCAAGGCGTGCCCTGGAAAAAGTCCTCCTGGCTATGGAAAATCCAAGTGTGCCCTAGGACATGAAAGACATAATCTCTCCCAGAGGAAAACCCCTTTTATATAAATACAGTTGCTTTCATTTATTATTTTTGAGGGGTGAAAAGGGAAATGTGACTCCCCCATACTTGCAAATGCATGCCCCAGTGTGTGAGCTGATATACATTGCACTGTTGTTTTAATGCTTTTCCTTTGATACAAATAGGGAAAGTATCCATTGGCAGGGACTATTGATTGCCTGGATTTTCCAGATGTTTATTGAGGGGAGCAGGGAGAAAGACCCAGAGGAGGATTATCAATTCTAAGCAAAGTCTTCATCCCCAAGCCATCCCCTTCTGATTTCTTTGATATTTTATTTGCTAAATAATATAGGTCGACACAATTGCATTTAGAGCCCTGTCTGTCTTTCTGATAGCTAGAAAAGCTGCTTATACCAGGCCTTTAAGACCTTGTTTATGGCAATCCTCTAAAAAGCCTTAGTCTTTTACTGAGGATATTTTATACTACTTGTTCTAGTCCGAAAGTACAAGAATAATGGGTCCATTTCTGCAGCAGAGCCAAACACTGCTTGTCTATCAGTCTCTGTGTGGTTTGTTTGCCTAATGGACAAGGTTTGATATATCTGTTTCCTAATCCCAAACCACTGAAATATTGGTTCTCATCCTGACCTGGCCTCCTGGGAATGGAGCCAGCATATCTGTATCTCTGGGCTCTGAATTTAGTCTGTCTCCCTGCTGACCTAGCCTGTGAACACCAGGATGAGATTAGATTTGTTTGAGAGGGTGGGGAATGTAAATCCCTGTGAAAGAGCTGTCTGGCCTCATTTCTACTTGACAGAATGGGGCGACCATTCTGGACATTTTTAGCCAGTGTTATCACTTATTTACCCTAATATCTTTTGGCTTCTTTTTTCCTACTTGATTTTAATATATAGAGGCTGTCCAGTGAAAATAAGAAAAGAAATCCTAGAAGAAGATTCATTTGAATGTATGAATAAGATTGTCTGAAAAACATAAAGTATTTATAAGAAAGTCCAGAAAAATGAATAATTTATACTACGTCAAAGATGCTTGCTCACAGAAACATATTAGAGGCCTTTACATTGCTTCTGTGATGTTGAATACAGATCCAAGATGGTTTGGAGCCAGGCTGTCACAACCTGGTGCTAGGTGCAGGATCTAATGGGCTATAATTCCAACCTATATAGATGGTGAGGTAGGGAATACTTCTACAAGTGACCATGTATCATACACCAACCCAATCTCTTAAGGCCATGATAAGACTTAGGAAATAGAACAAAGGTGAACCCTGAGACTAATAGGCTTCCCATAACACACTTAATGTCTCGATTCCCTTCCTTCATCCTCATCTCCTCCATCATGTTCCCGGTTTGTACAATTCAATCATTCTCCTGGACCTGGAGAAAAGAGGCTGGTGGGCCTCTTTTCTCTCAGTCTGTGCTTTCCAACACTTATACTCCATCCTATTGCCAGACTAAGGTTTTGAAAACACCTACCTATGTATAATACTCCAGAACTCCCTAGTACTCAGAATCCCATGCTGCTAATCTACCATATACAATCATCCACAGTCTGACCCTCTTCCCGCTGTAGACTTGGCTTTTTTCCAACTTCACTTCTAGAAATACTGAAGTGTTACATTCCATGTTTGCCTCTGCTAATTTTTCTTGGAGGTCCATTCTTTTATTTTCTTTTTCTCCCGACTTTTCTCCTTTGGGACTGCCCTCAAAGATACCTCCCCCAGGACTCCTTTCACAATTGTTCCCTTCTCCTACCATTAAATACCCATTCTTTGTCCTTCCTCACTGGTCCCTATGTTTACTTCCATAGCAGCCCTCACTCTAGGTACTGATCTGTTGACCCATCCATCTCACAACTCCACCCCAATTTCCATGAGAGTAGAAATAAGCCTCACTCAGCTATATGCCCAGTGACTAACTCAGTACATGAAGCAGAGAAGGTGCTCATGACTGTTTCTGAGCTAAAAATAGGCTGAGAATAGAAAAGGAAAAATAAAGACAAAAGAAATGGGCATTGATGACATTCTACTTTTGTTAACAAATCTTTGGAAAAGGATTATCGTCTCCATTTTACTGATGAGGAAACTGAGGGACATAGAGATGAAGAGCTTGGTCAAGTGTCATAAATAGTAAATGGAGAAAATGTAACTCAACTGGGTCACCTTGAACATATCCAGGAAAGGATCAAGAAGGGTCAATAAATAATGTCTGAATTAAAACATTATTCTTGAGTGGGGTCATCATTAAATCACATGTAAGAAGAGACTATCTAATATGTCCTCTTCCTTGTGTAAGACTTTATCTTATTTTTAATTTGACATCATAAAATTGGGTAGTAGTCTCCTGGTTTTACAACATTTATTTGTTAGTTCATTCAATAAATATTTACTGGTATTTATTATATGCCAGATACCACGCACAAAGGGCTGTTATTTAAAGCAAGTCAACTTGCTCTAATGAAGTTTTTGTGGAAAATAATCTATGTAGAAAAATTCTTCTATAATGTAGAATGCACTAGTCATTGACTCGCAAGTGAATGAGATATTTTATCAACTAGACTCCCAGAAATTGCGTACCCTGGTAGGTACAAAGAGGTAGATCTAGAAGCATTTATGGATTGCTAAGGAGTTCCTGTATCTTTTGAGTTTGTCAATTACAACAGAAAGGACTATACAAATTAAAGGAAATTAATGAAAATATATTAGTTGGCTCAGAGAACCACTAGGACAGGTGGAGTAGGCATGGGAGTTGGGCAGAAAGTGAAGCAATGCATCTAACCCCTGTGTAACATTTCTTTGTAGAATGGCTAGTGAGGTCGCTGGTGAGCCACTGTTCTCACCAGTCAACATGGTCTGGCTAGCTCCTCGTACTGAACTCAGATATCGCTAGTACTATTGCTACCATCAGAAGAAAATTACCTTCTGCCCTCATATCCTAATGTCACCACCTCTTGTTCCTTATGGGCACATTAACTGGTGAGCCCTGGGCACGTGAGTCTGTGCCCTACTGCAAGGGATGTTGGAAATGTGGTCACCTAACTGTCATACTACAGAGGATGAGGGCTATGCCCACCCCACCCCACCCCACCCCACCAGAAGACTCAGACATAGGTAGGCATGACGCCCAATGTCAACAATCACAACAGATTTTTTTTAAGTTTAGGATTGGGATAACTCACCAATGGGCCACATCATACAATAGGAAAAGAAGTAAGTATCTTTTTCTGACATTACTAAATTAAATTACTGAAATGTCTTTGGTAGTTAGACTTACCTAATTTTATAGAAAAGGTTTTATCGAAATAGTAATCAAAATATAATCTAGTGCTTTTCTCTTTGGAACTAACAAAAATGAAAACAATGAAATAATAATACATTGGAAAAACATCTGGTTTTCTTCCTCCCTCTTTCATCTCTTTTTTTCCTCCCTCCTTTCCTTCCTCCCTTCTTCCCTTCCTTCAACAAATACTCACCAAGTGCCTATTATATGTCAGACATTATAGTTGGTACGAGAAACCAAAAATACTTAAGATATGCCTAGATGGCATACTGAAACAACATCATGGTGGAGAGACTCAAACCAAATAATGGCCCTGAAATGTTAGCAGTGATGGGATACAAATCTACATCAAGTTCAACTGAGACACAAAAGTTGAACTATTCCCTTTCTCCCTGTGGAATTGAGAAGTTAGAAAAAGCTTCAGGGAGAAAAGGATGCAGCAGGCTGAAAGCAGAGGGAACACGTGATGACAGAATAGGGGCATGAAAAAGAGGTGAGAAGCTGGAGGACCTATAAGGGATATATGGATGGCTGGGTTAGAGAGTCTGGGAAAGAGGTGGCTGGTGGACCAGAAAAACAGAACAAGGCCCTCATTGCATGCAAGGGGTTCAGATTTATATGTTCAAAAGATCACTTTGGTATCAGGGAGGAAAAAGATCTAAAGTGGTTCAAAGCCAGGGGTCTAATCAGGAGAATCCTGTGGTCTAGTGGAAGATGGGATGATCCTAAAGGGCCTTGGTATGGTGGGAATGGAAAGGAGGTGAGCAAACAACTTTTATGAGCTGGACTCTGAAGAATTTCGTATGGCCGAGGGGCTGAAGCTGGTGGTACCATTCTCCAGAGAACCTGGGAGGAATAATTAGTCAGCTTTATTTGGGAGAACAGACTGGTTAGGTGGAACCTAAGGTAACATAGTAAGTTTCGATCATGTTGACTTTCAAGTGCCTTTGGGTTTTTCTGGGGAGATTGGTGGTTGAACATAAAAGGCAAGTGTTTAAGTGTGAGAGATCCAGGTTTAGGATAAAAAATAGACTTATTTCTGGAGTTATCTTACCAAGAAATCCCTAGACTCTTCTTATAGTTAGAAGAGACTTAATAACATATGCCCAAAGTGTGAAACTGGAAAATTCAGGCTTAGTCTCTAAAATTCTATGGAGGTGTTAACTTTGCACCCTCCTAAATCTTAGGGTTTTTTTTGTTTTTTTTTTAAGTAGTAGAGTTTGAATCAAGGTTTTGTGCTTGCTACACAAGTGCTCTATCACTTTAGCCATGCTTCCAGCCCTTTTGCTCTGGTTATTTTGTAGATAGGGTCTCTCTTTTTTTGCTCAGGACAGACTGGACCACAATCCTCCTATTTTATGCTTCCCACTGTAGCTGGGATAACAGGTGCTCACCATCACACCCAGCTTTTTTCTGTTGAGATTGGGCTCACAGTCTTTCCTGTCCCAGGTGGCCTGGAGCTGTGAGCCTCCTGATCTCAGCCTCCCAAGTAGCTAGGATTTATAGGCATGAGCCACTAGTGCTCAGCAGTATTGGGATTTTGAACTCAAGCCTTGTGCTTGGTAGGAAAAGTGCTCTACCACGTGAACCACACCCCCGGACACCCCCTTTTTTGCATTAGTTATTTTTCAGATAGGGTCTCATGATTTTTGTCCAGGCCTAGCCTTGGACTACGATCTTCTACCTACACCTCCTGTAGACTAAAGTTGAAAAAAGTTTACATTTTGGGGATGTCACAAGTTTTGACAATGACAAGAATAGTGAATTGACAGCTCTGTGTCCTTCCATACAAATCTACCCATTATTTGCTTTGTGAAGGGAATAAATTAATTTGAATTTGACTTGTTGTCTATAAATCTCTAAATGATCTCTGTGGTTTCATTGGGTGCAAAATTCACCTGAATGACTAGGGTCCACTCGGCTAGAAATGAAGCTACATTCTTTTGCTATCTACCATGAGGTCCTCACCATAGCTGAGCAAATGCTGGCGTCAAGTCTTCGAACTTTTAGAACTGTTAGCTAAATAAACCTTGTGTCGTTATAAGTTCACACCCTGAGGTATTTTGTTATAGTAACAGAAAATAAACTAATATGGTCAGTCTCCAATCTACCAGAGAGTAGTTCGTGGACTTACTTACTTTACATTGAAGTTATTCTTTCCAGAGTTTCCCTTACTTGCTTTCTGTAGGATAGTGCAGAGGTTGACAAATTTTCAATGCCTACCTTCTTCCATTGAAACTCAAATTTTAAAATTCTGATTAACAACATATAAAACAAAGACACAGAAGGTAGAATATGAGAATCTTACTCTGAGAAGTAAAACTCTTATCTGTTAGTATTCCATTCAGCAGATGCAGTCACTGGCTGAACACCATCTGCCAACATTCAGCATTTAGAGCTTGTGGGAAATTCTTGTGGTCTGTAGATGGGGGTGTGTGTGTCTATCTTTATGACAGGAAAGTTGGGTAGTGGTCACTACCACCCACCCAGTGATCTCTCATGCTGTGAATTGGTCCTTCCTGCTTTCTCTGTCCTAAGAGATAAATGGGAAGGCCAACCACAGGCTGTCCACAGAGAGCTGGGGAGAGAATGTCCACCCCACAGCATCACCAAAGAGTGGGAGGAGCTGGGTAATTTTCAGAGAAGAAAAAGAGTAGCTTTGCAAGTCAGCTTGGGGAGAACACACAGGGGTGATGCATAAGAAGGCAGAATAATTAGAAAAACATTGCTGTTGCTTGCACAACTGTTCTCTGCCTATGTGTCTTCCACCAGGAGACTGTCCTTACCTGCAGTAATGCCACTGACATGCATCACTGAAGTGATTTCTTGCTATTTCTGAGCCCAACATGGTTTCTACCATTAGCTATCTGTAACAAAGTACTGACACAATAGCCTGAAATGCAAGAGATTTTTATTTTCCTAAAAATCACATGTCAGTACAGAGCCAGAGAAGAGGCTTGTATTGGATGATTTTTGTTGCCCTAAATTTAAACAGCTGTGTTTTTTTTTTTTTACAGTAACTACACTATCCTAGTTAGCTTTTTGAAATGAAGACTTTGAATTTTATTGGAAAATCAACATTTCATTTTTAAAGCTAAAAGTAATATCTTCTACCTTGTTGTTTTCTAAAAATGAATTCTTTGAGAACCAGAATCCTGGTTTTGCTTTAATTCATCTTGTTTGTTGGGCAGCCCATAAAGACAGAGTCCAGAAGATAGATTTCAGCCCCTGCAGACTGGTTTAAGAACCATGATACACACAGTTGGTAGCTCCAGAACCTTCCCACTTCTCTAATGCCAGACTAAGAAGGTGACTTGCTGATCCTTGGTTTATTAATTAGAAGCTTTCTGGAACAAACCATGTAAAGAGAAAGGGTACATTTTTATAACTAGTGGTTGTCATAATTAAAGTTATTAGTTAAGGAAGGGCTGTTACTGGGAGCAAAACAATCAGAAAGAAGTTTTAGCAATTAAGTCAAATTCACTGTGGTGGTGAGTTTTTTTTCTCCTCTCTTTCTGAAAAACAAAACAGCCTCAGGCTAGTGTTCTGTACTTCTCAAAGATCATCGTGACTCTGCAGAGGCTGGAGAGCAAACAGTGAACAGTGAACTGTGCTGTTGACTCTATCAGTAGGTTAATTAAGAAAGCTGTTAGTGGTGAGAAAAAAGCCACACGTTTTCAGTTCATATTGACAAAATCCATGACATCGGCAGAACTGATGTTTGTTCAATACTAAGAAGACATGCTAGAGGCATTTAGGGGAAAAGGCTGACAAAGGAATCTTAAAGTCCAGTACAGAATGTCTCATATTAATGTTAGCAGAGGTGATCATTTGAAATTCCACATCCTTTCCTTCTCCTATAAATTACATAAGCAAAGGTGTTCAGTACCTCAGCTCTGCTCTGAAAAGTGTAGTCTATAGAAAATGGAGTAATCTCAAAGGGGCACTGGTTTGGGATTGGACTGGACTCTGGCCCTAGGTCTGCAACTACTGTGCTGTGAGGTGGGGACAGTGGGTTTGACTCTGGGTTTCCATTTCTAGGCTCCTCTTCAGTACAGTCCTGACTGAGGAACACATGCCTGCCTTTCCCATGTGGTTTCTTCCTTGGGATAAATGTACTCACGTCCCATGGGATGGTAGGAGTACATTGCTCACAGGCTTTGTCTCTCCATCTGCGGGCTGAGTGAGATGGAGTCCCTCCCACAACTTCTGCGGGGCTGGACCAAGACTAGTGAGTGGTTGAGAGGAGATAGCACTGGGCATAGTCCTGAAGCCAACCTTGGCCAGGAAAAGGCTCCCAGGGCCTTGACTAAACCTTATTTCACTAATCATGGGATTTGGCTGTCCTGCTTCTCTTTCCCCAGCCACCACTCATTCCTACTCACCGCCCCCCCTCCCCCCACCAGTGTTTATCCCTGGGAAGCAGGGATAAACCTTTTCCTCATGCTACAGGTAAGCACACAGGGCTTGTGAAATTGCTAAGGGCACTGGAGTTAGCCTATACTCCCTCCTCCCTTTCTACTCTAGTGAAGCCACCATGGTTGGTAAGTGGCCTGGGGCAGGAGCCACTAGAGGAAAAAGAAAGCCAAAGAGAAGGGACCTCTCTCACTTGGTCCAGGAGGGAAGGGAGCTCTAACGAATGCATTCATTGTGTTTTAACACAGCTAACTCACTACCTCAGATATGGGTTTGCAGCATGATTTCTTAAGGTCTTTCTTATCCATCAATATCTGAGCATCTTTAGTGACCTAATCTTTAAATTTAATCCAGTAAGATTTTGGACTTTTTAACAATTTGGTAGTAGAAGAGAAAAAAATTGACTCCCAAAGATGAATTTGGAGATTCAAGAAATAAAAAATAAATTCAAATAATCCCACTTTCTTGGTGCCTAGGAGCAAGGGTACTGTGCCTGGACAAAGTGCCTAGATGGCATACTGAAAAACCCAAATAAAAAAAGAGAGGAAGTAGACAGAGCCTATAAGTTACTTGGAAGGATCTCAGGACACCCTGGCAACATCTGAATAGCAAGAGTAGAAGAAGGAGATGATGAGGACCTGGAATGAACATTATTGGAGACACTGGTCTCAGAAAACATAGAAGGAGGTAAAAACTCAACTTGGGGGAACTAAGAACACCATGAAGTAAATAAAAGTGCAATCCCAGAACAAATTTCTATGCCAGAGGCACACAAAGGACCTTATTGCTATTAAACAGGGCCAATCTGAGTAGCATGAGATATTATTGGCTTGTTATCTCTACTTCATTCTGTTTACCCCTCAAATTTGCTCCATATGATGGTCCAGTTTAGTGGAATTGACCAAATGCCACAGAAAAGGAGAAAAGAAAGGGGCACTACTCAAAATGAAGCAGAAGGAAAGCTAGTACATATTATAGACATAAATAAGACAACGTATTTTTGAGACTAAATCACATATCAGGTGCAGATATGATCTCTTCATTTCCATAGGTTCCTTCTTCTAAGTCTCTGAGCATCAAGCTCTTGATTATAAAATTTCTCTGATCAAAATCCTGTATGGCTTCTGGCACTTACTCAGCTAGATGCACATATATGTTAGATAAACTTAAAAATACAGCAAACCTGTGACAGTACATAGAGGGAATATGATGACTTTCGGTCCTCATAGTAGATATGACTGATTGTCCATCCATGGCCTATCTCTTTTCTTCATTCCTGTATGTTATGAGCATCTTTATTTTGCTCATATATGTACTTTACCCACACATAGAGGTACATTTGGGGGAAAGGAGAGGGCTTGATTGGTCTAAGAATAATCAAAACCACTTGTTCTGGAATGTGGTAGAACTGAGTTCTGGCCAATGAGACCAGGGCTCTGTAAAAGTTTCCTTGCTCCTGAGAGAGTCACAAGGAAAGGCAAAAACCTGTCTTTGGACATTGCCATGTTTGACCACCATTCCTAGAAGTTAACCATCTCCAAAGTTGGGTGAGCAGAGAGGTAGAAAGAACCTAGGTCCTTCATGGATTCAAGCTGCTGAAGTGACTAAATCATAAGCCCATCCCACCTCTGGAGATCCCATTAGGGAAAGGCCATCAGTCTCTTCATTTTATATCAGTTTTTCAGCTGCCAAAAGTATTTTAGTATTTTGAACAATAATGTTTGTTGTGATTCAGGTGGAGATCTCCCAAAAGTCCATGTGTTAAAAGCTTGGTCCCTAGAGTTGTGCTACTGGGGATTGCTGAAGACCTTTAGGAGGTGGAGCCTTATGGGAAGTTCTTAGTTATTAGGGGCATGCCCTTGGAAGGGGTAGTGGAATCCTTGTCTGCTTGTCTCTCTCTCTCTCAACCCCCTCTGTGCCTCCTGGCTCATGATATGAGTGGTTTGCTCTACTTGTACTCACTGCCATTGTCATCTGGTGCCTTCAAGAGAGGCCCAAAGTGATAGGGTTTCCTGATCTTCAACTGGGACTTCCAGACCGTTAGCTAAACAAACTTTTTATAAGTTAATTATCTCAGCTATTTGTTGTAGTAATTGAAAGTTGACTAATACTTCACTGTACTGTTTTAACCTCATTCCAATATGGATTTTTCAATTTTTTTTAAGAGGTATGGGGGTTTGAACTCAGGCCTCATGCTTGCTTGGCAGGTAGTCTACCACTTGAGCCCCTCCACCAGCTCTTTTTGTGTTGGGTGTTTTCAAGATGGGGTCTCAAGAACTATTTGCCCAAGCTGGCTTCAAACCACAATCCTCCTGATCTCTGCCTCCTGAATAGTTAAGATTACAGGCATTAGCCACTAGTGTCCAGTTCTAGTCTAGATCTTAACATTTCAGGGTCTCCCATCAGCACACTTGTGTTTTTCTGTAAATATTGCCAGTTATAACTATGGCTATATGTTTTTTAACTCCCTAAAACCTCATTATCTCTAAGAAGTCTTTCCTTATAACTGCTGCCAGAAAAGTTTTCCCTTCTGTGAATGCCACATGCCCTTTTCATGTACAGTTGTCTCTTGGTATTCACAAGGAATTGGGTCCAGGACCCTCAAGGACACCAAATTCAAGGATGCTGGAGTCCCTTCTATAAAATGCATGGTATTTGCTTAAAACCTATGTTCACTCTCGCATCAGTTTTGAATCATCTCTAGATTACTTATAATATCTAATATAATGTAAACACTATCTAAAAAGCTACTATACTGTATTGTTTGAGGGAATGATAACAAGAAAAAAAGTCTGCATGAGTTCAGTACAGATGTAATAAAAAAAATTTTCAATCCACAGTTGGTTGAATACACAGATGCAAACACATGGATACAGAGGGCCAATTATATAGTTCTTAGGCACTTTTAATATTCAAATTTGCATCAGTTATTTATGTGAATATCATATCTTTTTTACTAACTAGAAAGTTGTTAGAAACATGGGCAGATTCATCTATCTTTGTATTTACTCCCACCTAGGATAGAGTCCTGTGTTTAACATAAAGCACTCAAAGATTGTTGAAGGCAATCAGATATTACTAGATTGATTTACCATCCACCCTCTGAGAACTCAGCAAAAACTAATTGGTATAATAATAAAAATGAGCATACTAATTATGCAGCTGATTTTTAAAATGTCACCTCCATGTGAGAAATGTACAAAATGAAATTTTAACAATATGATCTCTCTGGCAGGTCTGACTGAATAAATTTTAATGATAACTGTTGAATTATGTTGTAAATAATAGTATCGATTGCCTGGGGAAGCTCTTTGCATTTAAAATATAAGAGCAAATCATCCAGAGAGCCTGGCTGTAGTTTCCAGTTGAATGAAACAGTCAGATGTCCAAATTCCAACAGCAAAATGGGAACAAAAGAAGTGCAGAACTTGTGCCCTCAATTCACTTGATGAAGATATACCAAATTCAGGAGAATGGTTACCTCTAAGAGAGAAGAGAAGGAATAAGATGAGGGGAGAGATGCCCATTCCATCTGGAATCTTTTATAGGATGTTGGGTATATGGGGTGTCTGTATTATTCTCGTCTGTGATTTTCTGCATGTATAAAATGTTCTAAATCAAAATAAAATGAATAAAATATGATGAAGTTAAAATGTCACTCTAATTCTGGTTGTATCCTTCCAGCAAGACAGATGAGCAATCTGTAAATAATGTTGTTGGTTTAAAAAGAAAAAAACTCCATAAAACAGAATGCAAGGCTGGCAACCTATGATTTTTGAGAATAATCACAACTCTATGTCTCTTCGCAGCATGAAGTACAATTCTCATCTCAAGCCAAGATGGTGGCTCCCAAATTCATTAGGTTCATCACAGTATTATAAATCTTATCAGCCAACTCACCCTTGAATTTTGGCTGGGTATAGAATTCTTGGCTCAGTTCTTTTCCTTTATAAGCTATTGTTCTTATTGTATTCTTTTATCAGTGATATCAGGTCTAATACTAATCTGATTCTTGTTCCTTTGTGGGGTTGTATGTTTCGTTCTTGCTTGAGGCTGTTAGGATTTTCTTTGAAGTTTTGCTGCAGCATGTCTGTGTAGAGGTTGTTTTACCCAAAAATTATTTGCCCTACTCATCTGCTTTCAGATCAAGAACTAATGCTTCCCTTCAAAACTGAGAAATTTTTCTATTCATTGCTGAAATATTGGCTCTCTTTTAATCTCTCTATCCAGTTAATTTAGAAATCATATGAAAAAGGTTTTTGTTACTTTTGTGTCTATTATTTATATCACTGTCTAGCTCACATTTTACAGCTCCTATCTTTCTGTGTAATACTTAGAATAAATTTTCATTCAAACTTCAAATTTACTAGTTAATGAGTCAATTATTTTCTTATGGCTTTCTTTAATTTTATTTTTAATATAAATAAAATTTATAGCTATTACATGTAAGTCCAAATAATATTGACAGACATATCCACCTACAATGTTTCAGTGAAAGCTTTTTTTGATCACTCTAAAATCTTCCTATACCAACCTGATGTTAGGATCCCTCCTTAAAGAGGCAAACCCTTTATTTATGACTCACTTTGAGCTTTGTATATAGTGCAAGGTATTGACTTAGTTCATGTGTGTATTTGTATGTACACACAATTGTTATAGTGTCATTTGTCGAACCTCTGTGTCCCTTTAGGTATTCTTTTTTGTATCTAAAAATTGTTGCTCTATGAATTATATTATGAATACTTACATACTTAAATTAATAGTGTACAATATCATATAAAAGATGAGAGTCTTACAAAGGTCTATATCGCTACACCATCCTGTATGAACTGTCATATATTTTATTTCTGTATGTGTTATAAAATTCAAAACACAATGTTTTTACAGTTGATTTAAAAAATCAACTTTTCAATAATAGTCTTCCTCTAAAGAAATTTATAAAGCAAAAATGGCAGGCTTTTCTATTTACCCACTTATTTGCTATGATTGATGATATTCATCTCTTTCCTTTTTGTCTGGGTTTCCATCTGTTATAAATTTCCCTCCAATCTGAATAAATTGTTTTAGCATTTCTTGAAGTGTAGGTCTACTGGTTATGAAGTCTCTTAGTTTTCTTTGATCTAGAAACTTAACTTCATTTATTGAAGAATATTTTCACTGGCTGTGGAATCCTAAGTCGCAGTATTTTCTGGTTTACAGGTATCTACATTGTTTTCTGTGAGCAGTGTTTTGTCATCCTATTCTTGCTCCTTGTTATACAATGTGGGTTTTTTTTTTTTTAAATTGTATGCTTTACAATTTTCTTAAACTTTATTTTCAGCAGTTTGACTATAATGTACCTATGCATGATTTTCTTGATGACTGATATTTTTCATCAGTTTTGGAAAATTCTCAGTTGTAACTCCTAAATTTTCCACCATTTTCTCCACCGTACTGTATCTCCATTTATAATATGCTAGACCACTTTATATGGTCCCATATATACTGATACATTTAATGGTAGTTTTTATTTCTATGAACATCAGTTTGGAAGATGTGTTCAAGTTCACTGACACTGTCTTCTATCATGTCCAATATGCTATGAAACCATTAGGGATCTTTTATTGCAGATACTTTCATCTCTGCATCCATCGGATCTTTTTTAAAATATAGTTTTACTATTTATATGACTGAGATTTCTCATTTCTTCCTTCATATTTATATATGTTTTCTTTCACATCCTTAAACATATTTATAATGGGTATTTTTAAATCCTTGCCTGCTAATCCCAATGTCTGGTTATTTCATATCTGTTTCCCCATTTTTCCCCTTGAGTATAGATCTAACCATCTGCTTCTTTGAAGGTCTAGTAATTTTTTTACTTGTGTAGCACATGCTAGCCTTGAGCTCACTGTCCTCAATCTTATGATCCTTCTGGGTCATCCTCCTGACTTCTGGGATTACAGGCATGAACTGCAGTGCTTGGTAGACCTAATAATATTTTATTTCATGCTAGACATTGTAGCTGATACATTGTGGAGGGAATCAATTGTGTTCTTTTCCTTTAAAGTGTTAAATTTTGTTTCAGTAGGCAGTTGTATAACTGTATAACAAAGTCATGATCTAATCACTTTGTTTTAGGTTTGGTAGGGTGGTCTGTCTATTTCTTTTGTCTTTTGCTTTTTTTTGTGGCATGGGGTTTGAACTCAGGGCTTCATGCTTGCTAAGCAAGCACTCTACTGATTGAGCCAAATCTCCAGTCCCCCCCAGAGTGGTCTATTTCTATTTTGTCCTGAACCTAGGCTTTGGCCTATACCTTAGGGCATGGTTTTTACTCATAGGGTGGGGCTTCTCTAGTATCTAAATCTAATTAATTTGTCTTCCCAAAGCTTCTCATGACTAGGTCTTAATTCCAAAGCCCCCACACTCTGTATGATCTCTAAAATCTCTGTTCAGCTCCCAGTAGCAGGCTTCATGGAATCAGAACTTGTACATGGACTTCCCAATTCTTGGTCCAAGATCTGCGAATTTCTGTGTAGTTCCCCCCTTTCTATTGTTTGCTTCCACCAATTCGAGCTGCCTCCAAAATATTTTTTGAATAATAATCATAAATCATATGAGCATAGCAGACAGCTTGACCTTATTTCTTATTTTAATGGAAATTTCTTTAGTATTTTATCACTTATTGGTTTCTATTAAAACTGTCAAATTGGTTTCTATCTTATTTAGGAATTTCCTTCTCTTCTTATTTTTGTTTAGAAACTTTCCAATAGATACCTGTTGGATCGTATCAATTATTCTTTTGTCATATATTGGTATAATCTTATATTCTCCCTTAATTTATTAATGTAATATACTGTGATGATAAAATTCCCAAGGCTGAGTTATTTTTGGATTCCTGTAATGAGTCCTTATGTTATATTACTATTAGGTGTGCTTCTAAAATTTTCAGGTCCTTAATATTTAAATTACTAAAACATAATAATAAGTTTAAAAATAGAGAATTCCTAAAAAAAAAAGGAAAAATATTTACATACTTAAACCTACAGAAGTAGGTTGATTAATTATAGTGAAGCAGTTTCTTCTTGTGTTTCTAAGATGATTGCATATTAAATACTGAATTGCTGTTGTGAACTGAGAAACTAAGTTAGCATTCTAGCTCTGTCACCTATGAACCAAGTGACATTGTTTAATCCCTTACAGTCTGTGCTTCAGTTTCCTTCTCTGTAAAATGAGGATTGAAATCATGCCTATCATGCGAGGTTCATGTGAGCATTAAATCTGGTGGTAGGTGTGAATTTTTTGTAAACAACAAGCTTTTGGATAATGTCAGTGGCCACTCTGTATGATTAGTGGTCATTAGTATCAACCATCAACTAACCAGGTTCACTGTCCTGGATGCTGGGGAGTTCCCTATGAGAGGCACATGTTTGAGAAGGCAGGAAAGGCAAGAAATAACCCATTCTCAATTCCAGAAGAAAGGAACTTTTTTTTTCTTTAGAAAAAGAGAAGTGAAAATTTGTCCTTTAGTGGGAAAGTGGTATAGGAAAGTCACTTCTGGAGACTAGGTCTATGGCAAAAGTAGAGCACTCACCCTACTTTTAATATCCCTGTTGGGGCTGTTTTACTTTTTCCTGAAGAAACAATGAAAAATTATATTAACGTTCCAATTCGATTATCTTAAAGTTTGAACTGGAAGTTGTACGGCCAAAAACATTTTTTAAAAAAATTCATTCTAGATTTTAAAAACATTTACAAGAATTTTATAACACAACTCACCTTTCTATTTTTATCTGGATCCTTTAATAAATCTCACTAGCTTACACTCATAATGCCTAAGCATCCGACAGTAATGTTCATAAAAGTTTCTACAGTGGAAGGGAGCTTTAGAAATGGTGGAGGAATGGTGATTCAACCTCAGGATATATGGCAAGGAAAAACAGCCATCCTCTTTTGGAAAGCTTTGGAAATAGCGCAGAATAGTCCCTTAATGAACACCAAAGCATCCAATTGAGTATTAGATACTCAGAGCTGCTCTGATGCAATAAGAATAATGGAGAGTTCCAAGAAGTTTCAGAGTTGGAAGTGACCTGAAGAAAATCCAAGTAAGTTTGTCCTTGGTTAAGTGGTCCAACTTTACATGTAACTGAACACAGGTATACATGTGCCCTCAACCTCAGGCTCTAGGCAATAAAACTATTATTTATAGTATCAGGACTTAAGCCTATTCACTCAGACACTGATTTAACTTACGTTTTTATTATCATCATTATATTATTGTACTGGAGGTACATTGTGACATTTTCAAAAGTTCTTACAATATATCTTAGTTAAATTTGCTCCCTCCATCATTCGCTTTTACTCCCTTTCCCCCATTCCTAGAAAAATTTCAACAGGTCTCATTTTTCCATTTTCATACATGAGTACATACTATTTCCACCATATTCCCCTCCTACTCCTTTCCTTATATCCTCCCCCTCCCACCGGTACCAACCCCCAGGCAGGGCTTATTTAGGTCAGTGAAATACCTGGCATTCAGCTGCTGTTCCTCATCTTTATTTATTTATTTTTCTCTGAAGTCAAATCCTTGTTCCTCTAGAGGTTTCTATATTCTCAGAGATCTGATTTTTCTTAAATAGAGGCCCCATGTCTTAACAACCATGTTCAGTAGTGAGAGAAATATCACTATGGTTCAGCTCAGATACACTGAAGACAGCAAAAAGACGAGTTGGGCTGGAAGGTAGCTGCCTGTTGGTAATATATATCTGCATTCCATTTGTAAGGTTGTAAGTTCCATTGGCAGCCTGGTTTGTTTTTTAGGGGAATAGCTACAAAGCTAAAAACAAGCTTCGATTTTGCTACACTTTTAGCTCCCACAATCTATGAAATAGGCCTGCCTGCTTTTCCATTTGTCTCCCCTAAGAGAGTCAATATTCATTCATTAGGTTGCATTAGCCTAAGTTGATACAGAGAGGTCAGATACTATTCAAAATAGTGATGGAAAAGGGATTAAAAAAATGGCAGGAAAAAAATTAAGGAAGAAGAGAAAATGAGGATCAATGTTGATGATGCTGTTTTTAACTGAGACTTTTAAAGGTTGCAAAACATTGAGAAATCAAATTAATGACCTGGAAAATAAACTCAGATTAAGAAATGTCAGATTGGAGAATAATCCTGATGGGGTGGAAGTAAGAGAAATACTGACCTTTCCTCTCCCCTCCCACACATTGCAACACTGCTTTGGATGAATAATTTTTAATTCCTTCCACAAGCCATATCATCATTTCCCCAAAGCTTGATGCAATGACAGCAACCCTTGTTTTATATGTGGGATGAAAATTTCTTGTAGGGAAAAGGCAAATAATCTTAATTTCCTTGGCCTCCAATGGTTTTTCTTCCTTTAGAAAAACTGATGGAGCCACCCACTTTAACTGTTTTCTAGAATATAGGGCTTCAACCGTGCATTAGACTTCTAAACATTATGAGTCACATGCTGACTCCTATTAGCATATTAAAAACACACAATCCCTGGGACTATTGTCTTGGTAAGTATCTTTTCAAGACTGCTGACTGGAAGAGTTTTTGAATAGTAAAAAGGAAAGTGTTTTAGAGAGAAAGTGAGATACAAAACTTTTCCTTATTCCTGATCCTACCTGGAGCTTCTGAGGATCCGTTCTGTTGTCATCAGTGGTATTTTATTGACGGGATTGAACATAGCACATAATTATCACCCTAAGAATAACAGTAAGTGAGCATTTAGTTCATGCCCGACACTGTTCTCGGTGCTTTATAGGTATACATTGAGTCAGGTATCACCACAATAGAAAAGGGTAGTATTACTATCCCCATTTTAAAGATGTCAACAGTGAGCTTCAAAATGCTAAGTCATTGCCCAAGGTCACACAGCTATTACAAGAGAGGCAGGATTTATATCTGGGCCACTTTGGCTCCAGAATCCACACTTCCAACCACAATACTGTGGTTCTGCATTATATATAGGCACTGAGATTTTAAAAATAATCCATTTCTGTCCACTTTTGGAAAATTAGGTTCACTGAACCCAGCAAGAGTTATTTTAGTAATAGTAAGTCTTTTTTTCCTATCACCCATTCATTTCATCAAATAAGTTTAAATATAAAACAAGCCCAGAGTGTTGGTACTGCCCAAAGAGTATGGTGTGGGTTGAAAAACAGAAGTACTTCCTGGCTTGGATGGGAATAACTTTCAGATATTCCTTTATAAAAATATGGAGACAGGGCTGGTGAAGTGGCTCAAGTGGTGGAGTGCCTGACTAGCAAGTGTGAGGCTCTGAGTTCAAAACCCAGTACTACCCAACACCCTCCCTCCCCCCAAATATGGAGACAAAATGTGAATAATTGGATTTAAAAATTAATTTCAATATGTTTCTTTTGGCCCATATTTCTATATGGTTAATTTACAAGTGGGTTACAGAATTAAAGTTCTTCCAATGATTTATATTGTCTTCTTATGAAGTATATTCTGTATGTATTTTCTGAATTTATGCACCTTATGATTTTATTATACAATAAACACCTGTATTAAGATTGTCCAGAGAAATAGAACCAGTGAGAAATTGTGTGTGTGAGAGAGAGAGAGAGAGAGAGAGAGAGAGAGAGAGAGAGAGAGGAATTTGTTCACATGGTTTTGGAAGGTGAGAAGTCTTATGATCTGCCATTTGTAAACTGGAGGCCCAGGAAAGGCAAAGATATAATTCTAGTCCAAGTTGGAAAGCCTGAGAAGCAGGGAATCTGTGATATGAATCCCAGTCCAGGAACAGGATACGATGTCTCAACTCAAGCAGGCATTGGGCAGGAAGGGAGCAGGTCCAACCTTCCTCCTCCTTTTGTTCTACCCTAGCCCTGAACTGGTTGGATGACATTTGCCTACATTAGGCCACAGATTCAAATGCAGACCTCATCCAGAGATCCCCTCACAGACACCTAGAACCAAATTAACCATCACAATATCATCCCTTCAAATTTAGAAAAACAGAAAGATTTAAATCTCTCTTCAAGAGCCAGGTACTTTGATCAATTCCACAAGGTGTGAGAGGTAGAAGCCAAGCTATGAACCCAAGGGCGAACATCTTTTTCTTTTCTTTTTACATTAGTGTTTAGGGGTCAGCTAATTTTATATTTTGCCTTTTTCGTTTAACATTGTGCCAAAGTAGTTTTAATGTTAAGTTTTCTTAGTGGGAGATTTGCTATTCCATCAAGTACCCAACCAACAGTGTTTTTGAACATTTAAAAAAAAAATCTCGTAGTACGTCAGTATTCAGGGTGTCATCAGGGTTTGGGGATGTTTCTGGACCCTGCTGGAAGCACAGGTCTTTGCACAACTGGCTCCTCAGCCCTGGTCAGAGTTCTGCATAGTCAGACAGAGGGGACAATGGTAGCACCTATCTTTACTTCTAGAAAATCAGGTATTGTTTTTTGTACTTTTTAGTTGAAATGGAGGAATAGTTAACGATAAGATAAGAGAAAAGGCTGGGCCATGCCTCAAGCCTGTAATCCTAGCTACTTGGGAGGCTGAGCTCTGGAGGACTTGGAGTTCAAGGTCAGCCTGGGCAAAAAGTCCAACCAATGGCCTGATGTTGTGATGCTCACCTGTCACCCCAGCTACAAGGGAGATCAGAAATAGGAGGGTCCTGGTACAGGCAGGCCTGGGCATAAAACAAGTCTATCTCAAAAAATGACCAATACAAAAAGGGCTGGTGGAGTGGCTTGAGTGTTAGAGTGCCTGCCTAGCAAGTGCAAGGCCCTGGGTTCAATCCTCAGTACTGCTCCCTCCCCACCCTAACCATTAGGAAAAAAAAAAAAAAGAGTGAGAAATATAAATTTATTTGCTGGGGACCTCTGAAAAAAGAAAGGAGAAAATCTGATCCAGTCACCATGATTGAAGTGAGCCTTTGCTCACATAGTTGTTTCAATGTATTAAATCTATAGGGAATGGGAAAAGAAAAAAGATCCCCTACAGCAATTTTCTTCTAAATTTAAAAAAGAGAAAGAAAGAAAAAGAGCAACTCAACACGACACGCTCTAAAGCCAGCACGATGCTAGTGCATAGTACTTGAACCCACGTTTTTCCCAGGGTGTAGACTCTATGTGTGCAGAGCTGTCGATCTTTACCTTCTTCACCTCCTTCTTGAGGACCTTCTCTACTGGGCTCTGCTTGCTCCCAGGAAGTGTGTTGCTGTTCTTTTCAAATGTTGGATTATCTGCACTCCCCAATTTCTTCCCCGGAACCCACTCTGCCTCTTCCAACCACAGTATAAATGTTGCTTGTCAAGCATTTAGCTCAATGCAGACTTACTCTCCGGTTACTGATGTATCAGACTCATTTAACAGCTTGCATATTAATTTCTAATTCAGTCTCAACCTCTCTGGCACAGCTTCTGTGGCCAAGAGCAGATCATGTTCCTTGAGTCGCTCCCCCACACCCCACACTCTTTTCTCTGCAGAAGCAATGCATTGCCCCATGCTGACAGTTACTTGTTTTAGCATTGGCTAATCACCAATATGTTCTGTTAAGTGAGATTCATAGATGCTGATTGCATTTATTGCATAAATTACTTCATTATTAAAATCAGGTCATTGGAGCCCCCAAACCATTAGCATGAAGGCTATTAACATAATTTCATAAGCTAATAAATCAAGCACAGGAAAGAATTAAAGGGTTCTTAGTGATAAGTGTTTCTTCAGAGATTAAGGAACACAATTTTCTTATGCATAGATTAACATTTTATGAGTGGATTCATGCAAGAGCAGTTTTTCCTCTCTGCACATATGACTCACTTCATCTTCTCTATACTTGGTCTCTGAAGCTGATTTTCAAAATTAAGGGCTTTTTTCTTTCCCTTTCAAATAACTATAAAGCAAACCTATTAGCTTCCGTGATATGCGCTACCTATAAAAATTCTTACCTTTTTACATTTCTTAGATTGCAAAAGCTTTGGGATAAGGTGAGAGAGCAAGGAAAGTTGGAAGCAAAAATACCTTGGATTGGTCTTAGATGATGCAATTTTCATTCTAGGTGAATTTCAAATGTATTGCTCGTCTTAAGAGGTTCTAGTGAAGTTCTAATTATCTCTCTAATTACAACACATACTGAGGTTAAGTGTTCTTATCAAATGGTGCATTAAAAATGGGTTTTATTCCCAGGCTGAGTGTAATAGGCTGTGATAGTGGCCTGAACACAGAGAAATTGGTTCCCTCGTTCATTTTGCCTACCAGATTGTGAAAGATTCCGGGGGTCAGAGCCATCATTATCCAGTGCAGTGATGTTGCCTAGAAACCAAGATAAGTTCCAATGTAAATTAGACTATAACGACTTTATCCTTTGTGCAACTTGTGTAATGTTTTCAGCAAATAGCAACTGATGGATCATAATTGAAATATGCAGAATGCTGTTAGCAAGGACCACATGTGACTTTACAGGCGAATTTGGGAGACTGGGGGGAGCTGACAGTTTTGTTTTGGTGCTTGTTATTTTTTGGTTTTTGGTGGTACTGGGAATTGTACCCAGGACTTCACATGCTAGGCAAGTGCTCTACCAATTGAGCCAAGTCCCCAGCACTTTTGTTTGTATTTTGTTTTTGAGATAGGGTCTCCCTAACTCTGTCCCAAATGGCCTCAAATTCATATCCTCCTGCCACTGCCTCCTGAGAAGCTGGGATTACAGATATGCACTACCATGCCCAGGTGGACTGATGGTACTTTATATGAACAAGTATATTGATCACACACATTATTCTTCTATAGTCTTTAGTGACTTTGAGTAGTCCCCTAAATAAAGTAAATTTCCCCTATCCCTTTCATGTCTGTCTGTTTGTCTAAAACCCTTCAACATTTTCTCAATGCTTTTAGGTTGGAAAAAAAAATCAAACAAACAACTAGCAAAACATTTCTCAGTATGGCCTACAAGCCCCACATGGTCTAGCCTGCTCTTATTGGTCTAGCCTGGTCTCATGCACTTTGCTACTCCACTTTCTTCTAAGAGCCTTTTCCTTCCTATTGCAGGACCTTTTCATGGACTTCCCTCTCTGATTCTAAGCTCTTCTCTGTTCTCTGAACCTATTGACAGCTCTTATTTATTCTTCAGCTCTCATCTTAAGAGCTACTTCCTCCAGGAAGGCTTCCCAGACTTCTCTGATTAAGTAAAATCTTTCTGGGCTGTGATGATAACACATATGTCTTGTTTATATATTTGTCACAGTTGCAATTTTAAATTTTCTAATGTGGCTGGCTATTTAAAATATTATCAACATACCTATACAGTTAAAAATTCAA
This sequence comes from Castor canadensis, assembly GCF_047511655.1. Classification (NCBI taxonomy): domain Eukaryota; kingdom Metazoa; phylum Chordata; class Mammalia; order Rodentia; family Castoridae; genus Castor; species Castor canadensis. The sequence goes on along the minus strand of NC_133393.1, from coordinate 34,559,979 downwards.
AAAGAGAACCAGGCAAGGTAACTCACACCTGAACCCAACTTCTCGGGAAGCAATTGGGAGGATTACAGTTTGAGGCCAGCCTAGGTTAGAAATTAGCAAGACCCCCAACTCAATCAATAAGCTTAGCCTGGCAGTATTTACCTGTGATCCTAGTTATCCAGATATGCAGGAGGCTGTAGGTAGGAGATGGATGTCTGAAGTTTGCCCCAGGCAAAAATGTAAGACTCTATTTAAAAAAAAAACCAAAGCCAAAAGGACTGGAGGTGTGGCTCAAGTGGTAGAGCATCTGCCTGGCAAGCACAAGGCCCTGAGTTCAAACCCTAGCACTGCCATGTAATGGGGTGAGAAGAGGAGTAGCAAACGTTTTTCTACATCATTTTGAGTAATTTTTGTCAATGAGGCTGACATGAATATCATTTCATATGCTTAAGGTCATTTGCATTTTGTTCTGTGGGCACAATCTGCTATGATCCTTGTCCGTTTTCTGACATCTGTGTGTATTTCATTATCAGTGAGCCCAGCCATTTATCTGTGATACATGCTGCAAGTGCTTTCCCAGGTTCCTTACTTGACTTATGACTTCCTGTAAGGTGTCTTTGCATAGTTAACATTGACTCCTCTGCTAAGGCACATATCTCTTCTGTTACCATATACCTCCAAGGCCTGTATCTTCATCTATAGAAAATACAAGATTTTTATGGATGATGTGGGCGGCTCCCTTCACCCCTGAAAGCCTACGGTTCTGTTTTCTAGTCTTACATTTGGCCTGTTAAGAATCCTCTGCCTTGGTCTCTTTCTGCATCTCTGAACTTGGTTCATGAACATCAAGATATGTGATAGCTAACATAGTATTAAATAAAGGCTCCCTCTTGTGTGCCTCCCACCTCATTTTCTTTTCTAAACATTATTTTTATTAGTGTGTATTAATTGTACAAAGTAAGGGGTCTCGTTGTGACATTTGCACACATGCATATAAAGTACTTTGATCATATTTGCTCTATTACTCTTCTTCATATCCCTCCTCACCTCCCCTTTTTTTTTTAACTCTTATAAATTTTAAGTGGGTTTCATTTGCCCATACAACATACGTTGATCATATTCTCCCCCACTTCACCCTCTTTTCCCACCCCCATCTCCCACTGGTCCCTCCATTGCCAAATTATCCATTTATGTTCATGTCCTTTTCTTTTAGATCTAGAATCTGCCCATGGAGTATTTGTCTTTCTCAGTCTGACTTATTTTCCTGCAAATAACATAATACCATTCTTCATGGCTGAATAATACTCCATTGTATATAAATACTACATTTTCTTTATCCACCTGTTGAAGAGCACCTAGGCTGATTCCAAAATTACCTATTGTGAATAGCATTGCTATAATCATCTGTGTGCAGGTATCTCTAGTGTATTATGATATTTCTTCAGGTATATGCCTAAGAGTTCCACCTCATTTTCATTTGACATTTCACTATTAGTGATGCACTCTCTCTTCTCAATCCCCACTGCTTCTCTTCTAGTCTCTGCTACCTCTTGTCTGGATTTAGGATAGTGTCCATGCCTAGGTCCTGTCTCTTCAACCTTTAATCTATGTGCTGCTGTACACAACACTTTTTTTTTTCTCCAAATTCCTGGTTTAATAAGGGCTTGTTTATTTTGAGAAAAAAGGTCCCAAACATCAAGCTGTTCACAAAAATAACCCACAGTATCATTTTAGAAAACAAATATTAAGACTGTAACACTAATTATTTTTCTAAAGGATGCATTTGACATGCCAACTCTCATTCACAAAAATACATTGTTACATTTGTGTTGAACAGCCCCACACAGTACTTATGTGGGGTAAAACACACATACCTCCAACTCAAAGCGGCTCTCAGGTGCTACAACTAAATGAGATTGCCTTTGCAGTTAGGGAAGCAACTACTGAAATCATGTATAAATGGAAAGAACTGTACTCCCTGCATAACAAGAGATTATTTTGGAGACAGTTGATAAAAACCATACATCCTTTTTATTGTTAAGTCATAAAGAGGTATCAAAATTAAAAGCAAAAATTACAGGGAGAGACTTAACAAAAGTACTAGGAGCATCAAAGGAAGTGAAAATGGAACTAGGCGCAGAGCAATATGAAAGAATGACATGGGAAGGATAGGGAGACAGTAAGCATGCGCTGAAGATACTAGGAGAGAGGATCTGGTGAAATATTGATCTTAGACAAGCGCCTAGGTAAAGAAATAATGGTGTAAGATTTCTAAACCCCTATGTGCTTAAGAGTCATCCTCACCATTGGTGCTGTCTCTGTCATCCTCTCCTTCCTCAGCCTCCTTTTCATCATCCTTGATCAACTCCAGCTGGTCTTCCCCCATCTTCATTATCATCATCATCCAGTTGGTCCCCCTCCTCAGCAGAGTCATCTGCACCCCCCTCAGATTCCATCTTCACATTAGTCTCATCTTTCTTCTGGGAGCTGCTGCTCTGTTCCTCTTCTGACTTTTCATTCTTCACCTCTACTGCTTATTTGCTCTGTTCCTTTTCTATTTTTTCCAGACTTTCCAGTAGAGAATCCACTTTTTGCTTTATCTGGGTCAGCTCCTTCTTAATGGCCTAAAGGTCATCTCCTTTCAACTTTCCAGACTTGGATGATGATCCTCGCTGACCACTCTTAGAATTGAAGCCACTTTTGCCACTTCATGAGGTGTTTCCTGATACACGCTGGCGTTTAGAGGGCACTGCAGCCCGAGCAATAGGTGGTGGTGGTGGCACACGTGCTGGGTAACTGTACATCCTGTCATAATAACCCCACTGAAAGTCATAATCCAAGTCAAATGAGGAGCTGAGTAGAGGGGACGGAGAAGGGTGTTCTGGTACTGACCCGTACATCTCCGCTGCAGATCGTTTCACACCTGCTTTTCCTCAGTTCACTTTTGGCTCTGCAGCCAGATTAATATCTAAAACCTGGCCAGCAATCATTCTGCCATCCTCTCCTGCTACAGCAGCCCAGGCATTTCTCTCATTAACATACTGGACAAAGGCAAAGCCCTTATGAACAGAGCAACCCACAATTTTGCCATAGTTTGAGAAGATTGCTTCCACATCAGACTTCTTGACCACAAGAGTATTCAGATTCCCAATGAATACACGGGAGTTCATGGAGCGAGGGTCTGTCTTGTTGGTGACATTGCTAGCCATCGTGTTTGATGATAGGTTTCTCACAAAGCTGAAAAGTGTAGCTGAAGATCAAAAAAATCTCACAGGAGCGGGGAGGGAGCAGAGATTCGATCCTGAATCTCCAACTCCCGGGTTCTATGAAGAGAAGCTGTTGCTCGAGGTCGATAACATGGACACAACCATTCAGTGTTCGTCTCTCCACAAAGTGCACATAACATTTTTTATGACTAGCTCTGTTCAGGATATTTTCTCACCTCACTTTCTTTTCTTGCCTACTTCCTTTATTACTAAAGTTTCAGCACTCCCCATGGCGAGGTCTCAAACTACACCTTAAGTGGAGAATCTCCTTGTGCCCTCTGATACCTTTGGCTCCATCCCACAGGCTCCTTGCCATCACCTTTGAGCCCTTCTCAGCCTGGTCCTCCACCTCACTTGCCCTTTTCTATCCAGAGTCAGTTCTACCCATTTCTCCTCATTCTTCTCTCAAGCTGGGATTTGACTGCTTTCCCAGTGCTTCTATAATAGTTTGTATAAAATCATCTTATGTATTTTTCTTGGAAGATGTGTGTACCACTGTCTATCAGATTAGAATCTCTTTGAGGGCAGAAATAGGTTTCATTCTTTGTCATACTCTTATGATTCTGCAAGAACTCATCTATAAGGCATTTACAGGCTAGAACTGAAGAGACACTCTTGGGAAATTTAATTCTAATTTAATTTGTGCAAAACTCCTGGGATGGGGAGCAAATAGACTTAAGTAGATAAGTTAATTAGTGTAGCAGATGATTGTGTTTTTTTGCATTATGTTTCATGAAAATATCAGTGTATACCTCTGTGCAGGTGTATGTGTGTGCATGTATATACACATATGTGTATAATCCTACTGGTGGGAGGGAAATGGTTCCAAAAGTGAGGGAAAATATGTATTGCCTGAGAAGTGTAGGGTGCTGAAAAACAAAAACTGGTTTTGGAGACATGGTGTCACTATGTAGCCCAGGCTGGCCTCAAACTTGCAATCCTCCTGCCTTAGCTTCCAGTGCTGGGACTATGAATGTGTGCCACCATGCCTGGCAAACAAACAACCTCTCCCCTTTTTCTACTTTGTGTTTTTGCAAAAGAACAACTCTGTTCACTCCTGAAACAGCCTGTCTCATTAGCCTGCCAAATTATATCTTTCTTATCTGTTTGATTGTGGATAAAATTTAACCACGAAAATCCATATGTACTACCTGACTTGTTCCCACCTGACAGGTTAACATGGTTCTGCCAGTACGAGTTAAGACATTACTGAAGTACTCTAACATATGTGGAAGCTGTCTGTTGCCTATCTCAGCTTTTTTTTTTTTTTTTTGGAGTCTTCTTCCTATGATAGTACTTCCTAATTTAATCTTAAAGTCTTTTCAGAAAAACAGCTCAGATATATTGTGAAAGATTTCTTTAGGATTTTTGATCTAGGACAGATTCTAGTGATCTTTGACCACAACACTCCCAATAAGCTATGGCTATGGCTACCTGAAATGAAGACTATACTTTCCCAGCCTCTCTGACAGCCATGTGACTAAGTTCTGGCCAAAGAGATATAACAGAAGTGTAACTTCCAGAAATGGTCTTTAAAGTAAGGTGTCACTTTTTTGACCCTGTCTTCTTCCTATTGAGAACATTGCTGAGATAATAAATGAAGCTCAAACAACCATCTTGGAGTTGGTAAAGTCCTGTGCTACACATGGTAGGTAGCACTATAAGATAGAGCCAGAATGGATAATGATGTCTTGAAGCTGCCCTTCTAGGCAGCCTACATCCAGTCTTCCTTTCCATGAATAAGAAATAAGACTTCTGTCTTGTTTAGGCCTTTGTTATTTAGGGTTTTATTATTCACAGCTTAACCAAATCCAAGTTAAATATAGTCATGGGAGGAGCAGAGTTTGGAGAATTACAAAGAGCTCACAACCAAGACCCAAAGTGATACACCATCTACATTTAGGGGGAAAAAAATCATTAAAAAGAGAGGGAGAGGAAGGAAAAAGGATAAAAATTTTATGCTAACAAGCATGTTCCCCTCTCCTTGGGAGAGTAGGGAATGTCAGTAGCTTCTGTGTTGGTAGCTTCACAATCAGCATTGAAGGACCTCCTGAGGCCACTGTCCATAGTAGAGCTGGAAGGTTCTAGGGAGGCAGGAAGTACCATCAGCATGAGCAAGAGGAGGAGGATGAAGGTGTTCAGGAAGCCGGGATGTATGAATCCTGGCATTTTAGGTGTGGCTGTCCAGGTTTAAACCATGTGAAAGGTGATATATGGTGGTATATTGTCTTCATTTCTTAACCATGGAATTAATTAAATTAATTTTTGTTTATGGTAATGAGCATATTAAAATAACTTTGTAGTAATGCCACTCCTTATTTAAACTCTTTCCAGTCTGGCATTATTCCACAAAGTAAACTACTGAGGAGATTCTTGCCAAGAATGCAGTAGCCTGACTATTACACACAGGTAGAGCAACCAAGGTCTGCATAGGAAAGGGATTTGTCCCAAACTGCCCCAGCTAGTTAGTACTCACAGAGCAGGGATTTGCACTTTCCTGGGGGTTCTGGGGCCAGTTTTCTCTCCTCAGCACCGTGTTTAATCTACTCATTAAGTTAACTCCCAATTAGGAAAACTGGTTGTGCCATGGAAAGTTGGACTATAGTGAAGCGGAATACTCATTTTTGCTGTAAACTCATAAGTTATCAAATACCAAGTTTTTACCTGCATCTTATGAGAAAAATCAAGTTGTCAAAATTTCTGCAAAAGAACTTCTTTCAAGTTCCATCTTTCCCACTGTAAAAGACCAGATTTTGCTTGAGATAATTTGTGGTAAGGTATTTGTGTGCTGAAAAGTGCAATGAGTACTCTGGACAACCATCATGTCTTTGTTGTGGGGGTTGAAATCTTTAGGTAACAATCACAGTGACAGTTACAAGGTTTTGCTTTTACCTGGATAAAGAAATGAAAAAATAGGTATAAACTAACATTTTCTTTGGTACCAGATGACAATTTCCCAAAGATCACAACTTTTCTAATAATAATAATATTTCTATTTTTAGAAAAAAAACTAAATATATGTTATTTCTTTCTACTAAATCTTTTGGTGTATTCCTTACTCATTACAAATTTCTATCACCTGTGTTTGTATAAAGGCACTAAATCCAAGCTGGATATAATTATACATGCTTATATAATGGAGATGTGCCTTTTCCCAGGCTTTCTACCCACTTGCTTTGTGAAAATCACCTATCTTGAAATCTTGGATTTTTAACATAGAACGCAACCTCTTAGCTCAATACATAAATAATCCAATCCCTTGGTTTGAAAATGAGAAAAATTGAAGTCTCAAGAGAAGAAAGATTGTGTCCAAGGTCACAGAGCTAGTTGAGGTTTTAAAAAGTATCTTTTCAATTCCTTTTATGTCTGTGTAGAGGAGATTAAGAAGAAATATTTTTCCTCCCCTTCTATTTTCTCAGCCTGCAAGCATTCCAGATGAGGGCCTATATTTAGAGTCATAAATATGGTACCACAAAGTACTACTATACACGATTTATTGAATAACTCTTTTTTTACTTTGAAGGAACAAAATGTATCATAACTATTTGCTCTTTCTCACTTTTCTGTCAACCTTTTATGTATGAGTTGAACTGGTTGTTCTTTGTACTGAGGTGTGTGTGAAAATGTCATGTGCTAACAGCTAATTAGTAGCATTTCAGAGAAAAAGAAGGCCTTGCTAATGCAACCAAGCTTGTGTCACCATGGTACTAGAAGCAGCTGCTGCTTCCTCGTATCAACAAAGCCCAACACAGTCGGGAACACTGGCTCAGGGCTGGGAGAAGGTTTCTGAGAGCAGCCAACATCTCCGTTTGGGGTCTGCCAACATGCTGTGTGGGACCGAGAGAACCGTGTATGCCCAAAGACCCCTAGGAACCCAGCACTAGCTTCAATACTTCCTCCAGATTCTCAGATGGGTCAGATTGCTAGCACCCAAAAAGGGGTAGCAAATGCTTGCTAAGAAAAAGGAACCATCCTACCATGCCAGTTCTAACTAGGTAATGTTTCTACCTCATTCACCTGTATTGTCAAAATAATATTTGCCCAAACTTTCATTCTTGAGTATAGTTATCAAGGAAGAAACAATTAATGAAAAAGCGTGGTTTGGGAGGAAAGGAGGAAGACAATTACCATTAATATAAATAGGAGGTGATAAAACCCACATTTTCTATGCATAATTTATCTGACCAGCTACTCATAGGATAATATATGCATAAAATGTTAAAGTTTTATTTCTAGGGAATTCAATATTTTGCCTTCATTGAAATTGATTAGGATGTGGTAATTTTCAACTATCCACTTAGGACATTCAGAGTTGGAAGTGAGCTTGATTTCTTAGCTTCAATTTTGATGATTAAAAAAACTTGAATACGTGAATTCATCATCATATTTACCACCAGCTCAATATTTGTGGGCCTATGCCTAGAGATACTGGAATTACAGCCGGGCTTCCATGATTCTTCAGGTACATTTTAGTCATCATGTAATTCACATAAATGTCCTATTGAGCACCTTCTCTGAACCTCACAAAGTAGGTTATTTTTACACTACTATTTTAGATTGCCACTTGGTAATTACCATCTTTCCTCCATTGTTTCTTCCTTCACAGGGCATACAAAAATGTCTATACTCTTGTCATGGTGTTTAATGAAAACTAAACTGATTGTCATACAGGATGCAAAAAGTGTAATTGGTCCCACAATTATTTAGTATGCCTAAAAAAAAAACAGGGGACTTATAGCTCAACATAGCAGATTTTAAAATGATTATACCTCCAATTTCTCTTAAAGCCCTGCTAAAATGTCAGTAAGAAAATGGAAACATATACATGATAAGAACAAAAAAGGAAATAGTATTTTGAAAGCTTAATAGCAGGTGGATGGGCACTAATTGACTTTCTAGATAGAAGGCTGTGTGTTAACAGCCTGTAAGAAATAAAGCCAAAAAAGCAGGTTGAATAGAGTCGCCAAACACAGAGAGTGTCAGTAATAGAGGCTGCACCTGCCTCCGGAAGGATGTGGGTAAAAATTGCTCTAGGAGCAGTTTGGCCCTTAGTTTCCCCATTGTATCTGGCACTTCCAGCTACTATACTTTTCTCATTTGTCCTAAGGCTTGGGATTTATTCTCAAAAGAGGCTGATGAACAAGTCTGGATGGGGAACTGGGCAGAGCCAAGGGCACTGCCATCATTTGGAAACTAGGGAGGCTAAGGAGGCAGCTGTAAGCCAAGTCATAGCACCACCAGCACCATTTTCCTCTTGCTCAAGGGATGCACAGACACTTATGGGAGAAGGGGGGTTCCTCCCCAGATAAATTGATTGGCCCAAGATAATGCATCCACAGATACTGTGGTAAGCAGAATACTGTCTGCGTCCCAATCCCTTGAAACATATATGTGTTAGGTTACATACCTAACCTAAATGAAGTGGCAGATGGAATTAAGGTTGTTGATCAGCTGACTTTTACATAGACTAGCCTAAGTTATCCAGGGGGCTCAGTGTAATCACTGAGGTCCTGAAAGAAATGGAAGAAAGAGGCAGATTAGAGTCATGTGATTTGAGAACAATGTGTATTTGAAAAGGACAGACAGAATATGGATGACTTCTGGGAGCTGAGAAAGGGAAGGAAATGGATTCTCCCTCAAGATACTCCTGGAAGCAACACTGTTCACCCAATATCCTAACTTTGGCTCAGGGAGACTGTATCAGACTTCTGACCTCCACAACTGCAGGATAATCAAGCTGTGTGGTTTGAAGTCAGCAAGTTTGTGGATGTTTGTTACTACTGCCATGGAAAGCTAAGACAGATACTGGGAAAAAGCAAACCAAATGCCTGACTACCCTGAACTGAATCTCATTAGCTGCAAATCCCATTCATATCCTCTGGACTACTGTTAGCTTTTTGGGACTTGTCTTTAAAATGGATAGCCAAGGAATAACAGACATTTGAAGGAATGCTCTAACACAAAATGCAAAGTCCAAAATTAATAAACATAATAGAAAGAAAAAACATGCAGGGAGAAAACAAAACAAACAAAAACCTTCAGAGACTGCATTCATGAAACAAGAACAGGGTGTTTTTAGAAAGGAATATTCAGAAGACTTCAAGAGCTTTTAGAATTTAAAAATATAATAAATATTATAGAAAGGCAGAGAAGTAAAGTTTAAAAACCTCCAAGAAAAGTAAAACAAAATGGTTTTAAGAAAATTAAAATATCTATAAAGGATCCTCAAGAGGTTCTCAGAATAAAGTAGAAAACTGAGATTGAAAGAGTCAATGTACCTACAACATGAATGAATAAAGACCCCTGCTGAAGCACATTAGTATTTCTTTCCAGAAATCCAGTAATAAAGAGATGATCATAATAACACCTAGAGAATAAAATATGATTGTGTACAAAGGATCAGCCCCAGACTTGCCTCAGAGGTCTCAAAAAAAAAAAAAGTTGCACAGTAGTAGAACAAAGGCCTTAACAATTTCAAAGAAAATGTCTACCTTAGAACTTCCCTGAAGGCTGTCAAAGTCTGCAAGTGGGATAATATTTTTAGACATTCTTAAAAGGAAAGGACTAAAAATAGAGCCTCCTATGTATCCTTCCTTGGAAATCTACTGGAAGATCTTGTGCTCCAAGAGGAGGAGGAAGAAGATGTTAGGAATGAGGAATCAGGGCCGTCTAGAGAGGAGAGTGAGGAAGGAAATGTCAGGATGGGGGCCACATGGCAGGCCAGCAACATTCAGTTCCAAGTGCAGACAAAAGGCTCCAGACAGTGAATCTGAGAAGTTGCTGGTGGTGGAAAGAAACTACTAATTCATCAACTGTAAAAACGTGGACCTGACTTACTGCAGGGTGTAGAGCTGAGTTAGTGGTAAGTGCACAACAAAACTCAAGCAAACAAATAACTTAAAACCCAATAATTTACTCTGAAGATCACAGTAAAAATCCTTATATATAGGGAAAGAACAGTTGAGTTTACTATAAGGCCACGTTAAAATAACCATCCATCACCATAATAGGGGAGTTACTGAATACTAATTTAATTCACATTGGTGATATGTGATATGCTAAAGCTATATAAAGGGAATGGTGGTGAGGGGAAGTGCAGATGTGTATGTATGGTCAGCTCTCCTGGCCTTCCTTATTTGCAGGTTCCACACTTGTGGATTCAACCAACCTTGGATGGAAATCAAAACCTAGATCTGGGTCAGGCATGGTGGTGCACATCGGAAATCCTAGTTACCTGGGAGGCAGAGGCAGGAGGACTGCAGCCCGAGGCCAGCTGGGCAAGACAGTGAGACCCTATCTGAAAAACAAACTGAAAGCAAAAAGGACTGAGGGTGGTGGGCGCCGATGGTTCATACCTGCAAACATCTACTCAGGAGGCAGAGATCAGGAGGATCACAGTTCGAAGCCAAGTAGTTCACGAGACCCTATCTTAAAAGCCCACCACAAGAAAGGGCTGGTGGAGTGGATCAAGGTATAGGTCCCGAGTTCAAACCTCAGTGCTGAACAAAAAAAAGGACTGAGGGTGTGGGTGTGGTTGAAGTGGTAGTTCTTGCTAGGAAAGCAATACCACCAAAAAGCAAAACAAAACAAAAAAAGAAAAGCAAAACAAAATAAATCTGTACCTAACAGGTACAACTGCTTTTTCTTGTCATTGTTCCCTAAATAATATAGTACAATGACTATATAGATATTATTTACATTATATTAGGTATTATAAGTAATTTGAGGTGATTTAAAGTATTCAAGATGATATGCATACATATATGTAAATATATGTACAAAATACTACGCTTGTATATATACAAAATACAAGGGCATTTAGCATGCTCAAATTGGTATCCTGTGGATACCAGTCCCCTGCAGATACCAAGGGATGACTACGTATTATTTGTGGTGTGTTCATGTATATTATCTGGCAGATTGTAAAGGTGGCCACAGCTCTTTACTTCTCTTTGTATTCTTTGTAATGAGGCTTAGTAGGACTTCCTGTCAAGAAGTGGAATTTGTGTCTCCTCCCCGCAAGGGTGTGTGTGTGTGTATGTGTGTGTGAGACCAGCAGGCCAGTTCTGAGGCTGAACCTGACCCTCAGGAAGCTGTACACACATCCTCTGGTGTCTTGCAGCCCTGTTATGCTGTGTTATGTTGTATGAACAAGCCTAGCCCAGCCTGTGAGAGGCTGAAAGAACACAGGAGTGTGCAGGAGGCATCCCAGCTGGGACCACTTAGGCCAGCTAGACCCCTGCCAACCCAGTGACTCTCACAGCTGCATAAATGAGTTATGCCAGAACCAGAAAAATCAACCTGTCCGGCCAAGTTCAAATTGCTGATCCACGGGATTATGAGTAAATAAATGGTTGCTAAAAACCAATAAGATTTGGGGTGGATTGTTACACAGCAAAAGCTAATTGATACTGTGTGTGTGTGTGTGTGTATGTGTGTGTGTGTGTGTGTGTGTGTAGAAGATGTTAATAAAATAAAGCCAAGATTTTGTATTCTACAAGAGAAACTCACCATGCCTTCCTAAATCCAAAAAATCATGCAACACAGTAGAAGCATATTATTTAGAAACACAGAGACAAAAACAGTGACCAGATTTTAAAGTGGATAATTCAGAATATAAACCCAGGGTCAAGAGGGCTGTTCTTTTTTCATTATAGGCTTTGCAGAATTGTCTGACTTTTTTTTTAATGACGTACATTTGGATAAAATAGCAAATTAAGTGGAAAACAAAAGGAAAAATAACTAAACTTTCAAGCAATTCATAATCAGCTGAGGCATAGCATCTGCTCCAACCAGCAATAGTCATGTGTTCCACACATGCCCCAGTGGCCAGAGGAAATTCCAGCTAAGACATTGCTACAACTAACCCAAATTCCCTTCTGATTAGCATTCGGTCTTCATGCCTGCAGGCTTGTGGTTAGTGCACAGTGGGTGAATTGAAAAAACAGTGCATGGAAAAATTGAATGCAGAGGCCCAGGCGCTGCAGGTGCTCTTCAAGTTGGTAGTGTCCACACAGTTGAGTCCAACATGGACCACATACATCAAAAATAATGGAAAAGTGGCTGCAGCCAAAATCAGGGCATGGAAAAATTGGTCATTAAAAATTATTCTGTGGCAACTTTGTTGAGTTGGCATAGATAAAAAGTGAGCAAATCACCAGACTGAGCATGGTGAGGGGCTGCTGTAAAGACAAAACAGATAAGAACTACACATATACAACAGCAGTGGAAATGACTGTCATCTGACAATCACCCTCTGCTTCTCAGCACTGCTCTCTGAAATGACCACTTTAAAGTGTACTTATGGTGTTTGGGAAGAGGTACAGAAAGTGCAAACAATGTACTCTATGTTAAGTGATGTTTTATTAGTCAGAGCGGGCTAAGGTATGCCACAGTAGAGAAAAGCCCCAAATCTCTAGACTTTGCATTGCACACTGCATACACAAAGTGTGACTGCAGAGGGACTCTGATTACCTAGGTATCTCAGGATCCAGGCTGAGCCTTGCTGCCACTACCACTTTCTCTCAAAGCTGACCCAAAGTGACATGTATCACTTCTGTTCATATTTCCTTAGCCAAACCACTCCCGTGGCTTTGTCTAAATTCAAAAATGTAGGAAAATGCAATGCTACCATGTATTTGGGAGAACTGGAATGTTTGGGAACTAGTGCAAGTCATCTGGGTGTTCTCTCTGCTCTTCAACATCAGATAGAATATGAATTACTTATATTTATTTTTATTCAAAGTATATTTTTCACAGATATGTTTTACTTTGGAAAATTATTATGCTTTAAAGGCAGATGATGGATTTGGCTAGAGAGGGAGGACCCAGAGGTTATATGAGGTCTTAAGGTTATGTAAAGTAATGTGGCTTCTTTTTTTCTTCCTGTGGTTGAATGATGCAACACAGTATTTGCAGACCAATCCTGGTCTGCCTTAAGTGGTTTCTATAACAAGATAATTCTCTTTTACCAGTCACTAACCCATTTATTTTTGCTTGCAAGTGGAGTCTTAATTGTGCCTGAATTTTGAAAATTGTGAGTTTGAGATCACCACCTTTTGTCTACTTAAGAAATAACCTGAGATGTACTAGAAATAAAAGTGCAAATGCACCAGTGGGAAAGCTTTATTTATCTAAATGTCAAAGTAACAGCTGCACTGTGAGCAGAAGTGATGAGGAGCAAGATCCCCTAATCCAGAAGGTCAAAGATGTCATTTTCACAGTGAGACAACGTGGAGTGGAGGACTGAAGCAGGTTTCCACCCTTTGGAGTCTAAATAAAGAAACGTGTTTCCTGAGTTTCCTGAGGAAAGCACTATGCTTTCCTCTGTGTGTGGATGGAAATACGTAAGCAGGGGTTCCAAATATTTAGCCAAAGCCCCTAAACCATTTGCTCCAACAACTTTGAATATTTTGTGCATCAAATCCAACTATGGTTATATTGCCTCCACACAAAAATCCAAACAACTAGAAAAGCTGAAGCAATCGTAACCCTGTATTACGTTGGAGTAAGAAAAAACGCATGACAGGTACACTTTTTTCAAAAGAAAAGCCAATTCCAGAATGTTACAGGGATAGGACTTTGCCAATTTCTTCTTTTTTTTAACACATTTTTTTATTGTTGTACTGGGGGTACATTGTGACATTTACAAAATTTCTTACGATTTATCATATTTGAATTCACCCCCTCCGTCATTCTCTTTTATCCCCTCCCCCACTTAGAATAGTTTCAACAGGTCTCATTTTTCTATTTGCATACATTGGTGCATAATATTTTCACCATATTCACCTCCTACGCCCTTCCCTTATGTCCTCCCCCCACAGGCACAGGCGCCCAGACAGGAACTGTTTTATCTTCCTTTTCTCTGTTTTTGAAAAAAGACATTTTTGTTTGTTTACGGTAGCTATACAGGGAGTTTCATTCTGACATTTCCATGTATATATGTATTATAGCCTGAATTGGTTCATTCCCCTCTACTTTTTCTCCTTTCTACCTTAGTCCCTTTCATATAGTGATTTCAACAGTTTAAACATACTATATTCATTTTTATATAGAAAGTACATCAACTGTATTCACCTTCTTAACTTCCTTCTTTTATACACTCTCTCCCACTAGCGACCTCCCCGTAGCATGACCTGTTTTCTTTCTTTCTTTTTTTGGCAGCACTGGAGTTTGAACTCAGGGCCTCATGCTTCCTAGGGAGGCACTCCTACTGCTTGAGCCACTTTGCCAGACCCTATCTTTTCATAATTTTGCTTGTGGTTGTATTAGGTCTGTATTGCATATATGAGAGAAAACCTATGGCCTTCTGAACTTGGCTAACTTTACTTAAGATGATGTTCTACAGTTCCATCCATTTACCTACAAATGACAAAATTTCATTCTTCTTTATGGTTGAGTAAAATTCCATGGTATATAAATACCACATTTTAAAAATCCATTCATCAGTAGTGGGGCATCTTGGCTGTTTCCATAGCTTAGCTATTGTGAATAATGCTACAATAAACATGGGTGTGCAGGTGTCATTATCGTAACCTGACTTATATTCCTTCAGGTATATCCTTAGGAGTGATATTGTTGAATCAAATGGCAGTTCTATTTTTAGCTTTTTGGGGTAGCCTCCATACTGTTTTCCACATTATACTAATTTATATACCAATCAACAGTGTACAAGGGTTTTTTTTCCCCACATCCTCACCAACATTTGTTTTTGTTTGTGTTCTTGAGGATAGCCATTCTAACGGGAGTGAGGTGGAATCTTAACGTGGTTTTGATTTATATTGCCTTTATGTGATTTCAGCCAGTTTCTTAACCAGACACACTCAGGAAGAAATAAACTTTGTTGATGTGCACCACTTTTTTACCTTTGCAGATTTTGAACTGCAAAATCTTTAATATGGACACTTACCAGCCAGTCTGATTTATAAGTAGCAAAGTCTTTAACCTGGGACACAATGAGATTTGTTGAATATTCAAACCCATCAGCATGTGCCTCAACCTACAAAACATCTATTAAGGGTTCTGAGAGTACCTCAAGTCCTTCCTTATTAGCATGCTGGTGACATGCCACCACCAGGGTTTAATGAGTGGTCTGAGCTGAACATTTCTGGATTCTCATCTTTCCTCTTATTTTCCTTCGTCCCATGCCATGTACATGGGATACCTCTGGGTTGGGGCCCTCTATATTGCAAACGACAATGCAGTTATAGATTACTAGATCGTATACACTGCATTCTATAGTGATAGATTTGTAGGCAATTCACTCATTCACATTAAAAGTTGTAAAAGACTCATTCACATTAAGCTCTTTTAATACTTTATTAATTGATTTATCTAGACTAGGGTTTCTCAACTGTGGTACGGTTGACATTTGGGGCAGGTAGTTCTTTGTTATAGGTGGAAGGCTTCCCTGTGCATTAGAAGATGCATAGCAGCAACCTGTGCCCCTCTGACAAGAGGCCAGTCATACCCTCTCTCCCTGGTTTTAACAACCAAAGAATGTCTTTGGACACTGTCAAATGTCTCCTGGGATCCCAAATAAGAACCACCAGGCTAGATAACCTGTATCCAATGGAAATATAACACAAGACATTAATGTAACTTCAAATTTTCTAAAAGTTATATTAAACAAAAGTAAAAGAAACTGGCAAAATAATTTTAATGATATTTTAACTTAACTCACTATATCCAAAATATTATTACCTCAACATGTCTTCAATACAAAAAATGATTAATGAGATTTTTTTTCTTTTTTTGTGTGTGTACCAAGTCTTCAAAATCTAGTGTGTATTTTATACTCATAGCACATCTGAACTTGGATAAGCCTCATGTCAAGGGCTCAGGAGCCACAACTGTCTGTCTTCTTGGACAGTAGAGGTCAAGATGGCTTCATGTTTGTGTACTCCCAAAATTTCTATGTTGTAGTCCTAACCCCCAAAGGATAGTATTAGGAGGTGGGACCTTTGAGACATGATTAAATTTTATGAGGTCATGAGGATAGAGCCCCCATGATGAGATAGTATTCTTATGAGAAGAGAGAAAGACTAGAGCTCCTTATCTCAGTCTTGTGAGGATGCGATGAGAAGACAGCCATCTACAAATCAGGCAGAGGGCCCTCACCAGGCAGGATCATCAGCACCTTGATTTTGGACTTACCATCCTCCATAACTGTGAGAAGTGAATATTTTATTGTTTAAGTAACTCAGTCTATGGTATTCTGCTATAGCAACCCAAACTGGCTAAGACAATGGCTTTGCTTTTCCCCCAATACTGTGAGCAAGAATTTGACAGTCTGGATGCCATCTGTGTCTGTAAGCTTTCTGTTACCTATAACCAATACTTGACACAATCATTAAGAGAAAAGGTTTGTTTGGCTCACTGTTTTAGAGGTTTTAGTCTATGATTGGCTGGTCCCTTTGCTTTGGGCTTGTGGGGACACATCATGGGTGGGAGCGCATGGAGGAGCAGAATTGCTTACCTCGTTGCTAGGATGAGAAAGAGAGAGAGAGAGTAAAGAGAAAGAGACCATTCCTTTGAGGTCACCCCCCCTGCCATGATTTAAAATCCTCTACTAGGTCCCACCTCTTAAAATTTCCACCACCTCCCAATAGCGTTAGGCTGGGGACCAAGCTTTTAACACATGAACCTTTGGGGGACATTCAAGATCCAAACTATAGCACCTTGGTTCTCTGTCTCCTTAGCTAGAGTGTTGGACTTTAAGTTCCAGAAAGGCAGAGACCATACCTAGCACATTCCCAGCTATAAATTCATTTCCTAGTGCAATGTCTGACACAAAACAAGCCCCCATTACCGAATGAATGTCTATGTTCTTGCATGCATGGGTGATAAATTCTCTGTCAACACTGACCACTTGATTGCTGTGGTAATGGGAAAGGTAGATATAGCACATATACTCTGTTTATTCAATTTGTGTCAGTTGTGTTGGGTATATTTGCATCTAAAGAATTGCTCAATGAGAACTAAAGATATGACAGATAGGTTCTTTTTCAATATGATAAAGATATGATAAATATGATAATGATATGTTCTTTATCAATGTGATTATATTCAGGGCATGTTTACTGATTAAAAACATTATATGAAATACTAAACCATCCTAATTACCAATTTATCACAATCCTGGATTAATTAAAATTCTCTACCAAGCACTCTACAGGAATAGTAAATTTGTTGTTTTATTTTATTTTATTACATTTCTGAATGAATTCTATTACAACACCAGTTAATGGAACTGTGCACAGAAGAGGATATAAGCAATATTACCTTTCCTAGAGCCCCACTCTCTCCATTCAAGAAAACCAGAGAATTAAAATGGGTCACAGAAGAACACTTGAATATAAGTCAGTGTACGGGGGTCTCTTTCTTTATATGTATTTTCCATTGTGTTCTATTATTTATGAATCTTCTTGCCTAGCCAGACAACCACTTACAGGAACGCTAACTAGATGATGAGTAAGGCTCCCCCACGGCACAAAGTACCAGTCTTTAATTCTTTTATTCTAAAACAGTGTTTTGAAGTCTTCTAATACCTGCTTCCCAAACCTGCATGATCATCAATATCCTTTTGGGGAAGGAAAGCTTTTATAAGACTAAAGGGACAGAAGATACATAAAATGAAAAACAACAACAGAATAGATGAAAGACCAGGTACAGTGGGTCGAACCTGTAATCCCAGCTACTTGGGAGATGTACTTGGGAGGTTCATGGGTCAAGGCCAGCCTGGGCAAAATTTGAAAAAAATCCCATCTCAACAAACAAGCCAAGTGTGTGGTACATATCCTAGCCTCTTGGGAGGTAGAGGTAGGAGCATCTCAGTATAAGTCTGGCCTTAGACAATAACACAAGATCCTATTTGAAAAATAACGAAAGCAAAAAGGGAAAGGCTGGGGGCATGACTCAAATGGTAGTGAGCTTGCCTAGCAAGGGTAGTGTGAGGCCCTGAGTTCAAACCCCAGTTAAAAAAAAAAAAGAGGATTATGAGAAACAGGACGCTTTCAAACAGGAACTAAAAGCAATATGGAAGTATGTCAGGTTATTGATGAGTAAACATCTATATTTATATTAAACTATAAAAAAAAGTGTAAAAGGAAAAAGAAGTCTAAAAGGACTCCTCCAGATATCACATTTCATTTTCTCTGGTACAGGACGTGATTATTTTTAAAGCCTCATGAGTAACTTTGATGATCAACATTTGGGAACCAGCATCTTAACTTCCAGTATGAAGTAATAAGGGTGGGTGACAGGGCGATGTACCCTTAATTCTTTCTTTTTCCTGGTGAGCCCTTCTCTGGGGTACATAAGATCTTGTCCAGTGATGATGACGTCCTGAACATAAATGAAATTTACTAAAAAGAACTTTGAGCTGAAAGTCAGCACAGCTAGATTTGATTTGATCTGTTATTGGCAATCTGTCTTTAGCCGAGTCATTTATTCTTGCAATCAGTTTTTCTACCTGCAAAAACGATTTTGTAAGCCATGATTCTTACTTTGTGTCTAGTGAAAATGTGATTTGAAATGTATTTAGGCTGCAGAAGACACATTCATTAAAATTGTTGTGATTATTCACTGGTACATAAAACAGAAGATCAGACTTTTGACTCAGTCTTTCTCCCCAAATATTTTTTGGCAGGCTTATTGATTCCTTTTATTGTTGCCATAAGAAATCATCATAAGACCTAGTTTGATGGAGACACAAACACAGTATAGCCATAGACTACAGTAGAGAAAGGCACAAAGACACATGGTTTCTTTGTTCTCAAGCACGCTCTCAAATTAACATAAAATTAATCCTATAAATTACTTCTTATTGTTTTATAGTATGTTTTCATATGCATGTCTTTTTATTTGAATGCTATTTCTTATTTAATGCAGAGAAATTTAAAGCATTTAAAGCATTCTTGTGTTTATATTTTCTAAATCATAGGGCCAGTTGCAATGAGATTGTAGTTAATAACTAAGTATGAAAACATGGCTAGTTAGAATTAATCTGCATATGTAATCTTAATTAATGGTTATTTTATTCAAATTGGGTAATTTGCATAAAATTAGAAAGATATTTATTTTATGGCATGTTTTCATTTTGTTAAAGCTCTGATAATTTGTAACTATCACAATGGCTCCAAACATGATTTGGAGATGATCAGGATGTATAATGATAGCTCAAATGTGGTGTTAAGTTTATTTTCATGGATACTCATTATTATGTATTCTATCAAGTATATTTAGGGTTTGTCTTCAGATATAAAGAAAAGAACACATAATTAACTATCTATAGAAAATCTTGACGATCTAGAGAGACAGAGGTTATCACCCAAAACTGGGGCCCAGAGGCAACTTCTCTGATTGGTTTCTTTTCTAGCCTGAGAGGAGGCACGCATGTGGAACCCATTTCAAATGGAAGCCAGCACCATATGCCTCTTATAAAATGCCACCCTCTGAGGCTGAGGAGAAATGTTCTTTATCCCATCCCCACCCCTTTTCTTGCAACTTCTGTGAAGTCACAGAACTTAGGAAACCGTGATTCTTTCAGGCCTGGATTTATCACCATCTGGGAAGCAGAATGAGATGCCTGGCACTACCACTTTCATCTGCCACATGCTCAGGACCTCATCAGCTATGGGGTGATTCCAGCCACTGCAAGTCACCTCATCCATTGGAAAGAGGAAATGAAGTAATAAGGAGTGAGTTCTGCCCCAAACCCTCCTGGGCTGTTTCTGTTTGCTACCACATCCTGTGTGAAGTGCCTTATGCTGGCTTCCAAGGTTGTCTATAATTTAGCCCCACCCTACCCACATCTCTCCCCAGCCAAACTGGCCTCACTGCTGCCTGAATAGACTCAAATCTGCTTGTGTCTTTATAGATAGTTGCTCTTCCCTGCTGTCTTTTAAGGGGCAGCACAAGTCTCAAATCTCATAGAAATCTTCCCTGAGTCCTCCTTTCTTCCAGCTCTTACTACTAGACCAGTCTTCTGACCTCACACTTTCATCTGTAACAAGCAATTTAAGCCTAATTATGTAGTAGGCTCTATTGTCCTTTGATTGTCTCATGTTTTAGCTCCCCAATTAAATTGTAAGTCCCATTGTAAGTTCCTTAAGGATAGCTTTTTAAAAATGGTTTTTATTTTTAATTGCCATATAATAATTGACTATACTTATATTTCAATACAGGTACACAATATGTAATGATCAAATTAGGGTAACATTTATCATCCCTTAGTATTGGCACCACTCTAAATCCTCTCCATTGGCGATTTAGAAATGCATATACATTTAATTGTTGTTAATTATAGTTGCCCTACTATGCCATCCCATTAACCATCCTTTCTCTGTCCCCTTTGTGCCCCCTCTGTCACCTTTCTGTCACTGTGACAAAATACCTGAGAAAATCAACTCAAAGGAAGAAAGACTTATTTTGGCTCATGGTTTCAGAGATTCAGTTCATGGTCAGCTGGTTCCAGTGCTTTTAGGGCTGTGGTAAAGCAGAAAATCATGGTGGGGAGCACAGGGTGGAGTCAAGCTATTCAGCTCATAGAAGCCAGAAAGAGAAGAGGGAGAGGTGAAGGAAGAGAAAAAGGGAAAGGGTGAGGGACAGAAAGAAGAAGAGTGATGGGAAGAGACCAGCCAGGGGAAAAATATACTCTTCAAAAGGCATGCCTTCTGGGTCCTACTTCCTCCAGTTATACCTCATCTCCTTAAGTTTCCACCACCTCCCAATAGCCCATTAAGCTATGAATCATCAATGGAATAATCCATTGATGGTGTTAGAGCCCTCAGGATTCAATCACTTTCTAAAGGCCCCACCTCTGAACCCTGCTACATAGACTAAACCTTCAACACATGAACTTTTCGGGGGCATTTCAGATCCAAACCACAGCACTTTCCTTCATATCCCTCCTAGTCTCATAACCTCAATTCTACTCTCTCCTTATATGAGATCAACTTTTTTTTTTATCTTCCACACTTAAGTGAGACCATGTGGTATTTGTCTTGCTGTGCCTGGCTTATTAATTTAACATTATGTCCTTCAGTTTCAAAGGATAAATTTTGTGACTAATGTCTATTTACTAAGCTCTCCTTATTTCCCCCTTTCTCCAGTGCTACAGCCATGACAGGTGTTCAATAATTCTTAGGATAATTAGGTTGGAATTTTTCAAATGCATATAATAGGCAAATAAACACTGTTATACTACAGAGGTAACCATTTTCACAGCCCCTTTCTTCTTCCTCCCTCTTTACATTTATACAGAATTGAAATCTCACCACCTAAAACTTTTATTAATGTATTCATTCACTATAGATTCTTGAGCACCTACTGGGTGGTGAATTCAACTAGACTCTGGGCATATAAAGTTCTCTAAGACCTAGGTCAGTCCCTTGGGAAGGACAAACCAATAAATACAATGCAATGATAAAAGAACTATGCCAGAACAAGGTTTCAAATTGCCAAGAGTGCCAGACTGCCTCTGAATGTCTCAGCTTTGCAGTCCGGAAAGTTCAAAGCAGATCATTATTACAGGGGCTTAGCAGGTATTGGTTCAGTCTATAAGATCTGCTGCAGATTCTTCCAAGGCAAATGACTAAGGCTGATTTAAAATCATACAGGAAGTTTGCAAATTAGGTACCAGTTGTGTCCTAACAATTCATTGCTAAGAATATTCTTTGGAACTTTGGAACACCTTTTTCTAATTCAAACAAAGTTTTGCATGGTGATTATGTCCTTGGACTAGTAGCACATAAAAGCCTATTATATCCACTATGTACATAAAGTTTAGCATAGTATAATATTAATACCATAGACTCTAGCCCTATGTACACTGATTTGTTCAGAAAGTGATAGGGACCCAACTTTGTGCATGGGTGCCATGGCACCCTGCCCCCTCTAACAGCTTTCCTACAATCCCCTTACCTTACCATTACAGAGGGAGAGGGCTGCACCCATTCCCTGTTTCCAACACATTAATGACGTTGGAATAAGCAGTCACCTTGCCTTTTTCATGGCAGCCCAGGACCTCCACCTTGAGATCAGAGTTTCAAGGAAGAGATGTGAGTAGATGGGAAGAGATTGAGAGAGCTCTGTATACCATGACCACATTTTTTCATTCTAAAATGAGGACAGATTGTATGACAAAAAGATTTTTGGGCCATTTTCTTGATAAAAGAAACTGTCTGAAAATGTCCTTTTGTCACCAAATTGCTAAGACATTTTATCCCTTCCTTGGTTTAAATAGAAGGTATGTAAAGGATTTACCCATGTGGGAATAAGAATTATGAACACAGTAAATTTAATATTTACTGAGAATTTATTACTGCTAGATACTAATTAGATACTATTAGACACTCAAGTAGTGGATATTATTCTAAACTATAATGTTTAATGTTCACAACAAACTAATATATTAATATGGCCAATTTATAGATGAGAAACTGAGGCTTTGCATGTTAGGGAAGAACCCCTAGCAAGTCAGAACCAAAACAGATCGAAACCTGAGCAGTCTGAAGTCAGAGTCCTGCAAGCCTGTTGCTTGTAGGACCAGAGGGTAACTCCCTGTCTCCTCTACCCAACTAGCCTAATATAAAACTTCCAATGTTTGTTTAGCCTTTAAGAACCAGATTTCCTTCTTCCTTGCTCTCACAGTTGTCCCCTGTTTTGTCCTCCTCCCAGCAAACACATCACAGGTTGGAGCTCTCACTTCCTCTTCACTTTGACCTTCAATTGCAACCAGAGAGGGAGATAGATTCATTAGGTTATAAAAGCTAAAACACTATCACTTAAAGTAAAAATTACTCTCTGTCTTAGTCAAATGCCAGCCTCTGGGTAGCAATGAGGACTGGTTTCCAGAAATTTCTCAAGGAAAGGATGCATCAGGGCCTTTGGAAGGAAGGGGCTATGTGAATCTTCTGTCTGAGAGAAGCTGAGGAAGGAGGCTGCTGTAGGGGGTGGGGGAGTAGGGTCCGTCTGGCCTCTCTGGCTCTCTTCCCTGTGACCTGGTGCTTTATCTGCTCTGATGTCCTAGGGGTGGCACCAGGAAGCAGCAGTCAGCAAAAGGGGAGAGGAAGCAGCTGGGGCCACTGCTCCAGGCCTGGCTATGGGCAAGGAATAGATATAAACTGGCCCATTGAATTGCACTTGTCTGAACTATTTTTTTTCCATGAAATTCAAATGACTCATTTAGCTTTAAAAAAAAAAAAGACATATCATACAGGAACACTGTAGGAAAATCAGAATGACTGTTAATCTAGATAAAACTTTTTCTAATCTATTCTTATCCCATCCAAGTAATGGAATCTGTGGTCACCTCAGCTGCCCACTCATCATTTGTGGTTTTATGTTAACTTCAGATTTGAGGGATAATCTTAGATTTGGATTACCCTAGGTTCATGAGGATAAAGGGTTTCTGTCACTCTTCTAAACAGAAAGTAGAATAAAATCAGTAAAAGCAAGGCAGACAAAATTTAAGAACCAACATTTTACTTTTTCTGGTTGAATACATTCACAGCCAAGTCTCTCCTCTCCTCCTCTTCCCTACCCTCTTTTCCCTCCTCTCCCTCCCCTCTTCCCTTCTCTCTCCTACCTTTCCTGTGGGGGTTAGCAATGATTTCACCAACCCATAGAGAAATGATTTGTCTTAGGACCATTTACTATTATAACCCATAACAGTGAAAAATGAGCAAATTTTATGCAGCTGAAAAAGAATTCAATGAAGTTCTAGATAATATTAGGACAGACCAATTCTGAAGTGATAAAAGGAAATGTGTTCAGGTGACCTCAAACTCCCAAAGAACATCTTGCAAAGAAAAAAGTGACTTTGGTGACAGCCTTTTGTGTACAGAGAGAGGAGGGGATATTAATTCACTGCACAAAATCGCTCATTTCCTAGCTGGCCTCTAAGTAGAGTTTTAGGAGGCAGATTACTTCGGGACTGAATTTGGGGGAATTGAACGCTTCCCATATATAAAGGATGGGTGAAAGTTTGAGGAGTATCTTGATGAATAATAACTAGAGTGATTCCTCCCTCACCTGGAAAAATGTGAAGTCTGGCAGAGCAAGTTTAGTTCCCATACTTCTGCTTAGGAAGTTTGGTGTCTGAGGTGTGGAACAAGCAGCGAGGGTCTAGGTTTGCCTGCTGTGGTTTAGATATGGCTGGTCCCCCAAAATTTCATGTGTTGGAGGCTTGGTTTCCAGTATGGCGGTATTGGTAGGTGCTATGGAATCTTTAAGAGGTGGGGCCTGGTAGGAGATTCTTAGGTCATTGGGGATGTGCTTTCTGAAGGAATTAAGGTTGCTCTCATGGGACCCCTTTGGTAGTTCTCGAGGAGGATTATCAAAGCTAAAGCCTGGCCCCAGAACATCTCTCTGGATGTGACCTTGATATGACATCATCACCACCCTCATCAAGAAGGGGCCACCATATCTTGAACTTTTTTTTCTTTTTGAGATGCAGGGATTTGAACTCACAGCCTTGCACTTGCTAGGCAAATGCTCTATCACTTAAGCTATACCTCCAGTTCTTTTTGCTTTAGTTTGTTTTTCATATAGGGTCTTGTGTTTTTGCTGGGGCCACCCTTGGACAGTGATCCTCCTATCTCTGCATCCCAAGTAACTGGGATCACATGTGTGTATCACTACTACATCCAAAGTTTTCTTCTTATGTAGCCTGCCTCAGGTATTTCATTTTTAGCAATGAAAAGCTTACTACTCCCTTGCCATTCAATACAACTATACCACATTAATAGGGACTGTAAAAGTATCCAAGTCAAAACAGCAAGACCACTGTAATCTCTGAAATAAGCACATACATTTTGTTTGGCAAATGACTATTATATATACTACACTATTCTGGATGTTGTGGCAAATAAAAACTGGGCTATACCTTCTTCTTAGGTAGTTACAGCCCTGCAAAGTGCCTCCTGGATCTTGGATTGCAAAATAAGCATGTAGGGCCGTGTCCAATGAATGTGAAGACTGGAACAAGGGCCGTCTTCTCTCAGCTTCAAAGCCAATACATTTTAACATCATGTTCTTAATCAGAACTGAATCAACCACAAGCCTGTACTTTGCTTCTTACCTAATAGAAGGTAGGCTTTAAAAAAAGACAATTAATGGGGACTAGTTTAAGGCAAACTTCTTCCCTGAGTTTCTTGATTTGTATTATTCTACAGCTGGTTTTCTATTGCCCAAAAGGTAATTAAGAGGTGATAATGATATGTATCCTCCCTTATCAAAGTCATTAACACGTTATTATTGTTGTGAGGCAGCTACCTATTGCTTGGTAATGGTGATGTCTCCAGAGGCAAAGAGTCTTTATTAGTCTATCAGGGATTTCTGCTTTGATGAAGAAATTGCAGTTTGGGGATGAATTAGCAGGTTACACTCTCTATGACTCCATAGTGTCTTATTTCCCCAAACCTCCAGGGCCATTCCGACTCTGCATTTGACCTGTAGCTGTCCTTTTCTTCAAACTATTCTCTATGAATCAGGAAAGGAACAATCCTCTCCTAGCCTTCAAATTGCACATCTGTCGTACTTGAAGATTTGGCTCGAACCCCATGTTTCCATGCTGCCTTCTGTATTTGAATTTAGACTCAGATAAAGACATTAACATTCTCTCAACAGTAATTTGTTTCCTTGCTTTGGTTAATAAGTGCAAAAGTGCTACCATGTACAAATATTCTCTCAGAATGTGGTACAAATTTTGTAATTAATCTCTTAAACATCTTGGAAAAACATAGGAGTATCTGTTTATGGAACTTTTCCACACTTTAAATATTTCTACAAATTGGAGAGACAAATACATTTGGCTTGGATCAGAAATCTCCTAGGGTTGATATATTAGAAAATAGTCTGCATGGACTTCTCAGATTTGTATTTAAATTGTAAGGTTCTAGAGGCCAGAAGTTTACCTAAATTGTTGATAATGAGCCTCCTTGGTAATCAGAGTTTGGCAGCTTACTATTTTTAAAAGTAAGTGCAAGCTGGGCACGGTGTTGTGTCAACCCACCTACACAGGAGGCTGAGATTGGGAGGATCATGATTCTAGGCCAGCAAAAAACAAAACAAACAGACAAAAAAGTTTGCTAGACCCCATTTCATAGAAAAGGTTGGGGAGTATGATGCATGCTTGTCAATCCTAGCTTTGTGGGAGGGATAAATAGGAAGATTGTGATCCAGGCCAGCCTGGGCAAAAAGTGAGACCCTATCTCCAAAATAATCAGAGGAAAAAGAGCTGAAGGTGTGGCTCAAGTGGTAGAGTCCCTGCCTAGCAAGACCAAGAATTTTAAAAAAGTGTTATAAATGAATGTACACATTTTAAAAGTCAAATATAACTAATGGGCTTTAAGAAATAAAGGGAAAAAATCCAGCAATTCCCAGCTTATCCTCCCTATCACCATTCCTACTTCCTAGAGGCTGCTACTTTAAATTAATTTTAGCTATTTCTTCAGGTACATACTTAATTTTAAATTTCAAAATATTACATATGTCCTACTAGTTCATTATTTAGTGACTATTAGAGTTGATGACAATTTAAATCTCCCATCCCTCAACACTCTTTCCTCTTGTCCCTCTTTTTAGCTAAATCAATATTCAGGGTTTATATTATTATAACTATGTAAATCATGTTCTCTACTGAGCTAACAGTATGCTATAATTACTTTTCCTTTCTTGTACAGCTTTTTGTTTTTCTTGGAGTTATTAATTGCCTTTTTTTCCCCTCCAGCTTGCTTTTATGTATAACTAGCCCTAAGTAATGCCACAATTTCCAACACGCTCCTAAAAACTTTCCACATGGTAATATGCAATAGATAATTCATCATAGTCTCAAGACCTCCTTCCTGAGGTCCTTTTCTTTCTTTTCTTCCAACATGGAATGTTCTATTGGGGGTAGGGCCTGCTAAGTATTATACTACTTTCATCCCAGGACTTCCCTTTGCCACCATCCTGGTGGTTTTTTTCACTTCTTCCTTATTCTGGAGCCTCTTCTTCCTGCTTCCCGTGTTTTCCTCTTTCTTGTTTTATGCTCTCATTTTGGTGGCACACCCTTCCTGAGAAAGAGTGCATATGAGGTAACTTTACTGGGAACTTTCCTGCCTGAAAATATCTTTATTCTACTCTTGCATTTGTTTGGCAGTTTGGCTAAAAATTGAATTCTAGGTTAAAAATAAGTTTCCTTCTGAATTTAAAGGCATTGAACCATTATGATCTTCTAGCTTTTGATATTTCTGTTTATAGGTCCAATGTCATTCTGATTCCCTTTCATTTTTATATGAGTACTGTGCTTACTCTGGAGTTCTGAAATTCAGAATGATGTGCCTGATGGGTTTTTTTTTTATTGTGTTGAGCATTCAGTGGTCACTTTAATCTAAAGGCCTGTGAAGTAGTCTTTTACAATTTCTTTCATAGCTTGCTCCTCTCCTCTTCCCTGTAGCTTATTTTATGGAACTTTTATTGGTTATTTATTGACCTTTCTAGATTAATCTCCATTTTTTTATCTTTTTTTTCTCCTAATGCTTGATTTGTCTTTTTGTTCTACTTTCTGAAAGATTTTATCTACTTTACTTCCTAAACTTACTTACTTTCTTTCTTTTCCTTTTGGTTTTTTTTTTTTTTTTCTTCCTTTTCTTTTCTTTTGAGTCAGAGTCTCCCTGTGTAGTCTGGGTTGGCTTCAAACTCCAGATCCTCCTGCTTCAGCTTCTACATTACAAACTTTCTCTGGATTTTTTTTTTTTTAATACCAGGCTCCTCTTTTTAATTTCTAGGAAATATTTTGTGTTCTAGGATTGTTCCATTTTTTAAAACACCTATTCTTTTATGTGTGCAGTGTTTTTTTATCTCTCTGTGGAAATTAATCATACTTTATTTGAAGTGTTCTTTGAAGCCCAGCATTGTTTTTCTTCCTCTGATTTCCCCCTTTTTGTTTCCTTATTTTATCTCTGTCTTTCATGTTGGAGGTTGTCTCCAAATCTGGTTATCCTCGGCTGTGAAACAATGACATTCTGATTGAACATTTTATAAGTTTTACTGACTGAGGTATTCATTAAAGAATGATGGGAGTTGACAGCTTTCACTAGGGAACCTCTGAATTCTACATGTCTTTTCTTTAAAGTCCTTTAATTTTTCCATAGAAGAATTTTCCAGACATCTTCTTGGGGGTTATGAGGCTGACTGTAGCAGTCAGGATGATTGGTGGAAGAAAACACCTAGAAGAGTTTGATATTACAACTTTGCTAATGACCTTTGTTTCTTTGTCTTCTGTGCCTTCTCTGTTTTCTGATCCTACATCTGTCTGGTTCAGTTTTTGGAATGAGTAGAACCATCTGTCTCTGGGGACCTGAAGTGATGATAATGGGTGGCTCTAAAGAGCTAACTATGCTTATATTCACTTTTGGTTACCATGGACCTCATGCCTGTACCTACTGCAAGCCCCTGGTCTCCAGTTCCTCATCCTTTCCAGAGTTCTGAAGAATAACTAGTTTGTTTATTACTGGGTTGTCTCTGTTGGGCTCATAGAAGTCTTTTCTGTGTGCTTAAACTGTTAGCTTTCCATCTGGCATCTATTTGTTGACATTATTGTCCATTGATGTCCTTCCTCTTTGCTGTTTTATTCATTCTTGTGGATTCATATTTTTGTATTCTTTCACTGACACTTAAGAGGGTTTCCAGAATGGAGTAGAAATAAATATGTGTGCGTATGTGTGCATGCACACTCACACATATATTGGTGTGTGTTAAATGTACTACATTTAAGTATCTGTGAATTTTATAACTTGGTTGATGATTGCTTCTAAGCTTATTTTTAAGTGATGTTGAACCTTAACATACTGATAAATAAATTGAAAGTGGGAATTTATATGCCATATTTTTGGGCATTTATTTTAGTATTGATATCTTTGGAGACTGGGTTATTGTAAACATTGGATACACTAAACTAACTAGGTTTAGGACTTGCCCATTTAGTTTTGTGACACATTCTCCTAGAACTCAGCACAAACCTTTATAATAAAACTTAAAGCAAAAAGCAATGAATTAGTAGTGTTGCTTTCTTCTTCTTCAATAAATATTTTACCCATTTTTTAAAAATTTTTGGCCATACTGGGGTTTGAATTCAGGGCCTCATGCTTTCTAGATAGGTACTCTTACTGCCCGAGCCATTCCACCAGCCCTTCAATGAACATTTTGATAATTGTGGCCTGGAGATGTGACTCAAGTGGTAGAATACCTGCTAGCAAGAGCGAAGCCCTAAATTCAGCCCCAAGTACCACAGAAAATGTTAATAATCACCTACTATGGGCAAGAAACTGCCATATGAGTTGGAGATTCCATGGAGATTAGAAGAGTCCCAGATCTGAAGAGCGCCACAGTCTAGTGAGGAAGTCTAACAAGAAACTAGAGAGGATTATGCAACATAATGAGTCTTAGCGTACAAATTGGGCACCCAAAGCAATAAAAGTGCCAATCCTCTTTAAGGTGATTAAAAAGGCCTTGGTCATTTTCTCCTGATGCTCTTTATGTGGAAAGCAATAAATAGAACCCAAGACTTTGGCTATGGGAAGGTTGGAAGCAGGTTGATGTAGCTAGAACATCTTACCAGTCACACCACCTTAAAAAGGATATAAACCAAGATGGTGGTAGGAATCATTAACCATGCATCTTCTTCTCAGGAGACTCCCCAGTCTTTTCTGTCAGAATTGGTCCAGTGACATGTGAGTTCCAAAATCCTCAGCACTGAGAACAGTCCTGAGCAATCCTTGGAAGGTATGCTGTTACTACAGTGATCATGTTATTACTTGTAAACATGCCTTTGTAATCCTTGAGGCCAGGTTGAGGCCTTGTTTATTTTGGGGAAACCAAAAATTATGATCCAGAAGCCACAGAGTGGTCTTTGAAGCTAGAGGAGCTGGGTTTGAATTCCTTGTATGGGATGTGTGACTTTGGTTAAGTTACTTAATCTTGCCATATGTCTATTTTCTATTATGTTAGAGACTATGATAATACTACTAAACTCACAGATTTGTTCTATTAAACCAGCAAATGTTGGTAAAGGACCAAGGGCAGTTCTTGATGGGATGTGAGTGCAAAATAAATGGTAGACATTCGTTCTTCTTTTGCCATCAGACCATGAACCTGTCAAGTGCATAAACCACATGCTATTCTTCTGTGTAACCACCCTTCATGCAATAATGGGCTTGAAGTCGGCACTTGATGCATATTTATTAGAGCAGTGAATAAATCCTGGAATGTTAGAATACCACAGATTGAGGTGTTTTCCTACTATATGAATCACTGTTAGTCCCTTTCTTCCTTTAGACTGTACTTCCATAATTATTTTCTGTACTAATTAACCACTATTCTTTTCTGAGTTCCTGGATTATTAGTTTTGTGATGTTACAAATAAAACTAAGGAACAGGAGCAAGAATCATACTTCAGATCCAACCATACTTATATACACTGTGGTAATGAATATAAAACTGCCTCTGAAATAAAAGCAGTGTCTCCAACATCAGGTTGTCTCCATTCTTAGTTTTAAAGAACATTTGGTAATTGTTTCCCTTGGCCACTCAAACAGTTAAGAACAACTTTGGTGGTGAGGACATACAATGCAAGTAAAAGGCCAGAGGAGACAGTGAGATGAGGAGTCCACATGTTTTTTTAATATGTTGGTATCTTTCATCCACAGAACTGGAGTGTGGTGTTTTCCAGTTGTATCTTCCCTTCATTGTTACATTTGTAAATGCAGAAAATGTTTACTTAAACCATCCTTCATTACTATCTAGCTTAAGCATTTATGCTGTGTCTGGGCTATTAAAAAACATCCTAGCCTCAATGCTATTGCAGTACTGAGGATTGAATCCAGGGCTGCATGCCTGCTAGGCAATTGCTATACCACTTGAGCCATGCCCCCAGTACTTTTGTTTGTATTTTGCTTTTGAGATAGGGTCTCATTACCTTTGCCTGGGCTGGCCCAGAGCTCATGATCTCCTGTCTCTGCCTCCTGAGTAGCTAGGATTATAGACAAGCACCACTATCCCTAGTCTCAATGCTGTTCTTACAATAGCAATTCACTAGTTTTGGACTCTGCTTGCTATGAAGTCAAAGTTTCCTTAGTAGCCAGTGCCTCTGACCATTTCAGAATGCCCAACTGCTATAAGCAACATCACACAATGTAGAGTTTACCACTGAATTTTAATGTCCTGCTTTTGATCAGTTTTATCTACTTGGTGATGAAAATCCTTTGTGTTTTGAGGCCAGGCCTTACTTTTCTTTGTTTACCTCCCATTGTGCTTGGCATGCCTTGCTCCAAAGGGACCTACCAACCAATGTCCTCCTCTGTGTCAGTGTTTCCTGAGCATTTTGCAACACCTGTTTTAAACGCCTTTTTTGACTAATCCCTCTGTGGGACTACTTTGAACTTATGCTGTTTGATTCTCCTCTACCTTTTCTAATATTCTTCCTTAATCATGTCTTTTTGTTCCAATTATGTTTTCCCCTCAGGAGAATCTCATCTACTCTTGGGGCTCTATTTATTACCTCTATGCTAATCACAGCAATGATTCATGATTCTGCATGTTCATTTCTACCTCCTAGGAAATTCATAACCAATATAGCTAAAAGAAAATTTATTATCTTTTTGCATGAATCAGTTTTTTCTCCTTTGGAATTTATATTATTTCTACCTATATTTACTTAGTTATTTTAGTATGTTTCTCATGATTGAACTCAGAGTCTCACAGGTACTAGACAAGTATTCAATCACTGAGCTATACCCCTAGTCCTCTTTTGATTTTGAACTCTCTCTCTCCAATTGTACAAATTGAGCATCACTAATACAAAAATCCAAAATCAGAAATGCTTGAAAATCTGAAACTTTATGATGCCACAAGTGGAAAATTTCACATAATGAAACTTGGATTCATTCATTCAAGGTTATATCTTTCACTCATTCTTACACTTGGGAATATAGGCGAAATCTTTCAAAATAATTTAAATATTTAATTACAAAATAATTTTAAATCTTATATAAAATTACTTTCAGGCTATATAGATAAAGTGCATATAAAACATAAATGAACTTCACATTTGTTTGGGCCCTATCCCCAAAATATCTCGTGACCTATACATATATATTCCAAAATATTTTTGAAATCCCAAATTGGAAACATCTCCATCCAAGTATTTCAGGTAAGGGATGCTCAGACTCTGTGTATTAATCTAAGTCTAAATCTACATCTCTTTTTCTCTGTATTTATCCCAATAGTCCCTTTATTGCTAGACCTTTGTAGATGCCCACTGAATGTGTGGTGATTTATCTTGATTCACTGTTCCTGCCCTTACTTTTAAATAGGATCAAGCAGTGCTTTGAGCTGAAGATTCTTCCAATTCCATAGGAAAAAACGGGTGCAGTGTGTGTTCTCCAGAGACAATTACAGGGCTAGGCAAAAGCAGATTTTAAATAAAAAGTTAATTACATAAATACACAACATTTTAAAGTTGATTTTGTGAGGAATATCTCAGACCATTACAACCATCTCAACCTACCTGGTGTGTCTGAAATAGTTCAAGTTTGGATTTTTCAAACATCTAGTGCTAAGATTAGAAAAAAACATGCATTTTATAGAGATATGATTTTAACCATCTTTTTTTCAGAATAGTTTTGGAGCTTGCAAGGTTCCATTATTTCCCAGAGATTCAGGTACGGTTGGTGAGACTCAAGGACAAATAAGGAGGTTTTCCTTTAAGAGCAAGAGTTAGACACCTACATTATCATGAGCATATGGTGGGCAAGACCATGGAGCCCATCATCTCCAGCAGGTGCTGTCACTGCCTGGCTGATTACACAGAGAAAGCCGACCTAGCCAGGCCTAAGGCAGGGTTGACTGCTGAGGTCATTAATGACTGCAGAACCTTCCCAGTAAGTCTCCCCTCCCCCTCCTGCAGTCTTTCACTGTAATGCTTCAGATTCTCCACTGTTTTCCATTCCCAAACATCCCAACCATGCAAAGAGAGGGACTCACAATCGGCCATTCCAACTCTGAGGTATCTCCCTGGAGCCTCCAATCTGTACTCTGTTTAGACTGGACCTTAAAATACTAAATGTGGTGCCTTTTCTCCAACAGACACTTGAAAAGGGGGCTGTAAAATTTACAGTGCTATTCATATCATGGCAAGAATATTTTAAAACAGTGGTTTACAGTGTTTAAGAAAGCTGGTTAGTCAGCCAGGATTTCTGCTGATGGTCTTCAGGATGTAGAGTTAAGAATAGCTGGCTACATGTCTGTGTTTTGGTTTTTGAAATGCTTTGGTTTCTTGAGTCACATTATCATAGACTTCACTGCATTTCCAAATAACACACATAATAAATAATTTCTCCAAGAATCTCTGTAAGGCTTACCTGGATCTTTCTCTACTTGTTTTGCACTCAGTATTCTATTGCTTACATTTAAAAGACTTCTGGAGACTGGTTTTCATCCAGCTCACTAGAGAGGAGAAGTTTTTCATGAAGAATTGGATTGTTGAAGTGACTGTAATTCTTTTTCCAAAAATCTTGGCACAGAAGTCCAAATGTATACATTTGCCTGGTTTACCTCAGCTCACTCTATTTATGATAGTGGGTTTTGGTTGAATTCCTAGGCCTGTATACAAACACTGGCATGCTTCAAATCTGTTTATTTAATTGGCCATATACCTGCAATGCCTCCAGTTAGATATTTAATTTTAATTAAATTAGAAACAAGAAGACTTTCTTGTGACCTTGAAATAGAAGTGCATTAATGAGAGGATAGTAGTTGCCTGGCAGTATTTCTTAAAGCAGTACTACTTGACAGTAACAATGCCAGATGGCTAGATGGAAAGGCTGATGGACTTATAGATCTTTTGAGTTCAGTTACTGCAGAGCTCAGCTCTCTGCTTCTTTGAGACTCATGCTCTCTGTAACCAGACATAATTAAAAGATTAAAGAGACATTTGGAAATGTGAAGCTGGTCACTTTTTAATCAGGGAGATTGATTTTCTAATCCCAATGCGAACGTGAAATTTTAAATAATTTATAGGGTAGAAATCAGTGGCTTGTTATAACTTGGCTCAAAGAATAAAGGGTGGGATGAGGGGGGAAAGACTGCATTTTTTTTCTTCTCTAAGTGCCTTATGGAAAGAAACATACAAAGAAGCAAGACATGACTTGGTTGTTGCAGATAAAATGTTCTCCTTCATGTGCCTAAAGAACGAAGATTAGTTGTATTCTCTCCCGCCCTCTTTCTCTCCCTCTGACTGAGGTCTGGACATATTCTCTTCACTACTCAGCAACATTTATCTTTTATCCTGCAGATACCAGGCAGGTTCTAATGAAGTCAAAACCAGAGTCTCCTGAGCAGGGATTATGACTGCACCATAGTGATGCCTCCCCTGGCCAGGTGGTACATTCCAAGAACACACACTTCTGGCACTCATCAGAGCCAGAAACTTCATGGACTAGAATAGAGGGTTCTGTAATGTTAGAGCAGGGCACTTCTGGTACTAAAAGAAAAAGCCTTCCAATATTAACATAGGTTCCAGTAATATTTGTGAGAAAATATCAAAGATGTATATAGAAGTCTTGGCACCAAGGGAAGAATTGATTGGCAGTCAGAAATTAGAGGAAAATCTGGAAGTAGAGGGTTACCAGCATAAGTTATCCTTTAAGGTGAGGGTTGGAGTTCAGAAAAGATTGAGTAAATTTCTTCTGCTCCCACCTCAGGATCACTTCTCATCTTTTCCAGATGGGTTTTCAGGAGTAAAGTAGATTTACCTTCAGAAAAAGCAACAAGCAGAGTGAAATTTCAGAATCCAGTCTGTCTAATGCAAGAATTCTCTGCAACTCTTAAAGTCTGGAGGGGCTTTGCCAAAGCAGAGGATGGAATGGTGAAACCTTTCTATTCCATAAGTACCTCTTGGGGTTATTGAGTGTGGATGAGTTGCCATTAAAGTGTGTCATCCAATAAGCAGAAGTAGCTGATGGTGGACCCTTTTCTCCCAGTTCTTAGTCACCTGCCAGGGCTCCTGGGGAAGGAGAGGGTGGGATGGAGAAGAATGTGGATTGATGAGACCTAGGAAGTACACATTGTGGAGCAGGGGAGAAGTAGATAATTACCATTCATCAGAGGGAAAAGAAAGACAGAGGGTACCAGGAGAGAAGACAGCCTCACATAGCATCTGTTTGCCATTAATTTAATGGGAACAGTAAGAAGCTGGGAACCTAATACATTTTTTGGTCACTCATAGGATACATCAACTGGATGATTTATTTATAGGGGATTTTCTGCAGAAGAACTTATTGATTAAAGGTGTCATTGTAACAAGGGCACAGACCCTCTTCATATGGATTGGATACGGTTCCTAACTTTCTCCTGGCTATCAGAGTGGTGGCGAGTACATCAAATATAGATAAAGTCTAAAAACCAATGCTCCAAATAGCCTGTTATAGAGCTAAACATAATGATGAATTTCTGAGGATGAACAACAATCAAGGGTCATATCTCATGTTTGTGCTTTGTAAGTATTCATTTGAGTTCCTGAGTGAAGTATAATCAGACATCAGTACATTACAGATCTATCATTTCTGCAAGCTGGCTATTTGCCTATAGGCTTAGAGTAGGGTTTGTCAATTGTGACAATTGACATTTGGGCTGGATGATTCTTTTTGGAGAGAGTTTGTCCTGTGCATTATAGGATGTTTAGCAGCACCCCTGGCCTCTACCTCCTAATACTCCCAGTTCCAACAGCCAGAAATATCTTGAGATATTTCCAGTTACCTCTGAAAGAGTAGGGCAAAATTACCCACAGTTAAAAATCACTGTCTTAAAGAAACCTATAATTTGCATTAAATTAGTGAGCCAATTACAAATCAGGTTGAATCTGCACGTATTTATTAAGCTTTCATATAAACAAATAATAAGACCACATTAGTCATGTGCTTGTGGGTTTGAACCATATTGGAATCATTCTCTCATAATTGTTACCTACTCTCTTTACACCAATATTGCAATGTAGTCCTTAATAAAATGCCAGCACACAATTTTTATGGTACCATCTTTATTTCAACTCTCTTCCTCTTCTTTACATAGTACCTACCTTCTTGGCCACCACACTGACTTAAATAAGATACCTCCCTGAAGAATGTTTTTCAGAAGGCAATGCTTAATGTTAAGAAATGATTCACTTGTGGTAGAGTTACAGGCAACAGGGTTCAGTTCTGCTGGAAGAGACCTGTGCCTAGGGACCTCTCCATTGTTCGTAAATCCCTCCTGGCAAACCCACACAATCCTTGATTTGCATGGCTGACTCTGAGAGCAATTCCTGCTGTTAGTGTCCACTAACCACTGGCAATAATGCTCAGAGTTGGTGTTCATTTTGCTGAGAAAAAGATCTGGTTGTGTAGAGAAGGACCTTGTCTTAAAGGATATGGAACCATTTTGCCCCAGGAAAGGAATAAAAGCAATCAATGGTTCTTACAGAGCTTTCTGCTCAAGTAATTTTGGTCAGATTAAGTGTGTCGGTAAATTAAACAAAGTGTTACCCTCTTAGACCGCCAAAATGCAGAGTCTAATTTTACCAGTAACTGTCGGAGTGCTGGGTCAACAATGGGGAACATGGGTACAAGCCAAGGAAAAATGAGTAACACCAACAAATCAACAGCAAGCAAGAGAAGTCATAAAGAATTCTACTTGGAAACTGTGAGAACAGGCAGTGAAATTTCTTTTCTGTGTTAGCATAGTGTTGTAAATGTATGTTTGGTTATCAGATTTATGTTAGAGGGGCTCCTGTCTTAAGGGTCTTCTAGTACTTAGGCCAACCAGATGGGAATGGGCATTTGGATCTGTTGATACCTAGTTATAGCTGAACATAAAGCTTTTTACACCTAGTCTTCCCAATAGCAGAAATTGGTCTATTTCTTATTCTGCTGGTTGAAAAAGAGAAAGAAATGATCTTGTTGTTTAAAAATTCTCATGCTATATATTCTGAAAAGTTTCTTTGAATGTCTTGCTAAAAATACAAGTGCTTATTCTAAATAATAAAATGAAATGAAACAATGAAATAAATTCATAGGCAATCAAAGCTTCTAATTTTCATGACCTGGGATACTGTTCTTAAGTCTTTGATTTTCCTAGAATCTGTAGAGCAGATGAGGTCAAATAATGAGCGAGCCATCATCAGTGACTATTGCACCTTCAATCTATCTTTGGAGCCATGAGATCTTTCCTCTCTAAACATTAAAAAAAAAAAAACACCAAAAAATTGGGTCTAGCATATAAATACTTGCTGATTTTCCAAGTTCTATTATGACTTCTTCCCTCCCCACATAAGTGAT
Source organism: Castor canadensis (assembly GCF_047511655.1). Taxonomy (NCBI): domain Eukaryota; kingdom Metazoa; phylum Chordata; class Mammalia; order Rodentia; family Castoridae; genus Castor; species Castor canadensis. Next base: position 34,522,379 of record NC_133393.1, on the reverse strand, counting down.
CTGCTTAGCAGAAGACTTGGGGCTGTCTGGTTTTTTAGTTGACTTTCAAACATGGGGTGACTCACTTCTGGGTGAGCTCATTCAGTTTCATGACTTAAATACCATCTATTCTCTGAGCCTTCTCAAATTTTACCTCTCTAGTCCAGACTGCTACCTAAACTCCTGTTCCTTATTCAGTATCATCACATGAACCTTAATTATTGATCCCACCCTGCTAACCTGTTCTCCTTGCAATCCTTCTCACCTCAGTAAATGCCAACTCCACTCTTTCCTTTGATCAGGCCAAAAGTGTTGGTCTCATGATCCCATCTCTCATTACCCATGTCTAATCCAACAGCAAAACTATTGGCCATGCCTTCAAAATTCACCTGGCCAGAATCTACCCATTTCTTATGCTTCATATCTATCCCTTACCCAAACCACCCTTTTCTCTTGCCTAGTTAAATATGTCAGTGTCTTAACTCACCTTTCTGATTGCTCCCTTGGACTCCGAGTCCATTTTATCAGTACAGCAGCAAGAAGAGTCCTTTTAATATTGCTGCTCTACTCAAAACCTGCCTAAAGTCATCCCATCTCATAGTCAGTATCTAATGGATGACAAGATTACACTTGCTTCCAGAGTTATTTCCGAACCCTCTCTCTGGTTCACAGTACTGCTGGAAAATTGCCCTCCTTTTTTTTGGTTTGATGAGACTGGGGTTTGAACTCAGGGCTTTGTGATTACAAAGCAGCACTCCTAAAACAGGCACTCTACTGCTTGACCCATACCTCTAGTCCATTTTACTCTGATTATTTTTGGAGATGAGGGTCTGTCTAACTATTTGTCTAGACTGGCCTCAAACTTTGATCCTCCTGATCTCAGCCTTCCAAGTAGCTAGAACTATAGCCATGAGCTGGTACCCAACTTAAACTTCCTTTCTTTTTATTCCACCCAGAATTATTCTGCATCTGGGTCTTGGAATTTACTCTTACCTGCCCGGACTGCTGTTTCTCCAAACAGCAATCTGGCTCCTTCACAGCTATCGGGTTTCTGCTCCAATGCCATTTTACCAGTGAGGGAATGCTTGACTTCACTGAGCTAAGTAGCATTTGTGCTCTTCTTCTCTACACAACACTGTACCTGCCTTTTTGGTTATTTTTCTCCATGGTAGTAACCACTTAAAATTGCTATATTTACTTGTTTACTTTGTCTCTCAGAAAGAGGCTATAAGGGTTATGAGGGTAGCAGTTTGTTTTGTCCACTGCCATGTCCCTGGGTCCTGTATCCATGGGTGCTACATGCTAGGTGCTCAGTACACATTTGTGGAATGGGAAGTGCTTTTGAGTTCCGTGTGCATGCTGTTTTTTGTAGGAAACCTTCCTTGATCCTCTAAATCTGGGCTAAATGTCCTTCCCATAGCTCTCTGTGCTTTCTCTGTGCTTTCTTCTTCTCACATTGCATGGCTACTTCATGGTTAGTTTATGAAAATTCCATAAGGTCTGGAGTCACTTTTACCTTTTTCATTGATGAATACTCAATAGCTTTAAAGTGGCTAGTATGTTGTTAGTACTCAAGTATTTGTCAAACTGAATGTTCTTTACAGTCCATCAATATAGATTTTAGATATTATATGCAATATGCATTATACATCATGAATAAATTATATCCCTATGCTACATAGAGTTATGATTTTTTAATTTCATGTGCATTGTAATAGATAAGCTCCATTACAATGAACTCTCAGTGATTAATAATTCTTATTCTGTGAGTATTTTGTACTTTTTATAATTGAGTTAAAATTCACTTAACATAGAACTGACCATTTTAAAGTCCACAATAATTCAATGGTATCAGGCACATTCACAGTGGGATATGATCCTCACTTTCCTCCAGTTTCAAAACATATTCATCGCCTCCAAAAGAAGCCCTGTACCCATTAAACAGGCACTCCCCTGACTATGCCTTGAGTTTCTGTGAATTTGTCTGTTCCGAATATATCATATAAATGGAATTGTATAAGATGTGACCCATTTCAAAAAGGATTTAATATGTGTGACTTAGAAAGTCTTTATCATACCAAGACTTTGTTTTTAACCCTATGGTGATGGACAGCATAACACTTGCACTATATCTCTTTCTCTTAAGTCCATACCATTGAAAAGGCCAAATAAATTAGCCTGAAGAACTTTCATTTGAGTTGTCTCCTGGCTGGGAGTTTACCATAAGCCTTTTATTGTGCAATGGCCAATCCTTCAAAGCTTCATCTTGTCCCCACCAACCCCCCAGGGTCTTTCATCCCATTTCCCCTCCCACCTCTTGCTTGATGCTTGCTGGGATGAAAGTATTGGTGATAAAAGACTAAAGCTGAGAGGAACTGATGAAAGTCTATAAAAATCATAAAAGGTAGGAAAAAAAAATCTGTGTAAGAACTTGTCCCCCAAATCTCAGAATCCTTTTGAAGCTTAAAAAAGCTAGTTTAAGGGGAAAATAAAAAAGAGTTCTATTTATGTAGTACACTGGACACATACAGAAGTTGTTACCCTGGTGAGATGGTAAATAGCTTTAGGACTTCGACAAATATACAGACAATAAATCAATAATAGACCAGAGAGAGGAAGTTGGGGAGAGGAATTAACAGCTCAGGGCAATTACCATTCTCTCCCACAAAATGCCCCTGTTTGGGCCAAGGCAAGGGCTGTCTAGGCCAGGTGGGCCCCATGATTATGTTAACTGCAACTCCCTTGATTGATCTGCTGGACTGTTTCTTCCTCAGAACTCTTTCTGGAATTGTAATCAGCTTCAGGGTTTCAGAAGTGTAATTTTACATACTGTAAAGGAGCTTGGCCTTGGGTTGGACATTAACATCTTTCTGACTTTTGCCTGTTTCAGAACTTGCCAGGTGAGAGAGCAACAGAGGGAAAGAAAGCCACGAAAACCAATGAAACATTTTCCTTACTACCAAAAATAGATTTAAATTTTTATTTTGAAGGAGACAAAAGTTATTTATGTTAGAGGCTTGTTGTTGTTGTTTTGGAGGATAGCTCATCTAATTATCTTGGAGCATTTGAGAATTCGCTGAACAGTTTCAAAATCTTCTATTTGATTAAATGCCTTATAAGAGAGGCAATACTTCTATTTTGCACTCTCCTGAGCTTGTGTTTTTACTTTTAGATTTGCAGTAGTTTACAAAATTTCGGAGGTAGAGAGCAATGTACACATTATTAGCTTGAATCTGTTGTGCTTACTTTAATTTATTGTCACATCCCAGTGTTACTGTCTAAAACTGATTAAGCCCAATGATATTTCTTTGTTTATTGGACTAATGGTAATACATATGGTTTAACTAGGACAAAGATCCCCGAAACAAATATATGAACAATAACTAAATATTGTTTCCTTTGGTCAGTGAAAGCAGATGGCTACGTGGATGGGCTGAACATAAATGGCACCAATGTGGTGAAACTGATTTTTATAAGTTTGGGCCTCTATCATGATGGACAATTAGAAAAACTAACAGGAATTTTTACTTCTGAAAGTGGGGGCATGCTAGTGTTTTTGTTTTTAATTTGGTGAAATTTAGTATAATAGTGAAAATAACATCAAGGTTTCAGGCACCTTGGAGAAACTATTGATCTGGGGACAAAATGCATTGGGTCAATTAAAATTATAATTTTAAACAAGGACTACAACTTTCCTAGCAATGGCTCAAACCCAATTAGGTCTTTCCGAGTGGAGTTGTAACTCATTCTTCCAGATTATGCAGTTTAGCAAAACACAGAATGAGTAAGTTTCTTAAATGGGGAAAATACAATCAAAAGAAAATAATGCCTGCCCATAACCAGTACTCAAGAATGAAGAAGGTGCATTTGCTAGTCAGAAGAGAACACAGTGATGCCAACAGGTAGCACAGTCACTTGAGAAGAGATAACAAATCAAAAGCCAAATGTTTTTGATTTGTGTAATTTTCAGTAGGAAATAATGAATCAACAAACATACATTTATTTAGCATCTACTTCAACTCTAGGCCTGAACTAATGTTGTTAGGTATGCAGGAACTTTTCTGTGTTAGGGTTCTTACATCCCTCATCATCACTGCCAACATAAACTCAGTTCCCATTTAATGAACACCTTTTGTCTGCCAGGTACTTCTCATTTATTCCATTGGATATTTGCAAATGCCTTGCAAAGGAGACAATATTTTGCCCATTTTATGAATAGGAAGACCATGTTCAAAAAGATGAAGAAACTTGCCCTCAATCTTTTAACAATGAAGAGTCAAGATGAACGTTCAGGAGTGACTACAATGCCTTATCAATATGTCATGCTCAGTGTCTGTATGTGAGTGACATGTGTAGATGAAACATGGATTATTGAACATGGGCCAGTTATAGGGATTTTCATGCTATTTGCTTTACTAGTTTTCTAGTCAAACTAAACTAGCTTTACTAATTATTCTAACTAGAATAACAACCCATTTTCATCACATTGTTCAGTTGTTAACAGAAATAAATCAGGTGGTCAGAAACCAGACAATCCTCACAGCTCAAATAGTTAACACAGTCATCTTTCTCAAAATCAAAGCCAAACATTCTTCATGGTCAGTATCTATTCATCTTATTAGAATTTACTAAGCTGAAAATGTCTATGTTAAATCTTGTTTGTTTTAGTTCTCAATTATTTTGAGGAAGTTTCATTTCAAAACAAAGTGAAATTTCCCTTTGACCATACAATAACTCAGACTTTCTCTATTTCCACATAATCATATTGTCAGTATACATAGCAGCTGTTTTAAGTCATTTTGAATCATCTTTGGAAGTCTAAAATAATTTTCAGTGTGCACATATCTTGATGACATATTTTGCTCTTCTAATGGCACTTTCTAAGAATTGAGGAAAGAGCACCTCATTTTGTTTTTATCTTTGTCAACATTTATTTGAGAGTAACTACTTTTGGAGGGACATCATTCACATACATCCAATGTACCCTTTCAAAGAGTACAATTCAGTGATTTTCAGTGTATTCACAAGATGGTACATTACCACCATCCAACTTCAGAACATTGTATCATTTCCAAAAGAAACCCCATACTAATTAAGAGTAACTCTCCATTACTCTTCCCCTTAGCTCCTGGCAGCCATTAATCTGTGTTCTTGTCTCATGAGGTCTATCTGTTTCATTTAAATGGATTCATAAAATATGTGACCTCTTGTGTCTGACTTTTTAAATGTAACATTGCTTTTTCCAGGTTCATCTGTGGTGTTGCATGTTTCAGTAATTAATTCCTTGGTGTGACTGTGTAATATTCTGTTGTATGGAAATACCACATGTTGTTTATACATTCTACAGTTTATAGACATTTGACTTGTTTCCACTTTCTGGTTAGTAAGAATAATATTGCTATAAACATCTGTTTATAGGTTTTGTATGTGAATGTGGAAAATGGGGCTGACAGAGTGGCCCAAGTGGTAGAGCAACTGCCTAGCAAGTGTGAGGCCCTGAGTTCAAACCCTAATACTGCCAAAAAAGAAAATCAGATGAATGTGGAAAATGTTTTTAACTCTTTTGAGTGCATACCTAGGATTGAAATTGCTAGGTCATATGGTAACTCTATGTTTGACTTTTGGGAGAACTTCCAGACTGTTTCCTACAGCAGCTGCACCATTTTACATTTCCATCAGTAAGGTATAAACTTCTAATTTCTCCACACACTCCCTAACACTTGCTATTGTCCTTTTACAAAATAGCCATCTGCCAGGTACTTGTGCCTCATACCTATAAGCCTAGCTAGCTGGGAGGCTGAGAGTGGGAGGATCGAGGTTCAAGGCCAGCCCAGGCAAATAGTTTGCAGCCTAGCTAGCTGGGAGGCTGAGAGTGGGAGGATCGAGGTTCAAGGCCATCTCCAAAATAACCACAGCAAAATGGACTGGAGGTGTGGCTCAGATGGTAGAACACCTGCTTTGCAAGTGTGAAACCCTGAGCTCAAGTCTCAGTCTCACCAAAAAAACAAAAGGACATCATAGTGGATATGAGGTTACGGGGTAGTATGACATCATGAAGACTCTGATTTCCATGTCCCTAATCATTAATGATATTGACCACTTTTATATGTGCTTGTTGGCCATTGTAAATGCTTTGGGGAGAAATGTCTATTTGGGTCCTTTGACATTTAAAAAATTGAGTTATTTACCTCTTTGCTGATGAGTTTTGAGTGTTCTTTAGCTATTCTTAGAACTTAGGAGTAAGTCACAGATATGATTTGAAAATATATTCTCCTATTCTGTAGATTGTCTTTTTGCTTTCTTGATAATGTTGTTTGAAGCACAAAAGTTTTTAGTGTTTACAAATTCCAACCTACTTACTTTTTCTAATGTTTGTGCCTTAGCATGTTTGAGAAGCTGTTACCTACTCTGATGTATAAAAGATTCACATCTATGTTTTCTTCTCCACATTTTATAGTTTGCTCTCACATTCAGGTCTTTGAGTCCCATTTTGAGTTAATTTTTTATATAATGTGAGATAGAGTTCCAGCTTCAATTTGTTTTTCTAAAATTTCCAAAATTAAATATTTTGGTAGCATAGCAGAGTGATTAAGAAAGCAGACTCTGGAGTCTAGTTGCTGGGGCCTAACTCTCTCTTTGGTTACTAGTTGTGTGATTTCAAGAAGTATCCTGATGTCTCTTCTTTCTCATCTCTAAAGGGGGATATATGACCTCATAAAATGTGTGCATTAAGATTTAAATTGTAGAATTGTCACAAGAACTAAGTCTACTATGGCAAGCATTGATTATTATCTATTTTCATCTCTGGGTCCATGAGCTGTCCTCATATTTAAGACTGTTTCATTTTCTTACCCGAGAATAAATTTCCAATGGTGGGTTGAGTTATTTACTCCAGTATCTTATGAACAGGACTTAACATATAGGTTTTAATAGATTTTAAATATTCCGGAAGGGGTAAATGTAGGATAAGTTGCAGTCCACTGCCAAAGAAGCAAAATATTTGGAGAAGGGTATTTCCAATATTTTGTGTAACTTCCAAATAAAGAGATCAAAGAAAGGCAACTGCATTAGTTTCTAGGTACGCCGTAACAAAGAATCACAAAATAAGGAGCTTAAATAGAAGTTTGTTTTTCAAAGTCAGAGATCAAGTTGCCAGCAGGGTTGGTTCCTTTTTTTTTTGTGGTACTGGGGCTTGAACTCAGGGCCTACACCTTGAGCCACTCCACCAGCCCTATTTTTGTGATGGGTTTTTTTGAGATAGGGTCTCCTGAACTTTTTCCCTGGGCTGGCTTTGAATTGCTATCCACATGATCTCTGCCTCCTGAGTATCTAGGATTACAGGCATGAGCCACCAGCGCCTGGTGGATTGGTTCCTTTTAAGGGCTATGAGGAAATCTATTCTTGTCCTCTCTTCTTGGCTTATAGATGGCCATCTTCTCCCTATGGGTCTTTACATTTGGAAATACTGAATTATGTCCCCTCCCCAGTTCTTATGTTGAATCTCTCATCCTCAGTGTGATGGTGTGTGAGGATGAGTCTGACGGAAGTTAGGGCTAAATGAGATTATGAATGTGGGGCTCTCATACGGGTTTACTGCCCTTATAGGAAGGGGTAACAAAAGGTTGTGTGTTCACTGGTTCTCTCCCTTTTTCCCTCTGATATGTGAGGACATAGCAAGAAGACAGTTCATTTCAAGTTAGGAAGTGAAACCTCATTAAGAACCATATCAATAGGCATCTTTATACTGGCCTTCCCAGCCTCCAGAACTGTGAGAAAATAAATTTCTGTTAAGTCACCCAGTCTATGGTATTTTGTTATGTCAGACTGACCTGATTACTACATTGTCTTCCCTTTAGGTATATCTATTTTATCTCCAAATAAGGTGACATCCTGAGGTACTGGGGGTTCAGACTTCAATATATCTTCTTGGGGTCGGGGTTGGCAATTCAAATTATAACCACAAACAAAACAAACAAATACATAGCGGAGATACTGCAACTTGAGAGGCACAGAGAGTAAGTGAATGAAAAAGAAAAGGAATAAAAGAAAATAATAGGGAGCAAGAAGGGAAGGGTATTTGGAGTGGTGAGTTCATGTGAGTGTGTAGGTGGCATGTTATTTACTAAATAAGAGACCGGAAAAATCAGAGGGTGGAACAGGTTCTGCCTGGAAGTGGGGCGTTGGGGGTGTGGGGAGGTGGCACAAACAATGTATACACGTGTAAGTAAATGTAAAAATGGTAAAATAAAAGAAAGAGTCAGGAAGATGCTTAGGTGAAAGATAGGGAGCTTTTCTTTGTTTCCACAATGAGTGACAGTCACATGGCACACTGCAGTGCCTGGGCTGCATCTACAGCTTGCAACTAGTGGTCACACAGGACCCTGCATTTATACAGCCTGGTACACCATGCTGTCTCTGTCTTGAAACTCTTAATAGTTTCATCTTTGAACTTAAATTTTTTAAGTGAAGCCTGATAGTGTAGTATTGTGTGAGCAGAGAAGATACAAACAATATACGTGTCTTCCGCCGTTCATGGCTTTACCATTCACTTATACAGATGCTCTTCAACCTATGATGGAGTTATGTCCAGATGAACTTATTGTAAGTTGACAGTATTGTAAGTTGAGGATGCATTTAGAGCATATAACCTTCTGCACACCATAGCTTAGCAACACACCACAATGTTGAGTGCCAGTGGTCTCTCCTTATGACTTGGGGTTGACTGAGTGCTATGACTGTCTACCACGGCCCAGCACTGTGAGAGAGGATCTTACCACATATCATTTGCCTTGGAAAAAATCCAAATCCAAAACTCGAAGTACAGTCTCTACTAAATACATACTGCTTTCACATCATTATAAACATGAAAAATTGTGATGTCCTCATCACAAGCTGAGGACCATCTGCAATGTGTGCAATACCCTGTGGTCACACAATTATAGTGTGGGTGTTCAGTAAGAATACACGTGAGTATGAGGTAATGAGTTCTGTCTACAAGAGAGTAAGCAGGGCTTTGCAAAAAGCATCTACAGGCCATCTTTTCCCTTCAAACAAAAATTTGCTTCACACACAAGAAGGCACATTATTCAAAGAAACACAAATGACTGAGGATTCCTATCTCATCCATTCTTACTCAGGTTGTTCCTCTGTGTTAGCCAACTATGTAGGCTGACAGGGATGACGAGAAAGGCAAAGCATGGCTAACTCTAGTTCCCTTTCCTTCCAGTCCTCCCTGACACATTCGTGAGACAACAAAGACTGTGGACATCAAGAAGTGAATGAACTAAGCAGCTGGTAGAGTTGCTCAAGTGGTAGAATACCTGTCTAGCAAGCGTGAGGCCCTGAGTTCAACCCCCAGTACCACCAAAAACAACAACAACAACAAAAAAGAGAAGTGAACTAAGCTAGCTATGGTGGTACATGCTTGTAATCCCAGCTACTCAGAAGGCAGAGGCAGGAGAATCATGAATTCAAGGTCAGTCTAGGCTATATAGCAAGACCTTGTCTCAAAAACAACAATAAAAAAAAAGGTAGGGGGATGACTTGACTTGTACCATCCTTGGCAGGTATACTTCATCAGGTTCCTTGGTCACCAGTTGTCCCACTGCTCCCTGCATAAGTAAAGTCTCATCCTCAGGGTCCTCATGTGGTTCTTCTGGCCTGTCTCTGCTAGCCCCTGTCCATGCAGGTGGGCTCAGGCAGGAACCAAAGATTAATTCTTCTGGGGGGGGTGTACATTTTGATGCAGACCCAAAGCAACAATGTAACTACAAAACTGCTCTACAGTAAGCCGGCATTATTCATGGATTTATTACCAAGTGTGGTCCAACAAATAATAAACAAAATTATCAAAAAAAAATTAAAAAACAAAATTTAAAATTTCCATGCATGCATTCCGCAGCTCAGTTGACACAGAGAAGCTCTCAGTCAGTCCCACGTTATTCTAAGTTGTGTTTAAATCATTGTGTGATCTGCTGAGTGTTTCCTGACCTTTAACTTCATGAAAACCTGCCTTCCAAAAAAGCAAATAATGTCCAAAAAGCTAGGTAAAAATGAATGTGTTTCGTGTAAGTGATAATATAAAATGTTGAGATTTGCCTTTAGCAGAATTTGGATGACACTATGGGAAAAATGAATCAAACATCCCCGGGACACATTTCTAGGGACTCTCTAATCATTTCATGTTTGCAACTAACTCCCTTCATGGTGGCACAGACCTAACTGAGATGAAAGGTCCTTAATTTCAGTACCTTGTAGAAAATATTTACCAGGAAACTTTTGGTACATACAATAAGAAGCTTCCAGGTCATTTAGAATTAATTGTCCTCTAATGTGAACTAAGTATTCTTAAAAAGAAAAGCCAAAGGTTAGTGCTTCCTGAGATTTTGCTTCAACTAATTAGTACACAGTTGCTAATTTTAACCAGGGAGTAAAATGTTGCCCTAGGGAAACTTGTCAAATGGATAATTCAAAAAAATCATTCCTTTTGAGCTTGGAATCATTAACTCCTCTAGTAACCAACAGTGACAGTTGTGTTTGAGCTTGTCTTGAAAATGACTTTTAAAAAGGAATGGACAAGGAGACTGTTGACTTGGCTGCCTGTTTATTCACATGACTTAAGCAACAAGCTGCATATACTTGTTTTAAAAACCTGTTTGGAATATGACTTGTGCTCTCTAGAAGTCATAGAGAAGGGAACATCTGGATGAGAATCAGCACCTGCTACTGTTGGTTTGGGCTCAAGAGTGGTTACACCTTCTAAAACAAATCATTCCTTTCACTTTTTGAGCCTAGAAAAGTACTATTTAAATACTTGTTTTTATATCCTCAATCATTTGAACAGTGCAACTCAAAAGAAATTTTTAGGGCAAGCTCACTACCTGGTACCATGTTCAGAACATTGCAGTTCACCAAAGCTCTATCAGTTCTGTTGTTTTTACTCTTGTTGACAGACACAGGAAATGGAGAATGAGTTCTAATTATCACAGCACTGCGGGTATGTATTAATTTTCTAGGCTGCTATAACAAAGTACCACAAACTGGGAGGCTTCCACAAGAGACACGTATTATTTCACATTTCTAGAGGTTAGCAGTCCAAGATCAAGGCATGGACCTAGTGAGTTCCTTCAGTGGGTTGGGAGGGAAGGACCTGTCCAGGCCTCTCTCTGGGCATGTGGAAGACTGTCTTCTTTCTGAGTTCCTTCACATGGTCTTCCCTCTGTGCATATCTTGAGTCCAAGTTACCCCATGTGTACAGTCAGATTATATTAGGGCCAACCCAAGGGACCTCAATTTTTGTTCTCTCTGTAAAGATCCTATCTTCAAACAAGTCCAAACAGTAGGACTTTAACATATGAATTTTAGAGGGATAAAATTCAACTCATAACCAGGTGCTAGTGGGTCACACCTTTAATCCTAGCTACTTAGAAGGCTGAGATATGGAGGATCAGGGTTTGAAGCAGCCCTGGCAAATAGTTTAAGAGACCACATCAATAAAATAGCCAGAGGAAAATGGACTAGAGGTGTGGCTTAAATAGTGGAGCAACTCCTTTGCAAGTGTGAAGCTCTGAGTTCTAACCCCAGTCCCACCCCCCAAAAAATAATTCAACTTATAGTGGTGGGAGAGCATGATTCAGTGAAAACTCACAGGAGAACCACCCATAACTGTAAAGGCACTGACCTACAGTGGCCTTAGCAGTACACTTACTACTGTGTCTCAAAAATAAACTTGATAGAAGCAGTTAGGTTAAGTTCATGGTGGTCTATTAGCTAATGCACAAAAGTGTCCAATATCTTTTAGAAGGATTTTCATACTAAAGGGTAAACATTTTAAAAAGACTTGTCATAGCCAGGCACCGGTGACTCACACCTGTAATCCTAGATACTTGGGAGATCAAGGACAGACTGCTTAGAAAGAACTCCACCCTGTTCAGCAATCTGTAGAACTTCTAGAAGCTTCCTCCAAACCATTTCTCCAGCCTCATTTACCATAATTCCTTACAAGAAACCCTCTAATCATTAGGGCAAATAGGTGACTGTCTACTCCAAGTTCCCATATTCCATGTTGTTTTGTTTACTCAAAATAATGCTATTTATCTCTATCTCTTCTTTGCCCTCCCCTCCCCATGTCCCACTCAATGCATGCATCCAAAATTAGTGTTCCCAAGTCCCAACTCAACATACCTGCCCGGCCTTCCAAGAAGACAATTGTGAAGAACACAATGTTTAGTGTGTTCTTCAGACAGCCATAAGCATCTCATCTGACGGTATTTATAGCTCTAACTCATTTCCTAACATAGGAGAGCTCAATTCAAGTTTTAATGAAAGGCTAAATGAATGAAATAAAGTGACTAGTAATAGGGAAAATCCAAAACATCAAATAATCCAAAAATAATGTATATGTGACTTACTTTGGAATGTATTAAAATACACACATTCAGAGAACATCAAACACAAAACTTCAAAAAAAAAAAAAAAGTAATGAAGCTAGCCTGTGCCGATCCCAGTTGGGTGGAGTGGCCTGGAAAATGGGTGGGAATCTTGACAGGAAGGGAGGAACCCCTCACCTGCCAACTATTCTTCTTCGGTTTCTGCAGCTTGTCTAGAAATCAGAGAATCCAAATGGCTTAGAGCTCAAGAGTAGAGGACTTGATAGTTCAGAAATGATTGCAATGCCTTAGAAATGGAAGTGCTACACAAATGCTAAGCTATAATAATATGAAAATAATTATTTTCCATTATCTCTTTAAAGACGTAAGTGGCATTTTCTTTTTAATCTAAAGTGGGTTCAAGAAATAGCAATAAGTTTAACACAAAGGTGGCCCAATGATCACACAGGATGATCACGCAGACCCATTCAGCATTCTGAATGCAATTATAGTGCTGACCATCAACCCTGAAAACAAATTACAGCAGCTAATGACAGGGAACAGCAATCAGAATGTTTTTAGAAAATTGCTTAGAAACAACATTGTCAACAAAGACCACTCAAATATAGCTGTAAACTGCTTAAATAACAGAATAACGCAGTGACCTATGCCCCAAGTGACATGAAGAAGATGTGAAACACATTCGGGGTCCCAAATCGTTCCACTCTGTAACATTGTTTTTAACCTCGGTCTTTCTAGGTCATTCTAAATGTGGAGATTCACGTGCCCTTGAACAGCCTGCTGTTTAGTAAGTCTTCTTATCCTGGTTCACTCCTATGCTCTGGATAAGTCTCCCTTTCCCCTCTCCTTTGCATTTTTTGTTATCTTTGGCATTCGTGTTTTGAAAAACATGCGCCTCACTTGGAAATAATCCACTAGCACAAACAACTGAAAAGTTTCCAAACAACCCCAACCATTGTGATATGTGGGCATCTCCCAGGACTCACAGCACTCACAGGCAGAGATGCAGGCGGGAAAGTTTCTTGTTAGCTGTAATAGAAACTGACATTTTCATATCTCCGTTTTAATACCCCAGAGACTGGTGCAGCTCAAGTCTGCCATAACCAGCGTGGGTGGAGGAAGGTCTGGAAAAGGAGACCAAAGGACACAGTGCAAGCTTTAGATTAGGAAAAAAATAAGTTCTGAGTGCTTCATTAGCAACCAGGAAAAAAAAAAGGAGACTTGAGAAGGCTGCTTTTCCTTCAATTTATAAATTGCCACTTTTCCCAAAAAAGCTCAGGTATAACTCCTTTCTATGCCTGTAATGGAGAGGTGAACAATTCCTTGTAGTTATGTGGTTTTTTTTTTCCTTGTTTGTTTGCTTTTAGGAAACAATACATATTGAAAAGAAACCATATTAAGTTGAATTCTTTCTAATCGGTGCACCCCACACCGATGGTGTGTCTAGTCAATGTCCCAAGGAAGGTAAATGCTCTGCTACTGAAGACTCCAAGTCATCATTACAGTCAACTACCATAGAAAATGCTGGAATATAGTTATGCTTGGCAACCCAGTATTAAATCACTTTTCAAATGTTCAGTCCACTTTGGGTTGGTTTTCTCTACTTTTGGACTTTACTGTTAGGCTGGAAAATGTCACTTTTTTAAAACCTCATCCACTTTTCAATTTCCTGCTTCTCACATGCTGGGGCTTAGAAATTCTAGCCTCTTAGAGTCATGGCAAGAATGAGCCTAACTGGATCTTAGTGAAAGGGTGGGAGCAAAGTGTGCAGGCTTTAACCTTCATTTTGTTTACTAGAATCCTTTGACTTTGACCTTTTCTCATTTCTTGACCACTCTTTATAGAGTAATCTGACCAGTAAATTGGGTATCACTGAAGTTTCTAAAAGGTGAATTTATAGCATAGAATTTAGGTATCTAATAGAGCTTTATAGGAGATGCTCAGATTATATGTAATTTATTTATTTTGATTTTGACTTAAAATTTCCTATTTCCAGGATGATCCAATAGGTTGAAATTTTATTTGTTTCAAATTAATTAATTCTTAAGTTTATCCCATTAGAATGAATATAATTCTATTGCAGAGAAAAGAAACACGCGCGTGCGCACACACACACACACACACACACACACACACAAAGATCCATGTTTTGTTACCCTATCACTGCCATGCTTTGCACTTTGGTGTACTTCTTTTCATATGTTTCCTATGCATGCATTTGCAAACATAATTTGCTGCTTCTTTGTAAGTTTATATCCTGTCTTTAAAGTACACTAACTCATAATTATTTTCCTTATTGCTGTGTCTTTACAGGTATCCTTTTAATACCTACAGAATATTCCATTGAGTAGTTATATAATCACTTACTTGATCATTTTCTCATTATCAAACCTTTAGATTATGTTCAAAGTTTTTACTGTTAATAATAACCCTGCAATGAACAGCTCCCTAAATATAACCTTTGGCTGCTCAATGGTCTTAAGATTATTTCCTTAGATGTTGCAGAAATACAGATAGCTAGAAAAATACTGTTTCAATTCAGAACCAAGTCTTTAGAGAGGAAACTTTTGGATGGTCATTGGTAGCTCTTGGTCCTTATACTTGTGTAACGGAAAGAGAACAACATGGCTATTAAGCAGAGAGAGAGAGAGAGGGAGAGAAAGATTGATTTTTCTGTCCCAAAGGGATACCATTGGGCCAGACGTGGAAGACTATTTTGTTTAGGAAAACTATCTTCACTGAGCCCTCTGTAAGGAAGAAGTTGCAACAAAAATAATGAAATTATTTCAAATAACACAATAGTTAGAAGAGAATTCTAGTCTTCTCCAGTGGTTGAGAGCGACAAACGTTTAGGAGCTTTGGAATGGGGAGAAGTAGGTAAGAAGAGAGGCCAGGAGGAATTCCCTGAGGATTACAGTGAAGCTGGGCTTTTTCAGACAGAGTTGTCTTGATTGTTTCAAGGTGTTGCTTATTCTGTACTATGACATAACCTTTTAATTCCCAAGACTTTAAGGAAAGAAAGGCAGCTTTCCACAAAATATTGCATTAGTGGAATGTGATGCATAAAGGTGAGTGACTTGGGAAATGGGAAGTGAGAACTAGAGCAGCCTCAGGAGCAAGAGGCAGATTTTACTGGACAAAGAGGTCAGGTCAGAGGTGACCATGAATACCATGGGGCTCCTGAAAATCCCTCCTGAGATACTAGGAAGAAAGCAGAAGCCTCTGCAGTATGTGCCCTGGTCGTTCAGGTTTATATAGCTAATAAGTGAAATAATTCCAAGGCCTGCCCCCTAGACAGCAGTCACCAGAGATATAGTTATGTTATTAGGTTAAGGCTTAATTAAATATCATGAACCCACAAATTAAACTATTGGATTGAAAGTAAAATTTTAACAGCTATTCCATAAACCCCAGAATAGGTATTTCAAATGCAAAGTCCATATGGTGTTTTTCTGGTCCAGGCTTTAATTAGATTTTTTTTTTTTTCTTTTTTGAGACAGGATCTAACTGCATAGCTCAGGCTGAGCTGGAACTGGCCACCCTCCTGCTTTGGTCTCCTGAGGAGCTGGGATTACATCCAGCCTTGATTTGAATTTTGTATCGTTAATGTATATAATTTTTAATCTTAAATTTTAATGTTCATTTTTATAGAAGCCATGCAGATCCTGCTCTGGTGACTCTTGGTGGGGTCACTGACTTGCCCATGGATGGAAAGGTTGCTGCTGCCCTCTGGAAAGCCTGGCAGGTAGTTGTCACTGAAAAGTGGACACGCGCACGTGCTCACGCACGCGCACACACACACGCATATACGTGGCGCACGTGATCATACACTCACGCACACACGTACTCACGTACTCACGCACACACGTACGCTTGCGTGACTCGAGGCCCTAGACAGTGAGAGCAACTCCTGAGCTGTCCTCGAGCCGTCCGAGACGTGAGTGACCGGTACCTGGCCAGGGAAATGCGTCTTCCGGTTCTGCACGGGTACCGTTTCGCATTGGTAACTGGGGCTCTGCAGGGTGATAAACAAGGCGATGTAAAAGTCTATCTGAAACACTTGCTGTAGGGCAGATACCTGGGGGAAGACAGACCATGCTTCCAATGGCGGCAGTGGCAAAAGGGTCAGTAACAAGGAGACCAAGACTGTGTGTGTGTGTGTGTGTGTTTGAGAGAGTGTGTGTATTGTATATTTTGTGGATATAGTGTATGTGCATATACATAACATACATGTGCACACACTCACATTAACTTAGGAACATGGGAGGATAGAACAAAATGGAGACCTTGCCAGAACAAAACTTGAAGCTGAGACTCCAGACTATTTATGGAATCAGATATCTGTAACAATAGCTGTCTAGTATGTGGTAGACATCGATGTTCTAGGTACTTATGTATTATTTTAAAATATATAATGATTCTAAAAATTCAACTCATTCAAGTTCCCATAGCTAGTAAATTAGGAATTTGAACTCAATTCTCTCCAAACCCAAAGCTCCTGCTTTGTTTATTACATTAGGTGTCCACCTTTTAGTCATTGGCCCCTTTGAGACTTTGGTAAAAGCTATGAAAAATGCATGTTATCACAAAAATGCAAATGGACACATAGATGGAGAAACGTATATGTGATTTCAGGGGTGTTTTCACACCTCCCTGGGGACTCAGCTTCTGAATTCTGTACTCCACCTACCGTGATGCAAAGGAAGTTGACTACATTTCCATAGATTCTTTTTTATTTTAATTTTTGCTTAGCACATATTAATTGTATAATGTGAGTGATTTCATTGTGATATTTCCACATATATAACAAATGTATTGAGATCATATTCACCCTCTGTGTTACTCTTTCTTACCCCCTCTACCCCCATAAAAATATTTCTTGCAAGTTCCTAACAATAGGTTTCATTCCATGTATTCTTAATTGTCTTGCATTCAAATCTGTGTGGAGATGCATTTCCTTTAATTCAATCAAGTGCCACAGTCTACCCAATTTACTTCTTGAAATAATAATTTTTTCTTAATTAAAAAGCATATTCTTTTTATTCCTTGGTATTGGATAGAAGGCTTTTTTTTTTATTGCGATACTGGCATTGAACTCAGGGCCTTATGCTTGCTAGACAAGCACTCTGCCACTTGAGCCACTCTGTCAAGCCCCTCTTGTATTGGTTATTTTTGAGATAGGATCTCTCTTTATGCCTAGGCAGCATGGACCATGATCCTCCTACTTGCTTCTCAAGTACCTACGATGACAGGCATGTGTTCACCACATACACCTTTTATTGATTACTTGCTACCTGTTTGTTCTGACTGGCCTCGAACCGTGATTTGCTCTATCTCTGCCTTCTGATTAGCTGGGATTATAGGCATGATCCACTGCACTGGACTGTTTAGAAGACTTTTTAGGCAAGCTTTTTTTTTTTTTTTTTTTTAAGGCAAGCTTTATACTGCCCACTGAGTCATTCTCTGCCACAACTTTCCTTACAGGGATTATCAGGTTAGGATTATATGATGTTTACCAGAATTTTCATCTTTCCCTGGCATGCACACCTTCTGACTCAGGATATTCCTTTCTGCCGCCCATCAGTTCAGCCTTGATTCTATTATTTTGCAAGATCCTCCATATACATTCTCTGCCTGTCTTTTAGTTCCCAATGCAAAATATGCCAAAAATCTACATTAAGTGAGGATTTGTTTGATTTAAAATGCAGTGTTCTTATATGAGACAAAGATAACATTAAAAAGAGTGTTATAATTAAAATATAGCAAAGAACTTAGAAATAATATACAGTGCTCTTTTGAATCCAAGTGACTCCAAATGGTATTTAAAAAATATCTATTTAGAAGCTTACAAGATAGGAATCTTTGTAAATTATGTACAATTGCTGTAAGGCATACTCTTGTTAAACAAACTTGGCCATTACAGAATGTTTGGAAAATTATAGATATGCACAAAAAAGAAAACAAAATCAACTTCAGTCTCATCATCCTGAGATAATTCTTGATAACTTTTTGTGATTAGAGTATCCATCTAATCTTTTCCCTGTGCATGTCACACACACATACAATTAAATGGTTTTGATGTGTCATACATTAAAAACAAACTTTTTTATATTAACTTCTTCTTTAGTAGTCAGGTAAAACTATAAAACAGTCTGAATACTAAATACTAATAACAGCCATTGTAGCATTACATTAGATGCTTTTAGATGTAAATAAAAGTACAGTAGTAGGTCTGATGCTTTTTAATAAGATAAAGATAGTGATGCTTTTTAATGTAATGAAAACAATGTAAAAGTGATAACTGCTTGATATTGTTTTGACAATGTTTTTCTCCATTTGAATCATATGACCACATACCCTGGGAGTTTGGAAGAAAAAATAAAATAAATTTTATGAGAGTCAGGTCACAAGGAAAACAAAGAATTCAGGAATAACCGGTGGAGTTTCACACTTTTGTGCTTACAACTTCACAGCAAACCTTTGGGACTGAATTGTGACATCTCCAGATGGAGAATCCAGAGCTCTCAACACTCCTCCTGCTTTATGTCACTAATATTTGAAGAATGTTGGTGGTCTTGTAGGAGAACTTGAGGAGAGAGAGGAAGTAGTCAACATCAGGGAATAGTCTAGGGAAAGAAAAGCATGATTGTTTACCAGAAAATACAGCTGCTCAGCTGAGATTAAGCTTTTCTTGTAAGAGACTACTTCCTTGAATGCAAAAAGAAAACTAGTACAGCTTTCATTTTCAAAACCGTATTTTCTACTTGTTTGTGCGTACCTATAACATATAACACATTAATAGAATAATATATATACATTTTTATCAATAAATAGGTATATGCATATTGGAGGCTAATGAAACATTTGTATATTTTCGGTGTTAACTAAATATTCATGTATATGTATATGCTCCAGTCCTTTGGAGATGTTATCTGCTTATCCTCCCTCAAAAATCACTTCTTTACTGGAATCCTACAAGGAATTTTATTAAGTGGTGGAGAATCATATTGTCCCTGGAAAATGCCCTGTTTAAAATTGCTTTCTATATATGTCTTTTTAACAGCTCAGCTAATTAGAGGGGAGTCTAGTTAAGGAAGAGCAACTCTACTCCCGCCCTTTCCCCATGCCAAATGGGACTAGATTCCCTCCCTCTTTCAGCATGTGCTAGTGCCACTATTCACAAGCACTGCTCTGAGTACTCTGAAGGAAACTGACATGATTAAGTCATAGCCCAACTCAGTGGCAGAACACTTGGCTAGCATGTGCATGTCGAAGGCTCTGGAAAAAAAAGGACATGGTCCAAATGATAATTAATAATTCAAGGAAAAGTGAGACTCTGCTTGAAATATGGGCCAGGTGCTATGGGAGTACAGAGGAGGAAGCTTACAACTCAGACTGCAAGTGTTGAGAAGGTTTCCATGTGGAGCAGATATCCATAGACAAGACTGAATAAGGAACCAAATAGCGCCAGGGAGCTGCAGAAAGTATTTTGTCAATTGAAAAAGAAAATAGTTCAAATAGACAGGGTCCTTGGTGCTCAGAGTGATAGGAAGAGCTGTAGATGGGACTGGAAAAGAGCTCATGAATGTCCTGTGATACTGTGATAAAGAGTCTGAGAAGAAGCTCTGTAAGATAGTTATTCTCAGTCCCACTTGTATACACAAAGAAAGAGAAGCCCAAAATCACAATGCAGAGCTGGCCTCCAATGCAACCCTCTTTTCACCTTGAATTTATAACAAGCACACAACCAAAAGTGCAGTCTACAATTCTTTTCTGTAGTTTGAGAAACGGTAAATTGAAGTACTAGTAAAACTTGGTGGTGGTATTACAATGCATTTGGAAACTTGCTAGAGAGCTTACAAGTGCAGTTGCTACAGTATTAATAGGCATTGGGATCTCTGTGCCTTCACATCCCTGGTGTCTAAAGCAGTCCTTGGACCAGAGCAGGTACTCCATCAACACAAAGGAAATAAAACCAGTTCTATTTTCATTTTAGGGTATAGAAGTCTATTAAGTTTGAAGTCATTCAAGGAAGCTGATTAGAAGAAGCATGCACACAAATAAATTTGAAATGAATTTATACCTTTCAGTTATGAATTTGGAATTTTATTTATGAAACCCAGGGTCTTTGAATTTCCATTTGACAGCTACCTAATGTTTGTAGTATTGAGTGAGCACTGTGTGCAAAGTTCATAGGGTTAGGAGTTAAATTCAGGTTCAAATCTTGGCTTTACCAATGGGAAGGGAGAGGACAAAGGAGAGGGCGATGGGTGAATGAGTGTGATTGAAGTACATTATGTCCATGTATGAAAACAGAATAGTGAAGCAAAATAAACTTATTTTAAAAGGAGGAAGGGAATAAGAAAGTAATAGAGGGAAGATATGCATGTATAGAAATAATATAATAAACCCCAGTTTTGAACATTTTTTTAAAATGTTAGTTGCTCTTTTTTGGTGCTGGGGATTGAACCCAGGACCTCATGGATGCCAAGTACACCCTCTACCACTGACCACACACCACCTACTTCTAACTTTTTTCAGCTAAAACTAAAACTAAAACTTCGTTTAACCTTGGATAATTTCTGTAAGTTTTTGTTTTTTCTTCTGCTACATAGGAATATTAACACTACTTTGAAAGGTAGTTGGGATATACTAGAGATAAACTTCAGATAAAGTCCCTGTCACATAGTAGGTATGCAATAAATTGTGACTGCAACTACTACTACTTCCTGACATAATTATTTTGTTGGGTAGACTTCCTCGCTCTCATGATACTTGTGAACATGCTCTATAAAACATAATTTTCTCAAGCTCTGAATAGTAAATTACATATAGAGCAATCCTATAGGTCTGGATAACTTCAGCTCATCTATTTTCTATCTGAAAATATTACCAGTAGTACAATAATTGATGTCAGAATAGGGATAAAGCAACCTATAGAATAATAATGGAGCTGGGTTTAAATGGATCTTGTTTATGTTTAATTCCTTTCACTTTATGATAGAATGAGCAGTTTTATTAGAAAATAATCAGCATGTGGATCTCTTTTTTTCTACTCATTTTCTCTGCCTTCACTACATAGACCCTCTTCATCTCAATGATTCTTGTCCAATTGGGTTCTTCACAGGTAACAGTGAATTTTAAGCATTTTAGTTACCACATTCTTCATGCTATGGGGTAATTGATTTTTGAGTGCCAACCTGGAGCAATGTGTGGAGAATTTACAGAAAAAAAAATATATAACTTGACAAAATAAACAGTATTTTTAGAGAAGTTATCATTCCCTATCCAGAAAAGGTGAGCAGTTATTCTTTTGTTTTATATCTTATTTTGTTAGAGATACAGATCTCAGTTTTAAAGTCATTTGAGGACTATGCTGTATAACCTAATAAAATGAATGCTTACTAGCTTTTCAAAGTTTCTTCACACTTAGGACTCCATACCCATTCCTTCAGGAATTTTTCATTAGAGGCTTGAGACATGTGAGTTAATAGGGTTCATGATCCCCATTTTGTTTTCCCTCTAAGCAGGTCTCCTAAGAGTATTAATTTACGTATTCTATTTCAATAGAGACTTTAACACGAAAAATATCAAATTGTTACCCACATAATTTTTGTCACTTATTAAAGAAGTCTCAGTTGTCAAGTCTCCCTTCACCTGAGAAGTTCACGTGAGATGAGTTCCAATTTCTTCACAGTGATCCCTGCTGAAATCTAGCACTTGGGAAATTCTGTATACAATTCTCAACCTGTAGGCAAAGTTACCTTTTAACCTTCAACTCCCCATTCTAAAGAGGCAAGTTTTATCCTGTTTGGTTGTAGACATTAGTTAGACTCTAACAGTCCAATTTGTTTGGCTTTGTTTTAGCTGTATAATGTCCCCAAATGGTTTGCTTTTGTGGTAAAAAGGAATTAGAGTAAAAAAAGGAAATATTCCATAGGGGAATGGGTCCAAGGTTCTTTTCAGAGGATCTCTTGGAGATTTCTGGACCTTAGCTAGTCTCAGTGGAAGAAAACCAGGAGGGAGGATTCTGTGTGCTTATGGACCCCTTCCCTCCCCCAGTGGAGTTGGCAACCCCAGGTGAAGGTGTGGCCCTGTGTAACTTTACATAAGAATCCTCATTAGAGGACTGAAGAATGAATCCATTGACTGCAAGAGATTGCTCCTGACCTCACAGGGAACTTAGAGCAGGTCCTTCTTCATGGACCCTCCTGTTCATTCTTGTTGTAGTCTCCTCAATCCAATTGTGGGCCTCTGGCCATTTGTTCAAATACACAGCAGCCTGTGTCCTTCCACCTCTTTGCCACTTACATTGGAAGTTGGAAGCATGGATGCTTGGGCAGAGGCCCAGAGCTGCTTGTTAACCCCACATTCCCACCTGCTTCTCCTGGGTTTGGGTTGACTGGGCCAGCCTGATTCCTCTCCAGATTCCAGACTCCATATAGAGCACAATTTGAAAACTGTTCTCTCTATATATTTTAGGTGGTTTTTTTACTGAGGAAAAAGATGGGACAAGGGCTCAGATGTTCTAAAACTTCAAGTTGCCCAGACTCAAAGGATTTTGCTATCCCATGACTTTTTCCTAATGAGCTTGTCTTGCAAGCACTTTGAGGGAGAAGGTAGTTTGATGTGTAAGGCAAAGTCTCTGTCTTCCAAGAAGAAACTAGATCATTTCACTATTCTACGCCATACCTTTCCATGGTTTTGCATCTCTGTTTTTAAAAAAGCCATTAAAATGGCCATGAGGTCTGCATGATGGGCATTTTGTCACCTTGTAGACCTCTTGCCTCCTTCTGTTTTACCAGATGCTAGTCTCATGCCCCTTCACTGTCCTTGAGTGTGGCCAATGTGCTCCTGCCTCAGATTTTTGCTCCTCTGCATGTATCTACATAGCTCACCCCATGGCCTCCTTTATGTCTTCATTCAAATGCTTCCTTATCAAGTGCTGCTGTCCTTCACCACCTCATCTGAAATTGCACATGTAACTCCCCACACTCTTCCCCTGCTCCTTCTCTACTTTATGTTTATTCATAGCACTCATATTCATAACACTCATTATTATCTCATGTACTATGAAAGCAAAATAAGCTGGGAGAGCAGAGCCTAAGGCTGTCTCAAACTTTGAGTTTCTACTTAACAAACTGCACCCAAACTTACTAGTAGGCAAACAAAATGTAATTTAGTCATGTGGTTTTTTTGTAATAAATTGTTGGTCACAAACAGCTGGATTTCAACTAATCACAGGTAGCCAACTCATCATACCATGCCCAAATAAGGCAAATGCCTATTGATAACCAATCAGGCAATTTCTCTACTTTACTTCTGAGTTAGGCTCATGCTATTAGAATGAGCTCTCTGAACTACTGGTTTTGAGTGTGGCCCCATGCATGAATCCTTCTTTGCTCAAATAAACTGTTATATGTAATTTATTTAAAAGCCTTTTCTTTTAACAGTATGTAGTTTCAGAATATATTTTACTGCAAATTAAAACCACGCTAAGATTCCACCTCACCCCTGTTAGAATAGCCATCATCAGCAACACCACCAACAACAGGTGTTGGCGAGGATGGGGGAAAAAGGAACCCTCTTACACTGTTGGTGGGAATGTAGACTAGCACAACCACTCTGGAAAAAAATTTGGAGGCTACTTAAAAAGCTAGACATCGATCTACCATTTGATCCAGCAATACCACTCTTGGGGATATACCCAAAAGACTGTGACACAGGTTACTCCAGAGGCACCTGCACATCCATGTTTATTGCGGCACTATTCACAATAGCCAAGTTATGGAAACAGCCAAGATGCCCCACCACTGACAAATGGATTAAGAAAATGTGGTATCTATACACAATGGAATTTTATGCAGCCATGAAGAAGAACGAAATGTTATCATTCGCTGGTAAATGGATGGAATTGGAGAACATCATTCTGAGTGAGGTTAGCCTGGCTCAAAAGACCAAAAATCGTATGTTCTCCCTCATATGCGGACATTAGATCAAGGGCAAACAAAACAAGGGGATTGGACTATGAGCACATGATAAAAGCGAGAGCACACAAGGAAGGGGTGAGGATAGGTAAGACACCTAAAAAACTAGCTAGCATTTGTTGCCCTTAACGCAGAGAAACTAAAGCAGATACCTTAAAGCCACTGAGGCCAATAGGAAAAGGGGAACAGGTACTAGAGAAAAGGTGAGATCAAAAAGAATTAACCTAGAAAGTAACACCCACGCACAGGAAATCAATGTGAGTCAATGCCCTGTATAGCTATCCTTATCTCAACCAGCAAAAACCTTTGTTCCTTCCTATTATTGCTTATACTCTCTCTACAACAAAATTAGAAATAAGGGCAAAATAGTTTCTGCTGGGTATTGGGGGGAAGAGGGAGGGGGCGGAGTGGGTGGTAAGGGAGGGGGTGGGGGCAGGGGGGAGAAATGAACCAAGCCTTGTATGCACATATGAATAATAAAAGAAAAATGAGAAAAAAAAGATTAAAAATGCTTTTTATTGTACTGTTTATGTTTATTATGACTATCATCTTAAACCTACTGCAGTAAGTCCTATTGATATGTTTATAGGGAAAAGTGTCAAAATACAAAAAAAAAAGAATATATTTTACTATCTGTTGGCTTTTTAAAATGTGATCCCCATTAGTGCAGAGATTTTCATCGTTTCTGCCCATTCCTATATCTCTCACACCTTAGAAGTTTATGGGATGTACTGGGTGCTCCATGAACATTTGTGGAGTATGTGAATTCATGAATAAGTAACAGAGTGAGGACCATTTATGCCATTCCTAACTGTCTTTAGTGAGGGCACCCAACTTACCCTCTCCCAAGTACCGTATGGTTCTTGTGGACGCACTAAGGAAGATCAAGATGCTACCCAGACTCTGCTTGCGACCTGAAATCTGGAAGACTTTTGGATCTTCCATGTGTTGGCCCTTGTCCCAGCTGGGGTGCAATCAGTGTTCCTTAGTTCTTTGTGAGTATAAACTGAGTATCCCAGTCCAGAAGAGATAATTGCAGTGAAATATGAATCGTGATGGCTCTCAGCACCCCTCTACCCCATACAGTTGCAGGGCCTGTATCCATCTCTCTCATGTACATCTCCCTTATTTCTCTCTGCATTCTTTCATGCCAATGTTGCCAAGGCATCTGATCCCCATTGTGCCCAGTGCTGAAGCCATAGGAGTCTTCTGTGCTCTGTACCACAGCTGTTTCTGGGCCTGGGTCTACACTTACTGATTAGTTTATAGGCAAACCCTCAGCTGGTGGGGAGTAGAGAACTGCACTTTGTCCTCACTCCCCAATTTCCCCATCTCCTTCCATGTGCTCATGAAAAATAACACCCCCCTTGTCTCCTGCACCCAACATAGAAGTCTCTGTGCAAACGAATGCTAAGATTGAGTGTCTGCAGATACCACCCATGTGCCGTAAGTTTCCAGTATCTGGACTTCTAGGACACCTTGTGGTTCATCCTCATGCTATTTAGAGCATCTCTTAGTGTTGCAGCACACACTCAGGTTTTGGCTCTTAAGTTCACTCATAGCTTATTAGGAGGCAATTCTTACTCTCCCCTTACAACCTGGGAGAGTGAGTTGCCTCTTGGAAAGCACCCCAAGTTCTTTCAGAGGTCTGTGGGAAAATATTCTGCTGATATCTGTGCACAAACCTACTTCTTTCTTTCTTTATACACAAACTCATTGATGGTATGCAAGCCAGCATAGACCTTCTGGGTTGAAGAGCACTTGCCTCTTGGAAAGTCAGTTTTGTTCTTGCACATCACAGTGAAATATTTCCTTGGAGAGAAGAAAAAAATACTGTCCTAAAATCATCTTCCTACTTTACTTTAAGATCTCAAATCATGACTTTCCATATCCCTTCATGAATTTAGTCCCCTACCTTCCACTCTCACAAAACTTCAGTTACTTTGTGACACTCTACAAGTCTTGAACTTGGAAAATTTTGGTTTTAGCCAAATAACATACATCCTTCAAGAGGTAAGACTGTATGCTCTTTTCAGTATCTTTAAATCTTTTGTCTGTAGCTCAAAAGATGCCTATTTGGATGTAAGCAATGGAACTAGGAGAACTGTCTGAAGTGACTAGTGTCTAGTACTTGTCTTGAAATCACGAAGAATGGGAGTTCCTGCTGTAAGTTCAGAGCAGCAAGGTACATGTAGCTGCTTCTAAGGCTGCAAGGTCATGAGGCTGCTCCTGAGCTATACATTTGCCTGGGTCACTGTGCACTGTGCTGGCTGAGTCTGCCTTTCTTTTGCACAAAGTGTTTTGCCACCATTTTGTCCTGTTTGCTCTGGGGAAAATGGAAATTTGCTGAAGCTTCCAACATGTGCTTCTCTTTGAAAACGACTCATAGCAGAAAAACCATTCAATTATTCTCAGAAGAAGGAAAGAAAATATATAGGATTTGTCACTGCCAGGAATAGTGGCCCTGAACTTTCACCCAGAATTAATACCATGCTGGTTCTCACATAGTAACAAGGCAGCCTGCAAGTGGGACTGTCGACTGTTCCTAAGTCCCTTATCCAGGACTCTTGCAGGCTAAGGGCCAGTGTTAGCTGAAGTTGTTTACTAGATAGTGGCCTAGTCTTCTACTCTAGGGCTTTGTTCACAGTCCACAATTTTGTTGGGAGTGTGGCTCAAGTGGTAGGGCACTTGCCTAGCAAGCCTGAGGCCCTGTGTTCAAACCCCAGTACTGCCTTCCCACCACGCACAGACGAGTGTAAAGTTCACAGTTTTTATAAATCAGTGTTATTTGTGGAAGGGTGTCTTAAGGTTGCTGCCTTGAGATTCTGTTTTCATTGAAAATGTGAACTGTTTTTATTATCAAATGTCTTTTAGCCTTGTGACCTGAAACAAAGTTTCACAAATGTTGAATGTTACAAGCTTAAAAACAAAAAAACCCAGCATACTTCAGCATTTTAATAATTGAAAATGTCAATTTGTAGTTAAGGCTCAAATTTGCAATAGTTTAAGTGGCTGACACAGATTCTACTTGGAATCACTGCTGATTTATTTATCCTGGAGTAAATGCAATGCCATTATGTTTTGGTGACAACAGAAACAAGCTTTGGCCAGGTCTGTGCATAGTTTGTGGATGAAGAAAATAAGTTTTGAAAGGCAATGGGCATTGCAGATTATAGATTTTTATTAGGAACAGATGTGGGGCTATGGTGTTTAGTGGTAGATGCACTGTTATTGAAATAAGTCAGCTGACTAAGAATGATATTATCTTCTTTTTTAGGAAAGAGAAATATTAACAAGTTGGAGTCATGATCTTTTTCTTTATGGGATTGCCCAATCATCAAAAACAAACTCTAAGATATTTATGCATATGTGGAATAGTGAAACTGGGAGCATTATATTTGTTACCAAAGCTCCATGCTGAAGCAGAGGCTTAGAAAGTAATGATTAAAAAAAAAAAACCACTATATTAACACCTCAGACTTCTCCACTTTACAGTTGTTTATGATTGCACCTCCAAACAGTTTTCTCCTCTTAGGGTACAGTGATGTAATGCCAGAGCACACACTGCATGATCATGTGTATATTCCAGGGCCGTTTTCTCTCCACGGACAGGGTGAGCATTTCAGATGACTTGCTTCCCAGGTGGGGACTGGGTCAGCTAAAGAGGAGATTTTAGACATTCTGGATCATTTCCATCTCTCTTTCTCTGACATCCACCTTTGTTCCCAATTATTTATTGAGACTTCTTCATTTAAAGGAACTCTCACTGAAATTTAATGACACTTCCAATTATGTAATATTGGAGCTTGATTCACCTGGCCACACCTACTTCGATGGAGGGTGGAGGATGAAGTTATTCTTAATGGTTATGTGCCAGTAAAGAATCAGGGTGCAATGTGTAGAAGAGGAAATGGATACTATGAGTAACTAGTAGTACCAAATTACTCTCCTATCAGTAGGGTGTGAGAGCAACTTTTCCTCTTTGTTTTCATTAAAATGTGGTATTGTCAGACACTTTGATTTTTGCAATATGATGGAAACTCATTTATTATTATTATTATTCATATGTGCATACAAGGCTTGGGTCATTTCTCTCCCCTGCCCCCACCCCCTCCCTTACCACCCACTCCGCCCCCTCCCTCTCCCCCCTACCCCCTCAATACCCAGCAGAAACTGTTTTGCCCTTATTTCTAATTTTGTTGTAGAGAGAGTATAAGCCATAATAGGAAGGAACAAGGGTTTTTGCTGGTTAAGGGTAGCTATACAGGGAGTTAACTCACATTAATTTCCTGTGCGTGTGTGTTACCTTCTAGGTTAATTCTTTTTGATCTCACCTTTTCTCTAGTTCCTGGTCCCCTTTTCCTACTGGCCTCAGTTGCTTTTAAGGTATCTGCTTTAGTTTCTCTGCGTTAAGGGCAACAAATGCTAGCTAATTTTTTAGGTGTCTTACCTATCCTCACCCCTCCCTTGTGTGCTCTCGCTTTTATCATGTGCTCAAAGTCCAATCCCCTTGTTGTGTTTGCTCTTGATCTAATGCCCACATATGAGGGAGAACATACGATTTTTGGTCTTTTGGGCCAGGCTAACCTCACTCAGAATGGTGTTCTCCAATTCCATCCATTTACCAGTGAATGATAACATTTTGTTCTTCTTCATGGCTGCATAAAATTCCATTGTGTATAGATACCACATTTTCTTAATGGAAACTCATTTATTTAAAAAATTTTTATGTCCATATTCTGCTCACATTTCCTCCCCCTCACAGATAATCATTTTAATGTTATTTAATATATATCTTCATTTATATTGTGCATAATGTATTGTATATGGTATGCTTCTATTTTAGTTCTTTAATTTATAAAATTAATTCTTTATCTTTTTCACTAAGCACTGTGTTTGGGGGGGGTTGCTTATATTGCTATTTATGCATCTATTCTACTGCTTCTTACTGCTACATAATATTCTGTGATACCCACAATTTTGACTCTACAGCGATGGATACTCAGGCTGTCTCTGACTCTCTAACATCATCTGTGTCTTACAGCAATTCTGTCTGATAAGTATTATCACTCCAGTTTTACTGATGAGGAAAGTGAGGTTCAGACAGTTTAAAGAGTTTGTCCCAGGTTCCATAGTTAGGGAGAGGGAATGAACACCAGGGAGAGTCCACTTGTGAGTGGGAAAAGTAATTGTATATCTGGTGTGACATTAGAGGTTCCAGGTCAGCCCTCCTCACGAGCTATCTCCTCCATTCGGCTCCAGTGATGGCTCAAAGTAAAAATTCTTGGGCTGAGAGTGTAGCTCAGTGGTAGAGCACTTGCCTAGCAAGCATGAAGATTTGAGTTCAAACCCCAATATCATCCCCCCCATCAAAAAGGTTAAGGAGATGGAAATGTTTATTGCTCTGGTTTTATCATTAAACGTTATATACATGCATGAAATTACCACACTGTACCCCATAAATATGTACAATTATTACATATCAATAAAAAGAAAAACAAATTCAGTTATAGACAAAAAATAGAGAATATTTTGATTTCATGATTCCTCTCTGATAAGAATCCAAATGGAAGGTAAACTTCTGTGGGTATTTATGCCTTGTGTTAAATGAGTTTTTAAGCCCCTTTTTGGATGTAAAAGATTAGGGGAGCCATGCTGCTCTTGAGGGCTTAGAGGGCAGTGTCTTAGGGGGGGACTGTATTTGGCTATAAATGCACTGACAGTGGCTTCAGAGGGTGGCACTTCAGTTACCAGGCAGCTCTCCAGGCATGGTCTCCAATAGGTGGCATGAGCACCATGTGCATTAGGAAGGAGTACAAGGTTTCAGGCCCCCGCCCACACCTGGAGTTTATGAGTCCTCCAGTGCTTCATATGCCCACGAGAGTCTGGGAACCACAGGGTTATCCTCTGTTACAGGAGATCCAGTATTGTCAGTCAGGGCTGGTGTCACAGTGCCAGCTATGACCCAGCACCTTCAGTGATCTGCTCTGATACGTTCAGCATGTGGTTTTCATGTTCTTGGGAGCAAGAGGTATTTACATATCCCACCTGCATTCCAGGTCAGAAAAACAGGGTGAATCCAGAATGAGTGGTGCCAATATTGAGAAATCTTTCCAGAGATCCTCTACTTTTGTCCCCTTGGCAATGAAAGTCACACA
Organism: Castor canadensis; assembly: GCF_047511655.1. NCBI lineage: Eukaryota > Metazoa > Chordata > Mammalia > Rodentia > Castoridae > Castor > Castor canadensis. The sequence goes on along the minus strand of NC_133393.1, from coordinate 34,491,866 downwards.
GCTGTGCCCAGAGGCAGCAGAGTCTACACAAGTAAATTTGTAGTAACTGTGCAAGTTTCTGTTGTTCTCTGTTAGTCATCTTTCTGTCACTATAACAAAATACCAGAAACAATAAACTTATAAAGAGAAAATATTTATTTTGGCTCACAGTTTTGGGAGTTATAGTCCATGATCAATTGACCCCATTGCTTTGGGCCTATGGTGAGGCAGCACACCATGACAGGAGCATGTGGTGGAGCAGAAGTGCTTATGTCACAATCCAGGGAGCAAAAATGGAAGAGGAAGGGACCAGGGTCCCACAATCCCCTTGGAGGTCCTACCCCCAATGACATAAAGACCTCCCATAAGGCCTCATCTCTTAAAGGTTCCTTCATCCTCCAATAACACCAAGCTGGGACCAAGACTTTAACACATGGGTTTTTGAGGATGATCCAGATCCAAACAGTAGCATCCTTTTATCCCCAAACTGGGATTCTGTTTATATGAAGAACAGGGGAGCATTGATGTCATATGTAGGTAAGTCAGTTGTTTCTACTGTTTGTACTTAAAAGCAGAGATGGGAGAACCATCTGTAGTAGTCAAGAATGGCCTTCACATGGCCCACAGTTTCTCTGGAGGCTGGCATTAATGAGGAGCAAGAGATCACAACTCTGCAGCCTGCACACCAATGGGGACTATTGTTATACCTGTGTGGACAGCAGTCATTGGAATTTGTGGCCAGATCTCCCTTTTGTCTTTGGAGATAAAGAGACATCTCATAATTCACAGTCATTAAAGCTGAAACACTAGTTCAGCACTGAGATTGTTCCACCCTGTGAAAACCACAGAAGGGTTTAGCAGCGGGACAGAAAGAGATTAAGAAGGGGTCATTATAATGAGTTTGTTTACACTAGCTCCTTGCAGCCCAGGAGGAGGGATCATCATTTATTTTTGTCTCTTAGCCTTGAGCCTGTTTTTCCCCCTAATGATCCCTACCTGTTGACTTGCTCTCCAGCTCCAGGGTTTTGTTTTTCTCCCATTTACTTTCTAGGTGTACTTAAAAACAGGCTCCTGAATACAGAAAATATGGATCTTTATCTTATTTTTCCAAAGGCTGTCTTGTGAAAAAGAAAAGCCAGACCTGCCCTGTCTTGAGCATTGGGAGGTTATGAAGTGCAAGCCAGCTTGTTTATAGTAGCAAGTGGGCAAGCTGCTTCTCCGACCTTCTGCCTACTAGGGGTGGGGTTGCTGCCTCTTACAGGAGAGCTTTCATGTTTCCTTGCTCCTAGGAGTGGGTTGTGCCCATCAACACTACAGGTGGGTCCAAAGCAAGGGCCAAACATGCAGCTGCACAGCCCAGGGACTTTGAGCTGTTTGCAGCTCTCCTGTCTTTGTACCCCTGCCAACTCACACACACCTGGGTTTTCACCAGCTGCCGACCCACTCCAAACTCCTTCCACCATGTGACCTAATCCTTATTACACCTGCTCCTCTTCAGGGCTGCCAGCCCTATCCCCACTTGCCTGAATAAGGCCTGAGGAGGTTTGAACAAGACCTACCTTATTCATGCCTGAAACAGTCAACTCCCACTAATTTCATGGCAAATTATGAGAGATTAAGGCTTACTGTGAAGAACAGTCAGCCCTGATAATTAATCAGTGTGGTCATTTGGGGATCAAATTAAATTGGACCCGAGGCCTCGGCACTAAAATGAAAATCAAATTCTCTCTTTTGGCATGCTGTGTGCATTGGACTGGGAATACAAATCCAGCCTGTCTCCATCTTCCTTCTTTGCATATAGATGTTGGTTTATAATTTTAAAACACAACAAAGAGGTGGGACAAATACTAAAGTTTGGGTATCTAAAGTGAATGCAGGGCAGTGAATGCAGTGAATTGAACTCTGTTCAGATCAGCAAAGATTTGTTTTGTCTTTTATTTGCCTAAGAAGCACTCAGGTGCTGGAAGTAAGAAATCTGAGTAATACCAGATCTACATCTTCAGGGAGGTCAAAATCCAGTAAAGAACATAGACAAGCTATTAATATATATTTGACTAGTGCAAGAAGATAGGGAAAACTATTAATTCTGACAGGAAAGATAATGCTAAATTGGATTTTGAAAGATGACTGATACTTTTGTACTTTCTGTCTTTGGGAGGGCACTGTGGAGTGACCTGTAGTCAAGATTTTGTTTTTAATTGTGTCTGACATTGTTTTGCACCATTATTGCTCCTAACATTCTGTGCATGAGTATAGTCCAAGGCTAAAGGCAGCAGTCACCTTTAGAAACTGCCAACAAACATAAATCACTTTTCTGGGGCCAACTTTTCTCAAGGAAGTAATAAAAGTACCCTCGTGGCTAATGGCAGGACACATGAAAGTCTTTTTCTCGCTTCCTCACTGTCTTGTGACTTCACACATGAAATACAGTCTATCAATCCATTGCTTTTTAAGATGTGGTTTCTTTACCATGCTGTTAATCAATCAACAAATAAGTTATAAGGACTTACTGTGTGTTTGGTATGATTCATTGTCACTTCTCTGAGTCGCAAAAGTGAAGAAAAGATGAAAAATAGGGAACAGAAAGTACACTTATTATAACATATTAAGTAAATAGCCTTGTTATTCTAAAACAGTATCATTTTCAGAAATCACTGGAGTGATTACCAAGGTTTTTATGTAGTATGCAAGTTTTAGTATCCTAATAACTTTTAGCTACTCCTCCCTCAGCACCACATACACACATTTGGTTAGAGATCATCTACTCTGGTAAACTGGAAGTTATTAGTGCTGCTTACTGATTTCCCATTTTCTTTTTTGGAAATAAAAGGGACCACATCCCTTTAACTCCTTGAATTTAGGTCTGACCTTATATCTTGTTTTCACATTAATTGCAACGTGAGTGGAATTGGATTTCATATCTGAGTCAAATATATATTGCCAGTCTTTTCCTGCCTCACCATCATGGAAGCCCATCTTGAGGCACTTTGCTGAAGGAAACCTTCCCTGAAGAGTCACGTGGGCCTGCAGTGTCTTTGCTTAAGGAAAATAATAGTACCATTAATAATAGACCTTTTTGTGTCTTTGAAAGCTACTATGACTTACAGGTTGCTCACTGACCATTACAAACTGTGTTGATATGCCAGAGAATGGAGTAAATTAGCAAAACTCATCCTAGGTAGATTGGCACACAGAAGTCATCTCAAGATATTTCTGTGCATGCTAAGCTCTTTATATGTAAGCCATAATACCACACATAAATAATCTCATTTTAATTCTCATACAACATTATGTAATAGATAGTACTACTCCACATTTTAATGATAAGAGACTCACAGAGTTCAAGTAACTTGTCCAAACTCACAAGTCATCAGTATGAGGCAAAAACTCAGGTTTTCTCCCTTTATTCTTGCTGGCTTCCAAGAAGCTGATCTAGAATACCCACCTCCTTATATTAGTTTATACATATTCACAAAGCCAAAACCCACATGGACCACTCTACTTTTTTTTTTTTAAATATGGTTTCTAACCTCAGTATCACCAGAATTCTGAATCAAATGTCTGAGAAAGTTTCCCTGCCATGTCATAAAATCAGACAGGAGCATTTGGATGGAATGAGGGCAAAGTAGTCCTAACATGAAAAAAACAAACCAGACAATGGGTTGACAGAGTCATTATTATGTATGAAGCACAGGAAAGGTTTTCATATAGTGTGTAGATTAAACAACAACCCCCCACAAACACCAAAAGCAAAACAAAACAGAATTTCAAAAGATATAAAAATCTCCTCCACTACGTTTTTCTAGGAAAACCATCTTTCCAACCAGGGAAAGTGTTCATCAGTTCTAACTTAGGTGATTCCCAATAAAGTTTTAGCAAGTCTTTATAATAATTTGTTTTGCAAGTATGAATAAACTCCCAAGTTTTCCCTTTTTTGCATATGGCCAACTTCAGGATTATTTTCTTCATGGAGTGAAGCTCCAGAGTGTAAGAACCATGGTGATCTTAATTGATCCTTCTCAGTGTCACATTAACACATTACAGGCAGTAACCCTTACAGACATTTGTTAAACAAGTCAATGAAGTCGAAGAACCCATGATCATTGACACAGATTATAAAATAAACACAGAAATATGAATACAATTTTACCAAAATGAAAGGAAGACTTGCTTTAGATAATCACATGAAGGATTATCCCATGTGATCTGGTTATACAACCATCTTTAAGTTATACAGATCTAGTTGAAATCCAAACTTAAAAATAGACAATGACTCTTCCATGTACATTTAAACTAAAAATTTTCTTAGGATTGTCTGAATTACGCTCATTAATTTAATATTAACCAGAATTACATTGCTAATCCTAATAAATTACTTTGGTGAAGGAAGAAATCTACATAGGGGCTTCTGGAGAAATCTGGGGATGTGCTTGCATCTGGAATTGTCTTTTACAAATGGAAACAAAAGCTCAGTTGACCAAGCAATGAACATGCACTGCAAAGTGAGTTGCCAAATATCAAGAAAATATTGGAAGAAGTCTTTGTTCCTCTTTGAAGTGAAATCCACCTGGCTCAATAGCAACCACCAGGCAACAGGATGTAATGAAGTGTCCATTGCTTTGAAAAATAAGCCATTCCTAATTTGGCTACTGTAATCCCAACATATGGATCATTGTTCTACACAGAAAGTCAAAGATAAGAGTCACCAAAGAGCTGGGTACCAATGGCTCACACCTGTAATACTAGCTGCTTGGGAGGCTGAGATTGGAAGGAGTAGTGGGGAGAGTTAGTGAGACCCTATCTCAACCACTAGCTGGGTGTAGTGGTGGCCTGTCATTCCAAGATACATGGAAGACTGAGATAGAGAGGGTTGCAGTTCCAAGCCATCTCAGGCAAAAAAGTTTGTGAAAACCCGTCTCAACAGAAAAGGGGGAGCTGAAGGAGAGAGGGATGTCCACGCCTGTCATCTCAGTGACAGTGGAAAGTGTAAAATAGGATTGTGATCCAGACTGGTCTAGGTAAAAAGCAAAATCCTCTCTCCAGAATAACAGAGCCAAAAGGACTGGAGACATGGCTACAAGTGTGAAGCCCCAAGTTCAACTCCCAGTACCAAAAAAAAAGAGTCACCAAAGATACTTTACCAAGTCTACACATATACCTATATGGTATATACTAAAATGATGTGAGATTTGCCATGCATATGCAAACATATATCACAAGAATCAAGACCAAAAGTATGCAATTGGCTACAAATGTGACTATTTATTCTCCTTTGCACTATTACAGCAACTCTGGGTCCATAGCTCAATTTCCTTTCCTTCCTGAAGTTAGGGAAAAGTTTAAATAAATACTTTGTCTCCTAGAATCATACGGAATCAGATTGCTGTCAGAAGCAGACAAATATAACCAAGTTGTGAGCTCTTTGTAGACAGATCATTTAAGGCTTATTTTTTAAAAATCCTTTCAGCACATTGCCTTACATTAACTAGGTATCTAGTAAGTGCCTGTGTTCTGTGATGAGTGCATACTTGTCTATAACAAAGCTGAGTTTATACTCAGGTGAACTCGACAGCAAATGGGTTTCTGTCAGCTTTTTGATAATGGGAAATTGTTGGCTTTGCTTTTAAGAGTTTTTGGAGGGTTGGTTTTAGACTCATTATAAACAACACATTACTGTTGAAAGTAATCACAAATTTACAGAAGTGCAGGAGCTACAGTATAGAGAACTTTTTTTCTGGACCATTTGAGGGTAAGTTGGTGGTCCGATACCCCATCCTACACTATTGTGGATTTTTCCTCCTACCAAGGAATGTTCTCCTAAGGACTACAGTCTAATCACCAGTCAGGAATTGCTATAATCAGATCTGCAAAGGAGATTCATGTGTCTCCAATTGTCTCAAAAATGTACTTTCTAACAAAAGGATCTAGTCCCGAATTATACATTGCATTTAGCTGTCACAGCCCTTCATTTTCCTTCTGTTGGAAACAGTTGCTCAGCTTTTTTCCTTCCATGAGCCTGATACTCTATTGAAATATATGGGAGACTTACTTGATAGAATGCTCCACCATTTAGCTGTTCATCTTCAGAAGGAATAACACAGAAGGGTGCTTTGTTCCTTTTACATCTTGTTAGGGGATACATGATTTCAACTTTTCCCCTTACAGGTGGAGTTCAGTTCCATTGCTTAAGATAATGTTTTCCAGGCTTCTCTGGGCAGTTATTCCTTTTCCCTTTCTAACGAATAGGTATATGGAAGGGTGATACTCATCTACTTCAGATTTTTCACTTTGCTTATTAATATGTAAGGATTCGTAGCTTCCTGTTTTATTTGATGTGTTAAAATTGTTTGTATAATTAATAATCTTAATGCTCCAGTATCCTTGATTTTGCCAGTTGGAACCCATTCATGCTGGTGTCTGTGTTTTTTTCATAACCCCAACATTCTTTGAGCATTTTCTTAGTCTCGGGAATACGAATGTGTCCTAGGATGGTGGTGAGCTTCATTTGCCCCAGCAGTGGAATTGAATTAGCCTTTTCTCCAAGGAAGAAGCTGGAAGGAAACCTAAGATAATCTAATTCAACCATCTTGTTTTGTTTACTAACCATTCAATTCCTATGGATAACTTTGCTTTACTCGAGAGAAATTATTATTTTTTTTTAAATTGTAAAACCACTGATTTATAGGAACTCCTTTTATTTCTATTTACAGGAGGTTCATAATTACCTGAGATAATAGAACTAATGCTGCAATGCATTTTCTAAGTGATCAATGGCCATTAATGTAGTTTCTTTATCTTGTTCAATGTGTTTATCTTATCCCTTCCCTGAGGTTAAGTGGAGGGACTTGCAGAAGCAGATGAACTGCACTGTAATGCAACAATTTCTTGTGTGAAGAAGTTAAAACAGGAGAGCCAATGACATTTTTCAAACTAATACTGAAATAAGAGAAATGAAAATGTTATTATTGCTGTCCCTCTCCCCCCATACACACAAATCAGGACATGTGGTATAACAAGTGTAAATGCATTTGCAGGGACAATGGGACATAGTACAAATGAAAGCTTATGGAACATCTAAGCAGCAGAGTGACCATGCAGAAGTGTCCTACTGGGGAGTTTCTTCAGGAAAGGATACAGATGAGTATGTGCCTTTAAGGGAGGAGGAAATTTAGGGATGGGATGGAGAGGAGGTTGACCTGGAATAAGTAGAGACAGGCAACATAGGAACCAATGCCTTCGTGAGCCTGGTTTGGTTGGAGATGGGAGGAGCTTATAAAATAGGAAAACAGCTTACTTTAGAGGTGGAGTGGTTTTTTGTCTCTTCAGTCTCATGAAATCTCTTGGGGTGCACTTCAGATAGGTTAAGGTCAACTGCAAATAACCAAAAACCCAATGAGTTATCTGAGGGAGTAAAAGTAGATTTTTCTTAGAATGTGGAGGCTTAGTGGTTACTAGAAGTGGTTCAATAGCTCAAAAATGAGGCCAATATCTCCAGGCCCCTTGATCTTTCCCTCATAGTTAAAAGATGGCACTGTAGCTCCAGGAATCACATCTGCATTTAAGAGAAGAAAAGGAAAGTAACACTGACAGACATATTTGTCAACTTTCATCAGGAAAATGAAAGCTTATCCAGATTCCAACTCCACACCATCCCTAGTAGGCATTCAGCTCTGAACATTTGCCTGAGTTTTCATGTCATCTCCTAGTTGCTAAAGAAGCTGGGAAAGTTAATATTTACTTCCTCAGTTTCTATAGTAGAGGTAGGCAAGAAAAAAGTGACTAGGAATCAGTGTCAGGTGTATCAGTCTGTTTGCTGCAAGAAGGTCAGTGGATTATTTTCCATATCATTTAGAAGACAAGAGAAATTTCATTTGACATAGGAAAAAAAATCCTTTCTTAATCCTCAAGGCAGCCTGCTCTGAATCTGAAGAACTTCAAGTTGAAAAGTGTTCATTATTCTGTACCTTAGAGATGTAGATATTTGGTTGCATGAAGCCTGGAGAGGGAAACATTAGGTGTATGAGCATTTGATTCATGTTTTAAAATTTGTGCATTCCCTCCTTCCCAAAGCACTGTGAAATACAAAAACCTACATATTGGCTACCCTCTTTTTCTTCAGCTCTTCTTCCATTTCTTTGGAAAACTTCCAGAGAAACTTTGTTTTAGCAGTTGTAAGTTAATTCAGTGCCTCTTATTCAAATTGGCTTCAAGTATGCCAGAGGGGGAAAAGAGGACCAATAAATGAGGTCTAAATAAAATATCAGGAAATCAAGATTTGTTTAGTTTACCAAGATACATTTGGATAAAGGTAAGTATGTATGTAAGCTCCTGTTAGGTCGATGTGAAGCACTTACTTGAATGTACTGTGGGCATTTTGAAATACAGTCACCAAACTTCCCTAGACATAATATTATACAAGATTGTGTGTTAAGCTTATTTTGAAAGTAAACACATTTGTAAATCACTTGGCAAGTGTGTTGAGAACCTGTGGTTTATTTCTGCTTCACATCGCTCTGCAGACTTGGCTACACCAGGTTCAGTAACGGCAACAGCTAACCTTTTCCAGACAATCCTTCATGCCCCGGGGGAGGGAAGACAATGCAGCATTGTGAACTTTCACAAGATCTGCAAATGTGGTGCAATTTTGGTGTACCAGTGGCCTGAAGTTCACAAACCCACCCAAGAGTCTGGCCAGCCTGGACTTGTTAGACAGAAAGCATGAGATTAAGTGAGGTAAAATCCCTTTCTCTACAGTGTTTAGAGATGATCCAATAGCCATTTTCTTGCTCTTCAATCTTTTAAATGACCAGAGTAAGAAGTGGGACTGGTTTCCTAATAATCTAACAGGTGATTTCTTTGACACATATTTTATTCTTATTGCATTACCAGATTCATTCAGGGAAACTTATTAGCATCTATTGACTGTGCAGAGTTTTAATAGCTAACAGCTCCTGTTTTCACCATGTACCAGCTGTGTGAAGTATGGTAGAAGTTGTCTCTAATTCATTTCATCCATCCAACAGATTTTTATTGAGCATCAATTTATGAGCTGACATTCTAGGTATTGAAAGTACACATTGTGCTAACGCTTACAACATTTCAAGGTTGATGCTATCACCTACATTTTTAAAAGTAAGAAACTAAGGCCTACAAAGAATACACAGCTAACTTCTCAAAGCCACACAGCTAGTCAGTGGCAAAACTGTGCTGGAAGCCAGCTGTGTTTCACTCTGTATGCCACACTTTTTACCTGGTATCTCGTGGCCTTCCTCCTGTCAGCTGACCTTATAATAAAGACCCATCAGTGGCAATGCATGAAATCTTTTTTGAGACCTCAATTCATGAACATTTAAGGTTTCTTTGCTAAAATAACTAATTCTCCTGATACAAGAAATAAAATGAGGATCCTGCCTTTGTTGATCTTGGTATTAAAGTTTATTCAGTTCCTCACATCTTTAAACTAGTCATCTTCAAGGTCTGATTTCAGAAGCCTTTGGTTCTAGGGATAGCTAGTCCATGCTTTCATTAATCAATCCTGGCAGCTAGCCTTGGGTTATAAATGAGATGGTTCCTGGTAGACTTTTCCTTAGAGGTGCAAGAAAGAATCCAGCTTGCCACTCATAACCCCTGAATTTCTGATCTCCTTGCTCACCAACTGGATGCCTTTCAGTGATTCAGCTTCTGTATGCTCTAAGTTAGAATGTGAGAAACAAGTCAGATAGCATATGTGAGAGTCACATAAAAATTGCAAAGTAATAAACAAAGAACAACCATGATCTTTGTGTGCGAAGCAAAAGAGACTGAAAAATTAAAGGCATTATGAGAGAACAGCTCAACTTGACAAAGCTTGTAATAAAAAACGATAATTAAATTATAAGACTCCAAGCAGGGATAGTGAAATTAGGAACTTTCTGTCCTAACCCCTTTCTTTTTGGTATTTGGGGCATAAAATTCTAAAGCGAATTGATTCTTCTTGAGCATAAACTCAACCAGTTAACAGTGGATCTTTCTTGCCTCCCCAATCTTGTGAGGACCAAGTATGGGATTTAGCAGAGGAAGATGTATGGAAACTTTTCATAGTTTCTGAATGGAAAGTTCATAATGCATGGTAGAAAATGGAAGGCAGGCAGCCACCTCCCTTTGTTTGGTGAACCTTCAATCCACTCCCCATGGCTGTGGGTGGACCTAAAAAAGGTAGATGTAGAGGAAAGAAAGCCTAAATGACTTTTGCTGGCTTCAAGCCCTCTATAGTAGTGGTAAGAGCTCTGGTCCACAGCTCTAATCCAGGACAAAAGTACATTGTTCCAAACCTCATTCTTCCACCTTCCTAAAACCCTACTGCAAACCCTGGTCTGTTTTCTTCCTTTCCCTTGTGTGCCTGCTTCATGCTTCCAACCAGCTCATCTGTCTTACACTGCTGTGTCTAACTTTTTTAACTCCTACTTGGGAGATCAGCCCTTAATCCAAAGCATACATACTGGCTTCCAAAAAGTGGTTTACAAAGATGGAGCTGTGTGTTGTGAAAACAAAAAAAGTACTGTCTGCCAAGAGTAGAGTCAGAGAAACTGGTTCAGTCCCAGCTCTGCCTCTTGCATGTTGCAACATCTTAGGCAAGGCCTTAAACCTCCCTGAGCCTCAGCTTCCACATGTATAGAGGTAGGATGAATCCTGGCTTGTTTGTTCCTTATAAATCAAATGAGCTGTATGTAGAAATGCCTAGAAACACAGACCAGATGTGGTGATGCACACCTATAATCCCAGTGACCTTGCTGATAAAGATAGTAGGATCACAGGAAAAATTAGCAAGACCCTATTTCAAAAATAGGCCAGACATGGTAGTGAATGTCTATAATCCCAGCTACTCAGGAGGTGAAGGTAAGAGAATCAAGATCTGAGGCCATCTGGGCAAAAGCACGAGAACCTATTTGAAAAACTAAAAAAGCAAAAAAGAACTAGAGCATGGCTCAAGTGGTATAGTGTTTGCATAGCAATTCAGTTCCTAGTACTGCCAAAAAAAAAATTCACAGTGTCCCCTTGCCCCAACACCAGTTATCCTATGAGAAGTGTAGTCACTTAGTAAATGATGATTGAGGCTGGGATGTAGTTTGGTGGTACAGCACTTGCCTAACACACAAGACACCAGGCTCAATCCCCAGCACTGCAACAGCAACAAGGAAGTAAATGGTAATTGAGTACCTAGGAGGGCCACAGTGGACATGGTGCTGTAGATACAGTCATATATATGGCATGTTCCCTGACCCTAGGGGTCTCTTCTGAGGGTGGAGTACAGCAACATGAAAGGGCAATTAAAATATACTCTGCTAAATTTCATAAGTAAGCATAAGAGGGGCACCTAGCTGAGACTGAAGGGTTATGCAGAGAGAGAACCTAGGACCTATATTTCAAAGGGTAATAGGAGAATTCACCAAGAAAAAGAAGGGGTAAAGGTTATTCCAGGCAGAAAAGTAGCATGCGCCAAGGAAAGGAAACAGACTGAGGGAAGTTTATAGAGTGTAGCAAGTATTCACTGTAGCTGGAGGAGCAGGGACAGGTGACACTGGAAGGTAAGGCGGGGGCATGTGTTGAAAATCATGGTCCATGCTTATGGAACACCAGGTATGGTTCTAGCATATGACACGTATGTATTCTTTTAATTCTCCTAAAAGCCCCATGAACAGAGTCCCATCATTACCCATCATTACAGAGAGGGAATTGAAGCTCAGAGAAATCAAGCCACTTTCCCAAGGTCATAGACCTGGAAAAGTTGGCCAAGGAATTTGCTTTGCCCCAAGGCTATTGAGAAGGCACCAAGGGATGGGAAGTAGGTCTCTTTTCTAGTACTTACCTCTTTCTAATCTTTTGCATAAAATTTCTTGACAGTCTGCATAACTGATAAATTAAGTGTTACTTTCTCATGTGGAAATTTATATTGTTTGTTTAAATACTTAATGATTCATTATCTCTTGGGCTTATCAATAAAGCAATCCAGTAATTGAAATCCTCTGGGATGGAGTGGATTATAAATGGAAATTTATACTTAATGGTCGATTATATGTAATGATCAATTAGCTTGGTTAATTTTGCTTTTCTTCCTTTCCCTAATAACATTTTGTCAGTGATAAACAGAAGAATTGGTGGACTTGAAAAATACAAAAGCTTACAAAAATAATAGAAGCCTTGAAACACTCCAACTCTAAAGTTCATTTCATTTCTAGGAATTTATCCTGAGCAAATGATAAGTATAATGAGTTAGATTTGTGAGAAGATTGTTATTTAGGTAAGAGGCATGAATTTCACCTGATACTTGAGTATCATGTATCTTCTAAACAAATTAAGACTAGTTTATCACTAACAGCCAGGGTTGGCATATTCAGTTATTTTTCTGAGTTCTAGTTCTCGTCTTCCATCCCTTGGGATTGTGGAGAATCCTTGGGCATAACAGTACAGGAACTTAGGAAAGATAGTTCCTAGTTTAGGGATATTAAACTATACTCGCATGCTTATGTCATGGCCAGCACCTCTGTTGAGAACATCACAATCCCTTGGGCAGGAGTCAGCCCCAGGCACCCCATGGTCTCCCATAGAGGTTCTGCCATGTTCAAGTGCATGGCCAGTCTCCTGAAGAATCCAGCCTTCTTCCCCACTTTCCCAATGGGCCTGGCTCTTTTCCTTCTGTACTCTACAAATTCAAAGCCTCCATCCCTTTCCTACTTAAGACTCCCAATTGGACTATCAGTTTACTCACCTCCTTGAGCACACAGTTTTGAAAATGAGGGCCTGTTATCTTGTCTCTGGAACTAATGAAAGCCTAGATTGCCCCACATGGGCTCTTGGGAAAGGAAGAAAGACATCTGTTGTTTTATAATTAACCTACAGCCTAGAAAACAGGTCCAGTTTATTCTCAATTCTACACTAAAATTCTAACAAGTCATCGAATTACATTTATTATAATGAAAATCTGGAGAAACCTTAAATGTTCCAATAAGGGGATTATACATTGTAATAATACATGGTACTTAAAGAGCTTAGTCTTTAAAAACTATTTCAGCGATTGGGAAATGTACCCTTGATATACTCATTTTTTTAAGTAGGTTACAAAGCAAGGTATGCAATTTAAGCCCAGTAGATCCATAAGATTTGTATAATACATAATCAGTGCTTATCTCAAGAGCAGTGGATTAGGGTTGAGGTTAATTTTCTTTTTCATACTTATATTTTCCCAATTTCTTCATATATTCTGGCAAAGTAAAATAATGTGTGTGAGTGTGTGTGTGTGATGCTCTTAGAGCATTTAAGTAAGTGAAGTGGTGACCATGACCTAGCTTGATAGACTTACTGATTGAGAGTAGAAATGAACTTGAGAAAGGAATAAAATAACAATGTGGAAAGAAAAAATATAAAATACAGAAGGTGTAAGGCAAAAAATTTAAATATTTATCAGAATGACCATGCTACAGTATTTTTTTTTAAGTTCTTTATGTTAACTTCTCTGGACTTTAATTTCTTCATCTTTTAATTTTCTGTTTGTTATTTAGTAAATGCTTCCATAACACCTACTATAAGCCAGACAATCTTCTAGGTATTTATCAAATAATAACTAATTTTAATCCTTTTTCTACCCTGTGAGGAAGGCACTGTTATCCCTATTGTGTAAGGAAACTCAGAAACAAAAAGGGGCTGAAACCTCACTCACAGTCACCGTCTTGGTCTATTTTCTATTGCTGTCACAGAATAGCTGAGGATGGCTAATTTAGAAAGGAAAAGGGGCTATTTGGCTAATGGTACTAGCATTACAAGAACATGGCACCAGCATCTGCCTGGCTTCTGGGGAGCAGCTCATGGTTCCACAGGAAGCAGGTATGTGCAGAAGAGAGGGTGGCGATAAAGCTGCTTACTCGCTTCATTCCCATGATAACTAATTTAGTCTCAAGAGAAAAGGCATTCATCTCTCTCCCAAGGCTAACACATCAGCAACCAGATTTCAACATGAGCTTTTGGTGGTGACAGACCACATCCAAACCATAGCAGTCACACAGATAGTAAGCAACAAAATCAGAACTCAGGTCCTAGCTGCCTGGCTCCAGATTCCATCATGTTAGTCCCTGCCTTATTTATTATCCCAGAGTAAATGGCACTTACGTGTAATAATTTATTGTACGCAGAGATGTTTTATCTCTGTAGTCCCAGGTACTCACTTCTCCATATTTACTAAATCTGTTTCTCTTTTTGTCCCAGAGATTTGCTTTTGGAAATCCAGTTGAGAAAATTATCAAATTTACTCCAGGTTGTATTTTATGAAACAATGACTATTGGGTCATTGTTTTTAACTTCTCTGCTTGCCTGCTCAGTACTGAATACTGAATTCAGTACAGGAGAAGAGAAATTATGTCTTAGATAGCTCAAAAAGATGCTCCTGTCAGTCCATATTCCTCAATGTGGTGATCTAATCCTTGCCTGTTTTCAATTCAGCAGGCTGCTGGCTTTGGGTTAGATCAAGTGCAAAACCCAGTTTGCCTTTTTGATATGCTATTAGAAACAGAGATGGAGGGAATTATTTTCACATACATAAATATAACATGAAACTCTCATGTTTTTAGAATTTACTTTCAAAAAATGTTTGGATTCAAAACCTTAGCAAGGGAATAGGCTTCCTAGAGTTTAATGAGCAAACAGCCCTATTCCCTTTGTATTAACAGTAAAAATTTACTCATAAATACAATTATATACTGAATAATTTCTTGGAGAATTAATATTCTAAAAACTACCTCTGGTTGGGGCCAACCCAATGTTTGTAGGACACAAATGGGCAAGAGTACAAACAGAGGCTTCCATATCATAACTTTTGTACTATTTGTATCAAAGTACAAATCACATTATTAAATAAAACAAGTTCTCTTCTCTTACCCTGACAAATACACTTTTTTCTGACAAAGACCAGAACCAAATTTAGGATTCTTCCCTACTCTTGGTGTTCCATAACACAATATGGCTGCAGTATAGTGAGAAGCCTCTAGCCTGACCCCCATCCCCACATACTACAAGCTGTCCTCTTGCATTAGAACAGTTTTCTCCCACACATGTGGACACTCCAGTATACTTAGGATCCCTGTCCATCTACCTGTCAGACCTAGGAGTGCATGCACTGGTAATATAGCTCATCTCAGGAGAATGGCCCTATTGAAGAAGCCAGGAAAGCCCTTGACATGCAGGGAATCCAGGACTCAATACACTAACTCCTTGTCCTATGCTATGATGAGGGCCATGACACGACAAGCAAAGTGACAGTGTAGGACTCTGCAAAGTATGGGGCCTGGCTGATGGCTTGTCTTGCTAGCTGTAAGGCCCATTTTTCTCTGGCATAACCTCAGTCATCCTCTGTTTCCTGGGATGAAAAGAGCCAGAAGATGATGTTGTGGAAAGTGAATATTCCATGATACTACTCAATGACCCTCTTAAAGGGAAGGGTCTTCTGCCTCTTTCTTATTAAAATTAAACTCTTCTTCTACATATTTATCTCAAAACTCAATGTTGAATTCTGAAAGACCCCTCTACTGAGAGATACCTGGGAAAACTTTGGAACACTTACCTAGAAGAGCTTAATCATTCATTAGGCCCCAAGCTGAGCTGAAAGAAGGGGATATATTTATACCGTGAAAAAAGGAAAAATGTAAACTAGAGGTTCACTAGGAAGAGCAAATTTGGACATAGGAAGAGAGAGCATTCTTCAAGGATCTATTTAGTTGACACTGATAGAGGACCAATTCAGTTTTAGGATGATGACTCCTGTTGCTGTGAGAACACTAATACATGGCAATTAATCAATTAGATGCCAAGTACTATGCTAAATACATACATACATACACAGTATATGGTATATGTACTATATACATAAAGGTCGCTTAATAACCACAGCAGCACTTTGAAGAAGTAAAGCTTAAAATAATTCAGTAACTTGCCTGCTGTTACTTAAATTGCAAAGGTAGGATTACAATCCAGGTTTGTCTTGATACAGAGCATAAACTCTTAAGCATCTTTTTATATCCAAATACTGCTTTATAAAAATAACACAGATTGACAAATTCCAGACAAGAATAGACCCCATGTTAGCTATCCAGTGAAGGTTTGGGCATGCTGAAGTGAATAAAGAAAAAAAAATGGCCTGAGGAGATGCCACCTAGATGTTGACTGCCTTATATAGTTACCAAAGCATGGGAAAGACAGTTTTGGAACCTTTGTTGTCCCTGGGGAGCCAAGGGACAACGGCATAAGACCTTGTACTGCTATCAAATGGAAGTGCTTTAGATTAGACCTAGTAACTGGAAGCTGCAGTTTATGAAACTCATCAGATTTTGGAGGTATAGAAAATGTCCCCATTCTTAGGAGCTACACTGTCTCAAATCTTAGAGAAGTTTGGTGCAGGGTTCAGTTAAGAGAGGAATGAATAAATCTCATGCACAAGACTGGATTCAAGAGATGAAGTAGTGAAGAGGTCTAGAGAGGGCAGTCCTCAACTCATTTATGTTTTAATTAGGCCAAGAAAACCTAATCCCTTTAAGAGTTCTTATGAGTCTTTAATCCCCCATCTTTGCTTCCTATAACCATTTCCACAAAATTGCAGCAGTAAAATGACTTGAAAAGTGATGAGATGCATTCCCTTGAGTATGAGGAAAAAAATCAGGAGTTGAGAGAAGATGGAAGAGAAAGCCAGAAAGGAAAAGTGGGGGAGAAAAAAGAAGAGGCAGAGAAGAGTTCAGGTAGAAGAACTGATGACTGGTGACTATTTAAGAGGCCACTGGGTTACTTCTCAGTGCCTACAAGAGAAAGGAAAGCTGGTCCAGGTGTGAGGATGGACCTGGGGAATCGCTTATGTATGTTTGGACACCTCCTCCTCCACTCCATGTACTGATGATGGCGAGTTACCAGTCGTCTGGTGGGTAAAGCCTGGCTTGGGATACAGAGACAGGCTGGGGAAAGGCCCACTATTGAACCATAAATGAGATTTCTCTTTACTATAATTGAAAATTTTCTGCCTTGTGAGTTAAAATACAGAATCCTGAAGGCTTGCATGCAGCCTATCTTCATATTAAAAAGATAGTTTGTAGTCACATTAAAAAGTACATTTTTTTTCAAAATTCTATCTTCATTCTATACAAATTTTACTTAAAGGAAAGCACTGTAAACAAATGTTGAATCTAGTTAAACACTTCAGCAGGCATATCCTTAGGGATGAAGTGTATTGATGTCTGCAACTTACTTTGAAACACATCCAAAAAATAAAATAGATTGATGGATGAATACAGGGGTGGATAATTGCATAGATGTGTGATAAAACAAGTAGAGTAAAATGTATTTTTAGAGTCCGGGTGGTTGGGATATGTCCTATCACAACTTTTTTATATGTTTAAAAATGCGCATAATAAAATGCTGGAAAATTTTTACTACAGAGAAGAGGCTAGTTTAAAAAACTGTACAGATTGTTAATCTTTTTTCATCATGTCATTGGGGGGTAAAACTCACTAAATGATGAGAGGGTTTCCTTTTACCTTTACCTGTTTCTTTTGTCTTGCCTACTTTTTTCTTATTGGCAGACTAGTATGGCACAAATATTGGTATTTCATGAAGGTGTATTTCATTTCTACCTACTTAAACTTACACTATATCATTCCTCTTGCAAAATAGAGAAATCCAAATATTATTGTCAATTGTTCATATCCTACTTGGTTATATGTGAAATATACTCATTTCATAGCATTTGTAAACTAGTTTACAAATGTCCAGTAGAGATTAACATATTGTATGTGAAGAATTTTAGTTTAGTTTTTTGGTGTTGCTGTTCCAAGCTAGGCATTAGTAATGAATTGAAATCTAACTTAACTAATCTAACATACATTAATGAGATGAAATCTAACATAACTAATTATTAAGTGAGATACTTTACACATTCTGTCTAAAAGCATGAGGTATTTCTGTGGATTCTCTGTGTTTCTGTGTGTTTTTAAATTGTAAATCGCTCCTTATAACTGCAACTGAGGCTCAGGGGTACCTGAAAGTTATAAGTAAAAAGGAAGGGATAATGTTTTTTACCTATTTTTCCCATGCTCACCAAAATCCCCCAAACTAAAATACACTATTAAGCCATTATTGTCTGAGACTTCACCTAAATTAACCCTTGGTATATTTTCCTAGTGATTATTTTCAGTTTACTTGTACTTGTAATGTTATTCTTGCTGTCATTGTCATCTACATTATGTTTATATTTTATTCAGAGCATTATAAGTAAAATGTGTCTATGAACACTGAAACAGTTGTCAATACTGGGTTAAAAATTATCTAATTAATTTTAAAACACTATGCTTATCTATGGTCAATCATTTAAAGTTTTGAAAAGAATATTTGATTTCAAATTTTTTAAGTTAGTTAACAGTCCTATATGGTGAATCATACTTTTTGTGGCAAGACAGGTGAACTTCAATATCATCAAACATTAATACATGACAGTAAATTCTTACTTGGATTTTATACAAAAGACCAGTATTTTGGTACTTGCATTATAAAGAAACAAAACAAATTCTCATTTTCTGAGACTATAAAGCAAAAATTCTTTAATCATAGAAAATAAGCTCTACATTTGCTCTTCTATCCAATGAATAAAATTAGTTTCTGTGAGTTCCCCCAAAATGACAAAAGTCTAATATCCAGTTATTCTCAGATAACTTTAGGATACCTGCATTACTTAAATATCAGACACATAAACCAATCTGAACAATGATTACCCTGCTCAAACTTTTACTATTAAAGATATTTAAAATTCCAGACCTTAAAAACTCTTTGCTGAATATCAAAACTATGTTTTAATAATTAAAAAAAAGAAACCACTTTGGCACAGAGGCAGTGTTGGCTCTTGAAAAGCCTTTTGTCATTAACAGTCCAGCCTCTTTCTGGAAAGATAAGAATAATGGGTTCAGTATTAGAAATGGAAGCTATGTAAAGAAAACAATATGGTAATATAATTGATATCTAATGAATTGCTTGCTATTTTTGAATAAATTATTCATTAAGTAAAACTGTTTCTCCTTTTTCTTTGGAAAGCATTAAAACCTTGGATGTATTTAGCTAGATAAGGAGAACAAAAACAATATTTAAATTATGTTTTAAAATACCACATTTTCATTTGCATTTAGAAAAATAGAAATTAAAAAGTTGTGAGTTACTCCAAGAGTAGTGAGAATAACAATAAGTAGAAGGAAAGGACAACATAAAAAGCATGTTCCTACTGAAATCAGACAATGAAGAACTTATTTGATTATATAAATTATTAGAAACACAACTTACCTCTTTATGCCAAGATACTCATGGGGGCACAGCGCACAGGAAGGGGGAAAGCCAGGATAATGGATTATGAAACACATCAGAGCTAAGGCTCACAAGCAAAAACTCCAGAATATCAGACAGCTTCCAACCTACCTTCCTCCCAAGCGGATGTTATATCTAAAAAAACTGTCCCTGAGACAATCAGACCTAAAGAAATCACTGACTAGCAGTAATCCACATGCCATCTTCATGCTATTGAAAGTAAAATTCCAGAAGTCCTTGTGCCCACTAAATGATTATGGTCTGTTCTCCGGAGAGCATTATGATCCATGCCACCTTCTCAGGATGGCACAATTATCCTGACATGAACGGTGCAGCCTGTTAGAGAAAAAGTTTCCTTTAGTCCAGACTTGTGCACAATGAGCAGATACAAACCCAACCAAAGTTGCATCAGCGCTTTGTTCAATTGTGGAATTGAGCATATATGCTTTCAGTGAGAGCTGTATGAGCTATCACTGGCTCTGCCACCTGAGCTTTTCAATCAGAGAGGTTTTTAACACAGCTCTCGGAAAGGACTTCCAACCTGGAAGCAGACAGGGGTTTCAAAGAAGAAACAAACACATACCCTTCATCTTGGCTGCATTTTTAAACTACTCTCCCAGAACAGAATCTTCCCTTCTGGTAAACACATGCTTGTATATATTAAAATAAAGAGGGTGTATAAATTAACAAGTCAGTGCTGCTCTGGCAAAGAATAAACCCCCAATCCATGACAGGCTCACCATTTCCCCAAACAGGCACTTGGGACAGAGGCATTAGGAAAAAAAAAAAGCAAAAACACAAAGGCAAACCAAATGAAAGACACTCTGTAACTTAGGAGAGTATTCCTTTCTGGGCTGTCGGAATGAAGGTAGTATACACACTACCCGACTTTTGTTCCAGGGCGAGAAAGATCCACGGATGCCGGGCATAGTGACATACAATGGGTAGTAAAACCACAGTCAGTCTTAGCAAATTAGGTAAATTGGCGATCATTTGATGGTATTCTATTGTTGCTATTGTAATCACAGTAATTTTCCCTGGTAATGGTGCTTCGTGATGAAGTGCAGTTCTCATAGGATAATTGTGAAAGATACCAAAAGATTCAGGGATGCAGCATCTGCTTTTAAAAGCTCTTCAGACTCAAATTGGCATTTTACTTTATCTTGAAAATTTATTAGAGATTCAGATCATGCCGGTTTAAATGGAAAGGTGAAAGCAGGGTACTTTCAATCTATGAATTATTCAATCTCAGCCTGGTGAAATTGCCATCCATGAACTGATGCTCTGACAGTCCCTTCACAGAGCCTCCATTATGCTTGTCATTTTTATTTCTTTATCTACAATCTCTTTCTCAGTTTCTGAGCTTGTCCCCCAGGGCTCGGCTTCACAAACTGAGTATTTCAAATTGGCAATAGCCTAAATGTGCTGTCTCAAATTGCTGTCTCCACAGGCTGCCTTTTTTTTTTTCCAAATCATTAAAAACCACATCCATGATGATATCTGTTAGGCTCTTCAATTAGTTGAGTTAAAACACACACAGACACACACAGACACACACACACACAGACACACACACACACAGGCATCATTCCGAAGAAGAGTCATGTTCCGCTAACATCACAGGACAAGTTAAAGTGATGCTCTCTGCTTCCTTCTTTGTTGTCATTGTGACCCATCCTAGTTGCATAGCACCCATGCAGAAGGGAGCCAGTGCTAACGCAGGCTTGCCTGGCACCTGATTTCCAGTCAGAGTTGATGAGTATTGCATGGCAGGAAGACTAATCCAGACCACTGTACACTTAAGCGAGCACGAGCATGATTATTTAGGAAAATGAGAAGAAGCCATCAGATGACCAAAATTAGACTGTCATTCTCCCAGGCTCCACCTGCACAAAGACTGCAGTCGCTACGATTCTCCACTTGATGGCTGGTTGTGTCACTGCTAGTCGACAGCTGTCCCGCATCCAGAGAGGACTGGGATGGATTTAGGTCAGTGAGTCTGGTTTCTCCTTTAAACCGTGTTCTAACTGGGAGTGGGGATCTGCGCCAGTCCCCGTGACCAGCCTTAAACATGAGCTGGGGAGTCCCACAGCGTCAATGCGGTGAGTTGCCCAGGCCCCAGCCAGACAAGCCATCATCTCCTTTGTCCTAGCCTTTATTCCTGCAGGTAGAGCAGCCCCCAAACTATTCCCACACGAGGTGAGAAACCAGCTGTGCTCCATCAGAGGCAGTGTGGTTACCAGGCTCCGAGCAGTACCTGCTCAGCTGAAAATTCATGCTGCAAAGTTAGAAGCCACCGTGTACATTCAGACTGCATCTCAGCTCTGGCTAAACATAGGTAAATACTCCTCAGGTGAGAAATACTAAGCAGTAGCAGGAAAATACAACTTGAAAACTGCACTTTGTGCCTGGCTGTATGCCTCTGCTTTGCCGCACTGCGACTAGGAAGCTGCGGGAGCAGGAGCTGGCATTTGCAGGAATGCAGAAAGCAGCAGCTATGACACAGCAGTCAGCTGACTTCAGGGTGTTATCATTCAGTGTCCTCTGCAGAATCAGGCCAGTTTCTAAGGTGTCACCAGACAGATGACCTTGAATCCAGAGTGGTTGCAGGAGGACAACCTTCCTCAGTCCACACCTGGCAGCCGCTACTTACATTTCTTTTCTCTCAGGCAGTTGTAACTTGCAGCCTTCAGGGCTTAACTATTTCTGTCTTGCTTGCTAAGATGGCAGATCATTCTTGGGTGACCATTCCAATGCAGAAATAGGTTAAAACCATCACTGTTCCTATCATTGAGATTCGTCTCAACATCATGAGAATAATTGTGGGAGAATTCTTGCCCATGTTTTATTTTTAAAAGCACTAGTAAATTGTACCTAATAGAACAGTAAGCGCAACAGGGAAAACTCAAAGGTAAATTAGTCCAGCAGTAGTCTGTTCCTATAAAGCAGTGTGCAAGCTCTGTCATGAAACACGGGTTGTGCATCCCAATTAGTCTGACAATGGAGCAAAAGCCTTATATGGTATTACCCTAGTGGTTTGAAGAATTGCTAAAATAAGAAAGCAGTCATTACCAGGCATTTGTTTAATGACTGTAATCATACTGAATTAATTTAACTTGCTGCAATGTTTAACAGAAAGTCAATTATAAATTGTGCTAGAAGAATAACAATACTAGTATTTTTTGCATAGCACCTTCCTCTGAGGAGCATCAGAAGACAACCTTGTATCCCCAGCATTTACAGAGCACTCAGAATATGCTAAGTACTCTGTGGAGAAATCGATGGCCAGCTTCTCTGAAGACAGGAGTTTATGATTCTGAGCAAGATTGGACCATACATAACATGACAAGTGTACCACACTGACCTATAGGTGCTACTCACTTTATAAGGGTGATTTTTTTTGCATTTTTCTCTCATGAATTTTATTTTTCTGTTTGCTTCTCATTGGATTCTCTTGACATGAATCTCATTCAAAAGAGAAAGTTTCTAGATAGCAAAGAGGTCAAAACAATATGAAAAGAGGCCGGACATGGAGGTGTATGCCTGTGCTCCTGGTTGCTAGGGAGGTGGAGGTAGGAGGAATCTTGTCCAAGGCCAGTTGGGCAAAAGCATGAGACCATATTTGAAAAACAAACTAAAAAAGCAAAGGACTTGGCTCAAGCGATAGAGTGCTTGCTTAGCATGTGTGAGACCCTGAGGTCAATCCCACTACCACTAAAAAAGAAAAGAAAAAGCCAAACCTAGATGAAAGTATCATCCATGTAATTATAAAATTATAATTAAGTGACATTTAATAAGGCACAGAGGGACTGAGTCCACTTTTAGGGTGAGCTGTGGAAGTTCTGAGAAGTGCTACCTGGAGAGAGCTAATCACAGACCTCCTCTTTTTCTGTCCCCGTTCCAGCTCTCATCAACAGAATTTAATAGTCTCATAAATGTACCTTGCTAATACCCTTCAAAACCTGCTTGCAGGAAATGAACCCAAAATGATACCAGTAAGTAAACTTTATTGTAATTCTTTAGAAGCACTCATATTTTTGAAGAAAATTAAGCTTCCAGAAAAGGCGTGGCTATCTAAGTATGAAATTTCAAGTGTCACCTCTTCAAGGAGGAACACCTTCCTGAGGGGTGAGGGGTTCTGTTAAGGAACCTGCTTCTCCTGCTTTATCACGTGGCAGACTCTTTGCCCAAGATGCTGGCTTCCTGTTGGTGGTAGGGAAATTTCAGCCAGGAGCCCCTAAAACCAGTACATGCCTAGACCACTGGTGATTGGGTGGGTCCTGAGGCAAAAAGTACTCTGACAGCTCTTGAACCCTCCTCAAGGGCATCCTTCCTGTGCTTTGTGATTTTTCTCGGGTTCTTTCCCACCAAGAAGCAGTCTAAGCACTGGTACTTTTAAAAAGCTCCTCCATAATTAATTCTTCTGTACCCCAAATTGAGAACCACTGATTAAATAATGTTAAGCATTCCTTTTTTACCTGTGTGAATTTGTGGTTGGAAATTCAGTTTCATAATTGAACACAAAGATGAAGAAATGAAAATGAGTCCTTAAATTTATCTAACTTTATCTTTACTATTAAAACTCTTTACAAATTAACAAAGGAAGAAATTATTGTAATTATTTAATAGGGAAAATGTAGACTGTGATATACCCATATATCCTCTGGATGCAGGGACAGTCTAGCCACATGTGACACCCCTCCACAGCTCCTTGTACCGTCCTTTCATATGCACTGACTACCTCACACTGTGACTTTTGTTCATTTAGTGTCTTCCTCAGCCTACTTGGGAGCTCTTTGAGGGCAGAAGCACTGGGGCATCATCTTGATGACACCAGTGCCTCAACTCTGCCTGTAAGACCTCAGTATTCATTATAGGAATGAGGGAATGCTAAAGTCCTCCTCGTGTTGTAGATGTAGACTCAGAGACATCCAAATTTGCAACATGAGAATATCAGCCTTTTATTTCATTGCAATAATCTTGAAATCACGTGCTTCCCAAGGACTGAGGAATGCTAATTCTCAGTAAATATTGATTCGAAGACTATCATAGCAAAGAAGAAGAGAGAGGGTTGGAAAATGGATAGTACACTTCATGAAAGACAATCAGTCAAAGCTACATTGCTAATAAATTTCTGTTAATTTTATATATTTATTCAGAACAATTAAACATATATTTTATTTTCCCTTTTTATTTTGGAAATAGAGGCTGGTGAGAATGTGGCTCTCAAAACCTGTTATGGTTTGGGTCCTAAGTTTCCCTTAAGAGTTCATGTGTTGAAGATGTGGTCTCCAGCTTGTGGTGCTATTGGGAGGTGGTAGAGCCTTTAAGAGATGGGAAGAGATGTTGGAAGAAGTTAGGTAATTGGAGGTGTGCCCTGGGGGGGGGGGGACCTTCCCCTTTCTCTTTTGCTTTCCTACCACCAAGATGTAAATACCTTTGCTGTACTACACATTCCTGGCCATGAGGCTCCATCTCATCACATGCCCAAAGTGATAGCACCAAGTAATTGTAGGCTGAAATCTTTGCAAACATGAGCAAAAATTAATCTTTCCTCCTTTGAAGTTATTTATCTCAGGTATTTTGTGGCAATGGTGGAAAGCTGATTAGTACAATGCCCTTGCTGGAAAGATGCCCTCTTCAGTATAGGTAAGGAAAAAAATCCTCTTTAGCCCTCTGGAACTCTTCCTTCTGATGTTGTTTGTTTGTGTGTTTGTTTGTTTTTGCCACACACTATTTGGCAGTGTTGTGAAGTCTACAGAACACTTCTCAATGTTTTTCTATGCATGTACAATATAATAAGTAGGATCACCAAGGAAACAGATTATATTAAATATCTCATTTAAGAACCTTTGCCTCAGAAAAATCAAAATACTTTCAAGATCAAATTGCTAAGTGACTTTTGTTATCTCTGTTCCAATAATTATCCAGTACTTGGAAGCAAGTTCAAGAAGAACCTAGACAAGCTGGGCACTGGTGGCTCATGCCTGTAATCCTAGCTACTCGGGAGGCAGAGATCAGGAGGATCACAGTTGGAAGCCAGCCTGGACAGTTTGTGAGAACCTATCTCAAAAAAACTCATCACAAAAAAGGGCTGATGGAGTGGCTCAAGGTGTAGGCCCTGAGTTTACTGCAAAAAACAAACAAAACAAAAAACCCTTGACAAGATAAGGGGACGGGAAAAGGAATAGAAAACTGTGCTTGCTGAATTTCATTAAACATAAAACAGAATGTGTCTTCTTAAAGAGACCAATAAATTACTCATTTTCATATTCAAAAAAATGCTATACTTTCCCAACTATTAATTCACACAACATAGACCTTTCCTAAGGTTCTTTGGGGGATTAAAACAAAAAAGTGAGGGCAATTGATTCCTTCAACTTTCACAGCTGAGATAGGAATTTAAACTCAAAAACAGTTGAATCTTGCTTGCTGCAGCATCATTTAAATAAACAGGCAGCAAAGTCCATGACCAAAATCTCCTACAGTTATACCAGACTCCCTCCTATTCCTTACTTGCAGTCAGTTGTGTACTGGAGCCAGCTGGTGCAAGAGACAATTTTTAAATTTGCAGGAATTTTACTTAATACTAAACCATTAACAACTGAAATCAACCACAGAAGGAATAGTTATACTATAGAAATTGGTAAATAATATAAATCAGGGCTGTTTTTCTCTGGACAATGGGTTTATATGTTGTAATATATTTAATTATGCCAATGTGATCATATACTTCTTTATTTTGATCCCAGAATCCAAAATGGTTAAAAATATAAAGCACAATGGTTAAGGATGAGGCTCTTGGGTCAGAGGACAGGTCAATGGATTCTGCCTATACCACTGATTATTTGGGTGACCTTCATTGGGTAATTTTCTGGGATTCAACTTCCTCTTAGATCAAATAAAGTAGTAATTCTGTGTGCCTCTTAGGTTGTAATGTGTATTGAATGAAGTGGTGCTTATAAACTACTTAGTATGGGTCCTCATACATACAAAGCTCCCAATGGCTGCTAGCTATGATTGTTTTCCTTTTTCTCTTCCTGCTTTTCCTTCTCCTTTTTTTTCTTATTCAATTGGTCATTGTGACAAATTGATATTATCTGTATTGATATAAGGAAAGACATTTTATGAGATTATAAACCAGGTCATCCTAGCTACTTGGGAGGCTAAAATCGGGAGGATTGTGATTTGAGGCCAGTCTAGGCAGATAGTTCATGAGACCCCCCCATCTCCAAAAATAACCAGAGCAAAATGGACTGGAGGTGTGGCTCAAGAGCAGTATGCTTGCTTTGCAAGCTCAAAGCTTTGAACTCAAAACCCTAGTTCTTCCCCCACCAAAAAAAGATTCTACACACACACACACACACACACACACACACACACACACACACTATATGCAATCAACTTGGGAGTTCAGAGAGTAGAAATTTATCCCGTAGTTTCTGATTCTTCTGGGTTATAGAGATTGAAGGGCTGATATATTTGTGTGAGTCTTACAATCTAGGAGCTCGTCACAACAAGATAATTATTGATGGACATAATTTCAGCTTGTGTGGGGAGAGGATTATGAGAAGCCTATGAGAACTTGACATAGCACAGTTGTGCTCAATGATCTACAGACTGAGTTTGGCATGGCCCCAGCCACAAAAGAGAGCAAGAAGGCAAAATGCAGCACAGTGGCTTTTCCTAAGTTGTTTACATTCAGAGAAGTAGGGACGGCAGTTTTCTCTTGTTATAATGTCACGCCCCTCCCAGAGAACTGTTGCTCCACCTCCTTGTTTACCACTGGATATAAAAGACTCACTGAAGGAGGACACAAGGTTTTTTGGATGGGGATTTTTGATTGGCTGCTGCTGACACTACTGCTGGCTGGTGTGTCTCCACCAGAGTAGCTTTCTGCACTGAGAACTTTATACATAGGCTTTAGAAAAGCTAAGCTAAAGAAAAGCTAAAGAGAACACGGGACAGTGTGAGTCTAAGGACTGAGACCTTAAGAGTTATGCTAATGCAGTTTTTACACACAGCTGCTGTTGTATGTTTGCAAGTCTGAGCACCAAGACTTTAAGAGAGAACATGGAACAGTACAAGTCTGAGGGCCAAGACTTTACAAGAGATTAAAAAAACATGGGACAGTGCCAGTTTAAAGAAAGAGGCTTTAAAGAATAGAAAAGAAGCAAGATTTTAAAGAAAGGCTTTAGAAGGAAGGCCTTAAAGAATAGAGAAGAAAAAAAGCAAAGTAAAAGAAGAGTTAATAGAGAAAGAAGCAATGAGGCTGCTGTGTGTCTCCATCTGAGTGCCCAGCATACCTGGCCTCAACTTTATGCATGTCTGTCTTCTATCATTTGTCCTTTCTGCATCTCCAGTGCCCTCCAGTTAGGTCAGGAGGAACAGAGCTCGAAAAAGCTCTCTACAAGCTTGATTTTCGAAAAATAAAATTTAAACCATATATAGTCATCCCTTCATATCTACATGTTCCACATTTCAGATTCAATCAAACTTGGATGGGAAATACTCAGGAAAAACATTGCATCTGTACCAAACATATCTAGACATTTTTCTTGGTATTATTCCATAAACAATACAGTATAACAAGTATTTACATAGACTTGATATTTTCTTAGGTATTACAAGAAATCTAGGAATGATTTAAAGGACACAGGAGGATGTGTATAGGTTATATATAAATACTATTGCATTTTATATAAGGGACTTAAACATCTGAGGATTTTGGTATCCATAGGAGATTCTGGGACCTAGACAGCAGTATTATGTTAGGTGTCACCATACTCAAAACTTACAATCAGGTTTCTTACCTGCACATTTACACAGCCTCCTTTCGTGACGAGTTTTCACCTGTAGAGTCTAGTGACCAGTTTGCACACCTGCTGAGACATACTGTATTTTTCAGAGCTAAAAATTCCTCTGTTAATGAGATTGAGCTTTAGGGGAAGAAGCTTTGCTGTGAGGCTTTGTAAGTCTCAATCCACAGAGGCCAAGGGTTTGGAAAGAAAGCTCTGTCAGTGGGCATGACCCAGGGAGTCACCTCCCTCCTTTCCTCCTGGCCTCAGCATGCCCATGGAATGGGCCCCCTGCAGGTTCTGTCCTATCCCTTCAACTTTTCTGTAGTTAGTGTTACTGAAAATAGGACCACTACTACAGGGAGAGGGCAGAGAGGCACTGAAAAGGGGTGGTAAGAGCAAAGAAAACAATGTCAGTTCTGTGGTGCCCTAGATTCAAATACAATCCCCTGAGAGACTACAGAAGAAAGTATTATGTCGTTATTATAGACGGAGCATTATAGGTCGCAAGTTCTGTTTGTTGAAAGAAAGCAAGTAGAACCCTTTTCTTTCTCCTTCTTTCTACTATGGTTTGTGGGTCTCCCACAAGCCACTTGGGACTTGCTCATTTTCAGAGCTTATAGTCTTCCCCCAAAGTGGCATCAGGTATGACTGTAGGAACTTTCTAAATGGCTAAGTTGTGGCCAAAGAGACACCAGCCTCATAGCGTCTGCAGTAAACAGTGTTTTAAATCAAATACTAATTCTATATAATAACAGAACTCCAAAAACAATAATAGAAATATTTACCATTTACCAAGTATCTATAATATGCCAGGTATAAATGATAATCTTCCCCAACCACAAATGCAATAATAAAAATGTCATAGGGACTTCTCTTTTCTCCCCAAATTATTGAGGTATGATTGATAAATTTAAAATGTATATATTTAAATTATACAGCATGATTTTTGATGTACATTTACACTGTGAAATGATTACCACAATTACACTTGTTAACATACCCATCACTTTCTATAGTTTCCATTTATGGGGCTTTCTATGGCCAGAGGGCCAAGTGCTTTACATATAACTCACTTAATCCCTACAACAACCCTTTATGGAAAATATTATCATTATTACCATAGTGACTCCAGTAGTTGGGTATTATTATGCTCCTTTCACAAAAACCCAAAAAAGCATGAAAAACTGAATATTGCCCAGATCATGCATATGGTGAAATAGGCCAGTGGATTCAAACCCAGGTGTAACAAACCTGGATTCAAATTCAAATCTTGTCCTTGTAACCACTAATATTCAAATATGGGCTTCCTAAAAATTAGTGTTTAGTTGTAAAAGTCTCACTGTAGGGTAGAAAAACCTAGAGAAGGAAGGAAAAAATAGAAACTAGATGTGGAGTTATCCATAGAAAATTTAAAGTCTAAGAGTTGTGGGAAGAGAGACACTGTTCCATAAGAGTTACCAGAAAACTGTGTGTTTACAATACAGTAATCCTTTTGATGATAGTTGACTTCTGTAATATGCTAGTAAACTGGCTCTCTGGGTTGGAGGTGGGGCCTGGTTTGTATTGTTTGCCATTTCCATGGTATATGTACTCCCATTATGGCCAGTTTCAGTATTCTGACAGTTTCTTGACCTGTTAGATTGCTGGATATTTAATAATTAGTTCTTACACACCAGTAGGAGTCATATTCAGTATACCAGTGTCAGCTAAAGTAGCAGGTTATTTTGCCCTCTGAGAAGTCATGTCATTGTTATAATATCTGTACAGTAGGCCCTCCATCTCTGTGGATTCTTAATCTGCACATTCAACCAACCGCAATTCAAAAATACTGGAAAAAATTGAGTCTGTACTGGACATGTATGGACCTCTTCTGTTATCATTAATTCCAAACAATATAATATAATAACTTCCATAACACTTATATTGCACTGTATTAGATCTTGAAAGTAATCTAGAGATGATTTGAAGTATACCAGATGTTGTGTGTAGGTTACATACTAACACGATGCCATTTTATAATAGAGACTTGAGCATCTGTAGATTTGGGGACCTGCTGGAATTCCTGGAACCAATTCTTCATGGATACCAAGGGGAAGCCATACATCAAAGCCGACTTTGTATTACAGTTCTTTGATGTTTAAAAGCCTTAGTTAGACTCCTGTGTCTTTCGTGCTGCCTCTCCCAAAATTTGTGCCTTTACTTCTTATATTTGGTTGTTTTTACTTTTGTTGTTCTTGATTTTAAAAGAAAGTTGAAACATTTACATTTCCTTTCCCTTGGACTTTGAATAAATGTAGCAAATGTAGGTGTCTTTGAAGTGGAGTGGCTGTGGATTAACTGGGTGAAATGTTTCCTCAGCTTCATGAAGTTGGTCGGCTTTTGGAATGGTAAGGAACCTGCAGATGTAAGTTTAAGTGTGCGCATTCGTACACCTACGTGCATTTGACAAGAGCATGCAGAAACATAAAGCACTCACCATTTTGGATTTGCACCTGTGTCTATGATCTTTCCCATAGTTTAGCAAAGCACAATATTTTGAAGCCCCAACAGTCATGCAAGACATGATTGTCCTGAGGTCATGATATGAATTCAGACCTAGCAAATTAAATGGCAATTACCCCTTGAGAAACCATGTAACTCTAAGGATAATCACAATACTCTATGTAATTTTTTTTAGATCTTTGGGGGTGCTAATTTGTAAAGCACATATACCAAATGAATAATTACGTAGCAAGGGGCTGAATGGTAATTGCAAAATAATTGCATGCTATTTGATCCCTCCATGAAAATGTGTTTAATAGAATAGACGATCCCCTGAAGTATATCTTTTACCTGTGAAACACTTTCAGGCTATTCTTTCCTGTAGTTCTGTTTAACACTAACACATAACTCTTCTGAATAATATTTGTTAAAATACATTAGATTGTAGGCTCTAAGTGTAGGTTTTGAAAAAGCTAGGTATAGAGCTTTTCTTCTACATTATGTAAATGTCATTAGCTTTTAAAGTTGGTCATTAAATGCAGCATTTTAAAAAAATACAGTGGTATAGTTTCTTCCCAGCATCTAGATGTATCTGGGAGATGCTTTCCAGCACTAACTTTAATTCCAGCGGCAATTCTGGTTGCATTTCTTTTCTCTCCCTCTTCCTTTCCTTCTCCCCATCCTTTGCCTTCTCTTTTTCTCTCTCCATCTCCCTCTTCCTTCCCTGTCTTCTCCTTCTCCTTTCATTTCACTTCAGAATGGGTGGTTGGAGCTAAAATTAAATAAATGCATATATGGTGCATGGGGAGAGATCCTTAAGCTAGGAGATAGTAGACACTGGGGAAATCACTTAAAATCTGTGTATCAGGTTTACAAATTTCAAGCTGGGAATGAAAACATCTTGAGAATAAGGCACACATATGCATAAGGCATGCAAATGTGCTTTGCCAAGTTTTAAAGTACCACTTAAAAATATGATGGAATCCCCTAATGTTTTGGGTACTGTGTCCATTTATAATGATCTAGTTGTATGCAATTACTCACCCTCCATCCCTACTGCTCCTGGACCCTGCCTCTTGTTCCTTCTTCTCTTTCACACTTCTTATTCTAATCATGCTGAGCAAATGGTCAAGATACAAAAGCTATAAAAAGACAAATGTCTGGAAGAAAATTTATTCTTTCTTTCTTACCAAGATATTAGGGTAACTACTGCTTCAATTCTAACTTTAGGATTATCCTTGAAGGATCTTACTACAATCACTGCATACTGAAGTGGCATAAGAATTAAAATGAGCAAGAATTAGAACTTTCCAACACCACTAGCATTCTTAATATATTTTAGATGATGATGTTCAGAAGTGCAATTATACTTGTTATTGATTTTCCATGCTTTTGTAAAATTATGTACTTCCGAAGTGTTTTGCCAAAGTGACTCCATTGTGTTCCATTTTCAGAGGGTGTTGTGCTGAAGAATGAAAATTCCAGTGCAGATGCAGATTGACAATGGAGTTTTGTTGCTGAGATCCTTCCTGTCACTAGTACTTATACCTTTGATAATTCAGAGTGGAACCAGGCACTTTTTCACTCAACAAACTACTCTTTCCATAAATTAAATACTTTTACAGCCTCAAAATTATTGCCTGAATATAAAGAGCAGAAACAGCCTGCCTTCTTGTGTTAAAAATAATATAATGAGACACCCAGTAGAGAGCCAATAAAACCATGTAGAGTTTAGGTTCACAGTTTGATGGTGAGTTGAAAGTTATATTTATTTAGTAGGAGAATACATTTGCAGAAACTAGACTTCCAAATAGATTTATTAATACTTTCTGGATGCACATCAGATAAATGAGCAGTCCTTAACATATAAGCATCTGATTTATAAACTTCTTTGACTTATAAAGATAGATGCCACTGAGGAGAAATGTGTCTTGCAATTTCTGGGGTATCCAATACACTTGGAAATTGAGAAGGGTATGAGTGGGAGGTAAAAAGGTGAATACAGCATATGTTAAATATTGTTCTAAGGAGAGTGATTAACAAGGACTCATTAGAGGGAGTAGTTTATAAAATACACATTTCTGTAAATGAGGTTTTGTGGGGGTTATATATTGGGGTGGAAATGTTCTGAATAAATTTAATGACTGAAGAAAAAAATTCAAATAGGAGACAGAAGCATCAATTGATGGAATTCCAGAGGAGACAGGAGATGAAATCAAGAGCTAGGTGGAGGAGTTGGCCTTAATCACCATTCTTATCATCTGAGAGTAAGGCAAAAGATGGTAAGGATTAGCAAGGAGCTCACAGGTCCTGTCTGTGTATGTACAGGAGGGGGAGTCCAGAAGTAAGAGCAATGTTATACATATGTTCTGATTAGAAAAGACAGAGACTGCCATCTTTCTAGATATAGATATTGTGATATTTTTATTGAAGTCCAAGTTTTAATATGGTTTTTTTAGTTAACAGATAGATCACTTTTCCTTGGTAAATACTGTGGCATGGGAGTTAGTAATTAGAGCTCTGACATTAGGTTCAAATGTTGGCTTACCCACATACTGGCTGGCACTCTGGTCAAGTTACTTAAAATTTTTAGTTTTCTCAAATAAAAATGGAATTACAATAATAATATATCCATCCAATAGAATTACTATGAGAATTGAATCAAGGTAACTAGCAGTATACATTCAAGAAATCTTAGATATTATTTTGATTGCTTGTTATTCATGGTAAATCAAAATTAATAAATATTTTATTAGGTGCTATTCAGAAACACTTTCCCTATTCTGTATGTTTACAGCTGATATTTTAGCCTCCAGGCAAGACTGTAACTTAATCTTCTTGAATTTTACATATGAAATTCATTTTATTATTCTATTCTCCTGAGATCCTTTTGAGTTCTGACTATACCAGTCAATGTATTTATTGTCCTCCTCAAACTGTATGATCACAGAATTTCCTAAGAATTCTGTGACAGCCACAGCTAATTTCATACTTAAAATTCATTTTCATCTTCTTCCTTACTGACAAATCATTGATTTGGTTCTTTTGTAGCAAGGGATCCAGTTAAAGTACTTTATCCTCCAGCATCACTTGCAGCTAAAAGTGGTCATGTGATACAGTTCTGGTCAGTGTGGTGAAAGCAGAAATCACTGGGTGGGCTTCTGGGGAAGTCCATTGAAGAGGCCAGAGCCATGGGAATGAAAACTAGATTCTAAGAAGTATGGAGAAGAAAGCCTGAGGGTTGCCATTGTTCAACTGCTTCACCAGTGCTTTACTGTATACTCCAGACTCCTTACCATATGATAAAAACAACTCCTGTTTGATTTCTAGTACAAGCAATTCCTCCTACCTACTTCAGACACCATCTATAGTTTTCTCAAAATATTTGGGAGGAGAAAAGAAACTCTGTTGAACTCAACAGAGCTAAGGATAGAAGGTTATGCTGCATGATTCCAAACCATCCTCCAGGTGATTGCTTATTAGGTCATGTACTTTGTGTCTTATTTCCTGAACAGTTGACAATATGGATATGAATTCATTTGAATATGTATTCAACATAAATTTGTAAAATTAAAAGCAGTCTTGCAAAGAGCTTATTGTACATAAAGGGAAACTGAGGCTCTGGTCCCTTTTCCCAATTCAGGTATTCAGAAGTCCTAGAAGTGGGCTCACATTTATTCTCACAGCCAACATTTATTGTGCTGCTCCACACTGCTTGAAAAACTCATACAAATCTTCCTTTTGTGTTATATTTTCTTTTTAAGATCTCATTTTAGTTTACCCCAAATTATATTATCAGTCTTTTCCGTATCAGTGGGCATTCACAGAGGAATAAAGAAAGTTTTTGTCTTCTAGGTAGTCACCTGAAATTACTGAAATACTTTAGGTCCTGCTCACAATCACAGGTAACCAAAGGGAATAATGAGAGAATACCTAAAAGCTTTGGCAACTGTAGTGACTACATTGCTGAAAAGGAAACAGGCTGATAAAGGGTCCCAAATTCCCCCTTTGGACTCTGTGTGGGTCACTTTGCCCCTATCCCCTTTGTTGGGATCACAGTAGAATGGAAGGACTCACTCTTTCTAAGTGGAAAACAATTTATAAATGTCTCTTACCACCCTGACTTGGGACAGTATTGGCATAAACATTTCCTTGATATTTAATAACTCCCTAACTCCCTCCAACTGCTGCAGCTGCTACGTGACAGACACAGTGAAAGATTAGATACGGCATTTGCACCTGGCCAGCCATAAACTGCTTCTTAGTTGCAGGCGAAAGTTAACAGACTCAATTCCCTTCTTTCCTTAGACCCAGAATGTTGAAACATGAAAGAGAGCTTTAATTATTTATAAACAATAAAAAAACTTCTGTAGAGTGCATGAAATAAATGGATTTATTTGCCTCTTCAAAGTGGAAGTAGGCATTTTTTTGGTTGTGCTCTTTCCCTGTGCTCTTTGTATTTGGATCTGAGACTATAGGATTGTTTACATCAGAGTGATGGACTCAGTATCAAGAGTGTGTTCTGTCTGCTCCTCATGAGTCTAACCTTAGGAAACCGGACCTGTCCTCCTCCTAACTTTGCCTTGGTACATTCAGGTGGATCTGCTTCCAGCTGGCCTCTTTTCTCACTGCTCTGGTTTTCCTGACCCAGAGACTATCTTGAGGTGTGAGAAGTGTAGCTCAGCTTGGGAAATGAGGTGGAGTTGGGCACAATTCATTGAGTCTTCTCCATAGTTACGATTCAGGGGATCTTGGCTAGCTGAAACCACTATTAAAATGAGTTTACAGATCTCTACAGCCAACTGTCATCTGTTTAGCTTCAATGTGGTAACCTGAGAGTATTGCAAAGCCACTCAAAAACTCCATCCTAGCAGATCATTTGAATGTGCTTTTCCCACAAACCTTAATTCTCTACATTTTTGTTACCAGTATGTTACATAAGCATGATTTGTTCTTAGAACTGGATAATTTCTTTGGCCATGTAGAGTTCAAAAGCACACAAGGAACTTTAGTTGAAGTGCAAACTTGTCATTTTAGTGACACTTCCTACTCCTAGTTTCTAGTAGTTTTTAAACTTTTAAAGTATGAGAACCCATTTTTTTTATGTAATAATAGTAATTTGCTTTTAGCATCTGTGGATTGGGAACACCAAAAGCTACCAGAAAAGCAATATATTTTCTATTTATTAATCATTGCAATAGCTATTTACCAGAGGAAAATAGTCATGTATATACTGTAATGCATTATGTATTCTGTCGTGGATAATACTTAATGTAAATATAGATTGCAGGACTCCTTAAAGTAACTCCAAGGTTTTTCAAAAGTTCAAGGCACAAGCTATACAGTCATCCTTTGAAAGAGGCAGTGATTCTTGCAGAAAGGATTTAAATCATCTTGCAAAAACTTGCAGAATAAGATCAATCATGTTCTATAGAACAAAAAGGAAGAGAAATCTAAGGACATAGCTTTTGAGTTTCCAGCAATATCTTTAGCTGTTGTGCTTCTGTTGTACAGCCAACCTATTTTCTATTTTTAATGGACCAATCTAATTAGATAAAACTCTACTTGATTTTTTTATCTTCTTATGGTGTATAACCCATAGCCAATATAATCACTGCATTAGCAATAGTGAACCACTCTTGAAAATTCCTGTTTAGTAAAACTACATTACATAAAATACAAAGTATTTGATGAGCAACCTGATTCAATTTTTATATAAGATTAACATATTGAGCTATCATCTCTAATTTTAAAATTATGTTCTCTCTATTTAGACCTGTGAAAGAATATTCAAGTAATTGGACATGCATTAAAAGATATTTCTAGCTTTCTAGCTTCATTTCCCCTTTTGATTTGAGCAATCAATAGTTCCTAAATGATTCTCAAATTCACATGATCTTAAAATATAAAGTAGAATTCTATGGTAATTTATGGCCCTTTCTTCTCTAAAAAGTTTGGGAAAAGAACACAGTGTATATCATTTTCCAATAACACTCTTCTGCTTATATTTTCTCCTTGGAGTCTACTCTTCCCAATGGAATTATGTTCGGTTTGCAACCTAAACACCTGATGTTTTCACTGGGTGAGAAGAAATGGAGAGGATCAGCCTCTAACCTAAGCCAAACTATTCCCTGGATAATCTTCTCCAGATAGCAAACACCAGAACAAGCAAAGATAAACTTCACATGGGCAACTCCAAGGCTGTGCATCTCTAAAAGGAATACTCTAAGGTTTTCCTGGGTGCCTAGAAACAATAACAATATGGCCCACAGGTAGGAAAGATACACATTCCCATGCTGAGTTTATACAAGTCAAATAGTGACCACACCAAACAGGCAGGGGATCTGATAACCTCTTCTAGTGAACTGACAAGCGAGGTCTGTGAGAGCCAAAGGCTGGACTACTGACATAAATTTGACTGTCATGACCATATGCAGTTGACCTATCAATATCTAATATTGATGCTAATATCTACACACCTCTGCAGATCTACAAAAAGGGCAAATGTCAAGGCTTCCCTCAGTCCTGCTCTCAGGATGGGATTGCATTCTTCACATAATGTAATGCCGCCCTTCCTTCACCACAAAGACTCCCTCTACTTGGAGCCCACCTCTGAGCCCACTTGTTCTGCATTTGTGTCCAGGTACAAATTCGTAATGTGGTGGGAATCCTTCATCCAAATGCAAATCATTTTTGCAAGATCAAAATTCTTTTGCTATGGGACTATAGAGACAGGCCTGTAGGAAAATTTGCATTTTGACTGGTAAGATAGGTACAGCCATGGGTTATAGAAATGAAGGGACAAAGAGATCATTAAAAAAATCAAATTAACAAACAAATGAGATACAAATATACTCTATTAACTGTCTACATTTTTTTGAAACAGGAAGAGACTAGAATTTAGAATGCTGAAATGTATCCAGCTGAAAAGGGACAAAATAAAAAGGCAATATTAATGAATTACAACATAACTTGAGATGCAGACTGAATAATTAGAGTCTCCTTTACTGTAACTCAGTGGAAAGCTGGCTTGATTGAGTCCCCTTCCAAAGATTTGTGAGAGAAAAATGATGTTTTTAAAAGTAAGAGTTCCATGTATGTTGTAGATTAAGATAGCTTTGCTATAGCCAGGTGCTGGTGGCTCACACCTGCAATCCTAGCTACTCAGGAGGCAGAGATCAGGAGGATCATGGTTCAAAGCCAAATAGTTTGCAAGACCCTATCTTGAAAAAACTCAACACAAAACAGGGCTGGTGGAGTGACTTAAGTGGTAGAGCACCTGCTTAGTAAGCATGAGTCCCTGAGTTCAAACTCAGTACTGGGGGGGTGGGGAAAAAGCTTTGTTATAAAGAATATTCCAAGAACATGTACAGGAGGAATAGGGAAAGGGAAGGAAACCTAAAACTTGAAAGTGTTTGATGTGCCCACTGCAGAGGAGCTAATAAAGTAATCATAAACTGGCAGAGGCCATTATGGGAAGGTGACAAGGAAGTAGTGAAGAGGTCTGGTAGAGATGAACCAATGTGGGTTGTAATTCAAAAATACACGTGTGCATGGAAGCAATGCTAGGAATCTCTCTGTATAGCTATCTTTATCTCAAGCTAGCAAAAATGCTATGTCTTATTATATAGCTTATGTCTTCAACAAAATTGGAGAAGAGAACCGAACAGGTTTTGCCTGGAAGCGAGGAGGGTGGGAGGAGGGGGAGGGCAGGGAGCAGGGGAAAGAGATGGCCCAAACAATGTATACACATATGAATAAATGAATTAACAATAAAAAAGAATATTTAAGCTAATATTAGAAAAAAATTGAAAACATTTCCAAACAAATGTTTTAAATGACTTGCTCAGATAACACAAGACAATATTTTCTAGGTTATTTAATAAAAGAGAGAAGACAAATTTCCCCAAATTTAGTTCCAAGTATTTTTCTTTAAAAGCCCTATGTTACTTTGTTTTTTGAGTCATTCTCTTTAATCCCAAACATGGTGCTGAGACATAAGGATATCTAGAGCCAGTGAAATGAATAAGTGTGAGGAAAATAAAAAAAGGACCAACAGGAAAAGTATCACCAGCAATCTGAGAAATGGAGCTGCAAGTACTTTGACACGAACTTGTCTGGATAAGTTTATCCAGGATATCTCTTCCTGCCCCCAAGCAGACATGTAGAGTCATATCCTCAGTGTATCTTTGCACATAGTAGGAGTAATTTAAAGTTTACCTGAGGATGGACCTTCTGATTCAGATTGGCTTTAGAAACCTTGGAAGATGAATGATGTTGAATGTGTTTTTGTTTCTAGACCTTCCTGAGTATGGATAAGATTGCTCATAGATAATATTAGAACTGCTATTATAGAATCCCATAAGATTCTGATTTGTTACATCAAGTAGACTGTTAATTTCTTAAGGCAGGAGAAGTCTTCCTACCCATTGCATTTGAACCTTTGACATTTGACCTTTGAACCATTGACCATAGCAGGAGTTTTAAGGTAGACAATCTAAGAAGCCCTATTTGGAATCATTTGCTGTGATTACTGACACATGATCACATTGGTCTTTCTTCTTCTCTCTTAACTATCTTCCCTTCCCACCTTTCTGAAGCCAGAAACAGAGGGAAGGTCCTATTCACATCTAACTGTAATTGTGAAACTCTTTCTTATCACCAAAGACTTGAAAGGCTTATCTTTATGAAAAAGAAAAATCTTACCCCGCCCATACTTCATAACCCTTCTCCATTCTAGCAGTAAAACTTGCATTGTCACAGGGAAGCAGCAGTGAAACTTTTACACACTAGAGTTTAATAATGCCTTACCATTCAGTCCTTCCCCAGGGTCAACATAAGGCTAAAAATCAACTACATTCCAAGTTTTGATGGCTCTGTTGTATGACGTGGTCTGCTTAGGAAACTCAGTATCCAATAAAAGTTCTTCACT
Organism: Castor canadensis; assembly: GCF_047511655.1. Taxonomy (NCBI): domain Eukaryota; kingdom Metazoa; phylum Chordata; class Mammalia; order Rodentia; family Castoridae; genus Castor; species Castor canadensis. The sequence continues at coordinate 34,452,320 of NC_133393.1, read as the reverse complement.
TTTTCATCTCTTATCCTTAAAGCTACCTGAGGGTTGCATGTCACTTACATCCTATGTTACCTGCTCCACTGAGAAAGCACTTAGTATTTACAAACCATTTGATTGACAAGTCTAGTTATTTTCTGAATGATTTTAACTTCATGCATTGTTCCTGGCGTATAGCATGATTGCTTGCATTCATTCTGTGGGCCATCTACAGACATTTATGCAGTGCCTTTTAGGTACAGTACCATAGTGAAGCCCATCAATATAGTTTTGTAGTTAACAGAGCAGGCTCAAGAATAGCTTCAAGCAAGCTACTTAAATGCTATCCTTCATTGCATCATCTGTAAAATGGAGCTAATTATAGTATCTGCCCACGAGGATGGTTGTAAGGAATAAATGAAGTATATCATGTGAAAGGCTCAGCACAGCATCTTCCACACATCAAGCACTTACTAAGTGATAACTATCTTGATATATTCTGGAGCTGTGGTGGGGTTTTTTAGACCAAGGGTCCTAATATCCACTGATAACTTAGAGTGTCAAGTAATTTGTCTAGAATTTAGCATTTTCATCAGATGCACACAGAGATGATGAGGCAAAAAAAGGGTAGAATGAAGTGAACTAGGGCACTAGATAGATACACAAGACAAAAATTTTTCCCTCAAAGGGAGAAATGACCCAAATAATGTATGCACATGTGAATAAAAAGAAATTTCCCTCAACAACTTCACGGAGGAGATAAATAATAAATAGAGTATGGCTATAAAATATAATAGCAGTTATGTACAAATGAACCCAAATGTGACGGGACACAGATGAGAGCCATCAGAGAAGAATGACGCAACACACAAGGCTTCCTGGAGTAGGTGGCATTTAAGATAAGTATTGAAGAATGAATGTGAGGTGTCCAGATGAGAACGAAGATTAAGAGTGCTCCTGTCAGAGTGAGTGTCATATATAAAGGGGTGAGCCTAGTGTGAATGTGTTGAATACGAGTGGAACAAGAAGAAACTGGAAAGCTGAGAGGCTAGTAAGGTAGACAGGAAACTGGTCATGAAGCACTTTCATTGAATGTGACACTGAGAAATTCATGTATAATACAGAAGACCATCATGGCAGACGTAACAAGTGCTTCCCTCCCCAGGTAAAAGATACATTTCCTGTCCTGCTGTAGCTGGGCAGGGCATGTGACAGATTCTGGCCTCTGTGGTAAGATTTGAGGTCATGTGCCATTTCCAGGGCAAATCCTTCCCATGCAGTGACCCTCCATTCCCTGTTAAGATGGTTGACTTTCAAGACTTATTTTGCATATGAAAAAAACAGCCAGTAGTTAGAGGCACAAAGTAGATTAGTGGTTGTCTAAGGCTGGAAGAAATGGAATCCAGGGTATCTTTTGAGGTTCTGAAATATTCTAAAACAGATTGGGGTAATCAATAAACAATTCTGTGAACATGCTAAAAGCCAGTAACTATGTATGTTTTTGTTTTTGTTTTGTTTTGTTTTTCAATATTGGGATTGAACTCAGAGCCTTGGCTTGCTAAGCAAGTGCTCTATCACTTGAGCCATGCCCCCAGTCCCTTTTGCTTTTTGCTTTATTTTTCAGATAGGTTATCATGCTTTTGCCTAGATCAGCATTGAACTTTGATCCTCCTACCTCTACCTCCCAAGTAGCTGGGATTAAAGGTGTGTATCATCATGCCCAGGTGATTTTTGAGATAGGGTCTCACTAACTTCTGCCTGGATTGGCCTTGAAATGCAATCCTCCTATCTCTGCCTCCTGAGTCACTAAGATTATATTTATGAGCCACTATGTGCAACCCCAGTAAATTACCTATTTAAGTGTGTTAATTGCATGACATGTAAGATCTCAATAAAGCTGTCAGAAAACAAAAACAAAACAAAAAAAGAATAGTAGACCTTGCAATCAAATGCTCTATCAATGAGCAATACCGTTTAAATGGCTGACTTTGAATGAGTGAAAAACAAAAAGTTGTAGCCTTATGCCAGTGAGAATTGGAGGTTGTTTATTACTATGACATCTCTATTTAGACTGACTAAATGGCCTTGGAAGGCCACTAAAAGTTTTCCCTGGTTATTAGACAAGAGCTTGCATCTTATGTATAAGGTGCTGTAGAGCTATTGGAGGATTTCACCCAGGGCAGTGATATCAGACGTGCACTTAGGATGGTTCTGGTAGCAGTGTAAACTACTCGAGAGAAAAGGAAACAACAAGCAATTGGGTTCTGGTGCATTCGCTACAAAGTGAAGCACTGAGGTCAAGGTAGTGGCCTTTAGTGGTGCACAGGAGATGATCTTGAGTCTTGTGAGTCTGCCAGCAATTACTGCAGGTGTGCCTGGAGATACATTCCCTAGCATATCTGAAAAAGAGTACTATTCTTACTACCTAGAATACCAAGAAGGCCACTGGTTCTTGTGGTAAAATTTAGAAAGTCTACTTGGGGAAAAAAGAGGCAGATTTAAAATCTAACTTATTTACAGAAAAGCATTTCCAAGGCTACTATAGTTTGTTCAAATATTCCACTGGAATGAACTTAAGAACTAATCCTTGTACATGCACTGTACAGGGCATCTGTGATCATTTTAGTGGTGGTGACTAATTTTACATATTCTGAAGCTAAACATAATCGATTCTGTAGCTTCCTAATGAAATACCCTGAGGAGTTATTATTCTTGATGGCAATTAATCAAAATTAAAACAGACTGCATAAAATAAAGCAAATTCAAATATCTAGTCTCAGTTAGGAATACCTGCACATTAAGATTAATCATGGGCACTGCTTGAGTGTGACAGGTGTATCAATATTATAGAGAAAAGAGAAGATAACATTTTCCAGGAGAGTTCCAAGTGTATTTCTGAGGAACAAAGATTCTGAGTCTAAGTTGATCCAAAAAATAAAAATAAAATCCATAGTTATCCATGACATTGAAATTACAATAGCTTTCTTCCCAAAAGCTTAGGTAGTTACAATAATTTGTGCTACACTACCTCAAATGCTATTCCTCAAAGAAGGTAAGTCAGTGAAACGTTTTGTTTACCTTCAATCTTATGAGAACGTAGATTGGAATTTCCTATCAGATGTTGCTACATTTAAGATTAAAAATGTGCTTCTGTGTTTTTCTCAAACTTCCTATTCTATATTCATTATTTTGATTATTTTATCAAATCATGCCTCTCTATTGTTAAACTAGAGAGGTAGTATAAAACTGCCATATGATAAGTTTAGAATGACGCCTGGCCTATGGTGAGCAGCTTTTAATTATTTGCTGCTACTGCTGGTGTTGGCATTTGGCAAGTTACTTTAAGTTCTCTGGGTTTTAATTTCTTTATCTGCAATGTACAGATGACAGCACTGTGCACAGTATAGTACTGTTATGAAGATTAAGTGAGATAATACATGGATGTATTTTCCAACTAACAGATCATATAAGGGCAATGATGATGATATTATTTGGGTGCTTATTGTATTATTGCTAATCTCTTTACATGTGCTGTCTCAGTTATCTTCATAGAAAGTCTGAGAGGTAGATACCACTTTTTTTCAAAGATAAGGAAACCGAGGCATGGAAGGATAAAGTAACTTGCCTCTGCTTCTACAACTTGATAATCATTAGAATCAGGACTCCAGGCTGTTTGTTTCATTCTTAAACTTGTGCTTTTAACAACTATCCCATAGTATCTAGAAAAGGAGAGGAAAAAAAGAAAGTGGTTTATGTCCTGCTGTGGTTTGAGTGTGTCCCCAAAGGCCTCATGTATTGGAAGTTTGGCCTTTCCTATGGTGATGTTAGGAGGTGGTGGGATCTTTAAAAGGTGGGGCCTAGTGGGATGTTCTTAGGTGGTGTGTTCTCAGAGGAGATTAAGGTGGTTCTCATGAGACTCCGGAGTTATTTTCATGAGAGGGTAGTCATAAAAGAGCAAGGTTGGTCAGACTCTAGTCAATCTTTGGCTTCTTATCTAACCATGTGATCTCTCTCTCTCCATCTCTCTCTCTTGTTCTCACCATTGTGTGGTGCCATATTGATTAGATGATGCAGCTAGGGAGTGTTCTTTCCACTATGCTGTTTGCACTTTCAGCCTACAAAACTGTGAGCTAAATAAATTTGCGTTTAATTATAGTAACATAATTTATACGTCTCAAAACTGAAATTCTATATTATGAGGAATATAAAATACCGTCCACTTTCATCAAAGGAATAAATAAATGCAGCTTTAGAATACATTTAAATCAGAAAAGAAAGCTTCTACATTATATGGAGGCATGGGTAAGAGAGTTTTGAAATCTGAATTTTGTAAAGTTTGGTAGAAATTATGATGGCAGCTTTTTCTTTTACATATAAACATGCCTACCTTAAGAGAGATTCAATGAACAGAATTCAAATGATAATAGACATTAATGACCTGACATACATTTCATTTTATTATAGAATAAATTAACAATGAACTATACAAAAAATAAAATCAAGAAAACAATCCAGTTTACAACATCATAAAATTATGCTTGCTAAAAAATATTATTTTATGCTATAAAATTTATAAATAAATAAAATAAAAAATTTCCTTAGGGAAAGATCTGTATACTGAAAACTATAAAATGTTGATGAAAGAAGTTGAAGCAGATAAAAATAGATGGAAATCTATCTCATGTTCTGTAAGAGAATTAATATTGTTAAAATGTCCATAATTCCCAAAGCCATCTACAGATTCAATGAAATCCCAATCAAAATTCCAGTGGCATCTATTGCAGAAGTAGAAAAAAATCCTAAGATTCATATGGAACCACAATAAAACCCCAAACAGCCAAAGCAACCTTAAGCAAAATTAACAAAGCTGGAGGCATCCTACTACCAATCTCAAAATATACTACAAAGCTATAGTAATCAAAACACCATGATGCTGACATTAAGAACAGATACATAGGGCTGGCTTAAGTAGTAGAGTGTCTATAGCAAGCCAAAGCCCTGAGTTCAAACCCTAGTACCACTATAAAACAAATTTAAAAACCCAAGAAACAGACATATAGACTAATGGAACACAGTAAGAGAGCTCAAAACTTTATCTTCATATGTGGGATCAACCGATCTTTGATAAAGGTACCAAGAACAAAAAGGAAAGAACAGTGTCTTCAATAAATGGTTTGAAGAAGTTGGATCCTTATCTTATCCCATATTAAAAAAAAAAAACCTCAAGTGAATTAATGACATAAATACAAAGATCTGAAGCTATAGAAAGCACTAGAAGAAAACATAGGGAAAAGCTTTTTGATACTACTCTTGGCAGAGAAAAAATGGGGAGATGTTGGTCAAAGAATACAAAATTTCAGCCAGGCACCAGTAACTCACACCTGTAATACTAGCTACTTGGGAGACTGATATTGAGAGGATTATGGTTCAAGGCTGACTTGGGCAAGAAGTTGCCAAGAACCCCATCTCAAACAATAGCTGGGCACAGTGGGGTACACCTGTCATCCGAAGCTATATCAGAGGCTGAGATTGGGAAGATTATGGTTCCAGGCCAGCCTGGGAGAGAAAAGAGTTGGTAAGACCCCATCTCAGCAGAAAAAAAATGGTGTGTGCCTGTCATTCAAGCAATGGTAGGAGGCATCACAGTCTAGGCCAGCCTGGGCAAAAAGTGAGACTCTTTCTCCAAATAACCTGTCTAGCAAGCGTGAAGCCCTGAGTTCAAACTCCAGTACCACCAGAATTAGAGAGAGAGAGAGAGAGAGAGAGAGAGAGAGAGAGAGAATACAAAATTTCAGTTAGACTGAAGAAGGAATCACCTGGAGATCTGTTGTACAGCATGGTGTCTAAAGTTAATTATAACATATTGAGAGGTTTGAGAGTGTGTGTGCATGGTATTTTGTCTTTGCTTTTTTGAGACACGGTCTCACTATGTAGTCCAATCTGGCCTGCAATTTATGATCCACCTATTTCAGCCTCCCAAGTGCTGTGATTACAGGCATGTATCACCACTTTAATAATAATATACTGTATACTTGAAAGTTGCTAAAAGAGATTTGCAATGTTCTTACCATGAAAGAATGCTAAGTAGATGAGGTGACAGATATGTTAATTAGCTTGATTTAATAATTTCAGAATATACATGTATTAAAACATGCTTTATTTGTCCACCTAAAAAATTACAAGGATTAAGGAAAGTCTTTAAATGTAAAGAATTTGAGGTTCTAAACCATAATCTTGTCCACAATCCTTTTTTATGCCAAGTAAGAGATATGATTACACATTAAGTTTTAAACAAAATCGCCCCTACTCCTGACTCACCATTGTCTGATGGATTCATTCTTAATGAGATTACTAGTCATCATTTATAGAAAAATTCCTTAAATTAGGACATAAGAGTAAACATAGGTCAAATTCACAGAATAGATTCTGATCCTCCAAAAACAGGTCAAGATGGGTGAGACAGGGATGAACCATTAAGCATTCATTTATTTAACAAATGTTCATTGAGTTTCTATTCTGTTGACTATGTTGAGTAACAGTCTAGGAGTACAACAACAAAAAAGAAAAAACATGAAAAAACTGTTCCCGACCTTCTCTGTTTGCAATCTAGTGAGGAAGACAGCTGAATGAACAGTCCACTGGGTCCAGTGTATAAAGTGTTTAAAAAGGGAAATAGCAACATGTTCTTTATTCCTAAAACTTGAAGATGGAGGAAAATTTCTCACAGGAAGTTACATGTAAATCGTAACCTGAAAAGCTTGGGATAGTAGTCATACCAAATTTGCATACTTGCATTTAAATATGCCACTGTCTGAAGGGAGGAGACAGTATTGTCAGGTAGGATACTGAAGGGAGGCAGACAGAAGCCAGTTACAGTGATCCAGCCTAGAGATCATGGCAGTGGTAACCTGGGTAGGGGCAGTGGGGTGAGGAGAAGTGGCTACTTCTCACAGTGATTATGGGGTACAATTACTAGAACTTAGTAACAGACTGGAAGAAGGGGTAAGGAAGGGAGTGGAAAGAAGGTTGTTGTCTTACTTTAGTTTCTCCCAGGAAGAGATTGCAAGGTAAGGATTCAAGTGCAAGCAGTTCATTTGAGAAGAACAGGCAATATTGGAATGTCGGTAGGAAAGTCAGGAAGTGCTGTGAGATGGAAAGGCAGCCAATAAAGGGCGCATTATTCAGCTCATTGTGCTGTGAGTACATCCCATGGAGTAACTCTGGAAAATGGTATAAACCAAATGCTTCAGAGCTGTCTCACCCATGGGGGTAAGGAACTGGGGAATTAATAACTAATTCCCATGAGTCATTGTCTGATGGGTTTAATTTCCTAGCATTTCCACCTGTTTTATACAAGGCAGAGCAGCTTTCTCTTGCTTAATTAAAAAAAAAAAAAAGGCCCTTAGGCAAAACTATGTGAATACAGGTAGGTGGCATTGGAAATGTGCAGGACCACCACAGTGTGGACCTTTGGTATGGATGACACAAATCTCTGGCTTTGGTCAATGGGATAAGGATTAGTTAAGATGGAGAACTGAGAAGTTGAAGAAGGGTGGTGGGGTGGGGAGGGCGGGGGTAGAGAGTGTGAGTTTGCTATTTGACTTGGTGCATTTGAAGTATCCATGGTAGATCTAAGTGATGTTGTCAAGTAGAACATCGAGTCTGAAGTAATCTCAACTAGAGCTATAGATTTGGAAACTGTCAGCAGTAAATTCATGGGTGTGGTAGAAATTCCCTGGGAAATTTTTGGAATGAGAAATAAAGGTGGCCAAAGACAGAAACCAAAGAACACTAATATTTAAGAGACAGGTGGAGGAGCTGGTAAAGAAGAATGAGAAAACACATCAGAGAGTTAGGAAGAAAATCAGAAGTTCACAAAGCCAAAAAGAGAGCATTTCAGGCAGAGATCAAAAATGTACTAGAAACTGCAGAAGAGACAGGAAAATGCTACTGGATTCAGCAGCAAGGTTTTTAATGACTTCTGAGTGGTAGGAATGTGAGAATCTCTTGCATCCAAGAACAAATGTAATTATAGATATCAAATATAGGTAATTCATGAAATTAGTTTAGAATGGGGAGAGAAAAATCACAGCTGAAGGTATATTAGCTATAAAATACTGAATAAATAAGCATATTGTCTTATTCCTATTTTATGCTTATTTTATATGATTTTAAACTTGATTATTTTTTATGATTTTTATTAGCATATAATAGTTATACTGGGAATATATTGTGATATTTACACGTGTGTTTAAAATATACCTTAGTAGGATTTACTCCCTTCATCTTCTCCCCTCCCCACCTTCTTAGAACAATTTCAACAGGGTTCATTCTTCTATTTTCACATATGAATACAAAACACATCCACCATATTCACCCTTATTCCCCCTTTCCTTGCGCCCACTCCCTCCCACTGGTACCGATACTGGGAAAAGATTTATTTTTTTCCTCCTGCCCTTCATTTTTAAAAATTAAATGTCTGTTGATAGTCCAAGGGGGTTTTGTCTTCATACTTCAGGTCTTCATATATCGTATTGTGCTTTTATCAAATTAACCCCTCCCCTCTGTTATTTACCCATTCTCTATCCCCATGCTCCCCTAATAGTCAACAGCTTACTGCACAGTGCATTGTATTATATTCAACATACAGATGGGATGTTTGGATATTTTCCATTCTGTAACATTTTGTTTCTCTTTCCTACCTCCAGTAGTGCCCCACTCAGATGGACTCACTAATATAATTTTGCTCTCTCTGTCACTATGTATATATCTATATATCTATATATCTATATATCTATATGTATAGATATATAGATATATATGATATGTTTCTATATATACTTGTAACTGATAGGCCTAGCTTCCACATATGAGAAAAAACATGAGACCTTTGATTTTCTTGAGCTTGGCTTACTTAACATGAAGTTCTCCAGTTCCATCCATTTACCTGCAAACAACATAATTTCATTCTTTTTTATGGCTGCATAAAACTCCATTGTATATGTATACCACATTTTCTTATTCCATTCGTTAGTTATTATTTTTATGTTATTTTAAACCTGAAGGTTAATAGTAGGTTAAGAAAGGGCTTTTGTTGAAGGAAGGATTGTTTGTTTATAGAAAATGAAGAGACTTAAAATTTCTGTGGGAAGGAGCCTATGAGAGTGATGGAGTGTGAAGGCATAGGACACAGTGATAAACAAGCATAGAGATGACTAGACGACAGAAAGGGGTTGAGTCCAGAGATCAGGGGAAAGAGCTTAAGAGCACAGATGGCCTTTATTTCCTTTGTTAAAAGTGGGAAGGAGAAAAGTAATGAGTGCTTATTATGATTAATTTGTGCTGGGCATGATGGTATGCACCTGTAATCTCAGCACTCAAAAGCCTGGGGCAGAGGGATTGTGAGTTGGAGGCCAGCCTGGCTACATATCAAGACCCTGTCTCAAAAAAAAAAAAGTTCATTTGCAGATTTGGTGTATTTGGTGGCTTGAAATTCAGGTGCGTGGGGTGGGGCGGGGAGGGGTACCTGTATATTTTCTCTATGACTTAATATTTTCAGAGAAAAGTCTGAATGAGAGAAAATTGATGATGTCACAGACTTAGAAATATCTCTGTAGATAAGTGAAAAGAAAGTTGAATAGGTAAATAGTTGTATGACTTCCTCTCCCAGTGCTCAACTGCCCAGGTTTGAGCCCAGAGACCAGACTTGTACTTAATTTAAGGCTGGTTTCCAATAAGTGGGTGTAAGAAAATGTGTTAGCCAGCTTTCCATTATTGTAACAAATACCTGAGATTATTAACTTACAAAGTGAAAAAGTTTATTTTGGCTCACAGTTTTAGAGCCATCCATCATTGATTGCTCCATTGTTTTCGACCTGTGTGTGAGGCAGCACATTATGTGGGAGCAAGTGACAGTGAAAATCCAGTTACATAATAAGCTAGGAAGCAAAGAGAGTGAAGAGAGGACTGGGGTCCCACAATCCCCTTCATGGGTACACCCCAATGACCTAAGGATCTTCCACTAGGTCCCACCTCTCAAAGTAGTACACACCTTCAGTACCACCCTGGAGACTAAATTTTTAACACACAGGCCTTTGGGGGATATTCAAGATCCAACCTATAGCACAAAAGGATGAGTAGGGCAAAAGAGTTGCAAGAAGGCAGTTGAAGTAATGACAATGGAAAACATTAGTAGCACAGGGAAGAATAAAGAGGGAGGAAGTGATGGATAGGAGTGATTCAAAGGGAGGACTTTCTAGGTTCCAATGGAGGGATTCTATTTCAATGGTTTGGGGTAAGGAGAAAGTATCCAAAGAGGGAGGCTAGTTGGTCACAATTGATGAAAGTTGATATTGACTAGTTGTCACTATAGAAGGATAAAGCAAGAGATGATTCCAAAAGTAAACTTGGGGGGGGGTGGCGGGGAAGAAACAGGGTAGCTAGGGCCAAGATAAGACATGACTGAGCCAGAGTCTAATGAGTAAATTCTGTGCTCATGGTATCTGTGCTTGTCCCTCTGTTGTGGGCTGAATTGTATATTTTGAAGTCCTAACTTGTGATCTTACTTGGAAATAAGAGTCAAGCTAAGATGGATGGGCCCTAATCCCATATGACTGGTGTTCTTATAAGAAGAGGAGAAAAGACATAAAAACCCAGGTCTCCAGTGGAGGTGCCAGTGGAGGCAGAAGTTGGAGTGATGTATCTGTAAGTGAAGGTTTGCCAAGGATTGCTGGCAGTAACAAAAGGTAAGAGAAAGGCATGAAACACATTCTCCCCTAAAGCCTTCAGGGGCACATGGCCTGCTGATATCTTGATGTTAGAATTATAATGACCAGTACTATAGAAGAGTATGTTTCTATTGCTTAAAACCACCCAGTTCGTGTACTTTGTTAGGCAGTTCTAGAAAACTAATGTACACCTGTGCTTACATATAACCTGGGTCATAGGTATATGTCCTAATGTCAGAGAGCACCACAGGGCACAGTGGTCAACAAATGCTGGAACAATCCATGACTTCTAAGTAGAAATTGGGTGTTTTCATTCAGTGAACTCTCATTACCAAGCAAAGATGTCCAAAGGTAAGTTCGTGCAATAGGAAAAGAAGCTAAAATTTAGTTCTAAAAGATACAGAAGCCTTAGGATATTTTAGACTAGAAACAATCATAGTATCAGAATATCTGGTGTTTACCACTGTTTCACTTTCACATAGAAGTCAGTGCCCTTCTGGTGACTGTGTGTACCAGAACCTTTTCTTTTTTTCACAGTGGTGTTGACACACAAAGATTTAATGTTCCCATCTCTACTGATTGATTTGGCACAAACAGTGCATTTATGTGCCAATGAAAAAGACAGATCTATGTGACCCATTTCACACACACACACATACACATACACACACATGAGATAGAAAATGTATCATTGTTTGGTATATGAACAAATATTGAGAACAATATTTTAATCAACCAACTAATTAATTAATACCCCACATTTTTCCCAAAAGACTTAAGGTCAGGGTACTTTTCTTAGGAAAGGCTTGATAGAAGTTAGAGATTTTTCTATGGCTTTCTTATTTTGTTAGATTTTTAATTTATTTGAATTATTGAAAACTGAAAGTAAAAAAGAGTATGTAAATCAAGGAGGCAAACCCAGTTGCCTTCAGGAGGTGAACTAGTAATAAAATAACTCAAGGCAGCCAGATTGTGTTTCTGGTAGATCTTTGTTTACATGTAGCTTCAGTCCTACCAAAAGTGTTTTCTCCTGCTTTTCTTGACTCACACGTCCTGTTGAGGCTGTCTTCTGTTTTCTGAACTCTGCAGAGGCATGACTACACAATTATTTCACTGGTTCATCAATTCTAAAGAGACAACAGGGAAAGTACCCAAGTGACAAGAACACAGTGGGTGCTGTGTGGTGCCAGCTCCACACAGCCTTGTTGGTGCCTATGAATCCAATCTAAGTAGGAATGTGGTCTCAAAGTGACTAGACAGCCTTGATTGTTAAGAGGGATTTTTATATAAAATCTTCAATTTTTTAAATATTGTAATCTCTCTCTCTCTCTTTTTCTTCCTTCCCATCTTTTCTTGATAGCCAAAACAATTTGAAGCCAAACAACATGTCTGAGAACAAATTTAGTCAATGGGCTTCTAATTTACAACCTTTGACAATATTGCATTTTTTTATTGTGGTAAAAGTACCTAACAGAAAATTGACTATTTGCTATGGTCTGAATACTGGCACCCCTTCCCAAACTTATACGTTGAAATCTGATCACCAATGTGATGGTGTTTGGAGATGGGGCTTTTGGGAGGTGATGAGGTCATGAGAGTGGAGCCCTCAGGAATGGGATTAGTGCCCTTGTAAAAGACACACCAGTCAGCTCCTTTGACCTTTGTTGTGTGAGGACACAACAAAAAGTCACCCTCTATGGGGCAGGAAGTAGGCTCTCTCCAGACACTAAATCTGCTGGTGTTTTATCATATACTTCCTAGGCTTCAGAAAATGAGAAATAAGTTTCTCACTTTATAAACCACCCAATTTATGTATTTTGCTACAGCAGGCAAAACAGTGACACCATTTTAACTACTTTTCAGTATCAGTTCAGCAGTATTAAGCACATTCATGGGCTGGAAGTGTGGCTCAAGCTGTAGGGCTACTACCTAGTAAATGCAAAGCCCGGAGTTCAAATCCCAGTGCTAAGAAAAAACAAATGCTGGTACATTTACAATGTTATGCAATCATCACCACTATCCATTATCAGAACATTCTGATCATCCTAAAGAGAAACTCTTAATTCATTAATTTATTGCATACTTTTATTACCAACTTTAAAATGAAACTGCCCCCCAGAGTTACCATATGTGCTATTAAAAAAAATAAAAAAACAAAAATTTCAGACTTCACTGTTAGGCCAAGTGCCCATCTTCTTTCAAAAGCCCTTCAGGAGTAGAACCAATACTTTGCCAGTCATAAATCTTCTCTAGAAATCCCTGATCCTGTCAACTCTCAGCCCAACCTCTTATCATATCCATCACTCACCTCAGGTTCTATACTTGGGTCACTGTTTACCTACTTTCAGACATGAAATCTGTTTCCTCCTGTAGGTACTCCCTCTCCTTTGAGACTCATATCATTCAGCTGAATCACTCTTTCCTCCTTATTGCTGTCATCAGCTGTCACCTCTCTTTATTCGTTTGACATTTCAGCACCTAACTGGCAATCTTCCAGTCTACCCTAACTCCTGTCATCATTTGGGGCAACATTAACATATCTTGAATGATCCACCCAAAATATGAAGCTGTTCATTAAACTCTCTATCTTAGCAGGCTATAAAATCTCAAAATCAGACATCTCCTGAAGTGAAGCTATGTGACTCAAGCATCCTACTCTTCTACCATCTTCCATCTTCTTAAGACTTCCCCATCACTTCCTGTTTGCTCATTGGCTCTATTTGCCTTTATATCTCTATTTATTTAGGCACTTGTAGTTCCTCAGTACAACTCCTCTGCAAACACTAGAGTAATTACCTTGCTTCTTTCCCCTTCTGCCAAATACACCAAACTCAAACCCTAGATGAACCCAAGCATCTGTCTCCCCCTGTTCTCAAGCTGCAGAAAACACAGCTGAACTGATAGGTATCACTGAAAAGTCAACATCTTCAACCCCAACATTGCTTGGCAACCTAATTATGTATCTCTGGTAAACTCAGTTGATTGCTTTCCTCAATGATTACTTTGTACTTCTCACTCTTTTCAAATGTTTCTCTTATCTGCTTGGAAGAGCACATCACTGAGTTCTATGGATTTTTATCTCCAAAATATACCTCCTAACCACTCACTTCTCTCCTTCATTGCTCCCCAAACCACTGTCATCTCCAGACTGGGTTATCCTACTAATCTTACTGCCCTGTCCATGAATTCTCCACACAGTGGTTACAGAGATGTTTTAGAAATAGTAAGTAGAAAAGGAGAATGATGGTGAATTCAACTATGATATATTGTGCGAACTTTAGTAAATGTCACAGTGTACCCCCAGTCAACAATGTTTTTTAAAAGTAAGCATTTATGTTATTCACTTATTTTAAAATAAGTTCATGACTTCCCATTGCATTTAGAAAAAAATCCAAACTCCTTAATGTAACCCAGTATCTTGATTGGTCTGGGCCCTGTGCACTGCTCCATTTTTATCTTTGCCATTTTTTCCCCTTCTCCTTACATTCTAGCTACAGTAGTTCCATATGCCAAGCTTTTCTTTCTCCTGCCCTGGCACAATTTCTTCCTATTGCTTGGTAGCTACTGAGGCTCTCCCACATCTCCTTTTTCATTCTATTTTTTTTTAATTCTTTAGATCTCACATTTAATGACTCTTTAAATTAACTTGTATTTCACAACTGTTTTGGTCTGATTACTGGCATCTCTTTTTGTGTTTACCAAAATCCCTAACCACACCTTACCTTCAGTACCTTAAAGACAATTATACTATATTTGGGCTAGTAGAGACTGCCTCACTACTATTACCACATATTACAGAAGAAAGAATTCTATGTTATGACTTACTTAAAATACAGGGTGATATTTTTCTAAGGTTTTAAAGCAAGACTTGATAAACTGTGCCATGAAGATCAAATTCGGTCTGCCACCTATCACCACTTCCCAAAAGCACCAAGCTGGGGACCAAACCTTTAACATACGGACCTTTGGGAATGCTGCAGATTCAAACAACAGCATGGTTTTTTGGATTTTCTGTATACAAAATCGTGTCATCTGTAAACAAAAGCAATTTATTTTTTTCTAATCTTTATCTTGTTACTATTTCTTGCCTTCTTATATTGGGTAGGATTTCTGTTACAATTAGTGAAAAACAGTAGTGAGAGTGGACGTCCTTGAATTATTTTCCACTTTAGCAAAAAATGTTCAAAATTCCATTTTATATAACATAATGAAATGAGTTAGTTATCATAGCGAGAAAGTTCCCTTCTACCCTTCAGTTTTCTGAGTTTTTATCCTAACTGGATGTAAACTTTATTAAATGCTTTTTATGAATCTATTGCAATGGCCATAAGGTTTTTCTCCCTTCTTTTTGTCAATGTGACCTTATTGTGACTTATTTTAAAGTTTAAATCAATCTTGAATTCTTGGAGTAAACCTTTGTCATAAGGTGTTACCTTTTATATATTGCTGAATTTCATTTACTAATATTTTGTTAAAATTTTTTGCATCTGTGTTCATGAGGTATGTTGGAGTGTAAATTTCTCTTCTCATAATATCCTTGCCAGGTTTTTGGTTTTAAATTTATGTGGTCTCATCAAATTAATTGTGATGCATCCCTTCTTTCTCTAGTCTTTGAAATTTTTCTTGTAAAACTGGTGTGTTGTTTCTCCCTTAGTTTTGGAGAATTCACCAACAAAGCCATCTGAGCTCAGTATTTTTTTGGTGCGAAGGCTTTTAAATAATGAATTCATTTATTTAATAGATATAGTTATTCATATTTATTTCCTTTTTTATATCAATTATTGTAAGTTGTTTTATAGGAAATTTTCCCATTTTCTTAAAGCTGTTAATTGATTGGTATACAGATCTTGCTTTTTTAAAAATCTTTTTAATGTCTGTATAATCTGTATGGATGTACCCTTTCCATTTATGATTTTGGTAATATGTATGCATTTTTCCCTTTTTATTAGTGTTGCTAGGAGTATTAATCACTTCCAAGAACCAAAGTATTTTTTTCTATATTACATCACTTTGTTTCATTTATTTCTGCACTTAGCTTTATAATTGTTCTTCCTTTTATTTTATTGTGTTTAATTTACTCTACTTTCTTCAGTTGATATCCAAATACAAATTCTTCATTGAAATGTGGCTTATTTATAAGTGCATTGTTTGAATTTCAAACATTTTGGGATATGCTGATAAGCTTTTCATTGTTGATTTTTAAATTTAATCCCACTGTGATTAAAGATGTATTCTTTGGAAATTTATGAAACTTGATTTAAGATGCAAAATTTGATAAGGATTGTGTGTCTGCAGCATCATCCATGTTAGCAGATATCCCATTATTCTGCCATTCTATCCCAGCCTCTTTTGGGGACATGGTATTCCTGTACTTTTAGTTTCTCCAGTGTTTGGCATAAAATTAGGACTGCTTGCATACTAGGCAACCACTGAGCTATATTCCCAGACCCTTCCTATACTTTTGATTGAGATACTGATAGGCTTCTGTCTCTTCTACCCTGGAAGTTTTGTCCTTCAGGGGAAGCTCTTTAGCTTCCCTCCTTATGCAGGTTCAAAATCTGGCAGATGTTTTGAAAGGGATATTTTGTGTGTGTATGTGTTTGTGTACATGTAATGTTAAATAACAAGGGTTTGGGTGGGGTTGTTTTGCACATCTCTTCTTCTAGTATGACTTGGTTCGCAGCTGATTTTGTCTTTGAGGCTACGCCTTCTAGCCTACTACACTGCATTAGTGTTCCCCAAACAGCCTGTGGGGGGAAAATGACTGTTCATCTGATGCTCTTGTAGATTGCCATTTGTCCATACCAACCATCATGGCCACAAGACTCCTTTAATGGAGTTGCCTGCTGTATCTATGAAAGCTTGTATTCAAACTCAGCAAATATATCTAGGAAACAAAATGGTCAACAATCTCTGCTCATATAACAAAGTCTTTTCTCCTCAAAAGTTTGTTTCTTCTAGCCTCATATGCTTCCATAGATCTCTATTAACTTTAAAAGTGATTTTTGTAATCTGTTGTTTTTCTACTTTTGATAGCTTTCTGCTACTAGTACATCCTACTCAGAAGTGTTCATGTCTGTAATGATTGTCTTTCTTAATGTGATTTTTAAAAATATATATCCCAAGACATTAGGCCATGTAAAAAAATTATGGCACAGCATAGATTTGACTTTTATATTGTAGCTAAAAGGACAATAGTATTTCCTTAAAATTAATAAATAAATTGGCTTTACTTATTGATTACATAAGTAATATGGAACAGATTTCTAGTATTCACCTATACCCATTTTGGCTCTTTCTTGGGATACAGGGGCAAGCCATATTTTCAAGTCTTTAGGCAGCACTATAAACCTAGTTATGTCCAAGGGCTATGTGAGCCTATTGGCTATGACAAATGATATGTGTCACTTCCAGGAAGAGGCATTTAAGAGTGAGCAAAGAGATTAGGGATGAATCTCAGTGGTGAAGCCAGTGCTTAGCATATACAAGGTCTGGGGTTTGGTCCCCAATATCACTTACACACACACACACACACACACACACACACACACACACTCACAGAGCAAGTTATGACTATGGAGACGGAAAAATCCCAAGATATGCAGCTGGCAAGCTGGGACCCAGGAGAGTCAGTTGAACTACAAGACCCCCTTGAAGGCAGTCAGATAGGAGAAATCTCTTATGTTGGGGAAGGTCAGCCATTTTTTACTATTTACCTCTTTAACTGATTGGATGAGGCATGCCAACATTAAGGGAGGGCAATCTGTTTTACTCAACCTATAGATTTAAATGTTAAACTTATCCAAAAACATTATCTCAGAAACAACCAGAATTATGAACCTTGGCACCTTATGGTCCACTCAAGTTGACACATAAAATTAACCATCACAGATGGTAACCACTAGCTCCACCTTAGAGAAATGATTTTATTCAAAGATGGCCTTTATACCACTAAGAGAAGGTGTTTTGATGGAAAAAGGAAGATCTTCAACTCTCCCTTCTGATATCTTACCCCTTACCAATAAATAACAGCAAAGTTCCAATAATTAGGATCTATCTCCTTAGGTTAGAATATATATTTTCCTGATTAAAATGTATGTTATCCAAGAAGGTATTCTATTGAGCTACTGTTAGGCTATTATAGCTTACACTACAGTTCTTTATAATAACTTTTCCAGTAGGTTTGAGTAGGTTTTTATGTGGGTGGGAGGAATCAGGGAGAGGAAATGAAAGATCACTTTGAGTGAATTTTTTGTTTGTTTGTTTGTTTGTTTTTGGCAATACTGGGGCATGAATGCAGGGACTCATGCTTGCTTGGCAGGTGCTCTACCACTTGAGCCACTCCACTAGCACAGAAATCACTTTGAGAAGGGGTAGTTTGAGCCTAATGCTCTCAGTTACAGGTAATGGTATGACAGATGAGAAAAAAAAGAATTAAGGTTAAAATTTGCTGCCCTCTTTAAACATACAGCTTCAATTTCTTGAGACTGGAAAGTCCCTGATGTTAATATGCAAGATAGTATCACTAAAATTACTTTGAATTTAAGATATGTTATAGCTTAACTCAGAACAGATATAGCTTTCCTTTTCATGTATCTGCCTCAAGGGGAAAAAGAAAAAAAGATTCCTGAGGAAACTCCATACCATATAATTGAAGTATATTCTTCACTAACCTTTTTTTAGAAGTAATTTTATTATGATAACCATTGCCTGTTATATCTATTACTCCAAATAATAGTTTCTAGATTATTAGAATTTTGAGCTTTAAAAATGAAACAGTAATCAGAAGCAATATTGTATCTTTGTGTTAGTTTAGGTATTCCTTACCATATTGGTCTGGATAGGATAGAAAATGCTGAGATATACACATGTCCTGAAAGCTCAGTGACTCAACACATGAAAGTTACTCCTTACCGATTTGAAGTCTACAACAGGCCCAGCAATTCTCCCTACTGCAGCAGTGCTTCAGGGAACCAGGCTGAGTGGCTCCATAGTCAAACTTACGCCCTCCATTTTTGCATGTAAGAGGAAGTATACAGAATTCTCACTTGTATGTATGTGTGTAGGTGTGTGAGTGTGATGGTGGTGTTGAGGATCAAACCTAAGATCTCACTAATGCTAAGCCACTGGCTTTACCACAGAGCTACATGCCAAATTCTTTCACTCACTCTTAAGCCCCATTGGCTGTGGCAAGTCAGTGACCAAATCCACAGTTAGGAAAAGGTCCACATAAAAGCACCAATACCAGAAGGCTGATTTATCACAAGACTCTTCCACGTCCACTGCAAATTTAAGAACTCAGAATATCAGTAGAACCCTCATTATTTAGAACTTGCCTGGCACCTATAGCACATAATTCATGTCTGGATGGTGGTACACTTAGGGAGAATTTTGGAATTTTTGGACATTTTGGGTGTTCTAGTGCAATATAGCACTTCCACATGCATTTAAAATGTTTGTTTTATTATAAATTATGTAGATTGTATTTCTCAATTATATTGTTTAAGCATTTTTTACTTACATGCATAGTGGGTTATCTCATCCAGAATTTTATTTCAGAATAATAAAGTTACATTACAAAATATTTATTACAATAAGGCAGTACTTGGGGTCTGATGTGTGTGCAATATTAATGAGTTCAATTTAAGTGTTGTGAGGACTAGCCTTCAGATATTTGCCTTGAGAACCAGATAAAGTGTCACTAAAATATTTTTGACTTATTTTTAATTTTGATCTCTGTGTTGTGAAAGTGTGGGACAGGAAGCATGGGGAGTTTCATGCTTCAGGGAGCAGTGAAAAAAATATCACAAAACCTCCAAAGGTTACTTTGCCAGACTCAACCCTTCTCCGGTGCCCCAAACTCTCTCAAGCATCCTCCTCTTGGCATGGCGAATTTGCTTATGTGTTAAAGTTCCAAGTTTGAACTTATTTTACAATATACACAGGATCCCTTTTCAGTTTGCAGGACAGCAGAACAGATGGTGCAGTTCCTGAGCTCAGGAGCTGGGGCAGGGGGACTGAAGTTGCGCTGGGCACAAAGTAGAGCCTTAGAAACGTAGATTGACTGAGTTCTGGTGGCGGTTGAAGCCAAGCCGTCCACTCTCAAGTGGTACTCTTATCTTTCTCCAGGCCCACACCCTTGGGCCGAGAGGCGACAGCTCCGAGCAGATGGCGAGTCCCCGGTGCCAGGTGTGCAGCACGCCCTGCACAGTGTGGGGCGCTGGGCTCTTTGGTTCCTGCCCCACCCAGGCCCTCCCTTCCTCGCGAGCGCTCCCGGCACAGTCTGCGCCCTTGTGACGTCTGCCCGCGGCGGCACCAGGGGAGCGGAAGGGCTCGGAGAAAAGACATCGGGTACCTGGTGGAGCCCGCGCATCCTGTACCAGCTGCCCGCCAGTAGTTCTCCTCTCTCGTCCTCTGACCAGCGTCACTTGGCAGCCCGCACAATCTCCCTTCTCTACAATTAAGCGCCTTTCTTCTTCCCTCTCGCCTCATTTTCTTATCTTTTGCATTGCTTCCCTCTGGCTACTCCCCTGCGGGTTTCCCGCCCCCCCGCCCCCGACCCATGCGCCGGTCCCAGCCCACCCTTGCATAACCTCCAATTGCAGGTCAACTGGCTTGCTAACATTGCCGTATGGTTGCTCTTGAAGCGTTTTTCCATAAGTGAAATCAGCCGCTTTCCTCCAGGGGTTCCAACTGTAATTGCTTCTATTTGGCTGTGGGGCTGGGGGGAGGGGAATCCACGGGGCGTGCCCCCACCCACGCCACGTGCTGGGTCTAGTGGGGTGGTTTCAGGCCGCCAGGGTTGTGTAGGGAAGCCCTACTCGGATGCCTGCATTGGGGCCTGACTGCCGTTGGTGGCTTGTGGAAAGGCAGAGACAAGCGAATCCCAGAGGTTAAAGCCAGCCAAGCCTGGCTGCCGAGTAACTGCGCCCGGGGGCGCAGCTTTCTGTTATCTACCTGCCATATGCTCACTTCTTTCAGCCTTGAAGCCGCCTCCTCCAGGTGCTGGGCGCCCCTTGGCAAGGGTTCCTGGCACTGTGGGGCGTCTCCGCGGCCCATGCGGACTCAACGACTCCCGTCTCCCGTTTCCGTGCGTGTGAGGGGCGAAAAACAGCACCAAGGCACGCTTGCCCCCTCGGAAGCCCCGCGGAAGGGATGCTTGAGGATTCGGGTGCAACCAAATTGCCTGCCTCCCTGCGCTCTATCCCGCCGCGCGCCGCCTCCCACCCCTGCCCTCCTTAAAGAGTCCCGGCAGCTGCGCGCTGCAGGGGTCCTCCGCCTGAGGGAACCGGGGAGCGGCGCCCAGCCCGGTACGAAGGTCGTGTTGTGGTCCAAGCAACGGCCACAGATTGCATTTAGGAGTCCAGAGCGAAAGGTGCTGGACACTAAAGAGTAGGCGGCTAAGTGGCTCTCAGTTCCGGTCTTTGGCGGAACTGGGCACCCGCGCAGAGGGCCAAGCTGGCCCTGGGGATGCGGATGGGGGTGGGAGGGAAGGAGCCGGGCGCTGGAGAGACGACCCCCTGGCTAGTCACGGCTTGTGGCAACTTCAGAGCTGGGCTGCGAGGGCGCGGGGACGTCTCCAGCTCCTTCTCCGGCCGTAAAACCCTAAACGGAAGACTGGTGTTAAAATGCTGCTGACAGGATCGCTTGAAACATGTTTACAGTAGGAAAGACACAGCCTCAGTCGATTCCAGTTTATTTCCTCTCCGTAACTAATCGAAAGGCGAGGTTCAGCCGCGGCGGCAGAAGGAGGCTGAGCACCTCTAATGCTTCGGCGAGTTTTGGGAAGGAAGAGTGCGGTGCCTGCGCGCCCGCGTCGGTGCGCACGGAGAGGCGTGTTGGTCCAGGGAAACCATTTTTTTTTTTTTTAAACGAGAAGGGGTACCCCTTGCTCAAGGCCATCGAAGCAGACAGCAGCTGGCGGAGAAACTGTATTCTCTTTCCCGCCTCTTCAAGATGATACGGACACGGGAATTGATAACCTCCCAAGTATGATTACTAGATCCAAAGGGGATGCGAGTCTTGGTTTTCCCAGTCTTCGGGAGCTTCTGACAAGGGAACAGGGGTTAGCGGTTGGTTGCTGTAAACTTTGATTTATTTTAAAAAATGATCAGAATTCACGAGCGCGCCATATTACCCGCTGATGGTTTAGACCGCACCGCTATCTAAAGAAGGCAAAGTGATGGAGGGTGCTAGTGGCTCGGGAGAAGAAGAGGAGGGAGAAGTTTGACCATCTTCAGGTTTTCCCACGTCTCGTTGCCGGCGAAGGGAGGCTCAGCGCTGCCACCTGGCGGCCACTTCTCCCCAGATTAGGAGGCAGCTGGTTGCAAGCACTGCATATCCAGGCTGGAGGTGGGTGTGCCATGTCCCTACCTGGAGAACTGGAGCAGAAGCATGTGTTTATGCTTCAAATCTACGTGGCCCATGCAAACATTCGCCTTCTGCTTGCACTCATGAGAAAAATCGAGAGCAAAGGAATAATTAGTTGGCATTGACTGGAATTAGTATGAAGAACTGACTTGAGTTTTTATGTGCTAGTGGTGGTGATAAGGCAAGAGGCAGAGAAAAGTGGGTTTCTTAACTTATTCTAAGAGTAAAAATAAACCAAATATTTAATTTATCTTGTTTTGATATTCTAAAAATAAGAATTACATGTTATTTTTTAGTGCATCACCCTTCCCTTAGTCCTGTTCCAATATAAACCTCATCAGCCCAAAAAGATGAGGTGCCTCCTTGATTGAGAAGTAAATCAGCCTTGGCTTGAATGGAGGGTCCCGTGGGAACCAAAATCCCCTGGGCCTTTCAATTGACAAAGGCCAAGGATATAATATTTTCCAGGTCTTCCTGTCAGCTAAAGTAACAGTGACCCCTCCCCGTTTTATTTGAGTTAAATACTTAGATCAGGTTAGCTCCTACAATCACAGGTTTTACAACCAAGGCAAGGCAATGTCATGCAAAGCAGTGCAAATCCAGATTTGTTTAACTAATCTCAATTCAGGTTTTTCTCCCCTCTATGCTACAGAAATGTTTAGTAAACAAAGGGGTAAAATTTTTCCATTTACATTCCATGCCATTTTATGGATATGGGATTTTATGTTGTGCAGGTGTGCTAGAGCAAAAGAAATGCATTAGCAAACGTTACACTTAGCTATCAGATGGATTCCATTATTTAATCTACCTTAATTCAGAACTTGAAATATCTAACATCATTGTCAATAAAGATGATTAGTTGATTGTAAAACAGGATTATTTGTTTATTTGCAACATTATCTTGGCTTTTTGTTAATACAGCTGAAAGAGTAGCATTAAGAATTACTTCATGTACTGAAAAGCCAGCAGAGGGAACACTGAGTACTGATTTTCTAGGGGCCACCAGATATCTGGTATTTGATGAAAAAAAATGTCAGTAATGGAGCACTGATTACAGAGAATATGAAGTCAGGGAATGAGAACACAGAAATCTTTTCTCATTATTTGGTATTCAGAAGCCCAGTGCATTTTGGTGTGCACATACTTCAGTTGAAAGATGACTTTAATTAAAAGTCATTTCTCAGATGTTTTCTTACATTTTAGAGATCTAACACATAAGAACAGTCCTACTTCAGAAGTCTAAGCAGTCAATATATACATACATACTCATCTAATAAAGTTAATGAAAGCTCCTAATACCATATTTCATCAATGTTAGAGCTAATGTTTTCATTTCAACACCTCTAAGACAGGGAGGCATCTTACAGTTAGAGGGGGGTAATAAAGGTTTTTTTATTTTAAATTGGCAGTTTTTCTTCCTTGGTGGTCTGTAATATAATGAAGTGTCTTAATATCTCTTGGTTTTGTTGAAATACAGAAAATACATATAACAAAAGACTTAGGTCAGTGACTACTTTTTAGTACACTCTTGAAAAAAGTGTGTGCATTAAGCATAAACATAATTATTATGGCTGCTTTGATTAACTTCCATTTTCCCCTTTGTACACAATGATGGCAGCAAAAAATGTTGCTAGAAACACTACCAATTGCTTTGATATTCATGTTGAATTATTAAACTAGCTACATCTTCCAATCATTATTTGGTACAAATCCCCAAATAGATTTATTCTTTTTTTTAGTGAAAACATTTTCTAGTGAAAATACTGATTTCATAGATAACACACCTCATAGAATAATTTTTATGTCATTAATAGCATTTAGGGATGTTCTGTAGAAAAAATGATGATATGTTGCCTTTGTTATGCAAAAAAGGTGTCTGTGGGGTTTTTTCTGGTGTGTGTGTGTGGGGGGGTGCTATTGTTTTAGGTTTTCCCCTTCTAGAAAAAAAAGTATATAACTTGGGTAGCTAATGGCAAAAAATTATTTGCTTTTACCCACAAAAACATTCTTGCTTGTGGTTGATCCTTAGAGATCCAATGAGCTGTCTCCATAGGGTGGTTTTTCCAGTAAATTTCTAAATCTGACAATCTGGGCCTCTTGCCAGCATACATACTTTAAAAATTTGACAAGATAAGTGGAAATATACTACCCAGCATGAGTGTGACCTGAATCTAAAACTGATTTTGTGTTGAGCTGGCCGTAATTATCATTGGCCTGAAGAAAATCAGTTTACTTTTACAGTGTAAAGGAAGGCCAATTTTTACTAAAATCCTAATTTTCAGTTCTTAGGAAAGAGGTTTGTATGGCCAAATTAATACGCATTTTGAATACCTAAGTACTGTTTCTTTGCCAGTTTTCATCATCTTCTTCATGTACTTCCTTTAAAAAAGTTACTGGGATTACATATTGTCCTTGTATAGTTCACATCTATGATCTGTGATTATTTTTTCACATCAGTGATCATTCTGTTTTAGCCTCTTAAAGAATATGCTGCTTTTGCTAGAACTGGTACTTGAATTACCAAGGGAAGGGTATTGGCTTACAGTGAGGAGTTTTATATACATCAGTACTTTATAGTCACAAACTCTTTGAACACCAACAACAATCTTCTATAAAGTAACTTCTAATATGCCCGTATCATAGACAGGACAACTAAGACTTAGTCACATCCTCAGTTAAAAACCCAGAAAGAAAGATTAGTGCCAGGTCTAGTATGAGTTCAGAGGCCCTATTCTCTTCCACTACCAGTTATCACCATCTTCTACAGTTTCTCTTTGCCTCAGGCTTTTAGTTCCATTTGCTCCAAGCAACACACATACAGAAAATATATAAGGAAAGAAGGAGAGGAGAAGGGCCTTAGGGGAGGAAGAAGAGTGAAACAATCTTTCCTTTGGAAAATATGGAAAACAAATATTCAGAAAGTAAAGTCAATTGCCATACTGCACTCACACTGTCACATCGTAATTCTATACAAAACGCTACAGAAAGTCTCCCATAGAGGAAATTATGGAGCACTGCCTAATGTGTTTCAAGGCAAATCTCCTTGTTTGGGCTATCCAGGATTTATAGGGGGAGTTTAAATCATTAAATAACCATAGTTAACCTCTGTTTGGTTAAGAGAGTAAGCAATTACTGCAGAAAGGCCTCTTCTCTGCCTTCCACAAACAGCACAGCAACTGTTTTGAAGGGATTTACACAATACATCAACATCTGTGCTGTACCTAGAGTTGTTAAAATAATTGTGATGACAGGTGTCTAGGTACCACTTTCTTAATGGTCTTCAATATCCATTGATTTATTGTGGCTTTTCCTCCCCTTTACATCTCTGGCTTTAAGAAGGAACTGAGAAACACATTTTGCACTAGAGGCTGATTCTTTTATTCCAATGCTGAAAAGAACTAATAAAAATAATCACTTGGCTTTTAAGCAGAAAGCTTCCATTTACAGTATTTCACCCTTACCCCCCCTCCAAGCCCCTTGTTATCTAACATAATGGTTAGAATACATTTCCGTCTCTCCCTTAATAATTTCATGCATTAACATCCTCTTCACTCACACACGCACACGCACGCACGCACACACACAGCAAAAGGAAAAAAGGCAGCAGAAATCTCAGCTGTACTTCTAGCCCTTTTAAAAAGTTTGCTCTGTAAATTGGAATGAGGTCAGATTTGGAGCTTCTCATTGCACGCGGAGATTATTATTGCATCGGATTCCAAGCCAATGGGAAGACCGGGGGAGGGGCTTGGCACGAGGAAGCGTTAGTTACAGCGGCTGATTGGCTGCGGCCAAGTCTGTGAAAGGATAAAGAGGCGCGAGGCGGAATTGGGGTCTGCTCTAAGCTGCAGCAAGAGAAACAGTGTGTGAGGGAAGAGGCCTGTTTCACTCCCGGGTCTCTAGTTCTTGCACACTCTTTAAGAGTCTGCACTGGAGGAACTCTG
Source organism: Castor canadensis (assembly GCF_047511655.1). Classification (NCBI taxonomy): domain Eukaryota; kingdom Metazoa; phylum Chordata; class Mammalia; order Rodentia; family Castoridae; genus Castor; species Castor canadensis. The sequence continues at coordinate 34,426,318 of NC_133393.1, read as the reverse complement.
CCATTACCAGCTCCCTTCTTGCAGAAGGGAGGGGAAACATACATTTATTCATGCCAGTCTGTTGCATGCAGGCTTTTTGGCTTCATACCTTGCAAGAAAATAATTGCACAAACTCCTTAGTGCCGATTCCGCCCATAGACAGTCCTGGAGCCAGAGTCGTTTTAGCTTTGCATTGTAGCAAAGGGACTAAGTGATAGAGACTATGTCGCTTTCCTGAGCTACCGCGAGCGCTCTTGAACTGGAATCAACTGCTTCAGGGGAAAGGGGGAAAAAAAAAAAAGACTGCCTGGGAGGCGGCGAGAAACTTGCATTGGAAGAAGCTTCAGCCACCAGCATTGAAGAAACTCCTCTCCACTCTCCACGGTCTCCAGACTGAGCCGACAGACAGCAAACTGCAGCGCGGTGCGACCAAGAGAGAGGAGACAGTGGGAGAGAGCAAGAGAGAGACTCTCCAGCCTGGGAACTACAACTCCTCTGCGAGAGGCGGAGTACTCCTTCTCCGCATCTTTTGGGGACTTTTCTCTCTTCGCCCACCTCCGCCCCGGCGAGGAGTGGAGGGGCCCGCCCGGCCACCGCGCGTGTGGTCCCGTTCGGCGTGTGCTTGGCCCGGGGAGCCGGGAGGGCCCGGCGATCGCGCCGCGGCCGCCGCGAGGGTGTGAGCGCGCGTGGGCGCCCGCCGAGCCGGGGCCATGGTGCAGCAAACCAACAACGCCGACAACACGGAAGCGCTGCTGGCCGGAGAGAGCTCGGACTCGGGCGCCGGCCTCGAGCTGGGCATCGCCTCTTCCCCCACGCCCGGCTCCACCGCCTCCACGGGCGGCAAGGCCGACGACCCGAGCTGGTGCAAGACGCCGAGCGGGCACATCAAGCGGCCCATGAATGCCTTCATGGTGTGGTCGCAGATCGAGCGACGCAAGATCATGGAGCAGTCGCCCGACATGCACAACGCCGAGATCTCCAAGCGGCTGGGCAAACGCTGGAAGCTGCTCAAAGACAGCGACAAGATCCCTTTCATTCGGGAGGCGGAGCGGCTGCGCCTCAAGCACATGGCTGACTACCCCGACTACAAGTACCGGCCGAGGAAGAAGGTGAAGTCCGGTAACGCCAACTCCGGCTCCTCGGCCGCCGCCTCCTCCAAACCCGGGGAGAAGGGAGACAAGGTCGGTGGCAGCGGCGGGGGCGGCCATGGGGGCGGCGGCGGTGGCGGGAGCAGCAGCGCGGGGGGAGGAGGCAGCGGCGCGAGCGGCGGCAGCGCCAACTCCAAACCCGCGCAGAAAAAGAGCTGCGGCTCCAAAGTGGCGGGCGGCGCGGGCGGCGGGGTCAGCAAACCGCACGCCAAGCTCATCCTGGCGGGCGGCGGCGGCGGCGGCGGTGGCGGCGGGAAAGCCGCGGCCGCCTCCCTCGCGGCCGAGCAGGCAGGGGCCGCCGCCCTGCTGCCCCTGGGCGCCGCCGCGGCCGCTGATCACCACTCACTGTACAAGGTGCGGACTCCCAGCGCCACGGGCTCGGCCTCCACGGCGGCCTCGGCGCTCGCCGCCCCCGGCAAGCACCTGGCCGAGAAGAAGGTGAAGCGCGTCTACCTGTTCGGCGGCCTGGGCACGTCCGCGTCGCCCGTGGGCGGCCTGGGCGCGGGCGCCGACCCCAGCGACCCCCTGGGCCTGTACGAGGAGGGGGGCGCGGGCTGCTCGCCCGACGGGCCGAGCCTGAGCGGCCGCAGCAGCGCCGCCTCGTCGCCCGCCGCCGGCCGCTCGCCCGCCGACCACCGCGGCTACGCCAGCCTGCGCGCCGCCTCGCCCGCCCCGTCCAGCGCGCCCTCGCACGCATCCTCGTCGGCCTCCTCGCACTCGTCGTCCTCCTCGTCCTCGGGCTCCTCGTCCTCCGACGACGAGTTCGAGGACGACCTGCTCGACCTGAACCCCAGCTCAAACTTTGAGAGCATGTCCCTGGGCAGCTTCAGCTCGTCGTCGGCGCTGGACCGGGACCTGGATTTTAACTTCGAGCCCGGCTCTGGCTCGCACTTCGAGTTCCCGGACTACTGCACGCCTGAGGTGAGCGAGATGATCTCGGGAGACTGGCTCGAGTCCAGCATCTCCAATCTAGTCTTCACCTACTGAAGCGCGCGCAGGGAGAGGGGCGCCAGAGGAGAGAGAGGAAAAAAAAAAAAAAAGGAAAAAGAAAAAAATTAAAAAAAAAAAAACAGGAAAAGAACAGGTGGCGAGTTGAAAGAGGAAAGGGAAACAAAGAAAAAGAAAAGGAAGAAAAGTGAGTAGGGCTGGCTTCAGCCGCATTCCTACCTTTGGAGAGCGGCGCGGGGGCGCGCGCTCCCATCCCCCACCTCCCCGGGCTGGGGACGCAGAGGGTAGACAGGGGCGACCTTTTGTTGTTGTTGTTGATGTTGTTGTTGATGGCAAAAAGCTACTTCGAGTTTCCTCCCCTTTGCTTGAAGAGACTCCCCCCTCCCCTTCCAACGAGCTTCCGGACTTGTGTGCACCCCCAGCAAGAAAGAAAATTGGAGAGACTGCAGGACCTTGCCCCTCTCTCTGCGCCACCTCGGCGGCTTTTGATTTTTGCCTTGTTTTGCTTTTGGGTCGAGGAAGTGGGGGAATCCAGCATGACCCCCCCTTCCTCGCCTCCCCCCCTTTTTTTAAATGCCTAATGAAGACAGAAGGCTTAGACGGGGCGATGAGTTTGGCCGATGGCAGATGTTTTGCAGGAGCGCTGGGACTGAGAGACTACACGCTGGAGATTTCCCGTTTGGGGCTTCTCCCCCCACCCCGCCCCATTTTTTATTTTGTTTTTTTCTCTTGCTCCTGCAGCCGGAGGAGAAGTGGAGAGAGGCGGTCAGCCCGCGTGCCCGGCGTTAGGGAACAGGCGAGGAGCGGGGCGCGGGCGGGGCGGGGCGCGGACCCTAGGGGCGCCCGGTCCCTGTGGATCGCGGTGCATCTGTCCGTAGGTCTGTCGGTCGCAGGAGGCGGCGGGTCCTGCGGGAAGCCGGCGAGCCCGAGGCCGGCGAGCAGGAGGGGACTCCTTGATGTGGTACAGGGGCAGTGGAGGGCGCGTGGTTTGGGGGGAAAAAGAGGTTTTTTCTTCTCTTAATCGGAATCGTGATGGTGTTGGATTATTTCACTGGTGGGGTTAATATAGCATGTTATCCTGTCTATCTTTTAAAGATTTCTGTATAAGACTGTTGAGCAGTTTTTAAAATAGTGTAGGATAATATAAAAAGCAGATAGATGGCGCTATGTTTGATTCCTACAACAAAATTATCACCAGCTTTTTTTCATTCTTAACTCTTTAAAGGATTCAAACGCAACTCAAATCTGTGCTGGACTTTTAAAAAAAAAAAACAATTCAGGACCAAATTTTTTCTCAGTGTGTATGTGTTTATTCCTTATAGGTGTAAATGAGAAGACGTGCTTTTTCCCTCACCGATGCTCCATCCTCGTATTTTTCTTTCCCTTGTAAATGTAATCAGATGCCATTTTATATGTGGACGTATTTATACTGGCCAAACATTTTTTCTGATTTTATCCCTTTTCTCTTTCCTTTTATTATTAACTTTTATTTTTTCCTTCCTTTTTTTTCATTATTTTTTCTTTTTCTTTTCTTTCTTTCTTTCTTTCTTTCTTTTTTTTTTTTTTGGTAGTTGTTGTTACCCACGCCATTTTACGTCTCCTTCACTGAAGGGCTAGAGTTTTAACTTTTAATTTTTTATATTTAAATGTAGACTTTTGACACTTTTAAAAAACAAAAAAAAGACAAGAGAGATGAAAACGTTTGATTATTTTCTCAGTGTATTTTTGTAAAAAATATATAAAGGGGGTGTTAATCGGTGTAAATCGCTGTTTGGATTTCCTGATTTTATAACAGGGAGGCTGGTTAATATCTCACACAGTTTAAAAAATCAGCCCCTAATTTCTCCATGTTTACACTTCAATCTGCAGGCTTCTTAAAGTGACAGTATCCCTTAACCTGCCACCAGTATCCACCCTTCAACCCCAGTCTTGTAAAATGGGGAGGAGAATTAGCCAGGCACTGTATGCTTCTAACAAAGGAATTTTAAACGAAATACTGTTCTGTCCAGAGGCTTTGAAACTGGTGCATTTACAGAAAAAAAAAAAAAAAAGGGATCCTGTAGCTTTAACTTGTAAACCACATCTTTTTTGCACTTTTTTTATAAGCAAAAACGTGCCGTTTAAACCACTGGATCTATCTAAATGCCGATTTGAGTTCGCGACACTATGTACTGCGTTTTTCATTCTTGTATTTGACTATTTAATCCTTTCTACTTGTCGCTAAATATAATTGTTTTAGTCTTATGGCATGATGATAGCATATGTGTTCAGGTTTATAGCTGTTGTGTTTAAAGATTGAAAAAAGTGGAAAACATCTTTGTACATTTAAGTCTGTATTATAATAAGCAAAAAGATTGTGTGTATGTATGTTTAATATAACATGACAGGCACTAGGACGTCTGCCTTTTTAAGGCAGTTCCGTTAAGGGTTTTTGTTTTTAAACTTTTTTTTTGCCATCCATCCTGTGCAATATGCCGTGTAGAATATTTGTCTTAAAATTCAAAGCCACAAAAACAATGTTTGGGGGAAAAAAAGAAGAAAAATCATGCCAGCTAATCATGTCAAGTTCACTGCCTGTCAGATTGTTGATATATACCTTCTGTAAATAACTTTTTTTGAGAAGGAAATAAAATCAGCTGGAACTGAACCCTAAATTTTGACTTTTGTCATTATTATGCTCAACACCTGACATTGGGAGGACCCTGCAATCTCTAGTGACCACTCCATCTGCCTTAGCCTTGAAGACTGAATTTGCAGAGAAGCGCCTGTTAAATGCCACCTTATTGACAAATACTAAGTTCCTCTTGGCCAGATTTGAAAGGCCCTGACCCTGAAATGATGGCATTAGCTGAATATGTGTCAACTCTACACACACTTTCGAGGAATTAAACATCCTTTGTCTTGCAATTTAAAACAAAAAAGGGGGGAGGGGCATCGTGGACAGACTTCTACACAGACCAAACTGGCTAGCTGATCTTTTTTTTACCATGCACTTCTAAAGCTGCTATCTCCTTAACTTGCCAACACTCACCATCTAGGAGTAGCTAGGATTTGTTTTCCGCAGACTAAGAACAAATATGCCTGTTAAATTATTATCAGGTTGTAGAGGGGAGAGCCTTCACCAGCAATGCACAAGATGTATAGAGTTTTTTTTTCCCCCTCTCAAAAACAGGTTAACATGGTGCTAAAATCTCTTTCCTGTGCTAGTGTAAGAAAAATGCACTAACAGGGATAACCTGACTCATCCTCTCTCAATCTGAATAGCACTTACTTCAGCTAGTGGAGTTTGTTATATACACCAGGCACAACAGTGTATTAAGACCTGTATGCAAGAAGAAAAAAGTTACCTCGGATTTCCTAAGGCCCATCACTATTGTTTATTTTGAAGGTTAACACTTTCCATTAACAAAAGCCATGTTCACGTCCAAATGCTGTTAACGAACAATGTGTATTTACATGCTTTCTAGTTTTTCCGCACTGGAAGGGTTACTAAGCAAACTTGTTTGGAAATAGTCCCCTAATCACCTGGATTGCTGGTAGGTAAGGAAGTATCCTGCAAGCTGGAATGCATGTCTGGAAGAAGACATTTTTGGAGACTAGTCCAAGGAACATTTTTGTTCTACAGAAAGCAATAATCTTCCCCTCTCCAAAATAATACAACTATTGTGTTTCAGTGTAATTCATCTCTTAAAGATAGCTACTAGTTTCCATTTTTTTAATGTGAGCTGCTAACATTGAGTTTTAATTCGGGAAGAGTTATACAGTTGGAATATACCATTCTTAAAAGAGATCTTGAAACAATATGGCACCTAGGTTTCTTTAAAGATCTTTACAAATGAGAAATAATTCTACAGAAAAGGGCTTGTTCAAAGTTTATTTACTGTAATGGTTGTTTAGTTTTTTTCAGAACCAAATCCTCAGAATGTTGACGTAGAGGAAGCTTTGTATGATACATTTTTTAAAAAAGTTATGCATATCTTGTAAAGTATGTTTTGTGGGGTTTTCCTGCTAGAATTTGTCTATTTTCCCCTCGAGTGTAAGTCTGTTTATTTATTTTAAGAATTTGGGGGCTAGGGGTGTGTAGCTCAGTGAGAGTACCTGCCCAGCATGCATGAGGAACCTGGGTTCCATCCCTAGCACCACAAAGAAAAAAAGAATTTTGAAACACTGTTAAGCTTTTATTTTTTAAAGCAATATTATGTCTTTTCTAGTAGAGTAAGTGTAAAAAAAAAAATTTGTACTTCTGCATCAATTTTTATTCAGAAAAGATTCTTAGGTCTTGCAAAGCATAATAAACTTGAGAAACCAAGAAGTTTAGTATGACTTTCAGATAATTTGTATCACTAGAAAAGAATAAGTTTCAACCTTTTTAAGAATATCAAGCAATTTTTTTTTTCTTAAAGACACTGCTTCTGGCCCCATGCTCCACCAGAAATGTGGATTAATTATACTGAAGTTTTATCAGTTCCCAGTTGAATCCCTTTAGGAGCCAAGGAAAAATAAAGAGTATGCAATCTGATCTGGTGGGCTGAGTGCCTGGAAGACTCTGGATTTCTGCTGACACTGCTCTGGGTGGGTACTGGAGGCACTAAGGGATTCTGTGTAAAGGGAGAAAGCAAAGTGTTGGGAAGTGGACATCAATATTTACCAAGTATGTTTGTAGGGTACACATGAATTCAGAAACATGGTTTGGTGAATGCTATCAATCAAAATGTGTAATCACAAATTTTACACAATTTAGATTTCCCAAGGAAGTATTGTGAAAGATGCATTTGTCCAGCAAAAGTTAAGAATTCTAGGAATACAAATCCAACTTACCCATTTGGATTTCTCAGGGAGGAAGGCTGCTGTGCTTTATTTTTCTTTCTGATGGTTTTTGTTTTGCGGTCCCCCACACTCAAGGAGTATGAAATACCACTGTGGCCTATATTCACTAATGTTTACCCATGCCCTTTGATTTATCCTGGCAAATTATCTCCATATACATTTCTAGATTTTTTCACTCTGGCTATCATTTGAAAGAAAAATGGGTGGCATAGGTGGGTGAGGAGAGCACCTCCAGGCATCTATAAGGTGTTCCAGGCTCTGCTAAATACCTACCACCATTCCCATTTGTAGGATAAAGTGTTCAGTTCATATGTGGCTAGTCATAGTCCTGCACCAAAGGATTTTGCCCACCTCTTCAGGTTTTCAAAACTCCATTGTGGCCAAACCAGACTCTCCTGTTAGACTAGACTTCTTGGAAAAAAGGAACTAAGCTTTGAATACTTCTTGTATCTCCAAGTTTGCCTTTCTAGTTCTTTGAACATGACACATGTTTAAATCTTATTTGTTGACTTATTTGCATTGTTTCCATGGGGTCTTAAGAGCTTCCAAAATACATTTGCATCTTATGCTGCTTGTGGTAAGTGAAAGCCCTGGATTTAGTGAAAACTTGAGTTAGAATACTGGGTCTGAGACCAAGTAGCTGGAGGACCTTGGTCAAATTTCTTAGCCCCTTTAAACCTCGGTGTTCTAAATTATTGAATAGAAAGAATGCTAACTAATATATAAAGATGTTGTGAGAACCAAGTGAAATTGGACATGTAAATTATGTGTTGTAATGCCTGGCTGCCATATGGACTCATTAAATACTAGTTCCTTACCGCATGGTTAGAGAAAGGTAATGCTTGTACAAGCCTTGCACAGTACCAGCAATGCAGAAGATACCAAAATCTTAAAAAATAAATATGCTGAATTAATGTTTCCAAGTCTGGTTCATGAATCCCCAGCAATAGTCTGTCTTGGGGATTCTTTTTAAGGGTGGAAATGATACAGATTACCAAGCCACAGTCAGGCCCAAATAAGTTTGCCAAATATTTCACCAAAGTTTAAAAAGACTGCATTCACAGTATCTTTGCATATTCTTTCAATAAATATGCAGACAAGGGATTATTACACCCCTTGTTTTACTTGGAGAAATTGAGTTGAGACTGATTCAATGACTGGCCTGATGTCACAAGGTCAGAAAGAAGAGGGCCTGGGAGTGTACCTCAGTGGTAGAGTGCTTGCCTAGCATGTGTGAGGCCCTGGATTTGATCCTCAGGACCAATGACAGAGAGAGAGAAAAAGGGAAGGAGAGGGTGGGAGAGAAAAGGGACACAGGAACTCTTATTTCCTGAGCAACAGGAATTATCCAGGAAGTGATCTCTCCCTAAACAGTTGTCTTCTCCATTTGAGTAATTGAGAAACAGACTTACCAAGGCCTTGGATCCCTGGTGACAGTTTGGCAGCCTTGTCTACTTCCCTCAACCCTCTGTCTCCCTATCCATTTTCCCAAGGATGTCTTTCTACTGTCCCAGTTGAAAGTGTAGATTTAATTAGTTGGATATATTTATATATGTGTATGTATGTCTAGTTTAAGAAATGTATGCAGGGACTGAGTTTAGAAGGAATAACAAAAGCAAAGGAGAATAGAAATGGATAAACACTGTGAATAGAACTGCTTTGTTGTCCAAAGGGCAGAGTTTATAACAAGCGCAAAAAAATCCTGGAAATTATTCAGAGGACTGCACCAGGCCTTTATGGAGAGGGCTATAGTCTACCAATTATATCCTAATGAGATTGACCGTTGGCTACAGTTAACTTGAAGGGTTTTATGGTTTCCTGCATATGTTGTTTTCCTGCTTAATGTTAAAAAGAAGAAGAAGAAAAAAACCCCTCACATCACCAACATCACCACATCCCAGGGGGCTGTTTGACCCAGGCTGCTGCATTTTGGTTTGTGCCTTGTTAACAATGCACCTCTATGTGGATATAGGTGATAATAAATTTAGCCTATTTTATTTTCTCCTGACAGTTTCAATTCAGGGCAATTGGTTTATGGAACACTGCCAAACATGCTAGGCCTAAGTCAAGTCATGGCAGAAACCTTGGTGTAGGGCCTTCCTTCATCCTGAAGATTTTTTTGTTGTTTAAGGCCAAATTTGTGACTCGTTTGTGCATCAGTACACAAAATTGCTTTGCATTACGCATAGGATGTTCAAATGATAGTCCACTTGAGGTTTTTTGTGTGTTTTTGTTTTTAAAGAGTGAGACATGAAATACCACTTTCTTTGTCCACTTGGTTCTTTAGATACTCTCTCAAATACATGATTCTACCTTTTGAACCCAATGAATGCACTATTTCTGATGCAACATGCAGTTGGAAGTCAGGAGGCAAATGAAAACCCTGTATGTTAACCTTAGCAGGCTCTCAGTGCTCAGCAGTATGTCCTGATGTGTATGGTGCATGTAACTGCTTTTATAAGGCTGAGCGGCCAGGCCCTGTTTAATGATCAATTAGCTCCCCTTGTCACTTTCTTACCAGGCTTGTCCAAACTCCCCCAGCTCCAACACCTAAACCTGCAAAAATAGTCTTTTCTGGTATTCCCTGGTCCTCCAACTCTGCCTTTGCTTTCTCTCTCTCGGTTCCCACACTCCCAATGTGGGCCTTTTATCTCTGCTGTTTGCCATTCCCTGGAGAAGAGAGACTTTGAATAATTTATCTGAAGTTCTTGGGAAGTTGTGGGGCTGTAGTCTGAAAACACATTGCACTTTGTTCTTCCCTCAGGCAGAAAGAAGTCTAGAAGCCTGTCTTTGAAAGATCTTGTGCTAAGTACACTTTGGGGTTTGCTAACAGTTTTAATTTTTTGGATGAGCACCTAATGAATCCAAAATGTGTAGGAAAAAAAAATTTGGGGGGAAAAAAGATGTTGCTGAATTTTTGAAAAGTACTTTGCATTACCCAGTGTCACCAAAATATTCCCAAATAGCATTTTCTAAAATATTGATGTGTGGGAGGGGGTATGAGAAAGGGTAAGGTGTATATGTGTGAATATGATCAAAGTACATTATATGCATATATGAAAATGTCACAATAAAACCCATTTTATGCAATTAGTAACACTAATAAAAGATTGATAGGTGTTCTGTGGCCAAGTAGATTAAGGAAACACTGGCTAAGATTTGCAGTTTTTATTATTACAATGTATTTTTATACACATCTTTTCAAATGTGTGAGAACTTTTCTTGAGTAGCTATTAGAAGCAGCAAGCTGCTGGATCTTAGTGTTATAGACTAGGCTTTTTTTGTAGTTTTGGGGCAGTACTAGGTTTTGAACTCAGGGCCTTGTACTTGCTAGGCAGATTCTCTACCACTTGAGATACCCCCCCCCAACCCCTGTATGGACATTGGCCCACTGTTCCCACCCTGGAGATAGTTAGGTGTTAAAGTGGATGCTGGGGAGAAAAATTAAACATATGTTTAAATGAACTAGGTTAAAAATTAAACCAAGCTTTGAAACAATCATTTTATCCCCAAGAGAAAGTGAATTGATTATTTTAGCATGTAAATAGAGACATCTGCAAATCATGCTGAGATGATTTTCTAGCCCCAGTCTGTGATAACATATATGAATAACAAAACCAGAAACAGCCTTGACACTGACTTAGTGACAAAGTACAGGGATTTTAACACTATTGAAATGAACACGAGAACAGAGATCAGCCCTCTTGGGTCTTTTTCTTCTTCCATTAGAACTCATCAAGCTGATTCTCATTTCTGTGGTACTGGCCTTATTGTTTTACTAGGCTCTGTGATTGCAAGGAACAGCTTCATTCAAGTAACCTGAAATCACTGGTCTTTATTGCAAAGAAATGTGTGTGGCTATAAGGGAACTGGAAATGTCATAGAAGTGCTGGGAGAAATAGCATTCAAGCTCCATGGTGGCTCTAGTGAGCAGGTTAAGCAGTTGCCAATTTAGCATTGAGACCGCAGATAAAATATTGCTTAGGCATTCATTGAGTTTTCATGTGTATCTTGACTTACTCCCAATCCCAAATCTGCCTTTTCTCTGTGCTTTGCTTTCATAGTTCCTTTGAAGTCAGCCATGCATGCCAAGTTACCTCATCAATCATTTACCAGACACGAACTGGCTGCTTCTAGGTTATGTGCCCACTTCTGGACTAATCACTGAGTATCTACTCACTAATTAATGAGTATATTCTTTACCCTCCCATCCTTACTTTTGCTTTTGCTCTTGGGGTCTGATGACCTTCATCCTCAGGATGGTAAGCCCAACATCCAAGGGAGCATTCACCCTTCCTCTTCTACCATCCACATTATTCTCATTTCAAACAGAATACTTTTGTTATTTTCTACTTAATATACTGACTTTTTTCCCTTTAGCCCTAGTTTTGACAATAAGATGTAGAGACATGAACAACAGGGATTAAATATGCCACATACTAAAGAGAGTTTCCAGTGATGGAGGCAGAACACATTCCCAGTCATCCTGAGAGCATGCCTGACCCTACTGTAATCAGTATTCCTCTTAATCCTGCCCCTACCCAGTCTAAGTAAGCATAAGACTGGAAATAGGCAGAAGGAGAGTCTAGAATCCCTGAAATATCCTTGAGGGGAACACAGTAGATCGTAGATCCCTGGTAAATTTAAAAACCAACCAGTGGGAAGGTCTCAAGGAATTCTCCAAGAGAATAGTTCATAGAGATTAGAATGTCTGTAAAGAGGGGAGACTGGTGTACTATTTGTAGCCAGCCATGTATTTAGGAAACTGAGTTGTTTTGCCAGAGAGAGAGATTGGGTAGGGAGAGGTGGGCTGGAAGGGGTTTGTTGACTGTCTTTTATCATTTGACATAGCAAGAATCTGAATCTTAATGGGTCAAGTACACTGAAGTAGGAGTCCAAGAAGCAAGAAGCCTGTGGGGAGTACATTGGGGATCAGAAAATATAATAGTAAGAAAGGTTTCAGGCTGGAATCCTCTAAAACAGAATAGAGCTATTGGAAGAACCCACAGAAGTGCACTTGGGAAAACTAGCATTTAAATGTTTGCCTAACAGAAGGCCATCAATGGCTAGTAGGTGTTTGTTCACTGAACTCAAGTGACAGGCACAGGGCTGTGTTGTTCCCCACTCTCTGCTTGCTTTCCCCAATACACTGGAGAGATTAGGCTATGAAGGTGTCTTTCTACCCCAAGCAACAGAAGTAAGCATAGGGGGAGAGAAGAGTTAAGTCACATGTGAGGGTAAGTTTGTAAACTGGGTTGATTTTTTAATAACTAGAAGTGACCATAGCAATGTAGTTTTGTACTAAAATATTATCAAGTAATCTTGTTTGATTTTTCTTCCCATCCTATGATGCCAATCTTATCCCCCTATATTCTTCTGATAGAACGGCTATGGTAAATTGTCAAGAGGTATTTTGGGCTAGGTTGGGGCTACTTTGTCTAAAAATAAGAAAAGGATTCCACTCTTATCTAGACATATTAGAACCCAAGATACACTACTCCTTTCTTATTTAGACAGATGTGCTTGAAGAAAATCTACACGTAAACACAACACATAAACAGTTCCTCTTTCATCTATTTTATGTAAAATAGATGCTTTTATGATGGCAACAACAAAGCCTTATTGCTTTAGGATATGTTCATAGAGCCACTGATTCTGGAATTTCAAGCTTTTTGGGTTAAAAAGAACTTTAGAGGTAAGTTGACACATCTCTGTAGATCACTTCTAATAAATCCCCCAACCCCTACATAAAACTCAGGGCTTTTCTGCTTGAAAAGTCATCCATGAGCCAAAATTAACTATTATTGTCAAAGTCACTATTAAAATTCCTATCCACTCAAGACAAAATAAAGTCCACTGTCTTTCTTTTAGGACCTCTATTAGATAGGTGTCGTAATATCAATAGAGTTGAAATCTTTTGATTAAAGGGTCCTCAGTCTCTTAACTACTATATAAATTTTAAAATGAAGATGCTGGCTAAATTTAATAAAGCCATTCCTTTGTAAAAGAATGGTAGTTGGCCAAAATAAAGTAAGAACATTCAGGAAATGTTGGAGGAGCTTTCTTTAGCTGTAAGTTAGTAATTTATCGGCCATTTTGGCTGGCTGACTGGTAACAGTCCTTGGGAATCTGCCTGAGGGTCAATTGCTCTGTAATGTTTCAGTTCTCCCAATTAATTCCCCTTCCCCTTCCAAACCCACATGTTTTCTGAGAGAGTAGGAGGCAATGTGTTCAGGTTCAAGAACATATTACTAATATAATTGGCTATAAGTTTATGTCTCCATAAACCACAGCACTTGATGAACAAAATATATTCCCAAATATTTGGGGAGTAGAGAAATTCCAAAATTTTCCCATGCCCATTTGTAAGAAGACAGACATGGCAATTGCTTTCCAGTCTTTGCTACCACTAGGAAAGACCTTAACAACTGTGAAACAATTAAAAATAAGTCTAATAAAAGATCATTGAAACTGTTCACTTCTAGTTTTTCCATATATAAGTAGCTGCAGGCCACAGTGGTTGTCTAACCCGTGTGCACTTGATGAGACCCTCTTCCTAGAGCACTAACCAGCCTTTGATTTGTGCATGGCTCCAATTTTTTTGGGAGGGAGTACATTTCCCCTATCTCTGGGCCATCTCTGATTTAAGTTGGTCCATCTGGAAGTCATATTACCCGAGTGTTTATATCCTGTGCCGGGCTCTCCACAAGTGACTGCATGTTTCCTGAAACCAACTATTGGCAGCTATTACACAGACATTTTCTCCTTTTTAGATACCTATAATTACACCAATTATGCCAATCATTGATGTTTATAAAGGATTTAAAATTTTGCACACCCAGAAGAGTCTGTCAGGAAGAGGCATCTAAGGCAGAGTGACACCCTACAGAAGGGGCCTGTTTGGCCAACACAAGTACTGCTGAGTCCCCAAACTGAGCACAGTATCTAAGTCCCCCCACCCCCACTGGAATAAAATTCTGTTTGGTTAAGAACCACAGAACTCAATTTAACTTAATTTCAAAGGAAAGAACAGTGTGTCCAAGTGAATGAAATTAGGCTTTCGACTTCAAACTCTCTGAACTGCCACATGAGGATAAAATGATTGGTATTCGTCTGTAGCAAGCTCCATCTTCAGATAGCATAAAAGAAGGAACCGGCAAGGACCATCCGATTAGCATGCCGATCTGGAGAACTCAGCCTTCCTGGCAGTGCCTGGCCAAGCCATACTGGAGCCTGAGGAAAAAGGAAAATGTGGGAAATACTGATTCTACCTTTATTTAAAATTTTCATTCATCATGGATTTTTTTGCTTGCATTAATTTTGATTTTTTTGAAATATTGCATAAGTATGGTGGCACACATCTTTAAGAATCCCAGCATTTGGGATACTGAGGTAGCGTCAAACTCAAGGCCAGCCTGGGATTACATAGCTAGATGCTGTCACAAATTGTATGGGAGCTGGTGTTGTAGCTTAGTGGTAGAATGCACGCTTACCATGCCTCTAAGCTCTGGGTTCAAAACCTAGCATCAATGCATATATATTTTCATTAGTATATAAAAATATATATCATTACTACATACTATATATTTCATCAAGTTCTTATTTATCTCAGTTACTGAATTTTTGGTTCCCCATTACATTTTTTGTCCCAACCTTGAATTTCTGCTGGAAGGTTTGGTATGTGGTTTTCTGGCTCGGTACTGGCCCATACATGTGAGTGCTTTTTGTATACCTGCATTTTAGATATTTGCCATAGGCTCAGCAGCCTGCTGGGTAGCCTTTTAAAAAATTTTCCTCCTAAAACATTAGAATAATTGTCCTTAATTGTTAGTTTGCCTGAGGATTATCTAGGGTGTTGTTACAAGTGTGCATGTTCAGCCCTTGTACCTAGAAATTTGGATTTACCATGCTGAGGTGGAATTTAGACTTCTGCATGTCTATGTTTTTAAATAAACAAGCAAAAATGTTTCTGGTGTAGGTAGTTTGCAAACCACACTCGAGAAATTCATTATAAATGTTTTGAAAGCCTGTACTTCAGGGGAGAGTTATGTTTGGGGATTATACCCTGTTCCATTAAGGGCCAAGGAGGAGGGTTACTGGGAAATGGCAGCTGCCTAGGCTTAGCCACCAAAAAGTAACAATGACAAAATTACTGTCTAAGTCAATCCTATGAGAAACAGAGCAAGAGCCAGAAGCTTCAGTTCTAGTAGGCTAATAGCAATTTCTAGGAAGTAGAATTTTCTGATAATTCTGCAGACAGTAATGAAAACTGCACATGTGTAAGTACTTGGTGTCTTCAGGCAGCTAAGAAATGCAAGGAGTTACTGTTAATAGATTTACTCAATGTTTTTAGAGACACTTAACATCTAACAGAACATTACATTCCTTTACAAATCCCCATTCTGCCAATTTCTCTAAGTTTAATAGGATTATCCCCAATGGAATGCTTTAACATTATTTCTCAAATTGAGGTCTGAGGCCCATCTACTTCGTATGCAACCCATAAACCATACCTTTCCTGAAAATGTTGTCTGGAACTCCCCAAAACGCTTGTTTACAGCCTCAGGCACATGTGGACAGTTGCAGAATTATCTAAATCAAGATGGGAGGTATTTAATAACAGAAGCTAACTCTCACAGTTGTTAACTGGGCAGGTCCTGTGCATTTGTGTGAATTCTCTACCTCACTTACTTCTCACAGGGCAGGACCTTTACTCAAGTTCATGGCAGCCAAAAGGCAACAGAGGCACAATGTGGACTCTGTGGAATCACTTCACTGTGCCTAGTGGTGATGGAGGATGAGCTCCTATGAGCCCAAGACTCTTCCTCTTCAGGTAACATTCCCAACCAGCTTAATCAAAAGCCTGCATATGTCTTACCACCCCTAAACCTTTCTAAAGTTGCTCCATCTTCTTGAAGGTTGCTACCTCCAAGTGCTGCCTTAGAGCTTCCTGTTTTCCACCAAGTGGGACTTTTTTTTTCTCTTTTGTGCCAGCGAAGCCGTCAGCATCCTTACGGAACCCATCGTAGATGCCACTTCATTGGCTGATGTGAAATGATTCTGATCCTGTTTCTTCAATGGTGCATGATCACTGACCAACTTTCCAACTCAACTGGCCATACTGGCTATGGAAAAAGCATGCCATGTGTTTTTGTTGTCTTTCTACAACTAGACTGGTCCATGGCAGCTGGTTAGGGCAGTCCCACATGTGCTTCCTTTAAAAGCAAGCTGCAGAAAGAGATTTTGTTCTCACTCTTTTGTGCACTCTGAATTACACAGGGCCTACCAGCTCTCATGATACCTGCTTTACTTTTCAGTAGCTGGAAATCTTTTTAACTCCCTAATGTTTGCTTTTTGGAGACGTGGGAAGCAGCAAATGCAGAGGGTAGAATGGAAGGTGTGTGTATGTGGGGGAGAATGTCAAGGGATTTGACCTGGGAATTACAAGAATGTTGATATATTTTTTATTTTATGTTAATGTGTGAAATGAAACAAATCTTGTTTTTTCTGTCCAGACTCCCTAAACACACACACACACACACACACACACACACACACACACACACACACAGTCTCTTCTGTCATACTGTTTCTACCATTCTCCTCCTGTTGCATTGCCAAACCAGGAAGGTGATATTTTGAAAGACATTTGATCCATCTACTGGAAGAGGAAGAAAACAGGGAGATGAGATCAGGGGGATTTCTGAGAAAGAAACTCTGAAACACCAGGGACAAAAGAGTGAGTCATCAGACCAAAAACAGTCCTGAGAGCCCATCTGGCTTTGGGCTTCCCAGTTTTTGTAGGAATATTTGTAAATTTCTAAATTGGTTGGCAGTGACTTGTTCAACTGCACTTGGGCAAACAAGGTTATTTATGTGTTTCTTTACCTCTGACAATGAACATGTGTGTGGAGGTTGAAGTATTTTAGCTAGGTGTCTGAAATGAGCCTTTGAAAATCATATATGTGGTTGATAATGAAAAAGAACAAGAGGTAAAATAAGGTGGCAAACACTGGGTTACTTCTGTCCTTGTTGGTGGATCCCCTGTCCCACTGCTGTGACTGAAAATGGTAGATACTCCATTTCCAGCCTCCTTTTCTGCCAGGAGTAGCCATGTGTCCAAGAGGATGACCTAGGGCAAGTCTGCAGGGGAGGGGAAGGGAGGGAAAAGGATGTCTGAGGGCGATTTTCCTGCATGACAATGGGTGAGAGGCCACTGATGAGTGCCTATTCCTGTTTCCTTCCTGCTTTGCATGTGGAGGGTATGAGGTTTGGAGCAGCTGTGGTGGCTGCCCTGAAGTCAGGAGGGAAAGCTGAAGAGAAGCATGGAAAGGCTGACGCAGACCCTGACTGGGTGAGTTACCTAGCCCAGTCAAGAATGGCACCACCGGACTGGGGATGGTAGAGAGCTTACCTAGCATGCATAAGACCCTGAGTTCAGTCTCCATCATCACCACCACCACTACCACCACCACCACCACAACAACAACAAAAGCAGACAACAAGAAAATCACTAGCATCATTGAATCTTGTCATGGGGTTGGGGGTAAACTTGTATGGGCCAAGACACTTGTAGTCAGATGATCTATTGCTTGCAAGCAAAATCTTACCTAATAGAGATAGAGAAGAGAACTTCCCTGCAGAAAGTTAATTGACTTGCTCTGAAATAAATAAAATTACTACTAAGCTTTACCACCACTTAATGGCATCAATAGTGACATTTATTAGGCACTATGGTATACTTGTGCTTTACATATATATTGTTTTATTTAATACTAACCCTATACAATAATTATTGTCATCCCCACTTTATAGATAGGAAAATAGAGAGAGGTTAAATAATATACCCTAGATAATAGTGAATAAAAAGCAGAACTGAGGGCTGGTGGCATGGTTTAAGTGGTAGAGCACCTGCCTAGCAAGTATAAGACCCTGAGTTCAAACCCTAGTAATGCCCAAAAAAAAAAAAAGTGGAACTGAATTTAAGCTGTCTGATTTCATTCCTTAACCTTTGCATAAAGCCAGTATTTAAAGCATAACGTGTGCTTTAAGGTCATTTTTTTGAAGTCAGTACTTATGTGTATTGCTCATACAAAGTAGCATTCACAACTCTCATAATTACATTGGTCAACATGTCCATTACTCTGAGCAACGTGAATAGCAATTCATTAGATTTCAATTTGAAAGATTTCCCAGTAGATGAAGGAATGAGAGTTTGTAGAGACCGAAGTCATAGCCAGGTGTGGTGGCTAAAGCCTGTAATCCTAGCCACTTAGGAGCTAGAAATAGGGAAGATTGTGGTTCCAGGCCAGGCTGGGAGAAGAGTTCTGGAGACCATTGTCTCAACCAAAAAAAGCTGGTCATGATGGTATACACCTGTCATCCCAGCTATGTGGAAGGTATAAATAGGAGGATCAGGGTTCAGGCTGGCCTGGGTATAAAGAAAGTGAGACTCTTTCTAAAAAAATAGCTATAGCAAAAAGGGCTGGGGATGTGGTTTAGTGGTAGAGAGCCTGCCCAGCAAGTGTGAGGCCCTGAGTTCAACAGCCAGTACTGAAAAAATATAAAATAAAATAAAAAAGAAAGAAAAGAATTAAGTCACAGAGGTACATTTCATTGGTAAAGCCTGCTTTTTAATATGCATTGTGTCCTTGGTTCAATCCCATGTATAAAAGAAAAAAAAAAAAAAAGAAAAAGAAAACATAGGCCCATTTGAAGAATCATCAGATCTTAGGTTTGAGAGAAGACTTGGAGAATATCACTAGACTATGAGATGTATTGCTACAATTAGAATTTGCCTTAAATATTAATATTCATATCTACCAGATTGATAACCCTTATTTGGGAAAAAAAGGAATAGGAAGTCATAATTTTACTGAATGTATGAATGTAGTTAGGCTCCATGGTATTGCTGGTTTATTTTCTTAGTGATCACAATAGAATGAAAATACTCAATTTTTCTGGAGCTTCCTATGAAACATTCTGGTTTGTGGTTAATCTTCCTCTTCCTCTTCCCACTTGAAAAGGAGGGAGGTTTGCCCTTCTTCTCTATCTGCTGTCAGATTGCACCAAAATGCCCAGGGGCTATCCTTCTGTCATCGTCAATCTATCTTATCTCTAGGTTGGATTCCTATGAGGCCTGCAAGAGTCAAACTTGGGGAGTCACACAGGGCCAGCTGTCACCACACTCATGTTCTACTCTTTGTGGAGGAAGGACTCCTGATGGGAAAGATGGAAATATAAAAGGAAGCAAAACTCTTCTGCCTTTTCTCTAAACCAAGCAGTAGGTCTGTAAGGTTCTTTCTGTGCTTCCTTTCTGAGCCTCAGACCTCTCTGGTATCAGGGAGATGTTTCAGAGGCCTGGGGCTAAGACTTTCTGAATCTGGTTCAGGTTGGTGCCCCTCCTTCTTCTCTCATCATCCTTGCTGTATCTGCTTTCATCTTCAGGTCCTGCCCTGTTACAATCCAAGAACACCATGAGAGAAAGCTTCTTTCATGGCTCTGCTCTTTTGCTTGTCTTCCCGTTTTCTTCTTCAGCTGAGTTCTAATAATACAGTCACAAGTGATTCCAGTCTGGGGACTTCTCTGTTCTCTTGCCCTGTTTCTCATTTCGGAGGCTCTGGCCCTCTAATTGTACTCTGAGTATTTTGTAATCTGCATTCCTAATCTCTAGAAGAGTATGTTGGGCTCTATTTAGCTTTTCCTTTCTCTGTGGGGTAATTATGATTCCCACCTCCTACCCAAGTGTCAGGTTCTGTCTCTTCTATTAAAGAATTATTTTTCAGATAAGCAAACATTCAGCCCACAAAGAACATCCAATTTTTACTTTAGAAGGGAAATTAATTTATTTCAAAATTAAAATCTCAAAACGAAGGAAAAATATCCCTTATTCTTGCTTTAATTCTCTACTCTCCTTTTTACTAGAATTAGTGTAACTGTGTTCCTCTTAAAGTGTTATAATTTATAATTGTGCGTCAAAAATCATGCATAGTTGTGTTGATCTAATTTAAATACTTTGAAACAAATATTTTTCTATTCTTTAAAAATTCCATAGACACAAGAGCTGGTGGAGCGGCTCAAGTAGTAGAGTGCCTGACTTATAAGTATGAGGTCCTGAATTCGAACCCCCATACCACAACAACAGAAAAAAACCAATGGACACAAAATGTTGATGTTTATGTGTCTCTTATTATTAGGTATAAGTGGCTCTTTGAAAAATTATATTATCGTTGGGCAACAGTGGCTTATGCCTATAATCCTCGCTACTCAGGAGGCAGAAATCAGGAGGATCATGGTTCCAGGCCAGCCTGGTCAAATAGTTCATGAGACCCTATCTCAAAAAAACCCTTCACAAAAAGGGCTGGTGGAGCTGCGCAAGGTGTAGGCCCTGAGTTCAAACCCTAGCACTGCAAAAAATAAAATATATAATCTTGCTAGATGTGGTGGCTCTCAACTGTAGTCCCAGCTACTCAGGAGGCTGAGGCAGGAGAATCAATTGCATCCAGGAATAAGAGACTAGTCTAGTTAACAAAATGAGATCCTATTTCAAAAAAAACAAATAAAAAACTATTATATTAACTGTACAATAGCCCAAAATCACATTTATTTTTACGAATCAAAATTTTATTGTTTCCTTTTTTTAAATGTAAGCATTTTTCTACCCTAATTTATCCAGGTAGCTCTTACTATCTTTGAGTTGGAACCGGGTAGCCTTTCCAACTCTCTTTTTTATTTTACATATTTATTTATTTATTGGTAGTACTAGGGATTAAACCCAGGGCCTCCCACATGCTAGGCAAGCACTGTATACTGAGTTAAATACATCCCCAGCCCTTCCACACTCTTTTTTTTTTTAACCTTCCACTCTCTCAGGAGAAACTTATTTTGACTATGTGGTTCATGAAAATGGTGTGACTAAAACTCCCTTTGTTATTAAGTTCCAAGTGAAATGCTTATTCTTCAAGATCCAAAAGGATAGTCTGGCAGAGCATAATGCACTGTGTGTGTGTGTGTGTGTGTGTGTGTGTGTGTGTGTGTGAAGTCGATTCTCAACACCAAAAGGAAGCAAACACCCTGTTAAAAATGGGTTTAATTATAAAGGTCACTTATTGAATCCAGCAAGACATTAGGAGCAGTTTCTGGTTGACTGAACAGCTGTGCACTGTCATGAAGTACCCAGTGCCTCCTTGCTGCTCTGTCATCATCAGAATGAACTGAGAGATACCCAGCAACTCTGGGTATCTTAGGCTCACTAAATTCTCAGAAATAGGATGGGAAGAAGGGGAATTTTCCTTTTTTCTGTCATTTCTCTTTGTGTCCTCTCTCTCTCTCTCTAATCAGAGAGGAAAATTTCCCCTAAATATTTCCCATACATACATACACGTATGTCTACTTTTTATGTCTTCCATACATATATTTTCAATACAATTGAAATTTGCAAACAGGCTACAATTTAAGTAGTGTCATAGAACATTATTGTGGCAAGAAAAAGCAATTTTACTTGTACGTATTTTTTTTAAAAATTAGATAAGAAAACTAATAAAGAAATCTCTGAAACAATGCAGGAGGTGAGCATCATTATTTCTTTGATTTAGGTATACTTGACACATCGTAAGTAAAAACCTAACATAGTGTGACTGACCTATGTCAGTCACACTTACATAGTGTGACTATGTAATAAGAGGTTAATTCTAACCTCTTATATCCACATTTTAAAAAGTTAACTCTATTAAAATAATATTCTAAAGTACATATACATGTAGTAGACAATAGAACATTTCAAATATCATTGGAAATATAATTTCAAAATGTCAGAATTGAAATTACAATCTAAATTTCTTCTACTTACATTCCACATCAACCGTATTAACTGGCTTGAGTTAACGATAGCTTTTGCATATAAGCCTAGCTTTAACCCAATGCAGCAGCAAACCCATCTTACAGATGAGGCTGTTTGAGCATGAAAATTAATATATTATGAAAATTATAATTAAGAAAAGGGTGGGGGACTGGAGGTATGGCTCAAGCAGTAGAACCCCTGCCCTAGTGAGCATGAAGCCCCAAGGTCAAACCCCAATACTGCGCTACACAAGAAAAGTGTACATACATTTTTTTTAAATTTAATTGCCAAAGTAAATGAAAAAAAACAGTGTAAGCATTACAATTGCTGCAAACCTTTTAGCAAATAAGAGTTATAGATGATATATTTTGCTTCGTTCAAGAAATGCTATCGGATAAGAACTTTCTTCTGGCATCCATTCCTACCACTTGGCCGACCCAACTCTTCCCAAACTAGTCAATGTCATCTTTGTTGCTAAATCCACTGTGTGTGTTCAGTCTTTGTCTGACTGGCCCTGTCTGAAGCATTAGAAACTGATAATTATGTCCCCTTTCTTGACACCATATATTCCTAGTTTTCCATTTCTCTCTGCTTCTCTTGGCTTTTCTGCTGTTAACCACTCAGTAAATATTGCTGGTCTATGGTTCTCTCTTCCCACCTTACCTTCTCCAGTGAGGAAGAATACCCAACCAATATGCTCTTATTCACCTCCTTCGTTTTAAAAATTATATATAAATTGTAGACTTCTGGAGTCTGTCTTTAGTGTTCTTGCCTCCCTACTGAGCTCTGGAACAACTAAAAAGCTCCATTCCAATGTCCAATGTGGATCTCAAACTCACATGTCTCAACATGAACTCTGCTTGCCCTCAAGACTGCTTTTTCTCGAATAAGAATGAATGACGCTGTTTGATGAATGACACTACTGTGTGGGCAATGAAAGGGACTCATGCTAGATTGTTTCTTCAGCTCTCTTTGCCCCAAGTCCAGTTGCTCAAGAAGTCTTCTCCATCTGACTTTTTCTATGTCTCTGGAATTTGTCTCTTTCCCTCAATTCCTTCTGTTGCTACCATAGAACCTTATTAACATTTTCTAGCTGAGATGTTGTGACAGTGATCTAGCTGTTCTCTCTGCCTAGTCTTGTTCAGCTTCAGTTCACTCATCGCACTGTCCCCAGCATGACCTATGTAAAATACAAATCCAGGGCTGGGAGTGTAGCTCAATGGCAGTGCATATGCTTAGCAAGTGTGAATCCCTGAGTTCAACCCCCAGCACCAGCATAAGGTAAGGTAAAATAAAATGATTAAATAAAATAGTACAAATCCACCCCTTCACTCCCCTGAGTGAAACCCTTTAACGCCTCATGTCCCCTTCAGGAGAGTTTAAATACTGCAACATGGACCACAGTAGCCCTGGGAATGGCCCTGACTCAACTCCCCGGAAGTTAAGTGTTGTGACCTCTTCCGCCTTCTTTATTCCCAACCTCTACTTCTATGTTGGCAGTACTCAAGTATTTTCTGTTACCAGAATACACCATGTTTCCTCTCTTCTGTGCTCCTGGAGATACTTTTCTGGCTCCCTGATGTCATCTGTTTCCAGTTCTTCATCTGGCTAACTCTCTTCCTTTACAGCAGAGCCTTCCCTCTTATGGGAGGCCTTCCCATATGAGTCTGCTTTGGACCACCTCTGATGCAAACCATATTAATATTAAGACCACTCTTTTACAAACACCTATTTGCCTGTCTTTTTTACTTGCCTTAAGAGACTTGCCCTTCTGGTCCTTGAAAGCTCCCACCTTGTGGAGAACTATTATCTAATACATGCTCACTGAGTATATCATACTTGAAACAACTGGTTAAGACAGTAAATAAGTTCAGTATTGTTGTAGAAAAAGGAAAAATTAATGGTATATACAAATGACTACTCAAAGTCTTATTTTGGTAGCAAGTATGGATCTTTTGATTGTAGTAGAACACAATATTTAGCTTTTCTGTTTGTTTCTTTAATTGAGTAATAATGTTTATTGAGGTGAAATAACCCAGATGTTGGGCCCAGATCTGTCCTCAAACTCCAAGCTGAAGTTTCTCTAGTTGTTTGTCCTTAGATAAATTATTTACACTACAGAAACTCATTTTCCTCATCTGCTAAATGAGGATTAAATTCACCTTAGAAGTGAGTAGTGAATGTTAAATAAGAGACTGATAAAAAGTATGTAGATATAGTGTTTAGTAAATATTATCTTTCCCTTCTTTTACTCACTTATTAACCTAATAGGTTAATAAATTGTGTCATTTTCATATGAAGGAAACATATTTGAATAATATGGATTATAGGATATAAATATCTAAAAATTAGATGAATTTGTTTAATCCTTTAATTATGGTAGTTTATAAGTTGTGGAAATCCTCATTTTATAGCAATTAATATTTTACAAATTATTTTATCAGTATCATAGAAGAATTAGCTATAATTTTCCTGATTATTTTAATAAGAAGTCTATTAGCTAGCACATTAATAAAAGTGGCCTAATTTCATTCCCTTTTTGAAAGCATTTTAAGTATACTAAATAATGTATAAGTGTACAGAGTTAAAGTAAATCCAAATGATAATCCACATACTGAAAATTACTATGTGGAAAGTTATAGATTTTATAACTTATTTCTTTGTTATTGCAAATAACATAAAACACTATTGATAATTCTGAAAGTAAATTAATTAGTGTGGGAAACTGGATTAAAAGAGACTATAATTCAGATTTTACTAAAATAAGTCTTCAAGCAAATAGACTAAATCTATGCAGCAAATTGGACAATTTAACTAGAAATATGTTGTTACTGTTTTTGTGGTACCATAGGTTGAACTCAGGGCCTCAAGCATGACAGGCAGGTGCTGTGTTACTGAGCTACACCCCCATCCCCAAAATGTTCTGTAGACACTTAAGATGAGTTTCTTAAAGTTTTCCTAAAGTCGTCTCTGACCTTTCTTAGGGTAAATAATTGCTTGACTTGAAAGCCTTGGCAGAAGAAGCAAGACTCCTAGTCCTGATTCCTCTCACTTTATGAGTTCTTTCACCCACGGATCTCTAGCAGGTTAAACAGGCTACACTTGGCTTCTTTTCACAAGATATGACTAATTACTTTAAATTGCTATGGTTTATTAAGTGAAATCCAAAGTAGCTTCTGTGCCTACCTGACATTTCGTTAATGAGCACAGTGGTACCTCTAGGAGATTAATGGACCTTTGATAAAGGGGTAGTTTAATTGGCAAAATAGCATATCTGGATTTCATTGGGAAAAGGGTGAGATAATCCATATATTTGAATGCAATTTAAGGTAATTACATTGTAATTTTGGTTATTGCCAAAAGATGGTTTGCCATTTGAAGTAAGAACTGAAGGTTAACTAATATAATCTATGTAATCAAAATCTATTAACAGATATTAATTAATACCTACTATGTTCAAGGCTCAGGAGTAGGTATTATCACAGTTACAAAGAAATATAGGATTTAGTGTCTATTCTTAAGTACCACACACTATAATAAATACATCCATTGGCAAATGTATATGTATACATGTTCACACCCTGCGTGCTTCCATAGATCTTACATTTTAGTAATCAGACTTTTACTTAATAGGGCATTGTGTTGGTAAGACCAAGAAAAATTAAACAGAAGTTATCATTTCATTTATAGGGCTTTTTTTTAAAAAAGGGAAATAAGGGCATTGAGTTAAAAATAAGTAAAAGGCAGCATATGATGAAGTCAAATAATAATCTTTTATGTTTGCATAATGATTTAAAAATGCTTTCCTATGTGTCCTCTATTAAAATTATTCTTCTTAGTCCTGCTTTCCGGTTAAGCTACAAATCTACTTCCCCTTTTTTCAGTAGCTCAGATTGCCTGAAACTCTGATCTATACTTATGTCCCTACCATTTCACCTTTTTTTAACCTCAGAATCTACTGTAATACCATTTTCTCCTCCTAACTTCCCAAAGCTTTTCTCCCATTAGCCAAATTTATGGCCCCTTTTGATTTTCTTCCTCCTGATCTCTTTGTCATGAGACCAGAAACTAGTCTTTCTCTGACTTCCCTGACTACTACTTCCATCTCCTTTATGAGGGGCTGAAGGAATTACTTAGTGCAGTATTCTCCAAAGTCATAGGTGTTCTGTGGTGCACTTGAGATAACTTACACAGAGGTAGGAGTAGCTGCTGAAGGACACCACGAAGGACAGAAGGAAGGAGGTGTGGGTGTGGGGTGAAAACTTTAGCAAAGTAAGGGACTGGAGGTGTAGCTTAGTGGTAGAGTGCCATGTGCTCTGCTCTGGGTTAAACCCCTGGCACATCCCCCACCCCCTCCAAAGAAGAAAAAGAATGGGGAAAGGAAAGGGTGGAGGTTTCTCTGGCTGACACCAGGCCTTCAACGGAGGATCTCTTTGCATGTTCTTTAACACTAGTCTCAGATTTCCTCCTCAGGTTTCTCTGAAATCTATGATCTGAGCTGCCCAAAGTCAAAGGGCTTGAGGAAGGCTCATGCTATACTAAATTTGGGATTAAGTGGTTGGAAAGGACCTGGGAGTTGTAGCTTTGGGTTTCTACTCAGCAGTCACCAAAAGGATGAGATCAAGAGTGGCTCTGACTCAAGTGGTAGAGGGTTTGTCTAGCATATACCAGGCCCTCCACTCAGTCCCCAAGGTGACACACACACACACACACACACACCCACACACACACACAGAGAGAGAGAGAGAGAGAGAGAGAGAGAGAGAGAGAGAGAGAGACAGAGACAGAGAGGAGACTCTAGAGCGCCTTGGGCTTGAATTTACCTCTGCCTCTTTCTAGGCTATGAAACCAGAGGAAATTTTCTCATGCCAAAGCCAAGGAGGTTTTCCTGCTTCTCTTTCACCTTGAATCTTCCCACATGCATCAGAAGGTCCAGTTTGCTGTGTCCTCAAATCCGTATTTTCTCTGCATCTCTAGTCCTGCCATTCTCACCCAGGCCACCATCTCTTCTGGTTGAGACAATACCCAGAGGCTCCTTGACTTTCAACAGGGTTACATCTGGAAAAACCTGTAGTAAGTTGAAATTATTGTAAATTGAAAATATCCTAGTTAGCAGCACAGAACACTGAAGAGCATGTGTTGTTTCTCCTCTTTATGTCTGTGCAAATGGGAGTTACTGCTTGGTGCTCCTGTCCAGCATTGGAGAGAAGATCAGACAACAGGAAAAGATTCAAGGTCAAAACTTGAAGTATGATACATACTGAATGTAAATCATTTCCCATAATTGTAATGTCAGAAAGTAAAACCCTAAAAAAAAAAAAAAAAACCCAAAATTTAGTAAATTGAATCATCTTAACTTGGGACCTTCTGTATAAGCTTTTAACTGAATCTTTTTCCCTTTTTGCCCTCCTCCTCTTTATTTTTTTAAAGTACTTTATTCTTCACACAGTATCCAAAGGATTTTTTTTTTTTTTTTTTTTTTGGTGTAGGAGAAGGAACCCAGGGCTTCATGCATGTTACCTTGTACCCTGCCACTGAACTATACCACCGGCTCAGAAGGATATTTTTGGAATGAAATCATACTATGTCACTCCTCTAATTAAAACCCTCCAAATGTTTTCCATTGCACAGAATAAATTCCAAACTCCTCGACATAGCTACAGGGCCTTATATGACACTGATTGTAGCCTTCCCCATTGCTCAGAAGAGTCCAGATATACATTGTTTGTTCCCTGGGACATGCCAAGCTTGTTCTTTTCTTAAGGGCTTTCTGAGGCCTGAAGTGTTCCTTCTCAGTGTTCACAATGCTAATTGGGCTTAGTATCCCTTCTCAGACAGGCCTTCGTTAACCATTTTCTATTTTGCTTTGTAGCTTACCCCTACTAGAAATCATCTTGTTTATCCCCTTTGCCCAGCCAGCACAAGAACACAAATGACTTGACTGTTTCTTTTCTGTTTGTCTTTGCTCTCCCAAAGCACACAGTGCATAGTCAACAAATATTTACTATTAGTTGAATGATGTCACCATATCTCTTTGAGCATCAAGTCACATTATTTGAGAATAAATTAAATTTCATATATATGAATATATTATATAGTATATAATCTCATTTAGTATATATAATATATAATCTTATTTCCTATATCTCTATGTATTATTTCTTAATCTAGTAATACGTAAAATTATATTAAATGTACATATATAAAATGAGATTATATAATTGAGATACATAAATATACTCCTCACATATATGTAATTAGTGTATATATAGCCACATATGTTTATAAAACTCAACAAAGTGCCTAGTCCACATTCAGAGTGCACTAAAGGGCAGATGTTATGCTTTGCATGTATAAAACATAGTAACTTTAAGATACTGGAGGCAAGTTCAAATTCTAAAACTTACATCTATTTTGCTAATAATACTTAATGAAAAAGCTGTTAGTTTCTTCAGAAATTTCAACTGAAGAATTTGTTGAGAACAGTTTCAAAATTACGAAGAGGCCACTTGATAAGAAGTCTTCATAAATATTTTCTGAAACCATATAGCAGTGATTTGGAGCAAGGAAACGCTTAGTAAGTTACTTTCCAGAGTACTTATCAAATAACCTGACCAACTCAAATGATTCAAGAGTTCACTTCAGAAGACTACCAAAAAAAAATTGTCAAACAAATGCTTACATTGATTTGATCAGAAATTAACATCTCAGAATCCAGTCTTTTTTAAGAAGGCCATTAAATAGCTTTTGGATATTCAGTTCATCTTTAAAAGTCTTGAACTGAGAAATACTGAACTTAATATCTATTTTCAATTGAGAAGAAAAGCATTATTTTTGCAGTGCTAGAGATTGAACCCAGGCCTCATGAATGCTAGGCAAGTGCTCTGCCACTGAGTTACATTTTCAGCCCTATACTTTTGAGTAGCCCCAGCTACCCCCAAACTATCCTTTTCTTTTTATTTTCAAATGTTTGCTTTTGCAAGCCAATTAAGCTTTTTATTATTTGAATGTGTATATTTTACCATTTCTTTTCTTTTTTAAAATTTGTGGTGCTGGAGATGGAGCCCAGGGCCTCACTCATGCTAAGCATGTGCTCTTCCACTGACTTGTACCTCTAGCCCTATATTAGTTTTAAAATTGAGTAGCGTTTCTTTGTTTTCATGGTATTTGACCTAATAATCATTTTCTATTTGTAACAGTGACACATGACTTCTGGTGGTGATATACTTTGATTTTTAAAAGCAATCTTGTTTAAAAGAAGGTATTGAATAAATGGTAATGGTGGCGATCAGATTGGCAGAACCATGAGAGTGATAAGTGGTTACTGAAGTTTGAGAAAGAGAGGTCTTGAGTACTACTTCTATCTGTGATGAAGGACCAGTTCAGTATTTTATTTTTCTTTCTTGTTTTTTGGGGGGTAGAACTGGGTTTGAACTCAGAGCGTCATGCTTGCAAAGTGGGCACTCTACCACTTGAGTCACTTCTTCAGGCCACTTTGGTATTTTAACTTTCATTCCATTGCAGGATATTCCTTTAATGTTAACATACAATAAAAATGAGTCACTAGAACAAATGAAAGCTGAAAAATCAATGATATTGCAAGGAAAAATTTCAATATTAAGTGATTAGATTCCATATACATAAAGTAACCGTCAAAATGCTATACAAGTTTTAAACAATTAGTCTCAATTCTGAACTGACCCCTGTGTACCAGTGATAGTCTGCAGAGCAGCGGTCGATCCATGGACCAGACATTGAGTAACATAGCCCAGAGAAGGGGCACAGAATGGAGAAAGGGCAGTTTGCAAGGGGTGGAATGCAGGAAGGGCAATTTCAAAGCCTCCTTTTCCAAATCTTCACGTGCATTTAGTTACTAATTCCCATTCATCTCTTCCCTCCATTTCTGCTGCCTGAGGTTAGGCCTGCCCTTATGAATTGAGGGCAAGAGTATGACTTTATAGAAGTGTTTTCTCGTGAAGTTGTTTTTTTAAAAAATGAGACTCACCAAGGATTACTGAGTAATTATCCAGTGGCTGTCTGTCCTGTAGGTAGTTTAAAATCTCTTCGAAGGTAGATCTGTAAAAGCCTTCTTTTTCGAATTTAATACCAAGAAATATTCTCTTCTAAAGAATCAATATGCTTCCTTCTATTCCTTTAATCTAACAATGACCATTACGTAATACCTCCTGTTATATACTTCATAGTCTGTCTGTGGGGAAAGACAAGGATAGAATTAATATAAAATCACAGCAATTATACTGGTATTTTAGATGTTTATGTTCCTCTTCTTTTACATAATTTCAGGTTCTTATTGAGCCCCCACCCCAAAAAAATAGCCATTAGAAAATCAAGGATATGGCTTAAAAAAAAAAAAAAACCAACACCTTTTATTCTATTCAAGTAGCAAAGATGAAAAACCTTAGCTTTAAGAATAGAATCAAGCTGGGGATATAGCTTAGTGGTAGAGCACTTACTTAGCATATGCGAGGCCTAGAATTCTGTCCCCAGCACAACAGCAAAAAAGAGAATTAGTAGACAATGAACTGAAAACCACCCATTATCTTTCCTATTTTTGCATACCTCTGCTGTCTCCTATGAGTTTGGAGTGAAGGGCTACCAAGCTAGAGAGCGAAGTGTTTGTGTGTATGTGTGTGCTGGTATGGAATTTAACTCTTCCTCCGAGACTGAAACAGTTAACAAGAAGGCTCATGATGCACAATTGTGCATATATTTTCTGGTCATTGTTGGTGGACTGTTGGAAGTGGACATAAATTTGTTCAGGATATGAAGTAGGCATGAATCATCACATTATTGTGTAAGGGTTGTCTGTCCTAGATCCCAGAGACATGCTGTTGTTTGTCTGTTCCACTAGAGAGGAAGGAGACGTGAAGTGGATTGTATGACACTATGATTACTGGTCATAGGGAAGGAGTAGAAGCTATAGTGTCATCTCAAGGGCATCTTAGTAAAAGTGGAGAGAACAAGATTTGGAAATACCAGGAAGCAAACTTTTTGACAAAAGTTAGCTTAAACCCTCTGCCTCTAGGTACATGCCTTTTTAGGTTTTGTTTTGTTTCCTTAATGACTTTAATTTGCCATACATTCTTGTGAGAAATCCAATGTGTCTTTAATTTTTTAGTGTTCTCTGTATAATAGCTGCCCATCTCATAAGGAGACCAGTTTGAGCCAATGGACTGATGGTGAATTATGGTGTCAGGGAGATTGGTGAGGCATAGAAAAGTGGAGAAATACCATGATTTTGCACACTGAATTGATATTTGCATTTGTCAATCATCATGAATACTCACTGAGAGTTAGGAGTACATTGTGACACCAAAAAATATCATCCTGTATTAGTGAAGTAATAATCATTGGTCTGAGAAGTCTTCAGTGCGTTGCTTAGTTGATGAGGAGATCAACTTAGTTGATGAGAGGGGAAATGAATTCCCGAAATATTTTACCCTAGATGAAAGCTATGGCTGTTTACTCATCTAAAAAATGCCAACAATAATGCATTTAAGACATTCATATAAAGGTTATTTTAGGGTATTATGTGTGAATTCTTGCTGCATGGAATTCCCATTTTTACTGGAACGAGCTTTAACAAGAAAACCGTGACTAAAATAGTGGTTTACCTATGATGAATGAGGTAAGGATGAATGGGATAACATCTATCAGTTGCCTTTAAGGGAAGAAAATCTTCTCTAGTTATAGTAAGAATTTCTGGAACAGAGCTACAAAAACATACCAAGAAATTCTGACCATTAAGCCAAACATTCTGTTTTATAATTTTAAAAAATATGATAAAGGGCAATGAGCTTATCAAAATAGCAATGCTGTTTGCTGCAAACAAAACAAAACACAGCAGTGCAGCCTTGGCAGAGAACTTAAGTGAAATAGGAAAAAAAAAGTACCTGCTCATTATGTCATACATGAGAAACTCTCACAAATATTAAGAATACATCTTGTTCAAACCCCAGTCCCACCACAGAAAAAAACTTATGGAACTAGAATACATTCATATTTTGGAAATAATTTAAATGTGGTACCTTTAAACACTTATAACTCCCAGAATATTTCCATTGTCAGAGTGTTTCTATTGTCTAGATCAATATTAGATGAAAGCTGATGCTTCTACTATTAGAATTTAATTTTAAAGAATTATATGATTCGAGCAATGGGGTGTGGTGGCTCAAGCCTGTAATCCTAGCTACTCAGGAGGCAGAGATCTGGATCTGGAGGATCACAGTTCAAAGCCAGCCCAAGCAAAATATTCATGAGATTCCTATCTCAGCCAATGGCTGGGTGCCACCAGTGGTGGGAGCCTGTTATCCCAGCTACATGCAGAAACACAAATAGGAGAATCAAAGGCAGGCCAGCCCTGGCATAAAGCAAGATGCTTCCTCAAAAATAACCAACGCTAAAAGGGCTAACAGAGTGGTTCAAGTGGTAGAGCACCTACCTAGTAAGCGTGAGGCCCTGAGTACCACCAAAAAAAAAAGAAAACTAATATGCAATTTGAATGCTAAAAATAGCAACACAATACTAATAGTCCCTTCTGGGCATAATGAGAACTACTCTTAGTTTATATTAATAACATTGCTATTATGTATTGGAAGATATAGATGGATATATTCCTTTCAAGCCAAATAATTACTGTGGGAGTCACATTTTAAGTTAACTAATTTATACCTTAACATTCGTTTGATTGCCCAGATATTCTAGTATAAAATATTTAGTCACTGGGAAATTAAGAATCCCAAAAGAAATTGTTTCCTTTTTTATATTCCATGTTTTCTGGATGGTTTCTTTCTCAGATGAAATATTTGAAAGGCAGAAGAGAAAGTAAGAACTTTCTCTATAAATGAATCCTAGTGTTTCCAGTGAAGTTTTAAAAAACACTTCAGTAGTTTTCCTTTCATGTATCCATGTAGCCTAGCAACAGAGGAGAGAGTATAAGCAACCAACCTCACAATCAGTAGGAATCAGATTGGGAAGCTAGTGTTGCTGGGGATTGAGTATTGTGAATACTAGCCAAGAGCTCTACCACTGAGCTACATCTTCAGCTTCTGGAGAGTAAAGTCTTTCATATCAGCTTTGCAAGTGTTTTTTCTAGTCACGTTTGATGTTGCAGCATCATGGACCATTAATATCTTCATAAAATTGGCTGACTCCCTAGTCCCTGTCTCTTGCTAATATAAGAACATCTGGCCCCAAGATCCTTTGGCTATTTGCAAACATGGGCTTTAGCTTCTAGCAAGTTTGTCCTTCCTTTTCCCCTGAGTCTCAGTGTATTAAGTCCAAATAATCTTTATTTCCAACAAAGCAGCTGGGATGGGAAGTACACACCTAAAGACTGAGACGGCAGGATCACTTGAGCCTAGGTGTTTGAGAGCAGCCTGGGTAGCACCATAAGACTCAGTCTCAAAAAAGAAAAAAAATTTAGTCGGAAAGCTCTCGAGCTACCTTTTTTCTCGCCTCAATACCTTGGATCCCATCAGTCTACATCCTCATACCCAATTGTAATTAAGCAAGAGAAGTTTCTAAACAAGACAGTTCCTTCCCCCAATCCATTTGTCCTCATGTATGAACAGCCATACATGCTGAAATGAAATCCCATGTCCTCTCATCTTTCCTTCCTTCATAGCTCTGTGTAGGACATTAGCACAATATTGAAAAGAAACTTTGAGATTGGTATCTCATCTTTTTTCCTGACCTTCAAGAAAAAAAGGTCTGGCTATTCCACCATTATGTATGATGTTAGCTACAGTTTTTTTTTTTTTTTATTTTATAAGATATCTTTTATCATATTAAGGAAGGGCCATACCACTCCTCATTTGCTAAGTTGTTTTATCACTAGCAGATCTAGAATTTTAGTAATTGTTTTCCTGAAATTATTGAAGACCATCTGATGACTTTCAACCTTTAACTTGTTATTTTGTCAAATAATTCTAATAGATTTTCTCCTGCTAAATGATTCATGTATCCTTGGGGTATGCCATGCCCATTCATGATTTATTACTTTGTAAAATACAGTGATTACATTTTATAATATTTCATTAGGATTTTAGATCTATGTCAACAAATGAGATCAAACTATAGTTTTTATTACATTGTTCGTTGTCAGTTTGGGTATTAAGGCAATATTAGTTTCATAAAATAAAATAGGAGACTTGCTCATTTTTTTTAGTTTCCACTATTGGAATAGTTTATAAAGATAGAGATTATCTTTTTCTTCCCTTTGATTTAGTAAAAACTCACTATGAAATTGTTTGCCTCTGGCCATTTTTATCAATAAATTTATGTTTACTGATTCTATTTCTTTAATGATTACAGAAATTCAGGACTTCTCTTTCTTGAATCAACTTTGATATGTTCTATTTTTAAATGATTTTAAATTTCATATTTTTCAAATTAATTGGTATGAAATTGTTCACAATATTTTCTCATGGCTAAACAGAAGACATATCTAGATATATGTAAATAAATATAAATACTGTCTTTTTTCTTGTATCAGTGCTGTCAAGATCTTTCTACATTGATTCTCTAAAATGTCTTTGTTTTCCATTGCACTAATATTTGTTTTATATATATTATATGCTGCCTTAGTCTCTGTGTCCTTTTGTTATGTCTTTGCTACTGTTTGAAGTTCTCTCTTTCACTCTGGTATGTTGAAACTTCCCTTGAATTCTTTGCAGCCTACACACACACACACACACACACACACACCCACACACACACACACGTCTGTGTGCATGTGTAGTATTTCTGTTTGTAACGGAGGAAGGATGATCTACAGAATCTCAGTTTGCCTGTCCAACAAATTATTGTAAGTTCAAGATCATCTGTCTAAAGAATAGTTGCTATTGTAGCCACCCCAGAGTGATTTTTCCATGTTGCTTTGTGCTTGGTTATTGTGAGGTGTGAAAGGCTGCCAGGACCATGACATTTAACTCATGTGCACATGAAAATGAAGGTACAGTTGATAATAGGAAGAAAAGACAATTTAGATTCTTAGAATTTTAATGGAACAAAAGTCTCTCTGAGAAGGATTTCCAGATTTACGAGTTCAAATTTAAAATGTGTAAAGAAAAGATTTAGCAAAATCAAGCAGGGCACACTGATAGATACTTCAGAAAATGGTCCTAGCAGATCAGTCATTCCCTTTGGTTTCTGCAGGTGAAAAGACAGGCCTATTTGACTCCTCTCACTGCACATTAATAAGGATTTCCTTGGAAATACAAATGTCATTCTAAAAAATTGTATGAAGAACTGGGGAATATAGCTCAGTGCCTACCATGTTCAAGGCCCAGGGTTCAATCCTCAGTATTGCCAAAAAACCAGAAAAGAAAACCCACAAATTATATGAAGATTTTAATGTATATATATATATATATATATATATATATATATATGAAACCACAGAGTACTGATTAATTCTGACTTAGGTCTAAGGTTTTGTGAGCAAAAGGTACTCACTGCCTTTAAGTTCATAAGTGTCTAAGACCTCATGTTCAATGTTATATTTATTACTTTCAAGTAGTAAAGATGTTTTCAGTTGATGTAATCATGATAACAGATGCTTAGTGTATTCTTTTGCTTATTCAGTTAATATATATTTTAAGTAATCTTTTTCTGACACGTAAGTTTTGAAAACCAAAGTTCACTGGTTTTTGAACATAGTTTATACTCCACATTTTATACCATATTTCATGTGCTAATATTATTTTTTAAACACCAGCCTATTTTGAAATTAATGTTTCTCAATTATTCTAATATTATTACTATTATTATGGAACAGGTCAAGTCCCAGGAAGTCCTTTTATTTTAAACTTGATTTCAAGGATTTTGTTTTACCCTGGAATCTGTGAACTGTGTATTGGCATATTGGGGTAAGTCTGAAAGACATCAACACCCAGGAACCAGTTGCTCATGCAGGTAATTTACTGGGGAGGCTGAGATTGGGAGGATAACAGTTTGAGGCCAGCCCAGGCAGAAAAGTTTGTGATACCCCCATCTCAATGGAATAAAGCTTGGCATGGTGTTATGCACTTGTCATTCTAGCATTATGGGAAGTGTAAAATAGAGAATCCAAGTCAGCTGGGGCAAAAAATGAGACCCTGTCTCCAAAATAACCAGGGCAAAAAGGACTGGAGGTGTGGCTCAAGTGGTGCCTTGCAAGCACAAGCCCTGACTTCAAACCCCAATATCACAAAAGACCCCAACACAGGGTCTAGAACAGATGTGAAATACTAATAAGGAACGTCATTCCTTAGGTTGGGATATTACACAGGCTTACCATCACCAGGAGGTTACATGAGTAGATTTCTCAGCTTGCTTCTGAATTTTCTGACTTATAATTAACCCACCATCCATCCCTTTTAGTTCCTTCTCTTTTCCCTGACATGGAATTATAGTCTAGAGCTAAACATTGAAGTAACATTTTACAGAAAGATAAAGATTGAATACTATACTGTTGGTTTATACTTTAGGATGATTTTAGGGGTCTTAGCATAGAAATGAAAAAATAGATGGGAATTCAAGTGAGCACAACTGGGTTTGAAGTCTCATTTTGTCTTACTGTTGTGTAAGCTTGAACACACTTAGTGCTTTAGTTTAGATCAGGAATGTCTCCCAAAGGCACATGTGTTAGAGGTTGGTCTCCAGGGTGAAGCTATACTTAGTCCCCAGGGTGAAGCTATAGGGAGGAGGTAAAACCTTTAAGAGATGGGGCCAAGTGAGAGATCTTATTTCATTGGGAGTATGTCTTTGAAGGAGACAGTGAGACTCTAGCCCTTTTTGTTTCTCTTTTTCACTTCCTTATCATAAAATGAGCAGTTTGGCTCATTACACTCTTCTGCTATGATGTGTGTTGTCACAGGTGAAAAGCAATGGGGCCAACTGACCATGGACTAACGCCTCTGAAACTGTGAGCCAAAATAAGTCTTTTCTTATTTTTCAAAATAAGTCAATGATTGCAGGTGTTTGTTATAGTGATGGAAAGCTGACTAACATGCTTAGCTTCTCCCAAGAAGTGAATGTAGTAGATAATACCCACCTTTCAGGTTCATGAAAGCATGACATGAAATCAGGAATATTAAGACAACAAAAACATCTGATGCACAATTTCATAATATATCTTTTCTTTCCATATGTCCCTAGCATATATCCAACTTTTCTCATATATTTAGATGTTATTATAAAATCTGACCAAAAGACGGATTTTATTCTGACTTTGTTTCAACTAAACATTCAGTAGGCTACCCAAGAGTAAATAATATAGGTTCTTAGGGAGATCATAGATGGTGCCTGAAATTGATTTATACCTTTAATTAATGCATTAACCTTCATAAATGAACTTGATTCAAGTGAGTTTATATTGATTTACCTATAGTGTTTCACTCTGTCCTCCATGTGACCCAGGTCGCATGTATTTCAGAGTGGACAGAATGGAAGTCAAAAGTAGAGGCTCCCAAGGGAGGGAAGAAGGCCAGGACTTGCTTAAAGTGTCAGGAGTCAAGCCCATGGCATTAGGATGCTATCAGGCCACATTTGTTGACAAAGCTAACACTTGAATTCACAAGCTACATTATCACTTATGCCCAGAACATCAAAGCAAGAAAAAAATTTAACTGAGATATTTAAAAATTAGTATAATAGGAAAAAAGCATTATCTGAATAAAAAACAACCTTTTATGGAAGGGAGAAGAAGCCTGTATGGAAGGAAGTTTAATCCTGTATCTAATGAGTCAAAATGCCATGCATTCAAGCAAACACCAAACAATGGAGCCTTCAAAAGTGGAAGTTGAATGGGGAGTAACTGTTTACTGGGTACAGAGTTTATGTTTTAGATGATGAAAATATTCTAGAAATGAATAGATGACATAGCTGGACAATGTTATAGATATACTTAATGCC
The DNA here is from genome assembly GCF_047511655.1 of Castor canadensis. Classification (NCBI taxonomy): domain Eukaryota; kingdom Metazoa; phylum Chordata; class Mammalia; order Rodentia; family Castoridae; genus Castor; species Castor canadensis. The sequence continues at coordinate 34,388,659 of NC_133393.1, read as the reverse complement.
ACTGAATTGTACAGTTAAAAATATTAAAATGATAAACTTTTTGTTGTGTCTATTTGACCACAAAAAGAAAGAAAGAAAGAAAGAAAGAAAAAGCACAATGGTGATGCAAAAAAATAAAAGTGGAAGTTGGGGAGTTGAATCTGGAGGTTCTCTAGGAAACTAAACCACTTCCTTATTTCTGTGACTGCAATGCCAAGGCACTGCTCTTCCTCTTCTTCTGGGTTCAGAGTTTAAAAATCTTCTTATTTCTATGATGTTTAGACATTGAGTTTACTGGCTGTGACATTAAAACTTTGCAAAGGGTGAAGAGAGTCTTCAGTCCTGTGAATGTTTGCTTTCTCTCCAAGTAAGCAGTGATAGTATGATGGCCATCAAGATTGTTAAAATTGTCACTTGTCAAAATGTTTCAGCATAGTCCTACCCACATATAAAAGAATTTCATATAAATGTTGAATCAAAATGATTCTAGGGCTGGGGGATGTAGTTTGGTAGCAGAGCATATATTTAGCATATGTGAGGCCCTCGAGTCTAAGGTTGGGAGTGAGTGTAGCTTAGTGTTAAAACACTTGCCCAGCATTTGTGAGGCCCTGGGTTCAATCCTCAGAAATACACACACACACACACAAACACACGCACACACACACACAGAGAAGATTCTAAACCACACTATTCTTGATATTACAGCTAGCAAATGTAAGAGAATAATCTGAAAAACTGGGTGTCATTGAGTTTACCAGTCATAAAACATCTTTACCTAAGCGTATTACTTATTGAGGTGTTCACTTTTCCTTTTGGTAAATGGAGACTGAAAATTATTTATGGGCTGATTTGTGTGCTACATTTTACATAAATATGAAAGGTGAAACTGAATTTTTGAAATAACTGTTGGACAGAAAATAAAGGTAGAGAAACTGAAGAAAGGGTAAGGTTAGCACATACAAACCGGTTACCTTCTCGCGCTGAACAGGTGCGAAAGAAGAGCAGCTTTGGCTTTCTGTTTCTTAGAAATAAAGGGAGGAGGGAACCTGCTCAATTACAAGATTTATCCAGTAAGATTAAAGCCAAACTCTAAATGAAAAACTTTTTGATCTAAAAACCTGTGAAATAGTTCTCTTGTAGATTCTTATAAAGAGGACATGGTTTGATATATTGAAAAATGTCCTTGGCAACATCTCTACAATAGACACAAAAACAGCTTTCATGTCCCTTGTTCTTTGATATCCTTAGTAAAGGCCAATGGCAGAAGACCAACAAGGCACATTCTACAAGGGGTCACTAAGAATCTCTGTTCTAAAGTCCTAAAAATAATGAAAATATAGTACAGATTGATCTTAAAGTCGATTGGAAAATATATCTAAAATGCTTAAAACTTTCATATAAAATATTATCAAATCCCAAATGTATAGGAGAATTAGCGGGGGATGGGGAAGAGCACTTAACCCACAGTGGGTGGGATGTTATTGTGACCAGATTTATCCCCAGCACATGTAGTTTAGGAGAAAGCTTACAGTGGGTTGAATGGCAGTAGAAGTCAGTGGGTAAGCAAACACGTGAAATGTGTGTGTGTGTTGCTATCAAAGTAAGGGGAAATTTCCAGTGTTCTTTCTTAAGGCGCTGACCAAGATTTATTAACCCCGTCATGGAACAAATAATTTGGTTGAAGATGCAGAACCTGTGATTGGTGGATCAATCATATTAGATCTCAGTGAATCCTAAAGAAAAAAATCTGAATAGGCTGGTGTGATGAGATAATTCTAACAATATCAAAATCAAATCAACAGAGATGAAAAATTTTTTTAAGACAGGATTTTGTTATATAGCTGAGGCTGGCCTGAAACTGAAAGTCCTGCCCTGTCTGGGATGATAGGCCTGTTCTACAACACCCAGCTTGGGTCATATGCTTTTGACATATGAGGGGAGAAAATCCTGTCCTGCTGATTTCCCCCAGCCTTTCTATGTCATTGTTCCAATCAAACAAACATTGAGTGCCTATTGTATGTCAGGCACTGGTCTAGGTGCTAGAAATGCATTAACAAATAAGTCACATAGGCTAGTATGGAAGTCATGTGTAAGAAATTCCAGTCAGTGGGTAAGGGTTATAATAAACATGTGAATTATGTATAGTGGTGGCAGAAAGTGTGGGGGAGTTCAGTTCCTTGCAGGTTGAAGAGCAGGGAAGCTGCAGTGAGAAGTACCTAAGATGATGAATGGACCCAGTAACATGGCAAGGGTAATGGCAAGGGCAATACAAGAGGAGCATTAGGGAGCTATATGTGACTTAGTATGGACATGTTTATGTGTGGAAGGGGAGATGACAGGAAATGGTTTGGGGGATATAAATAAGGCTGGCACATGGAGGAAACAGTTTGGAGCCATTGGTAGATTTTTTTTCCTTAATGGCAGGCACAATGTGACCAACATGGCATTTTTATAAAGATCACACTGAAATGGTGCTTCAATTGTTTGGACGTGGTACTGTGGTGGTAATGGAAGAGGATAGTTTGGAGACTATTAGCTTGGGCTGCTATAAGAGACTACCACAGATTGGGTGACTTAAACAACAGAGCATGTAGTTTCTCACAGTTCAAGAAGCCAGAAGTCCCAGATCAAGGTGTGGCACCATCAGTTTTTCAGGTGGCTCTCTTCCTGGCTTACTGACAACTGCTTTCTCCCTGTGTCCTCATGTAGCATTCTTCCGTGCTTATGGAAAGAGAGAGAGAGAGAGATTGAAATTGAGCTCTTTAGAGTCCCTTTTTGTAAAGACACTGCTCCTAAGGATCAGAGTCCTACCCTTATCTTTAACCTTCATTATATTCTTTTCTTTTGTGTCTGTGTGTGTGTTACTGGTGATTAAACCCAGAGCCTTGACCTTGCTAGGCAAGTGCTCAACTACTTGAGCCATGCACCTAGACTTTTTGTTTTTGAAAAAGGGTCTCCATAACATTAGGGGCTGCCTCAAACTCTAGATCCTCCTGCCTCTGCCTCTCAACTAGCTGGAATTTCAGACATGTACCACCTGCGCACCTGGCTTATTTATATCCTCAGAAGCCCCATCTCCAAATAGAGCCACACTGGAGATTAGGGCTTCAACATATGAAGTGGGGGGTGGGAGGAGGAAGAACACACACTCAGTTTCTAACAGAGACTCTTAAAATTGTTTAGGTACAAAATGATAAGTAATAGTCAGGAGTAAAAGGGAAAGGATGTCAGAGATGCTAAGGATGAAATGGACAGTTCTCTGTGACTGTTTAAGTAGGGAAATGGGGAGAAGTATAGTGTAAAACCCACATTTTGTTATTGTTTCCTTTATGGTGTAGATGGGTAGTATTACTAACAAGAATAAGAACTGCAGGGGAGAGTTCTTGATTTAGAGAAAAAGTGGATAAAATTAAGATATGTTAAGAATGAGGCAGGTATGGGACATGTCAGGAAAATGTTGAATGAGTAGTCGGATTTACAGGTGTTTGGTTCTAAGGAAACCTGGGCTGGAAGCCCAGAAACAGAAGCTACCAGTCCCCAAGTCTTGGTCAGGGTGGATAGGCAGGTGTGGAATTAAGAAGGGAAGAGGACCAAGGACTGATGCTTGGGGAGAATCTAGTCTGGAGACATCAAAAATCCTTGTTAAATGTCTTATGACTTCATTTTTAATCTAGAAGAAAAAATATAGAGGCACTTTTGGTTTAACAATTTATGTTGTTCCATGTCAGGCTCTCATTTTTAATTTTTGTCTGAGCACATCTCTACTTTTATTGCAGGCTCAAAGTGATATTTTTGCTAATAAATGAAAGAATCCTCTGGAAGGTGCTGTAACAAGCAAAGGATTGTACTTAGCTCTAAATTTAACCTCTGTAACTCCAGCTGCAGAATGAAGTCATTTATTACCGGGAAAAATTGCTGGCACTGAAGGAGAAGACAAATGGTTGCTTCTTTGCCCTAGTTTAAATAGGATGATAGCCCGAGTATAGGTCCCTGAAGACAGGGTCTGTCCTAGGGAGGCTCCCAGCAGCTGTTCATTGGGCCACCTGTGATCCAGAGTTCCTGCCTGCTCTGGATTAAGGGATCACACTCCAGCTCTTTTTATGAGGGCTAAGATTGCCAGCAAATAAAAAGCAAACTAAATAAGTAACAAGAGAAGAAAAACTGCAAAATTAAAGGAAATCCCTTATGAGATTGTTAAGCCCAAAGGAAATGGAAATATTGAAACAAAGTGTAGAGAAACTACTATCATAGAGCAGAGGCTAGGTTGGCTATTCCAAATCATGGTAGAGAAAGGGTCATCAGCGTCACTAGTGATACATGGGGCAATGGAATACAAAGTTGGGTGTGGTGGCTTGCCTACAGTTCTAGCTACCCACAGGCTGAGGCATATTTGAGCAACATAGCAAGACTCTGCCTTTAAAAAAAAAATTAACCTAAGAAAGCTGGTAGGTGGGGAAAAAAGCCACTTTGTTTATGTCTTCTGCTTTTGAGTGTGTCTCTTGGTGAGAGATTTTCTGGATTGAGTGTCAAAGCTATAATAAAAAAGCCTATCTGAGAAACTTCGATGACTCGATTGAGCAGGTTATTTTAGTTGTTTTATTTTACTTTGTGTGTGTGTGTGTGTGTGTGTGTGTATGTGTGTGTGTTGGTTGTTTGTTTAGCCTGAAGGAGAAAAGCTAATAATACATTTCTCCACAAACAAAATATTCATCAGTTCTATTTTTGTTAAAGGCTTTTATCATCTCAAGTATTTTCACAGGAAAGAAAAAGCCAGGACAAAGTTACATGAATTTTGGAGGACACAGATATTGCAAAATTGAAAGAAAACAGGTAAGACCATTTCCATTGTATTACATTGCCTTTAGGTGAAAGATTTTATCTGTACAGATGAGAGATGAGTGTTATGAAACAGAAAACCAGGAGTTAGAACCCTACAATTATGCCATTTCACATAGAATAGAATCAGGTTTTTTTCCCCTCCCAGGAAGTTAATCATGATCTGGCATAATCACGTGAGCCCGAATGACCGTTTTCCACACCACATGTAATCAAGGAGAACATGAGTTGTAATCAGTAGTTGTAATGCACATGTTACTGACAAAGGTCCCACCCATCTAATTAAGGCAGAAGCTTCAGAGGAAGTTGTCCATGGAAATGGTATTCCAAGGTAAGGATGTATTATTGCATCAGCCCTAATGGAGGAATAGTTACATGGTAGGAAGTGGGAGAGCAAAACCAGGAGGTATAAAGGCACTGAGAGAAGAGGAAATACCTGTCTAAGAGGAAAATATATGCACAATTGTGCATCATGAGCCTTCTTGTTAACTGTTTCAGTCTCGGAGGAAGAGTTAAATTCCATACCAGCACACACATACACACAAACACTTCCCTCTCTAGCTTGGTAGCCCTTCACTCCAAACTCATAGGAGACAGCAGAGGTATGCAAAAATAGGAAAGATAATGGGTGGTTTTCAGTTCATTGTCTACTAATTCTCTTTTTTGCTGTTGTGCTGGGGACAGAATTCTAGGCCTCGCATATGCTAAGTAAGTGCTCTACCACTAAGCTATATCCCCAGCTTGATTCTATTCTTAAAGCTAAGTTTTTTCATCTTTGCTACTTGAATAGAATAAAAGTTGTTGGTTTTTTTTTTTTAAGCCATATCCTTGATTTTCTAATGGCTATTTTTTTGGGGTGGGGGCTCAATAAGAACCTGAAATTATGTAAAAGAAGAGGAACATAAACATCTAAAATACCAGTATAATTGCTGTGATTTTATATTAATTCTATCCTTGTCTTTCCCCACAGACAGACTATGAAGTATATAACAGGAGGTATTACGTAATGGTCATTGTTAGATTAAAGGAATAGAAGGAAGCATATTGATTCTTTAGAAGAGAATATTTCTTGGTATTAAATTCGAAAAAGAAGGCTTTTACAGATCTACCTTCGAAGAGATTTTAAACTACCTACAGGACAGACAGCCACTGGATAATTACTCAGTAATCCTTGGTGAGTCTCATTTTTTAAAAAAACAACTTCACGAGAAAACACTTCTATAAAGTCATACTCTTGCCCTCAATTCATAAGGGCAGGCCTAACCTCAGGCAGCAGAAATGGAGGGAAGAGATGAATGGGAATTAGTAACTAAATGCACGTGAAGATTTGGAAAAGGAGGCTTTAAAATTGCCCTTCCTGCATTCCACCCCTTGCAAACTGCCCTTTCTCCATTCTGTGCCCCTTCTCTGGGCTATGTTACTCAATGTCTGGTCCATGGATCGACCGCTGCTCTGCAGACTATCACTGGTACACAGGGGTCAGTTCAGAATTGAGACTAATTGTTTAAAACTTGTATAGCATTTTGACGGTTACTTTATGTATATGGAATCTAATCACTTAATATTGAAATTTTTCCTTGCAATATCATTGATTTTTCAGCTTTCATTTGTTCTAGTGACTCATTTTTATTGTATGTTAACATTAAAGGAATATCCTGCAATGGAATGAAAGTTAAAATACCAAAGTGGCCTGAAGAAGTGACTCAAGTGGTAGAGTGCCCACTTTGCAAGCATGACGCTCTGAGTTCAAACCCAGTTCTACCCCCCAAAAAACAAGAAAGAAAAATAAAATACTGAACTGGTCCTTCATCACAGATAGAAGTAGTACTCAAGACCTCTCTTTCTCAAACTTCAGTAACCACTTATCACTCTCATGGTTCTGCCAATCTGATCGCCACCATTACCATTTATTCAATACCTTCTTTTAAACAAGATTGCTTTTAAAAATCAAAGTATATCACCACCAGAAGTCATGTGTCACTGTTACAAATAGAAAATGATTATTAGGTCAAATACCATGAAAACAAAGAAACGCTACTCAATTTTAAAACTAATATAGGGCTAGAGGTACAAGTCAGTGGAAGAGCACATGCTTAGCATGAGTGAGGCCCTGGGCTCCATCTCCAGCACCACAAATTTTAAAAAAGAAAAGAAATGGTAAAATATACACATTCAAATAATAAAAAGCTTAATTGGCTTGCAAAAGCAAACATTTGAAAATAAAAAGAAAAGGATAGTTTGGGGGTAGCTGGGGCTACTCAAAAGTATAGGGCTGAAAATGTAACTCAGTGGTAGAGCACTTGCCTAGCATTCATGAGGCCTGGGTTCAATCTCTAGCACTGCAAAAATAATGCTTTTCTTCTCAATTGAAAATGGATATTTTAATCTGAATTTAAAGGTTTCATGCTATTTTGGGGGCTTCCAGGATAATGACATGGAAATGAGTCTTGGTTCAGATCCTGGATAGAAAGCCAGTTGTGAATGCATATAGGAATGAAGGCAGAGGCTGATTTGTTGTCTTGGAAAGACAGAAGGTGGAATTGTTTTTGTGTGTGGTGGTACTGGGGCTTGAACTCAAGGCCTATGCCTTGAGCTACTCTACCAGTCCTTTTTTGTGATGTTTTTTTTTTTGAGACAGGGTCCTGAAAACTACTTTCTGGGGTTGAATTTGAACCTGGAGCCTCCTGATCTCTGACTACTGAGTAGCTAGGATTATAGGCATTTATTTTAAGTATATTTTATATAGACTTGAAAAAAGTGTATTTATTCCTGAGAATATGATCTTATAATTACCAAGATTTTGCGTCTTTGTAAACCAATCTTATGAAGTGCTTTGTTGTGGTTTTTTCAACTATACATCTGTAAGAAGAATGGATGATATTCCTAATGTTATATAAATGAGTAATTTGGGAATAAAATTTTTGATGCTAGTTCATGCACACAAGAAGAAGTGCATTTAATGATTTAAAAGGGAATAAAGGTGATGAGCTCTAGGCTGGGGGGCTTATAGCTCAGTGGTAGAGCACTGGCTGTATATATATACATATATATATAGAGACACACACACACACATATTATGGATGTATATTTACATGTAGATCCATATATATACATATACATATACATATATATATGTATGTATATGTATGGATGACAAAGGTGTGTTAGAGGAGAAAATACAGTTGTTTCATAAGCTGTAAGCAGCTATGAAGAGAAATATTTCCAAATTATTATTTCTGCATTACTTAATGTGACTGAATTATGTAACCATAGCGAATAAGCAGACATATGCTCTAAAAACGTTTGTATTCAAGTTGGCCAAACTTATGCAGTTTTCTCATTGGAAAAATGGTCAATTTCCAAATATTATTCAGTTGTACACACTATACAGCTGGCCTTTTGTATCTGTTGGCTCAACATACACAGGTTCAAATGCAGATTGAAAATATTTTAAACATTTGTGTCTACACTGAAGATGTAGAGTAGTTATTTTCTTGTCGTTATTCCCTAAATGATATATAGTAACTGTTACATAGCAATTGCATCGTATTCATTTTATAAGCAATCTAGAGATGATTTAAAGTACATGGGAAGATGTATGTATGTTCTATGCAAATTCTATACCATTTTATCTAGGGGACTTGAGCATCCCTGGGTTTTGGTATTCCTAGGGTCCTAGACTCAATCCTCCATGGATACCAAGGAATGAATATAATTTTCATAAAGTGGAAAAGTTGTATGTAGAACAGAGAGAGAGAGAGAGAGAGAGAGAGAGAGAGAGAGAGAGAGACAGAGAGTTCCTCAAATTCTACTGTAGCCTGGAAGAAATACTTTCCAATCCAACTGGACTGAGTATATTTGATTCCTTTCAGAACCTTGTGCTGGTAGCTTATGCCTGTAATCCTAGCTACGTGGGAGGTTGAGATGGGGAGGATCATAGTTCTAGGCCAGCCAGGGCAAAAAGTTTATGAGACTCCATCTGAATGGAAAAAACATCTCAGCTATGGCCAGAAGGGTAATATAGGAGAACTGTGGTGCAGGTCAGTCTGAGCAAAAATGGAGATCCTATTTCCAGAATAACCAGAGCAAAAAGGACTGGAGGTATGATTCAAGTGGTAGAGCCTAGTAAATGTGAAGCCCTGAGCGCCAACCACAATACTGACAAAATTGATATAACTTCTATAGAAAAATAATCTCCTGAGAGTATGGATAGTTTTGTCATTAATGGCTTTATTTGTAATGAAGATCATTTACTGTAATTCTAGACCTTTTTAGCTGAGAATCAAAATAAAATCTACCACCTACTATTTGACTAGTTTAACTTTCTTTACATCTACTGGAAATAATATGCACTCAATAAATGACAGCTGTTTTTATTACTTGTCAGGCTGATATGTTAAACATTTAATTTTTGATGACATTTTATCCTTGTCATGCTATGATGCAGGTAGTATTATGTCATGGTAGCAGAGGTCGAAAAAGGTGAAGTAATTTGATCTTGGGCACACAGCTCGTGAGTGGCAGAACCAGGTGATATGCATATAGTAGATTTCATTCATCCTTAATAAAAGTTCTACTTCCTGAAAGACTAGAGACAGGAGATCAGATGACAGAGGAGGAACGTGTAGTCCAGAAAGGCCTCCCACAGGAGATGTGACTTTAGAAGGTTCTGACAGGTGAGTAGGAATTAGAAATAGGAAAAAGATGGGATAAATATCTTAGGAGAGAATAGCATGAATAAAGGTTACAGATCTGACAATGCAAAGTGAGGGATTGATGAGAAATGCAGATTGTGCCATGGAGCTTGGGTTTTACCATAGGACGTGGAAATAATTAGAAACAATACATTGAGAACACAGGAGTAAAAGTAAAACCAGCAATCTGCAGGACTTAGATATAAAACAGGATTTCAATTTTCCAGATAACTTTTGGGAAAGGAAAAAAAGATGGTTTCTTCAGTATTCTTAAAAATTGTTTTGTAATAAAGTGATCATTACTAGAATTTAAAAAAATAGGCAATTCTCCTCAGCAATGTTTCTGACCACAGGGAACTTGTTAGGCAAACCATGAAGTATTTGAAAGTGAATAGTAGCTATTATTATGTGTAGCTCCGAGATTAAGTACTTTAATTTAGTATCTCATTTAATCCCCATAATAACCCCATGAAGTAGGTAATGAGTTCTCAGTTTTATTAGGTAAATAAAACCAACGACTTGTTTAAAGAAATCTAACTGAAAACATAGTAAGATAAAGATTTACTGAGCTTCCAGTATTGGTTAAAAGCTCTCCCTCCCCCATTAGTAAGCCAATAACAAAGATTAAGGAGGGTTGACTCTGTGGGCAGAGGTAGAAATGCAGTATTATCACACTCTGCAAACTCCTTCTTTCTTAGTAATCAGTTGATAACCTTTTTTTCTTTAGCAAGATAAATAATATCTCATAAAGAAAACAAAATAATTTATCTGGCACCATATGTACCATTGAACTTGAAGTCCACATGAGCTGTTGTATACACTTTCAAAGATCTGAAATCCATAAGAAAACCCTAGGTGTAACTTTGTGAGGGTAAATGACTGAGAGTATCTGAACAAGTAAGTCCAGGGTGTGGCTGTGATTGTAAGTATCCCTAAAATCTGAATGGCAATTGACAAGAAAGGTTATTTTCTCAAATTCCAAATGATCACTGAGGATTGGCTGGGAGTGGGATGAGGGAGAGGGCTTTGGTACCCAAGCTAAGTCAGCATCCTTATTCAACACTGTAACAGGTAGAAAGGAACATGTAAAAATCGCACATTCGCTCTTAAAACTTCCACCTGGAAGAAGCACATTCATTTCTACCTATTTCATTGGCAAGAACAAATCACATGGCCACATTTGATCGTGTCAGGGATTACATCTCTCCTGCCCAGAAGGAGGAGAAGGAAAATGTGATGAGCAGTACTAAAGACTACCACAGAGAGAATTTCAGAAGAGCAAAGGTGAAAGCATCCAGCTTCGGTTAGAGAAAGTTCTGGAGCTAGGGATGGCATCAGAGGCCTATAATTACATGGACATTTGGTGACTTGTTTATTATGGTGACTGAGAGGAAAATGAGATTTAATATATTATTTCATTAAAAATGTTGCCATGGTTGGCCAATTTATGCTGTGAGAAGTTGATTGAGCGGTGCCTTAGTATTGAGATGTGTTTATCATCTTCCTTTGTTCTCGCTTGAGGCTCAATCAACAGCATCTATGTACCTTTCCCTCCTCCTTCTCCCTCCCCCTTCCTTCCCCCTCCTCCTCTTTCCATGTGGGCTGGAGATCAAACCCAGGGCCCATGCTAAGCCTGTGCTTTACCATTGAATTATACCCCACCTCCTTCTTTGTTACTTATAACTCATTTTTCAACAAAGGTGAGTGTGTTGTGTTGGCTGCTTGCATTAAACTGAAGGAACTTGTTTATGTCTCTTGTGAATCTTCATATAAAACATTCGCACATGACACACAATTCTATTTGTCGATAGAATGTTTCATTCTGTACCATATCTGATCTTAAACGATCGCATACTAAATTAACTAGATAACTCAAAACATTTGCTACTACTGAAATAACTTCTCTTCTAGGGAAAATCCTGTCTTATGAAGACGATGTGAGAGGTTTCTAAGATTGAGTACTCCCAGAAGCTAATTCTTAACAGCCTTTGATGGCAGGTACTGTAGTCTCTGGGATGTGATTCCAGAAACACTAGCAGAGAAGACAAGAAGGAAGCAAGTAGGCAAAGAGGAAGGAAAGAAAGAAGAGAGGGAGAGAAAGGAGGGGGAAGTCAACATGGTGTTCCTTAGAGGTGACTGTTGTGGGTAACACTCAAAGTGGAGGGCCTCAGGAAGACTGTGGAATAGTTTACTATACTCCTGCCTCACAGTGAGGAAGCTGGAATGTTTCTACATCCATTCCTGTCCTTCTTTGGTGGAGGGCCACTCTGAGGGGTATTCACTGCCTGGTATTTCTGGTGTGGGCCTCTGCCCAGCAAAGTGGGGTCTAGAGTCAGTTAAAGCCTTGAACACAGAAGCAAAAGAGGAGAGACATGCAGTAAGAGCCATTGGCTCACTAACTGGAAGCCAGGACACAGAGCTCCAACACTGTAGTAAAGCGGGTTTCTCATCCATACCTCTTTGCGCCTAGATGTTATTGATTAACTTAAAAATATATTAAAAATGTGACACCCGAGAAAGGATGGCATCTTTTTTAATTGTAGCAATGAATAGGTATACACAGCTCAGACCCAGCAGTGAGCTTTAGGATACAAATGGGGCATGGGTTAAGATCAAGATTCGTGGAAGAACTCATTTTGTTCACAAGCATGCTGGGAAAGGGATACTTAAAATAGCTTTATGAGTATCTCATAGACAAGCAACGTGGAGAAACTTCATAAGGCCATACTGACATAGCAAACGACCCTTATTCTTCACTCTTCGACAAAAGAGAAACCAATAGTAAATATTTTCAAAGGATCAGTGTTTACTGGGGTTTGAACTCAGGGCTGCGCTTGAGCCATACCTACAGTCTAGGATCAGTGTTTTAATAGATTCGACTACTACATTGTAACAGTAAGTGGAGTACGAGATATCATGTAGAAACCACAAACTCTGTCTTGGTTGATTTACCCTACAAACTTGAGTATTTTCGAGAAGCAGCGAATGAAATTGTCTCTACGTAGTGACTTTTCATCACTTTCCAAGCAGATCCCTGAGGAGAGGGGAAGGGAAGCGTTCGTCTGGGGGGAGGGTAGACGTCTCCTAAAAAGAAAATTCTGGAAGTCATCACAATTACACAAAGAGAAAAATGTGCCAGACAGGAGTGGGTGGGGGCTGTTTTCTCTTGTGGTTGGTTGTGGTGCATTCACGATTCCTAACCTAAGTTGAGGCTTCAGAGCTGCCAGTAGGCGAGTAGCTGCCCTAGAGACCCAGGGTTCCGCGCGAGGAGGCTGGGCAGGTGGCTGGGCTCCCCGGCAGGTGAGAAGGCAAACTCACCGGGAGGCCCGATGGGGCGGGTCCCTAGTCCTGACTTGGTGGCCTGGCGGCTCTTTGGGATCTCAGGGTAGATCAGCTCGCAGGAACTCGGCCCTGACGCGCGCCGCTCACGCTGTTGCTCCTCGGCCTCAGCCACCGCCTCCGCCCTCCTCGGCGGCTTATTCTTTATCTCTTTGCCACCTTTCCCCTCCCTCCGATCCCTGTGCCTAGTCCTGCGCGCTTCCATACTAGAAAAACTGCTTTTTTAAAGGGAGTTGGAGAAGCCCGGCTCCACCCGTCCCTTGCACAGTGAGTCGCCCTGCACGCGGACTGGGACCAGCTGCGCAAGGGTGGAGAAAGAACCCGGGAAGAAGGCATCTCTCTGGTTGCGGGATGCGATTGTCCACTTTTCTTCTGGCCCAGGCGCCGCACGCGCTAAACTCTAGGGGAAGTTGGTTACAAAGTTTCCGAGAGCGGCGTGGGCTCAGGAGTGAATGCACGGGGCGGGTGCGGACGCACAGACGCAGGACAGAAGCGCTCCTCGCGGTGTCTTTGTTCTGCTCTAGGGGAGAGACCTGGCAAGGAGACGCAGGGTAGGGCGACTGCAAGGATCAACTCCCTCAACATTCCAGACCCAGCAGGGGCCGGTTTTCTCCCCCACCTTCCCCCCAACCCAGCCCGGAACACCGCTCCCAAGTCCCCAGGCTTCCTTTTACTCTCTCTACCCCCAGATTTCACCAGCAGGCAAAGATTCCCTGGTCTGTGATTGGGGAAAGGAAAGAAGGTGGAGATGAAGGTGTGGATGGGTCGGATGGGTGTTCGCTTTGGAATGTATTTTTTTTTTTCCCTCTTTACTTTAGAAATTGCCTCCCCGCCTCGGGGGACCCCCATTTTCTCCCACCTCCTAGCTTTCTTTTCAATTCTAGTGAGACCTAGAAAAAACATTAGTGTTGTCCTGAGTCACTTAGCGAGGCAATGTTGTGGCCCAACAGTTGAGGGTCGAGGGGTTGGGGGATGGTGAAGATGGGGTCCCCCATTCCGAGGTCAAGGACAATTGGCAAAGGACCCAGGCGAAAGTTAGGAGGTGTTTCAGGTCCAAAACACCTGATTTTCCCGGGACAAGGCAGTGGGGCGTTGGGACGGACAGAGGAGATGCTGAGCTGGGAAGTGTCAGCATCAGGGGATAGAGGATGGAATGACAGCTGGGCGCCCAAAGTTAGATCTTCGGGATGAGACCAAGGTACAGAAGGAAACGGGGGAGGAGCGCGGTCATCCTAAGAGCTTTGCCATCACAGTTTGAGATTAGAGAGAGTTTGGGAGTTGAGAAGGTGGGTGCGATGCTCTCATTCCACTGTCGGAGGCCCTGGATGGAGATGCGCGTCGCTCCAGCCAGCCAGCAACAGGTAGCCTGGAAGGGATGGGTGGAGGCCCCTGCTCAAACCCAAACTGGCCTTTGTCCTGCTGATTTGAGGGCTCTTCAAAGGGATATTTGGTAGGGGTGGGTGGTCAAGGACGGGGAAAGAGAGTTTTCTTATCACTTAGAGCCCCTTTGAGTTGTTCTGGTGTTTTGGGTGGAGAAGGATAAATCCTGGGGAAGGCCAAGGATGGAGAGGCTGGAGTACTCCCCACATCTGATTGTGTAAGCGCCTCCATTATCTTCTAGGCTTGACCCCCGATCCTTCTCATTTTGTCCCTTGGGATGGAGAAAACTGACAGGAACTCGATGCCAAAGTGGATTGTCCGCGCTGATTGGCAGGGAAAGTGCAAACAAAGAGGTGCACCTCCCGGAAACAATGATTTTGGAGATTTCCCCCCAGCGTGAGTGCGATGGGCAGGGGGCGGGGGTGGTAAAAGGGTGCTTGAGGAGGGGATTAGGACCGGCATCTCCTGAGGAAAGTTTCGAGTGAGGTAGGAGAGGATCTGGGCAGAGTTGGAGGAACTGGGGACTGAGCAGCCGGGGCTCTCCATGGAGGTTCCTGAGCCGGGCGGGAGATGCGGGGAGAGGGAGGGGGCGGGGAGGGAGGGGAGGGAGAGAGGAAGAAGGGGTGAGAGGGAGAAACCTGCTGCCGCTCTCCGCCTCTTTGTCTGCTCCGGGACTTGGAACAAAAGCGGGGAACTCTGATGAACTCTCTCTCCTCCCCGCTCCCCCTGACGCCCGGGTATCTCCCTCTCGCAACTTTGCCAACGCGACTTTCTCCGCTGTCAGGCTGCAAAAAAGTGTCCCAGCGCCTCGCTGACTGCAACAATGGAAACAATGTCTCTTAAAAGTGCGACGAAGTGGGGAGGAAGGTGAGTGGAGAATTGTTGTCTTGTTTACCTCTCTCCCTCTTAGCTCGCCCTGCTCCCCGCCCTTCGGAGGGTAGAATAGTAGTCCAGTGGCAAAGTTTGGTAAATTGTACGTCCTTTCCCTGTTCCCTTCTCTTTTGTTCTTTAAGGAACTTGAACAGATTGTTTTGTTTATTTTTGATAGACAAAACCCAAGCACGCATTTGTCTCGTGTGCTTCTTTTTGTGAGGGGCTGGGGGTTGGGTGGGGAGGAGGGTATCCAAAAGGGGGCATTGACTCGCTTTCACCCAGTTGTGCGCATATTGGATGAAAATTGGTGATAATGATGGGAACAAGACCAGTCTTTACCCCCCCACCCCAAGCCTGACTTTGGCCTCTCAGAAGGAAGAGATACGGAGGTGGGGGTCATTTCCTCACTGGTTTTATAACTTAACTGTCTGCAGAGCGTTCTGTAGATAAAACGCTCAATACAAAAAAGCTTGCAACAATAGAACACAGAAGAGGTTTGGATGGTAAAGGATTGAACTCTTGTGTTTGTGGTCAAGGGGTTTACAGCAAACAGATGAGGAGTTCAGGAAGTTTTCTTAGGGACTGGGGTGGGGTGGAGGAAGCTACAGGTTCCAGACTGCCAGAGATGCAGGAATGAAGGGGATGGGGCCTGGACCAGTAGTTAGGACTCCGCCAACCCCTTGGCCCTCTTCAGTTTCAGGACCCATCGGAGTGACCTAGGCTATCTTTGGGATCTATCCGCATCTCTCTCATTTTATACACCCTTCTATTTCAGCGTACTGGAATGGAAGGGGGGCCGGAGCTTCAGAGTCTCCTCTGACCTAGCCCTCCTCCCCGCCTTTTGTGTTTTAACCTTTTGTTTCTATCGGCCACGCCCGCCCAAAAGAGGGATGGCTGTTACAGCTTCTGCTGGGTGGAGAGACAGCGCAGTTCCCTCTGATTGTGGGCTGGGGAAGACTTCCTAACTTTGTTTCCTAAGTCGCTTAACTTCAGAATGTTTCTAGTTTGGCTCTTGCTCACATGACAGGAACGTTCAACAACAGTCAACATCGCCTCACCTTATGTAAAATTTCTTTCAGCACTTTTTCACTAGGCTACAAAAGTTGCTTATTCCAATCTGTCACTTGGTTAGTAGAAAAGACATCTTGGAGACCAAGGTTGGGGTTTGGTTGAAAGTGGGCATATGTTTACTTTAGCTGTTAGGATGTATTTAAATATTACCAATGTGTCTTGATTCTGCAATACAACTTCACGTCATTGTCTTCAGGTATGTTTTGTGGGATTGGTTCAAATACCAAGGTAATTTATTATCTTCACTCTTCTCTGCCCAATATTCCCAAGTGCCAGAGGCTTTCTTCACACTATTGGACTTACTCACCCTTGACAAGACAAATGAAATATCAAATCGAGTGCAGTGCTAGTAACTTGAGGAAGGAAACATCCAAACACTGCCTTTTAACTCCTTCAAGTCACAATTTTTGTATGGTGGGAGGGCTATGTAGCTTGAATTTTCATGTCAAAGATTGAAATACATTAAGGCAACAGTTACTTTCTCTTCAAAAGTGACTGTATAGGGGACTTGGAAGCTAACCTTCATGAATTTCAATTGTCTAGGTGCAATTATTATCAGCATCTGAAGGCATCCTAACAGTTCTGAAGTTCTTCGTAGTAATGACCTACATTCTCGTTCTTCATTATTCTTACTTGGATATATCCAACATGGAAGTGCAAGCACAAGATAAATCATTCCTGGATGGAAAGCCATCAACTTCTTTTGGAGTCACTTAAAAGTTAATTGTTGGGATTTTTGGTTATGCCTTCCATTTGTGGATTACTACTACGATTTGATGACTGGGAATTCTTCACCTTAAAGAAGGTATGGTTCATGTTAGACATTCTCCGAGCACTTCATTTTGGGGCTGATATTTCATGCCATTAGAGAATTAGCTCTTTATTTTGAGCTGTGACTTGACCAAAGTGATTTATGGCTTCAGATTTCTTTGTTTTGAACTGATGTTTCATTTGGAATGATGATTTGGGTACTTATGATGAAATTTTATTAGTTTTATATTGCTTTTTTCAACATTTGCATGTGTAACAAATGAGGATTTATGGTCACTAAGAAAATTTTGGAACAGTCACTGGCCCAGTAGGTCCAATATTTATGGTTGATTTTCTTCTAGCACAGTGGATGTTTCCATAATAGCAGAATTTAATTTGTTTTTCTTTTTTTTTTTAATTATGATACTTTATTCTGGTAGATAAAACCTCTGATAAATAAAATCTACAAGTGGCCCCAAATAAATGAATTCATTGATAGGGATTTAATACAAAGAACAACAAGTTCTATCAGAATGAAAACTGGCTATGAAATAACAACAGAGCCTATAGATTTGTTTAATCATCAAGTTTTTATAGTGGCCAGCCAGTTTTATGTTTCCTCTTTTAAGTCTGACAATTCCTTTCTGTTCCTCTCTGAAAATTCAGTTAACAATTCTCATAAATACTGTAAGTAATATAAAAAGTTAATTTCGATGCAGTATTTGCTGTCCTTGTTTAAGTAGTTGTTTGCCATGGAAAGTGAGAGTTTTCTTTCCAGGGTCTAGTCAAAGAAATTAATTGAGAATTGGAAATATTTTTATTCCTATATAAGTAAAAGAATATGGTTTGTTTATTTCTAGTTGTATAAATTTAGACAGGCTACTTGACCTTCCAGAGCTTTCTTTTATCATCTATACAATGAAGGTTTAAGCAAACTTATGAAATCCTGTAGCTTTAAGATTTTATGGTTTGTTGGTTGCTTCTATAATTAAGATACATCCTTTGTGGTAAAGTTTATTTTCAAATTGGTAAACAATAGAGGTGCTGATACGGAAACACTAGTGAGAATTAATTACAATTATTTTATTTGAATGCTTAGCTCAGGGAATGTTACTTCAGGAAATATAAAGTTTCTGTAAAGTATACTTTTGGCAAAGTGTGCTATATGGAAATGTCAGATTTCTTCAAATGTTTTCACTAAAAGTTTCTGGAATACTTTTTTGGAGGTAGACTGTACAGTATTAGTTCCCAACAGTAGGTTTTATCTACAATGTCTGAAGTGAAAATATTTGAATTTGTTTTGATGGCCACCCAGTGATGGGCTCAGAGGTTGAGAAACAGACTTTGGATGAAGCAGATCTGAGTTTGAATCCCAGCCCAGGCAGTTATTAACTGTGATACCGCCAGGTTACTTGATTTCCTTGGGTCTCAGTATCATCATGTGATAAAGTGGGTACCATAACACTTACCTCATAGGGCTGTTATGGGAAATGATTTTTAAAAAGCGTATATTTAAGAAAAACAGAGGTTTAAGCATCTGTAAGCTAATAAAAAGTATTGTTATCTTTCACGGTGAATTAGTGGTTTCAATACTTCAGACTTTCTTAACTGTCTTAAAATTTCAAATCACATTAGCCAAAAAATTCACTGAAATATTGAAAGTCAGTTTAGACAGAAGTTTATTAAAACACAACTTTCTTTAAAAATGTATTCTATTCAGTTCTTTTATGTAAGTAATTGCAGATTAATTTACTTTGAGACTATTACTAGAAAGACTATTGAGTCTAATTGTGTATACACTTGTTGCTGAAGGTCATGGATTAATCTTAGCACATGTGGCCATCTTATTTCCTTATAGAAATATCTGCAAATTAAGGTAATAGCGACTTCTAGAATTGGTTTGCTCACATGCTCCTTTCAATGCTGTTAATGATGAATAGATTAGATAACTTTTTATTTTTTGGAAACTACATAGCCCAGGCTGGCCTCAAATTTACAATCCTCCTACCTCAGCCTATAAATTACAGGTATGTGCCACCATGACAGCTTATAGTTTTAAAAATTTTTATTTATCCACTTGTCAGTTAAAATGTAAAGGGATGACTCCGTGGTTTCTTGATGAGGAAATCAAGAATGTGGCACATTTTCTATATTAGTTTTTACAAAATGGTTTTTATTTAAACAAAAATTCACAGTGTAAATGGTACTGAGAGTAGCACTTCATTCTGAATGACGGTGCGGCACCCTGGGTTTTCATTTTCTACATCTGTAATTTAGCAAGATGCATCGCCTTCTCTGAGTGATTATTTTGCTTTGGGAATTTTATATTCATTTTACCTTTAGGAAGATTCTGATGGGAATGTTAAGGTATTCCTTCTTCTTGTTTTCAGTTTACTAGCAGATAGTTGCCCAGAAATGACATTGTTAAGAAGAAAAATGTAGAGTTAATATTAAAGTAGGAAATGCTCTGTTTTAAAAGGTTGTATCCAAAACTTTGTTGAAAACACTTAAGTTAGCAGATTTCATATGACTAATGTAGCAACCACTCATATTTGTAATTACAGTTTAAAAAGATAATTTCATTAAAGTTTCTCTATGTTGTTAATTCTTGAAATTATTATTTAATGTACTTAATAACTTTACTGTAGATATCAAGTGTTATAGTTCTGGACATTTAAAAATACTTGTTGATGTGTATCAGTTTGAGTTACCAGAATTAGAACAGTCTACCAAGGTGTTCCCAATAAACTCACATAAGAAGAAAATCTGAATATTCAGTGGTGTTTTCTAGAAATGATGACTGTAATGCTAAAGATCTTACAAGGAAATAAAAAACATTTATTTGACTTTGACCTTTATTATAAGCCTGGGAGGTCTGAGCACATAGGTGTATTCTGAGTACCATTTCTACTTATTTATTTGTTATGAGTTTCTTTACGTACTTGTTTGGGTTCTCAAGTTTTCTTTGACTTCTTTTTTATGGTCTCAAATTTGCTGACTTTTTAAATGCCAGGCTTCTCTAAGCACTTTGATGGCATTTCCACCCATTATTAAAAACACAGGTGATTAGAAGCATATTTATCTTGAATTTAGGAAGCCTACTTCATTCATTCCTTCTTGTAAGTGCTGTTTATTGCTTTCTATGTGCCAGGTGATGCACTAAGTCCAAGGACATAGAAGTTAATAAAATAAGTAAAATTTCCACATTCTTGTAGCTTTTTTTTACCAGTGACAGTAAAATATATGCTCAAACTGCTATTGAGAAAAATAAAGCAGGAAAGGGAGGTGAGGAGTAGGAGAGGAAGGGTTGCGATTTTCAGTAGGATGGCCAAGGGATGACTTCCTAGGGAAGGTGACATTGAGGATTAATATGAAGTGAGTAGAGGAATGAGCTACATAATATTGAAGAGAGGAGCCCTCAGGTGGAGGGAGTCACAAGTGCCTGACTTGTCAAGGGAAAGACAGGAGGATACAGGCTGGACTGGAGCAAGCACAAGAGACAGTGGTAGGAGATGAGGTTAGAGGGAAAACAGGAATGTGGTGGGCAGGTAGCAAGGGTCCTTGAAGACTAGGACTTTGTAGTTTATGCCAAGAGTGATGGGATGGAATGAAGCATTTCAAGCAGTGTATGACGTGATATAAGTAATGCTGCAACAGGATGACCCAGGCTCGTAAATTGGTGCCAGAGCAAAGGTATGCAAGCACAGAAACAAGTAGCCAATTAGGAAACAACTGCACTTATCCCAATCCAAGGCAATGGTGACTTGGACAAGGGAAAAAGCAGCATGGAGGTGGTGATAAGGAGTTGAATTCTAAATATGGTTTGGAGGATTTTCTGGTGGGTTGGATGGGAGGTATGAGAGAAAGAGAGGAGTCATGTATGATTATGAACCCCAAAAAGGACTGAAAGCCTTTAACAGAGAAGAAGAATGGGCTGACTAGAGGGGGGAACTGGAAGTCAGTTTGACACATCAAGAGTAAGATACTTTTAAAAACTGGGCATGGTAGCTCACAGCTGTAATCTTAGCTACTCATGAGGCAGAGATCAGGAGGATCATGGTTCAAGGCCAGTCCAGGCAGAAAGTTCTTGAGACACCCCCCATTTTAACCAATTAAAAAAAAAGAGAGCTTGTTGTGATGGTGTGCACCTGTCATTCCAGCCCAGTACCACCAAAAAAAGATTTTTTTGAGCACCTAAGCAATTTGATACACAAGTCCGGTTTTCAGGAAAGTAATCTAGAGACACACACTTGTGAATTGGGAGAAATGAAATGCTACTTAAAGCCATAGGACTGAATGAGATCACCAAGGAGTGACAATAGAAAGAGAAGAGGTTAAAGTACTAAGCTTCAAGGCCTCCCTGGATTTGGAAGTGAAGGGATGAAGGGGACAATTAAAGAATAATGACAAGGGGCTGTCACTGGGGTAGAAACCCAGTGAAGAAAGTATGTCCTGGAGGAAGGCAAGCCTGTCTTCTGTCAAGTGCTGTTGATAGGTTAAGTGAAATGAGAATTGAAAATAGATTTTGAGGGTTAGGTATTTTGGAGGTCATGTGCCTTTGTAGTCTTGGCAAGTATAATTCGGTGATTTGGGGGGAGGAATACATACAAAGTTGTGTAACCATTGCTTTCAGATCCTTCCACAGAAAATTCCTCAGTGCCCATTTGTGGTTAATTTCTCTTCCCAGCCACCAGTCCCAGGGAGCTACTAATCTGCTCTCTGTCTCTATAGATTTTCCTTTTGGCAATCGGATTCATACAGTTAGTGGTCTTTTGTCTGACTTCTTTTGATTATCATAAGGCTTATGAAATTCATACATATGGTAGTACTTTATTCTTTTTTATTGATAAGTAGTGCTCCATTGTGTGGTCATACCTCTTTTTTATCTGGCTGTGTGAGTCGTTTCTGGTTTTTAGCTATTATGAATAGTACTGTTATGAACATTTGTGTGTAAGTCTTTGCATGAATGTATATTTTCATTTCTCTTGAGTAAATACCTAGGAGTTGAATTGGTGGATGGTATAGTAATTCTATTTAAGCTTTTATGAAATGTCTATTTTCCAAGTTGGCGATGCCATGTTACAGGTGTGAGGTTACTACTCACAATGTCTGAGGGTCCATTTTCTCCACAATTTGGCCTTTTATGTATCTCTTTACTAGTGAGAAAAAATTTACACAAGCCTACAAGAAGACTTCCCATTGTGACCCTAGTACCCAAGACAAGAACTGATCACTGCAAGGGGTACTTAGATTGATCACCTAACTCCCTGGGCCTGGGAAGAGGCCCATAATACTAATCAGTATCCAGCATCAGATCAAAACTGAATGGGCATGGCTGCTGTCTAGGTGGCCTGCTGTCAGCCACAGGTCCCTGTGTCAGGGTGAGGATATGTTATTGATTTAAACATACAAAACAGAGCCAAGAGCTCTGTATGTATAGCAATAATGGTTTAAAAAATTACCCACACTCTAACAGAAGTAATGCATCTTATTAGAACTCAGGTTAATAAAGTATCCTCAGTTTATCACACCAAGAATTTCTGAAACTTAATTTGTATATCCTGATACAAAAGAAGCATAGCTTTGGTTAGTGACACAGTGGGCAGTGGCTAAGCCCCAGCATTCCTCTCCTATGAGACAGCATGTAACTTTTGGCATCCCAATAACAGTTTTTCATAGTGTTGATTAAGTGTAAGCTAACAGCCAAATCCTTGGCCTAAGATATAGAAAGATATTTCGACTAGGTTAAGTGTCAAACAACTTGGCAACAACTTGAGAGAAATTTTTGAGTTTGGATTGAAAAGAGAGAGAGAAATAATTTTTGTAGTCCTACTTGTTCTTTTGGTTTTTTTTTGTTGTTGTTGTTTGTTTGTTTTGGCAGCACTGGGGTTTGAACTGAGGACTTCAAGCTTACAAAGCAGGTGCTTGCAAACCAAGTGCTGTACCGCTTGAGCCACATTTCCCGTCCATTTTGCTCTGGTTATTTTAGAGATAGGGTTTTGAGAACTATTTGCTCAGTCTGGCCTGTTCTCAGCCTCCCAAGTAAATAAGATTACAGCCATGAACCACAGGTGCCTGGCATAAATGCAGTTTTAATAATAATATTTTGACTTTTACAATGATTTTTTTAATCCAAACAGTATTTTTCTCATTGTATGTAATTTCATTTCATGGATGGAGAAATTTAAGTTTCTCAATTGTTAGTCTTAATGGGAATGAACTATACATCTTAAAATACATGGCTCAATGTTCTACTTCTCAGAGAAGAAATAACTGTTACAGAGACCCCAGACATATGTGTGGATATCTTGTACACTATCTCATTTGATTCTAACTCCAATCCCTTATTATAAGTGTTAGTGACATTCTCATTCTACAGATGAAAAAACTGGGGTTCAGAGACATGTCCAGTCCAAGTAATCAGAGAAATAAATGCACTGTACAAATCTGCTGACTTTGCACTAGAAATTAGGGACCAACAATGTAAACCTGGAAAGGTCCTAGTCAACCTGGTAAGTTTTCAAGTTTCACATTGGTCTGTTTCACTCTTACTCTGCAAGGACTGTGAATATGTTTTGAGACCCAACTAGTTACTCAGGCTTAAAAGAGGAGTATCTACTCTGCTCATGGTGGTGGATTCCTTAGAGGGAGATTGTTTTCCAGGACAGCACTTGAAGCCAGCAAGGTGGTCAAATGTGTTTAGAGTTTTACTTGTCAGATATTAATGGGATGGGATGGTGTCATTACATGTAAGGAACACTTCCACAAGCATACATAATGACAGTCATAGAATCTGTGTTCTGTACCAAAAGAAAAATGGTTTTTTGATCATCCTTTCATCTCATTTTGTTTCTTTAAGTCAGATGTCCAAGAAAAAGCTGTGGGCAGCTTACCATTCTTGAATCAAACACTCTGAGCTAAAGACCTCCCTGTAACTTCAGCACTCTCTCTCTCTTTCTCCCCTATACACACACACAGAGTTGTCCCTAAGTATCTATGGAAGAGTCTTTGCAAGATCTTAGATACCAGAATCCGAGGATGCTCAAATCCCTTACAAACGTGTATGTATGACTTGCAGACACTCTCTCATCTCCTGTATGTCATCTCTACATTACCTGATACTGTTACATTATATTGCTTAGGGAATAATGATGAGGGAAAAAGTGTACATGCTCAGGAAGCAATTGTTTTGGGATTTTTTCTGAATCTTTGTGATATTGATTGAATCCATGGATATGGAACTCATAGATATGGAGGGCTGAGTATACCTACTCAGAGGCCAGCCTAAGTGGCCTAGTCCATGCATTCCTTTTTCCTTGCCAAGATTGGATCCCACTAGCCTTTTAGGTCTTTCAGTCCAATAAGGGAACTGAAAGTCTAGAGCAGAACTGGGCCAAGACATACATGCTTTGCCCACTTTTCCTTGAGTCTGAGTCCCTGTGTGAGCCCATCCAATCTTTAATAGGAATGGTGTCTTTAATAGGAAGACATTAATAGGAATCCCTTGTTTCTCAATACTGGCCTGTAATGAAGAAGAGAACAGAAAACTCACTCAGCATGCCACACCAGTCCTACATTGCCTGTGCATTGCCTTGTGTTGCTGAGGCTCACTGTGGCCTGGACCTACATTTGCCCAGCTCCTGTTTGCTTGAGGGATGATGTTTAGGTACTACAGTAAGTGAGCCAGGATGTTAGAATGCATCATTCAGCCCTTTTCACACTCTTTCATTGAGATGTAAATCTGAGGTCCACGAAAGACATCTAAAACCTCAGAACCCCCAAAGGTGGGCAGTTCTTTGCTCTCAGGCTTTGCAGGGTAGCCCCTCCGTGTCCACTCCTTGTTCTTTTTGGCCCCCATCGCAAGTTGACATTCTGGGGAGCTGATTCTTCCTTCTGGAAAAATATCACATTACACATGCATAGCCAGGATGTTGGCTCCTAATGGCAGGTCAGCTTAGAATGGAGGGCCCTTTAGCTGTGGTACAATTACTGAGCTGACAGCTCTTGTGAAATACTGCCTACTATATTTGGTCATAGCCATTAGAATACAAGAGATGGATGTAACAAAAACTTAGGAGCATGTGTTTTAGCTTTTTTTTTTTTTTTTGCAGATTAGTATAGTTCAAAGGATAAGCAATTCACTTGTCATTCTGTCTTTAGGATAAATAAACCTTGGTGCTATCATAATAAATATTCAGCATTTGTTTCAGTGTGGGAATTTGGGTGAAAGTTCATGGAATGTTTTTCTTTAAAAATTTCCATCTTCAGACACTGGTGGCTCATGCCTATAATCCTAGCTACTCAGGAGGCCGAGATCAGAAGGATTTTGTTTTGAAGCCAGCCCTGGCAAATTCTATTTGAGACCCTATCTCGAAAATACCCAACACAAAAAAGGGCTGGCAAAGTGGCTCAAGGTGTAGGCCCTGAATTCAAGCCCCAGTCCCACCAAAAAAAAAATTTTTTTTCTGTCAATTTCTGCCCGACAACCAAATTCAAAATTCTCACTTTAATATCATGACTAAACTGCTACACCGAAATATATTATGTAGGTTTCTAGCCAAATGTCTAAATAAATATATTTGAGAAGCAAGCAAGCAAACAAAAGCAAGAAGTATCAATTACTATTGTTTTTGGAAACTGATCTCAGGACCTCATGTTTGTAGGCAAGTACTCTACCACTTGAGCCTTTTTTGTTTTAGTTTGTTTTTCAGGTAGAGTTTTTCTTGTGCTTTTGCCTGACTGGCCATGGACCTGAATCCTTCTACCTCTGCCTCCTGAGTAGCTGGGATTACAAACATGTTCCACCATGCTCAGCCATATTATCATTCTCACTTTTTTTTGTTTGTTTTTTGCAATGCTGGGGTTTGAACTCGGGGTTTGAACTACACCTTGAGCCACTCTGCCAGCCCTTTTTTGTGATGGGTTTTTTTCTAGATAGGGTCTCACCAACTCTTTGCTAGTGCTGGCTTCGAACCTCGATCCTCCTGATCTCTGCCTCCTGAGTAGCTAGGATTACAGGCATGAGCCACCACTACCTGGTTTATCACTCTCTTAACATAACATCCTGGTTCTGTGATATGGCCTCCAGAGTTCCTTTGTGTGTATATCAGAGCTTCAGAAGCCAGTGATATGTTTGTTCTCTCATGCCAGTTGATCAGATCACCTTTGAAACATAGAAGTCAGTCCAGATGGTCAGAAAAGGAGCTTAGAGTCTGAGCACCTGTGGTCCCACCAGGTAATGACTCCATCTTATTTTTCTGGCTGTGGTCTCTGCATCTAGTTGGGTTACTATTTACCCATGATTCTAACTTAGTTACCCAAATTCCACAACTTCGTTGTCCTGTCCTATGCATGTCCTGGCTTTTAGTATTCTTCTGTTGTTTTATTCCCAGAAATAACTCTGCCTATTACTATCCTGACACTGCTTCTTGTCCTTGGTGTTTACCTTCTTTTGATCCTCAGAGCTGGCCAGTTTCAGGGGATCCTGGCCAACCAAGTGGTCTCAGGTTCTGCGTCCTGTTCTTATTGAATGTAGATTCAGATATGTTGCTAAAAACAAAAACAGTCACCTAACTCTTCATTTACTGTCACATCTGCCCTTTTTCAGGGTTGATTACATTGATTCACATACTGTAAATGACATCCTTGAACTGGGGTGAAATACAGAGCAGACCCTCTCAGTCATCTAAAGAGCATTGAGCTGTTTGCTGAGTACCATATTTATGTCAAATGTATCTTAGCGTTCTGATTCTTTGAAATCTGGTGATAGATGAATAATTTATGTTGTGGTTCTTTATTAAGCAGACTATTTGATGAGTCTGCATGAAGAATCATAGTAAACTAGGTGAAGCAGGTCAGGCCTGCTGGCAGACCTGGACCCAGTGAATAAGAGTAGGGTATTTTGTTTTCAGTTGCTTAAACCCCAAACAAGCAATATTTTACTGTGAATATAATTTATAAGCAGTCGGTGATTAAAAGTGTGTTGCTAATAAAATTGCATGGAAACTGGGAGCCAAATGGAGGGAAAGAGAATTTTCACAGTGTACTCTTTTGTATATTGTGAATTCTGAATCATTTGATTGTATTTTATCTAGTTAATACAGGAGGATGAGAAGAAAAAAGGAAGGAAAGGGGGAGGATGGAAAGAAACTATTAATTATAAGGAACAATAAATCAATTAGGTCATATTTCTAAGTGACATGCTATGTAAAGCACTTTGCAAAGCTCTTGGGAGATACAAGCCTATAGTTGAAGGAGATCTTCAGAGGTTCCTAGATGTTAGTCTTCAGGGCAGTGTCTCTAAACCTGTCAACAGCCCCGTAAACTAGGCATTGTTGCCCACAAGTGAGGAAATGGAAGGTCTTAATGGTAGAGCTGAGAGTTGAAGCCAAGTGTGTCTGATTTCCAGCACTGTACCATATTGCCTCTCCAACAAAGACACGGAGGGGAGGAATTGTAAATCTTCTTTAGGATCAGCTGATCAGAACATTTCCTGAGTGAAACTGCCACAAAGAGAAAATTTGATTGCTGTTGTCTGTAAGTCCCAGTGTTTTAATCCTCTTTCTCCTTGTGCCTTACTTTGTTCTTTCCTTAGTTCTCTTTGTTTTTCTTGAACAGGTACATTTCTCAGGTTGCCCTTCCTCCCTCCCTTCCTTCCTTCCTTCCTTCCTTCCTTCCTTCCTTCCTTCCTTCCTTCCTTCCTTCTCTTCCCTCCACCATCCATCCATCCCTTCAAATACCATTTGTTATATTTGATAGTATGTGTTAGGACTAGACTAGATGCTGGGGATACAAAATTGAGTAAAACTGGACATGGGTTCAGATTTCATGTAACTTAAGAGGAGACTTTTTTGAATGAATAAATTTGATGAACCATGCAGAATAAGTATATATTTCTTTTGGAAGTTAACCTCGTCCTGAGATGCTTGGTGTTAAAGCTTAAGTTTTTTTTTTTTTTTTTAACTTTTTGAATATGGATCATGGTCTGTATTTTTTTTATTATTATTTATTTATTACTAGGGTTTGAACTTAGGGCTTTCCATTTGCTAGGTAGGTGCTCTACCATTTGAGCTACACCTCTAGTCCTTTTGGCTCTGGTTGTTTTTCAGATAGGATCTTGCTTTTTGCCTGGGCTGGCCTGGAACCACAGTCCTCCAGATCTCAGCCTCCTGCATAGCTTGGGATGACAGGCATGTGCCACCATACCCAGCTATTGCATGAGATGGGGTTTTGTGAACTTTTGCCCCTATTGACCTTGAACCAAGATCCTTCTGATCTCTCAAGTAGCTAGGATTACAGGAATGAGCCATCATGCTTAGCTTTGTTTTTGTTTTTTAAAACTCACAAAACTCTCATTAACAAAACTTCACAGAACTGATATTTTGACAAACATATATGTTAAAAACAATAACTGAAGGTTTCTTTCATGAAGATACAGAACCTTTGTGATTTAATGTGTAATCCACTACAAAATGGTATGTGAATTTCAATGGTAGGCTTTAGTCCAAGGAAGTAATAATTTAGTGTAATAATTTTGGGCACAGAAACCTTTCTGTGTCTCTCTGGTTCTAGAAGGCAGCTGCTCACTTTGGCTCCAAGACAAACAATAATAACAAAAATGGAGATACAGCAAAAAAAAAGCTGTAGAAGGTCATAATGGTAGAAGAGGAATGGGGAGGAGTTCATACAATAAAGATGATATTATAAGCAGGACCACTAAAAGCAGACAGAATGATGACTGTTACGGGGCTGATGACTTGTAGCCAGTTGGAAGCTTACACAGTCATTTGAGAACATTTGGGGAAGGAAAGCAGCCTAGTTCAGGCAGCATGGACCACATTCCCTCACCTCAGACAGAAGGATTTTGGGCACCACATACTTTAGCACCTATTATGGGCTGCTTTGGTTGATTTTCAGTCATTTTCATCCATACCATAAAGTTTTAGGAAGCTGTGGGCAGGATAACAACCTCTCCCCTAAAAGATCAGGTTTTAGTGTGGAGCCTGAAAATGTTGCCAGCTAAGGAAAATGGTAGCTAGAGCAGTGATCATGCCTGTAATCCCAGCTACTTGGAGCCAAGGCAGGAGGATGTCTAGTTGGAGGCCAATCTAGTCCACATAGCAAGACATTGTTTCAAAAAACAAACATGCAAGCAAACAAACAATTTTTTTTTTTTTTTTTACAAATGTGATTAAGTTAAGGATTTTGATATGGAGAGATATTTTGGGTTACTTTGGTGGGTCCTAAATTTAGTCATACAAATATCATTAGAAGAGAGAAGCAGGGATATTGTTCTCAAATAGCAGGTATGGAGGTGGAGATAGAGGTTGGAGTGATGTGGCCACAAGCCAAGGAATGCTAGCTGCTGCTATAATTTAGCAAAGGCAAGGAAGACATTCTTCCCTTGAGTGTGGCCCTGAGGATCCAATGAAAGAATATATTTCCACTGTTTTAAGCCAAAAATTTTGTGATAATTTGTCACAGCAGCCCTAAGAAAATAATTCAGCCTGTAAACTTTCTGAGGGGAGGGTGATATTTTCCTTTGCACTTGGCTTCTTCATACAACAGGCACTCAAGTACCTGGATGCTTGAACTGACTTCTTCATTGGCTCAGAAGTTCAGAACCCGAAAGGTTTGTTTTTAAAATTTTATTGGAAGAGAAAAGCGACCAGCAAGTTCTTGGCATTTATTTGCAAAAGAAGAAATTAATATCCCTGAGGCTTAGCCCCTTCTGAGTTTATTGCATCTCTAGACTTGGATTTACACTGCTGTTTTAATGTAGCAATACCTTTGCTATGCAATAATATTAATAAAACCACCAAGAAAACCTCATCTAGCAGAACAAGAAGAGTGAGTCAGGCAGGGCAGTGGTTTGATGTCTTAATTAGATACTAGCTAGGTGCTTGCTTTCTCTCCGTTCACACTGACATACTGAAATGACGGTGTTCAGGGATTTCTGGATCAAACACAAAATGTCTTCTGCTCAAATCTTCCATGAAATGTAATTTTGAAACTGTGAGCTTGGCTTTTACTCAAGCAGAACCCTTACTATATTTACTGGGACTTTAACTGAATGGGAACTGCAGGATCATGTTCTTTGGGAAATATAAACAGTTGTTTTTATGTGGAAGGAAGCCACAGAGAAGGATCTGGAATTTTGGCCCAGTAGATTGGCCTAGTGTGGAGCGTTATTCCTTCTAATAGTGCCACATTTCTTATCGGCATTTTATTTTTTCCCCTGTAGAGGCACCGAGTCTCTGTTCATCTGGACTATTCACCTAGGAAGCTCAGTCACATTGTAAAGCCAACTTGGAGTTCAAATGCGTTGCTAGAATGGTTTTTCATTAGTTTTCAAGCCAGCAGTGGCACTGTGCATAATGTGTTGATGAGTTTCTTTTTGTTGTTCTATAAAGTATAGAAAGGGAGTTTTAAAAATGGATTTACTGTGAGATTTACTTTTTGTAAGCATTTGTATTAGTGCCTGATGCCACAGAGAAGTACTAATACACAATTAGATTACTTTTTTCAAAATTTAGTGGCTTTCACTGTGTAATAATAAAGTTGAACAGGTGTTTACAATAAATATGGCTAGAGTGAAATCATGTTAGGCTCCACCTTAACCGTGCAGCTGAGGGAGTGAGGATTTCCTTTGAAAGAGACCTCCCTTACTTCCTGCCCCATTGAACTGAACTTGTATTTGACCTTATTTTTTATTTTGGCAGTACTGGGGTTTTTAGGAAATTCCCTGGAGACCAGCCAGTGTACCAGACATTGTATTACTTTGTCTGGAACACAGAAGTTGTTCAATAAATAATTACTTATTTACTGAATAAATTAATAATTGAAAAAATGATGAAAATCAACAGTTTTGATGTCCAGAAGGCCTTAACTAGCAATTTCAGTGTCCTGGGCTTTTAATCTAATAATTAATCGTGTGTGTGTATGTGTGTGTGTGTGTGTGTGTTGTGTCACTGGGGCTTGAACCCAGGGCTTTGTGCATGCTAGGCAAGTGTTCTGCCACTGAGCTACATTCCCAAATAACCTTGTGTTATACAGAAGTATTTTTAAACAGTTTTCTCAGTGTTGTCCAAGAGAAACACAATGTAATTTTAAGTTTTCTAATATTCATATTAAAAAAAAGGAAAAGGAAACAGATGAAATTATTTTTAGTAATATATTTTGCTTTAAGTCAAATTACTGAAAATATGCTTTTCCTCTGCCATCAAGATAAGGGGGCACTTCTATGCATACCTTATGCTGCATGTGTTTATCTTTATAATACATCTCTATTTGGCCTAGCCTCATTTCAACTGCTCAAAAACCATGTGTCACTAGTGACTACCATATTGAACAGCCCACATTTACACCACCTGGAGGCTTTAATTTATTTCTTTTTGCTAACTAGATGGAAAACTAGTTATTTTAAGTTATTGAGTGTAATATACCACTTGTCCTCTCCCATCCAAGTACTAACCAGGCTCAACCCCATCAGACAAGATTGGGTGCATTCAGGGTGGTAAGGAGAGTGGTAAGGCCGCAGACAACCACCACTTGTCCTCTTAGTGTGCAATTAAACATTATGCAATTTGAAATTATCCCAAGAATGGGAAGAGAGGGGATAAAGAGGAATGATGGAGGGGTGAATTCAACTATGGTATAATGTAAGAACTTTTGTAAGTGTCACAACATACCCCTAGTACAATAATAATATGGTAATAAAAAATAAATAAAATGCAGAAAGCAAAGCTAAAAGGTATGCAATTTAAAAAACTCACTGTTTGGAGAGTGGATAAAAAAATATAAAGTCCTCTAGAATTTAGGGGCATGGCAGAGCTTCCCTTGCTCTGAGATTCAGGTTTTCTCCTATGTTCTTGTGGATCAAGGTTCCTTCTCTATAAACTGGGGATAATATTTGTTTCAAGGGGTAGAGCTAACATTTCCAGCAGTCTTACCTCTGAAACATTAGAAAACTTGGGCAACACTTAGTGCACTTTTTTGAAGTATTGAACTGCATTTGGAGACTCCATTAATGCTTTTCCATTAAACATATACTATTAAGCCAAATACTAATATCCAGGATGGAAAGGAGATCGTGGTAGAGAAATAATTGTATATATATATATATATATATATTGTCTAGACCACTCATTCTTTAGTTTTATATGGGTGTTCACTTTTTTCTGATTTTATACATTTTGGGAATATAAAATTTATATAGGAAAATATTTTAAGCCTTTGTTTATTTACCTTACTTTGCATAATAAGGGTGAAACAAATAAGAAATCACTGGAGATATTTAGCTAAAATTTTGGTTACCTGTGCTGGTTGAATGGCTCAAGTGGTAGAGCACCTGCCTAGCAAGCATGAGGTCCTGAGTTCAAACCCCAGTACTGCAACCCCTCCCAAAAAAATAATTGGTTATCTACTAAAGTTCACCTAGCCTTGGGCAAATACTTTTTTTCTGGTTTTTAGAGGGTGCAAATATTTTTAGTGTACAGGATTTCTCTGGCACTTCCTAAGAGTTTTTGCATAATTTAAGTGTTTTTATTTGCTTGATACTAATTCTAACTAAGGAAATCTTCATGGTAAAGGCCCAATGACCAGAGGCCTAATCTACCCTCAGCTTGCTGTAGCTTTCACTAGTAATTAAACAGTATCCTATCTTCCTTTAATCATTTGTGGAAAAACACTTATAAGGGAAGGATTAGTAATTTCAACAATACTTAACCTCTCTGAAGGATTTAGGGAGAATATTGTGATTATTGAGGCTTGTGTTGATTAAAACTCTTCCATTGTACATTTTTTTCAAAAAAACTTATGTCTGATTAATGTCAAATCTTGATCCACCCATAGCTGGACTTCTCAAAAGAATGATTGAAACAGTATGGTTGAAAACAGAACTCCTAAATGTATTAGTAAAAGCAACACACCTTTTGTTAAACATTTTATTTTCCAATAAAATAAACAAGTACATGTTTTTGGCTTCTTGTATTGATGTAAATTTAAAAACACCCCCCCAAAATACACAACACTGGTCCTCAGAATTTTTATGTTACACAGTCTAAATAAGTGGTTGAAGTACACATTTGTTTAAATGCAGAAAATGGAGACACTCTTAGGTTTTCTTTTAAAGTGTTGCTGTTAAAACATTTTGGAACTTAATGATGCTGAGTCTAGACTGCTCTGAATGTAATTAGTTTCTCTTTTCTTTGAATCATTGGTTGTTCAAGTCATACAGAGATCTGACTTATTTTTGAATAGGGGAAAGTTGCCAAGTTTAATGTATTTTCTTTGCGGGAAATCAGGCTGAGGGTCTCTTTTGCTATTAGGTTGAGGGCATTTGACATTTTTGATCTTTTCCTTAACCATAGCTCACCTTCATGGAAATGTTTGCAAGTCTTTCCTAGAGAGTCTGACTTCTTAATTTTTTGTTGCCCTGATTTCACACTGCATCTTATCCTGTGCGCAATGCTCATGAAAACCAGCATCTCTAAAGAACTTCTAGAAGAAGTTTTGTGCCCTGTGGTATTGAATGGGGTGGATTGAATGGGTGCATATTTTCCCTTGTGTGGAAATAAGGGTCACTTGCAGGGGGCCTATGAATCAGGAAGTGGTTTCAAAGCTATAGATATCATGTCCAGCTTAAGAAAAAGGAGGTAGCACATTTGGGGGAAGAAGTAGGAAAAAGAAAGAGCAGACTTGAAAATAAAAGGATTTGTTTTTCTGTATCTACATATAAATCAGATGTTTTTATTTTGTCTGTAAAGAAACCTAAGAGGTATGAGGCACTTATACTTGTGATTGTAATTTTACAACCTTTGTTTCAGCAAGGGATAGTAATAGAGTAACTTTCCTCCTTAGAGTTAGCTCTGCTAATCATTTGGTAAGACACCTTTCATCATCAAAGAAGTCAAGAGGCAAGACTAGTTAATATTTGTGAACCAGGAAATAGTACGTGAAATTGTTCAATGAATAGGTTAGCTGGAACTACTTCATGATTAATGAGGAACTCCATCTCAGTTCGTTTCCTAGAGTGGTTTTATTTGTGTTTTCTGATTGCTGATCGATCATAAATTTAAGATTCATGTTTTATACTGTACTGAATGATAATGATGAAAATGAATACCAAGGCTGTTTGGCTTTTTTTTTTTTTTTAGATTAGAAATGCTTAGTTTATGCAGTAAATTAGCAGGGTCCAGTCTCAATAATACTCTTAGTATAGAACCCGGCATATCAGCCTTTTTTGAGCCATAACGCTTTATTTTCTTGTTCTTAAAAGTTTGACTAGAAAGGCTGGGCAGTAGGGTGAACAAATATATTTAGCACAGAATTTCATATATCTTTCTTGGAAATGAAAAAAAAACAAGAGCCATTTACTTATTGGCTGTGAGCTGTAGAAGCGTTTTAGTTGATGTCAGCGTTGTTGGGTGCTCTCAGAGGCAGTTCATTCCAAAACAGGTTTTTGGGTTATGACCAAGGTGAGGGCAGTTCTTTCTGCCAAAGCTAAGTGACTTTCCTAAGTGTAAGTTATAGGGCTGGAGATAGGGCCTTACTCTGCTCTGCAGACAGTACCCTTTATTGTTAGTTTGCTATGGAAGTATGTGGGAAAAAAATGGGGCAGTCATGGTGGTTATGACTCAAGATGGCTATCATCATATCAAGCTGAATCCATAGATTTATCTTATGTGATCATTCAAGGGACACAGGAATCAATTTTATAGACTATTTCAGATTAGTCAAACCAAAATTTCCCTGAAAGGCTTGTTTTGTCTAGATTTTTGTTACGAATTGGCCAGGTGCCTATACTTTTACAGCATTTTTCTTACAAGAGTTGAATATTCTATAAATATTATATGTATTCCTGTATGATAAGGTTTTTATAGTTACCATTGCATGCAGTAAAATTGCACAGACTCCATGAATTGTTAGATTTTCCTGGGCACATAAATGAGATGCCACAAGGCACAGCCTTGCCTTCAGGAAGATCCTGGCTTCTTGAAGATAAATCTTTGTACTGTAATACTGTTGTCATCTGGTGTAGACAGTCTGTGTTCCTGAAATAGAAATTCTGTAGCAGGAACATTGGCTTAATTTTGATTAATATTTGGTTATACATAATTTAATTTTAAAAAGACATTGGTAAGGTAAGTCTCTACAAGTATGCACACTAGCGTGCTGATTTTACCCCCTACTCTTCCTTTCAAGAAAGGGCAATAAAGGTGTGGGCTGTTGGCCAGCGCTGGAAAGTAATTGAGTGTGCATTAACTGCTATAACACTGAAAGCTTTTATCCTGTAGGCAATTTGGATTCTTCTGTGTTATACTGGATCTAGGAATGTCTGAGGTCCTCTAATTCTGCACATGGTGCCTGTGGAATATTAAAAACATACGCCTGCAAACATTTTAAAATGCTGCCATGTAGACTCCTCATCTGTCATTATAAAACTGAGTGTGTGGACCTGTGAGGGTCCCTCGTTTATTACCCGGCTTGACATTTCTAGGACTAACCAAGGAAGGTGCAGTTGGCTGTGAATCACTTCTGCCTGTGCTGAAATGGCAGCTTCTGTTTTATGGCACTGAAGATTAGGTCTAACAGGGCAGTCGCTATTCTCAGCATTAGTATTTTTTTTTTTTTTCCTTTATCAACTTGCTGATGTAGCAGTTGTATAATAAAAATGGACCTCTGCACTTCTTCAAAGTGCTTTAAATTTAGACAAATTTATGTTTTATCAAAAGGTTAATCCTGACAAATTATTGTAAGTTATTTCTGGAAGGTCTGCTACATTGCGGTTGAATGAATTCTTTACAATGCAGAGCTGGATGTATGTTTTAGGAAACATGTACTGCGTTTTCTGTACACTAAGGACGAAAGATCTTGGCCCTGCTGTGCAGATGAGTGGTGTTCACACAAGGTGAAAATAGATCTTAACATTCCTTATTACTCTGCCTTCTGGCATCACCCAGTTTTTGTTTCTGTCTTTTTGACACCCCTTTCTCCTTTTATTTTTCCTTTTTTTTTTTTGGTAGGAAGGTAAATCCTCTATTCATTTATCTTCTGGAAAGAAGTGTTCTTTGTGTGGTCATGACAGGCATTTCTCATACCTATTGTTCTAGAAGCAAGCGGACTTTTTCATGTTTTTGATTCCTGAGTCACACAGATGCAGAAAGGGGAGGGAACAACAGGGGGCCTGGAGAGAGGAATATAAATTAGTCGTTTACCCCACACACATGCATGCATGCACGAGGGTACACAAGCAAGCATTGAGCTCACACCTGAATGAGATGGCTTCATAAATGGAACAGATAAACGTAGCTCCATGGATGCAGCCCTATCTTCCTTAGAGGAGCTTACACTCTGAGGCCACGCACAGGACAGTAAATCACGCACCAGTGCACCAAAGTCTCAACTTTTCATAATAAAAATGGTGTATAAGTTTTCTAGGTTGCCATGACGAAGAAGCACAGATTGGGTGATTCAAACTGCAGAAATTTATTTTTTCATAGTTCTGGTGACTGAAGTTCAGGTTTCTTCTGAAGGTTTTGGGTGAAGTTTCTCCTCTCTGTCATTTTCCTTAGCTGGGACTCAGCTTTCTTTCGGTCTTTTTCTCTACATGAGTCTGTGTCCACAGTTCCTCTTCTCACAAAGAAATCTGTCATATTGGGTTATGCTCACCGTGATGATCCTGGTTTGACTTCATTATCTCGAGAGACTCTCCAAGTTCAGTCATCTTCTGAGGTACTGGGATCAGAATTTCAGCGTATGATTTATTTATTTATTTTTTGAGGAGCTGGGGATTGAACCCATGGCTTTATACATTCTAGGCAAGTGCTGCAGCGTTGAGGTAAACTCCCAGTCCAGCATATGTTCATGGGACAAACTGCTCAGTTCTTAACAAATGGGGATATTTGTCCTTTGATACTAACACTCACACCTCTCTTCATGTTTCCTTCAGCTGTTCAAGTCTCCAAGAAGCCAGAATTTTCAAGGTTTTGACATTTCTCTTAGCTATTCCATGGTAGTAATGTGGAAATTGCTTTTAGGTAGTCTCAAAGGTTTTTCTAGGATAGTCAAATTTTGACACCACTTCTTTGTTCTTCTGGTAGTCTTTAATGTCTGATATTGAACAGAACAATGAGTAAAAATAAGAAAAAGAAGACATTTGAGGTAGGAAATGTTGGCTGGTCATTATGAAGAGTTTCATCATTATCAAACATTTACTGAAAAGTTGCCATATTCACCTCTTTGGATAGTACTGAGATCAGTGGAACATTTTTTTTTTTTTTTTTGTCAGCATGTCTGCTGAATTCAGAATTTATGGGAAAGAAAAAGAAGGTGTAGGAATATCATCTCTTGGGTATACTTTTTCATAAGTTTTTATTAAATATGAAATACATAAAGAAGAGTACTCTAGTTGTAAATGTTCAATTCAGTGAATTATCACAAAGTAAACTCTTTAATTTTAACTTCTGGTGGCACTGGTGTTTGAACTTAGGGCCTTGCACTCCCTCAGCACTTTTTGCATTGGTTATTTTTTAGATAGCGTCTCATGTTTTTGACCATGCTGGCTGGGCCAGGATCCTATTTATGCTTCCTGCATAGTTGGTGCATGCCACCATGCCCAGCTGTTTTTATTGAGATGGGGATCTTGCTTACTTTTTTTGCCCAGGCAGCCTGGAACCGCAATCCTCCTGGTCTCTGCTTCCTGAGTAACTGGGAAGACACTACACCCAGCCACAAAGTGAACTCTTTAGATTAAGAATGTTGATCTGGCTGGATGCCAGTGGCTCACACCTGTAATCCTAGCTACTCAGGAGGCAGAGATCAGGAGGATCACAGTTTGAAGCCAGTCAGGGCAAATAGTTTATGAGACCCTATCTCAAAAAACCCTTCACAAAAATAGGGCTGGTGGAATGGCTCAAGGTGAAGGCCCTGAGTTCAAACCCCAGTACTGCAAAAAAAAAAAGAATGTTGATTATTCTCTTTCTACCCATCTCAGCTATGATTCCTCTCAAGGTTAGCTCCTGTCAAGATTTTCATCACCAAACATGACAGTTTGATACTATTTTCTGTATTCCATGGAATTGTGCTATGTGTACTCTATTGCATTTGACTTTTACTCAACATTGTGAGATTTAGCCATGTTACTAAGTGTAGCAGTGTTCCTTGTTGCTGTATGGTATTCAGTTGTTTGAATATGCCATACAGTGTTTATCTGTTCTACAACTGGTGGGCATTTGGTTTGCTTCCACTTGTTGGTTGTCAGGAATAGTGCTATAAGAACATTCTTTTCTTTTTTAAATCTTTGTTTTGTTTATTGGCATTTTTTGGGTTTTTTTTTATTCTTATTGTTGAAGAACATTCTTTTTTAAAAACCTAAAAAAAAATTAATTGCCAAGAGTTGCATATGTTCAAGGTGTGTGGCTTGGTGATTTGATTCATGTATGCATTATGTATGATTATGGGCATCTTTATAAAATGCTCTTATGGAACATATGTGTGCTTTTCTATTGTAGGATGGAGTTGCTGGGACATAGAGCATATATTAAACTTCAGTAGCTGCTGCCAGTTTTCTGAATGTGCCTGCACCAATTTGCACTTCCACTAGTAATGTATGGGAGTCCCATGTGTGTTCACAGCTTTGTTCATGCCCGATAGTATCAATTTTTAAGTTTTAGTCATTCTCTTGGATGAGTAGTGGAATCTCATTGTATTTTGTACTTCCTTATAACAAGTGAATTTGAGAATCTTCTCATCTGTTTTTACCTTTTAGATACATGAATGTGTGAGGCTGTTTAACATAATCATGGCCATCAACCTGTCCCTGACATTTCCCAAACTCTTCTAAGTCTTAAGTACATAAATAGTGTAGTGATTTTTCTGCCACTTAATACTAGGTTGAAGGTTGTGTTTGCTCTTCATGGTCAACTTTTTTACTTCTAATACAGTCCTTGTTCCCTCTCAGAAGTGGATGAATTTAGATGATTAATTTATGGTCATACTATCGATTGCCATCATCTTGTCTGCAGTATTCAGTGCTTTCTCTCTGAAATCATTCATTTAGTATGTCACTGCTAAATTCTTATTCTTTTGAAATTATCTGTATATATTAAATTATACATATGAGAATTCAGTATCAGTTCAAGGGGGTTTCATTGTGAATCATCTGCGGTTATGTACAGTGAACTTTGAACAAGTTCACTCCCTATATTATATTCCCTGTTTCCGTCCGTCCTCCCTTTTTTTTGGTGGATTTTATTAGGTTAGCTTCATATGTATATTTATATATAATTATATGTAATATATTTCAACCCTCTTCACCACCAATACTTTCTCCTTTCCCCCTCCCTCCCACTGATCCCCCCACCACAGTACCCCTTTTACATTAATGTCTCAGTATTAATATTATTTTCATTTTACATCTAGATTCTGGATACAAGTGAAAGCATGCAATATTTGACTTTGAGCTTGGGTTATTTCACTGAATATGATGATATCTAGTTCCCTGAAAATGACATAATTTCATTCTCTTTTGTTTTCTTATCCATTCATTGATTGTTGGGCACTTAAGCTGATTTCAGAGCCTGGCTATGCAAATAGTGCTGCAATAAACATGGATGTACAGGTATGCTGCTATGTAGCTCCGTTGGCCTCAAACTCACTACTTGACTAAGGCCGTCCTTGAACTCTCCATCCTTCTGTCTCTACTTTCCCAGTGCTGCAATTACAGATATACACCACCATACCTGTTGCTAAGTTCTTATTCTTTGCCACGTAGTAGTATAAAAAGTGGAGCTAGAAAGATATATAAGCTACCTTTGAGTTTAAGGTCTTAAGTATCATAGAAAAAAAGAGCAGACAGCTGTTTTACCTGATTTAATTATAGCTCTGTAATCATAACTCTGAATTCCAGTGGAGTTGTATTTATGAAAGAAGAATATCTATACTAATGTAATGAAATGATTGTCACATCCAATAGCTTATGCTGATGACTCAGGTATGTTTTATGCTACTAATAGTGACTTAGCAGTTATGTTTGGTTTGGTTCACTTGCAGAATTTGTTGCATATTTTTTCTCCAGCTTTGTGAAGGCACTAGTTTAAAATGTAGCCATCCTGTGGTATCTTTGGGGGATACTATGATACCAAAATCCACAGATGCTCTAGTCCCACAAGTGAAGTTGTGTTGCGTTTGTGTATAACCTTTATACATCCTTTTCTATATTTTAGATCATCTCTAGATTACTTATTCAATACAATCTAAAAACTATTGTATTAAGTAGTTGTTACATTGTATTGCTTAGAGAATAATGGCAAGAAGAATAGTCTACAGATTTAGTGAAGACAACTTTTCTTTTTGAAATATTTTTGATCCACAGTTCCTTGAATCAGTGTGTGCAGAGCCTGTGCCAACTTTTTGCATTCTGTTTGTCTTAGTGTCTTAATCTGTGTTGTAAACTCAGGGTCTGAGAATTCTATCATCAGCAGATTCATCAAGTTGTATTTTGGGCATAAGCTTTAAACATTTGAATTATAATAGCAAGGGAAGCTTGTCTTGAGTTGAACTGAATAGCCTTAAAAAATTATACTGGTATGGAAATATTATGTGCTCATGTATGAAAATGGAAAAATGAGACCTGTTGAAACTATTCCAGGAATGGGGGGAGGGTGGTTAAAGGAGAATGATGGAAGAGGTGAATTTAACTATGATATATTACAAGAACTTTTGTAAATGTCACACAAAATGTACAAAATGCACATTTTGTAAATGTACCCCCAGCACAACAATAATATGATAAAGCAAAAAAAAAAAAAAGATCTTTTCTGTCAAGTGCACAGATCTTCAGTGTACAAATCACAAATATTTACAAATTTGTATATGTGACTACCAGCCAGGCAAAAATACAGACTATTTCCAGCCACCCAGGAGGCTTCCCTGTGCCTCTACCCAATTACCAAATCCCTGCCCCAAGGGGAAAAAAAATCCTGGTCTCTGTATTCTCTATTTGGTCCACTAGTATTGCTTCTTACCCAGAAGAGCATGCTGCTTTCATTTAAATGTGTGTCATCACATCTGGCCAGATGCTCAGGTGACACTTGTGTTCCCCTGTAAGATGGAACCATAAACACTCTTGGATTTGTCTGTTTACTTATCCAATGGCTAGATTTGATTGTCATCAGTTCAAAATCTCTGGTACCTAGCCTGGTGCCCAACACATTAACCATTCCAGTTGGTATATCTCTTGAATGAATGAGAATAAACAAGTAATGTTTGAACCTAAACACACACTTACTCATTCACTTTTTCTTTCCATGTGTAATTACATACTGGGAAACTGTAAGTGCCTGGTATAGAGATAGTTGTTGGGTCTGAGTTATTGTGCCCCAAAACAGACATGGCAGTAGTTCCAATGAGCTTCCAGCTGAGCAGAGAATAATGAAAGAGTCACATAAAGTAGTGTTCAGTTACAAATTGAGATACGTGCTTTATAGCAAGGGAACATGTGACACATAAGCCTGACCCCAATTTGGGAGGCTGGGAAGCCTTTCCAAAGAAAGTGCCATTTAAGATGAGATCTGAAGAATGAATAGGAGTTGAGACGGACAAGAAAGCATTTGTGACTGAGAAAATGGTCAGGTGAAGGCTCTATGTGCTGGACCACTGAAGTTTCCAGAAAAGAAACCTGAGGAGATAGGCCTCACTAAAGGTCTGTTCTGCTTAAGAGCGATGGTTTGCCTTCTAAAGGTTGTATGGGAGGATATGGGAGTGCTGGGACCAGACTCACACTTTATAAGGATTATACTGTGCTAGGAACTAGGTCTTTATTTTGTAAATGTAAATAAAGAGGGAGAGTAGAATATTTACCCTCATTTCTGCATATAATGTGGATCTCACAGCAATCAAATAGCATATGAAGTTTCTCAATAGAAGTATTTCAGTTGGCACATGGAATGGAGTCATAGAATGCCACCTTTTTGTGCATCTTAATGAATTAAGCCTCTAGCCTTAATTATCAATATTAAGTTTTCAAAAAGACAGATAAGCAAATAGGATATTGGAAGTACATAAATACCATTATTTGGTGGACACATCAAACACATCAAACCTGAATCAGATCAGTTCTCTAAACCTGACTAGCATATTCAGGAAATGGGAGATCAGATGCATTCAGTAATATCCAGATCCCGGGGAACTAACTTCTAACAAAAATTTTAAGGAGGGAAAATGAGAAAGATGATGGAGAAAACCTATCCATACATTAAGACTGATGGATTGAAAAAGATTTACAGGGATTAAGGTAATATAATACACAGGTGAACATGTTCAAAGTACACAGAACACAACTGTGGAAATATCAAAATGAAACCCCCATTGTACTATTAATGTATGCAGATAAATAAAGAAAAAATTTACATAGATGTATGGGACCCTATTTGGATTCTGATTTGGAGATACTAACTGTAAAACAAAGCATTTAGGTTACAATTGGGATAAATTGAACAGTGGCTGGCTATTTGGTTATATTAAGGGATTATTATAAACTATCCATAAGTGTGATTCTTAAGATGTTATTTTGATCATATTGAAACAATATGAAAAAAAGAATCCCAGTCTTTTAGAGATATACACTGAAATATTTATGACTGGAATTATAAGATGTCTGGGATTAACTTCCAAGTTGGTGAATGTTGAAGCTGAATGATGATGGATCAATGGGAGCTCGTTTTACTTTTGTTTATGGTTGACACTTTCCATTTTGAAGACTTTTGAAAAATTGTAGGATAAAGAAATGATCACTCTGGGTTTGACTTTTCACTCTCTTCCCCAGAATCCTGAGTATAGTTCAGTTGTAATTTCATTAGCTGGCTATATATTAATGTGATAATATACTAAAGGATTCATTTGTAATGTCTTTTTGTAATATATTTTCATGCCTGTTAATCTGATTAACTTTTTGAAAAATTAACACATGATAATTGGGGAGAATTTTGATATCTAGTAGAAATTCAGTGAAGACGATGGTACTTCTAATCCCACCACTCTAGAGAAAGCTATAGCTAATATTTTGGGGTCTCCAATCTCAGTAGGAATATCTACATATTAAAATACAATTTTTAATTATAAGCAGATGAGCCCCTTCTTTAATAGTCCATTGTGACCATTTCCCCAGGGTACTAGGAGTTCTTTTATAAGCAAAGTTTAATGGCTATTTAGTGTTACATCATATAGACAGCTATGGCAAAATTTATTTTAACAATTCCCTCTTGTTAAACATTAAATATTTTTTACCCCCCCATTTTTTTTTTTTTTACTAAGTAAATGCTGTT
The DNA here is from genome assembly GCF_047511655.1 of Castor canadensis. Taxonomy (NCBI): domain Eukaryota; kingdom Metazoa; phylum Chordata; class Mammalia; order Rodentia; family Castoridae; genus Castor; species Castor canadensis. Next base: position 34,345,413 of record NC_133393.1, on the reverse strand, counting down.
CTAATGACTAGCCTTATAAATATATCTTTTGTATATCCTGATTATTTGCTTGGGGTAAACACATATGGTTAAATTGCTGGACCAATGAGATTATATTTTTTGTTTTTATAACCCTTTGAGCTAGATGTGGCCATGTTTGTTCATTCTGTGTCCTCACCAATTTTGAAGATTATCTGTAAAAATTTTTTGATGAAAAATTATACTAAGTTGTTTTAGTTAGCAGTTTTTGATTTTCCTTGAGCTTGAACATTTTCCCCAATGAGTCACTAGTATTTCAATTACCAGATGTGTCCTTTATACATTTTTCTATTTATGTTTTTTAATTCTTAATTATATTATAATTAAAACTTGTTACAACAAGTTTTCCTCTGTGTTTTTAAGTTCAGTGTATGGAAATTTCTGATGGATTTATTCTAGTTTTTTTTTTTTTTGGTTTTCAAAGAAAGGTGACTTGTTTATTTATTTATTTACTTATTTATTTTATATATTCAGAGTGATTAATTATTTGTTCATAGTTTTTCTCTTTGGTATTATAAAGTTCTTTCCTTTTAAAAATTACTATATTTGCTGACTTATTTTTTCTATTGTTTCATTTCTTTTACACTTGATTCTTTAATTCACGTGGATCTCATTTTGCTATATTGCTTTGAGTAAGGATCTAACATTTCTTTTGTAGTATGGACCAATTATCCCAGAAATTGAACAATTTTCCTTTTCTGATTTGAATTCCTACCTCTCATCTATGAGATCTTTTGTGTGTGGTCTTTCTGTGCTCTTTCAGTGCCTGTGACCTAATTTGTTACTGGATTTGACCTTTAAAAGCCATAGTTTGTGTTAGTATTTATATAATGCCAATATTTAAAAAAAACTTTTTATTCCACTAAAAAGAATGTCTTGATGTTTTTTACCTTTCCAGTCTTCCAAATTTCTTTCTTACTGTTGTTAATCTCATGCTTATTAATCTCACTGCTGTTAAAAGTCCAACAAGAATTTTCTTGATTTCAATGGGATGACATTGGACCTAGCTGGGAGTTTTGATATTTTTACATTATTTATTCTTCTTATCCAGTAATGAATGTGTCACCCTTTCATGATGTTCTTTTATGTTTTTTGAAGTTCTGTGTATACCCTGCATCTATCTTGCTAATTGCTGTATATTTTATACTTGGTGATGTTTTGTGAATGGGATCACAAAAATGTTAACAGTTTTATTGAGATGTAATCTACATACAACTTTTTGGGTTTGATTTCAAAACTGATCTAAGTTGTAGGCACAACACACACGTGCTACCTTAATGCAAATTTAGTTTTCTATTTCTTAAAGGGTGTTCTGACCACTTGTTATTGTATATTGTTTTTTAAGATAGAAAGTAGGATTTTATAACGTGGAAATCTCTGAATTAGGCACACAGAAACGTAAACTCCAATCTCTCTACTTTGTCATTAACTGACTGTCTGATCTAGGCAAATCACTTAACCTCTCTGCACTTTGGCTTTCTCTAAGGTTCTTTCTAGCTCTATAAATATATAATAGACCATCAAAATATTTGAGCCTCATAATTTGTGTTCTAGATAGAGGGAAATCTGAATTTAAATGGTATTGTAGCAAGTAGAATGTTACAATAGTGAAATTTCAAGCTATAGTTTTTTCCCTCTTTCTGTTTACCTGGAATAGGCTTAGTTTGAATTTTAATTGTTTAGAATATTGGCTTTATGTCCTAAGTCTATTAGGCATGATTAAGAATAAAGCATGACCTCATTCTTTAAAGATATGTCACCCTTCTATTGTAGATGTTAGTTTTAACACTTGTGAGGAGGAGAATACATTTTTATTTTAAGGTTATTTTTATAACTAATGACACAACTTCAGTATTTTGAAACTGGTGCATTTTTACATAAGCTGTTTCCTTTCTACTGTTACAAGACAAGACTTAAATTTGAAATGAAATCTGAAACATAATTTAATCTCTAAAACATAAATCAATAACCTAAAATGCTTATTGGTTATGGGAAAAAAGGAAAAATTAATGACTTTCCGAATCCAACCCCAGTCAAATTGAACAGGCTTTGCTCCTGACAGGCTGCTCAGAATTACAAACTTCTGTTAGTTGTTTCTCATTTATACCACTGAATATCTAACAACACTCTGTTCTCAGAAGTAACTGACTAAACTTGCAGAAATAGATCATGAAGTCATTTTCTATTTAAATGGTCTGCACTTTTTAGAATAAATGCTCTTTAACTAGGACGACATTAATGTATGTCTCTGACAGCAACTGCATTGAGAAGCCAGCCTTTGCAAAAACACTTTGCTCCCCATCCAAGTATGGGTCTTTTATGACAGATTGTTGTGTGTCTGAAGGAGCTATTGTGTCAACAATGAGCATCATAATGAGTCTAAAAATCTGACTCAATGGAACAAATGCATTTTAATAGCATGCCTTTTACTTTAAAAGGATGTACCAAAATAGAGAGGGAGTCTGAAAGCAGGGCATTATTTTATAATGAAAGACTAATATATGGATAGTTCTAGCTAAAGTAAGAGTGTAACTGGGAATAAAAATTGACTTAGTGTGGATAAAATCACTCCCATCAGCAAACCACAAATGCTGTAGGAGAGTTATCTCAAATATACAGATGGGAAAATTAAATGGGGTACAGACACCTAGGAATGGCCCTCCCTAAGATGCAGGAGTATGTTGGGCAAAAGACTTACTTCCCAGACGTTCAAAACACTTTCTAGCAACTTCTGGGCTTGCAGGATCACATCTACTCTATTTACTAATATGCCACAGAAGCAATTCTAGAATAATCTGTTTCTTTCAATGTTTAAATTTTACCTATTTAGTGTGCTGTAACATTGAGGGAGGAAAGGAGTACATTTGGAGGCTGAGATAAATTTCTGACATGCTTTGGATTGTGTATTTTTAGAACCAGGGATGTAACTCTCCATAATTTTGTTTGGTATTGGCATCACTGCACTTCTGAAATTGATTTTTAAGGACTGTATATTGTGTATTATTTGTAAAAGAACTTGCAATTTGTGGACATATAGTGTAAAACATTTTCTTCATATCTGTTAGGATATGAAGGTGTTGGAAACCCTGTATGGGTCTGCTTCTATTCCAAAAAATGAGGTATGTGATGTCAATCTTGGGGTTATCTTTTACTACTGTCATGATGATATATATATGTATATATGTATTACATCTGTTGGCTAAAACCAGCAATTGCTCTGCTCCATTAAAGGCCTCTTAGGAGAATGAAATCCTTTGGCAAAATGGAATAGAGGAAATCATAAGAAGAATGTGAATACTTGATTGTTACCTAAAACATTTTATATTCTGGACAGGCTTTCCTGTTGACACTAAATCACCATTTATGTCTCTTGCCACCTCCTCTTTTATGCTCCCTTGGCCACAGTACTCTTTCCGGTTTCTTTGGTGCATTGCTTACTTCATAAATGCATGGGGCAGTTCTTTTCTCTTTCCTTCAGATGCCTCCTTATGGCTACTGGCTGCCTTGCACAGCCAGGATGCCTTTTCAGGGGCACTGTGTGATCTATAGCTTCTTGGGGGTGGAAGTGTGGAAAGAGATAAATAACTGCAGGAATTAGAATAAGCACTCTAAATTGAGCCCAGGCAACGGGGATAGGTAGATTTGTATGAATAGTGGTCTCCCCAAGAAGGTGCTTACCCTGAAATGCAATCCCAGTGTCCTTTAGCATGAGCTCCAGGATCTGGCTAAGGGCGGTGAAGCATTTCCCAGTCTTGTAGGCAGAAGGAATATGATCTAACCTTAAGAAAGTATTGTGGACCATGACTTTGGTGCAAGACATATCTGTTCTCAGAGTGCTGCTCTGTGCAACTGCTCTGACCATGTTATAAACTATTTAAGGAAATGCACCACAACCTGTGAACCTCTCCATTGTCTGTGAAACAGTGAACTCAGATGACTCAGGCTGAATGAACTGAGCAGGTATTCCAATGCTTCTTGAACAAAGGGAAAAAATTAAAGAGGCATATGCTTCTCCATTCTCAGTTCCTGAATTCTGCTCTTCAGTGGTGTTGTCTTCCCTTCCTGAGAAAGAAACATGGACTTTACAGATGATACATAGAAGACATTCTGATCTATTGGCACAAGAGAAAGAAGGGCAGAGGTTACAGAGAGATGGGGTTAGTCAAGCTTGAGGCTACAGTGGTGTCCCTGAGCTGACAAGGTGAATGGGGAGCTCTCTGACAGGGAGGCACACCGCCATCAGTGTGGGGCTGTCCCAGGAGGTCATGTCTTATTCCTTGCAAAGCCCCAGAAAAGAGCTTCTCCTCACAGAATTCCAGACTATTCCAGTGAACTGAAAGGAGTCTTTTGTTCTTTGGCAAATTGCACATTCCAGAGTCTAATTTGGAGAAGCCAGATTTGTGAGTGATGGAGAGGTCCATTTGAAGAAAAGATGTCTTTGTTGCAAATGGAACAGGGCAAGGGTGAAAAGGTGAGGTGAGGCAGATGTTAGTTTTGTGTATTCCAGCATCCCATTATCCCATATCCATAGCTCTCACCTATAGTAGGTGCTTAATACCTAGTCGTTCAATGAATGCTTGGTGATAGTCGTTGGGGTGCTATTTGCTATATATATTTCTGTAAAGGGGTATTAAAGAGTCTTTATAATTTTCTGCATTATCTGGAGCATCTCCCCAAAGAGTGACAATTGTCTTTCCAGAGTGAAGCTTACCACCAGAACAGAATCTGTCTTCTTAAAAATGTCCTGGAGTCTGTTTTCAGTTTGCATTTTCCTTTGTACTTAAAGGAGATTTCAAAGTGCCCTTGGGAGCTGCTGGAAAAGAGAAACTCTAGCAGGGTGACCCAAAGGGCAGCACCACCCATGTCTAGGTAAGACAAAGATAGAAAAGGGCTTCTGGTCCTAGTCACCCCCTTCTGGGCTAAAACCACTCATTGGCACCAGAAACTCTTTTCTGTATTTTTAAAATATCATAGCCTCTAATTTTGCACACTAAATTTGCCCATGTTGACATTGGCATCAACTAGCTTAGTTTCTCCTCCCAAAGCATGGCACACCCACATGTGTAACCAAGGAGGGTGGTAGAGGAAATCCTACCACTGTGGATACATCGTAGGGACCTAGTTCTCCTTCAGGAAGACACACCTGCTGCATGCTTAGTTGTCTTGCCTTTCCATTTGCGCCAGCTGAGACAAATTTGCTCAACAATAGATATCTGGGGCCATTACTGACATGTTATGGGAAAATCGAGGCTGGGAACCTTCAGGAAATATTTCTTCACAGTACAGCAAATGTTGATTGAAACTCTGTTGTGTATTAAGTTCTATCCTGAGTTTGAAGCTGTGGGTATGAGTAAGACAGCCCATTTCCTCCTTTAGGGTATACACAGTGTTAACTTATTCTTCTTCAAGACAAGGAAGCTTATAAGGTAGACATTTATGGATGCCTTATTTTTTGCCAGACTCTGTGCAAGACACTTTGCATTTCTCATTACACTTAATACTCAGAAATCTCTGAGAAGGATTTTGTAGTGGTGAAACTCAGCCTTTGAGGGTTTGGGTAAACTTTCCAGGGCCTATTTGATTCTTAAGAGGTGCTCTTTGGTCCAAACCAATTTGCTTCTGGCCAGTAGGCATCCTACATGGCTATTAGATTTGGATGGAATCAACCATGCCATATTAGGTAAGGGGAAGAGAGAAAATAGCAGACTTAAAAGAACTCTCTAAACTGAAGTCTATCTCTTCTCCCATTTCTCACTACTTCCCTTAATGGTGGGACATACAAAAGATGGAGCCATATGTTCTCTTTTCACAAGGGGATTGCTGGGAAAACAAATTTTTGTTTTCCTGACTCCCTGGTCAAAACTCAGTCCTTTTTAAAAAACACAAATGAATTAGCCTGATATCAAGAGAAGATACTTATTTTTTTCTGGAAACTTTGGAATTTGTCTAAATTTTCTTTAAATCATAAAAAAAAGAATGAGATAATTTTCAGTTTCATACCTCCTAAGAGTGTTGCTTTCCTTTTTAAAGAATTCATGGTTTGACTTTACCTCAATTCATTGCATTTCTCTAAAGTAGGTTCAGTCATGAATAAGTTTGATAAATTGCATTTTGATCAACTAATAAAATGGCAAGAATCACTAGCAGAAAACACCAAGAGAGTATTTCCTGTTTCCACGTTATAGGTATCTTTCTCTTTTCAAAAATATTTTATTCTGTTAGGAACACTTATCATGAGATCTACCTTCTTAATAAGCTTTGAAGTGGACAGTATAGCATTGTTAGCAGATCTCTAGAACTAATTCATCTTGTTGAACTGAAAATTTATACCTGGTTATTAGTAACTACCTGTTTTCTTCTCCCTTAAGCCCTTGCAGCCACCACCTACTCTTTGATTCTATGCATTTGAACATTTTAGATATCTGGTATAAATAGAATTCATAATTTTTTTGTCTTTGTGTGACTGCCTTATTTTGCTTAGCATAAAGTTCTCGGGTGTGTTTATGCTATTAAAATATTGCAGAATTTCCTTCTTTTTAAATGCTGAGTAATATTCCATTATGTGTGTGTGCATATATACATACTATGTTTTCTTTATTTGTCTTTCAAAGGACATTCGGGTTGTTTCCACATCTTGGCTATTGTAAATAGTGCTTCAGTCATCATGGGAGTGCTACTATCTCTTTGAGATCTTGATTTCAATGCTTTTGGGTAAATCCCCAGAATGTGGATTGCTGGATCATCTGTAGTTCTAGGTTTAATTTTTGGAGATGCCCCTGTACTATTTTCATACTGGCTGCTCCATTTTGTCTTCCCAACAACTGCTTGCAAGGGTACCATTTTCCCCCACATCCTCACCAGTGCTTGTCTTGTTTTCTGATAATAGCCATCCTAGCAGGGTGAGGTGATATCACCTTGTGGTTTTGCTTTGTGTTTTCTTGATGATTAGTGACATCAAACCAAAAAGCTTCTGCACAGTAAAGGAAACAAAACAGTAAACAGAATGAAAAGGCAATCCATGGACTTTGGAAAAAATATTTGCAATCCATATATCTAATAAGGTATCACTCCCTAAAAGATTTAAGCACCCCCAATTCAGTAGTAAACAAAACACCAAGAAAACAAAGAAAAAACTCATATAACTTGATTGAAAAATGGGCTGAGGAATTAGACATTTCTCCAAGGAAGACAAATGGCCAGCAAGTATAAGAGAAAATGTTCAGTGTATTCTCTATAGGTGTCTCTAAAGTCTTAATTACCATTCTTTAGGCACAGTCACAGCACAAGAAGGTTCTTCATTCATAATCAAGTTACATGTGAGTGCCTTCCCCTTGAGGGCCTGGGATGCCATGTTTAATATTATTTACTCCCTTTAAAATACAGTTTGATTTAGAATTTTAAAATTGTGGCTCCATTGTGCACTGTTCCCGTTTCAGTAGAAGTGAAAAGGAAATTGTCTCGCTCACACAGTTGGAAGACAAACCGTTGAATGTCTGTGTGCATGATTGTGAGCGGAATGGAGCCAGCACATAAGTTTTAGCTGTGCTGTGCTGGAGAATGTGGAATTCCCCTTTGATTGAAAGGATATGGAGCATTCTTCTGAGGACCGCCTCGCATATTTCATGTATATCTTGTTTTGTCTGGGGACTGCTACTCAAAACTCTGCCATCTGTAGTGGGTGGCAAGCAAGTCTCAGTCTTAAAGAATTCATCTGTTAATTTTCTTTCTTTCTCCGACTTGATGACACCATTGTGGTTACTTCTCCTCCCTCTCCAATCAATAACATCTCATTTTCCATTATTACATCTTAAGTATATTGCAATGGTTGCAAGCTGTTACATTTTCATTTTGGAAATGTGATGGCTGGAAAAATCTGTCAGGAAACAGTTGCAGGAGTTCAAGTCCTCCAAAGATGGGCCTTCTTCCAGATGAATTAGTGCTTAGATGGAAAGGCATCTCCACCTGCCTACATTTTGCAGCATTAGCTCACTGAGCCTATGCTACCTTTTCATAGATGAAGACCCTGGAGCTTGGGGATGAAGTTAACTGCTCACATGGACACATGTAGCTCCCAGAGGTTTGTGTCCTGTCTCTGCTCTTCCTACTGCTTATTTTAGAAGCTTTACATTTGCTGGGCACTGGTGACTTATGCCTGTAATCCTAGCTATTTAGGAGGCTGAGATCAGGAAGATTTCGGGTCAAGGCCAGCCAGGGCAAATAGTTTTCAAGACCGCATTTCCAAAATAACTGGAGCAAAATGGACTGGAGGCGTAGCCTAAGTAGTAGAGCATCTGCTTTACAAATGTGAAACCGTGAGTTCAAACCTTAGTCCTGGCCCCTCCTTCCAAATCTGTAATGATTTTTTTTTTTTTTGAAAGAATATTGGGACTTTTAGAAGCAATGTCTTATTTCTATTTGGATATAAGGGACTGCAGGAAATGGTGGTGCATAACTGTAGTCCTTGCACTTCGGAGGCTGAGGCAAGAGGATCATGAGTTCAAGGCCAGCCTGGGCTACAGTTGAGACCCTATCTCCCATCCCCCAACCCCTCCCAAAAAATGTTTTGAACACCAATAAAAATCTCCCAGAATTTTCTATGCTGATCTTTACCTAAATGTGAGAATGGCAGGCCTCATACAGTGACTAGATTTGGGTGACAAGTTGGTCTTTTGGCAAATGGAAGAACTGTCCCAAAGGGAAATTTCACATTTGTCTCTCTGCTAGTGGTTTTGTTGCTTTGGATCATCTCTAATGGAAATTGTTTTTTTTTTAAATGGGGAGGGAAGTGGGGGAGGGGTTCTTGCTTTTTATTAATGCACTTCAAATTAGGAAAGGTGTATGGGAGTCTTTCTTGTAAAGATGTTTGAATATTCAGGGAATGTGTTGTAAATTGGGAGGAAGAGTGTGGTTTGAGATTGTTTGGGCTGGGGGGGGCTTGTGCATTGTTGGAACTGGGATCTAGGCTGGCATTATCAGTGAGTAAGGCAGTGTCCCAGTGCTGGATTGGGCTCTGGGCTGTTGATTGGAGGCTGGGTGTGAGGTGTACTGAGCTTCCCCTTTCTTCCTTCCCCACTGGCTTCTGTCCTGAGGCCAGCATAAGACAGTGGTGGTTCAGTGGTGAACTCAGTAGGGCAACAGCAAGAATTCTGGACATTTAACAGCATTCTTTTTGTGCCCCTGTACCTTGAGTTAAAATGCCAGTGCGAGTTTATTTCCTTTTGCAAGGTGCATTATTATACTCTTTTTCACATGAAAAGTCCTCAGGTGGAGGTTTTGCCTTAAAGGAATGGATTGAACTGCTTTTGGTGGTTAGAATTGCATTAGTCTTATAGATATCTATAACTCCTTTTTCTTTCTTCCTCTCTCTCCTTCACTTCGTTTTCTCTCTCCCCTGTCTCCTCTCCCACTACTGTGTATGTGTATTTGTGTACCTTTAAACATAATTGGTATCATATGCACCTGTATTAGTTTCTAGTGGGTGTTGTAACAAAAGTGCCACAAACATGGTTGCTTAAAGCAAGGGAAAAGTATACTTTCCCAGTTCTGGAGGGCAGAAGTCTAGAATTAGTGTCACTGGGCTTCTGAAAAGGTGTCAGCAGGACTGTGTTCTTTCTCTCTGAAGACTTTAAGAAGAGTCTGTTGCTTGTTTTTCCCAGCTTCTGTTGTCTGCCAGCACCCCTTGGCTTGTGACTGTGCCAATTCAGGCTTCAAGGCCAGCATTTCTCCCTGCTTGTCTTCCCTTCGTCCTCTGTTGTCTTTTCAATATACTTTGTCTTCTCTGAAACTCATCTTGAAATTTGACTGCCAATGTGGTGATGTGGGGAAGTGGGCCCTTTAAGAAGTAATTAGGTCCTTAATTGGAGTGATGCCTTTTAGGTGGGAGTGATTTCTTGCTGGGTTAGTTACAGTGAGTGGCTTGTTTGGAGGTGAGGCTGCCATTTCTGGTGGTTTGTGTCTTTTGCAGGCTCCAACTTACCTGTCCTCTGCCTTGTTATGAAGCAGCAGAGACCCTTACCAGATGCTGTGCCCTACTGTGGATTTCCCAACCTCCAGAACTGTGAGCCTAAGTAAATTTCTTTGCTTGATAAATTAATTACCTATTCTTAGGTATTCTGTTGTAGCAACAAAAAATAGAGTAGCCTGTGTTGTGGTGGTACATATCTGTAGTCCCAACACTTGGGAGGCTGAGGCAGGAGGACTGCAAGTGTTAGAGAGCCCTGGGGCAGATTCCCAGCACTACAAAAACAAAACAAAACAAAAACCCACCCAAGAGCCAGGCGCCACCGGTGACTCATACCTGTAATACTAGTTACTTGGGAGTCTGAGATGGGTAGGATTGCAGTTCAAGGCCAGCCCAGGCAAAAAGCAAGACCTTATCTCAAAAAATACCCATCACAAAAAAGGGCTAGTGGGGTGACTCAAGTGGTAGCACACCTGTCTAGCAAGTATGAGGCCCTGAGCTCAAACCCCAATGCTGCCTAAAGATGCTTAATTAACCTGCAAAGATCCTTTTTCTAAACAAGGGAATGTTTACAGATTTCAGGGATTGGTACCTGACATCTTTGGGGCCATTGTTATTCAGCCTCTTATAGTATCTGTCATGTAACTTGCTTTATTAAAAAATTCAGTGTATCTTAGAGATTTTTTGGTCCTGTTCTGGTTAACATAGGCCTTTTTCTTTTGATGCCATTGCAGTAGAGTCTGCCCAGGATGGGTATTCATATGTTGTTTTCAGGTTCCTAAATTGAGGAGCAGTGCTTTTATATTTTTACTATTACTGACACACAGTAGTGCTTGGTGAAAAGGCTGAAGTGATACAGGCTGATCTATAATCTTCATCCTGGTAGGGGATGAATCCTCCTAATGTTTTCCTAGGCTACTTTCAGGGCTTTCACCATGATCTTCACCCTTCCAGCTCTGTTAAAATACTTGCCAGCTGTTGGCCTTAGACATTTCCCAGGCCTCCTCTTCAAAATAGGCATAATCATGATCCCCACCTCTTGGGTTCTTGCAGAGTTTAGATGAATTAGTCTACACAAAGCATCAAACAGGCCAGGCACAGAGCAGTTGCTTTCCCAGTTGGCTGTTTTGTTGTTAGGGCTTCTGCTCATTTTCCCATGCACTCCCAAGCAAAAATTCTTAAATAGCGGACATCAATTTTGGGATGATTTCCTACTTGCTTTCCCCATCCAAGCAGCTTGCCTCACCGCGAGGCCCTTTCTACCACTGAGCTGCACGGTCCTACTCACCTGGGCTTCTTTCTTCTCGAAATTTGTCTTCCGTGGGATTAATCTCCTAATCATATTGCCATCTTCTGTGTTTGGATGAGCTCAACCTTCCTCACCTTCCTTCTCCCTCTGATTCTCATCCGTTCCCTTCCTCTCTTTCTTCAGCCATTTTCTCTCACCTTTGCCCCCTCATTGCCCTGCTAATTGAGACAGCTTAAACAATGGGAGGAAGGTCATATTATATTGTTTTACAGAGGACTTTAAAGGTACTACATCCTGCAGCCTGACAAAAGTTGGTGAAAATGAAGTTACCTAACACAAATCAACAATGGAGATGGCAATAATTATAGCAAGAGAAATCAGCAGAGGTGTCTAGGGTAAAAATCTGTAACAGATTTTATTTTTGTCAAAGAAATTTCCTCTTCATTTTATGGAAAAACTGTTTTGTAAGTTCCAGAAAATTCTGCCTAGTTCTTTTGATGTGTACATTTGAGTGTGCATGAACTTACATTACATTTTAAAGAAATTTACTATGAACTTGCTAAGTTTAAGTAGTGTGTATTGTTAATCTTATTTAAGGATATTTTGATAACATATCCTTAAATTTTTTTGTGAAACACAATATAGCACATTTTTTCCCTTCTCCCCCATTTGCTTTCCTCTAAATTCCCTGTAAATTTTGTTACTAATAGAGGTGAACTAAACAAAGCTCTGGCATTCTGATTGAAATGTTTGTTCAAGGTCTGATTCACAACTTTTGCTCCTTCAACTATTTTGTGTAAAGTCCTACATGCTTAAATTTTTTAAAATCAATAATTAGGGAGACATTGAGGTTGGTAATTCCATAATATCCAGAGCTGAAACTATAAATAGCGAGGCTACTATATGCATTTCCATTTAATGTTCCAATTGGGTAGTAATCCTTTATTTCCAAGCAAGTGGAGACCTCCCTATGGAGGTAGGGTATTTTTCTGTGAGCCAGGAGCCAGTCACTTGGGTCCAGGAACAAATGCTGAGAGATCAGTTTGTTGGGCTCTAGTTATGGAGGGACATTCCTGCTAAAGCCCTGTCCTCTCTCTTTTTATCTGTCACCTTCCTTTCTGCCTGTGTTTGATGTTGAGTCAGGGAGAGTGGATCAGTAATTCATATCATGGTGTCAGTCTCCTCAGAAACCCATAAAGATTTCTTTAAGGGGTTAGATCCAAAACATTCCTTGTGAACTGAGCCCTAAATTGTTATGAATGTAAAATTTGGGTACAGTACTTGCCTGTTATGTATGTGCTGCTGTATTTTGAAGCATGATGATTTGTGGCTCTTTTTTTTACCAGTTCCTTTTTTTTGGGTTTAATGTAGGCTGCAAGGAAGAAATGAAAAGTTCTAGGTGTTTCCACACTGTTCTGAAGTGTCTCTTACAGACCTGATAAACTCAGCAGATAAAGAGTTTCTTGGGACTTAATTTTCTAATCTGTAAAATCAGGAGATGCATTGTAGATTTTAGGTCTAAATTCTGCAGTTCTTTCTTTGAGAAATTGTGGGGAATTTAAGCTATTTATGGAAACTACACTTTTAAGATATGAAAAAGAGACAGAAATCAGGTTATCAGTCAGAGGGTTGTCTGGCAGAGATGAACCAATTCAGGTTGTAATACACATGCATATGAAGCAATGCTAGGAATCTCTCTGTATAGCTATCTTATCTCAAACTAGCAAAAATGCTATGTCTTTCTTATTATTGCTTATGACTTCTCTTCAACAAAATTGGAGAAGAGGGCAGAACAGGTTCTGCCTGGAAGCGAGCTGGGTGGGAGGAGAGGGAGAAGGCGGGGGCAAGGGGGAGAAATGGCCCAGATAATGTATGTACATATGAGTAAATGAATAAATGGAAAAAAATCAGAGGGTTATTTTTTTCAGCTATGGCTCTGCCAGATTCATGCTTTGTTACAACCACAATGTGGCAAGATATGATGTCCCATTATTATTTCTTTCAATCAAGTATACTTCAACTATATAGATCTATCACAGCAGTTGTTACACTGGTGAGTGTCCCCATATCCATCAGGAGAAGAAAATCTATCACACTTTTGACTATGTTTTCCTCTCCAAGAAAATGATCTTTAAGAGAATGACATGTAACATAGACTTTACTAGTCTTAAGGTATTGGAAAAAGTGCATCTGAAATAAAATCAATACATGATGCAGTAGTCTATTTACATTTAAAATATCAAATGCCAAAGCATTTTATCAAAGATTTTAGGACCAAATACATGTCCCAGTCTTACATAAAGGAGAATGCAGGACTGGTGGAGTGGCTTAAGTGGTAAGAGCGCCTGCCTAGCAAGTAAGTGGCCCTAAGTTCAAACCCCAGTACTGCCAAAAATAAATAAAGAAAGAATGCAATAGAAATACTGGTGTAGCTGCTCTGTATAAACCTGGTTGTGCCCAATTAATCTATATATCTCAAATATACTAACAAAGTAAGATAGACTCAAGAATGCTTAAGAAATGTAGATGTTAGGTTTAATATGTTTAGGTATTTGGTGTTTTTTTGGTTTTAGGTTCTGTCCCATAATCTCAATTTAAATTATAATGGTAGTCACCAGGCAGTTTTGTCAAATGTAATGCAGTCTTAACCCTTCATATTTCTCCTTGGTGAAAGTAGACAAATAAAATGTAATTCTGACTGAGGTATATACTAGGTGTGTGACATTGATCAAATCTCTGTCTTTCTGAGCATTATCCCCCTATCCCATTTCTATGCAAAGTGAGGTTTGTTTGAGGTTTTATTTTGCATTGTGTTTTATAAGTATTAGTATAATTTATGTGTTGCCCTTTGCATCTTTCTAGAGATTTACTTTTTTAAAAAACATGCTGTTTTGCAGTTTATATAACATGAAAATTATTGGTCTTGGAAACGTAAAAAATTATTGACTAATCAAATAGGCACAGAATCTTGTTGTTGGTATTAATTACTATATGCATTTAAAATTTTCTGTTACAGTATTGGTTACTTTTGAGAATTGAAATCTATGCAGAAAGTCATTAGTTTCATTAAGATTTTAATATTTCACCATAAAATTATACATTAATTTTAATTTATTCAATAAAATTTAAACAATTATTTCTAATTCTACTTGTATTTTCTATTTTTTAAAAATTAGGACTATATATTCTTCCCACACAACATGCAAGTCTTGGATTAATTTGCTTTTTCTAGTGCTTTTCAGCTTTCTATTTACTTTTCAATGTGATATTAATCTTCTGTTTTCCCCCAGCTTCTTAATGTATTTCAGTGTCTCCTATTTTGATATGTTTGAGTGTTCCATAAAAATTCATGTGTTGGAAATTTGGTCTCTGGTGAAGCAGTGTTGAGAGAAAAGACACTTGGAAGGCTGTAAGAGATCAGACCTCGGATTAATCCATTCCCACATCATTGGGTCAATGGGTCATTGTTGGGAGTGGTTTTGTTACAGAGTAAGCTCTCTTGTGTACACTTGCTCTGTCTCCACATGTGATACCCTTCACCATGTCATGATGCAGCAAGGAGACCTCACCAGATGCCAGTACCATGCTCTTGGACTTCCCTGCAGAGTCATGAGCCAATAAATCACTACTGTTTATAAATTACCCCGTTTTAGTATGGCGGGGTGCTTTACTTTATACCTTTAATCCCAGTTACTTGAGAGGTAGAGATGAGAGGATTGAAGTTAGAGGCCAACACTGGCAAAGTTAGAGACCCTATCTGAAAAACAAAGTAAAAACAAAAGGGCTATGGGGTGTGGCTCAAATGGTAGACCAGTTGCCTTGCATGCTTGTGGTCCCCAGTACTGCCAACACAAACAAACAAAACAAAACAAAACAAAAACATCCCTTCCCACCCTCCTCCAGGTTTAGGTATTTTGTTATAGCAACAGAAATGGTTTATGGCCCTGCCAGGGGGCCGTAGGTCCTGAGCCTCTACTGCACTCTTTTTCTCTTTCGTTCTCCTCTGGAAGGATGCAAGTGCTCCAGCACTTATGTCTGTTGCATTATTTCCTGCCCATCTGCTATTGCCTGCTTTCAACTCCCAGTGCCTTTGCTGCTCACAGTCTCAGGGTTTATAGCCATCACTGCATTGCCTTCAAAGGCGCTGTTCTTTCTTCTATCACTCTAGTCTGAGCTTGGACACATATCCTTCCTATAGGTCCTTAAAAGATTTCTAAATTGAGGCTATAACATTTCACATGACATTATTCAAGATATAGGCAAACAAGAATTACAACAGAGAGAATAACTTACAGCCAGCTGTGACATAGGATTATTTTTGGAATCCATAGGCCCAGGCCATCTGCAAAATTTTACTTTAGTGTTGATGTCTTCCAGGTTGTGCCTGCCTCCCTTGGTGGTAGAAGTCAACCTTCCCCATCACTGTGAGCACCTAGAAGTAAATCTAGACTCCTGAGATTCCAGGCCAAAGTCTTACTAGGCTCATTAAAAAAAAAAAAAGGACTTTCTTTATTTTCCTAATTCCAGGGATGACTGATAAAAAAAATACTCCTTTTCATTAAAGGAAATTTGTTTATTTAGAGTATAGACCTATATCTCCATCCAGATACCCCTGCAATATCATGGTCCCTAAGTTTTCAGCTTTGAGTACACATGTTGAAAGTACACAGGCTTTGGGTGATCCATTAATAGCATGAAGCTGTGTGCCAAATTTTGTGGGCATTTGACTTTTCCAGGGCAGTGGACCCATTGCTTTCATTGGTTTATCAGATTATTAAAACAGTCTAACATCTCCCCAAAAAATTAAGAACCAATTCAGTTGTCCAGCACCACCTGACTGCTTCAAGCCTGTAGTACTCTTGTAGAGTATCAGTGGTTTCATCTAGATAGGGCTTGACTTGCAATGCTTCCTCTGTCAGCAAATAAAAATGGGGCTTTCATATCTTGTCTCCAAACATCTCTGTCTCTGTTTCTTATTTACAAACAAAGGCCCAGTTGCAGGTGTCTCCACAGAGTAATTTTTAGAAACCCCATGGTCCAAATATTTTCTTGGATGAGAAGCATTTCTGCAGTGTTAGCAGAGTCGGTAGAGGTGCAATTCTTCCTGGTCTTTAGTATGGCCCTGACACATTCTTCATTTCTTGAGAGGTCTTTGCATAATTAATCTATTTGACCAGTCTTTGTAGGACAAAGATACACTCTCTACAAAGGAGTATTTAGTTTCTACAAAGAAAGTCTTCTACCAAGAAGTATTCACTTCTCCGCAGTTTGAAGTATACTCCTCAAAGGATTTTAAAGACGGTAAAGCCAAGATTTTCCTAATCTAAATTCCAATAACCACATATGTTCCCTTCTCTCAAGGGTCTTTGCAAGATGGAAATGTCTCTGAGGTGTCTCTCCCAGGACTTGGAGACCAGGGGAGGGATGATGGCAGAACCCATCGTCTTTTCTCCTGTTTCATCTTACTGCAGTTATCTCATCTTTTCTTCTGTTACACTTGCAACTCAGCCACCTATCCAGGCTTGAGCTTGGATTTACCACTCCCTCCCTTAGAAAATCCTTTGGACAGTCTTAGAGTGTCCTTTCTTTTCTGAGGTTGCTGGGCAGCTTGATCTGCATTGTAATGAGCATAGTTTACGATGCCTGGCCATGCATTTACTAAATGCCATTTCTCTTTTTGACTCATTCACTCTTCTAAGCAATGCAAGGATGTTCATTCCAGCCTGGGCCTAGGGTTAAGTATGGAGGTGGGATAAAGTCATTTGCAATGGGTTTGCAGCTTTTGAAATTAGGAACCTAGGCAATTAGTCTTGAGGTATTCCAAGATAAAAGAAGGTTCCAGGAGGATGTTTTACTGGACTTCTCATCCTGCCTCTCCCATGACCTCTCAGCACAATGTTTAGTTCATCTAATGTTCTAGCTTGTGTGGCTCTTCTTGTGGTAGGGCTTTGAAAGGAATCTGCTGGATAGTTCTAGTACTATTAGAAGAAACCCAATATAAAGAAAGGGTGACAAAAAAAGGAGAGAGAAAATAAATTTGGGCCACCAACCTGGCAGTCTGTTTCATTTCGTAGGATAATGTAGTTTTCCTTACTCAGGTGCCATCAGTGAAGGTTTTTGAAGACTTCTTACTTTCACTCCTCACATCTGAACTCAGGAGGTGATTGTAACATGTTTGTGAATCTGGCCACAATCAGTGCGAGGGTAAACTCTTCTCCAGACTGTGATCTTGCCTGTTTCCTATTTTTGTTCTCCATGATAAGATTTCTCCCTCTATGGTTGGCTTTTTTTTTTTTTTCTGAGTGTTTTATGAAAAGCTGAGAGAGAAGAGTTTTAGGCACTGTACCGTTGTACTGAGTGGTGCTTGACCATGTCTCCTTTTTACTGCTGTAGGTTATTTCTGTGTCTCAACTAATTTTCATACATGGATCCATATGGCATGTCTTTCATTGAGAACAGGAATGTCATCCCCTTTCAAGTATAAGTTACAATGTGTATTCTTGGTCTTTATGGGAGTCTTATTTTTAATACATTTGTCTATAGAACATTTGAATTTAAGATATTGGGTTAATTCAAGTACTCATTCCTGTCCCTTAAAGTGCACAAAGTACACATCTCATAGTCTCAACACATGGGAAGCTGAGGAGGGATGGTTATAAATTCAAGGCCAGCCTGGGCCCTAGAGTGAGACCCTGTCTCAAAATACAAAGTAAACAACAACAAAATGTACAAAGTATGGGAGTTTGAGGTACCCATTGTGTGGGTAGCTTTATTTTGAAATCGGCTTGTTTGCAATTAACTTAAAAATTAAAGGAAGAAGGCCCTTTCTGAAAGTTTGGCTAAGGTCCTAGAATTTGCAATATGCTCATTCTATGTACCATGTTTAGTGTCCTCAGCCCTCTACTCCTAGCATCTACAGTTGACTAAGTTAAAGGGAGAGAATTTCTTTTTAGCTACCAAGGATTTTATCATGCTAAAAATACTTCCTAATGATTTTTTTAAAGTTACTGTGAAAAACAAGTAACATAAAGCTTGAGATCTTAACCATTTTCTAAGTGTTTAGCTCAACGGCATCAAGTGTATTGACATCATTGTGCAACCATCACCATCATCCACCTCTACATTTATTTTCATCTCACAAAACTGAAACTCTGCATGGTAAAATATGTTGTATATACAAACAAATTTCTAAGTTAGAAATAGAATTCTTATGGTAGAAGGTGCAACAGGGACATATCACCTGTTCAATTTATAGTCCATTTTTTCAACATCTCAACATCTTTAAGTACCACTTATATGGTCTTTATTACAGATATTTTCATTTAACATTCAAAATGCATGCCAGGTAGGCATTAACATTCTCATTTTGTAAATAAAGAAATTAAAGTAGTAAGAGAAGAAAGGTATTGAAGGAGCCAGGGCTCCAGTTTATTGCCGTTGACTTTAAATCATGTTGTTTTCATTATACTGCATTTCAAGACTATGACTAATGTTTTCTTTATCTATCTGTCTGTCTACCTGTCTATCCTGTCTAATCGCTTTGTTTTGTGGGGATGGGATGAGTGGCAAGAGGGAGGATTTCTGGAGTTTTGTTTTAAATTATGGGTCTTGCCCTAACAACAGACGGTCTTGTTCATAACCCTGGGCATCTCATCAGATTGGGGATTATTGTGTTTTGCCTAAACACTTAGTAGATATAGCAGATGTCTATTCAAATATAACTTTAAAAAATGCCTGGAATTGTATTTAAATTGCTTCAATTATTCAGTAATTAAATTGCAGATTGTTTCTCCTGGGGATTTTGTACTAAGCTGAGTTTCTTAATTGTTTGCATTGGACAATGACAAAATAAATCTTTTGCTTTGTAGCATAGTGAAAAATCCTGCTGAATAGGCTAAAGAAATTCACAATCAACCCACAAAGGACTTATGTGTAATAAACAACCTTTTTTTGGCAAAACCAAGCATGGACAGATAGTGGGCTTTTGTTTCTTTTCATTTCTGTATGTGATACTGTGCCTCATATACCTGGGAGGGGTCGTAGACACAATGGAGGCCCATGTGTTCTATTGAACTTGTCAGCTTCCTTGGTCTGCATGGGTTTTTCCCAGAACAGCACAGTAGAATTCAGCTATTTTAAAACCACATGTGTGTTTCTCATATGACTGCCACAATTTGAATCTTTAATCAGTCTTTTTAAGAGGTTGAGGATAGCAACTAATTAGCCCTAGGACTTCATCCAGAGTCCTTATCATTTGTTGTTGTCTTGCTGTAGCATTTAGAAAACATTTCTCCCATGTGCTGTTTGCATTTACAGAGAGAATGGGAGGAAAAAACAAAATTGGAAGAAGGAGAAAAACCAGAAGTTCAGTGTTCTTGCAGACCAAAGACTTGTCACAGTATGCCCTTGGTATTTTTACACAGGAATGCTTGCTTGCTCTTACAATGTAAACTGTTTCCATTCCTCTTAAAATAAAAGACCCAACACTTCATGCTAGTATTCACTTCTATCCACAGAAAATTAAGACTTTGTTCATGGAATAAATAAATACCTAACACTTCAGCTCCAGCTCATCAGCTTTGGAGCAGCCTGTGTCTATGCTAATACATTTCCTTATACATTACACATTATTACTCACACATTATTATATTTAATGCTCACAGGCTGGTGAGGAAGGTAGAATTCTCCCCATTTTATAGACAAGGAAAGGGAGGTGCAGCGAGGTTAAGAGACTTGCTAACATGTGAGATGAACAATAAATGGCAGATCTAGGATTGTGTCCTTCCTGTGATGTAAGTACTCAGAGTTTCCAAAAAGCAAGAGCAGTTATATTTTCAGGGTTGTTGCTGATCTTAATAGTCTTTAGCCGTGGGAAGTGATGTGGAAGTAACCCAAGCATATGGATATTATGAACTGCCTCTGATAAAATGGAAGAATTTAATTCTGCTCAACAATGTGCTATTATTGGCAGACCTGAAGCAAGTGGGAAGCTGGAGAAATACCAGAATAGTGGATGGGAAACTAAATGTTTTTTTCAAATCAAGTTGCCTCTGAGTGACCCAGACAGTTGGTGAGAAAGAGTTTGTCACCAACATAAATAATTGGATAGAAGTGTTAGGTACATTTGAAGCAACCCAGAGATTCCCACATGAAGCTGTTGAGATGAGATCAGGGAATGTGAGGAAATGACGTTTGCTGTCGTCCAAGATAAAATAAGAGATGGATTTTAGCGCCACAGATGGAAGCTATAGGAGCAAATAGCAAAACCAGAAGAGAGTCTTTCATCTGGATCAGGCAGCAAAGGACATCTGATAAGCATCACAGTGAAAGCCGTGGTTCCTGCAGATCAAAATGCAGGACAAATTTTAAATGTGCTCCCTACATACAGATTGCTATTGTGAGACCCCTTATGCTGTGGAAATGATGTTGAAGGAAAAGCCATATTTTAGTTTTATATGTTTAATTCATAAAGAATCTAACGCAAATCCAAACACTTCTTTCCATAGAATCTTTCATTCCTTTGTTGTCAGGCCTAAATTCTCCTACTTAATTTTTGGAACAAAATGTAGCCATTTTGCCTTTAAGATGATCTCCTGAGGTTAGTTTCAGCAGATTATGTGGCAGGTGCCATATTGTTGCTCTTTTGCTGGTTGTGTTGGGAAATGCTGAGGGAATTCATCCAGCTTTGGAAAGGTATGATGAAATTCAGGACTGGAAGGCGATTTATAGGTCAACAGGACTAAAATGTTGTGGTTTATTTCTGAATTTCAAGTCACAGTGACCTACTTTCTTTTTTTTTTTTTTTCTTGATTCAAGGTTTTTGGCATAAGTTATTTGTAGACTTTGTCTCTTTTTCCTTGCTGCTGCTTCTCATAGGGTCATGTTCTGGCAATGGCCTGGTAAGTAATTTTTTTTTAAATTATTAGCACAAATTAATTCTATAAAGCAGTTTCATTGTTATATTTACAACATGTATATAATGTACTTTGATCAAATTAACTCCATCAAATTAACTCCATCTATATTATTCTTTATTAACTACCCTCCCTTTTTCCCCTTTCTTCTTAAAGCAGTTTTTGGTGGGTTTCATTGTACTGTTTTCATGCATATATATAAAGTACTTCTATTATATTCACTACCTCCTTCTCCCCCCATCATCCTCTTAAATCATATTTTAAAGTCATGGTAAAAGACAAATGGAAATTGTGCCATGTTTATATATAAAAATGTTTCCTTCACTGACACTAGCAGGATTTCATGTATGACGCAGACCCCTTTGGAGAATTTCTTGAAAGCAGTTGAGCCCTCCCCCAAGAAAAAAAATCCACACAGTCACATGTGCATAAGATTTTTTCATAAAATTCCAATTGATTGATTCATCTTTGAACTTCTGGTTATAAATCCTTTGTTTGAAAAATAGCAGCAGTCCTTTTGGATATATGTGGCTTTGGGCATTCACTCTTTATATGGTCCCCAGAGAAAGGTAGACATTTGAAATTGTATGGCTTAGAAGGTTTCTAGGCTTCAAGCGTAAAGGAAAAGAAATCATTTGTAAACTACAGGCTACACCCTGTCTCCATACAGAGACAACTTGAGTTTGAAAGTGTAATGGAGATCTTGCATTGGTGAAAAATGGGATGCAAGAAACACTAAGAAGCCCAACAAATGACTATAGTGTTTTTAAAACTTGGGTCATACACTATCTGAGGATTCTCATTAACAAGCGTCTAGCTGCATTAGACCTTGAGAGTGAAGGATGTAGCTCCTTGGAGGCAGAAACCCCATGTCTTAATGATGTGTGTTCAGGGATCTCATAGCTGTTAGGAAGTGATTGGCTCTGGCAGTGGAGGAGGCAGGTGCTCACTAGATAGCTTCTGGGAGGAGATGAGTTTTGGGCAGGAGCTTCTTCTTGAAGCCTTTTGGATGCTTCAAGGCATCTCAGTAATAAACATTCTAGCCTGGCAGCCCAACCTGGATGAGTATGAGGCCTCCTGCCTGCCTTTGCCCCTCAAGGTAGAGACCTTAACGCTCTAGTTCCTGAATTGCTGTTAGGAGAGTGACAGCTAAGTAAATATGTGCAAATATTGGCTTAAAAGGAGACAAAAAAATGGTCACATTAGAATACATTTAACATCCTATTAGCAATATGTAGTGAAGACCACGCAAAAAAATACATGCCTTCATCCTCTTATAAATCTCAATCAATAACTTCCTGTTTCTGCCACTCCTATGACATCCACAAGTAATGCTTTGTATTTGTCTTCAATTTTTTTTTTTTTTTTTGTGGTGTTGGGAATTGAACTCAGGGTCTCCTGCTTGCTAGGCAAGTGCTCTACCACTTGAGCCTTGCCCCCAGTCTTTTTTTTTTTAACTTTTTTGGTTATTTTTCAGATAGGGTCTTATACTTTTGCCCAGGCTAGCCTTGGACCACAATCCTCCTATCTCCACTTCTTGAGCATCTGAGATTACAGATGTATATCACAATGGCTAGCTTATTTTTGAGACAGGGTCTCAATAACTTTTTGCCTGGGCTGGGCTCAAACTGTAATCCTCCTACCTTCACCTGCTAGTGAAGAATAGCTAGTGAAGAGTAGCTAGGATTGCAGATGGGCAGTGTTTGATCTTACTGGACTGAAAGACTGTTAAGTTAAGGTCAGTGTTTTTTCTCACACAACTTGGTGGTGCTTTTATTACCAAGGTGCTTGGTTTAAATGTTTATCTCCAAAATTATGTGTTGGAAATGTAATCTTTTAAATCATATGCTACTGGCATTTGGAGGTGGCCTGTGGGAGATAAATAGGATTAGAGGTAGTCTGAACAGTAAGGCTTTAGTTGGCTTAGTTGCTTAGTTAGGAGAGGAAGAGAGACTAGCACTCTTGCTCTGTCTCACCCATATAATGTCCTTTTGCTATGTTATGATGCAGCAAGAAGGCCCACCCAGATAATGGCACCATGCTATTGGACATCCAAGCCTCTGGAACCATGAGCTAAATAAACCTCTGTTCTTTATAGATTACACAGACTATGGTAGTCAGTTACAGCAACAAAAAACAGACTAAGAGCCTTGTGTATTTGCTGAGCAAATGTTAAAAAGGCCAGGTAACTAGTGTTACTTAAAATCTCCGACATTCTCTTTTGAATTGTTTCCAACTTCTGATCAAATTTCAGCAAGTCGAAGTTATGTTATTAGAGGCTGAGCCATTTGCCCATCACAGTTCCTATTTTTTTTTTTTTTGCAGTATTAGGGTTTGAACTCAGGGCCTCATGCAGGCACTCTACCACTTGAGCCACTCCAGGAGCCATTTTTTTGTGATAAGTTTTTTTGAGATAGGGTCTCTCCAACTATTTGCCTGGGACTGGTTTTGAACCTTGATCCTCCTGATCTCTGCCTCCTGAATAGTTAGGATTATAGGTGTGAGCCACCAGCGCTCAGCTAGACAATTACTTTTGTAAATTACCCTGGATTAGTGAGTACATTGTAGTACTTGAATATTTGGTTCTCGGGGTCTTTTTGCTGTTGTTTGTTGGTAGTCCTTACTGGAGTTTTGAACTCAAGGGTTTGCACTTGCTGGGGAGGCACTGTACTGCCCGAGTCACATCACTAGCTCTTTTGCTGGTGTCATTTTTAAAGATATGGTCTTATTTTTTGCCCAGGCTGACCTGGACAGTGGTGATCCTCCTATTTATGCTTCCCACAGTAGCTGGGATGACACGTATGCACCACTATGCCCAGCTTCTTCTGTTGAGTAGGGGGGTCTCATGAATTTTTTTGCCTGGGCTGGCCTTGAACTGAAGCAGAGAATCCTTTTGATCTCTGCTTCCCAAGTAGCTAGGATTACAGGTATGAGCCACTGGAACCCAGTTATAGATACTTGTAAGGCATGCCCTCACCTTCAGACAGGAGTGAAGCAGATTCAGTCATTAAATGATTGTTCATTGATGATCACGTTCCTGGTACCATCTCGTGCAACAAGGAAATAAATATGTATAAGATGTGGTATCTGCTTGTAGAGAACTCTCAGTTTGGAAGGGAAGATAGAGACATGAGTAGTAATTTTACTCTCTTATGTGTTAAGGGGCCTGAGACAGATAAGAAGAGGAGGGGAAAGGGAGGAGCTACTTGATGCTGGTTGGGGGTGGGGAAAAGAGGCCTTCAAGTCCAGTGGATGGTGTTAGGAACAAGACAGAGTGAGGAATGTGACTGGAGTGGCCACATTCCAAGCAAAGAGAAGAGCCTGTGCAAAGCACAGAGGAAGGTTTGGAGCTCCTTGAGTAGTATGCCTGGAGATCGCCTAGGATACAAAGGCCAGGATCAACTAGAAACGGGGGCAAAACGGCTGTGGGTTCAATCAATATAGTTTAGATTTTCTCTTGTAGGAGCTAGATGCACTGGACCAGTGAAAGCAAGTTCTGACTACTAGTTTGTTTTATATTGAACATCTAAACCTAGATCTAAGGTCTTGCTGAGGCAGGAGCCTGGGGCAAATGGTAAATAGGAACTGTAATTGGCCAGAGGAGCTATTTCATCACATCACCCTTATTCTTCAAATTATCAAGGAAGCTGAAACACAGAAAATTCAGTGTAGGGCAGGGGTGACTACTGCCAAATTAGCATAGAATCATTGTACAGAGTGGACAGATCCTCTTGAATTTAAGGTTTTTTGTTTTGTTTTGCATGAATTAAAAAAAATAAAGGAGGCTTTTTTTTTTCCTTTAATGTTTTGATTTGGGAATCTGAGTAAAATTAATGGTGCAAACAGTGCTGTCTTTCCTAAACCAACTGTTTATAGGGCTGAAGTCAGAAGAGTAGTGGCCAGTAATATAAATAAAATAGGACCCACAGCAAACAATCTCAGTACTGACTCTAGGTCACCTGCTCTTGGTGGGCAAAAACTACTCAGCCCCAGTACTTGTCTAACCTGCATGACTGGATTTACATGCTCTGGCCCCTCTTCAGTGCCTCTTCAGTAGTTTTAATTACAAAACCCCAATGTTTTTATACACCTAGAGGCATTGTTGTCCTATTTATTTTTATATAACAATATTTTTTGAACACCTACTGTATGCTACTTTTAGTAGGTTAAATTTTAGGAAACTTTTAAAAAAGAAAAGTACTTTTTTTTTTTTTTGTTTTGGGTAGCTCATTTCCAGAGAAACACTTGCTTTCAGGGACTTTAGGGACTGTTTTGGGGGAAACTTTGTAATTAATCTTTTGAATTTACTCAACAGATATTTATTTTGAACATTAAGGAAGAGCCAAGCATAGGCATTAGGAATTTGATGTTGAGCACTTGCAGGCTCAGCCCTTGTGTGTTTGTGTGTTCCTATTCTAGGAGGATATAGACAAATTAGAATAGCTTTGTAATAACAGCAGTGCAGTGTAGCGTGGTAAACGCTGTGAACACATAAATACAGAGTCCCATGGGAGAGTGTAGTTGGGTTATCTAACCCAGTCAGAGAAAAGAGTTCTGGGACTTGATGAAGAGTAAGGCAAAGGAAGGAAGAGCAGGAGGATGGCCCAGGAAGAGTGTTGGAGATATCACAGGGGTGGTTGCCAAAGTCTAAGATATGTGGTGGTGGTGGTGGTGGTGATTCCAAGCTGTGTAGTCTGGCTGTAGGATGGAGTGTAAGGGGTAAGCAGGGAGATTTGGCTGGAACATTGTATAGATCCTGATCCTACTTTGAATCCTTGAAGTTGTTTGGAACTATCCTCCTGCTTCCTAGAAAGATCATTATAGCTGATGTGTGAAGAATGAGAGGTAGACAGTCAGGGGGAGATAACCATAACCCAGCTAGGAAAGTAGCTCCAAGAATGTGGAAGAGCAGCTGGGATCAGGAAGTCTTTGGGAGCTGGATTCTAAATAGGACTTGGGTACTGATGAGCCTGGGGTCTTAGGGAACTGTGGGGAAGCCACTGGCCCTTGCTTGAGCTGGTAAACATCCTTTTCTATGACATTGGGCATCAATTTCTGTGTAATTCAAACAAAATATTAAAACTGTTTGGTCTAAGAAACATATAAATTCCCTGCTAACGCAGCCAGTATGCAGATGCATTGAGAGGGAGAAGGAAAAAGTTCATAAGGGGGAATGAGCTCCAATTTTGATTTTTCTCTCTTTCCTTGCAAATTTCAAGGCTAGTTGCATATACTTCATGAGCTTGAAGGAGATTGTGATCCCATAATCTTAGTCATTTTCAGAGAACTAGAGAAATGCTAAATTTCTTAGAGAGGGTAATTTTTACAGCCTTTAGATAAAGCACTTTTTTTTTGTTTTGTAGACTGCATTATGAATGTAGGTCTACTGCTTGAGCCACATCTCCAATCCATTTTGCTTTGGTTATTTTGGAGATGAGGTCTCTTGAACTGTTTGCCTGGGCTGGCTTTGTCAGCCTCCCAAGTAACTAGGATTATAGTTGTGAACCACTGGACCTGTCTGGATAAAGCAGTTTGAGTCCACCTTTTGTTCAAATACAATGGTGCCTGATGTTATCAGAAGTCGCCCAAGATTCTTGCATGCAAGCCACCAGTACTTATATTTTATACCTTCATTTTAAGCCTGATAATATCCAGTGGGCCCCCCATTCTCTTGAATCTTCAAATTTTTTCAACTAAAAAAAGAGTCTCTTCTAGAAAAGTACATTTAATTTGTTGCTGAATTGCTAAATTTTTCTCCTTCTGAACATGTCATCTAGATCATTAATGGAAAAATGTAGTACATGATGCTACAGAGGTCTGTCCTTTTTATTTTAATATGCTTTAAATATAAAATTTCAAAATTGTCTGCATTCTGTTAAAAGAATGTAGAAGCGGAATTTTAATTTGATTATTCCCATTTTTCCCAGGCTTTCATGGGCACGTACTTTGTTTAAACAGCTGTACTCTGGCAAATCTCAGTAACAAATGAAGCAGGAATGGTTTTGTGTAGCAAGTCAGATGAAAGGAACTTCTATAGAAAGACAGGTCATTAAAAGAGTGAAAAGAAAAAGTAGCAAAAAATTTGAGAAATTGAGCAACTATTTTTCTAAAAATAGAGCAGTTCTAATCATCATTTTTAAAAAATAACCTTACAATGTGCTTACTTATTTCTTTTGAGATACTTACACTGGGTAGAAAGAAAATTTGCAATGAAAGTCAGTTGGAAAGGAAAAATGCTAAAAACTAGAAAGCACAAAAAACTGTAATGGAGTAGTGTATTGAATTTCCTGTCTTTTATATAGTTTGCATCATCTATATGTGTGTCATGCATATGCTGGGGTGGGTTGGGGAAGGACATGGGAGGGGCTGGAAAATATGTCTGCTTCCAACCACGGAAAGATGAAATTAACATGTGAAAAGATATTTAAAGAGTGTGGAGCAGAAAGGCTTTTGGCTTTCACCATCTTACCTACTGGATATGTTTGAGAGCATAACATAAAGCTAAATGAAAGTCAGGATACATTGATTCACCCAACTGAATAAACAGTTTACTGCATTTGCTAATCTAATTAATCAAACTCTACTTCTCCTTTCCAAAGGAGATTCACAGGCAGTAAAATAAATTAAATCAACATCTCCCCCCGCCCCCCAGTTACTAAAAATAAGCTTTCTTTCCCTGGGTAAATCGGTCATTTAAATTCCCAAGGCTGTACTCCTGTAGTCTGCTGGCAGGAAGCAATTGTATGGGTATAAAATTGTCTCTGTGCAGATTGCAGTGTTTGAGTTCTGAGCATCATGGCTTATCACTACCACCTAAACTGATGAATAAAATAAATGTCAGCTAAAGTTCTTTTAGAAATAAATGAAGTATGGATGATGTTGATTTTCAGATAAGGGAGGCTATACAGATGAATCTCTTATGGAATAAAACTATATTGATGGCAAGAAACAATACAGGCTAAAAATCATGGAAGTTAAAATACATAAAGCTTAAAAACAATTGTAATTGTGAAAATTTAGACAGAACTATTAAGAAGATACCAGTTTAGTGGGCTGAAGATCTGGTACTTTTATTTGTGTTGCTGGGGATGGATGGTAGGGCCTCATGTAGTCCACTACTTGAGCCATTCACCCAGTCCTTTTGTTTGTATGTTGCTTTTAAGATAGGGTCTTTACTCCCTTTGCCAGGGCTGGCCTCCTGCCTCTGCCTCCTATGTAGCTGGGATTTCAGGTATGCCCCACCACACCCAGCTCGGACCTGATACTTAATAATGGGTTTACTTAATTTTAAATCACTAGAATAAGATTCAATTTCAGATTGCACCTATATTACATGTAATAATAGAATTGGACATACACATATATTCACAGAAATATAATGTACAAGGAAAAGTAAAGGTCAAACAGGGATGAAAATGAATGAAAAGATTGCAAAAGTGGTGAATGACAGGCTTCGTGTAAGGAAAAATATAAGGTAGGGACATCCTAGATAACAAGTTAAGTATGAGTCAAGACTGTACCACTACGTTTTCATTTTCTTAAAGACGCAATACCAAGATGTGGAGGTAGGAGGCCTGCAGCAGTTTAGAGTCGATAAAGAGCTCACTGTTTTAGGTTCTCCCAGTTATTGTATCTCTTTGTTTTTGTCGTGAATGGGCACACTTCCAAGGAAGAATGTAAGTGGAGAGTGTTTCTGGCTTAGTTTCTTTCCTTGTGATACCAGGGTTTGCTAGGCAAGCGCTAGGCAAGCGCTCTACTGCTTGAGCCATGCCTCTATGCTCTGGTTAGTTTTGAAGAGAGTTTTGCTTTTTAAAAGCCCAGACTAGCCTAGACCATGATCTTCCTATTTTAAGCTTCTTGCCTTTGCTGGGAATATGGGTGCACCGCACCACATCCTACTTTTTTCTGTTGAGATGGGGTCTTGCATACATTTCCCCCAGGCTGGCCTTGGACCATGATTCTCTCTGTCTCAGCCTTCCTGTAGCTAGGATTACAGGCATAAGCCACCAGGACCCAGCTTCCAGCTGAGTTCTTAATACTGGTCTTAATACTTAGTCTTCTCACGGGTGCCCTCATTTTGAGGGTCAAAGAATCTCCAATAATACCTTCCTCACATTTCCTCCTCTGATGGACTTACTTCTGTTCTTTTTAATCTTTTTTTTTTACCCTAGAATATTATGCTCAAAATTCATTTACATGCCCAATTAATCTTAGTTAAAATGTAAAAGATCAGGACATGATCAAATTAAGTTCTGAATACACCTGGATAGTTGGGCATCAGTTTAACGGATTAAGCAGTTCTTTGAATTGCTTCTCTTTCCTGACAATACATTTTATGATGCTGTCTCTTCCACTTTACTTTCAAGCCTCAGCCAGGCATTCTCTTTTGGTTTACAGACTACTTTGCTATCTGGAAACTCATGCCTACCTCTGACTTTAAGTCAAAATTGCTTTCCTCCCAGCCTGACTGGGACAGTTGTTAAGCATTGCAGTGTCCTTCTCAGGTGGGCTGTGGAAGGTCATGTGAATCATTGTGTTTCTTTTTCTGAATGTAATGGATTTTCATGTGTAGTGCTTAGGCAACTCTCTGATATTTCCTTCTAAGCCTGTAAGTCCCAGCTGTTGCTGTTGGGCATTGTAGTATGGCCCACCTCAAGACAGAGTAAAGAAACAGTTTCTTTCTTCCCTTTCCTTTCCTTTCCTTCCTTCCTTCCATTTCTCTCTTTTTCATGCAACTGGGGTTTGAACTCAGGGTTTCGCACTTGCTAGGCAGGAATTGTCACTTGGATGACAGGTACATGTCACCACGCCTGGCTTTTTTTCCATCGAGATGTGATCTCACTAACTTTTGCCTGGGCTGGCCTGGAATTGTGATCCTCACAATCTCAGCCTTTGGCATTGTTTGGGGTGACAGGCATACACCACTGTGCTCGCAGCTATTGGTTGAAATGGGGTTTTACGAACTTTTTGTCCTGGCTGGCCTTAACCATGATGCTCCAATCTCAGCCTTCCAAGTAGCTACAATATGAGCCACTGGCACCCAGTTTTGATATTTTGAAAATATCATCTCTATGCAGGCACCAGTGGCTCACACTGTAATCCTAGCTATTCAGGAGGCAGAGATCAGGAGGATCAAGGTTTAAAGCCAGCCTGGACAGATAGTTTGCAAGACCCTATCTTGAAAATACCTTCCACAAAAAGGGCTGGTGGAGTGGCTCAAGGTATAGGCCCTGAGTTCAAGCCCTGGTACTGCAAAACAAACAAACTATCTCTGTACTGTTTTGTGGTCAGATATGCTCAAGATTGAAGAGAAGCTTTCAAATTTATCATGGGTTTAGTTGCATAATTGGCCAAACTAGATTGCTTCATAAGAATAATTCACTTTCTAATGTATTATGTTATCCATAACATGAAAATTTAGGAATGATTTAACTAGATGCAGGAGAAGACAATTGTGATGGCCAAGTCATCCTTAAAAACCTCATTACTCTTGTGACATCTTCTCCAACCTTGTTCTCCACTGCTCAGCTGTTAATACCAGAGTTGATCTATGTAAGTAGTAAACATAATGTCTAGGACCTTGTAAGTATAGTCAATAAATCAGCCATGATTGCTAATAATAATAGCTGTGACTGCTAATATATTTGTATCCTCTGTGCTTTTACATGGCAGCTTGCACATCATACAAGCATTCATTCAGCCATTCAATCAACAATTTATTTCTTGCCTAGTATGTTTTGAGTTCTGGCATCTAGGTTGTAGAGATGAAAAGATGAATAAGACAGAGCCTCTGTCTTTGTGAAAATGATGGTATAATTTATTATGCTGCAGTATATTTATTTTTATCTTCTAGATTGTGAGTCTTTTGGGGTTGAAACCATGGTAGCCAAAACATTCATATCAACTTACCCTGAAATAATTTAGAACTAGAAAGATAAGTCATCCCAAAGTATTTTGCATTTGGTCAAACTGCTATTAAAACCTTATTTTCAGTTCTGGGCATATTTAGAAATGTTGACAATTGGAAAATATTGATATTTCTGTTTATTCTTTAGGAGACCATACTATAACAATGATAACTATTATGATTGCCACAATTACTTCCCACTAATAATATGTACTGTTTATAGCTTGCACATCTCTTGTATTTTTAAGTCTTGCAATAGTTCTATGAGTTGTGGAGGGCAACAGATTCTTCTGTATTTTATTGATTTGTGCACCTTGCCCAGATAATATAAGTAATTTTCCTGAGGTTAAAGATTAAGTTTAGCACAAGGGCCAAATCTAGGTTTCTTTAGTCCAAATCCTCAGGGCTTGCTGATAGACTATTATGTCTGGGATATTACTTGGACCATTGAGGAACCTGGGGATATTTTTGTGTGAAAAAGAAAAGCTAAGCTGGAAACATCATCAGTGGCTGTGGTATTTGTCCTCTGAAGCATCTCAGAGTAAAACTTTGAATGTGTTGCTTATGTCTACTTGTATTTTGGTTTAATGTAGAATATTTTTTATAGTATGCATGTCTAGAAGTGGACCTTGTACACTGGCCTCTGCCCACATATTTGCCCCATTTCATTAGGTTGTTTTCCATGCCATTCGTAACACTAAGAGTGGTTTGTCTTTTCTATCACAGGGCCTTTGCACTGCTAGGCGCTCTGTCTGGAATACCATTTCCTTCCTTCCCCCTCACTCTGGCTCCCCAGTTTGGCTTGGTTGAGTTTATGCATCTTGTAAGGCTCAGCCAAAAGACAACTTTCCAAAGAGAATGAGTATTGTACAACAAACTCAAAAAAATGTTTGTCAGGCTCTCTGATTGCTTTATTACATACAGTTAAGCAGAAACAGAATTGATTGAGAGAATATTGAGACATTTATGGCCTCCTTGGGAAAGGTAAAGAACCATGCACATAGCTAAAAAGTTCAAGAAAGTGCCTAAAGAGAAAACAGCCACCTCCTCTGTTGCTTATTGAGTGGTAGATACTGTGGCCTACACTACTGCTGGGAAATCTGCTTTCTTACATCTGCTGCCAGCAATAATGCTACTCATGTGCAGAGAAGGCAGCCTTGCAACCATTGTTAGCCCCCTAAACTGGACCTCTCAGCTGCATCCTTACTAGTAAGGTAAAATCAAATTCGTTTTACTTGTAGCATCCTTCTGCAAATTGCGCACATGTGAATCCACGGTGTGCGCAGGTCAGTCTACTTGGTGCTCTGTGACCAGCTGCAAAGGAGGCTGAAGAACTGACTTTTCTAAGTACTGTGTGGGAGATGAGATGCACTAGCTGAAATTTACCCAGCTATATCAAGGGTGATGAGAAGGTGCTGGCCAGCAGGAAAACATAAGTCTATTCTACACTGAGCTGTAGTGTTATCATCTATATTATGGAACAATTGTGCTTCCACCCAGGGTTGTTATAAGAATTAAGTCAGGCAATTTATGTGAAACTGCTCAAACCGTGCAGTGATATAAGTATAAATGAATAGTATTCTTCTAGTTTGATTTGCATCTTTAGCCAAAGCATAAAATTGAATGCTTAATAAGTTGACAAATCTCCAACTTAATCTGGAAGGCCATTCTACATCTCCCCCACCCCCCGCCCCCAAAAGGCATTTTAAATATTCAGGAAAATGAGAAAAGAAAAAAAGTACTTCTTATATCAAAGTGCTGCCCTCATGAATTTCCATTGTCTCCATATTTATATTTTATAATAAAAATACAAAAAAGAGTGCCAACCATAGAAATTGTAGGTTAAAAAATTTGAGTGGGTTTTCAGCTACTTTTGACTTGTCTCTGAATTTTAAGGCTTTGTTCTAATCTACTTCTGCTCTGGTTTCATCATGAATACAGCTCTCTTGTTTGGAAACAGACAATGGTCTTATTCAATACTCAGTAGCCTTTACATTTGGTTTTTCTGCTGTGGTCTATCGTGACTCTACCAGAGGTATTATTATCTTGGAAAAAAATGTAGACGTGGTGGCTGAATGTTTAGCACAAGCAATCACACTTGTATAGAAGGGTGTTAGTGCAAATGGTTGTAGTGCTTGCATTAAGGCTAACACAGTGGTAATTATTCACGTATTCAGTTAATTCTGTTTCTGGTCTTCAGTAGTAAAGTTCCTCTATAGAAGGGAGGTCAGTTTCAAAGAAGCAGCTGTGAACAGGGCTGTTTTCCTACTTGACTGAAATGTTTCCCAGTGTAACATTTTGAGTTATGCTATATAATTTTCATTTTTTGTAAATATTGAATTAAAATAATGTATTGCTAGAAAAAATAAAGTAAAGCACTGACCCAGAATTTCATTCCTGAAAACTAGGCTATCATTCTCAGGTTGTTAGATTTCTGTCACCTTGAAGTTATATTTTATTCAAGAATATGGAGAATTCTAATGCACATGTTTGCAGACACTTTATCATTTCAATGATACTTTACACTACACTGTCCTAAATTTCCAAATACCTCATGTTGAATTCTGGGGAATTTCCTCTCAATATAATCTGCTGCTTCAACATCTTCTCATCATTCCCTTTTTCCCCATGTACACACACCTGCAAACACATGCATTTACACTTGACCTAAATAGGACATTTATTTCAGGCCACTGGAGGTCTTAAATCTTTACATTGTGTCTATGTAGAGGTTTGAGTCTACAAGTAAAGAATTATAGTAAATATAGCTTGTTAGGGGTGAACAACACCTAGTAAATAGTAAATTTTGGTGAGTTAAAATTTTATTTCAGTTATTAGATGTGTACATATGATTGAGGTATGTTCATATTTTCTAGCTAAAATAAATGTGATTTCATCTTTCCAAAAAAATAGTGATCACATGCATGTCTGAATGAGGCAGATGTCCCAGTGGTTGGAGACGGTGAGTGAGATTAAGGTACAAATGGAAAACTTAGTGCCAAAGCTTTTGCTTTAATTGGCCATGTTGAAAGTAACCTTACTCCTCAAGGGAGTTCTCAGGTGGCCATGTGGATGTATTGTGATTGCCTTTTATTTTATTGACTCACTAAATTCTTAGATTACTCTCTACCATTTGATATTGACAAACCGTAAAATTCTTATGGAACCTGCTCAGTAGTGACTTATAAAGAATTATCTTGTTAATAAACTCAACATCATTTGAAATTCAAGTTTAATTAAAATGGAAAAGTAAATGATGATGTAAAGATTTTTCCTCATTTAAACTTACATCCTTTTATTGTCTCTTTGCCTCTTCTTTAAATTCAAAGACAGATTTCAATTTAATCCATTTTTAAAATTTTATTGTTATGCTGGGCGGGGGTGCATCATAGCATTTACAAAAAATCTTACAATATAACAAATATATCATATTTGAATTCGTCCCTTCCCATTTTTGCAAGGTGTATTTTTACTGAATCTGTTCTAATACCTCTTCTATTACTAGCTTTTGATTCCAAGATTTTTTTTTTTTTTAATTAGAAAGGTTGAGAAGGAGTTCTGAGGTAGAGTCTGAGGGAGGTAAAAATGAAAAGCCTACGTTATGTAGGGATTTTAGTGTTTAGGACTCTGTTTAAAGATAATGATTGTTTATGGACGCTTTAAAGATCTTTCTCATAAGAGTTGCCAGATAACAAGATTAGTTATCAGAGGGTGGTTTGAAAGGCCTTTGAAATTGCCTGGGTGACAATACTACCTTATGGTACTTAGAAAGCTCCCTTGAAGTTGTCTTTTCCTGTTAGGAAATGAGAAAATATTTTTCTTTTATTAAACAGAAAGCAATACATGTGCCAGAGGTTTAGGAAAATGCTGTACAAGAGGATACACTGGTTATATTGCTGATAGATTCCAAATTTTTGTCTCTCAGCCTTTGGAGGATTTCTGTAGGATTTTTTTTGAATTAAGATTCCCAATATAATGTGTACATTGCCCTTGTACATTTTATGTACTAATCAAGGACATACTGACAGGCCTCAAAATTTGAGCTTCTCTTTCCTTTTCTCCCGTTGATAATCTGGTGCAAAGCCTGCTGGCTCCATGCTTAGTCTTTAAGAGAATTCTGGATTGAAATGCATGTTGTAGAGCCTCTGACATTCCTAAACAATCTTTTTACATACATTCACCCTAAAAGAACAGGGTAAGTGGAATGGGCTGTTGGGAGGGGCAAAGCTGGAAACTCACAGAGGCAGATAATGTTGTGTGGGTGAGCAGGAGTTTATAGCTGCCCCCTTCAGTCCAAGCTTGCTGGGCTCACAAAGAAGATTCACGGTCCATTTCTGTACAAAAGCTATTTGGGCAGGCACTTCCCCCCCATCTAGTTTTTAAGTGCTCTTGGGGCCCTAAGCCTATTCACATCGGCCTTTCAGATTATGAATACATAAACTTTAATGATCTTGAAGTCCTAAACAAAGACATGCTAACTAGTCCATTCTCAAAACATGATTCTGCTGATAGAATGCACAAGTACAATTTAGAGTATCACAAATTCACCCACTTCCAGTAGTGAATATAATACAGTAAGTTTCTGCAACACTTGAAGAACGTTTATTCTCTCTTAGCTTCAATAGGATGGTTGGTATTGATTACAAATTTGTATTCAAATAGTGGAACCAGTGGGGTGATGCATGGAACTTCTGAGAGCAGGAGAAATGATTTTAGTTTTTAATGTTCTGACAAAATATACAAGATATTCGATGCGTATAGAAGTTGGTTATTTCAAGTGTCTTGGGGCTCCCACCTTCCTCCATTCAGCAGTTGTATAGATTCTGCAGTTAGTTTTTCCCTTTTCAGTTATAATTTACCTTTCAAAGTAAAAAAAAATTTTCATTGTGATAATTATAAACACATTGATCCTCTTAATGTAGTTTAAATACTTCAGTTGTTTTAAGTAATGTTTGCTATAACCTGAATCCAACTGAAAATCCCTTCATGAAAGGATAGAAACAGTCATAAGAAATTTGTTATAATGGGATTTAATCTGTAGTGTTCTCATTCTCTCTTCCCTTCAACTTTTATCAAGTATTTAATTGCCCACCAGATGATTTATTTTAGAATTGGCCTACTTTTTTTTTTTTTTCCTGGCTTCAGTGCCCATGGGCATATTAAATGTGCTACCGAATTAGCAAAGGAGGGATCTCTATGTACATTAATAACCACAATAGGGAATCTAGTAGCTTTGATTTCCCTCTTTTTCTAGATTGGCTGTGTATGTATCTCCCAATCTCCTAGGACTGGGAGATAAGGGGGGCTTACAGGAGCATGATTAAGTTCAAATTGTTTCATTAGTGTTAAAGGAATGTATGTTTATTGTAGAGAGGATAGAAAAGAAAAGTCATTATTTTTCCACTCAGACAGTTATGTGAATATTTTGATACCTTTTATTTTACATGTAAAAATGTGTACTTGTAGTTCTGGAATAAAGACTGATAAAAAGTCTACCTGTGTGTCCTCCATTCATCCAGTTCTGTTTTATTCTGCAACCATGCCTCCTTGCTTAGTCCATGATGTAGCTCTTTTCCTTTTCAGTTAAAATTTGTCTTTCAAAAAAGTGTTCCATTGAAAAGGCAAAATATCTTAGTATAATTCAGTATCCTGACCTTTGTAAGATCTTAACTTGTTTTTTTTTTTTTTGGGTAGTACTAGGGTTTGAACTCAGAGTCTTACTCTTGCTAGGCAGGTGCTCTATCACTTGAGCCACAACCCCAGCCCTTGTGTTTGTCATTTTCTTGTGTTCCTTCATAATTTTACCATACATGTGTATCCCTAACTAAGAATTGTTTTATTTTGCATGTTTAAAAACTTTAAATAAGTGGAACTGTACTGTTTGTTCTCCTGCCTTTTGCTGATGTGTGTCATATGTTTTGTGATATGTGCAGCTGTAGAACACTTATTTTGACTACTATCTAGTGTTTGTATGAATGCACCACAGTTTACCCATTTCCCGTCTGTGGCTAATTGGGTTTTCATTGTAGAGTGGGTTCCATAG
The DNA here is from genome assembly GCF_047511655.1 of Castor canadensis. NCBI lineage: Eukaryota > Metazoa > Chordata > Mammalia > Rodentia > Castoridae > Castor > Castor canadensis. Next base: position 34,308,321 of record NC_133393.1, on the reverse strand, counting down.
CGCCTCATCTAGGCCTCTTGGATCATTCTTGGTGTTCCTCCACCTTCCATATGCTTTGGTATGCATCTATGCTGAGGGCTTCTTTTCTCATCCTGTTGCAGAGAGCTGCTACCAGTGCACACTGCAACAGGTCAGACGGACCCCTGGGAGCAGCTCCCACCCAGCAGCCCTCAGGTATCATCAAGGTGTAAAACCACAGCTCCCATGGATCATTGCACTTCCCATAGTTTCCCCAAGAAATGATTCTCCATCCATTCATGGTAAATGGTTTCATGGTGAATCTTTATTGGCTGCCTTTCTTTCGCTGTTTTCCTTCCCTCATCCGCACCAGTTTTCCTGTTCATTTTTCCTTCTACATAAACTTGGTTTTTATCTCAGGGTCTGCTTCTGAGAAAAGCTAAACTAAGTCAGGTCCTATGCAGTTTTTGTCTTTGCAGATGATACTGTCGCGGACATTCCTGTATCTAGAACACAAAGCAAGTGTTTCCCTGGGGTGTATTCCCAAGTGGAATGATTGGATTGAGAGCAGGTATATATTCAGTTTATTAGATGATACTGGTTTATTTTTTTAAGTGGTTGGAACAAACATTCATGAACAGTGAAGAAATATTCCAAATGTTTAATATCCTTGCTATTTTATCTGTGGTATTGTGGTAAGTGTAAAGCATTTTCCTCATGCTTTTAATTCGCCCTCTTGGATACTTAATGAGACTGTATAGCTTTACATATGTTGTTTGCTATATTTATTTTTCTTCTTAAAACACATATTTGCATCTTTGTTACTTCTGTTGTTTTTTTCATAGATGCATAGAAGCTCTTTAAATGTTCTAGGTACTAGTGTGTGTGTGTTTTTTTTTTTTTTGCTTGCTGGGATTCAAATCCTAGAGTGCTAGGTACGCACTCTACCACTGAACCACATTCCCACACTTGTAGGTACTGATTTTTTATATGCTCTGTAGACATTCCCAGTTTGGTTTGTCAGCTGACTTTCCTTGTAGACATTGCAGATGAACGAACAATTTAAAGTGGGTGAAATGAGAGCATTCATTCTTTCTCAGTGAAGTATGATGCTACTTATAGGTTTTTCTTATTTGTCCTTTCAACTGAAAATTTCAGATCATTTGCACTTCATGCAATTGTGGCTAAAATCTGTGATCTTACTATTTATATTCTCTTGACCTCTTTTCCCTCTTGGTTTTTTTTTTTTTCCCTCAATACTAGGGTTTGAACTCAGGGCCTTGCACTTGGTAGACAGGTGTTCTACTACTTGAGCCAAGCTTCCCGTCCTCCCCCTTTCATTTAATTCTTCATACAGTGGAGAAAAAAAAAAAAAAACCATCCAGTACATTACAGTTTTAGTGTTTTTTTTAATCACGTGGACAATGGAGGATTCCTTTCTATATTGGGATTACTGGATGTGTAGTAGGTGTCTGTGATAAAGTGTTTCTGACAAAGTGGGTTTGGATGTCACTCACATGGAAAGCGTGGGAGTGGGAGTTTGCAATACTGAGCCACATTCAGTGACTGACAGTGTTTGCTAAAAAGGTGGCTCTTGAAATGCTGCATAACCGGACAACTAGAATGTCCCAAACACTGGAATTTGAGACCAGTGACAGCCGCTCTGTCACTTTGTCAGATGGTAGAGGAGCATCTCTGGTAACAACTCAGGCCCATGATGACACTGGGGCCCCATCAAAAGCCCTGGGTTACTTCCTGTATTGCATGAAGGGGGGCTGGTTTGCTTCGCCTCCCTCTAGGTTCAGCAAAGCTCACTTTTTGTTTTGTTTTGTTTATAACGTGGTTGAAATCACATGAGCTTTATCAGTCAACCTAAGCCTTGCTCTCAACGGCTCGGCCTGGTGTCGAAGGCATTTTCATAATGTTTATAAATGGGGTTGTGTGAGGTCGCTGGGATGGCAGCTGGTCTCCTTGCAGCTCTTTCACTGGCAGTTACAGACTGCTTACGATGCTTTGTGGGGAAAGTGTGATGCTAGTTTTTTGGTCTGTATTTCCTGAAGTCCCATTTTACTCTGTGTGTACACAGTGTGGTATATAATAGTTCCTGTGATTTTAACAAGAGAATCAGATATGTGAGACCTCATATGAGTGTTGGACACTTCCAACTGCCTTACCATAGGTAAAAGAAATTTAAGAACTCATTTCAACTACACCAGCTAGGAGATTTGGACAGATCACATAAAATAGAGATGTGCCCTCAAAATATGTCAGTAAACTTTTGAGCGTGAGAATGTTGGACTGTTTTAGAGAATGTCTGTTTTTCTAGTGAAGCATTCTAGAAAGTGCTGGGCTGGGGGGTTGAGGATCACAAATCCAAGCTTAGAACATTATCTCCAATCTCATCCTATCCTGAAGGTTGAGTCTCAGGTCTGTCTCTGTGTAGCCCAGTTAGAGGTTGCAGTTAAGAAAGAGATGACAGGCAGGGCATGGTGATGCATGCTTTAATATCAGTACTCAGGAGGCAGAGGCAGGAGGATCATGAGTTCAATAGCAAGACCCTGTCTCAAAAAAAAAAAAAAAAGACACTGAAAAAGGTTAAAATGGTAAACTTAATGTTACATGTATTTTGCCACAATTAAAAAAAAGAAAATGCAAATGAAAAACAAAAGAGATGGCTGTGGATTTATACCATTTTTTCTAGTTCTCTGGATACAGGAGAAGAAAGGTACCAATGGGTATAACTTCTGTGACTTCCCAAGGGCAGGTATCTCTTTTGAAGGGAGGGCTGAGGGCCAGGGATGGAAAAAAAGGAAAAAAACATTAAAAAATAAGAGTTGAAGGGAGGGCTAAAGGGATCATCAGCCAATTTGTGAAAATAAAAGTTGACCTATTTGCTGAGATCATCTGGTCCTCTTTCTGTTTCTGGCACATGGAGCGATGACTTCATTCTGTCCCCTGTAGCCGGCCATGTTGGTACAGGGCGCCCACTGTTGTTTTGATGGTACCCTAATGACCCACCAGTCCTCATGAGCTTGAGGAGATGGTGTTTATTCAGGGCCAGTTATGTGTCAGAGAATGTACTAGAAATTGTACATACACCATTGCATTCATATCTGACAGAAATATGCTGGGAGTGACATTATCCCCAATTTTAATATAAGAAAATTAAGGTTCCAAGAGGTAAAGTATGATCTCCAGACAAACCCAGATCTCCATTTTCAACGTCCTTAATCTTTTCACTGTGATGTAGTTACATCAAGCTTTTATCCAACCCAAGCGAAATGAGGGCAAGAATTCAGCCTTGGTATAAAATTTTGCAGGGCAAGTAAGTTTAAGAGATAGAAGTTTGTTTGTCATGGGGTATTTCATTTAGTCATTAGATTTTTAATAGGAATCACTCTGTACTAGGCTTGTTCTAGGCCCTGGTGACCCATATCCTTGAAAAAGACAGATGTAGTCTCTACCCTTAGGGAATGACTAGTGAATGAGACAGTTGTGCAAGCCCACTTCATCTGCATGTAGACATTTATTTGAAATCTAGGACAGAAGTGGAGTTTTTTCTTTTTAAACTATTTCTTTATTACTTTTGTTGTGACCAACAGTAGTAGGAACAAAATAAATGAATTCAATGAAGTACCTTTCTTTGAAGAACTCCAAATATATAGACCTGAAAAAACAAATGCACTTGAGTCTCATTATCCTAAATAGTTCAACATTGTTGTGAACACTGAATTAATGAATGCCAAGAGATTGCTCCCCCGGGAAATGTATAGTTGAGCTCCTGTGGGACTCAGGCTGCAAGGTTTTCATCAACTCCCCACCAACATATAACCTGTTTTATGTGTATTTCACTTAATATATTTTTATCAGTATTTTAATATATTTATATTATTTAATTTAATGTGTTATATGTTTAGTAGGTGAATGTTTTATTTAATTATGTTGTTGATTTATTAACATTAATCTCAGAGTCAACAGCACCGATACCTGAATCCTGGATAGCACTTATCTGACACGTGGATTTTCCCCATAAGGCACGTCATGGACTTCTTGCACTTAGAAAGGTGAAGCTGTATTTTAGTACCACACTCGAGGCCATTTTAAACAGTGAAATCACCAAGAAAAAAACCACAAAATTGCAAAAAGCATATAGCACTAAAAAGACCATGAAAAGGACCTTTCTTTACAGTATCTGCATTCAGACAAGAAGGCAGAGTTGTCTTGTTCAGCTTCAGGTGGAATGTGTGTGTTGGGGACCTCAAAATTGTCATTCTTTGCATGTTTATGAAAGAGTGCGAAAGCACTGTGTGTGTGATTTGGGGGTTACAAATATATGTTAGCAAGGTAGGTGAACTTGCAAATACAGAATCTATGTATAATAAGGATCAACTTACTAATTTAAACAATAAGAATAATCACCAAGAAAAATATCAGGCATTGCTGTTCAGAGGATTGAAGACAACAATGGGAAGGTGCTTAGGTGGGAGTCTAGAGAAGAGTCATGGAGTATTTCATTCCTGGCTAGAGGTTAAGTAAGGTGTCTATGAAGAGGCCCCCTCTATGCTGAGAAGGACAACAAGCAACCTGTGGAGGTCAGGGAGAAGCGGAGGGTGGGGGGATAAGCAGAGCAAAGACCCCAAGACAGGAAGGAATTTGGTGTGAAAACCTCGAAAGAGGCCATGTGGCTAGTAGAATTGGAAGAAGGTAGGGGCTGGGAAGGCATGTGGGGTCCCTGGGGTAAGGGGTGAAGATTTGATTCTAAGTGCACTGGGGACGTAGCAGATGGTGAAGATGACAGTGCTACCAAAGGTCAGCTTGAGGAGCCACACGAGTGTGCTGGTTATGTGAGCTGTTTAATGTAGGCCATGGAAAGTTCACTTCCATCCAGCTCTGCCCTTGCCCAAGTCTTCCCTTGTCTAAAGATGGCTTTTCTAGTAAATTCCTGGTTCGGGGAATCAATCAATCCTTCCCTCATTCAAAGCACTCGATCCTGACCACTGCTTTGTTCTACATTTTCTGAACACTCCTACTTCGCTTATACTCAATGAGTGAGTTTTGATATGTTTCTCTGTAAATGTTATGCCATTAAAAAAAATTCCCTAGCCACCCTTCCTATGAGAAGGTAAAGGGTAATTTTAGCTTTTTTTTTTGGTAGTACTAGAATTAAACTCAGGGCCTCGGTAGACAGGTGCTCTACCACTTGTTCTATGCACCCAGCCCTTTTTTATTTTAGTTGTTTTTTAGCTAGGGTCTTGCATTTTTTCCCAGGGCTGGTCTCAGACCATAATTTCTCATGTAGCTGGAAGGACAGGCATGTGCCACCATGCCCAGTTTATCTGTTGAGATGCAGTCTTGCTAACTTTCTGCCTGGGCTGGCCTCAAATCAGAATCTTCCCCATCTCCACCTCCCAAATAACTGGGATTACAGATGTAAGCCACCACACCTAGTTCTTCATTTTTATTTCTTTAATATTTTTTAGTGACAAAGACACAGTAGCCCTAATGTGTGAATGATACCAAACTTTTATATTCTGGTACTACAACTATTTCTTTATCCTGGGACTATTAGAGATGAGTGTGAAAGATAACTGGGTGATAGCATAAGGCAAAGGTATTCTCTGTATATTGTGTTGGTGAAGGATAGGGAGGGGGGAAGGGCAATGTGTACAAGAATGAAAGTTACTTAAATGTTCCAGGTATACATCTCTCTAATTGAGGAATAGTATACAGTTTGAGCATCCCTATCCAAAATGCTTGGGAGAAGTGTTTCAGATTTTGGATTTTTTCAGATTGTGAAATATCTACATATATAAAATGAGATCTTGAGGGATAGAACCCAAGTCTAAACATGAAATTCACTTATGTTTCATACACCCCTTACACACATAGCCTAAAGGTTATTTTTGTAATGTTTTTAGTGTACCTGCATCTTGACTGTATCTCATCACATGAGGTCAGGTATGGGATTTTCTGCCTGTGGTGTCATGTTGGAGAAGTTTCAGATTTAGAAGCATTTTGGATTTTCAAATTAGGGATACTCAACTTGTGTCTTCTAGGAAAGAAAGGCTAGACCTGAGGAAGTTTTAGGGTCTGTAGTAATTCTTGATGTATATGTTTACGATTGGCATAGAGCTGTGTAGACAGCTCCAAACCCTTCGGGAATGTGGCGAGGTAAAAACAGAGGTAGTAGTACACACTACTGCTTTTTGGCCTGCCGATAACTCAAAGGACTGCTTTGAACATTTGATGCTTTGTTAACCAATAGCTTGTTTCCCTTGGTTCTCTATATTTCTTTTAATTCCATTCAATGCAAAGCTCTTAGCAAGTATATTTCGTTCCACTTTTCGTTTTGTAAGAAGCAAAGGCGAAGGATGGTAGGACCTGTGCATTTTTAAATTTCATAGGACACAGTTTGTATGTTATATTTGTCAAATGTCCTTCAGCAAATTTGGCGAAGGTGGGCAAATTAAATTTGCCTTTTCCAATATCCTCTGAATTTTTAATGAGCTGCTATATATCTTGTCACTTTTTCTGCCCATAGCTATTGTTTTCAGTGTGTGTTCTATAATACTTTTTTTTCAGGAAAGTAATTTATTATTATTATGTTTTTGCTTTCCAAGATAGTTTCCATTTGTCAATAAGTGAAGTCTAGATTTAGTACAATATGGATATATGAGACACCTTTAAAAAAAACTGAAAAACTATGTAATCAAGATATAGCTGAGAAGGAACATGTTACCACAAAGATGGGACTGCCTTCCTTTGTACAAGTTTGTAGCTGTATTCAGGCTTTAAAAATTGTCATTATGTTATCCAAATGTGAGAATGAGTGATTCTTTTTTTTGGAAGACAAAAATATGTTCCAAATGGATCACAATTGATTTCTTTAATCATAAGTTTCATATTATGGGTCTTGTAAAAAATTTTTAACAAGCTGAATGTTTTTACTAAACACTATGAAAATACAATTATAAGCTACTGCGTCAATTAGGAATTAGAAGTTCTTAGAACAGTGGATTATTCCATCGCTCTGTGAGCACACTAAGTCTGCATGCTAAAATTCATTTCAACATAATTAAGGACAGGAGTAGCGCTTTTAACCATTTCACTGCTAGTTTTTGACACCATTAGCTATAATGAGTTTAGTAGGACCAAATAACAGACTAAATTAGCTGAAGTTCTTCTTTTAAAAGGGAACTTTAAAAATACAGATACTAAAAAAATCTTTCTCTAGTGAAAATTGTCCTCATTTTACACTAACACTATAATTTGGCTCTAGAAAGCACCTTGATTGTACACTGGTTTTAAACCCCGGAAGAAAGAGTCCATCCAAGTCCCTGCTAAAACAAGAATGAGCAAGTTAGTGAGCTAGGTGTCTTTGTAAACAACTCTACACTTTGAAGACGATTAAGAAAACAGCAGTCTCAGTTGTGTGATGGGTGTACCCTGGGATCATGGACTAGAGAGGAAATTGTGGCTCTATCCTCTCCCAGCTGTCTGCCAGCTACCACCCTTCAGACATATATTGGAAAAATGTGAATGCAGCTCCAAGGACAGGAATACATCTCAGAATACACAGCTTATTAATGGCAATTTCATACTTACATGAGAAGTTTGTTATCTTTATGTGTATGAGAGCTTCTGTTATCATCAGTTTGGCACTTTTGTGAAAATATCACATCTTTGACAAAAAATTTCTATCTATTTGTGACTATGGTAGTAGACATGCAAACTCAACTTTTTATTTTTAGTTAGGTTTTTTTTTTTGCACTGGGGATTAATCCCAGGCCATTATGTCTGCTGAGCAGGTGCTTTACTACTGAGCTATATCCCGGCTAGCACTTTGAGGTCTCGTTTAGGGTCTGGTTGATTTGTGATCTTATAGCAACTGCACAAAGAAAGGTCACATTCTGACCTTTAGTGTTTTTCAATTTGAGGATCTAAGGGAAGTTACTTAAAAGGACATTGTACCACCTAAATTAATTCTCATTTTTATAGTATACACCCATATTCATGATAGGAACATGTATTTCTCCATCATCAACCACATTTCTTCTCACCTGTACATTTATATTTTGTCTTTGTCTATCACACTGCACTTTCCAGAATGTAGCTCTTGACCTGCTTAAGATTTACCCAAGATTTCATCATATACTCTTTTCATAGCTTTTGAAAATTTTACAGGTCAAGATTTTTCTTTTTAATTTATAGGAATCTTTTGACCATTCATTGTTTTGTGTTCTTTTTCCTACGTATAACCTCCTTCACTTCTCATTTTGTTTGTTTCTTTCTCTCCACTCTGTACAAACTCAAACACAAGCCTTCGGCCTCCTTCCCACAATATTCACAGAAAATAGAATGACACAATACATTACATGTGTAGAGATTCGACACAAGTTGGGCATGACAAAGAATCATAGCAATACCAGTAATTTAAACTTCAGGGTAAAACGACCCTGCCTGTCAGGTCTTACTGGCATCTTTTCCTCCATGAACTTGGCCTTGCAAGCTGCCCATTCCTTTTCTCTCTTCTCATCTTTCTGTCCTTCATTCTCAAATTTCCCTACCATTATACATAGAGAGGTTTAGCTAGAAAGGTTGTCTCTTTCCTCTTTTGCTTCCGCTTGTCCTCAAACAGCTCATATTTTCCTTAATAAAGTCAGTTCGCTTTTAAGAGAGATTCTGAGACCGGCTATAAAAATACTTATTTTCCCTACAATAAGCAAACTGGTCATGCAGAACACTCCCCAAGTTTAGGCCTATTAGCTATCTTTTTCTTTCTTAGAGTGTGTGTGTAGGTAATTTTTTTTTTAATCGTTTTATATTACAGCAGGCTTTGATTACTTTGACCATCTGTGCTTGGGGGAGGGGAAGGTACCGTGCTCACTGACCCCAGCTGCAAAGTGGAGGAGTCATTCTGGTATTCTGGTTACTTCTCATGACACACATTAAATGTCTGTATGGCACACAAGTTTGCATGTAGCCAAAGATGACTGGCCAGGGGCTCCCTCTAGCTATTCCCTGATCTCTGGGCTTCCAGATTCCTTTTAGCCAATGCAGGACTGAGGGGTCACTATTAAAGGTCACCTGGAAATGTCTCATAGCCTCCTGATAGGGTGCTTTGGAATAGAGTAGCCTCAGTCAAGCCAGGGAAAACCAAAACAACCTCATCTGGCTAGACTGCATTACCTCCAACTCTGGAGCTCTAACATTAACAAAGCCAGAAGCCTATCCTGCAATATTAGTATGACCACATTATATTTGGCTGAGTGATATTTCTAAATATACTATATTAAGATGCCCCCACATACAACTACCCTTTTATGTTTATTGTTATTTTAGCATTCTAGTCATTGCGCCTTTTAATTAGCTGGATAATTCAAGGGGGCTTTGGAACATCTGTGGGAAAATCACCTTAACACATGGGTGGTTGATTCCAAAGCTCTTTTTCAAATGGCATGGTGTGTGATCATTTGTTTCATTCCCTCATTCATTCAAGAAGTTTTGGCTGACTGCCTGGTATGTGGTCAGGAGAGAAAGGAAAGAAGCAAGTTGTAGTTTGCACCTTCTAGGATCTACGGAACCTGGAGTTAAGTGGGGAGACAATTCTTGGGTATTTGAAGCATTAAAGTTAAGGTAAAAGAATAAATAGTTAAGTGCTAAAAAAATAGATGCTAGCAGGAATTCCTCGAAAAGGCTGTTCAAGGGTTAGGTGTGGTGGTGTATGCCTGTAATCCTAGTTATTGGGGAGGTGGAGATAGGAGAATCTAGGTCTGAGGTTGGCCCCTGGCAAAAATTCAGGATGCTATCTGAAAAATAAACTAAGGCAAAAAAGGGTTGGGAGTGTGGCTCAAATGTTAGAGCACTTGAGCAAGTGCAAGGCTCTGAGTTCAAATCCCAGTACCACCCCCTCAAAAAAAAGAGGTGTTTGTTTAGGGCAAGGGAGAATTGTTAGGGAGTAAAGTATAATTTAAGCTAGTCCTCCAAAGATAATTAGGATTCAGAATAGCTGGAAGAACTAAAACTGTGCGTTCTGGCAGTATACAATTGAGCAAAACAAAGGGCTTATTTAAAAACAAAATACCTCCCAAAGGTGAGTAAGCATTTGACCTAAGATTTTTTTTTTTTGAAGTAAAATTCTGTGTACACTCTTATAGTGAAAGAGAGAATAGGGAAGAGATGATCAATGATGTCAGCATGGTTGTAGTGTAACACAATCCAGCATAATTTAGTCACTAAATATTGGCAAAGGATTGTGATTTAGCTGTTCAGATGGGAGGTTATTGTTCCGATAATGAAGAATAAGTGTCTCAAAATTGTTGCCTACTAAGAGAAGAAATAGTAGTAATATTCATTTTTAAGACCCTGTAAATATTTTATAGACAATACCTTTATTGAGAGGAAACATTTTGCTACTTTTGGGACAATTTATCTTGTTAGACATGCTGCAAGTTCTGACTGATGACAAGAGAAATAAGAGTTGTCCCTTTCCCCTCTAACCCCAAATAGAGGAGCCTGCTTGGAGGTTATTTATTTTCCTTTTGTCCCAGGATTGCTTTAAGTCATACAATACAAATATCACAAAACTGGTTTTTGGGTTCCTTTGGGCTAGGGGGCCTAGACCATTTTAAATCCCTAGAAAGAAGCATGACTAAATTCTTGTTGGTTCTTTTATGAATATACTGGTCAGAATGAATTTTTCTCATGAGTTTTGAAAATTAGTTCAAATGGGAAAGTTGCCTAAGACAGTGTAGAGACGCCAGGAAGGGGTGTGGGGGGAAGGAAGAAAAAAGAAACAAAATGTGAATTTTCACATTTTAATCAGTAGAATAAGTAAAAAAATGGGGAAGACTCTTTTGCCATCATAAGGAAATGGACACATATCTGCTAAACAGGTTAAACTTGCTTTGAAGGCTTGTAGTGACGTTTGTAATATTAATTTTTTTCTCCTACTACTGACCAGATCAAAAAAATCTAAATTGTTTACACAAGAAACAAATATTCAATTTATAAAGCAGGTGTTCAAAACATGTACTCTTCATTTGTTGTTCATTAATTCATTCATTTATCCTTTAAATGTTCTATGCCCACTTACCAGGTAAGGCAGCCTCAAGAGAGTACAGGGCTCAAGTGTGAAAATAAACCACATGTGACCATTATTGATATATTTCCATCTGCTAGCTAGTTTGGATTTTATTTGGCAGATGAAAGGGTGGCGTGATTTGTACTGTGTCACTTCAGTGTGGTATCACTAACAAGCAATGGTTGTGTGTCATGTGTACTATATTTCCTTTCTTATATTCATCAGCATTCACAGTATACTGAATGTCACATTAGTCTGCCACTTGCCTACCTCCTCTGCACCCCATCTATGTTCTACAATCTTTCCAAATTCTCAATCTTCCTAATTCTTGCGAGTGGTACCTTAGTATATGATGAAGCAGAATGGATGTATCTTCATTTATTTGAGGAATTTTCTCTTAAAAATGCAATAAAACTGATCAGTTTTATTCTCATAATTAGAATTACAGAAGGCAGCTAACATTTGATTTATTTAAAGAATTCCACAATTCTTTAAAGGGATCTTGTGTGTGCAAATTAGATATAACAGGTACATATTTCAAATAGAAAAAATCTGAAGTTAAAGTCACCCCTAAAGTACAAATTCTTTCTTTTCAGGGCCATGACCAGTGACAGGACAAAACATTATGTGGGCTGCACTAAAATCTATTATAGCATGGGCTGACATTATTCTCGAGGAGGATCCTGTCTTTGTCCATTGGCCTTCAGCCCTGCTCATATTCATTGTAGGATTTTTGCTCCCTAACTGTTCTTCATATACATGGTGGGACCACCTCCCTCCCAACCCCATCTCAGAGCACTATAAATATCATATGTTTTGGTGTTCTGGAGATCTGAGGAAGCTCGCCTACTAAGGCATCTTCTATTCCAGATATATTTTGCTGTTTTGGTGTTTTATTGTGAGTAGAGCTGGAGCCACTTGTCTGTAAGTTTGATGTAAGATATGTCCCTGTTTTCAGAGAATATTCAATCCTTGTTTTCTTCCAACACTCCAAAGACCTTGATATTTTGATCTGCCTAAATACAGTCATATATAAGTTAATAACAGGGGTACCTTCTGCAAAATGTGTCATTAAGTGATTTTGTCATTGTGTGAACATCTTAAAGTGTACTTATACATATATAAACACCTGGGGTAGATAGTATAGCCACCTTTATATACACGGTCTATCACTGACTGAAACTGTTACTGTGATACATGATTGTGTAATGATGCTATTTTTAAAATTTGTACCTGTATAGATCAAAAATTTCAAACTCATCTGTTCAAATCTGTGTAAACATCATTATGTAAAAGTGATTTAAAGATGACTTTTTTCTTGCAACAAGAATAATACATCTTTTTTTTTTTTTGGCCTCAAAGTTAAAATGAGTGAGAAATCTTTTAACTAAATGGACTTATTAGAAAATCAAATGAAGCATTGCTGAGAAGGAAATTTGTTGTATATTATCTCATTTACAAAAAGTAAGTCACTTTTGTAATCTAAGAAATAAAGCCTTCCAGAGATATACAGAATTACACTTGCCTTTTGAATGATCTTAGTGGGAGAGGGTTCTTTTTGTTTGAGATTTTCAGGTGAAGTCTGATACTTTTGTTGTAAGTCCATTTGGCTTCATTTTGTTTGACAGCATTGGACAGTACACTGCAACCTTATACAGCACACCTCCTGTTCCTTAAAAGAGAAATTAAAATGGTTCAGTGAGAAGATAAAAATTTCATTTCTCTTAAGTGAAGGAACTTGAGAAAACTATAAAGCACTTACCCAAACTCAGATATTTCCACGGATTTGTAGCTAAGTAATTTAAAATAGATTGGTTTATTTCTAAATGTAAAATGATACCGGCACCAAGATATACTTGTGAAATGGAAAGTCTCCTGAAAATAATGAAAAATTATAAACCATGCCTGTAGGCAATAGTCAGCAAAAACAGATGGTGGAAAGAAAAGAAGGCAGAGCTAATCCTAGTCATGGTAGGGTGTGCAGAAAAATTGGGAATTATGTACACTTAGAAAAACTTTGTGTGGACAATATGTCATACTAAGACAGCCTGATTGAAAGTATTTCTCTTCATAGTATTTACAGCACTTACATCTACGTGCAGAGTCTCAAAGAGGTTCACAATGATTATTGTCTAGCATTACAACAATTCTGGTTCAGCTCACACAGTATGTTCTTTTATCTTTCTGAGCCATATTCATTTCACAGGAATGATGTGGCCAGTTACAGAATCAGTTAATTTGAAAGTGACATGGCATAACTATTGTGAATCATCAAATGTTTTGATTACTTGTTTTAGACTCTCATTTGTTTCAGTCATGGTCTTGTGGGAGATTTAAGAAGTAATACCATTTTGATTTCTCTTTCCCACATTCCTTACCCAAAAGTAGGCAATCTTCAACTTATTATTTTTATTTTGTTAATTTTGGTATTCTTAAGAAATTAATCAATTATTATGTGATAATTTATTGAATACCTGCTAAATGTCCAGCACATTCTTAGGTGTTAATCTGATATTTTCATTTCTTTATAGTTGTCTTTTTTTTTTTTAACTTTAATTAGTTATTTTGTTTGTTCATTTTTTGTGGTATTAAGGATAGAATCCAGAGCCTCATTCATGCTAGGCAAATGCTGTACCATTGAGCCATACTTCTATCCTTATTTGATTTTTAAAAAAGGTGTATCAGTATAGATGAGAATGGAGATTTTTGTTTCCTTTACCTAGTGCTTATATTAACGTGGATTCAACAATTAGTTTTTCTTGTTGCCATGCCATCCACCCTTCAGACTGTTAAAGACACAACTATATAATTAAAATGAATAGATCTCTTGGTACAGGACAAACACATGGGTTAGTAACCCTTCTTAATATTTGCTTCTAACTAACAGAATAGATCTGCATGGAAATGCTGGTTTCAGGGATTAAACTAGAGTTGGGATTTATTTTTCCCCTGAACATCTGCTTTGAAAATTTGCCCTATACATGCTCTGTCCTTATTCTGAAATCACCCCAAATTATCACTTTATATGTGGCTGGGATTCATAAAGGCAAAGAAGGGGAACTTGGGTTTGTTTTGTAGTGGAATTATATTTGCCTTCCATATCAAACCACCCTACTCTGTTATTCCAACTACCTTGCAAAGTCAGGCAGAGGGAGTGTTCAGATGAATTAAGTGCAGACTTAAAGTCCTTATCCTGCCCTTCACCACAGGATTTTATTTTTGCATGAAATTCTAAGTTCATATTAACTGCTCAACTTTCAAACTTTAATGGAGGAACCCATCTTTATTTTTCAGTGGCATTATCAATCCATTTAGTTTGTATTATGCATCCTGTCTTAATATTTCCCCCCTCTTAGCTTCTCACCATCCCAGAGATCAGTTTCTCTGCATGTGTCAAGCTTCTTTTCTCTCCTCATATTTCATTCTTCCAGGATCTGTAAAGTGTCCAAGTTCTCATAACTCACTTAAATATGGATTGCATCCAGAGGGACCTGAGCCGACTCACCCTTAATTTGTCAAGTTTCAGATTAAAGACGTGCACCAAGAAAGGAAGGAGAGGAGAAGAAACAGAGGGAGAGGGAGAGAAGGAAGTATCACCAAGAAGGGAAAGGGCCACTTCTATTTCTATGGAAGGGCTGTAACCTTAAAACTCATGCTCTCCAAAGGTGAGTTCTGAGCTGAGTGGTACAGAGATAAATCAACCTGAATCTGGAGACATCAAACAAAAATTTGGCTTGAGCCCTATAAATATGTAAATTCACTGAATTCCTTGGCATGTCAGCCCTAGAGGATGAGAATTGAGGGAATCCAAGAATCTTGACATTACACGGAGACTAAATTATAACTAGAGCTGTTTTGACTTCACAGCTTGAGTCTTGTACTTGAAATACTGAAATCAAAATACCCTCCACTCTTAACATATTCTGATGGGGCTATTAAATGTTGAAGTCTAATCTGAAAGCAACCATTGCCTTAAATAAACTATGCAACATCATTGAATAGTGTTTATAACTTGAGTGACAAGGGTCTCAGCCTAATAACCCTTATAGGAGAAGGAATTCCAGGGCCGTCCTTCCCTAGCCAGACCTGTCTGGAAGCGTTTATTTGAACTAAGTTTCCCAGTCTGAAAGTCTGTGTCATTGTTTAGACTCAGCACGAATAAACAGACAGAAGGATAAACTTCCTCTTCAGGTGAGGTTTATATCTTTTAAGCCAGACCATAACCTCTAAGCATGGCTTTCCTGTAGAGAGGCTGCATAACTCACTTCTGCAAATGGTTTTGGGAGGTCCTACTAGGGGCACAACCTGTACTGTGTTCTTTTAGGCATAATGACAACAAAGAAAAATGGCCTCTAACAAAGTTGTAGTCCCTTTTGGGAAACTGAGTCAGATACCCATGAATTAAGATACTCATTTAAGGCAATCTAAAATACATAGAATGAAATGTCATGATATCAAATTCAGCTCAAGCAACACTGGATGTGGTGGTGGTGGTGCATGCCTGCAATTCTAGCACTTGGGAGGCTGAGGCAGTTGGATCACAAGTTCAAGGCCAGCCTGAAATCCATAGTGAGAAGTGAGACCCTGTCTTAAAACAACAACAACAAGAAGTATGACAACAACAGCAAAGGTAATAACAAACAAATCAGTTCAAGCAGACATGTAGTTTGTAGTCAGGAAGAAGAAAACTGAGTATTGGCTTCAGTTACTGGGTGAAAGTGTGATGAAATAAATTGGATTTGAGATGATCTGTGCAGAATTAGCTCACTTTGATGCTAGATTTTAGTCTAGATTTGGCTACCATGCATGACTTACAGGGGGTGCTAGGTTGATCCCCTGGGCTGGGTCATGAGCCTACAGTTCCCAAGTCATCCAACCCTGCCCAAAACCTTTGTCTTTTTCTCCCAATATGCTATATAGGTAGTATCATTTTCTCCATATGCATGACAGAAATAATGGTTAACACTGAAGTAGAGGTTTTCTTCAGAAAGCAAAGGGGCAAGAAGCCAGGTCCTGTGAGGAAGAATTGAAAGACCTTGCATGTGGGCAGAGCACAGGAGATTAAAGATTAAAATAATAGATATTTTTGAACATTGCAAAGACTGCTTTGTTACAAAATAAGTTTATTTGCTATATAGATCAATCTAGAAGATTGGGCCTTTTGAGTAGATGTACAAGTGAACATGCAAGAATTCAGCTCAAATAAGTGTTTTCTCATGATTAAAATGCTCAGCAGAATACTGTTTTTATAGTGACTTCTTTATCTCTGAAAGAGAAGTTGGATGCCGCCCCGAGGGCTAGCTGTACAGATGGGGTGGTAGAGTTGGACTAAGTGTGGTCTCCAAGGTATTTTTCAGCTCCATACCTTGATCACCGAATATGTATTTAAAGAACCTAGGCAAGTAGAAATTATGGAGGTTTCCTAGGAAGAGACAATTAAAACATGAACATACATGTCAGAGGAGCAAAGAGAACAGATATTTGTAGATCAGGGTGTGTTGAGGATTGAGAAAAGCATGAGATCGATGATAGAGAACTTTAAATATTCTGGTAGACAATAGGGAATCATCTTGCTTCTTGTCCTGGAGAAGGATGTGAGAAAACCAGTGTTTGAAGAAGCTTTGCTTTCTGTCTTGTGCCAGAAGAGTGTAAGAGAGAAAGATTCCAGGGAAGGACAGTACTTTGGGACCTTCCCCCATTATTCTACATCTTAATGGTGGTGTAGAGATGGGGGGTAACAGAAACAGAGAGAAAGGAGCAAAAGCAGAATTAAATGGAAGAACTAATATGGGTTTCCTTGATAATGTCCCTGAAATAGAATTCTTCAGATTATTAATTGAAAGTTATATGCTTAATGTGTTAGGTCATTGGAGCAGAATCAAGAATTTAAATCTTGGTCTATCACTCAAGCTGACCAGTGACCTGAGACAAGTCATTAACATTCCTTATATTCTAATTCCCCCATGGTATTATCTCAGCATGACAGAATGTTTACAAAATTCTCTTGAGTCATAGAGGAAAGATGCTTTCTTATAATAATAATATACTATAATTCTTATTACTGGGGCCATTCTCACTTATAACACTGACACAATTTAGTATTTCCTGCTTTAGGGATATTTTTGTCTTACAGCAGAATTCTGAAAGTGGCTTTCCTGGGAGGTGTTCTTTGAAAGACTGGCAAATCTTTCAAATATCTGTTTTAATATTGGTCCACCAAATGAATTTGAAAAATATGTAATATTTAGGATTATTGCTCCTATTTCCTAGCTTGATCTACTATTTGGAATGTATCGAAAGAATTTTAGCTATAGTTGGTTAGATTGGTGCCTATCCTGGTAGTGATGCTTTTTCTGTGGAATTTTCTGAACAGGGCTTTCCTGAAAAGAATACATTAAGACTGTCAGAATAACTCTTTTCAGCAGATTAAGCCTTGCCATTGCCCTTTGTTGAGGAAAAATGCATTATTCTGAAAGTCCTTCTGATCTTCAGGAAGACTGAAAATTTCAAATGTTCTTCTACCATTTGAACTTCCCTACAAGAAAATCATATATATATATATAATTTTCTAGCTACAATAAATCTGAGCTTATTGCTCTTTCAGATGTGAAGATAGATATGTCTTAAGGAAAAAAATGAACTTTTTACATATTCGTTTACTGAAAGGAAGATTCCCACCACCTGCCCTTAAAAAGCAGAAGTCATAGTGGCCCATTTCTATTTTTCAGTTAATATTATTTCCATCCCTGGATGAAGTGATGTGCATGGCATAATTATCCTGGAATGTAATTACTTACTATGTGTCAATAATACATGGTTTAGCTATTGATTGAGCTCTGGTTGGCTGTGTCCTAAACAAGACCATGCTATTTCAGGGTTGCAAAAAAAAAAAAAAAAAATAGTGGCAGTGCATTTGAAGAGCAAAAAAGGAAGACATTCGTCCAAAAGAGCTGGTTTCACAGGCTTAGAAATCCATTTCTTGCTTGCACTGGCAGACGGTGCTTGAGGACTCACTTTGATTTATAGGGGCTCATAACATGTGCTGCTCTTTGTACCCAAAGCCACAGACATGCTGTTACTAGGGCATGCACCCTGAGTTTTTCTGGTGGTCAGATTTATAAAACCAAACAATAATCTCTTTGGGAAGCTCCTCAAAGACGAAACTGAGTCTGTTAACTCCATTTTGTACAACGTGCAGCAGAGGGCCACATGTTGACAAGACCTCATAAATGTCTTTGTTGTTGTTGCTGTTGTTGCTGAATGAAGGATGGAAGAGCCGGAATCGCCTGGGGAGTAGAGGGGCTTGTTTTCCAGGATAGATAGGAGGCTCCTAGATGGGGAGAGAAGAGACAGATGGCTGGGTCAAGGACATATTTTGGCAGATGCTACTGCTATTCTTTGAGAAAAAGGAAAAATGGCTCAAATTATCTGCCACTAGTGTCCTGGCTCTGTGCTAGGAAACACATTCATGGTTTGAAGGTGTCTGCGACATTCACTGTGAATAGAGTGCAAAAGGTCATTTGTGGCTGAATTCTCTTAGCATTGCTGTCTGCTACCCTGCCTAATCTTTTATTCAGTCCCTCCCCCCTTCCCTTTCTCCTTCACTCCCTGCTTCTTTAACTGCCCTTCTTTTCTTTCCTCCTCAACTATTTATTTAATGCCTGTTTCTCTTCTAGGCTATAGAGATTACTTCTTTTTCCTTCTCATAACCGGAAACCATTTAGAGAAGGTGGAAGTACTTTAAATTTTCATATATGAACAAAGTTGAGGTTTGCCTATGTGCAGAGGGTAAGGTTACAAACATTTTTGAAGGTGCACTTTTCATTTTCTTAACAGAATAATGGAATGTCATATAAATAGAAATCTTGTCTATAGGATGAATGTAACATTTAGCAATATTGTAGCTTAGCTTATTAATGCTATTTGTATTATATTTATGTAAAGCTTTTTGCTGAGAAAATATCTGTTTAGGAAAGATATGCAGCAGTTCTATTGCTGAGTAATTATTATGGTCTTTATTTTATGTACTGGGAATTGAACACAGGGTTTCCCACATGCAAGCCCTCTACCGCTTGAGCCAAGTTCCCAACTCTTGTTTTTGAGACTGGGTCTTGCTAACTGTCTGGGCTGGCCTCAAACTCATAATCCTTCTGCCTCAACCTTCCAAGTTAGCTAGGATTAAAGGCATTCATCACCAAAGCTGGCTATTGTTAAGTAATTCTTGAAGTCAGAAGAGAAATGATGTATCTACCTTAGGTGGTATTTTGCAACTGAACCAAAATTCTGCTCAGCACAGATGTGCCTGTGAAAAATTGAATTTGGTATTGAAAAACCTGTATGTTGCTAAATTAATGGTTAACCTAATTCTAGTTTATGCAGAAAGGATAATTTCTAATTAAAAGAAGAAAATTTACACTTTGACATGCTCTGAAAAAAGATTTTGCATGCAAAAATTGTATGATTCTAGGCATCCTTATTGCTGTAGTTTGAATGTGTCATCTAAAAATTCATGTGTTGATAATGTAATCCTCAAATTCGTATGCTAATGGTATTTGTAAGTAGGGGGTCTTTGGGAGGTGATGAGAATTGGATGAGATCTTGAGGGTAGAGCTCCTGTGATGGCATTATTGGCTCTGCAGGAAGAAGAGAACCTCCAGTTAGCACCCTTGCTCTGTCTTGCCATGCATGCCCCCCGCCATGTTTGCTGCTGCCCAAGGCCCACACCAGATGCTGGTGCCATGCTCTTGGACTTCCCAGCCTCCAGACCTGTGAGCCAAATTAACTTCTCTTACAAATTATGCAGCCTCTGGTATTCAGTAAGAGCAAAGAAAACAGACTAAAACATTTGATTTTATAGTGGGTTTCTTTTTTAATTTGCTTCCTAGAGCTCTGTTCATTAAGAACTTTCATTCTGTATGTTGACCATCATGTACATTCCATACACATCTTCTGGAGTGAAGGCTTCCAACCTGAAATTTGTTCCTGCATCCAGTGTAGTCTTTCTTAGGGTAATTTTAACTTTGGCCTAGAGTCCAGATTTCCATGGGGGCCTTGAAGCCATCAGTAGGAAATACCACCCTGACAGCCTCTTTGCTGCACTTAGAGGTTGGGTGACATCTTTCAGTTCCAGGCCTATTTGTCCCCAGCAATGGGTTGTGCCCTTTGCATCTGAAGTTTTGCAGTGGTCATTGTAGGTGTAACCCTCCTCAAAGTTGATTTTCTTTGTGATTAAAGCAATTCTACATTCCTGCTTGCCCAGGACACTCCCTCTTTCACCTGCTGCCTGTAGGTAATTATTGTGAGCACTCCTTTTCCCCTCTTGGGCCATACCTCAGGTATTAGTAAGGAGGCCAGGTTCAGCTTGGATGTTCCTTTAAACATGGTACAGAGGGCCTTCCATACACATGGACTCCACATTCATGGGTTCAACCAACTGCATATAGCAAATATTCTGAAAACTAATTATGTGCGTAGTGAGCATCTGCAGATTTTCTTTTGCCATTATATCCTAAACAGTACAGTGTAACAACTACTTACATTGCATTAGAGATTATAAGTGATGTAGAGGTGATTTAAAGTACATGGAGAATATGTGAGGGTTTCACTCAAATACTATATATATAGTATATATATATATGGGACTTGAGCATTTTATATACGTGTTCTCATATAACCCATCCCATGCAGATACTAAGAGGCAACTGTACTGTTTATTGGGGAAGAGAAACCACTGTTGTTAGAAATTACCGAACATGGGTCTACATTAGTAGGTTTCTGATCTGAGAAGTAGATATCAATTATTCATTCAATAGATAATCACTCACTATCTGTTTTGTATTAGATACAGTTCTAGATACAAGGAATACAGATATGAAGGAAACAGTCACTGCACTGAAGAAGCATATGTTTTGGAAAGAGAAACTCGCAATACTTAGTAATAATAGCAGTAAGATATAATTTAATGTCAGGTAACAATGAATCCTACAAAGAAATAAAGCAAAATATATTCTGTGGACAGATGAAGTGGCCAGAGATGTCTGAAGAGGGGACATTTGAAGTCATCATCATATTCATCTAGAAAGATCTTGTTCAACAGGACTCCTTGAATTTGCTGTGAAGCTCAGAGGGTATCTTGACACAAGTGAAAATTCTGGAACCTTACAAGAGAAAGGACAGCATCATAGTCCCCTCTCATCCACTTAGGATACATTCCAAGATCCTCAGTGGATCTCTGAACTCTGTACATGCTGTATATTTTCTTCCACTTGTGTAGTTATGATAAAGTTTAGTTCATAAAATGAAGCACACTGAGTGGTTATCAACACAACTTATAATAAAGAGAAAAGTTATAATAATTTGGCATAAAAATTGTGAACGTGGCCCCACTCTGTTGAAAGAGCCAAGACAGGTATTGATGTTTTCCAAGTACAGGTGATGGA
Source organism: Castor canadensis (assembly GCF_047511655.1). Lineage (NCBI taxonomy): Eukaryota > Metazoa > Chordata > Mammalia > Rodentia > Castoridae > Castor > Castor canadensis. Next base: position 34,286,841 of record NC_133393.1, on the reverse strand, counting down.
AACCACAAATAAGGGAGGACTACTGTAACTAGCACAATGGTGTGGTGGTTTGTTTTGTATATATCATCGTTAGTTGCTGTGAAGTCACTTTCCATGACAATCCTACACCATATGTTTTCTATTTGATGTACTACCCAGATCACATTTTCAGTCCACTTAATAGTTCTAGGAGATATGGACAGAGGTGGGTGTTTGTGAACACGGCACAGCAAAGTGACAGAATGCTTCCAAAGGCTGTTGCCTGTCAGTCATGTGGCCCTGTAGAGACATTCAGGGAAATTCTTCTGGTGCTCCAGGTCATGATTTGTAGCCTCCCTCCATGTGAGAGGTAGAGAGGAATGGACTCCTCTATCCGAGCCTTTAGTCCTGTGTCTGCCAAGTGCTTTGCAATTTGCCCTTCCATAATTCCCCTCATTATCTCTGTGATGGGGTTTATCATGCTGGTGCAGCACTTTACTGAATCAATGTAGAGACAGATGGAGGTGGCAGACTGGAGGAGAAGAATAAGAGTTGACATTGAACCAGCAGAACTTTACAGGAATGGTCTGTCTGTGGGCTTCCTGGGGGGACAAGCATGTGATCAGCACATGGTTTTGTCACTCAGTCAAACCTGTGGCATGAGTAAGCTACATAAGGTGAAGGTGAGCTGCTTTTTTCTGAAAAGCTTTCAATACAATTCTATTTTAATTAATGAAGAGATACTGTGATTGAAAAGGAATACAATTCATTTCCTTTTTGCATTAGGTGGATTTTCTTGATTTGGATTTCAAAAAGAATTTAAAGAAATGACATTTAAAATTTTTTAGTAGATTGAAAGCCTGAGTGGTAAGGTAGCTATTATGCATTCTACTCTCTAAGACTTGAATTGCTGACAATATCTTAGATGCTATAGCTGACTGTTAGTTCATCTATCTGTGTATCTTTTTGTCTGTATAGCCATCTATCCATCCATCCATCCATCCATTTTATTCACAAATTCATATTTATCATGTAGGGGAAGTTTGTTACTTACAAGTAGTGTGATTATTTTTCTTCCTCTTAGTTGAACTCAGTTTTCTTCATAGAAGGGTAAATTTTGTCTAGATTATTTAAAGGATCCTGTTAATTCCAGAATCCTGAGATTTTTACAGTTTATATGTACAAGACATTGGGAAGAATACAAAAAATGAATTAAACATATCTCCTGTCCCCCAAAAAGTAACTGGTCTGGTAGATGTGCTGATATATGCAGACATGGTAATAGGACAAGTAGAGAGTAACCAGATCCCAAGTACAGCTGCAGTGTGATGGAATTTAGAGAAGGGGAGGGTTACTTTTGGCTGCAAGTGTTAAGGAAGATTTCAGGGGGAATGTTGTGTTTGGAGCAACTAACAGTACTTAACATCTTCAGTTGATTAGGATCCTTATTTCAACACTTATCCCCCTTTCTCAGGTGAAGAAACTGAGGCAGGAAATGAGATCAAGTAACTGTCCAAAAGCCACACAGCTCTTTAGTGATAGAGCTGTGATTCAGGAAGAGGTCTTTGAGCCCTGTTTCATCCTTCTGTCCTAAAAGTTGAGTCAGTAGAGAGATGAGAACAGCAGGACATTTCAAGGGAATAGAGGACACACTGGCATGACCAGGTGGAAGTGTCTTGCACCCCTGATGCACAGCAGGAGCTTCTGGGGGGCTCTGGAGCAGCAGTGACCAAATGACAACAGAGGGAACCAAGTCTGGGAAGACAGCTTGGGTTTGGTAGAAGAGGCTCCTTATTGTCTGGCTACAGGGTCTGGTCTTTATTTGACCCAAATGGAGATTTAGTGTAGAGAGGAGACACGATCAGAGGAGTGCATTTCAGGATGTTTATGACTCTGAGTCCTTCATATGATTCTAACACACTTTCATGCTCCTAAGCTCTTCCATGTGATGCTGGGGAAACTCCGCTCCCCAGATATGTCCTGTAGTCTAAGCTCTTGAGCATTTTCATTGAGGGTTCTGTACTGAGGAACACAGAGCTGCCAGCTTCACCCTCCTAGCATTCTATTATCTGCACCTTTAAAAACCCCTGCTCAATTCTGAGTATTCTAAGAAGAGAACTCCTTAATCTTCCTCCCTCTCCTAGTTCCTAGATTTTAACCTATTTTTTTATCTGCTGTTTCAAAACTTCTTTCCAATAAATGAATAATTAGATCTTTGTGGGCTTCCTTTTGGAAAAATATACCATAACATTTAGATTAAAATGTAGTGTAATAACTACACTTGAAAACATATCCTGGTTACATGATGAATTCCTTCTTTTCCTTTTTATTCCTGGTATCCTGGGGTGGCCCACTGGAGAAAAAAGTAGTATTTGATTCTTCCTGGGTGGCCAGAGAGGACTTGTAAAGACTCTTGTTTGTTTTGTGTGAGCCTTCAAAGGCACGCAGGCTTTCTGACATAAAGATGTACTAAGAAAATAAGGATTTTTTTGAAGTTGCTATGTATAAAGGGAAATTCAGAGCGACTATCTTCCTTTAGAACTACAAGCTAATGTGATTAGAGGGTCTCTTTTTCACTAGGAATCTTTGTTCTTTCTCTGTGGTCATTACTACCAGTCTTACTGGGGAGATTTAGGCTTACAACAACCAGCTCCACAGCTCCACCTGTTTTTGTTTTCTTTCTTTCTTTTTTTTTTTATTCGTTTAAAATCACACAGATATACTTTAGTTTTAAAACCTACATTTATTGTGTCCACCTGGGTTTTTTTTTTTAAACTTAAGAAATCTGGGTGGGGAGAGGAAGAGAGAGAGAGAGAGAGAGAGAGAATGAATATGTGTGTGTGTGTGTAGTCCAGGATGCTCTGGAGGTGTGTGCTGCTGCACATTCCAATTAGTGAGGCCCTCCTGCTGTGATGTGGGAGAAAAGTTTGGATTAGGGTTAGGGCTGGCTAAGTGTAGGATGCTTTTTAATGCAATCTTTGCAGAACTCTCTCATTAGCACCTCAAGGTCAGTGGGAACTCAGGGAAGCTGGTATTTTCTGCTGTGCATGGGATGTGTCAGCCATTTTATTTACCCATGCTTATTTTCTCCATTTCATAACATTAATTGTACTTAATGGTGGAGGTTGATAATGCTGAATTATTTTAAGCCTGGAGGGAGCCGAGCAGCTGTGTCCTAGATCAGACCACTGATCTATCTAATAGGTTGACTTGCCACCTGATTCACTGGACGAATGTGTTTTCACCAATTATGTGCATCGTGATATGGAGAAAAAAATGACCTTGAGCCCCAGGGAGCCAGAAAATTGCTTTGTGCAATGCGTTCATCTACTGAAGATGTACTGCTTTGGCCTAATAGGAATGTAGTATATTTCTAATCTTTAGACAATTATTTTTCCTTAAAAAATAGCCACTCTAAGTAAAATAGTTGAATCTACCATGCATTGCCAAGGGCTTTGCTTTTGGAGCCATGTTCTTAGAAAATAAGTACTTTGGGGGGTAGCCTCTAATTTTCTTTCTTTCTTTCTTTCTTTTTTTTTTTTTTTGTGGTGTCAGGGATTGAATCCAGGGCCCTGTATGTGCTAGGCAAGTGCTCTATCACTTGCCCATCTATAACCTCTGAAAATAAGGAATAACAAAATTTCCAAGTCTCCTCTTTGTTGTATCAAGACATAACCTGCTGTTATAAACTCTGTGTGCTTTTTGAAGAGGAATACTAGAGAAAGAAAAAAATATAAACTTTTAAGTAAAATAATTAGAAATGTTATAAGCTAATTTGGGGTGGTTATTTTGTAATCAAATATGTTTTCATAAAATATTAGATATTTTAAAAGATAAGGCCAGGCACAGAAAACAAACTTGACCTTTGATATAATCTTGCACTTCTTTTTAAGTCCTGGAATCAGAGTTCACTGTGGCTTTGATGTGACACCAGCAACAGGTTGGCAGTATAGAAGACCCTTTCCTTTGGGGTCACCCAGCTGGGGTTTTGGTCTGTGGCTCTGCTAGAGCTGGTTCTGTGACCTTGGGCAAGTTATTGCACACTTTCAGCCAGTCTCTGGAGTCCTTGTCTCTATCAGTACTAGCTCTGCAAAATTGTTTTAAAGGCTAAATAAAACAAGCTGAATAAAGTAACTTTTTAGGGTCTGTCATATGTATTCATGCTGGCTCCCTATCTTTTGTTCTCATTACATCCCAGGACTAGCAATTTTCCAAATGTAGTAATGTACTGTTAGCTTTGGGAGTCACTCTAGAGAACATCTGAAACCCTTCATTTTCCAGATCCTGAAGTCTAGGTCCAGAAAGGCTTAATGATTTGCTGACAATGCCTTAGAACAGGAGAAGCAGAGCTGGTGCTGCACCCACACCTCATTGAAGGCATGGCTCTAGAGCAATCAAGTGTGAGGTCAATCTTATGCATAGAGTTTAATAAACAATCAGCTTTCCAAATATTCTTCTAGTAACCTTCAAAGTAGACAGAAATGTGTTCTGAAACCTCACCCTACTGTGTTCTCCTTCAGCTTACTCTTACAACATTTGACTCAGTTTCCCTTTCTCTCCTAGTTCTCTCAGGTGACTTCAGAAGCATTAACACCCTGCATATTCAGGTAAGAGGCTTTCTGGATGGGGAAGAGTTCTAGATAAAATATCTTATTGATACCTCTGTGGCTATAGACTTTGGCTTGCTCTTCCTTGGGCTGCCCTAAAATTCTGGATGGTTACCTCTCCCTTTGCTTTTATTTATTTATGGGGTTCTTATCTGTGCTATTTTCTGTTGCATTTTTGGTTTCATCATGAACCTTGTGATGATATAAAACATCCATGATTCAATTAACATTCTTTAAACCCTAACTGCAGGATGAGGGTGACCACTGAGGAGGGAGTACAGTGTGCATGGCTTGTGTCAATTGTTTTCAGTGTTTTAAAATTTTATTTCAATATGACTCTCTTAAAGATAAGAATAGTTAAAAAATAAATAAATTACTATTTTCACACTATCAACAGTAATACAGAGTAAGACCTTCATACCACATATACAGCAAGTCTTCAATATTCTAATTATAGCTAGAGATACTATGAAAACAAGTTTATGTTTGGTATTCCAGTGCATGGAGGTGCTAAGTTGAATCCAAAGCAGTTGTTCTTAAAATGTAATTCTGAGACCGGTAGCATCAGCAACAGGTCAACTATTAGAAATACAAATAATTATATCCTGCCCCAGGATAACTGAATCAGTGACTCTGAGAGGAGGGTGTTTTTTTTTTTTTTTTTTTTTTTCATGTTTCCCCATTCACAATGCAGACCAGGCATATGGCCTGGGCTGAGGTGCATATGGGGTAGGTTTACTTTGCCTCCTCTTTCTATACAGTCAGTGTAAGAACACAGCTGTGGTAAGCACCAGGAGGCCGAGAGGAGGGTGTTTTAACAAGCCTTCTAGGTGATTCCTAATACATGGTTGAGTTTAGTGAACCACTAGTCTAAAGAAAGCTAACATTTTATGCTCTTTACATTCCTTATTTTGCATTTACCTTTGTGTTCGTCATCATGACATATCCTGAGGCTTCTGAAATGATAAGATGATGCACTTATACACCTGGATCACCAAGCTAGGCTCCAAGCCTTCTGTGGCCTTCTGAGCTCTGTTCCAAGCCAGCTTCCATCTCCAGCTGTGGAGCATTACAAACTCAGCCTGCCTCTGTGTCATGAAGTAGGGGATGGAAGTAGTGACCATGACTTTCTGGGACAGGACATACAGTGAAATAAAAGATCTGGGAGGATTTGATAGGGAAATTAGCTTCTTTTTTCACAGCATACTTTTAAAGCTGTGGCTTTCAACTGCTGATTGAACATTTGAATCACCTGAGAGTATTTTCATAGCACAGGTGGCCTTGCTTGAGCTCACTTGCTTTTGGTTTTAATTGGGTTGGTGGTGGGTGGGGGCTGTCTAATTGCTGTCATGGTTCAGAACCATAGGTAAAGACTTGCCTTTGGTTTGGTATGCATCTGGGAAAAGAGATGAAAATATCCTGCCAAAGTGTACCCTTAGGGATCTTATCCCTTTAATCAGTAAGTGCTTTGAGCACTCTAGTTCTTTAGCTGTTGGGGACCTTATCTGAGGGAGTTCTTCCATATCTAGCATTTTGTTTGTTTGTTTGTTTTGATTTAAGCTGGTGCTGACCTTTTCTACAAGATTCCTGGCTGGTTTGTGTCTAGGTAAGAAGATTTGACTAAGGTTGTCTACTCACTTGTTAGCCTATTTGGCAGAATATGCAAATAATATCCCCTCTCACCTTTGGGTTGATAGAGGTTCAGGAAATGAACTCAGAGAGACTGATACTATATTTGCAATGTGAAGCATTTTGAGGCCCAAGCCTGCCTTGCTGTCTCCAAAGTTATGGAAAGGAAAAGTTGAGTCTTATTTGTTGGTTGAGTGTCGAAATAGTCCATGGAAAAAAGAAAGGCAAACAAATTCTCCTGATATTCTTGGCAGAGTTTATCACCTTTCCCCCTATGTTTCTGGCAAGTGTGATTAGAAATTGACTTGCAAGGTTTGCTCATACTAGCTTCCCAAGACAGTGTTTGCTTGCTCACTGCTGACTAGCAGTAGTTAATTTGCTATCTCTCACACATGTTATCCAAAAATCAAAGCACTCATTAGAAATGAGCAGCATGAATTTGGTCAGTCACATTTGGAGGATTAGCCAGATGTAAATCTGAGTTGCACTTGGGAGGTTTCATGTGCTTCATTTAAAAAATAAATAGAACTCTAGCCTTGAGTAGAAACAGATTTAAAAAAAAAAAACAAAGTATCTTATTAGAAAACATTTTATTTTTCCAATAAAAATGTGGTCAGGAGGTAAGCTTTTTTTTTTTTTTATGCCAATGCTTATTTTATTTCATGTCCTTTACTTTCTCCTTGCTGATGGCAGATGGGGCAGAAAGAAAGACCCAATTTCATTTTCCAAGATGGGAAAAATTTAATCAATTCCAGAATTTATTTATTCATAATTGATAGCAGACATCTAAAACCGATTGGTTTCAGTCAACTATTTCCTTTTAAGAAAATAAACATACATTTTTGTATGGTCCAAATCGTTTTGTGGTCTCATTACTATACAACAGGCCTTGAGCCACTCTGATTCTTAGGCCTTTTTAAAAACCATTTCTCACTAAGAGAAATTGAAAGAGCTCTTTTTCATGTGATTACAATATATGATTTATGTGATTAGAAAATTTCTGTTTTGTGTTGATATGCATATTTTCTGTCAGCAATACCAAATATTCATATACTACCTGTTTCTAGTTCCAGCAAAACCTGTTATCAGGATGAATACAAAATAATTCAAATCTATTGAAACTTTCTATTTATTCTCTGGATCATAGTAAGTCAGGTGACCATACAAATGCCAAGAGGCTGACTATAGCTGGTAGAGATTATGTCAGAGATGTGCTGAGACTTCTCAGGAGCTGCTTGGGATCAGCCTGGGTTCTATAATGCCCCAAATTTGACAATTATATATCTTACTACCTTCTATTATCTGTGTGTCATGTGTATGTGATATTTTTCATAAAAATAAAAATGGCTTTTTGTAACTTGCCACAGTAAAAATACCTTTCTTAATTAAAACCAGGATAGGACTTTCCATTGCCCCATGTATCTTGCTGCTCATGGAACCACTTACTTTCCATTCTTCTTCAATCTTGAGGTGAGATTTACAATGTATAATTCTATCATTTTCTAGAGGCAAAGATAATTTGCCTTGTTAGATTTTATTTAGTGTTTAAAAAGAAAAAGACTTTTCAGGATTCCTTCTGTGAAGGCTTCTGGCTAAAGGTACAGAGAATGTGATCTTCACTTCTGAAGAACTGTTTCCCTTGCCAGCTCTCTGGTGGCAAAGTGCTGTAAGATGTCAGTAAAGGACAAAGAGAAAAAGAGATCAAATGAAGTACCAGAAGCAAATAGTTCTATCCATATTCATATCATGTCCATAAAACCTGGGAAATGGATACTGAAGGGGAGAACCAGACATGTCTTCGTTCCAATGATCTAATTAAATGAATTTTCACTTAAAAGGCTAACAATGTTAGATCTTAATGGGATTAACCTAACTAAAATTTATTAGGCTTTGCTTTGACAGTAAAGATTATGGATGGATCAGGTTCCATTTTGCGACTGTAACACCAGATTCTGTAATCTTTGCTACATCTTATTCCTATCGTTGCTCTACTGCAGATGTCAAAGTTCCTGAATAAAACTTGTGTGTTGTGTGACTGAGATCTGGAATCAATATCAATAGAGTGAGTACTTTTCCCTTTAATTTTTTGAGTCAGTTAGTATTTGCACTATTTTTGTACTGAAATGAGACAAAGATGAACCTTTTCTCCCTTCCTTCCTCTTCCCTTCCTCCCTCCTCCTTTATTCCCTTCCTTCCATCCTTCCATCTTCCTTCCTTCCCATCTTTTCTTTCTTCCCTCACTCCTCTTTCCTTCCCTCCCTTCCTCTGCATTAAGGAAAGGTTGCCACCTAGTTCCTCAGGATTTCTCTTGCTCATAATTGTCTAGATGAATGACTTCTTTAGCCCCAAGCTCATTGATAACTACCTCTTCTTCCCATTCCTTTGTACAAGTTGCAGGAGCCAAAAATACATTTTAAAGTTGTGGTGAAATATATATAGCATGACATTTGCCATTTTAAGTGTTGGCATTAAGTTCGTTCCCATTGTTGTGCAACCGTTGCCACCATCCATCTCCAGAACGTTTTCATCTTTCTGACTCAAGTCTATAGCTATTTAAACATGAACTCTTTACTCCTGTTCCCCCCATGACTGGCAATTATCATTCTGCTTTCTGTCTCCTATGAATTTGATTACTTTAGGGACCTCATATAAGCAGAATCGTACAGTATTTGTGCTTTATTGGCTGACTTATCTCACTCAGCATGATGTTCTGAAGTCTACCCATGTTGTAGCATGTGTCAGGATTTCTTTCTTTTTTAAAGCTGAATGAAGCTCTATTGTATGTATGTTGCTATGCACACTTTGTTTATCCATTTATCCATAGATGGACACAGGTGTTGCTCCCACCTTTTGACTTTTGTGATGCTGTTATGAACATGGTTGTACAAAAATCTGTTCAAATCCTTCCATGTTTTTGGATTGCCTATCCAAGAAAAATGTCTTTTTTTGTGGTTATTTAATACTTCTTAATGCTGATTTAATGACTTAAAATATTGTTTATAGTAGAAAATTGTTTTTTGATGGGGTGGTGTTTGGGTTTGAACGCACGATCCGATGCTTGCTAGGCAGGTGCTCTATGCCCCCAGCTCTTTTTTGCTTTACTTTTCAAATATATTCTTATGTTTGTTGCTGAGGGCTGGGCTCAGACCATGATCCTCCTGCCTATGGTGGACATAGCTGGGATGATGGGAACACACCATTACACCTAGCTTATTTGTTGAGGTAGGGTCTTGCTAACTTTTTGCCTGATGTGAATTGTGATCCTCCCAATCTTTGCTTCCTTAGTAGTTGGAATTACAAATGTAACTTATCCACCCAGTCAAAGATTTCTGTGTAGTATAATTTGAATTACTATGGCCAGTGTGGATTATGAAAGCCTCCAAAAGCATATGAGAACAGGTGAACACATTACAATGAAGATGCTCTTAGGACACACAGACTAGATATTATCACCTGTTTTCTTCAGTAAATACTTACCAATGGTAAATTTCAACAATTTTTGCAGGCATTCTTTTTGGAGAGGAGGTATATATTTCTATTAAATTTGATCAGGGTATAGAACTGGTCCACCACCATAAAGGTACCCTTTCCCTAGACCTAATTTCTGGCAGCAAAACCCAGGGCTTCACACATAGTAGGCAAATGTTCTCTCACTGAGCTACATCCTGACCTTAAATCCATATATTTTGTTTATGCCTACTTGAGAGAACTCAACCCTGTATTATACCTCATGAAGGGCAAGAAACCTATTTTTAATTTTGTAAATGCCCTGTAGGTCTGAGGATTTAATGGGTACTTAACAATTTCTTGTTGAAACACAAGAGTACAAAACCAAACCCATACCCAACCAAATAGTCGAAGAGCAGATGGATCAGAATAATGTAAAAAATTATTTAAAAGTTGAGATTTTCTTAAATACAAACTCTTCATTATGAATACATGATAATTCTCTTTAGGGGTTCAGTACACTTTAAAGTTCTAATGACCAGAAATACAAATTTTAAAACATTCCCATTTTTATACTTTTTTTCCTCTTTAAGGACTTCTGTGACTTTGCTATATGAAAGTTATCAAACTTTCCTGTGATTCCTAGCTGATGCAGTGAGAAACTGAGACTAAGGGGGACAGGATTTAATAGTTATTGAGTATCTAATATGCTATGTCACTTAGTACTCTGACAACTATGTGAGGTGGATGTTGTTATTCTCATTTTATAGAAGAGAATAGGGACTTTCTGGAGTTTACTTACTTGTCTGTGGCCAAATAGTTTCTACCAGAGAGAAGATATATGTGTATGTATAACATTTTTTTTGTGACACTAGGGTTTGAATTCAGGGCTTTGCACTTGCAAAGCAGATACCCTGCTGCTTGAGCCATACTTCCAGTCTATTTTGCTGTGGTGTTTTTTTAGAGATGAGGTCTATTTGCCCTGGCTCATTTTGAACTGTGATGTTCCCAATCTCAGCCTCCCAAATAGCTAGGATTATAGGCATGAGCCACTAGCACCTAGCCAGAGAGAAGATTTTAAACCACTATTTTACCCGTATTCTGCAGTGAATGCTTTCCTCAAGTTTAAGAGTCACATAAGAATTTAGGATCCCTGACACCCCCTTCTTTTTTTTTTTTTTTTTTTAAGTGGTGGTGGTACTTTACCCCCTTAAAGGAGATCCATACTATCCTAGTGGATAGGGACAGATAAGGACTTTGGAGCCAGTCTGAGTTCTGTGCAAATCCCAGACCCACCATCCTCTAGCCTTGTTGAGAATGTTGTTTTATTTGTTGAAGCCTCATGTAGTTATCTTTCAACTGGAGATCACAGTGGTTCCCATGGGGTTGTGGAATAAAATATGGAAAATGTATGGTTCATACCAATCATTCAATCCACAGCTATTTTTATTATTTGTGAGTCTTTTGTCTTACACACTTCCACTTCCAATGTGAAAATATTCGGTAAATACTTAGATTGTGTTATGTGCAAAATCAAGTATTAATGACTCTACGTTGTGATTTTTATTTCTTTATTCTTTGAGTCAGGGTCTCACTATGCAGTCCAGACTAGCCTCAAACTCACCGTGTAGCCCGGACGGGATTCAGTCTCACCATCCTTGCACCTCAGCCTCCTGCGTGCTAGAATTTCAGGTGTGTACCACCGTACCTGGCTTTTAAACTTTTTATTTTTGGCAGCACTGGAGTTTGAACTCATGGTCTTATGCTGCTTGCTGGGCAAGCACTCTACCACTTGAGCCACAGCCCCAAACAACCCTTTTTTGCTTTAGTCTTGTGCTTTTGCTGGGGATGGCCCAAAACTGTGATCCTACTACTTATTCCTCCTGCATAGCTAGGACTACATATATGGACCACCGTACCTGACTCATTTCATGAGATGGGTTCTTGCTAGCTTTTTTGCCTGGGCTAGCCTCAAATCATAATCTTCTTGATCTCTGCCTTCCGAGTAGCTAGGATTATAGGCATGAACCATCATGTCTCTCTAGCATGATTTAATTTTTGAAACTTGAAAAAAGCATAGAAACTTAGAATGCTGTTTTGCCTGTCGGGTTTTTAAAAATTCAGCATTAAAGTTGTTTTATTTTCAAATCTTAAAGCTGCCACTTTTTCAAAGTTCCCGATTTTGGTCTGTGAATAAATAAATTTTCCAGATATGAGGAACCTGTAGTAGATCTTACTAAGGTGTCCTAATGGCCTTATCCACATGTCCCTTGACATACTCATTCCTGGGGAAGAGGCTGCATGGCGACGCAGGGGTCTGGAATGGATTAGTGTGTGTGGTGGGGGTGCTTGTTGTATATAGCCTTTGTTCATTTAGGAAGATAGCTGAGTGCACACAGCATTGCCTTTGCAGTCTCACCCCACCGTTGTTCAGGGAATGGCATTCTATTCTGCCTAGCAGGATGTTTGTTTGTTTAGGGCGAGGCTGACAGCTGAGGCATCTGTGAGAAGCATTGGTATCACAGTGACAGACTGCAGAGCACTCTTTCCTGTGTTACAGATTGCTTGGAAATTGGATAGGACCTCCTGAGAAATTCTATCCCATAGCCTTCCCTCCAGACAAGCCTGTGACATACATTTGATAGGCGCTGGAGGTGGGGTGGACAGCCACAGGCTGGTGGTGGAGCCCAGTCTGCAGAATGGTGTGCAATGTCCTCTGTATTTACAGGCACTCTGCAGACAGACATGCAGAGCATCACTTGTGTAGCCTGGAATATTCCTAGGAGGGCCTCTTGAATTCTCAGAAGAAATCAGTAAAGTAAGAAAAAGGAAGGAAGGAAGATGAGAATTGCCCGGCAAATCTCCTTATCAAAAGCCTAAATGCCATCATTTAATGCTGAATTAAGGCTGGAGTCAGACAGGCATGGACCTGTGTTTCTCAACTCCAAAATTTTGTGGAGACTCATTGAAAGGTATTTTTTAAAACCTCCTAGATGATTCTGCTTACACAGCTGAGATTAAAAAAAAAAAATGCACCCCGACTTTTAAAATGGCAAAACAAAATACTAACAAGAGCATGAATGAATGAGTGAATGAATAAATTAATTAAATAAAATAATACCAAAGCCCTATACTGTGTGGATGGATCTCAGATTTCCCAGTAAAGCCCTTGGCCTTGCTACTTGGAAGAATTTTTCCTTTCACGTTCCGGAAATGGGCAATCATCTGCTGGTGCTCTGTCTACCTAGTGTGTTCCCTAGTGTGGGCTACAGCTCTGCTTGTCTCCTGAGTGAGGAGTGTCCTGTTCCACATGGAATTGTTATTTAAAGCCTTGGTCCTCAAGCTTTATGCAGAAATGCGTTCTGTTCTAAGGGGCATTGTGTTTAAATCTTAATTTGTCTCACATTTACCATGGATAAGTCACTTCTTCTCTTTCCTCCTCAAAAATTAGAATTTGAAAGTCATTCTTTTCCTGTGAAAACCAGAAAGCTTCTCTCCCCTCAGCTCCAAACCTTTTTTTTGACAATAGCTGTACTAAAGGTTACTCTAGGCAGAAGCTTTTTGTTTTGCTACAAGGCAGGGGCTGTCTTTCTAGGGAAGCCCTGGGAACATGCATGGCTGCATTTCTTTTTCCATCAGTGGCATGTGTCTTTCCTTCCTCCAGCATCATGTCCAAGAACGATGTCATCCCAAGTGCTTTTGCAAATGGAAACTACAGAAGAAACAAAAATTGGATGGTTTCATAAAATATATCTCAGGAACATCCTAATGGGTCTGCTTATGAGGCACTGAATTCTTAAGTATTCACTGCCATTTATTGTCCCGCCTCAAATTATTAAATGTCTTTCTGATTACATGATGCTATGTTTTGCATAGTGTGACATATCTGTCCTCTTTTAAATGCATAGGAATTGGCAACAATCTCATTTCAGTGGTGGGTTTGCTGAAGTATTATCACCAGACAGTCAGAATGATTGATGAGTGCTCTTCAGGTAGGGAAACACTGCCAGCCTCGTTTGTATTCAGTCTTATTTGGAGGTTTGCTCCTTAATTTTCTATTTCAGTTAAGAATAATCCCCTTTCGTGCTAGTAACCATAATCATGTTATAGGGGATTTCAAACTTGTCGTTTCGAAGTAATATTTCTTACAGTGCAAGCATTTTTATTTAATGTAAGATTGCTCTCCTTTAATTTGATTAATTTATTTTTGCAGCAGTACTGGGAATTTGAACTAAGGACCTTGAGCTTGCTAGGTGGGTGCTCTATCATTGGAGCCATACCCTCAGCACTTTGTTATAGATATTTTTAAAATAGAGTCTCATATGCCTGAATTGGCCTAGGCTGTGATCCTTTTATTTGTGCTTCCCATGTAGCTGGCTGATAAGCGTGCATCACCACATCCAGGTATTGGTTGAGATGGGGTCACGGTAAAATCTCACCTTGAACCATCATGCTCCAATCACTATGTGAGTCATCACACCTGGCTTGTTTTATTTTTAAAAAACATGGTAAGAGATACTGTAACCAGTATTAAGATTTCTTAATTTTAAGAACTAAGGCCATATTCTGGCCAAGCAGAGAATTTAAAGCATGACTGAGGGAGTTAGGACTCTACCTGAAATTGCATGTAGCATGGGTGCCTGAGCACAGTCTTTGTAAAGCAATATTAAGAATGGTGTCTGGGATTCTGACTTTGGCTAACATGGGATCTAGTGAGCCAATACTCATTTCTTCCTCTAGATTCCTCCAGGCATATTTGTTTTGTACCTTGTGAAATTTCCTCTAGAGATAGCTAGCCATTCTTTAAAGCACTCTAGCTTTCTCCCTGACTGGGTAGAAACAGATAAGTTGTCTTTTTCATTGATACTTGTTTTCAAGTATTTTCATGTAAGAAGGCCAAGTTTTGCTTTGCAAAACTACATCCGATCATAGCAAATTCTTACATAGTTGTGAGCCATGGCCAACCAAGAGCCCAGTGCATACAAGGAACATTGGGTGTGTTCTCTGGACCTCAAATAATCATATTTAAATTTGAATCTCTAGAACTTGTGTTTCATTTCACATTTCCCTCTCAAAGCATTTTGGTGGCAGACTGTTGATAGAAAAGGTCTTATTTCTAGGCTTAGGATATATATATACCTCATTCAACACTAGATATTTAGGAGGTCCTCTACTTGTTGGCAAAATGTGTGACATTATTCACTGACAAATTCTGTAACCATTTGGATTTATAGATATTTCAAGATATCGTAAATGGTCTTGTCAGATAAACTGAGCGAACCAGCAGAATATTCATGTTCAATGTAGTTCTCCGGTGGCTAAGTTTGTTACAGCTATATCAATTTTTAGGAAAGATGAATTGTAAGTAGTACTTATTTATATTTATGAACCTGATCCTATGGGTAAGTGTGTTAGTTTCATATTACTGTAATGAAATTCCTGAGATAACTAACTTACAAAGAGAAAAGGTTTTTTTGGCTCATGGTTTTGAGGCTCCAGTTCATGATTGCTTTTAGGCCTCTGGTGGAGGTGCCGAAGCCATGGCGGGGAGAGTATGGCAGAGCAATCTGTTCATTTCATGGCCAAGAAGAGAGGCTGGGGTCCCACAGCCCCCTCTGAGATCATATTCCCAATCACCTAAGCACCTCCCACAAGGCTTCTCCTCCTGAAGGTCCACAGTGCCTCCAGTAACATCATCCTGCAGACCTTTGGGGGATGGCCTTTGGGGGACTTTCAGCATCAGACCATAGCAATAAGCAGTGTTGGCAATATAGAGCAGTAATTTCATGAAGGCCATGCAATTTAAACTCCATCAAAAGATCTGGAAGTAACATGGTACTCGTTTATTTTGAGCCTTTTTTTTTTTTTTTAATCTTATTTGGGTTCATTTTTCCTGGAAGTTTTGGGGGCTCCTTGAGGTAAACAAGTTCCTGTGCAGGAAGACAGCAAACAGAATTCATCAATACTCTTGCCTGGTTTCAAATACATACAGGGTAATGATGGAGGTGAGAGAACATTGAGTGCTCCAAGGGCAGGCAGGGGAGGAAAAGGATCTGGAAGAATTCAGATGGATCTGCAAGGAAATTAATGTAGATACTTTTCCTCTTTCCCACAATTTGGCTAAGCTCTCCCATCAAAACTAAAGGAGAAGTTAGTTGGTTTTCTTTCTGAAATAGTCTA
Source organism: Castor canadensis (assembly GCF_047511655.1). Classification (NCBI taxonomy): domain Eukaryota; kingdom Metazoa; phylum Chordata; class Mammalia; order Rodentia; family Castoridae; genus Castor; species Castor canadensis. The sequence goes on along the minus strand of NC_133393.1, from coordinate 34,271,020 downwards.
CTTGATGGACAAGACCTCACTGAATCCCCTGCCGGTGCCTTATGTTAGGAAATTCAGGTCTGTGCACATGGGCGTTTCTAAATTATATTTGATTCTTTCCTGTCCTGTCTTCCTTTTATGTTTAAATAGTCCTGGAAATGGAGAAGGAAGAGTCAGAAGAAAGAAAATTAGATTTCCAGTTTAGATTTCACTGATTTGAAATTAAGGAGTTGGCGTCATTGGATCTTATTTTCTTTTTTCTTACTTTGAAGAAAAACAGGGGGTGTGTATGAGAGTTATAAACAAACAGAAATATAATGTGACCTGAATTGTAGCAGGAGTATGTGACATCTATTTGAGACTAGACATATTTTAGAAATACCATTTTTTGTACCAACAATTGTTAGGTCAATTCTATATTCTTACTAGGCTAAAATTGTAAAATCTTCTTTTTGGTATTTTATATTTTTCCAAACAATGCAGCTATTTTTGATTTGAATCATGGAATTCTAATGTTCCTTTAAGACCATTAATGTACTTTAGGCTGAGTGGGATTTGGATTTAGAGATACATAGTGCCTTGAGTTAGTGCCTACCATGTGCTAACTCATACTCCTTCCTAGTTTAAAACCAAGCCCTGGGTGCCATGATATAGCATTGGTCTCACATGCATGCTACTTCAGCTGGATTTAATAAAGAAACAAAAAACCAATCAAACTCTGACATTAACATCAATTCATATTCTTTGGTTATTGTTCAGTTATTTGAGAAACATTTGACAAACTTTTTTTGAAAAACGTTGATAGATATGAACCAAACCATTTTGCACCCAGTTTTAAAGTTTAATGACTCCTCTGCAGTAATGCTATTATGACCAGGATGTTAAAGAATCAGTTTACCAACACTAGACTATTGAAGGAGTTTTACAGGAAAAAAAAAAAAAAAGGCAAGTTGGGGAGGGGAAATGAGAAGCAGTTTGGTCTTGTGCCCATGCTCAGGCTGGCAGAGTTTTTGGACAGCAGAGTTCATGCAGCTGGATCAAGGGTGCACCCTGTATTTTTTCTTTCCACTTGGACAGAAATGGAGGTGTTGGGCCTGTAATCTGGTGCTTGCCCGAAGCCAATTTAGTGTTATGCAGTATTTCTGTTTTGAACACATTTGTCCTTATTTTCCCTCTTCTCTGCTTGCCCACTAGAAGGGAGAAAAGTAATCGGAGGTACTGCTGGGGTGGAGCGCTCTTTGATTGCAATGCCCCAGGGTTTTCTAGGTTAACAAATTAGAGCTTTTCAGCTGGCTGAGTCGGGGTGGGCTGCAGCTGCTCTCCTGCCTTCTCGTGTTCCAGTCCTCCCTTCACACTCCAAAAGAGAATGCAGAGGCCCATTTGCTGAGGACAGGCTGGTTTGGGGGCCCGGGGACTGTTGACAACAGCTGTGACTTCTTGTGGAAAGGAGTTCTAGCATATTCTTGGAAGGTGTGGGATGAGAAATAGACACCTTTTAGTTTACTACTTTTGCAGTGCAGCCCTGTGTGCCTCTGAGCTCAGACACAAGGGGTGGAGGATGGTGAGGATGGCTATCAAAGGGAGGATGGACTGGGGGAGGTGAAATCCTCTTGGGAATTGTGAGGGCAGGAATCCAAGGAAGCAGAGACAAACCCTTTGGCTTCTGCCCTTATGCTCCCTGAGTGGATCAGAAGGGACCGTGGTCAGTTGTGTAGGAGTGTGAGTTGCAAGCCAGTCAGCATGACTATCCTTGGAAGAAATAAGATTTCTCAGGCTGCCTCCTCCTGCTTTGCTCTGCTGGTGGTGTGGAAGACATAGTGCGGGAAGTGGGAGGTTTTCTGTTGGAGTTTATTGAAAAAACAGCTGCCCTATTCCGTTCCCTCACCGCCCCCCCACCAGCCCGCCCTGTCCTCCTTTCTGTGGCAGGATGTAACTATGCTGTAAACTTTGGCAGGAGTGAAGCATGCTAATACTTTTTGAAACAGCAACTTTCTTTCTTTCTTTTTTTTTTTTTTTTTTTGGCACAGAGATGTTAGTTTAAAGCTGGAAAAAAAGGATAAATAAAATTTGATACAGACATTCTAGAAATGGTTTGTATTGGTCCAGAAAAGGGTCAGAGTTCAATGGTTTGAACCTGAAGGAACCAAAAGAGAAGATAAGGTGCCAAGCCAGTTTTCCAAACTGGCACGCACATGCCAGAACTTGAAAGCATGTTTGCTCTCTTCTGTTATTATCATAACCTCTTGAAGAGAAAACGCCATTGAAACAACAGTAAATGCTTCTCAGCGGTAAGTTTATGACCTAGTTTTTGACCAAGAGCACTTACGGGATTGAACGGTTCAAGAAAGAGCAAAGAGCTTGGACACCATTGGCCAGAAGTTCCGTACAAATCAGGAGCTCAAGGCTAATTAGAACTCGGAGACATTAAGCAGCAGCTGTTTTATGGTGTGAACTTTTGCACAGAGGTTCGGAGAGGCTAATTCTCCGTGGAAGTCTGTCTGCAAAGTGGCTTTTTCCTGCCTGTTGCTTCATTCTTCTTTGGAGGCCTATTTTCACTGGGTGTGAGCATTGTGTGTCAACCCTCGCCCTGACCTCGAGGCTCCTGGAGCTGCTGGCCTAGTCTGACCCAGCGGGTCCTGGGAGAGTGGGCAGGGGCAAAACTGAACCAGGAGAGAGGAGGCTCTGTTTAAGGTCCGCAGGCTGCTGGATTGGTCCTGAAGTTGAGGAATAGAAATGAAGGGGAATGTTGCAGAGAAAATGTTTCTTTTGCCCTTTTCCTCCCTCATAAACTGCATGCTTGGCCTCCTTCCTCACTCCACTTTTCTGTGAACTTTTGGACCCTCTCTCACCCTTCCCCTCTGTACTCTATTAAATCTGAACTCCATTTCTTGTTCCACTTAACATGTGAGAATATATTTTTCAGGGAAAATTATGAGAAGTGAATTAAGATGTCTCTAAAGTTCACTAATGGTGTAGGCCTTAGGGTATGGTTAACAAATTCTATTTTCTTCTTCCCTACCTCCTTCCCTCCCTCGCTTCCTTCCTTCACAATTATTTTTCTTTCTTTCTTTTTTCAATCCTCCCACTTGTAACTTGTATTTGCTTCGACAGTGGAACTGCTAAACAAACCATAAGTATAACTTATGTATAACAAGCATAACTTACACATGTTTTAACGTAGTGTCACTTTCTCTGCAGAGTACCATTGAAGGCATGGTGCAGAATCTGGGATCCATGTAAAATTAGAGGTTTAAAAGGACCAAAGTTAATGTCAATTTGTGTGTGTGTATGTGTTGTATTGGATTGAATCCAGGGCCTTGTACATGCCAACCATTGAGCTAAACCTCTAGCCCTGACATCAATTATTAATGAATTGGTTATAGCTGTTACTTTAACGATTAAGATGACAGAATAAAATTCACTTTCATATTATACATTCCTATTTTGGGGATGCACATCTTGTATGCATCAAAAGATATACACTTATTTCTACCTTATTGATAAAAATATAAAATCTCTATGTAAAAAACTCTTTAAGTGGGAGAGGTAAGGACGTATTCCCTTCATCTACCAATAAATTATGTAAGTGAACGTGTCTGAGAAAATATTAGGCAGTGTTTTAAATTTACATTTAAATTTAATTTACATTGGAAAATATAAGACTGCAAGTGCAATATTATCTATGCAAAAAGACACACTGTTGAATGTCCAAGAGGAACTATACCAGAGTTGTCAGTACCTGAATGGAGATTATGAATATTTAATAAAATTGTTTACTTTTCATATTCTCTGTCCTCAATTTTTCTACAATGAGCAAGAAACTCTTAGAATATCTAACCTTTATTAAAATGCTTTAATGAGTAAGTATGACAATGGCTTTTTTTCTGTTCCACTTTCTTTCTTTTTTTTTTTTTTTTTGGTGGTACTGGGGTTTGAATTTAGGACCTCATGCTTCCTAGGCAGGCGCTCTATCATTTGCCACTCCACCAGCCTCCACTTTATTTTTCTGATGCATCTGGTTTGGATACGTACAAGAATTCAAAACTTCAAAAAAGTTATTGTTTTAAGTCTGTTCATATCTGAAAGACTTTCAATGTGATGTGTAACTCAGCCATCTAAGAGAATAGGGCATTTCTTGCCTACTGTGGTCAGTTCCTTCATCCCCTTCTTTCTAAGTAATTACTTCCATCTTTCTCCACAGTGCTCAGTGATGCCTTTTCTTTGACTTCGAACACATGCTCTTTTCTCCTGTTCCCATTACATTTCTGTTTTTCTTGTCCCTCTCTCCCTTTTTGATGGTGCTGCTCTGTGTTCTCTTTCAACCACCAAGGAGATGATCCCTGCTACATTATTGAGGATGACTCACAATCAGGGAGCAACAAGTCACCATTAAAGTTAATAGTGCTTCTTCGGGACCCCATTTGTGGCAATAAAATTTGCAACTAGGCATGAGCAATTTCAATTTGCAATACGGGGTTTTAATTGTTCAGAGACATCTATAAAAATATACTATGGCAAATTAAAATCGCTTATGAACTGCTGAGATTTTTTCTTACCAAAAAAGGTGCTCCCTGGAAAGCACTTTTCTCTTGAACACGATGCTCAGTTTTTGGCTCAAACAGTTGCAGTCTGAACTGATCAAGCTGTACTTGACACATGGCACAAAGGTGCATGTTTCTTCCGTATCTTGATTGAGAGAACATTTGAACCAGAAGTTTCACCACCCAGGTTGGTGAACTGAATATATTTCCAGTTGTTTAGCCCTGGATCTGGCTCTTTATGTGCCTCTTCAGGAAAATGAAATGAAAACGATTGAGTTGATTCTCCCTTCTCTTTTTATTAATCCTAGCAGCACGCATATTAGAAGCTAGAATTTTATGTTGGAAATCTTTCCCTCTTTTCTGTTTCTCCAATTTCCAAAGGTCAAAGGGAAAGAAATCTCAGGAGTGTCATGCTTTCTTTAATGATCACATGTGGTATAGATAATGTTTCAGTGTATATGGATGCTTCTCCATTTACAATGGGGTTATGTCTCAATAAACCCATCATAAGATGAAAATACCACAAGTCAAAAATGCATTTAGTATTTGCTGACTCAATAACTATAAAATTCAGCTCTACAAAATGGTATAAAGTGCAAACTTTTTTTCTTCTCTTTCTCTTGATGCTCACTTTCTGCCCTCAAAGACAGCTACCACTCCAGTAGTCTCTTTTGCAAAGAAGATATAAAATATATTATAAGCCCACCTTAACTCATGCATGTTTATATAGATGTGTATGTGTATGTGTCTACAACCATAGCTATAGCCATTTTTTTCATCTCTACTTTAGAACATCCTATGTATGTTTTCAATAACTTACCTTTTGCATTGACTATATTTTGGACATAATGCCATATTAATTTTAGGAAAACTCTTCTTTATAAAGATAATATAGTATTCTTTTTATCTCCTTAATTCCTTATGTAACAGATCAGGCTGTCATTGATGTTAAGTTTCAGGATTTTGTGATTTTAAGCAATGCTGCAATAAATGTTATTGTGTAAATAAAAAATGCCTTTAATACATTGATATACCCAACATCACAGCCTAGCAACATGGTACACTGTTGAGTACTGATTGTTTGGTCTCCTGATCATAGGAATGACTGGGAACTGTGCTCACTTCTTAAGCTCAGCCTCAAGAGAGAAGATCATACTGCATATCATTAGCCCAGGAAAAGATCAAAATTCACAGTGCATTTTCTACTCAGTGCATATTGCTCTTGCATTATTATAAAGTTGAAAAATCCTCAGTTCAACCATTGAAAGTCTAGGACCATCATTTCTGTCTCTTGCCTATGTTTCCCCTTCTTATCTGATTTCTGATATTTCTTGGTATCATTCTCTCTTTCCCATCTCTCCCCTAAATTTTTTGAAGGGCAGAAGTCAAGAAGTAGCTAAGATTGCCTCCTTTGAGCCTATTGTTTATAAGGCTCAAACCCTATAGCACTGGCTGTCACTAGTTAAACTTGGTCATATCAATTATACCCAATGGATTCTTCCCTAGTGGATAATCAGTAAATGCCTTTGGTGAATAAAGACAGTAGAACTGACAGTACTTTTACACCTAGAAAGGGAAAAACAAACACTGTTAACCAGATAAGTTGCCTGGCTAACCATCTTCTGATACCTAATGAATGTAGCTGATTTGGGAAGCAAACTTTGGACAGGTGTTTTGCTTCATTCTGAATATGGTTTGTGGCATATAAACATGATACAATGCACACTTTTTAATTTTGAGTGTGTGTGGGTAGAGTAAAATACTATCTGAAATGAAATGTCAAGAAGAGCAGAAAATATTATAAAACCAACAAGGAACATCCTTTGTCATCACTAGTAATCCTCGTGAAGTATGGCACAGAGCATGCTGGAACCTCTCACTATCAAAAAGGTTGCTGAGGAGGGTGTGGGAAGGTCCATGCTCTGCAGTCAGACTGCCCAGGTTTAAACCTCATCCTGTGTGTCACTTGACCTGTCCATACTTGGTTTGCCTCATGCGACCTTAGAGGGATGTCATGAATTCTTTGCTCTGAATGGCTGTAGGAACTTCAGAATTTCAGACCTGACCTGTAAGCTTGGATAGAGACCTCAGAGACCATTCCTTGGTCTAGGTTTTGGCCTTGTCACCATCTGTTTTGGGCAAGTCATTTAATTTCTCTGACTTAAGTGACATCTCTTGTTGAATGGAATGATGGTGCTGTGTGATCCTTTCCCTTGAAACTTGACCTCAACCATAGGTCTAAACTTAGATTTTTACATTAAACATCCTGCTGAATGACTGATGGTTGAGGAGCAAAGACCACAGGCCATCTTTACTATGCTGTGTTATGAGCTTGGCCTCTTACTGGTCCTACTAAACTAGACAGAATTGGACCTAAGCTAACTTCCTCAGTTCTAATTCCTTCTTTTTTTTTTTCACATCTTACCTATATGTGATTTGATTGCCTGTAAAAAGACGAGGCAATTTCTGAAGGAAAAACAATCCAAGGCCAGGTGTGGCAGTTCATATCTGTAACCCCCACTACACTGAGCCTGAGGTCGGAGGAGAGGATTGCAGTCTGAGGCTGGCCTAGGCAAAAGCATAATACTCTACTTGAAAAATAAACTAAGAGCAAAAAGGGCTAGGGGTGTGGTTCAAGTGGCAGAGTACTTGCTAAGCCCTGGGCCCTGAGTTCAAATCCCAACACTGCCCAAAAAGAAAAAAAATCCATTATAACATAAAAAGGCCCTTCAGACCTCTGTTTGTGCTTGTTTTATAGCAGGAGGACAAGCCCCCTTCCCTGGCCATTCTTTCCAGTCCCCTTTGGGGCCCATGAACTTTTTCTTTCCTTCAGGCATCTGCAGGTCAGACTTAATTGTGAACACTAGTGTTGTAGGTGGGGAGCCAGTCTTAGACACATCTCTGTCTATCCCCATTTTCTGAAGCTATAGGGCACTCTTGGAGCAGTGCACCTTATTTTGAGTTTTTGGTCAAGCTATATTTACTCTTTAAGTCACTCTTCATAAACATACAGAAAAGAGAAGAAAATTCATTTTGTGCCTACCAAGTGAGTCTCGATCTTTCTATTCATGTCACTTTAACCTGATTTCTTAAATTGCCAGTAACAAGGTCGTTAAAGGCCCTAAGAGAGGATGGACTTCCTTAAACCCACCTCAACTCTATTCACCTCATACAGATAAGATTTTCTAAGTTTAAGAACTGAAAACCTCTTTTGTGGTCTTTGGGAAAAAAATTAAAACATTATTTATGTTTAGAATCTTGTCTGAATCAAATCTTTGTCTTTTTTCTGTGAAAAGAAAAAATCCTATATTTTTCTTATTTTTTTACTCTATCACCTTAGAATTGTACCTTGTGCAAAGTCAGGGCTCAATAAATATGCGTTGAACAAGTTAGTGGATAAATGGACCCTTTTCCTAAACATTGTTTCTTCCTCTGCTTTATTATAACCTTTGCCATCACCACAGTTTTTGAAAATCTCTGCTAAAGCCATATCAGTCCTATTTACTGTGCTCCGCACACACATATTTGTTATCATTTTGTCCTTTTGTGCAAATTCTTCCTTCCTCCTAGGTTATCTTTCTCCAGCCAGTATCGTACATTTGCTTTCATTGACAAAGTCTAGCTCAAATCCCAAACCTTCCCATCCATCTTCAGTGAATGGCTTCGTCCATCCCTCTATTTACCTCCATTGTCAATGGACACCCAAGAGCCTGATGTGTCTTTGGAGATCATGTGTAATTTTCTGTGATGGAGAAATTGGGAAGTGTGGAATTTAGGGGCATGATAGGAAGTATGGTTCATCTGCTTGAATGCAACATTCTTGGACAAACAAAGTAGAGTATGTTGATGTCATGTTGGTGGCAGTCATGATTCCCTGCTTGGATTTCTGGGCTTCCACGCACCCGAAATGAAGCTTATTTCAAGATGACTCTGACAGTTCTCCTTTCTCTGACACTAGTCATTAAGAGATTAGGTTTCTTGAAATATCAGCATTTTTTGACCCCCTGGCTGAACAAAGCTCTATAACCTAAGGAGGAAGGGATTTTTGAAATGCTGAGTTTTAAAAATAAACATTCATGGTATAGTATACTGTTCTACCTACCCAGAACGGGTATGTGTAATTCACTGTGGTCAAGGGCATCTTGAGGTGTTTGTAAAGGGGGCAGGAGGTCGAGGGGGAGGGAGGAAGAGAGCAGGGTTCTTTTGTTTCTCAAATTGTCTTCTCGAATTATCTGAATATTCCAGTTGTTATTCTATACACCTTTGATTTGGCAGGGATTTCTCAAATTGCTTTAAGACTTTACTCCCCTGCCCTCCCTGCGCCCCAACAATGTAAATAGGAGAGGAGTTTCATGAACAAGCTATTATCTGGCCTGTTCAGCAACAGGAAATGGTAGATTTTATGAATGATGGCTTGTTGTACTGAAGTGCCTATTAATATATCAGGAGAAGGAATGAAATAAGGGTGAAGATTCAAACTGGAAGTAACATCTAGATGTAAATTTGGTGAAAGCCACATCACTTAGAAAGGGAAGGATATAACCATTTGTATTATCCTGAGTGAGCTCTAGTCCCTATTGTGAGGTAACTTAGTTGAAAATGGGATTAGAAAGAGTTTGGACCATGAGCAAAGTTAAGACCAAAATGAATGGTAGGCACTGGATATTTCTAACATTGTTTTTATCTTGTCTATGAATCATTTGTAGGGTCAAGCATAATTTTTACCAACGTCTTGACTTGTCTGGTCAATTAAGTTGACATGTCTCTGCAGTGTAAGATTATTAAGTAAAAAGGATTGGGTTCTATTGGGTATCATTGTAATTAAGAACAGTGCACCATCGATCTTTTAATTTTACCAAAATAAACAAATATCCTAAGTAGAATAAAGTCATGATTAAGTAAAGAAAAACATGTAATTCTTACTATAGGCCAAATGTACATCTATGTCAATATGTGATTTCATAGTTTTTTTTCCCTCTGTGGGATCTGAGACGTATACCTTGGCAGTAACATTAGCTACTCATACCTATAAAGTGTATTTTGAGCTGGAATATAAAAAGCACATGTAATAATTAATATTATAGCTAAAAGTGCCTGAGGTCAGTAGTTGCTACATCTATAGTGCATGTAAACAAAGTATTAGCCAAAATTACTTTCAGAGGGCCCTAATTACATCTGTTTTAATTTAATTTAGTCTGATTTAATGATACTTTTTATATGAATTTGCTTCATAGTTGCTCTGTTGATTGCAATTTCCTTTCTCTGAGAAGAATGTAGAAGAAAGAGATGGGATAATTTTAAACTTTTTTTTTTTTTTTTACCATGTAGTTTGATGACTTATAGTTAAAACCATGGTACTACTGCAGAAACTCTTCACAGAGGAATAGAACTAGATACAAAGTTAGTAATTTAAGCTTTATTTCAATTTTTTTTATAGTTTACATGTAAAATTCCATACAAGGAGATACACAAATCTTACTGGTGCATTTCTTGAGTTTTGACAAAAGTGTACAATGTATAGCCCAGTCTCTTATCTGGATGAAGAATACTGTCATCATCGAAGCTAGTTAAATCATCTTCCTCATCATATCCACAGGCAACCACTGTTCTGCTTTGTTTTCCCCATCCTAAATTAGATTTGCCTGTTCTAGAGCTTCATGCAAATGTGATCTCATAACATGTACTCTTTTGGTTAAAGCTTGTTTCACTCATAACTTAATTTTAATTGATCATGTTCTCAGTGTATATTATAGAAGCTATGTGATAACCAATTGTGTAGGGAAAAACAGTGGTCTTGTTTCCAAGAAGAAAAAAAAAGGCTAATAAATCATTTTAAATTAGTCAAGGTAGAAAACACTTGTTGATCTGTTTTTATTGAAATTTCAAATGAGATCATAATAGATTTACAGTTGTAAGAAATCATGTAACCTTAGTTTCTTTCAATAGTGAAAATTTGCAAAACTATGTAGTATAATTCTGTGACTCAGAATATTTTATGTTGATGTGATTTATCAATCTTACTCAGATTTTCAGTTTTCCTTGTACTCATTTGAGTGTGTTTTCAGTTCTATATCATTTTATCACATGTGCAGGTTTGTATTTTCCCTCCACAGTAAAGATGCTGAAGTGTTCCAGCTTCACAAAGATTCCTCCTGTTGCCTGGTTAGAGCTATACCCACCTCCCTCCTCCTTTCCTAGCCCCTGGAAACCACTAATTGGTTCTCCATTTCTAAAATCTTTACATACATAAATAGAATCATATAGTTTATAATCTTTTGGAATTGGCTTTTAAAAATCTCTTGAGATTCATCCAAGTTGTTGCTTGTATCCATAGTTCATTTCTTTTTATTGTAGAGCAATGTTCCATGGCTGGTATGTACCATAGTTTAACATTCACCTGTTGAAGGATATCTGGGATGTTTCCAGATTTTGGTTATTATGAATGAAGCTGCTATGAACATTTTTGTACAGGTTTTTGTATGAATATAACTTTTCATTTCTCTGGATAAATGCCCTAGAGTGAAACTGCTGGATTGAATTGAATGGTAATTGCAAGTTTACTTTTGTAAGAAACCTCTAGACCATTTTCCAGGGTAGCTGTACCATTTACACTCCTACTGGCAATCTATGAGTGATCTATTTTCTTTGCACCCTCACCAGCATTTAGTGTTGTCACTGTTTTTGATTTTAGAAATTCTGATAGCTATGAAGAGATATCTCATTATAGATTTAATTTGCGTTTCCCTGATAACTAGTTATATTAAACATCATTTTATGCACTAATTTGCTATATGTAAGTTCTCTTTGGTAAAATGTCTGTTCAAGTCTTTCTTCCATTTTCTAATTGAAATTAAAAAAATCTGTATTTAAGTTACAGATTATATATAGCACACCTTAAACAGCTGTCAAGAACATTAAAGAAAAGATCCCAAGAACTGCCTTACTTGACTGGAGAGATACTACATTAAATAAACTGAGCATCCTGATGGGTACAGATGGATGTCTACAGCAAATGGATGAGAAGAGTTGTTGGCTTCTTTATGGTTCCCATATTCTCTTGTCAATAGCTTGAGCTTCCCATTGCTCCTACTTTCCCAATTTTGCATTCTTCCTTTCTTCCATTCCAGCCCTTCTATTCTTTGTAGTGTGTGTGCAACAAGCCAGGGTGGTGACAAGTCCAGGCCCTTGACTGGTAATTCTGAAGCATATTGATGAATTCCTTAAATTGGTTTTGGGGACCAAGTTATTCTGTTCTTCCGTATAGCTTGGGGATTTGAATCATCTGTTTGTGCACAGTTTTGTAGTGTTTGATTCTGTCACTCAATGAGTAAGACAATGTGTCAGAGTTATCTTGATGGAAGGGTAAGAAGAAGCAGTCTAGAGATAGAGCAGAAAACCTTTCCAGTGTACTTGGTAATGAATTTGCTGCAGACTGACACATAGGGGTCATCAGAACATTTCTTTAGACAATGCATTTATGACCAAGTAATAGAGTAGAAAAGTGCCCACAACTTAAAGTCCTGCATTTGTGCTCTAATTCTAACCCTTACTGACTTATGACATTGGGCAGATCACTTAACCTCTCTGAGCCTCCACTTAATTATTTGTGAAATGAGGTAATAATCCCCATGCTACTTTGTGCAATGGGTTACTGCAGGAATCAGATAGGATAATGTAATGCGCCTGTCAGTGATAATGGTCTCCACAAGTGCAAGCTCCTGTTATATTTATGATAATTATGCTCCTCCTCCCACAACTAAAAGAAACAGAAACAAAACCTGAAAGAGAAGCTGTCATCTTCATAGATGGAGGTCAAATGAATATTATAAGTTCCCCAGGCATTACTGTTTTCTCAGATGTGATTTTAATTTTGTTTAGTAGGCAAGAAATTGCTAAAAGAATTAATCAACTGGCAATAGTTGCACTTCAGTTATGCTAAAATTGAGTTGCTTAGGAGTCTTCAAATCTTACCCACTTAAATGTCTTAAAGATGGATTATGAATCAACTTGCCAGCCAGAGCCTTACGTGGGGTCATATTACTCCCCACTCTTGTCTTTAATCATCAACTAGATCAACCTCATGGTACAGTGCAGACTTATATTTGTATAAGGTTATGTTATTAACTACTGGTGATCTTGAACCAAAGATTGGATTCTCCTCTTTCCTGGTAATATAGATCCAAATAAAATTGTCACATCATTAAAAAACAAACATACCCAAATTAGGACACTTCCTTCAAAATAGTAACTTTACAGTGTACAGTAGACCAATGATAGTTGGTATCTCTGTCTAAATTGAGAAGTTCACAGAAAATTTCAATGAGAGTTTATTCAACAGTAAAATTATTTTATTCTAAAATATGTTATTGGTAACAAACAGTGTAGGATTGAATGAAAACAAAAGCCAGTTTGCCTGCCTTATGTTCTTTAAGCCAGAACCTAGTTTGGGCAATGTATTTTTGTGATTTAGAATGACAATAAGGTCTGAGGGCTGCTGTGAGGATCAGAAGAGGTTAATGTGTGTGCACGTGCTTTGGAAATTATGATGTGCTGTGCAAACTTTGATGTCTGTTGTAGAGAGAGGAGGTGTAGTTGTGGGAGTAGGAGGATGTACTCATCGACCTTGAAAACTTGTCTTTCTTTAAGAGTATTTCCAGTTACTGGACAGTGTTGGAAAGATTTTTTAAAACATTCATCCTAGATAGACTCCATGTCTATCTGCACCACCATACTCTTGGAACACAGAGCCATGAATCGAATCACTGTCTGCTTTACATTTTAGCGATTCAATTGTATATTGTGACATTTATAAAATTGTCCCTTAAATCTGGGAGAACCAATGCAGTGACTTCAGATAGCACAACAGGGAGAATCTTAACTTAATGGAAACCCAGCCAGTGATTAGATTAGGTGACAGGAAGCGGGTCAAATGGATTATGGAAAAATGAGGAAGGAAGTGGATTGAGTCATTATGCTTTTAGTTACAGTGTATTTTTACAATTGATTCTGTGGGTGGTATGTTGGTTAATTCATTACAGCCTTTAAGGACCAATTTCAGATTAAAAGCATGAATGATTGAACCTCTAACCAAACTCTAATCCCAGTTACTAGAAAGGGATGACTTTATTATGTCTTTTAATCTGAAACAGATTACGGGTTTTCTGTACTTTTAGACTTTTCAAATGTTTACTTCCTTTAAAATATCTAAGACTTACTTTACTCTCTTTGCAAACTTCTAAAGTGGTTGCTTCTTGCCCTTGAATGTAGGATATTGGTGTTTTTAAAAGTGTGCATGCTTTAAATGAAAATTACATTAGGAATTTGGTATTTGAAGCTCATACTTTCTTTATTAAGAATAAAAAATTATATTTAGGCTTGTGGAGTGGCGGAAGCAGTAGAGTGCCTGCCTAGCAAGCATGAGGCCCTAAATTCAAAATCCTAGTACCATCCTCCAAATTATATCTAATCATAATATTTTCATAACATCTTAAATTTATGTTTGTTTTACTTGAATCTGATGGAATTATTGATTACTATATTCAGTCATTGTTCTGAAAAAGAGAAACTCTAAAGGAATTCATTCATTGAACAGTGGCTTTCCTTGGATTCCTCAAATTTCCTTTTATGTAGCCCTCTACCTATAAACCTGATGTGGGAATAATCTTGGCCAGCTCTTTGCCCCTCTTTCTTTTCTGTTTACTCAACTGTTTCTGGAGCAGTTGAGCTTCATAACTTTTTCTTTTCCAAATTTCCTGGATGTTCATTAATTTACGTATGTGTAAGCAGCTTACAGCTTTTCATATTGACCAGTGCATGTTGGTAACTCTGGGGGGTGGAGTTAATATTTTTCTCATTGATGGATTTAGTCTGTGTTTGTTTAGATGGTGTCAGAGAAGTTTTCTCTGACCATTGTATTTAAACACCAGTATTGACTCCCAGACACTTTTCACACTCCCTTTCCTTTACCTTACCTATTGTCCTTCATAGACCCAACACTGCCTGATCTTACAGTAAGAAGCTGCTTGCCCACTGGTTTATTGCTGGCTTTTCTACTAGAACGTATGGCAAGGACTTTGATTCTTCATTCAGACAAGAACTGTGCCTGGCATGTATACAGGTGTTTGTTGGATTGATTAGAACTAACTGACCTTGACTCTCCTGTTGGTTAAGTTTAGCAGTCTAGCTTATTTCAGATTCTAAGCTTGGTATCTTTAGAACTGTGCTTCTCTCTCTCTGACCTTATTGTCACATGAGAGGAAAAACTCCTAAAGAACACTATTTTGTGAGGAAGAAAGGCAAATGAGCATGGGTGTCAGGTTATCAGGTAAATATTAGAGCACTTTATAGCCTAATAAACATTCCTGATTGGGAATGTTTATTTTGTTTAAATGTGTATTTGGCCTGACCTTGCAGTTAGAGTTACTTATGAAGTTGCCCGGATGTTAATGAATGTTCATAGTGTGGACTGTGCGCTGAAAGCACTTAAAATATAAATATTTAAACCATATGTTAGAAAATAACCAGAGCATTTTCAGCTATTTTGTATTATGGAGGGAAGTTGCCTAATTTATTGACAAGAACCAGAAATTTGGAGTCTTGGGTTCTATTTTCATACCTGCTTTTGACAGCACTTCACAAAATTGTCTACTTCTTGATAAATGTTTAATGGGGCAGTAGTAATCCTTTAAAAATAATATCTTTTTTATCAATTAGACTTTTTTGTGCTCTGGTTCTTTTGACTTTTATTGATATTTTGTTAGTCTCTTCTTGAGAGTTTTCTTTCTGTTTTGTTTTTCTTTCAGTCTATTGAGCTCCCCATGCTAGTGCACATGCAGGTGTGTTTGCATGTGTGAGTGTGTGTTTGTGTGTATTTGTGGGTAGCTTGATGTCATGTTCTCATCAGTGCCTCATTGCTACATTTTTCTACCTCAGGTCTGTACAGGTTCACCTGAAAAAACACATGTAGTACTTAAAATATAAAGGGATATAATTGTAATAGCAAATGCAACTTACAAAAGGACACATAAAGAGGAAGTAGACAGATTTTGATGGGGGATAGGAGTCTGTTTCATTGGAAGCAGCCAAAGGTGAGAGCCTCCTTCCTTCAAAAGAGAGAGCAAAGAGGCTAGGCCAGGATACACATTGAAAGGAGGCATATAGGCACAAACAAAGGACTCTATTAAAAAAAAAATCCTACTTACCACCATTAATGTTATCAGGGCTTTTATGGCAGACTTCTTTCTGTTTGTGGTGTGTTTGGTGAATTTTTAACTGAGCAGGCTTTACACTTGGAGCAATGGAATAGACTGTAAACAACGGCTAAACCACTTGAGAATTCCAAAGGCCTGACTCAACTCCATCTCTCATTTGGCTGTTTCTCTGCACTCATCTCTTTGCTGAGCTTTCTCAAGGTGTGGTCCTGGGACCACCAGCATCTGATCGCTTGTGGTACTTGATCAGGCTGCGCATTCCTGGCTTCCACTGCAGACCAGCTGAATCAGAAACCACCAGGGGAAGAGTTTTGAAATCTTCATCTTTAACAAGCACCTTTCAGGTGATTCTCAGGCATATTAAAGTATGAGAACTGCTGATCTCCTCCCAAGTCAATACTGTCCCTTCCCTTAAGGTAGCAGTGGACTTTACATCTTTTTCCAGATCATGCCATGATGTGAATGGAAGGGAGAAAACCAAAATATGAAGGAAGACCTCTTTTCTCTTCTGAATACAGTGTCTTAATACTGTTTGTAGGAAGAACAGATAACCCACATACTCATTTCTTCCATGTGTCTCCTCTTTAGTGGGCTAGCCTATATCCGCTATATACAGCCACTGAAAAGCATATATATAATTATAACATATATTGTATATTATATATATGAACACACTGTGTATATACACACACACATATATACACAGAGCGCACGCACACACACACACACACACAGGTAGGAGTGGTGGTAGGATGTGTTAACTGGGTGACCAGGCCACATGCATTTGGTGTTCAGGATGGGTTAGGGCTGAGATTTCAGCGTTGAATGACTTCAAGGGTTTTTAAATGTGACTGATTGATGTGGAATCTTTTTTCACAAAGGAGTATATGATGTGTGTTAGGAGAGAGTTGAGTAGAAACACTGCTATGGGCTCTAAGGGGAAACAGTGTGATAGTTACTGAATGAACTCTGTAAAGATCTCTGTTTCCTAATGTGTGAAATGCAGCCTACCTGATGTAAGGGTACAATCTGACCAAGTCTTTTGGAGTGAGGGACATTTTGTTTTTCTGTTTCCTTTTTTCCTCATAGTGCTGTGGATCAAACTCAGGGTCTTGTGTATGCTAAGTGAGTGCTCCACCACTGAGCTATACTTTTAACCCTGAGATCATGCTTTAAGGCTTGTCACTAAGGAATTCTGGAGATCTCAACTAATCATGGAAACACTGAGTCTTGTTGTTTGACATTGGACACCTGTGATGGAAGTGAAAACAGCAACTTCATTGGTTTATTTAAGTCCAAAAAGGCGGTTGGTATGCATGGCTTCCATTGCATCACTCATAAAGAGAGTTTGTGGGGGACTTTGTGAGTCAGGTTCCCTGCATGAAGTGAGGGAGAGAGTGATAAGCATCTGAACTTGCTCTGTACTCTTGCCCTTAACCATCACAAGTTTGTGGGGGATTAATAAGCACAGTATGGAGATTTTGATACCACAGATGGCTAGGTCATGAAAATATGTTGAATTACTTTACTCAACTGTTACAGCAGATGAAGTATTAAATATATATGTATGCTATATGTACCATATATTATATATATTAAAGGACTTGAAGAAGCCCAAAGACATTTTTCTTTCTGTTTTGACAAGATATACGAACCCTACTGAGCCTAAAGCTACAGTCAACCCCAGAGCCTGACTGAGCTGTTTGAGGACTTGTGAGGTGAAGACGGGCTTATGGAAGCTGGTAGCTGCCCTCATTTCTCATTTCAGAGCTTACCCAAGATGTGAATTCAGGGAAGTTGCAAGTGTAGAAGAAAGACTCAGCTTTTCTGAAGGCCACTCTTGATTTATGTTCCTGTAGGTGCTTTCTTTTGTTTGGCATTGGTGTTTGAACTTTAAACCTCATGCTTGCTAGGTAGTCACTCTACCACTCGAGCCATTCTGCCAGCCCCTGTATGTACTTTTAGAATACAACCCTCTCTGCATTCTAGATCAAATTTAGGATTCTCTACCTATTTTGCAAGCTTGTGGGAAGAATTAAGTTGGACAGTGTTGGTAAAGCTGCCTCTACTTTGTGGTTCACAGTAAGTTCTTGGCAAAATGGGGTCCCCTCCCCCAATGGAAAAATAAAAGCACTAATGGAGGGAAGAAATTATCCGAAAGATGATAAAAACGCTGTTGCTGCGGCCTCAGAGGTTTTTCCTTTTACTAGCTTTTAGTGGACTGAAACCCCAAAGTGTCCTTTTACTTTTTAGCAGAATGTGCAGATGTGTAGGAATCCAATTTTCCTTGTTTACTGCTTCATCATTCTTTACCCGGTGGGTGATACCATTGAGCTGATTAACCCGTGAGTGTTATTGTCCTTGGAAGTGGGGATATATATAGTCACTAAGTGATAGAATCTCTGTCCACTGTGCCTATGACAGCGTAACCATAAGCAGAATCAGGTGTGATAGGTCTTTTTAGTCCTTGTAACCCCAGATTGTTTTTGTAAAGTCACCTGAAACCTCAGACATTTTGACAGATTTTCCATGGTATTTTCATCCACTTGTTCTCTCTATGGGTTTTCGCTTTTCTGTTTCTATGTGGAGTTAAAGCACCAGGTTACAGAAGTTTCATGGAATATGGACCTGAGCATCACCTGGATGCTGGGAAGCTGACCCCTGTATAGCATGGTGGTAAGAAGGAATGGGTAGACAGGTGCATGTTGATAGGAGCTAGGGAAGCAGTAGGAAATTTGTTGTGTTCCTTCGGGAAAAATGCTCCAGCTTTTGATCTTTTTACTTTAGCTCAGTTTCAACTTTTTGAGACGCACACCTTGACTAAAAGTAACCAATGATGCATCTTCATGGAACAGTTAACAGCTTTTGGGACAACCAAATTTAATTAACTAGATGTTTTCAAATTCCTTTTTCATTCTTTGGATGGTTTGAATGTGCTTTGATCTTTAATGATCTATGTACCTGAATTACACAGAAGAGAGATGTCTGTTCATCTTAAATATTTTCAGACCTTTATTTTCTTTGAGTGTGGGACATTTTGATCTCATGGAAAGATGGATTGATAAGAAACACATTGTACTCTGTATAAATGTATTTTCAGCAGCAGCCAGTAACATCACAAATTCAGGGTCAGAATAAAATCTTTATTGTGCACTAGACAAATGTTTGTGATGTTAGGAAGTGGGATAGATTACAGAGTTGGACTTGAAAGACAATTACTCAATTTTCTTTCTTATTTATTTATTTATTGGTGGGACTAGAGTTTGAACTCAGGGTTTAGCACTTGCAAAGCAGGCACTCCACTCCCTGAGCCAAACTTCCAGTCTGAAAGACAATTATTCAATAGAAATATATTTATATCAGTCTTTTCTGTTGTTTTTTGGTGGGATTGAGGTTTGAACTCAGGGCTTTGCTTTTGCAAAGAAGGTGTTCTGTTGAGCACACCTCTAGTCCATTTTGCTCTGGTTGTTTTGGAGATGGGATTTCCAGAACTATTTGCCCAGGCTGGCCTTGAACCATGATTCTCCCAATCTTAGCCTTCAAAGTAGTTAGGATTACAGGTATGAGCCACTGGTTCACTGCCATTTATACCAATCTTGAAGCAAGCTCTTTATGTAATTACCTGTATTTAAGTTTGCATATAATAGTCCTGACTTGTGAATGGCAGGAAACTCGCTGTTTTTTCATTTTGCTGGAAACTTCTCCCGTTCTCTTTATTTCTACAAGTTTGAAGGCAATATGAAAATGTAACCTATTACTTAGGAGTCATTGTGTAACCTATTACTTAGTAATGTAACCTATTACTTAGGAGTCAATGGTGGCCATTGATGTGGTGCTGCAGAGCTTGAGTGTGCGTTCCCAGACTCATATGTTGGAACACATCCACATTGTGGCAATGTTAAGAAGAAGTAGAACCTTTAAGAGGTGGGGTCTAGTGAAAGGTAATTTGATTATTCGGGGTGCTACCTTCAAAAGGAATTAATGCTGGTCTCTCAGAATGAACTTTTGTGAGAGTGAGTTGTTATAAAACAAACATGACTGGCCCCTTGGTTCTGACTTTTTGCCTCTCCATCGGATCTGTACATTTGCTTCTACCATTGTGGTGTCATTGCCATAAGGCCACCACCAAAGATAGAACACATATGGCTGCCTGATCCTTGAATTTAAGTTTTCATAACTGTGAGCTAAATAAACCTAATTTCTTTCCCATCACCAAATGTCAGGTATTTTGTTATAGCAACAGGAACCAGACTAAGGCAGTCACTTTGGACAAAGACCTTAATATTTGTGAGCTTCAGTGTTCTTACCTGTAAAGTGGATATGCTATCTGATGCACTGTTATGGGCTTGATGAGATAATTTTCTTAGAAATACCTTTGAAACTTTAAAGTTCTTTATATATGGAATTCTATAATTATGCCTACAAGATAGGGCAGCCTAGACTAAACAGAAGAACGTATATACTGTTTCTAAGTCCATCCATTTATTTCCCAAATAAATATTTACAAAGTACAGTCCTACCTCTAGGTACCCACCCCTCATTTTGGAGGCTCAATTTACCCATTTTATCACTGTATCTATTATTTTGGAACTTTATGACATTATGTAGCAGACTCACTGTTTTATAGAGTACATTGACAAACTGAAAATTAATGCTGTTCGGATGAGCCATGGTCAGTTAATAGAGGCAAATAAAACTTTCCTTTTTCCTCTTCTATTTTTCTGAGCACATATACTAAAATTCTATATGTAAGTGCAGATTTTTAGGACAAGTTGTAGATATAGAAATGTGGATTCATTTTATTTTCAAGATAGATGAGCCAATTTACAGATGTGTATTATTATTACAATTTGCATTTCCAGCTTGAGAACTTGTATAAGTCTTTGTTTATTCTGACCTTGCACCCATTATGTATGTGGAAATTGGGTTTTTTAGCAGTTTTGTTTGCATTTTTCATCATCATCTCACTCTGTGTTGGCTTAAGAAGGTGATTTGAGGCAATCACTTTTGTTGAGTTCACTTGATTACTCCATGGCATCCATGCCCACTTATTTCTCGTGTAAAAATTATTAACCCATCACATGTGACAAGTATTAGATGAGCATGCTGGCATTGAGAAATGCTCTCCCCTCTTATTTCTTTAGATGTATTTTGTTGTTTTTGTTCTGTGTGGCATCAAATTTACACTTGTCCTTTTCTCTTAGAGACGCATGTGGGAAGGAAAAGACAAGATCATAACATTGAGATTGAATGTGTTTCTCAATCCTCACATCGTTAACTGGTTTCTTTGATGCATTTGTGTTTGCTGTAAAATGTTAGGGGAGGAAGGAAGGCAACCAGCGATAATCAAAGGGGAAGAAAGATCAGGGTAGGACTCGGTGACATTTGAGGGTAAGTTTTGGAGCTGTTGCAAGAGTTATTGCCGCCTGTGACTGTTTGGCCTGGCTGCATGTCAGATCCATTAGCTTCAGAATAACAGAGCCTTTTAGAGAATGTACTCTTTTAGAAAACTCCTCATTAATTTAATTTATGGAAGGGGAGGGGAATTGTGCAAAGAACTGGAAGCGTGGGGTTTTAAACATGCTGGGAGTTGAGTATTTTTTTAAGTGCACAAAAGCTGGGAATACTGGATTATATGAAAGATTTTTTGAATCCTCAGCTCTGTCTCTTGTGGCCTCAAAGGCCTGTCCTGACTGAAATGGAATTACTTCCTTAGTGATAGGTTTTGGAGCTCAACCCCTAACATGAATCCTGGCCGGGAAATCTTCAATGCTAATTAAGCTTTGGCTTGTTTTGATTTTCTTCCAACCTTGTGGTTGAATAGCTTTGTGTATCTAGCTTTTTGCTGACAACTTTTCCCACAGTCAGGAAAATGTACATCTGTCGTATTGATTCTTACCTGATGGTAGTCTTTGGTTACCATTTTGCAGGAAGTGGCTGACTTGTATATAAGCCTCTCCTTCTCCCCAACAGCTGTCCCCATATTTCAGGAGTGGAAGGAACAAATTTATCACTCAGAGAAGAATGAGAAAAGACAGTGGTGTCATAGCTGGGTGTAGAAGTGCATGTACTACATGGCTGTAATCCCAGAACTTTGGAGGATGAGGCAGAAGGATCTTTAGTTTGAGGTCAACCTAGGCTACATAGCAAGACCTTGTCTCAAAAAAAAAAAAAAGTCGGTGTCTGGGTCCATGTAGCCATGAGAACATGCCAGGATTGGACATTCTTCTTCCTCTTAGTGCTCTTTTGTCCTGCTCTCTCCACTGCCAGGATAAAAGAGGTAGGGCAACATTGGATGGAAGGAGATAGAATTTCTTAAATAAATCATTCACACATATTTGTTGAGCTACCTACTATTATAATACACACACACACACACACACACACACACACACACACACACACACACACACACACACACACAATGATAACACAGAGGAAGGAGCCCAGTGTGTGTCCTGGGGAGGTCAAGGGAGATTGTATTGATGAAGCAGCGTTTTTGTGGAAAATTGCAATGTATATCTAAGTTTGTAAGGTTTTCAAGTTAAAGTAGGGTGTTTGTACAGAAGCAATATGTAAAATGGTACCAGGGAATGTCTTATTCATGGATATACAAGTAGTTCACTCTTTTTGTAAAAGTCATTTATTTAATACACATCATTGTTCATGTATTTTCTACCAGGTGCTGTGCTAGGCGCAAAGGTGAAGAAGGCAGATATCAGTAGAATTTTGTGATGGCTTGGAAGTAGGAGGAAGTCTCAAGGTGACTCCAAGGTATTTACCTGTATTAACTAGATAATTGGTGGTCCATTTGCTGAGTGAAGAGGGAAGTGAGGAACAGGTGTGGGAACGGTATGGGTGGTAGATTTGGTTAACCTTTTTGAGATATCTAAGGTAGATATTAGGTGGGTGGATGGATTTACAGCTTTGGGGTTCCAAGCAAAGGTCTGGGTGAGAGATACAGTTTGGAGGAACAGTCTACAGATGGTAATTAGAGCTAGGGATGAGATTGACCAGTGAAAGGACAGAGACTAAGAAAGGAAGAAGCCCTATGAGCCAGAGTCACAACCTTTCATGAACTTGCAAAGAATATGAAGAATAAGAAGTAAGAGAGCAGGCAAGAAAATTGAGTGTATCTGTCCTTATAAAAGGAGGGTTAAGGACAGATCAGCTGCAGCTAAAAAGACGGGAATGCCAAGTCTATCAGATGTAGAGACATGAAAGACTGTTGCCACTTAAATTAGAGCTGTTCATGTGGAATGACTGTGGGTGGATACTAGATTGGGAGATGAAGTTGTACAGTCTGGGGATATTTTGGAAGTTTGTGCAGTACTTTCTTTGGCCCCAGTGATGGGAGAGCACTACTGGCCTTCAGTGAGCATATAGCTCAGAAGCTGGGTACCCTGTGCTGCACAGGATGCACTCTCCACATGACAAAGTGTCCTGTGCCTTATTACAAAACTTTCCAGTTTTCCAAAAGACATATGCATAAGACTAAAATCAACACCTGTTCACAAGTGTCTAAGCTGGAATCTAACTTTGTTTTACATATAGGCACAATGTATTTGTTGTTAGATGTTGATACATCCTGAATTTCCAAGGAATAAAACTGCTTTGTAAATTGAATGATGATTGTACATTGTTTTAGGTGGACTTTTACTATAATAGTACGTACAATTTAGAAAAATCATGTCATCAGTAGCCACACAGCTGAGTTATCAGGTCAATACACATGATGCTCTGTATGAATGCAAGCATATGACTACTTCATTATGTCTTCTGTACTTTTGCAGAAATATGTAAAAATGACAAGCAAATTATTTCATATCCTCCCTCTGTCCCTTTTTTCCTTCCTTCCTTCCTTAATGTAATGGGGCTTTGAATTCAGGACCTTTTGTTTTCTAGGCAGGGACTCTACCACTTGAGCCATGCCCCCAGCTCTTTTGGCTGTAGTTATTTTTCAGGTAGGGTCTTGTGTTTTTGTCCAGGCTAGCCTCAGACTATGATCCTTTTACCTATGCCTCCCACAAAGCTGGGATCACACATGTTTATCACCATCCCCAACTTATTGGTTAGTGCTAACTTTTTGCCCGGGCTGACTTCAAACCTCTATCTTCCTATTTCCAGCTCCCTAGTATTGTAGGCATGAGATACCATGCCTAGCTCTTCTCTGTTATACTTAGGATATTACATTGGTTTACTTTCATAAATTATTTGCAAGTGTGTTAAATGCTACTAATGACTTCTTTCAAGACAGAAAGTATGGAGGCCCATGAATAGGTTTGGGGACTAAAAATAATACTCTGATGGCTTGGAATGTTGAGGAAGGAGGATCAAGAGTTTTGAGGCCAACCTGGGCTGCACAGATCCTGTCTCAAACTCAAAAAACAACTCCCCCACCCCAATACTAATGGGACTCAAGTTTGAAGAAGCTTGAGACTGATGGCCACTAGTCAGTTAGATTTCTATGATAATGCTCTACATGAAACTTTTTTATTTTTATTTTTTCTTGAGAGCAAGTAAAGCAGGAGAGTTTATTTAGACAGGAAAGTAGCAAAGAGCAGAGCTCCAGAGTTGGGAGGCGTCCCAACTCTGGGAAGGGACTCTACATGTAGGGTGCCCTCTACGTGAAAAATTTTGATATAACATAGCAGTAGTAGACATCAGAGAGAGGAATAATTAAAAGGTAAGATGATACAATGTCACAATTGCATTTGGGGAATAAAAGAGGATAAGCAGGTTTCTGGCTGGTAGATGGTGGTATAATTGATCGGGGTAAGGAAATCAGGGAGATGAGTGGCTAGGCTGTGGGTTGTGGTTTGGGCATGCTGATATTTAGTTTCATATCATACCTATTTTTAAGTGGAAATTTAGGTATGTATAGATGTTCCTGACTTGTGATAGGGTTGCATCCCATTAAACTTACTGTCAATTAAAAATATTCCAAGTCAAAAATGCATTTAATACACCTCACCTCCTGTGTATCATGGCTGGAAACATAGCACAGTGTTGGCTGTTTCCCCTTGTGATTGTGTGGCTGTCCTGGAGCTGTGACTCATTGCTGCTGCCCACAATGCAAGAAAAGATCTATAGCTAGGAAAAGATCACTTCAAAATTGGAAGTACATTTCCTGTTGGGTTTTTATCAATTGCTTTGCAACATCATAAAGTCAAATAATCATATCAATTATTGTAAATCAGGGACTATCTACATATGTGGTAGAGTTTAAGAGAATAGTCTCTGAGAGATAAAACTTTGGGAGTCATTCATAAATAGGTGGTAATTGAATCCATTTACATGGTAGAGATTGGTCCCCAGGGGATTTTAGAATAATATATATATATATATATACACACACACACACACACACACATTCACACATATACATATATAAGGTGTATGTGTATACACATATATATGTGGTATATGTGTGTATACATGCATATAAACATGCAGGATTGCTTTTCTTTCTGTTTCTAAGCAATTTAACTCTCAGAATGTTGAGGACTCATTTTAGTTTTTCATATTGGAAGACAGAATGTCTTGGAAAAAAAAATCAGATAAAGGGAAGGCAGTTACATAGATTTGCTGAATCAGCTTAATTGGGGAGTGGTGTGGGAAACCCATATAACGTACCTCTTATTTTGCTGCTCATTCCAGCCTTGGGACCAGGGATGTTCCTGAAAGAGACTAGTGATATGGTTTATGTATGGCAAAGGAGGTTATAATGGAAACAGCTGCGAGTTTACAAAATGAGGGCAGTTTATAGAAATTGAATCTGTGAGATCTATTGATCACAAAGACCCTAAGCCAGTTGGGTTTTCTTGCCCTTGACTTTCTTTCTCTGTTAAGAATACACATGTCCTAGCCTTTGAAATGATTATGATTGGGTGGGGGCATCTTCAATAAGGAGAGTTTGGCACTGTCATCTAATAATCATTTCTTATGCAGTTCTTTCCTTTTCACTCATTCACCTTTGAACTTAGAAATGATACATAGAATTAAACAGATTCTCTTTGTTTAGCCATTGACTTCTGCTTCCTCTTTTTTCTCTCTGTGATTATGAGAAGCAACAGAATGAAGTTTTTTCTTACATGAACTCTTCATATTTCTCTTCTTTCTCTGATAATTTAGTAACAAATTGGGCAAGTGCTTTTTAAGATATGTTTCTCAGTCTACACTAAAAGCCTTTTGTTCGAGGTGTACGATTCCAGCCTTCATGGATTTTACTGTTGGTGAGTTTTGCTTTTATGGTTTAAAATCCTGAAGTTCTAGGCTCTGGGGACTGACTTCATAGGGGAGGGTCAGAGTATTTAAAAGCATTTTTGCAGCACCAGCTGTGGCTAATGTGTCAGTATTTCCATCATTGGAATTCCCAACATTCGAAGGTTTATAACGGGACTGTTGAGTTTCACCACAAACTGAAGCTTGGTATGCAAGAGTTGAGCCTGAAGCAAACTTTTTCATTTAAAAAAAATGTAGTTTCTCTATAAAGCCACTAATAAAGAAGCAAAGCTAGTGATTATTGTTGTTACAGTACCCAAACCTCTTGGTTTACTTAATACTGCAGGGACATTAGGCTGTAATATAAACCAATCACTCCAGGAGTTTGGGAAAAAATAGTATGAATGTGAGTGATATTTAATTTTGAAGGGTGTCTGTTTAAACATAAGGAAACATTTTGTTCTCAATTTTAGGATATTTTTCAATGCTTGTTTTCCTATATGTCCTGTGTGTAAACAAAAATGTTTGGGCCCATGATAATGAACTCCTTAAGAATATTCAAATGCTTAGAACTTAAAGCATGTCCCTTTCCTCCAACCCCCAAGCACGTAAAATAATGTGCATATCCATGAGGGTGCAA
The DNA here is from genome assembly GCF_047511655.1 of Castor canadensis. Taxonomy (NCBI): domain Eukaryota; kingdom Metazoa; phylum Chordata; class Mammalia; order Rodentia; family Castoridae; genus Castor; species Castor canadensis. The sequence continues at coordinate 34,244,426 of NC_133393.1, read as the reverse complement.
TGTATTACAGTGTCTGCCCTAGAGTGGCTACTATCCTGATTTAATATTGTGCTTTCATTCCCATGTAAAGCTGATCCTGAATGATCACTATGGGTAGAACAGGTAACTAGAGACTTTTTTTTTTTCTTACACTAATTATGGTAGATTTCTGTGGATACATCCTCATACTCTGACTTCATCCTCTTTTGTGATTAGTGGGAAGCATATGCAAGGTGCTAATCTGAGTTAAGCACAAAAATCTATGGCCCTGAAACAGAAACAGCATGATTCACATATGGATGAACCCATGACTCTGGCTTCTTTAGCACTCTGCGTTTAAATCACCAAAATTACTTTAGCCCATGGGTTAATGGAATGAAAACTGAAGATAACCTTGTGAGGGTCAATTCTGCAGTCTCCCAGAGATATGCCTTCTGTTCTTCTTTGTCTTATAACCTTCCTCTCATCATCTTCACATCTCTTCTGGGTGTATTTTCTTCTTTCCCCTCTTCATTACTCCAAATGATTCAGACTCAGTAACTAGTTACAGAGATCCTACTAAATACTAGGTGACTACTTCAGCTTTCACATGCATGCACTGCAAGATTTGAGTTGGATGCCCTCTAATGTATGGATTTGAGTCCATGTATCACTTATTTTTTAAATGATATATACAGATTGAGTATTGCTAATTTGAAAATCTAAGATCTGAAATATTTCAAGATTCAGACTTTTTTAAGCACCAATATAATGCTGCAGGTAAGAAAAATCCCACACTATTAAGCTTTGCTTCATATTTAAAATTACTAAAAATTTTGTATAAAATAATCTTTAGGCTATGAGTATAAGGTATGCATGAAACATAAATGTATTTAGTGTTTAGACTTGAGTCCCCTCCCCAAGGTATCTCATTATGTATATGCAAGCATCTCAAAATTTGAGACCTTCTTGGTTCCAAGCATTTTGGATAAGGATATATATCATACATATGCAGGCATACTTATGTTTGTCTATTTATAATCTGACTGTAGATGTGTCTGCAATTAAATAACATAACTGTGTTATGTGGTTCGGGTTGCAAGGGTGCTAAAACTAATGAATTAGAAAAAGTTGCTCCTTCTAGCTCTAGGGAAGTTTGGCAAGCAGGTGAAGGCTATCTGTGTGTCCTCACTCATCCCCTTGGTACAGCATGATTATGTAGGAGACATCTTGCATGGTGTATGAGATAACCCTGAACATGTCATTGATTGATATCAATCAATTTTTAATGTGGGAGGTTTTTCTCCATTATTCAAAATATGACCGGAGTTTTAAGTATCACAAATATTCAAGGAGGGTGTTAGTTTGTTTTCCATTGCTGTGAAAAAAATATTGAAATAATCAGCTTATAAGGAGGAAAGATTTATTTTGGCTCACAGTTTCAGTCTACTTAGCCCCACTGCTTTGGCCTGCAGCAAGGCAGAACATCATGATGGGAGTATATGGTGGAACAAAGCTGCTCACCTCTTGGCAGCCTAGAAGAGAGGGAGAGGAAGGGGCACCCTCCCCCCCCATGACTGACCTCTTTTCTCCTGCTAGGCCTCACCTCCTCAAGTTTCCACCAGCTCCCAATAGCATCATCAACTAGAGACCCATGTCTTCAACACATGAACGTTTGGGGGATGTTTAATACCTAACCCAAAAGAAGGGATAATAAAGCATGATTAATATAATGCATATATATGTGTATATATATTTGAAGATATATTTGAATTTTGAGAATATTAAAATAGGCAAATGGTCTGAGGAATTACTTTTGCAGATATCTGACTGTTTCTATTACAGTGTGATGATTTGCAGGCAAAGACTGGTCAGGCCTCTGAGTGTGGTGTTTCCCTCTAGAAGACAAATTTCAAGTATTGACGTCTTGTTTTGTACTGAACAGTTCAGTTGTATGAATGCTATGATTAGGCCTTTTCTATTTCTGAAGTGCGATGGTTGTTGGGATTATATGCCTGAATGAGTATTTTATGTTTTTATGAAACTCTCATCCTAGTTTTCTTTCCAAATTTATTGACTTAACTATAATTAAAGGTGAGAACTACAGCCTAGTCAATAGGATTTCTTGGGATATTGAACTCATGGACCCTTGCAAGTACTTTAAGAAATGAATGCCAGGACCCCCTCTCCCACACTCACATGCAGAGAAGAGAGAGAGAGAGAGAGAGAGAGAGAGAGAGAGAGAGAGAGAGAGAGAGAATGAGCTGATTAACTTACCTTTACCATGCCTAATGGTTTTGCATGTTTGTTTTTATTGCTATCTTGAGTTATGATTGACACATAAAAATCTGTATTTAATAGAATACATAGTGTACAGCTTGATAAATTAGGAGAAACCATAGACCTGTGAAACTACCTGCATAATCTAGGCCTCAAACTTTTCCATCATCTCCAAGTTTCTTCCTACGCCTTTATTTTAAACTCCTTAAATGTACTTTTCTTTTGTGACAGGAACATTTAATCTAAAATCTATCCACTTAGCAACAATTTAAGTATACACCCACAGAATTGTTAACTATAGGCCCTATTTTTCTAGAACTTACTCATCTTGCATAAAGAATAAAACCTTGAGCTGGGCGCCAGTGGCTCACACCTGTAATCCTAGCTACTCAGGAAGCAGAGATCAGGAAGATCATGGTTTGAAGCCAGCTTGGGCAAATAGTTCATGAGACTATCTTGAAAAATCCATCACACAAAAAAAGGGCTGGTAGAGTGGCTCAAGGCTGAGTTCAAGCCCTAGTATTGCAAAAAAAAAAAAAAAAAAAAAAAAAAAAGAAAGAATAAAACCTTGTACCCTTTGACTGACTCCTCTTCATTTCTCCTCTCCCCTATTACACCACTATTCTGGTAACCACTATTCTACTCTGTTGTTCCATGACTTTGACTATTTTAGCTTCCTCATTAAAGTGGGATCATGTAGCGTTTGTCTTGTGCCTGGCTTATTTTACCGAGCATAAGGTCCTCTGGGTCCATCCATGTTGTTGCAAATGGCAGGATTTCCTTCTGTTTTTCGAGTCTGTATAACATTTTCTTCATGCTCATTTATTTTCTTTCTCCTGTGTATGAAAAACATTACCCATTATGGTGATATAACTGTGTACTCCTTTAATCTTAGCTGTATTGATGTTATAAACATTCTCTGCTGATACAGATTGTTAACTGGGAATATAAGAGAGAGAATATTAAATATGAATCTGCTACTCCCATTAAAAGACCTTGTTTTTACATGGAAACCAGATCATAATTGAATGAGATGCAAACCATTTGATGAAGTGTTTATAATAACTTAGGTCATTATAAACAGAATGAACAACTTGAGTATCTCAGAGCGTATTGTTTCAGAATAAGAAGTTAACTCTCAACTTCTGTGTCTTTTCCTTTGAAAATGATAGGGTACTTCCTCAGCTCTGTGATTCGCTTCCTGTTTGGGGGGACAGGATGTTGAATGAACAGTGAAGCTGGTGCAAGTCTACTCTACTAGCTTTGCAAGTGGATGAAGTTACCATTGTTTATCGAAGGGGCAAGGATACAGTTGCCTCTGGTCAAACTAGAGGAAACTGCTTAGAAACAGAAGACCACGGTTTAGTGGTTTTTTTTTTTTTAATCAGTGACCTTGGATTTACTCTGTTCTTAAAATTTTGTCTTTAATTTGTCTTCTTTATATGTAAGGACAGCTAGGAACTGACTATGTGTTGTTTATAAGTGGAGGAAATCATAGCAATTTAAATGTGTATCTCCTTTATTCCCTCCCCACCAAAATCACCACAGTATCCCAAAGGGAGTCTTTTAAGTGAGATTTAAAAAATTTATTTTCTAAAATTTCAACCTTTCTTCAATTCTGTTGTATAATGAAAATAATATGCCAAGTTGAGTACACCATTGATTTGTACCCAACCAAATTCTTTTCCTAATGGTTGGGGCTACCGGTAATTTAACTTGGGTGCTGGAGGGAGAGCAGGAAAAGAAAGATAGTTATGGTTCGTGGTGGTGTTCTCATATTTTGGGAGTGGCCCTTCCATATGTATTTTTTCCTTTCCTAATTTTCCCTTATGAATTTCCTTCATGAATTTCAGACATGGTGCTTCTACTTTCCTCATAAGAGAATACATAGCAAAAAACCCCATAAAGATGGATTGATTTAAGTGAAGATATAAAAACTTAGCAAGATAAAGAAGAATAAGAAAGATACTATGTAAGATAGCTTATATACCATCTACTTGGTAGTATCAAGGAAAGAGAATTGATAATAACTACAGCCAAGGAGGCAGATGCTGTGATTCATAAACAGAGATAATGAGGGCTTTCTCAACTTTTCATAAATAGTATAATTTTAGCTTTGATTTACCTATGTCTACTGGATCCAATCACTAGGCACCTATTTGTCTAAGAACTTTAGGACTTGGATATAGTAAGTGCCTAGCCTCTGGAATCAGAACTGGAGTCCAAATTCTACCCACTATTTTTGACTTGTATGAGTATATGTGGTGTGAATATGTATGTTAAATGAGAGCTAGAGATTCTAAGAAATATAAGCAACAGCCCTATCTGTGAAGATCTGGGAGATGTGTTATGAGCTTGGAACACTGAGGGGGGGGGTGATTATAGGGGTGATTATAATGAGGCAAATAGATTTTTTTTGATTTATGGTGTTATACTCAGTGGATCCCACACCTGGCCATATCTGGTCACACCTTTGCTTGCACATATATGATGTCATTGGCAAAATCAAGGCCTTTGGATGCTTACCAGCACTTACACTATGAGCTGAGGCTAATTCTGTCACAATGAGTAGCTGTGTGTGGATAACTTATCTATGACAATTAAAACACAAAATCCATGATTGGCTTTTTCCTGTTGCCAGCCGACCACTGTCTGCAGTTGTTAGTTGGCTCTAACTGAGGGAATATAAAATTTAAAATCATTCTAAACTAAACTTAATTAGGGAGGGAAATTCGTAGCCAACTTACCACCCCCATATAATGCAACTAAAAGTAAATGTAAATGATTTTTGGAGGATCCAAATTAGTTTTCCCTTCTGCCAGCTAACATGGAGCACCAAGATTAGAGAGTAATAACAGGGCTCTCTAATAGGTAGGTTTGGAAAGGGTTCCGTTTGCATTAGGAGAGAGCATTGGGAAGAATGCCCTTCAGAAACATTTGCCTACATATTTATTTTTGGATTTATGATACCAGCTTACTGCATTTTAATTTGTTCCTTTTTGTTGAGTGCTCAGATTTTCATGTCTGCCTTCTTATTTTGATGTGAATTACTGTGATGTGAATTTTTATAATTTTTAAAATGACAAGCACCCATTGTTTAGCTTATGTGGCAAAAGGAACCCTTCCCTCTTTGACTTTTGTTAAACTAAGGCAATTTTTTTTGATGGTACTGGAGATTGAACCAAGGGCTTCTTCACATATGCTAACAAGTGCTCTTCCACTTGTGCCACACCCCTATCCCCAAATAATGCATCTTTAAAAAAAGCCAACAACCCTGTCTTTGCCTAGTCCCAGATGACATAAGGATTTAGAGGTTGTAGGTCACATTCTTTTCTTTGCCTCAAGAACAATTGTCTCTTTCTTATATGATGATCACCATATAGGGCCTCTGCAGGTAGAAGAGTGTATATGGGCTGCATATGAAATAAGTAAGTTGGAAGATGTAGCAGGAGAATCTTTAGGCTTTGGCCAAGATGGATGGATGTAAGAGAAATGAGTTTATCCTAATTAATCATATAGAGCCCACAAATAGTGAGGATCCTAATTCCTCTTCCACTTCCCCCCTTTGAATCTTCTTACCAGTTTACTTTTGAACCAAATTAATTGTGAAAAGGGACAGGCTACCTTAATTTTATTCAGATTTTTTTTTGGCATCTGGGTAAGTATGGGGTGGAGAGGAGCCTAGTCAGTGGCAAAGCAAATAGAGACATTGTATTTGCTTTGAGCAACATGGTTAAGTCTGTAGGAAAGGCACAACTCAAAATCTGTCACTCTGGCTCCAGGCCAGCATGCCAAATTCTGTCATCTTTGTAGGATGGCCAAGCATTTTTATTATGTTATAATTCTGATTTTTTTTTTTTTTTTTTGGAATTTGAGCTAAAGATCCTGATATGACATCAGATCGATAGGGGTGTAGGGGAAAAAAGGGCTTTATTCGTCTCTAGATGAGGCTTGGAGAGTCTTGTGAGAGCAGGAAATGAGGGGCTGTCATCTGGGGCAGGAACTGTTTGTGAATGCCACAAAGACCTCCCTTGTGCTCCTAGAATTTGAAATCCATCATCAATTTCTGTTCACACAGATTGTTGATTTTAGACAGAAAACAAATTTGACAGAAGATGCTATGGCTATTTCTCCCAACAGCTGAGTCATTATCATCCAGTTGCCATCATTGATGGGAGGGTTTCACCCCTTTGCTCTGTTCCTGAGCCCTATGGTGACTTTTGGCTGCCATGAGTCTAGGAGAGCAGGAGACAAAGGTCTTGAACTGTCTCTGCACTTGACTAGAATTAACTAGGGCAGAGTTAACTTTTCTCACTCCTTTCTTCAAAACTCCTTGAGAGATTAGGAAGAAGGGGGAGTAGATAATTAAGAAGACAAATGGTGGGGAGGGAGAAGCAATTGCATCTGTTTCTTGAGTACAGTAGCCATGACCCTTCCTTTTGCACTGTCTTTCTTCCCTTCCAAGGCTCCTGAAGGCTTTGCAGATGATGCCTTGGCTGTGGACTGTGTGGCAGCTCCAAGGGCCTTCTGCAGCCTTGCAGGAAACACTGGTACAGGGCCCAGTTGTTCTCCCAGCTTTCCACTTATTGTTCAGGATTGGTAGAAATCAGCCTGGAAAGAGGAGGAAGAGTGGCTGAGAGGGTTTGGTTTTTTTGCAGTTTGGCTACTGAATGAAAGCAGGCACTTTATTTAGAAGTGAGTAGGGAGGGAAACGCAGCTTAGGGTTGACACCCTTTTGGTGCTTATCCATAAATATGAAATGGTGTTAGAACACCAGACACCAGAGAGCTTTTTGATTGGCTGTTGGTGATGTCATCTTGTCATTAATACTGTGCTCAGAAAATAAACTGATCTTCCTGTTTTCTTTCTTTCCTTTTTTTTTTTTTCCTATTTTTTAAGCTGAAATGTATGAAATCCATTTTGCAATCTAAAAGGAGACATTTCAGTTAGGACATTTTGAAAGAATTATTATATTTCTCATGTGTTCATAGTCATTTTGGCCTTCACTGGAGCACTGCAGTAACCACCCACAAGCTTCCAGTCTGTCTTGTCTTATTGCTTAAAAGGAAGGCAGATGCTTTTCAACACCTGGGCATTTATCCACATTAAGTGCTAATGCAGGAGATGGGCCTTTCTTCCTGTCAGCCTTTAAACATCCTAGTGTGCTTGGAGCCAAGTTTGGTGCTTTTGGGGTGGTGAGGGATAGGGGTGGACAATGGCAAGTGCTTTCCCTATTATTTTCTTAAATTCTAACGTTGTTTTTCTACCTCTGACAATTCTGCAGTCAAATCTAAATGATCAGCCTTTGTGCTTATCATGTGCTCATCTGATCTGTTAACCTCCTGAATGTGTGTGTCAGTAGGAGAACACACTTGTGGCATGTCCAAGCTGTGTGCATAAAAAAAACCCAATAGCATTATTGCTGCAGAGTGAAATCCTCAGGAGGAAAGGTGGTGCCTGCAGCTCTGACCCTTGCATTGATTTTTGACGCCTGGAGGCCTGGGACGGTTTGACAATCCACCATCCCTACTGGTTCACGCTGACCTAAGGAGGAATACTGTTTTGATTAACCATTGGGAGGAATTTTGTATAGCTACAACTTCCTATGTTTTCTTTAAAATTAAATATGCTGCTATCCTTTAAAAGGAAAGCCATGATTCTTTATCTTAAAAGGTTTGCCTAGAATAAGTAGCTTTACCCTTTCTTGGGCTATTTAACTTTGCTTATACATAGCCATAATAATGTACACCTTTATATGCCTATGGCTGTTGGTAGAATTTCTTACTATCACTTACGAATGTTAGGTCTTTTTCCTCTTCCCCAAGCTCTTATGAGTTTAGTCCAACCCTCTGGTGACATGACTTCTAGGGTTATTTTCTACATGCTGTGAACACATAGGGATTAGCAAAATGTCTCGCAAGGTGCAGCTGATTTCTGCCATACAAGTGTTTCTCCTGTTACAGGGAGCAGCCACATTCCTTTTCGAGTTTCCCCTCATTTTCGCAAGGTTAGAAAACATAGATTTAGTAACCTTTGGGGTTAAAGGGAAGAGAGAGGGACAATGGGTCCCATTCATTCTTATGAGCTCTAATGAGTCAGAGAGAGACTCTTTTTCCAGGTTAGCACTCTGACTCTGGCAGGCTTTAATTATCTGTGAGCTGAAACAAGAAGTGATATAAACATGCAAAAGCATTTCAGGAACAGGTTTTTGAAGATGAATCACTGAAGTCCCTTCAGCCCTTTTGCAAGGGGCTCCAGCTCCCTCTGCTTAACTGCCACTTGATCACGTGACAGCTGTTTGCAGACCAAAGGAAAGAAACAATCATTCACTAGCAGGAAACCTAATCCTGGGCAGGTGCAGTTTGAGCCAAGATTTTTGCCTGAAGGTCAAAATGACTGCAAAGACCTAAGCATTTGCAGATGGTCTGAGGGAGGAGCAAGATTGAACACCCCTGCTTCTATCTGCAGCCCCCAGATTGTCCTTCCTGAGGCGAGTGCTACCACTTCTCCACACATTGCTGAACTTTTGAACCCAAGTACAGTACAGTAGTTAGGATGTTGTTTATAGGCTTCTGATAAAGCAGTAGCAGATTTTAAGGAAACAGTAGACAAATCCATTTTCCTTTTCCTCCAGTGATGTTAGCGATCTAATTAGAAATCAGTGTTTTAGCAACTTCCTCTCCATGTGCTTTGGGTCCTTTTTTTTCTAAAAGATGCTTATGGACAGGAACAAAAGCCGGATGTCACACTAGGCTTTCTGATCAAGTGCCCCGTGTTAGATATGTCTGGAGTTTACAGAACACACTTTCCTCTGCTCAAACCAGACAAAATCCTGCTGGGTGTCAGGACTTCTTCTTTTCTTTGTCAAGGTGTATTTTCGCTGTCTTAAAGTGTTCCTCTGCCATTTTGTTTTATATCCATTATTAATGGCTACGTTTTCTATTTATATTGCTTGGAACTAATTGAGATTCCAGGTGCACAAATATGCCACACTCAGAAGCTTGGATACTATAATAGTACTTTTATAAGAGGTGACTAGCAATCACCCTTTCTGGGAGAATAAAAAAACAAAACAAAAGCCTAAAAAGTCAAACAGAAAGCATTAACATAAGAGTTTGGAGAGAGAAGATAAGAGTCTAGCATTTGCTCGGATACAACCTAATTTGTTGAAAAGCAAGTATAGAATGTTGGCTAAGCGAATCCAGTTCTCTGAATAGTGCTCTCATTTCTTGTGGCTTGGAGACTGAAACTTAGAAATCCATAATTATACAGTATAGATGAGCTTTCCTCTATATTTAGTACATAATCTCCACACTCAGGGGCTACATATGGCCATGGGCACCCACATAAGAGCTAAAAATGTAAGTTACCTCCCACTTTGTCCTGAATTGGAATCATACATAATGACTCTATACTTTAAAAATCTTCCTTTGAGGAAAGAGTTCAAGATCAAGTTGCTTTTCTATGGAGATGAGTATCCCTTAGCTCTTGGTAGAAGCTAAATAAATTCTTGTCATTGAAATAAAACAAATGAACAATGAAATTTCAAGAAGCCACACCTCTTTTTTTTTTTCTAATTTTAATTTTTTTTCCTTTTTCTTTTATTATTCATATGTGCATACAAGGCTTGGTTCATTTCTACCCCCGCCCCCACCCCCTCCCTTACCACCCAGTCCGCCCCCTCCCTCTCCCCCCCCAATACCCAGCAGAAACTATTTTGCCCTTATTTCTAATTTTGTTGTAGCGAGAGTATAAGCAATAATAGAAAGGAACAAGGGTTTTTGCTGGTTGAGATAAGGATAGCTATACAGGGCATTGACTCACATTGATTTCCTGTGCGTGGGTGTTACCTTCTAGGTTAATTCTTCTTGAACTAACCTTTTCTCTAGTTCCTGTTCTCCTTTTCCTATTGGCCTCAGTTGCTTTAAGGTATCTGCGTTAGTTTCTCTGCGTTGAGGGCAACAAATGCTAGCTAATTTTTTAGGTGTCTTACCTATCCTCACCCCTCCCTTGTGTGATATCGCTTTTATCATGTGCTCAAAGTCCAATCCCCTTGTTGTGTTTGCCCTTGATCTAATGTCCGCATATGAGGGAGAACATATGACTTTTGGTCTTTTGGGCCAGGCTAACCTCACTCAGAATGATATTCTCCAATTCCATCCATTTACCAGCAAATGATAACATTTCATTCTTCTTCATGGCTGCATAGAATTCCATTGTGTATAGATACCACATTTTCTTAATCCATTTGTCAGTGGTGGGGCATCTTGGCTGTTTCCATAACTTGGCTATTGTGAATAGTGCAGCAATAAACATGGGTGTGCAGGTGCCACACCTCTTAATACATAATCAGAAAATAACCTGGGGAGCCAGGAAGCTCAGGATTTACCTTAGAATAAATGCCTATCACAAAATAGGCACAGACTATCTAAAGGCATCAGTTGATGGGCTCCGTGTTGTCAAAACTAGTTCAAATGGATCATATAGAAAGTGGCTTCCAAACCTGATCAGTCATTTGAACAATCTTGTGAGTTCTTTAAAAACACAAATAAAAACAATGCCCTTTTCCTGACATTACTTGCAGAATCTCTGATGCAGCCAGGAAATCATTGCCTTGGTCCATAGATCAGAAATACTGGGGATGAGAAAGCGAGACGAATCTGAGGATGGAGAAGGTGATTCACTGAGAGCATAAACTGAGGAGGCAGCAAGACTTTGCCTGCCCAGAGCAAAGGAATTATGCCGTTTTAGTGGTTTGTTTTTAATTGATGCAACCAACATTTATTGGGCCCAATGCATTGCATCACCTATTGTGATAGAAGTGTATAAAGCAAGACTCACTTCTTCTGACATAGAATAGAATTACAGTGGTACTTGTTCAGTGTGTTGTGGACCTCTGAGTACAAGTCCTGTAGGAACTTGAACTATGGCTAACCGATGGGTTTGAAGATGCCATCAAGAGAGGTGATATTGAAAATGGTATACTGCAAGGGAACAGGGTTTTCCCAGGAGTAGGAAGGTCACAGGGGAGATTGGGAAGATGAAACAGCACAAAGATCATGTGCAGAAGTTAGAAAAAGCGGTGTTCTCTGAGAATGACATAGAAAGTGAAGAGTACCTGGAGGCCAGAGCTATGATTTTTCAGTACCTTTGTTTGGTAGCCTACATTTCATAGTATACCCAACACTTTTGTCCTAGGATGAGACACTTTTAGGTCTGTTAGGTCTATACACCTTGAGTGTATAGAAGTTGAGAGAAGGTTGCCCTCAGGCAGCAGGAACTGTGGACAGGGAGGTGTGGCTTTTGTCTCCAACAAAACTTAAGCCCTCTGAAGGGGGCAACTTAACTTCTAAAGGTAATCTTCAGCATCTGTAGCATGCAGTAGGCACTAATAACTACTCTGTGGTTAATTAAAAGATGTTTAATATATGCCTCATTAAGCAGAATAATCAGTTTCTATGAGAATGCTTGTATGCCTTATTTCTTTCCTTTTAATAAAAACAAAAATGAATTAGGGGGATAAAAATAATTAAGAGCAATCTATTAGCTCCCTCTTCATTTTTCCCACTTGATAATTCTTTCCTTTTTTTTTTCTTTTTTACCCATATGTATATGTCACACTTTCTGCCTTGACCCCAGCCTCCTGTGATAACATCAAAGCTGTTAACTGTTAGCACAGCTCACAGAACCAAGCCAGTTTAGAACTAGCCAGTCTGCCTTCATACAGGATGTAGGAATTGATGGATTTAAAGACTTGTGATCCTTGCCCACTCCATCCTGAACACTGTGAAGCCCTAACAGACTTCTTAAGATGTAAAATGGCTTCTATCCAGAGAGTAGATGTGCTGTTTCTAAAGAGCTTTCTTTGTGCTTATTTTTATTGCTGATTTGTTTGCATCTCTGCAGAATATTCATGAGGTAAAAAAAGAAATCTCCCTCCTCCCTTAAGGATGCCAAATCCAGGTGGGAAGTAATGATCTTGACGAATTCTCACACTTGTCAGTGTGAAATGTTCAAGAAAAACAAATTAAAGAGAAGGGATGGATTTGTTTATATGCTATCATTCAGTAATTCAAAGCAGCAGACATTTCTTTCATACTATACTTTTGAAGTTAAGGATTAGATCTGAGTAACAGACAACCCTCCAACATGAAACATTTTCCAGCTTAAGGGACCTAATTTTTAAAAAATATATTTCATTGTTTTTTAGTTTGCCTTTGTCTTTGATCACCTGTTCTTATGACACAAACTGGCCATGTTATTGCTTTTGTCTTCCCCCTAAGCCTGTGTTGTATCATGGAGTTATTTCTCCCCTTTTCTTCTTTTTCTTACTAATTTTGTTGATTGCAAATGAACTATTTATCTAGACCTAGATAATGGACATATACAGTCAGTTATAAATCTACTTTTCTTATAATAAAACCCATTAATATCTAATGTTGGGCTAAAATTTATCTTTTCTTGGCAAACATTTCTCAATGATGTAAATTAACAGCTAAGTAATATTATTTGAGTGTTGCTGGTGGTGGGATGTTTAAAATCCTGGGTGTAAACTGTTTTATGTGTCCTAAGGACATCAGAAGTCTCCATTTCCATGGTAGCACTTGATATATATACGATTCTTCTTTGGTGTTCATTAAAGTATGTACCTTAGGGCTCTTCTGACAATTTGCTAGCTTCCCATAGGTTTGAGGTAATAAAATTGCTTTGCTCTATAATTCAGTATGTTCTCTAATTCAGATGGGCTTCCTCTCTACTCTTTTCCCTGCCAGGTAATGAGAGGTGTTTCTTTTTTTTTTAAATACCTGTGAGCATGTAAAGGTAGTCCAGCCACGTTGGGAAGAGAAAATGTAGGTTAATTTGGAAAGTGGCTGATTGTTTTTGTGACTTGAACTTTCAATGCTACATGCTCCCTTTCTTCTTTGTTCCTGTAGCTCATTTCTATCCCTATATCTCCAGAAAAGGAAAACTAAAGTAAAAGTTATCACCATCTCAATAGGCAGCTTTCAAAAAATAGGGACAAAAAGTTTGAAAACAAGTCCAAACAGTAAAAGCAACCCATGTCCATTGGTGGATGAGATAAAGAAAACATGACCTACACACAATGGAATATTATTTAACCTTAAAACGGAAGTTCTGTCACATGCTACAGCTTGGATGAACCTGGAGGACATTATGTTATGGGAAATAAGTCAGGCACAAAAGGATAAGGATTGCAAGGTTTTGAAGTATTTAGAATAGGCAAATTCATAGAGAAAAAGAGGTTAGAGTTTACCTAAGCATGGGGTGGAAGAATAGAGAGTGTTTCACACGTTCGGAGTTTAAGTTTTGCAGAGTAAGTTCTGTGGCTGGCTGCTGTTGAGGATGGCTAAACATTGTGAATGAACTCAGTGCCATTGAGGCACACACTCTAAAATGATCAAAATGGTAAACTTAATGTGCAGTCTACCACAATCAAAATAACTACAACAAAAGGCAAAACTATTAATACTAGTTTTTAAAACTTACAAGTTGTGGTCATGCTAAAATTGGTTATTTTAACCAACTTTCAACATGTTTGTAAGTGTAATATGAATTACGAATATGCATACCATTATACCACCATCTAAATGAAATCAAAGATGTATGAAATCTTTAGACTAAATGAAATTATCGAACTTAATGTCAGTTAAAAAAGAAACCCAAACCAAGTCTAATCTGATTTTCTAATTTGTGGTGTTTGTGTGTCTCCTAAACTGATAGTTTCTAGTTTGGATCCCTAACATATGGTAAATAACATTGCTATTATTGTTCTCTTCTTTGAGCTTGGAATTCTTAGGACACATGAAAACTGATACCTGTTCAAAAGCAAAACAGGACTGAACTAAATGAGTGCTACTTAATGTTAATATATGGAGCATCTAGGCATTCTAAAAAATTTTTTTGGTAGGACTGATGTTTGCACTCAGAGCTTTGAGCTTGCAAAGCAGGTACTCTACTGCTTGAGCCATACGTCCAGTCCAGTTTGCTCTGGTTATTTTGGAAATAGGGTCTTGTGAACTATTTGCCTAGGCTTGACTTGAATCTTGATCCTCCTAATATCAGTCTCTCAAGTAGCTAGGATTATAGACTTGAGTCATTGGCACCCAGCTGGGGATTTGTTAACATGTGCATTCTGATTTAGTGAGTGTGGGTGGGGCCTGAGATTATGCATTCTAACAAACCCCACCAGAATTCCTACTTCTGAGGCCTTGGATGCCTTTGGATGTTCTTGCTGTTTCCATTGCTTATCACACTAGCACTAATCTGCTTTTTGACTTTATGACATTGTTGCTTTTGTCATCCATTATTCCTCCAAATGAATTGTGCATTCTGAAAAATTCCTCCAGTTGCATCTTAATGGGGTATTTCATTGGGGTGAAATTAAAAGAAGTGAGGCAATGGTGTCTTTAACAAGATGTTCCTAATTCCCTTTCCTTATTTTTTTGGCTAGGTACTCATTGTTTGTGGGGACACTGGCTAATTTAGTGACGTTCTCAACCTATGTCAGCTTTTCCCTATGAACTAAAAATCATGTGCTTGTCCCCACAGTTGATAGGAGTAACTTTGGCTTTAAGGAAACCAGTTGATATGCTTGAACCCAAAGGGAAAGGGAGCACAAATGACATTCCTGACCAGGCTTATCCTTACAGCCTGTGACATCACAGATGTGAAAGATCCCTCCTGAGAGCTAAGTATTACTAGGCCAGTCTATCAGCTTCAGTCTCACTCTCAGATTGACCTCCGATATACATTCGTATTTGCCATCCCTTTGGCTCCAGTGATTAAAGTGGAACAAATCATTCTATCTTTCTAGTTTTAAGCAAAAGAATGTATGGGTTTCTGTGAAAGGTCTTTATAATGTAATCATGCCTCTCTCCCTTCATCATTCTTAATATAGACAGAATTATTTTTGTAATTTGGCTGAGATAGGAGAAAAATAAACAAAACAACAAATATATATGTTAGTGGGCACATATATTCAAAGAAGAGTGTATAAGACTGCTATAAATCAGATTTTAATTGGCTCTCAAAGGTCCAGATGTGAAAGGCTTGGTCCTCAGCTTGGGAGGTGGTAGAAGGTTTAAGAGCTGGAGCCTCCTGGGAGGTCTTAGGTCACTGGAGATCTGTCCTTGCAGAGGATTGTGGAACCCTGGTCATTTCTTTTTTATGTCTTTCCTTTTCTAGGAATGAAGTAGGTGGTTTTGCTCTACCATGTGCTCCTCTCATGATGTACTGCTTTGCTCAACACAATGGGGGGTCAATGAATCATGGATGAAAACCTCTTAAACTGTGGGACAAAATCTGTCTTGTTTCTTTATAAGTTGATGATCCCAGGCATTTGTTATAGTGATGGAAAGCTGAGTAACACAAAGGCTCAGCTGTGAAAGAACAAGCTACTTCTTTTTAGCTGGCTTCACAAAGAAAATCAAGGTACCCTATACATAATGGAAATAAAAAATGTCACTGATACATAGGAAGCCTCAAGCACTGGGAAGAACAGTCTTAAGAGGAAATCTGAGCAAGTTTTGGTTCAATCACTTCCTAGCTAGGGCAGGTCAACTCATTTTCTGAGCTGTAATCTATCTGTAATGCAGAGGAGCGACCTGTTGGCATCTCATTACAATGTAACCACTGGTTTTCTTTACCAAGCAACACTCAGCTCATTTACATAATTTGCCTTAATCTGGCCCATTCCTGACCACTAGGTATAGGATGAGGGTTGTCTGTTGCGTGTCTTTTTTTTTTTTTTTAAACAACTGTTAAAATTTTTTGAGTTTTTTTTAGGACCAGTCCAAAATATTTTTGTTTCAGTTTACCAGCACTCTGATGTTTTCATCAAAAAGTTATAATGACATAGACTATTACATGGAAAAGTTGTAATACAACTAATGGCCAGGGAAAGCTTTCCTATCCTTAAATCTAGCGATTCCTTTTTCTTGCAGGTTTAAGATCTGCATCTAGAAGTTAATCTTTAAAATCTGTTTTTGAAACCCAGAGTTCTGACTAGAAATGGCTCTCTGCTCATCAGAACTCACTCTTAGTGTGATTCTGCCACATTTTTGGGGAGGCATGTAGCTCACTATGTGTGAGCCTGGCTTGTTGAGTGTAGAGTCATATTTATATCCATGTCTGTGTGTCTGAGTGCTGGAGCTCTCTGAGTGGCTAGTCTTTTTCCTATGAGGTGATTGTCTCTGTTTTTTAAGGATCTTACTCATATTGCAAAATAAAAATCTGCAGAAAATTAAGGACACTTGAGTTACAAAATTTCAGGGGTACGATGATGTTTCAAAGGGAAAATGCTAATTGTGGAGAGCTTTCTTTCCCCTAACACCTGGAACTGCTTTTCCTGCTATCAACTTGCTGCTGATTTTCATAAATTGCACTGGGGGATGGGAAATAACAACAGCTCAACCACCAGGAAGATGATGGGAAATCTGTCAGTTATTAGAAAAGGAGGAAGAAACATCTTAGCTGCCTTCTCACATGCAGAGCCTCTAGGATACCTGGGTTTGTAATATGGAAAATAGAGTTGCCTACATGGATATGTTGTAAAATAATACCTTGGGGATTACTCTCCAGGATATTTTTGGACAGATACATCATTGGCAGTGCTTCATTCTCTTGGTTTGTGGCTCCACTATAGAAATTAACAAATCTCCATCCATCCAAGGGCATTCCCTCTGCCTGCACAAATCCTCCACTCTGAGCAGATCTGTGGTCTGAGTTGTTTCTCCCTCTATCACTTTTAATTTTGCCCCAAGCTTGCCAGTCCTCACTTGACATTGGCTTGTGAAAATATTTCTGTGGAGCTAGCAATTGTTTCTCTGGTCATTTTTAAACAATACCAGAGGACTTGGGGAGGGGGAAGGGAGTCACAGCTCCCACACAAGCAGAGGTCTATTTGAGAGTGTGCAAACACAGTATCATGTTCTGGGAATTATAGCTTCATTTCTTTTCCTTGCCCATTCTTCACCATCAGTACAAGTGACATATTTTCTTACATTTCTGGGACTAAAACCTCAGATTTCTCACAGTCTGCCACATATTTGAGACTTCTGTCTTATGAATGTCCCCCATGGCAATCGTTAGCCATTATTGCCATTTCATTCTAGTGAACCCACCATGGTGCTCTGTGCTTGTAGGGTTTTAGCAGGATCCATATTTGGATTTATAGTTTGGCAATCCTGTCATCAAGGACACAAATTATGTGCCAGATATTGTTTCAATAATTTGATTAAGCATTTACAGCTTGCCCTTAATTCTCCTTATTCTTCATGCCTATGTTTTATGAAATTGAGAGGAACACAGATTATCTAAAGTGGTTTGATCTTAGAACACTTATGTATTTAACTCTTTGCAGAATTTCTGATAATTCCCTCTTCGCCATGTAGTGCCTCCATTCCCTGGTTGGATACCCTGTGATTGGGCACTGTCTCCTCTTACTGTCATCACACGCCTTCACCTGAAGCTCATTTACAGTAGAATATAGGGAAGGTGCTGACTCGAGCAGAGAACTTGCTCTCTCTTCCCCAATGTAGTGATTCTAACTTTGACTTGTGAATGCACATGGTCCTGTGGGAGAAGCAGAGGTAAGTAAGTTATGACTCTGGCCTCAAACTGAGTGAAAGACAAGCATGACTTCAAAAAGACATTAACACAAAATAGTGAGTAAAGACTCGGGAGGAGGGTTAGACAGCTTGTGTACTCAGTGTTGGATGTATATTAGATTAATTGAAAATTGAAAATCTTTTTCTATAAACCAAAGTGCTATAAAAATGGATTCCTAGAAACTTTATACCCCTAACTTCCCAATATTAAGCCAAAAGGGCAATTAATGATAAAAGGAAAGTTCTTAGATCATTTGAGAAGAGTATTATGTGATATACCGTTGATGCAAATCCTACTGCTTAGAATTTGAAGGCACATGTAATACAACTAATGAGTAGATTAACATGATCCCCATATACTTTAAAAAGAAAGGAACGTCTGGGTTGTGGCTTAAGTGATAGAGCACTTGCCCAGCAAGCAGGAGACCCTGAGTTCAAAACCTTAGTACTACCAAAACAAACAAACAAACAAACAAACAAACAAACCCTACAGATTTTGTCCCAGTGTGGTTGTACACATCTGTAATCCCAGGCTGGAGGCGTAGTTCAAATGGCAGGGCACCTACCTGGCAAGTGTAAGAACCTGAATATGAGCACCAGTACCAAAATAAAAAATAAAAGTTACATTTAAAATATTGAGGCTGGCTTAGAGAATATTTTTGAGACCAAAACTTCTAGGGGAACGAAGGATTAATGTGTTACATTAAGTTTCAATCTTCTTCTTCCGCACAGGCCTGTCCTTCAGTCCAGTGTTGTGTTTGGCCTGTCCTTTCCCTCTGTGCCTGGTAGGGATACACAGGATCTCCACACTGCCAGTGCCCAACTGGTGGCTATGCAGGGGTATACTCCCTTTGAGATGTTCAGAGTCTGAGAACTTTTCTTATAGTCAGTGAAGCTCCCTGCATCTGTCTCAGTCTGTTCTTGCTGCTATAACAAAATATCTCAGAAAGACTCATTTGTAAACAACAGAAATATCTCACCATTCTGGAGGCTGGGAAGTCCAAGTGAATATCAAAGGGCTGGAAGACTTAGTGTGATATCAGTGCTTCCAAGATGGCATCTGGTTGTTCTAAGCTCATATGGTAGAAAGTAGGAGGCCAAAAAGGGATAAATACAGGTCCTCATATGGTGGAAGACAGAGGCAGTTCTCCAAAGCCTTTTTATGAGGGCATTAATCCCATTCATGAGAGTGGAGCCCCTCCTGGCCTTATCACCTCCCAGGGGCCCCCTAACTGTCATCTTTGGGGTGAGTTTTGGAGGGGTACATTCATTCAAACCTCGAACTGTCTCGTTGTGCTTCTGGTCTTTCTGCTCTTTGCCAAGCATCTCATTTTCTTCTTTTCCCTTTCAGAGATGTGTTATCTCCCTAGAACCATTGCTCTCCTGTTTCCCTTTATCTTATGGCACCTGATCTTGCTTCTCTTCTCCCTTCTTCTCATCCCCCACTGCCTGTGACAGGCAGCAGGAGGGGTTAGCACTTTCATGTGGATTGTCAGCTTTACAGACTCTTGGGAGTCAGAGCCAAGTCTAACTCACTGTTTTTCCTCTCTCTTGGTTTCTTTGGGTTCTTGTCCCAAAGGATAAGAACTCCAACTGAGAAGGGAGAGATCTGTTGGTCAGTCCAGGGTGAGTGTCCACTGGAATAGAAGTCAGAAGATTGTCCTTTGCTGTTTGATTGGAAGACCTTTGACAAATAAGCTATGTTAAACTTCAATTTCCTCATCTTTAAAATAGATAAACTGTCGATCTTATCTTACCTCTGTGGCCATTGGGGAAATCCAAGGAGTCAAATGAACATAAGAACTTTCCAGGTTGTAAAATAAGTAACACGCCTCCAAAGCAAGTGTCATTGGGGCTACTCATTCTTGCACAGTGGTGAAAACCACACAGGTTTTAATGTGGGAAGAGATGGGCTTGAGTCCTAGATGTGGCACTGTATGACCTTTAGGAGATTACTCGACCTCTTAAAGTTACTTTCATCATTTCTAAACCAGGGATGGTCACGTGAGGTGAAATTTGATGACCTATTGTTAGTTATCAAAAGTTCCCTGTTTTGATAACAACATCTGTGATGTGCAGATGTTAGCTGTTGCATTGTTATCTTCTAAAATTATTTAGTATAGTGATTCAAAGAAACATTTGTGGGGGGTAATACCTAAAAATTCCATGCTGTTAGAATGCTGGGAAATTAAGGCAGCATTTTTGGAATTCAGGTTACAACTGACCTTAAAGTAAGGACCATGTTCTGGAACCTAGGCATTTAACAGAGAACCAGGTTTCTGTAGGTTCCAAATAATAATTTCTCAATTAAGTGCATTCTTTTTTCTTTTATTTTGATCTTAAGATAAAGGAAAAGTTTCCTATGTTATCCTTCCTCATGTCCAGCAAACCTAATTGAGTACCTGTGATAATTCTCAACTCTTCGATATTTTGATGTTTGCATTTTTAAAAGGGAGAAAAAGTACTTTTCTTGCTAGGTGAGATGGTTATAAAGGCAAAGTAAGATAATTTAAGGATAGATTTTAGAAACTTGAAAACTAGCAAATACATTATTACTGTAACTTTAAAAAATTTTTTCATGCTAAAGATTCTTTTCACTAAGGTGGTCTTGAGTTTCACAGTTCATAATGATATGGGTATAGTTGAAATAATCTTTCTAAATAACAGGAATAGAAGTTGTAATACTTAACCTTTATAGAAAAACTTAGTAGCCTACCTACCTTCATACATATGTATGTCCCAAACAGAAACATAACAAAATCAACAGAAATGTAATTTTAAGGAATAGGCAAATACATGTTACTGTCTGACAAGTTAAATGAACAGATTCCAAATAAGAATACAAAGGATTTGATCAATGTAATTAACAAGTAGAATTGAGGGATGTACTGTATTTGTTTGATCCTGAGAAGGGACCTTTGTATATGCACGAGACTTATTTCCAGGACTTTAGAAATAATATAACATTGTTTCTATATCTGGGTAAACTGGTGAGGGTGCACCATTAAGAGTTACAATTTAGTAGACCTTTTCTGCCATCTTATAATAGGTGCTTAAGTGAATTATTTGCAATAGTCACATGACCTCTTTGTACACAAATGGGAATGTTTTCACTTTAAGAATGGGTTTCCATTGTCAATAGTGTGTGAGAAAACTGAAGCACATAAAAGACAGACAAAATAATACAGAGATATGTACATAACTGTTGAGTTGAAGGAACCTCTTTACTCCTTATTTGCTTAAAGCATAATATACCACCATGTCAATACAGCTTAATATAAAGCTGCTTCATAAAGGGATAAATGGATACAAAATATCTTTCCTAATGTTTTCTAAAGAGATGGTGAATGAATTGAGAAGTGGGTGCAGGATTTCATGTATCAGCACTATAGTTTTTTTTTTTTTATCATTTATTTAATCCTTTATTTCTGTTAAGATTTTAAAAGGGGATTTTGGTTTGAGTTCAAGAGAGCATGCAATTCAGGCATACTTCACAAAGTTGTTAAATCTCAGAACTTGTGATTTCTTGGCTCCTTTCAAGTTTTGGAAGCAGGGCAGTACAGGGAATGCTATTAGGAATTGGCTTCATGGAGAACATACAGCTTCTGGGCAGTCAGCTTTTGAAGCTGAGAGAGGATAATAGGTTGGTGAACAAGAAGGGGGAAGTTGCTTCAGGTTTAGATAATAAAGGAGTGAGGAGGTGATAGTCTTGTGCAGGCTCTTTACTATAATAGTGCTTTGCAGGAGCAAGTGGTTCTCCAGATTGAGCTCAATTTTCCACTGAGTGCATTTTCTGAGCTTTGATAAAGTCCAGGTACCCTCTTAAGATTTTTGTGCCCAGATTGCGAGGGTTGTGTTGTTGTCTTGGGCAACTGCCTATTTCCTTTGGGTTTGAAAAGAATACTTCAATTTAAATCAGATTGTACAGATTTAGGCCTTGGGGAAAAAAAAAATCTGCAGTGGTTCCTTTTCTCTCTCTCTGCCTCCACCATACCCAGAGGATGAATCAGAGTGCACATATCCCCAAAAGTAAGCACATCAGGCTTGAGGGTAGAAAGGTGAGAACATAGCAAACTAGGCTTCGTCTTAAGTGTAAAGTTTCCATCTAGATATAGGCAGAAGAAGATGAAGGGAAAGAGTTGAGGAGGCTTGTGGGAGTTATTAGGGAGGTCATTCTAGGACAATTTTCACCCACTCACCTGATGAAAGGACTCCGGAGAAGAACTGGAACACCTCAGTAGGCCACACCTCAGGCTCTGTGCAGACTAATGTTCTTATTGCTTAACAGGTATTGAGTCACCTTGTTAAATGCCATCCCTAATAGAGAGATGCACTTATTACTTGCCCCACAGCTACTTGGACACCTTGTTAGGAAGACCTGTACATAACACACACAGGTACCAACACCATAAAAGAATGGTGTGCTGTCATTCTATTAAGTGACTTGCCAGGTGGAATGAAGTTATCTTACTGGGAGTCTTCTGCCAGAGGATTCAAGCTGAAATTTGATGTCCCTGAATTGCATCAATGGCGATGTTTTTGGATAGAGCTTATTCTGCTACAGGATGAGAGAGACTTGATTCTTGCCAAAGAGGAGAGAGCTAATGGTTCATGTGTGATGTGAGGGTATCCTTTCCCTCTCCTCCTCTCCCTTGTCCTCTCCTATCCTCTTCTTTCCTCTCCTGTCCTCTCTTCTCCTACCTTCTCTTCTTGTTTTAAACTCTCTTTAAGATGATAGTTTGGAGGGATTATAGGAATAGTACTTTGTACACAGTTGCACTGTGGCTCTGTATGAACTCGTCTTAGAAGCACAGGAATGTGTTAGTTAGAATGTCTTAGAGGTTTCCTGTGCCAGACAGAGGGGGACATAGAAATAACTGAGTTTCAGTTTCCATGTCACTTAGAATTCTGTGCTAGAAGAGAGCATCTGCTCTCTATTTTACAGATGAGGAAATTTAGTCCCAGAGAAAGAGAGATTTGCCCCTTCCCTTGAGATGAACTGGCAAGAGTCAATACAAAAATCTAGGTCTTCGGATTCGGCCCAGTGCCTTTCCCAGTATGTCACACTGTTTCCCTCATTATCTGGAGATTTGCTGGAGCCACAGGACTACATAGTGCTAGTGCATATGTGGATTTTAGTGTTACAGCTGAATTAACTCATCATGTCAGTCTGAATCCTGAGCCTGCTCCCACAACACGTGGTATATCTTCCCTCCTTGTGGTCTTGTAATCAGGTGCCTGGAGGCTACCATAGTCACGTGGGATAGGTTCTTCTGCTGTGATCTTCTGCACAGTTCTCCTCTGCTTCAACTTGCCTGGAGTCTCTTCCTCTTTGAAGCAGAGACCAAAGGGGCGGAGCCCCATGGTATATGTGTAAAGGCATGCAGCCCCAAGTGGAGCCTAATTGAGTCCATTGAGTGGTATTAATTTTGACTCAGTATATCTTTGCAAATCCAGGGCATAATTTTAAGGTGGATTTAGTTCCATTTTAAGAATACTGGTCTCTCCAAGGAGTATTGCCTGTGATTGCCAGGATGAGGACTCCCATGCATTTTCTCTGAGCTAGACTGTCTCTTCTGTGTTGGCTCCATGTTTCAAGTTCATGACAATTTTTACTTCATTGGTTGGCAGGTTTTGTGACTTTAAAGGGACTGAATTTCAATCTTGCATCCTTGTAATGTGTTCACTTAAAGGATCTTGCACTATTTTAGGCCAGTATTGCAATAAAATAAATCTTAAACCCTGACAAATCTATGTGCCTGGGAAATTAGGATTTTCAGTAGTTGTGGTGGTTACCCTTTGAATATTTTAGAACACAATGCCAAATGTATCCAGATAGGATTGGGGACATAACACAGGTGAAAGGCCCTGAGTTTAATCCCAAGTGCCATTAAAACAAAAACAACAACAACAAAAAATAAAACCAAAACTGGGCTGGCAAAATGGCTCAAGTGGTAGTGGTAGAGTAGAGTACCTGCCCAGTAAGCATGAGGCAATGACTTCAAACCCCAATACTGCCAGTAAAAAAAAAAAAGTTAAAAACAAAACAAAAAAATCCACATAATTAACTGGATTTAGTTGTCCAAAGTGCAATTCTACAAAATTACATTTTTTTTGTGTGGTAGTGGGATTTGAACTCAGAGCCTACACCTTGAGCCACTTTGCCACTCCTTTTTTGTGATGGGTGTTTTAGAGATAGGGTATCATGAACTATTTGCCTGGGCCACTTCGAACCGCAATCCTCCTGATATCTGCCTACTGAGTAGCTAGGATTACAGGTGTGAGCCACGGGTGCCTGGCTAAAAGATTACCGGTTTTTATGTGACGTGCACCAGGCTCTGTCACTGTAGTCCTTTTGGCCTCATGAACAACCTGTCCTTGAAGCATTTCCTAGCTTTTCAAGGGACCAACCAGAGCTTACTCTCACTGCTTTTTTTATACACATGTCTGGTGTCCCAAAAGCCTTTTGAATGGGTAACTCACTCAGTTGGGTTGCTTTAGCTGTCATGCTGTAGGATCTCCTGCTCCCCACTTTTCTGCCACAGCCTCTGAGGCTCCTCCCTTGGGCAGGTATTTGTTGCTCATTTGGCTTTATTGTTTCTTATATGGGCACCTGGGAATTGCAACACCTTCACCTCTTTCCTCCTCCTTTCCCATGGGGACTGGTATTAAAAAGCAGAACAGGAGGGAGATGAGGCAGAGGAGCAAGTGATGACTGCTCTTACTTTAGGTGGGTATTAAGAACCACAGGGGATGGCAGTGGAAGTAGGCCTCCTTTCTGTCACCATAGTCTCTTTCCTGCCCCAGGTCCTTAGCTCTTCTTTCTCATTTTGGTCCTATACATTATAGTATTTATTACCTCACGTATATATGGAATTAAAAAAAAATTATAGGCTGATCAGGAAGCCTAATCCCTATTTATGATATTGTTTCTATGAGAAAGTGTATTCTGAGTTCCAAATAAATTGTAAACACTTTTTAGGAATATGAACCAGCTTCAGTTGTAGGTAAGTAAGCGTATCCTTTGTTTTTGGGTCTTTTGAAGTTTGTCTACACTGCATTGTAGAACGTGAGTTTTGACATAGTTTTAAAGCTACCAGAAGGGCACAAAGCATATTCCTTTTTGGTATTAAATCTCCTTTGCTACCTCCCACCTTCTAAGATCTCTACATTTTCCTTTTGGTGAGTGTCTTTCAGGGGATTGCATCTTGGTCTTCAGATAATTTTGGGCTCAGAATACAGCATATGGCTGGGGACTTGCTTTTAAGTACTATACAGAGTTTTCTCGTTTTAGAGTGCTTTCTTCCCCCCCCCCCCCCCCCCCCCCCCCCCCCCCCGCTGACTTCACTAAATACTGTAAACCCATGAAGAGCTCCATGGTTGCAGATCTGGTATCGATTATAATTAATTCTTCTTTTTATGACTTTGCCACTTAAATACACATTTAGAAACAAACCAAATAAACATTAAATGGAATAACTAGATTTTTAACTTGGGTGGTCCAGTGGGTTTCAACATGTGCTTCACTTTGAAAGGTAGTTATAAAAACACTCTATGTAACCACCCCATTAAATGATTGCAATGCTTTTTTTTTTTTTAGTTTTAAATGTATGAATTCAGATATTTTAAAAAGAAAACCTTGGCCTATTTGTAACAAATTGCTATATAAATGAACTGAGAAGGTAAAGTAAATTTGCATAGTCCCTGTGTTTTAGTTTGGCTGGTAAATCTCATTGATTGGTTTCCAACTGTGTGACTTTGCACAAGACACTCAAATCTGATGTTTGATGTCTTCATCTATGGCAAGAAAGACTTCCTGGTTGGTTCTCAGTCCCCTTTTCACTTCTGAAATACCAGGGCTCTGCCATTCTGTGGATGTAAAAGGTGATATTTAAAACAACTGAGCTGGGAGAGTGGCTCAAGTGGTAGAGTGCCTGTCTAGCAAGTGTAAAGCCCTGAGTTCAAACCTCAGTACTGCCAAAACTAACTAACTAAATTAATTAATAAAATAAAGCAATCATATGAAGCCAGAAAATATACTATTTACTTAGTAACAGAATGATTAATGAAGGTTTAGCTACAGCATACAATCCTGAGTCTTCTGTAAAAAGTCAACCTTACGTTGCTGCCCTGTTTATTGAACTGTTCATATGGTTTGGAAAATAGATGGAGCATTTGAAAAAAATGTTTTACTTTAAAAATTTTTATGGGCAGAGACGATGCCTCAGCACCTTAAATATTTTGTCATGTAACCGTGCAGTGATTCTGCTGTTAAATGTAGTGCCGACCGTGTGAGTCAGCCCTATTAGAATCGTTTTGGATTTAACCCAGTGGTATTTTGGTGGTTTCTGGATGTTGAGTTAGAGGTCAGAGCTTCAAGATAAGTCTTTTACTCAGACAGGTTAGCATTTTGCATGTAACTCTCCAGTAGAGAGGAGTCCTTTTCTGTTTTGATTTTGTTCCCTTTCATGTCTTTCCATGATCATCTTTGTTCTGTTTCTTAGTGATCCATTCTATCTGATGATCCATTTCCCCATAATATAGGTTTTTTTTTTTTTTTTTTTTGTATAATTAATTGTTCTGAAGTTACTTCCACTGAGGGTTCTTAACTGATTTCCTTGAGTAAGAATTAGGGATTATATGGTAATCCCATAAATCCATCGTGGGGAGGGTGGTGCTATAGAGAACTAATATATTAAGTGCTAAAGAAAATGGGCATTTCATGCATTTTCAAAATCAGACCTCGGCTGTTATTTAAATAAATCTGGTTCCTGCAAGCAGAGCCTGGGGCAAGTCGCTTTGAGTTGTCACAGAGGCAGCCCCTGGGCAGATGCTAATGGCACATGAAGGAAGAGTGACCACAGTGTTTCATTTTGGTTCCTTTGATCACTGGGTTTTAATAATACACCAACATTTTTATCAAAAACCAGTGTTTCTCAGTATTTTAACTCTGAGAATGTTTCCCTTCATTTTTTCGTTAACCTGGAATGGAAGATT
This sequence comes from Castor canadensis, assembly GCF_047511655.1. NCBI lineage: Eukaryota > Metazoa > Chordata > Mammalia > Rodentia > Castoridae > Castor > Castor canadensis. Next base: position 34,217,562 of record NC_133393.1, on the reverse strand, counting down.
GGTTGTTTATCAAAAGTTCCTTTTCTTGAGGAAAACTGTGACAGTAAGGACTTAGGAACTTTTCTACTTGATTATCCCAGGATGCAGAGAGGACAGAAATCATATCTTTTTAGTGTTTTAGGACCCTACATAGTGTCTGACATATGATGGGGACTTCCTGTTGGATTGAGGCCCCTGTAGTAATTTTTCTTTGAAATCTTTATAAACCAGGTAGACTCTAAGTGGTCAAGGAATTCAGAGAATAAAATAAACTTTGTTTCTTCAGTGTTTCTGTACATGTGTATTCTATATGTAGCATATATATTCTGTATATGTACATATATTTTTTCTGTATATACACATATATAGACACACCCATCTATATAGCTTTAGAAACCAGGGTTTTTCTTTCCGTATATCAAATGTAATCATGTATTTAAATAAATTCTGTAAATGCCGACTAAGCACTGAAGATGTTTATTTTTATTTTTTGTGCTAAGGATCAAGCTTGGAGCTTCACACATACTGGGCACATGCCACCTCTGAATTATGAACTCTGTTCAAGTTTATGCTTTCATTTTGCTTTATTTTTTGGTGTCACTGGGGGACTTAGTTCGCCTTGTTCTTGCTAGGCAAGTGCTCTGCCCCAAACCACAACCAGCCCCAAGTTTATGCTTTAATATTCACAGTAATAGAGAGTTCAGGAGGGAATTAAGACACATAAACTCTACTTTTTAGTAGTGGGCCGGCTGGTGATGTATGATTAAATCCTTGGATATCTAAAAGAAATAGGCAATTCACCAAAAACTGTTAAAAAAAAAATAAAAGAAATAGGCAAAATTCAAGATATTGTCAGTACTCTATTAGGATAATATGTCACACCTAGTGAGAAGGACTTCAATTTCCCATATCTACTGTCTATTCTGATTTTCTCATTGGAAATGTCTGGGCTGTTGAAGAAATATGGGTTGGTTACTGCTTCCACTTGAACTTGGTTGATTAAATTTTTTTATGAGTTCTTTGGGCATATATATTTTTAATCATTTTGCTACTAGCTTGCTTAGACATATTTTTAGACTTCTCCAGGATTTATCATTCTACCATCTAGGCATCCTACCTTCTGCTCAGTCTACTATCCGCTTATATATGGAACTACTGTTAGAGGCACAGGTCTGTGTATTTATTTCTATACCTTGGGTACCTGCAGTGCTTAAAGGCTGAGCCTGAGTTTGTCAGTTGGTGGTTTAGACAAGTTACAAGTAAAACACTACAAAAGCCTTGGTCTAGATTCTTATCTCTTTCTCTCCAGCAAAAGCAGACAGGGAGAGATGAAGTTGAATGCTGGGCAGTCTTTGTTGAAAAGAGTTGTTGGAGACTAGCATAATAAAGATGAAATAGAATAGGGGTTGGAGGTGGGGAAGAGTCATAAAGCTTGACACTAAAAGCCTAATGTGTGAACTTAGGCCAAATAAAATGCTATTTGTGAAAGACCAAAACAGCCATCTTGGAACGTGAAGGTGCTCATTTTCCAAGTTAAACAGAATGAGATCTCCTGCAGTGCCCCTGAGGTCCCAGGATGGGTTAATAAAGGTGTAGAACATGATCAAATTTTAAATGTACCCATTTGTTTTATGTGTTTGTTTTGTTTTGCGATGCTCACATGTGAAGTCTCAAGGCTGAGAGCTTGTCTGCTTTGGAGATGGTAGTGTATATGGAAGAGTTTGAGAGGATCCAAGTGACTGTATGGCTTATTTTTAGATTATACAGAGCCACCCATGTAAGGGGTGGAGTTGGGAAGAACAGATGTGTTTAGGAGCCAGGGTAGCCTGGCGTTATCTATAATTGCCTGAAGCTTGGAAAAACTGTAAGAAGAATTACTCAATATGAACTCATACAAACCTGCTTCTCCACTTATGCCACATAGTCATGTCAGATATGCAAATCTTTCAGTTTACTTTTTAGCAAGCCTATAGTTTTACAGGGAGGGTAATCTGAATTAGAGGAATTATGAATTACATTTTAGCTATCAATTTCCCCTTTTCTACCACTTCTTTAGCTTGATTTAAATTCTTAAGTTTTTGTTAAAGGCAAAACTGGTATCTAAGCAAGACTAAGAAAATGAAGTCACTTATCTTGAAATTTCTTTTAAGCCTTTAATTATTGTAAACAAAAGATCCAGTTTCTTCGGAGAATGTAGTAATGTCTTAGTTTTGTGACTGTTAGATTTTTGACTCAATGTGATTGAGTCACAGTTTGATTTGAAGATCTAGAAGAATGTATCATCCACAAAGAAATGATTATAGTAATTGGTCATGATACCCCCCCCCCCAGTTGTATTTCCAGAATTAACTAAAAATGTTTTTTATTTTATTTCTGTAACAAGTCTGGAATGTCAGTGCTATATGTTGCCACTTTGAAGACAGGATTTACATGATCCTGTCCCCGGGGCTCTTCAAGTTTTCTAAGACCATATGGCTATGTACTAGACTCAGACTTCCCCTAACTTCAATAAAAGAGGTTTGAGGGGGAATATCCATCTCCTGGTACACAATAGACATTCCGAAAACACCTGAGAGGCAATTGATAGCGGGTGACAGCCTTCATGAGTGAATCTGAAGAAGGTGGTCAGGGATGTCAAGTTTTTACTATTCTCCGTTACATGGTCCAGGTTCACAGAATGCGATCATTACTGTGAGAAGGCATGGACTGTTCTTTTCCAAACTCAGCTAAGAGGACTTGCAGTTGACTTTGAACCTTGTTTCATGATGCCCTTCCTGGTGTCACTCTTTTAAAGTTTTTTGTTGTCTGTGAAAGTTCTCTCCCTGGCCTGGTTACCGAACTTTGGCAAAGGATCAATGAGTAAGCCTCCAGCTCCGAAGATCTCACACAACCGAACTGGTGTCAGGATGTTGATTATGTGCAAGCAATTCCCACAATAAGAGCTTCAAAACAGATTTTTCTTTGAAATTTAAAAGAAAGTGAAATAAAAATCAACCTAGATTGATTAGCTGGCGTGGAGGGAAAGCTGGCCTTTGAAATCCATAGGCATCCTGTTGCAGGCCGACCCTGCTGACCCCACTAGATTAGTAATGGTCTACGCAGCCTGCTCTGTCAGCAAGTCTGGCCAGCGTGCACAGATGGTGCCAGTTGGAGAAAATCACAGCCCAGCTCTGTGCTGGCCATTCCATCTCAGAGGAGGAGCTGAGAGTGAGACTGAGTTGTTTATGGACCTGTTCCTGCCCATCGCCTGGAAGAGACCTCAGAAGATGCCAGTTAGGGTTTAATTTGCTGATTACTACTTAAGTAATGCTTTCTTGTTGTAGCTGAAGCCTTCCTGAGCTGGTAGGCATCTGGGATTTTTACAGGGTCTATAGCCTTGGGGTTGTTCCGCAAGGGAATTTGAAACCAGAACTGATCTCATTCCAAGGAGTCAAGCATAATGCAATACTTGTTTTCCTAGAGTCAATCAGCCTAAGGAAAATGCAAGTAGGCTGGAGGTGGGGGCAGGGAGGTGTCTTCATCAGAGTGTGAGTAATCAACTTAACCCAGGGGTAAAAAGAATTTTTATTATAAAAAGCAGCACACAGAAGCTCTGTCCTTCCAGCTGCCACCAGTTTTTGGGCTGTCGAGTGATACCCTGAGAGCTTACACTCAACACTCGTTGTGTGGGGTCACTCCTGGAAAGGATGACTCTGCTCCCTGAAGATAGGAAAGGAGAGGACCCCATTAACATTCAGCCATTGTCTGAAATATTCTCTCAACAAAGTTGAACTGAGTGGAAACTGCAAGTCTGCTGTTCCTAATTAGACATTTTATTCTCTGAAAATTCTGCTTGGAGGTGGAGTGAAAGACCAGATTCTCTGGAATGCACTCTCTTGAAACACCTCCATCTGAGCTATACTTCAGCAAGTTGAGTTCAGGCTGGAAAAATTCTGATGTTGAATGGAACATTAATGTGGGTGGCTGTAATTGCAGAGGGTCACTGGATTAGTTGGTGGACCTTCACCATTTCTGATCCTTCTTTGATATTCATTCCTGCCTCCACTTTATCTTTTAAGTCTCCATCCAGTTTAGTTCTAACTTTGTACCTTGTTACTCTTTAACTGATTTGTCTGCTTATTTTTGGAAATGTGTATGAAATATGCTGCTATTTCATTCTGGAGGAATTTTCCTGGGAGATGCAGCTGTTGTGAAATGTGAGCCGTCCTTTTTAGTTTGTGACTTCAGAAAGATTTACAGTGGTTACAGAAAGTGAATATATTGTCCATGTCTTCCTCCCACACACACTATGATATAAAGGAGCAGATCCTGTTGAATGCACTCTAGTGAAATTGGGATAGAGTCAGGCCTAGAGGGAGATCTGAAAGAATGAGAAAAGCATTTATTGGTTGCACTCACATGGTGGGCACAGACTGAAATTCAACATCGCTTGCTAGAGTCTGCAAAAGAGAGATACTCAAAGTGCACTTACTCTAACAGAGGACAGCTCTTCTTGGCAAATAGAGCAGAGTTTGGGCATGATAGCTTTATTGACTAGATGTGAAGCCAAAGAAGAGAGAAGTCAAGGATGACTTTAAGAATGAGGTAGGAGAACCTGGTAGATGATGAAATGCAGTGGCAAGAAGACGACCAAGACTTCGACTTTAAGCACTTTGCATCTGAAATGTCCATTAGGTCCCTGGGTGTCTAGGGTTGGGTTTGAGCAGAGTAGTCTGGGACAGTACGAGTGATTTGGGAGTTGTTTACATAGTTAGTGATGAGGCCACAGGATTGAATAAGATCACAGAGAACTAAGAGGAATGGAATGAATACCATTCAGTACAGAACTGAAAGCACACTCTGCTTTCCCTCCCACTCTAGCAATTGAACAATGATATGTATTTCCCTGGAGAAGGCGAAGAACAAAAACTAGCGATGGATTGTGTCAGGATCACCCTTGGTGTGTATGTGATGGGAAAATTCACAGTGACCTTTGGAAAGGCAGAAATTCTTAACAATAACCCGGCAGTAGAATTTTGGAGTTCTTTGGTCCATTTCACAGACCATTTGAAGTAGGTGCCAAAACAAACCAGAAGGTGGAGAGCCAGGGGTTTGTAGAACAAGAACCAAGCATCTGCTAGTTTATTTAGTAGCAGGAGCAGGAAGAACCAAGGGACGAGCACGCAGTGGAGCCAAGAATGAAACCTGGTCAAGAGGCCACATCAAGCCGGCTTGGCAGACAAGCCTGGTGGCTTTGGTAATTATACTGGTGCCTACTCTATGTGGGCCTTTTCCACTGAGTTTAAAAAAGGCTTTCCTCTAACTACCAGGTCTCCCAGAAGTTGGGCCACTTTTGCCCTTGGTGGTTTTTCCTGTGGAGTCTTTGCTGTGTCTGTGCTCCTTGCTGTTTGCTGACTCTACCATAATACTCTTGACCCTGCTGCTTCACTGAGGCCTGCCCTCTCCTCCGACTGAGCTCATAGGAGGTTTGTGAGGACATGCACTCCTGGAAGAGCCTAGCAGAAGCCATGTGACTGCGTGGTTAGACCAGCACACGTGGACTTGACCAAAGCATGTCTTTTTCTCTCTTCTCCTCCCTTTTTCTCTGTTAGTACTTTGGGCATAAATACAAGTTAATTGACTCAAGTGTATAGAAAGTTTGACTTAGTCCATTTCCTGTTGTTTAATAGCCCATTACCATTTCCTGTTGTTAATAAAGAAAGGGGGTTTATTTTGACTCATAGTTCTGGTGTAAGGTTGAGGAGCTCAGTCTGGTGGTGCCCACATTGCTGGCAGAGGAGAAAGAGAGAGAATGAGACAGAGGAGAGGACAGAGAGATTGATACCACGCGGTGAGAGGAAACATGAGCCTGGAGAAGGGCCAGCCCCTCTCGTATACAATAATCCACTCTTATCTGCTCTGAGAGACCAGTACCAGTCCCCCCAGGAGGGCAGTCATGACTTACTCACCTTCTACTAAGTCCCACCTGTTAAAGGTTGCATCCCATTTCAAAACTACCACATTGGGGACCAAACTTCCAGACCATAAAGCTTTGGAGGACAAACCATATCCACACCACAGCAAATTTCACGGCAAGACTTATAACTAGTCGTGAAGGTCCATTAAACACCAAAACTTCCTCTGAATTGATGCTTTCATGATGACTAGAAATCCTTTTTGACAGCCTTGCCATCCGTTCTTTTTAAAAAGTATTCTAACTGTGGCAGTGGCAGGAGGAAAATGTGCCCTAAAACTGTAGGGAAATGAATTTCAAAAGGAATGCTGTACGTTTTCCTGAGTATATTTCCTCTGTATAGTCCCAAAATAAATATCCTAGAGACTCTTTCATTTTTATCCACCGCTGGGGATTTGCTGTGTTCCTTTCTGGAAGAAGATATCCATATGCACTAGCAAATAACACATTTTAGCCCTCTGTTTTTCATAATATCCCTTAGAAGGAGAAACAGTCCATTGAGACCAGTGTATCCAAAATATTTGCAGTTAGAAGTACTTTGGGCATTTGTTGAGGTTTTTGTTGTTTTAAACTTCATTCTGCTGTTCATGAGTTTTTCTCTTTTTGTGCCAGACTTTTTTTTTTTTTAATATTCTTTCACAGTCTACTTTATATAAATATTAGGCAGTGATAAGTTAACTTCAGCTTTTTAACATTTTCTCTTCCCTGTCATTTACTAGGTACTTTGCTACCTTCTGGAACTTAAAGATGAGAAAGGAATAGTTTTTGTCTTTAAGGAGCTTAGAGTCTAGAAGTATGGGGACATAGGCTGAGACATAAATGGGTCTTTTAGTACAGCATGGTAAGGCAGTGACAGTATAACTACATTATTGGCTGGGGCTGAATTGAGGTGTTGGTGGGAAAATACTCTCTTTTTTTTTTTTTTTGTAAAGAATGAGATAGAGTTAATCTTACCTAGAGAGAGTGACTCTTCCCTAGTCAGGGGGTGATATGAGTTTTAAGTAGGGCAATTGCAATTATTGTGTATTGATGGGTTGTAAGAGGGGAACGGTCAACTGGTAGAAGACAAGGCTACAGAACAAAGTCAAGGTTGGGTCTTGGCCTATGTGTCAAATGTGTAGTTGGCAATGTGTGTAGATAGTAGATAATTCTTCCAGCCACATGAAGGATGGATGGAATTGAGGAATAGGAAGAGACTTGCAGTAGAGAATTCAGTTGCAAGGTTAGCCATTTTTCAACATTTAAACAGCATGAAGGGGCATGTTTTACTTCTCTCTTATAAAAGTTTAAGTATATGTTCAAATCTGGCAGGAGTTATTTTGAAAGCCAGGACTGTAGAACATACTGGACATATGTATTGGGACCTTTATATCTAGAGATGTGAATTTAGGAGGATTAAGAGGATTATCACTGCAGTTTCCATAGTGAGGCAGTTCTGGGAGAGGTCCACAGCTGTGAGACATCAGCAGACATTTCCAATGTCTGGAAGAATAAGAATCTTGGTCCTGGAGGGTTAGCTGGATGTAGACGACAGTAACTACTGCACTGCCTGCAGGACTTGGTGTGCCCTGAGTACTTACCCTAGCACCTTTGTGATCTTGTTTCTACCTTGTCCCATTTGCTCACTCTTCTGTGGCAGCATTGTACTGCTTGCAAATATCACCTGAATATTGTAGAACCAGGCAAATATGGTTCTGTTCCAGAGCTTCTGTACTTGCTCTGATTGCTATCCTTCCTTCCATTCTGCTCAAGAGTCACTTTACTATAAATGCCTCCCTGACTGATTTAATATAGCACACCTTCCCTCAAGTTCTTTCCATTCCTTTATCCATAGGACATTATATACACATTTAACTGGCTTTTTGCCTGTGTCTTTTTGTAGGAATATAAGCTCTGTGAAGGTATGCTATTAGTATATAAATCAACTGTGTCTCTTCACATGTTTTTAAGATTTTCCTTGGAGAAAATATCCTGTAAACCTGTGCTTTATCTTTAACAAAAGTTAGTATGCAAAGATTTAAAATTGCAAGTGAAGTATAAATTAAGATGGTAGCTGATAGATTGGACTGATTATTGTGAGATGTGTGTTTTGGTGAATTTACCCCTAGAATATTTTAGATATAATGAGATGTACAAAAAAGACCTTGCACACATTTGGATTCACAGCACTACATCTATTGAATAAAATAGTGTAAATCTAGTGTACTTTTAAAGGGCATCCTAGTTTGGCATGGCAATATAGTCCTGTCATTGTACATGCTTCAATTGAAGTAAATATGTATTTATCTGAAGGCAGAAATTATGTAATGAATAATTCGGAAAAGTTTCCAATTAAGTATTAACAAGATCATTGTCTTTATGTACAATCTCACTACTTGAGCTTGTAATATCTAAATGTTTTTCTCGATGAAGATACCTCCCCTCCCCCCAATAACCAGAGCTCAAAAATCCCAACTCTTTATTCAACCCACGCTGTCTTTGAGCATCTCTTAGGAGAAAGAGATACATGATAGTAATACATATTAAGGATTGTAAGTTTTCTTGTATCCTTTTCTGGGGATTTCCTGGGATCTGTGTCTGTTTGGCCCAGTTCTTCAATGCCATCATCTGTTCAGTACATGAAAGATTCTGATTCAAAACATGGCCTCGTGCTACATGAAAATTCGTTATCATCAAAGAAAGATTAAATTATGTTCATTACATGGAAACATGGACTAATTAATCATTTCCTAAAGATCTTAGTGATAACCACAGAAAGGCTTCCTTTTGTTGGGTGGGAGATTTAATTGAGTGCTCTGTACTGTCCCTGCTTACTCTCAGATTCTCTGACTCTCTCCCCTGCCCTGCCCCAATCAGAAGGCTTGAACCAAAATGGTTTTCTAGTTAACCTTTAATGAATCAGAAATTTGGTTTATCAAAATACTTCATTCAATGTAGGCATCTAAATGATGTTTAGGTCATGTATTTTTTGTCAGAAAAATTATAAAATATAGTGATTGTAGATCTAACCATGAGTCTATTTAATTTTTAAATGATTGATGTTCTTATACTACATAGTGTTGAAGCTACTTTTGTTTCTTGGCATACTTCCTTTTGTGTGTGTAGAAGGCAACAAGGTTGACAATACTCTTGGAGGTCTCATCAATGTGCATTTTTCATTTTGTGTATTTATTTGCTATGGAAATGTGTCTTTACCTAGTATACTTCCTATATAACAGTTTCACTCTTAATACTTCATATTTACTCCTAATTTTTTTAAAAGGCATTTTCCCACCTCAGATACTAATTATTAAAATCACATGACTTGCCAGACAAACACAACTCAGTAGTGGTATTTGAGCAATACATCAATGAGCAAATATTGATGCAGCACACATGCCACATGAGCGTGACACCATCTGGGGTTCTGTACATGACTTATACAGGAAGACAGAGTGTCTCTGCCTTTAAATGGCTCAAAGTCTAATTAGTAGGGGACTATGGAGAAAAAGCAGAAAACGTTAACAAAAACTCTTAAACTAGTTTTCACAGTTGTCAGTATAGTGGTATCATCACTCAGTCATTCATTCATTGTTTTCTGAGTGCCCTGTTACAGGTTGGGAGGTGTGTTTAGGGTTGATCCATGGGGAATGTGACAGAATCCTGGTTCTCTAGGAGCTTATAGAATGTATATGGCCATATAGTTAGTGAGATGAAATAATCATCTTCAGTAACGCAGAAATGAATGAGGTAATTACATAGACTGCCTATAGGTAAATTGTTGGAAGTTCTGATATCTGACCACCATAGAAAACTACTCTTCAGTGTTAGTAACTGGTGCATTTGCCTGTGGATCTCTAAATTATAGTATTTGGGGGGGTGTGGGGAATGGGGAATGGGACAATGTTGGGATGAGAGAATCATGTTGGATTTGAGAGTTCTGTGCATTTTCAATTCTATTTTTAATCTGTATATTTTCTTGTAGATAGTACAATGCACTTAGAAAACATATAGCTGTTGACATTGGAGTTCACAGTGGTTGTGTTAAGTTTGACTTTGCAACTCACCAGCTGAATAAAATTAAGCAAGTAACATAAACTCTTTGAACCTCCACTTGAGCCTCCATCTATAGAGAAAAAACAGTAAGAAGCACTAACCTGTCTATGTCACATGTCGTGTGTGTTTAAATGGGAGAACACATGTAAGATGAAAGGATTTGGGAATTATAAACATTCATTTGTTGTCCGTATTGGTGATGATAGAGTATTAATTCCCATTAAACACCCCTCCCCGCCATGATTTTAAGGTTTTGGGATAACTTTGGTTGCCTTCAAGGATATGTTACTATTTGTAAGTTTGCTGGTAGTATCATCAAAATGTAAGAGCCCAATCTTATGTCCTTTGAGATTGATCATTGATAAAGGGAAATTACGGTACCAACTGATAATTCTAGGACTCTAAGTTCTATGTGTAAATCAGGCTTGGACTTTCATAACTTCAAATTATTATGTAAAAGCAGGTCATATGCATAAATTCTTTTTGTTTCACTGAGTATAATTTCCAAGCTATCAATAAAAGAGGTTTTTGGCTCTCTAATGTTCATCCATTTATCCATTCAAACATCACTTGAATTTAAACTCACCAAAAGCTGGCATGTTTGTGTGTTTCGTTTATAGCTGTAACCCAGGCTCCTAGGGCAGGGTCTTGTTAGTTACATGTGCCATGGATTTTTCCTTAAATTAACTACTCTGTTGAGGGTCTGTGGTGTTTTAGGTACTTTACAGGCATTTGGAAATACTGGGAAAATGAAGTAAAGGCTTAAGATCTATCATGAAGAAAGCAAAGTAAAAGAAAATGATAATTGTGTAACAAGTGCTGAAAGAGAGAAGTTATAAGCACATGGGGTGGGGACAGGGCGCTGGCAGCCAGGAAGAATTCATGGAAGTGATGGCATGAGTTTTGTTTAATATAATGCATTCTCCCTCAAGGGTGGGAGATGTGGCAGTGCTTAGCTCCCATTACAGATAGTGAGAGGGTTCACTGTAGGGAATTGAAAAAAATATTAACAAAGCTGACTGAGAAAGTCAATTTTTAAAAGTTATTACTACTACGAAGGATATACTTCTGAAGCAAGAGTATGATAAAATGGTCCTCTTCTCAGGACTGGTTTTAGGCCTGCTGCGTCAGTGCTTTTCCACCTTCTCTGGGCAATGTTTGTCCTTAGAGATTCTTGAACTTCAGAGACAATTGTCTCTCTGAAAGCAGAGCCTTCTGACTTGGTAATGATAATTTTACAGGTGTGTTCTGTAAAGAAACAACCAAAACATACCCCCAAAAGCCTTAACTCTTCATACATATATCACCCAGAACAACCTCAGTTTTCAATAACTCTCAGAAGTTGAGAGGTTTTTCATGTTCTTTCAAAGCAAGACTATCTTTTTAAAACTCTGCTCTGTCTTAAAAAATGGATACTTTTTTTGGAGTCAACCTGATGTATCATCACACTTCTGTTATCAAAGAATGATCTTTCATTTGGTGGAAAATTTTTATCAAAAAATTGATACTGAATTCTACTATGTTCCTTTGAATGTTCTATTTTGATCTACCAGGGGATTATGATTATATAATTGGGTCCCCCCCCAGACTTAAAAAAATAATTAACCTCTCTCTCATTTTTTGGGTGATACTAGAGGTTGAACTCAGGACCTTCTGCTTACTGGGCAGGCACTTTACCACTTCAACTACTCTACCAGCCCTTTTTGTGTTGGTTTTTTTTTTATTTTTGGAGATAGGGCCTTTGTGTGTGTGTGTGTGTGTGTGTATAGGACATTGATAGTCTTGCTTTAGGCCTGGTCTGGTCTGGACCTGTGCTTTCCTATGCAGCTAGGGATGACAGATGAATACCTCCATGCCCCAGCCATTAATTGAGATGGGGTCTCTTGAACTTTTTGCCCAGGCTGGCCTCAAACCACTATTCTTTTGATCTTTACCTCTTGAGTATCTAGTATTATAGACATGAGCCATCCTGCCTGGTTTAACTCCTCTCTTGTACTAGTCAACTTCCTCCCCACATTCACAACTCAGTAACCATTATTCTCTGTTGAAATTTTACCTTACCAATATTACGCAGTATTTTGGATATTGTCCATACTATAGTCTAGTAAGGAATTGTTCTCTTACTGTTTTTCAGGCACTTAAAATGATGTGGAAATACATCTTCAATATCTAAATCAAATAAAAATAAGATTTGAAAAGATTTGAATTCTCTAGGATAAATTTCCATTCATTGGGGTAATGACTTACCTGATGCTTCGTAGATAGCCATACTCACCCAAGTAGCTTTTCTGCCCAGCAGGATCTACACCATTGATTTTTGTAGATAAATCATAACAGCCTGTTAACATTCCATTATGCTAAACATAGAACTAATAGGAGAACACTTATGAGGTCTGAGATCAGGGCAAGAATGGATGAAATGAAAAATGAAAATGCAGGGCTGCTTCATGGATGGGTCACTTATAGGGTCTGTGGGTAAAGCAAAGTCTTTAAGGGGAAAATCAAAAGGACAAAACTAAGACATTGTGCAACTTGCTGTTCACTGAGATATTGTGGCATATTTACTTTATGTGTTACCAAAATTTAGCTACTTGAAAATATACACACTTTATACACACTCCCTCTAATTTCCTATATCAGAGCTTCAAGTGTTGACTTTAATTAATTGATTTAGGAAACAATGGAAAATTACTGGAATGTTCTAATCTCATTTAATGCTTTCGTATTAGGGTGAGACAGTCTGAGGTTAGAAATGCTAGTTAAGACATAACAGCTGACAAGGAGAAGTATCTTGTGGCATTTCCTATAAAATGGCTCACTGTTTCAGTGAGACACACTAAGGATCTGAGAAGTGACAATAAGTAACCTGGAGAAATTTTCTACTGCTTAAGCTGTTGTCTGTAGCCCATGATGGACCTTTTACTGGCTTTGGAGCAAAGGTCACTGTTCAATGTTTTAGGAATTTTCTCAATAGAACCTGAAAGAGCATGCTAGGAAAAATGGTTTTGAATGTGAGGATTTAGTTATATTAAGATTAAATTTAGTTGAGCAGGGTGGTGTACATCTATAATCCCAGCACTCACCAGGCTGAAGCAGGAGGATTTCAATTTTGAGGACAGCTTGAGCTACATAGCAAGTTCCAGGTAAGCATGGACTATATAAGGAGACCTTGTCTCATTGCCATCCCCCCCACAAAAGATGAAATTTAATATGTCTTTACTAAGGTTCACTGGTAGGCTTTGAGAGGTGTACTGTAAATGGAGTGCCCACTTTCAAGTGTCAACTCCAATGACTGCATCCAGAAGGCTGTATACCCTACTACAAGCTTCAAAGTGACATTGTAAACTTGTGAAATAAATTCAAAGTAAATATGACTTAACTCCTCATTTAGACATAGATTAGCCATTGTTTTGGTGGAAATTCTTAGGAACATGATAAGAAAGGGGTAGTCAGACAAGTAGGAGGATTACCAGGAGAAAATAGTGTCTTGAAAACAAGGGGAAAGATGATTCCCAGAAGGAAAGGGTGGGTCAGCCTATCACCTGCTAGAGAGAAGCCAAGTGAAGATAAGCTCACCAAACTGAGTAACAGTGATATGGAGGTAACTGATGACTTCAGAAGATGGAGAAGCTTGTTTGTAGAAGAGAAGGCTGATAAGAGAAGTTAGGAGGAAGTGTAGGTATCTACAATAAGATCCTTTGGAAAGAGAAGGTGTATGTTTGAGAGGTGAAGTATGGACTCTATCAATTTGTAAATGTGAAATCCTGCAAAAGTTTTTTAATCACTCTGAGTCTCAATTTCCTTGAGATTCAGATACTGGTAGCTATTACTTCAGAGAATCAAATGAGCTAACACCATTATACTTGGTAGACTTTCATCAGATCAGTACCTTCAAAGAGATGCAGAGAAGATGCAATGTAATTTAGAAGAGAGCAGTTACCTCCAGCTTAAGAGCTAAATGTATTTCTCTTTTTAAATTTGTTTTTTATTATGATAAAAACACAGGAAAAAAAACTTACCATCTTAATTAAATATGCAGGTCAGTAGTGTTAAGTACATTTATATCCTTGAGCATCACCCAATCTCCAGAACCTTCCATCTTGCAAAAGTAAAATTCTGTAACCATTAACTAACAACTCATATTTCTCTCTTCCCTTAGTCCTTGGCATCCAGCATTCTACTTTGTGTTTCTGTGAGTTTGACTACTTCAGATACTTCATACCAGTGGAGCATATTTGTTCTGTTGTGGCTAGCTTATTTTATCTTTGTATAAGGTCCTCATGTTGTAGCCTGTGTCAGAATTTCCTTTTTCACAAAAGGCTGAATAATATTCCACTGTGTGCATATGTGACACTTTGTTTATCCGTCTGATGATCTGAGTTGCTTTCACATTTTGGTTATCAGTATTATTATTACTTTGTGAATGAGGCTGTATGAACAAGGATGTACAAACACCTAATTTTCTTTTTTAAGTCCATTATGATTTCACTCTTCTATGCTGTGTGTGAGCCAGGCTGGTCAGGGTTGATACACGAATTGATCCTGCTGGGGATTTGGGGCAACTTACAAAGAGATCCAGAGATGGAAAAGCTTTTCTCCTTAAGAAAATAGAAGTACAATTCACCCTGAGAGCTGCACTTACTACACTGTTTTCCAGTAGAGAAGGAAAAGGCCTCTCTTTAGTTCCCTTTTAAACTTAAGTTGCTAGAGGACCTCAGGTGTCTCCCATTGTGTTGGGCCGTAAAAATGTTTTTCTTTACTATGCAATTTATTTTCCTTGTGTTGTAAAGAGCAGTGATAATGAACATGGAAACTTCTAGATTGGTGAAGAGGACATAACAGAAGTCCTGCTGTGAGTTAACTGCAAAGCTTGTGTTCATCTACCAGCTGTGAGAGGGCCTCTAACCCCACTGTGCCTAGTCTCTTCCTGGTGGTCTTTAGCCTTTGTCTAATTTAATTTTTATTCCTTTTCCAATAAGGAGCTACATCAGAAGAGAAGCAAAGTTATCTTTACTCAATTGAGTAAATGTGACTATTTTTGTAGCTATAGGAGAAGAACCTGTATTTACCTTGCCAACCTTCAGAGTGGGGTGTTCTTTACCTGCTCAAGGGTACAGTATATTAGCATGAGAGAATCATATTCCAGGAATTTCTTCATACCAGAGCACAGCTTATCTATCAGGGAGTGTGGTATCATCAGGGGATAGATACAATAAAGTCAATATTTACTCCGTAGCGTTCTTAAGGACTAGCTTGATGTTGAATAAGTAAATGATTAAGTTGATTGGAATTATCATTTCTTGGTAGAAAAAGAGGAAAGTGGGGTAAGGAGATACAGCTTGAGAAATTAACTTTTCTATAGTCTTCTTCAGTTACAATTAGGGGACCTAGTTTTATGGTCCCCACCATCATTTTTGAGAAGGGTCTCCTACAACTTTCAGGTCCTCTTTCCTGATTATCTTCTACTCTATGTCTCACCTCAACTACTTTGAACTTTTGTTTTACCCCTCTCCTGGGTTCCGTTAGATAAGACACTAGATGTGCAAACCACACAACCTGCAAAATCACATAAAGGATGTGAGGCATCACTGTTCTCAATATCACCAAAACAGTCTCATCACAACCTGTGTTCTATTCTCTGAAGAAAACTAGGGCTCTCCAAGCTGAAGGTAAATTGCTTTGATTGAGAATTGGCAACTTTTCTTTAGGAGAGCTGGCCTAACTGCTGAACATAGAAGCATAAACTATAGGACATCACTTAGGCTTCTCAGTTGAAACTGGGTAGGACTATGTTGCCCAGGCTTTTGTCATTTTAATATTAAAAGGTTAAATGCTATTTGGACATGCAGTAAGATGAAGACCTTCCACCAACCTTATCTTCCTGTTCCTACTTGATGTCAGCCCACTCAAAAGGCCAATACTGCCATGTTTTCATAGGCTTTTAAATGTTGGCCTGAAACCTAAATAGAAGTACTTTTCAGAGCAATAACTAGTGAGAAACAATTGTCCTGGTGGATAAAACTGAGACTGAGAATCAATAGACCAGGATTTCTTTTCTCCCTGTTCAAATATCTGTGTGCTCTGAGGTAAACAGAGCAACAATTTCCCTAAATGTAAATATTTTTGGAAGATGAGGTTTTTGAAAAGATTGTGCCTGCCTTTACTTAGAGGATTTTAATTCTTATAACTGAAAATTTGTGAAAGAATGGAAGAAAAGAATAGAAAAAAGGAAGCAAGTAGGACGAAGATCGGCTGAGCAAAATGGAGATGGGCTTGGTAGGTATCCAGGCAGGACGAGGAGGCAAAGCTCTGCTGTCTCCTTCTGCAGTGCATATGTGTTGGTTTTACCTGACAGGTTTTACAGATTCCTAAAAACAAATCTTAAGCTTCTATCCACTACTGGAAGTGAAGTCTCAACATTTTCCACTTCCAGATGGACTAAAATTTTGTCCATTCTTATAGGTATTCCCTGGATTTATTTGTGTTTCCTTAGTCCTCCTACTGCCCTTGGTGCCCACTGGTGGTTCTGGATAGAACACTTTCTTCACTCTTCCCATGTTCTCCAGTTCAACTGATTCTGCCCTCCAAGTGTTTGGCCACTACTAGAATCAGTATATGAAGCAAATGGTTCAATATGTAATTACTTATCGGAAAGATTCCATGCCTACGACACAAGGAAAGGTGGGGATTTGGGTACTTTGACAAGTCCAGAAAGATTGTTTTAGGGCAACAGAGCTCTGAGTGCTCCTTAAATCTTGAGGTGTCTGCTTAGTGAGTCATTTATGGCTCTGGCCTTTTGTAAATGCATTCAATGTAGTAAGAATAGTTTTAAAATGCAGTGTTTTCTATTACTCAATTTTAATAAATATTTTCATTAAATATTAGAGCTGGAAAGGACCAACATTAGTTATATCAGTTTTTATTTTTCGTGAATTGGTAACTACATAGTTTGTTGCAGTTTCTTGGGGCCAGAGAATTCACAGTAGGAAGAAAGGTGAGGCCCAATGACATGCTAGGATGAATGAATTTGGCAGTTTGCTACTATCTGAGAAGGTTACCAATTTAGTAGATTGGCCCCATGTTTGTGTACTCAGGTTGTTTATTTAGCTGGCATTCATTTGGGTCTGCTAGTCCATTTGTTAATTCTGAAAGTTGTTGGACATTTGTTTAATACAAACAAATATATTTGGAAAAATCCCACATTCCAACTAGCCACATTAGTAGGAAGTAGATACTTGGTATTAAGTAATGTTTCAAGATATTGCAGCCTTTGAAATGTAAGAGACGAGCAAAGTGTTTCTTGGAAGGAATCTTTAAATTAATGGATCAATTTCTTAAGTTTATTATTTTATTTCGACAGAATACTTGCGTATCTCTGGATATAGATGAGGTAATGTTGTAATGAAGACATTTATTTGCCACATAACTGTAGACGATATATAATTGTAGTTTGCTAATTGATAATAAAAAGACAATGAGTTGAGAAATTTTTGTTTAGAATCATTTAACCTTTCCTGTCACTATATGAAGAGGACCAGGTTGAAGCATTATAAGCTAAGCACACAAAGTATTGTTTAATTAATTACCATGCTAGAAGAAGGTACTAAAACTATTTCCTAATGGGTTTTTTTTTTTCAGTAACTTAGTTTTGTTTTTTTTTTTAAAGACTGTGGAAGCATTTCAATTTCATCACAAAAAATGTGTGGAAAACATTAGGTTAGTTGAACTTGAGCTCCAATATTGGCCTGAGTTACCCAAAGCCCCTGATTTTTGAGTAACAGTTGTGAGCATTTATTGAAACATGCTAGGGGTAAAGTAGCCTTTATAAAAAAGAATATAGAAAATGTTCATTAGAATTATTAGAAAATGTTATTTCTTTTTTTATTTCTAGAGGAAACGTCAAGACAAGATTTGGTTGGTTCCATTTCATCAAATACTTTGTCTCCTTCCAGCTGGTCAGGTTCTTTTAATGTGGCATTTAAGCCTTGAGTTGTTGTAAATCAACAAATGGGCAACAACAAATGTTCAGCCATCTTATTGGTGTCAAGCCCAGCAAACTGGCAAATTCTATGAACACACCAAATGCATAAACAAGTTTGCATCAGCCAAGTATGTTGAGGGAGGTCAGCAGCTGCCTGTCATATTCTTAAGAATAGAAATGTCCTCCTCTCTTCTAATCTGATATCACCCCAGGTTGGGAAATGTCAGCTGTAAAATTTATAGATTTAGGGCTCTGGGATAGCAAGTTGTCTCTTTGAACTTTTCAGTTTCAAAAGCTTCTCGTCATCCAAACAGATGCAGAGGCATATTTATGCTCCTCTGTATAACTCTTGAGTCGTTCACAACATCAGCGGTGGGCCAAATATATATTCATATATAATGATACAAAACATTCATCAGTAAATGATGAGAATTTTCAGAAGAGGCTCCTTTCAACTGGTAAACTGTATTAATATTGGTTCCTCAAATGCAAACTGTGCTTGTTTTACAGTCTGAGTTTAATTGAACCTTAGTGATGTTCATAGTTATGAAAAAATTCAGTTTCTCTTCTGCTCCACCACAACACCAACCTTTTTTTTCTTTTTTAATTTTGGTATCTGAAAGGTTTTCTTTTTATCCTTCTACCCCAAACTTTTCCTTTAAAATGTTTCACTAGAAGTATGGTTTTATGCTTAGGAGGCTGTTACTTTCTAACTGAAGTTGAATAGCTGTGCTTCATTATTCAGTAAAGAACTTAATATGGGAACCATTCCCTGGTTAATCAACAAAACCAGCTTTGCCCCTCCCTACAAAGAGTCAAGTCACAGCTAGACAGACTTCTGACCTACTTGGTCCTCTCACTGCTTTGGATCAAAAGAAATTGGTGAACCACTTGGACTATAAATCTCCTTTTCTGTGATTCTGTTGTGTCAGGAGAACATTTCCATGCATATTTTATTTAGACAGAAAAATGAAACATAAATCCCAAACCACCACTTATAAAACCCACAAACTCTTGGCCTATCATTTTGGTTACAGACTCGAAGCTCCCTTTCTGGTTGTGTTCCGTTTGGTGGGGGCATGCGTGTCTGAGGTGCATGCGTTTTACAGGCAAGACAGATTTAAGGATGCAATTCAGTGACATTTTGCTGACTGTACGCCTTACTATGCATGTCTCTTTATAGATTTTACTATTTTAACAATATTCAGTTATCTCTTAGCCCTACTTGAAGCAGGCCTCATAATTTTGTGATTCTTTTGTACATGTGTAGTAGCTCAATAAACCTGTCCATTATAACATGAACACTTCTCTGTTAACTTAGTACTGTTTTGACTGTGTGTATATATCAGATTATATTTTAACAAGTGAGCCAACTAAATGCCATTTAGTCCTTATTTTAGTTTATGTCCTGCTCCAATTTTACATTTTCAAATTGAAATTTAGCACTTAAGTAGCACTTTTAACTCCCTGCCTTTTAATTTTGAATACCAAATATGGCAGAGTTATTCAGGTGGCCAAATAGACTTTTTCTGACCTTGAATGTGGTTTGCTGTATTACATTAAAAAAAGAAAAGGATGTCAGTATTTGCTGTTTCAGGGAGCATAAGCCCTTGAGATTTCCCCAAAATCATTTTTAAAGTCTGACATGCAGCTGCCTGACATCTCCATTTTTAGCTAAAATATATTCCTACTTAAGTGGCTCAGGAATGCAGTGCAGGGATAGGTTGCCGTGGGTTAATCTTTGGGCACTCCATATCTGACAGACATCAGCATCTGTAGTTTATATTGCATTGTTCTTTAGGTCTAGAAATAACATTCTACTAGCACTGATGATAGTCAGGGGAATGTTTACTAAGATCAGTTTCCTTCCATTTGCACAATTTTAAAACTAGAGGTGAAATATAACACAAGTGTGATTAAAAAAAAAAAAATCTGTCATCCAAAGAGTAACTCATGCCATTGGTAAGGTTAAAGTAATCCCAGGAACTCACAGTGGTGTGGTAGAATGGTCAGGTATATTCCTTTTGCTGGAAACATGTTCTATCCACTTGTTTTAACATGGATGCCAGCTATTAGTTAGCATAGGCTGCTGGGGAAAAAGCATGTTTTTGTATTCAGGCTGAGGCGTTATTATTACTGCGTTTCCATAGCACATCTCAAAAGTCAAAGGAGATGCCTTTGTTTTAATATAATGTTGATGTAGTCTGGGTAAGAGTCTTGTGTTGAAAGTTGAGCAGACCACAATTCATTTATATGCAGTCAAAGAGCTTTTGGCCCTACATTGTAGGGCATATAATCTTATCAGAAAGCCTGTTACAATCAATAAAAAAATAAAACAACCTTAAAAGTGTGGTAGCATTGGGTTCATTCTTTTACAACAAATCTATTTTCAATTATATTACTCCATTTAAATGCACCATAATGGTTTTTACTTAAGAGACTTTCATCCTATGTGTATGTTCACAGCTGGCAAAAATATGTGTCATTCTTTGTTTTACAAATCTCTATTCTCAGCCATTTCAGAGCCTAATCCTTAAGGCAGCCATTTTGCAGAAAAGCAGTCAAAGAAGCTTCTTTCAGACAGGCCTGTTCTTTTGGCCTAAAAAGGGCCATTTCTCCATCCAGTGTGAGCTTCAGTTCCAATATTTTGAATGACATAAAAGTAAGGTCAGAGTGTCAAATATAAAAAGCAAAACTCACAGGCGGATCCCTCATTAGCACCCACTCATCAGTCTCTCAGATCTAGGAACTGGGAGACCATTGAACTGTTAAATTTTACTGATACTGAGCTGATAGAGAATTTAGTGAAACCCATTGGCCATTGTGAAGGGTAGCTGATAATCATGATGCAAACTCAACAGAAAAGCTCAGTAAAAACTGCGGGAGGTGTTTTCTAACCTTTGGCCTTGTCCTATTGGCATTTGCTTGGCAAAAGGTTGCAGTTATTCTTATCTCTGCAGCTACTGAGATTTTAACTATGCTGAAAAGTACTTAGCATGTACTTCTGTTACTTCTGTTACTGTCTCTCCCCAGCAAGACCAGTGGAAGCAGTGCACTTGTGTACTGAGGAGGAAAATCCACTCAAACTTTTTAAATTCATATAAACTTGAAAGCAATTTGCATTTTAAAAAATAGTAAAAATTAAAAGGCCCTTATATTGTCGAAAACCTCTTTTCCTCTTTCTGTTTGAGATATAGCAAATGGGTAGGTGTATAATCTCAGAAAGCAGGGTGGTTTTAAATATTTTTCTTCAGGGTTGGTGGTGTGTTTTGATTTTTAACTGCTTCTCTGAAAAGTCAGATGGATGCTTATATTTAATTAGGTAGCATCTGAAAACATATGATGGGTCTGCTCCATGGAGTTTATGAGGGGAATGATGGTCTAACAATAGGACCAATTGCACTAATTTAAGTCATGCCCTAGTAGGTTAACATGATCTAGATGTTTGGTTTTAATAGAGCTTTGAAATGGTACTAAGTCCTGAAATGTTCTGTTTGGAAAGCTTTACTCTATGAAATTTGCCTTTAACATGGCTGGCTGATGACCCTGAATTAGAATGATACACTTGCTGGTGTGGTGCCTATTTGTGAGGAAACAACAGGGATATGCCTAAGAATTACTAATTTTAATGTACGAAGATGATATTCTTTGGGCATGGCATTTCTGAGTACCTGTCCTCTCTGCTCTGTTTCAGGTGTGAATCATGACCATACGGTGAAGGACAGTGATTTACTGTTTCTGAGGGCACACGTGTGTATGATTAAGGGATGTGAGTGCAGGACTTCGAGATTTACTTCCTTCCTCTTCCAGCAGGGTTACCTGAGGGAGTGAGTAACGGGATAATTTATAACACCACAGGCCTGTCAAGAGACCACTAGTCAAAACAGGAAGATAAAACTCAGGTTTCAATTGAGAGAAAACAACTTTTGATGCTCTCTGGACATACCTCTTAATTGCAAGCAGAAGAGTCGTCATAATTTCCCAGTTTTATTTTCTCAAAGAGATGTCTGTTGAAAAGGTTAGTATGTCGGTCCAGGTTAAATCATATGTACATTTCTTCTAGCCTTTTTGTTTCTTGAATTTCTTATGTTGTTAGGAAATCAGAGAAATTTAGTGACCTATTTCTAATTTTTTTTTTGAAAGATGGATCTTGCTCCTGCTAGCCTCTATTTCTTAGAATAATTCATATATATATATATGTATATGTATTTACTCTAGTTTTGAGTTGATGAGATGGGGAGTAGGTGGTGTGGATAGTAGATAAAGAATTTTTTTTCTGGGCTGGAGCTGCAGCTCAGATGGTAGAGGATATGGTTAGTATGCACAATGCCCTGGGTTCAATCCCCACCTCTGAAAAGAGGACTTTTTTTTTTTTTTTTTTTTTTTTTTCAAGGAATTTTTTTTTTTTTATTTTGTTTTTTTTTTTTTTTTTTTCATTTTTCTTTTATTATTCATATGTGCATACAAGGCTTGGTTCATTTCTCCCCCCTGCCCCCACCCCCTCCCTTACCACCCAATCCACCCCCTCCCGCTCCCCCCCTCAATACCCAGCAGAAACTATTTTGCCCTTATCTCTAATTTTGTTGTAGGGAGAGTATAAGCAATAATAGGAAGGAACAAGGGGTTTTGCTGGTTGAGATAAGGATAGCTATACAGGGCATTGACTCACATTGATTTCCTGTGTGTGGGTGTTACCTTCTAGGTTAATTCTTTTTGATCTAACCTTTTCTCTAGTTCCTGGTCCCCTTTTCCTATTGGCCTCAGTTGCTTTAAGGTATCTGTTTTAGTTTCTCTGCGTTAAGGGCAACAAATGCTAGCTAGTTTTTTAGGTGTCTTACCTATCCTCACCCCTCCCTTGTGTGCTCTCGCTTTTATCATGTGCTCATAGTCCAATCCCCTTGTTGTGTTTGCCCTTGATCTAATGTCCACATATGAGGGAGAACATACGATTTTTGGTCTTTTGAGCCAGGCTAACCTCACTCAGAATGATGTTCTCCAATTCCATCCATTTACCAGCGAATGATAACATTTCGTTCTTCTTCATGGCTGCATAAAATTCCATTGTGTATAGATACCACATTTTCTTAATCCATTCGTCAGTGCTGGGACATCTTGGCTGTTTCCATAACTTGGCTATTGTGAATAGTGCCGCAATAAACATGGATGTGCAGGTGCCTTGAAAAGAGGACTTAAGGCTTTCTTTCCTGTGTGTATATTTAGCTAAACTCAGAGAGGGCTCTGTCCAGGGATTTTTTGTTTTTTATATTGCAAGCAAATGAAGGAGAGTTGAGTAGGACATTTGAT
Organism: Castor canadensis; assembly: GCF_047511655.1. Lineage (NCBI taxonomy): Eukaryota > Metazoa > Chordata > Mammalia > Rodentia > Castoridae > Castor > Castor canadensis. The sequence goes on along the minus strand of NC_133393.1, from coordinate 34,194,310 downwards.
AATGCTCAAGTGGTATGTTTCATTACCAGTAACTTCATATATAGGTTTCTATGCTTTATTTTCATACTTTAAAAAGTCAGGTATAGCATTTAGAGCAGAAATCATTCTTCAATTAAAGTTTATCACTATTATGGTATTGCTTGTATGGGATTCATGGCACTGTCTCATGTGGTAGAATCTTCTGACTTGTTGACTTTAGATTCATGGACATGGAGTACCACAAGTGATATTTTTATGTTAAAAATAATAATTTCACCTTTCACTTTGGAATGCTTAGTGGCTGGCAGTTGACTTTTTATATTAGAGATCATGAAGATAAAAATGGGAACAGTTCCAAGCTCTTCCTTTTTTCCCATTTGCCCTAGGTGACTAAAACATTCCCATAAATTATTGGTACCCTTTTGAACTGACCTTCAGGTTCACGAGATGTAAATATTGATGGGCTTGACATTTTTTTCTTAGCATGTGCACAGTTCAAGAGGTACACTATCTCCAGATAACTGAAAGCAGGTGGGCAAATGGGTAAACAGTCTTGAGTTCTCATTGACCCCATAATTCTGAGAGAGCCTTCCATAGCCCTGTTTTTTGGGCTTTATTAGGAAGAATGTCTTATAGGCAGAGGAGTCTACAAGTTTAGGTCTTTGAAGCATTTTTTTTTTTTTTAAACCAAATCTTTCTGGATTGGATCCCTGTTAGTCTGCCCCTTTTTATAGGTTGACAATAAGATAGATGCCACAGGCTCATGTGTTGAAGGCTTAGTCCCCAGTTGGTGGCATTGTTTTGGGAGGTGGTGGAAATTTCAGGAACTGGGGTCTAGCTAGAAGTCCTTGAAGGGCTTACCTTGACTCTGCCTCCTTCCTGTCTCTTTTTTTCTCCCCCCTAACCCCACCTCCTTTCTGCTTCCTGGTTGCCATGAGGTAACTTTGCTGTACCGCATATTCCCTGCTGTAATGTTGTGCCCCATTTCAGTCGTCAGCCAATCATGAACTGAAACCTTTGAAACCATGAGCCAAAACAAATAATTCCTTTTTTTTTTTAGATTGTTTTTCTCAGATATTTATCACAGCAATGACAAAGCTGAATAACATACCTTTTAATAAGATGTTTTCTAGGGCAAATAATGTGTAAGTGAGCTCCGCCCATTTGAAGTGAAAGAATCCATTCCTAGTACTAGGACGATACTGTGTAATAGTGATTGTGCTCGGGAGCAGAGTTTCTAGGTTCAAATCCTGCTTGGACAACTTACTAGCGATGCAATATCAGGCAAATTGTTTAACCTCTTTGACACCATTTCCTTAGCTGTAAAATAATAATAATTCTTTTACTTTTTAAAAAAATTAAGTGAGAGATATCCAATTGTGATTAGGACTTCAATAAATATTTCTTAAATATATACATGAACAGGCTTTCAATTGTCCTGTGCTCATGAAAATAACCCACAAAGCTGATACAACCACAGCTTAAGAAAATCTTCTGTCATTTTGGAGTTTCACACTCCTGGAGTAGATGCTCAGTTACATGAAAATAATATACTGAGAAAAAATGAGAATATATTTTATTTTGCTGCTTGTTGTAAAGTGATTTTTCTAGTTTTATATAATGTGCGTATTAAAAAGAGAATATTAGAATACTCACTTCGTTGTATTGTCTAGCATTATTGGTAGCCCTAATTTATATATCCGTGGTGCTATGGTTTGAGTTGGAGAAGTACCCTCTGTAGGCATTATTATAGCACTTGAGGGGATGGAATTACTGCAGTTTGTTTTGGGTACTTTTTTCTTTAAGAAGCATGGGCACCAGGAGATGGTACTTACCCATCTGTCTCTTACAGCTGCATTTGTATGGATAGTACCTGAGCATTTACACGCACCCCCTAGAGAAGGGGATTTAAAATGGAGAAGGAAAAGTTGAAAATAAATTAAGGTGATGGAAATTACAGAAGCTTCTTTGCAAAGAATACCTAAAGCATTCTTAAAAGCAGACTTAATAGCTAGCAGCAAAACCATTCACTATTGTCTTTTTCGGCATAAACCCAATCCACAAAGTTGAAGCTGAATTGTGAATGTGTAATTTTTCCAGGCAAGTCAAGCAATACAGGATCCTGGGTCTCAAATTCAAGGAGAAAACAAATCCATTTCACAAAGTAACTTCTTACATTGATTGAGAACTGTCAATGTTTGATGGGTAGATCTTGAAACATTAACTGATTAAATTCGTCTGTGCTGTGTGGTCATAAGAGTGGCCTCCCTCTGCTGTTGTGAGCGTCTAAATTTGTGTATTGACACATGAGACATTCACTAAATGAGGAGTGGAGAGCAGAGTGAAGCATTTTGGCATCAGCTTGATCTTTCCTGAAGAGAGGCAGTGGAAAGATGTTGAATTCGGTTGAAATATTATTTATTGATTGCCTATGCTTTATAGCACCTAATAAATTGTGGACTCTCTTAAAAACACCCCATTTGCCCAGCCCTCTTTTTCCATTCACAACTGATTTAAAACACACACACACACACACACACACACACACACACACACACACACACACACTGATGGAGGGGGAGATAATGTCAGGACTTTTTGACATGACTAGCTCTTTTTTTGGGGGTTGGGGGCACTCATACTGTTTACTTCCATTAGGAGATGAGAGAGAAGTTTGTTTTTTAACCTAGGTGGTCTTAGCCCCCACCACTCTCCTTCCTCATAATCTTTTCACTCATCTTTTGGGAGGGGTTTGATCTCCAGGATTCTTTGTTTGTCTGGGCACCTGAACACTGGTGGCTAATAACCTTGTGGGAATTTAGATGGCAAGGGACTGCAGAGATAACTTCATTTTAGAGATGCAGAAACTGAGAGGCCCAGAGAGAAGAAATTTGCTCAAGGTCATTCAACTAACAAACGTCAGGATAACACACATAATCAGTGCAATTTCTGCCTTTCTGCTAAAGGCATACTGGGAGGTTTACAGTAGAGTGCTGGGCTGTAACTGTGGCTAATGGATTGAAGTGGAAGAATGGAAGAATGAAAGAAAAAGAGAATAATGCTAGAGCAAGGAATGAGGACTTGGGACTGGATTTGTTTGAGGTTATATTAGAGGACAATTTCTGATTTTATCTTCTGCCTCCTATGGTCTGTGCTACCTTTTGTTCTAAAAATAGGCTAAAAGAGAAAGCAAGTGAAACACTTTCCAGATCTGATAACTTCAGAGATCTCAAGAGAAACCTCTGGCATGGCTCCCAGAATGAGGTCACATAGGATTTATGTTGGGGTGTTGACCAAAATGCAGGGATGATGCTGTGATTCCTGTACAGCTACTTATTAGGGTGGTAGGGGTGGCCCCTTGGGTCATATCACTGTTCAGAAGCATTGCTCATCCATGGGCTTATGTGTACCTTTTCTTTTTCAATTGATAGTTTTAAATTCATGTGGAAAAGAGGATTTTTTTTTTTTTTTTTGGGAACTGGTACTATGGCTTGGCCTTATCTGTGCTCACTCATAGTCTTGAATTCAGACCTGTCTGAACACACCCAGAGGTCTGGTATTTTGGTTTCCACAAGTCTCTTTTCATGATTGTCTGAGGACCTCTGGGAAATAACTCATTCCATGGGAAGATGAAGTTAAACTGAACAAGAGCTACCTGAACAACAAGTAGTCATTACTTGTGCTTTATGTAATCAACAAAAATGGCAGTGGGTTCCTACAGGAACTACTGGCTACTTGGGAGGTAGAGACAGGAGGACCACTTGAGTCCAGGAGTTTAAACTGTCTTGGGCAATACAGCAAGACTCTGGCTTAAAAAAAACCCAAACAACAGAACCGCCCCCCCATCCCACCCCGGCCAAAAAAGCACCACAGAACAAACAAAATACATGTCTATGGGAATAATGTTTATGATAACAACTAACATATATTGAGTGCTTATTGTATACTATATAAAGTTCTAAAATCCTTATAGATCTTCGCAGCATATAGAGTTTATGCTATTAACCCATTTTACAGACAAGGAGCTGTCAGTGGTAAATGTCACTGAATGGGACCAAGTAGGAGAGGAACAAGTCGCAGATAGTATAGGATGGTTGTGGAGCTGTCTGTCATCTTTTGAAGATTCCATGGCATTTGCTCACAATGGTAGGGGTGTGTGAGGAAGAATAGCGACAATTAGGGAGGCAGGCAATCTCTAATAACATAATTTTGAACTTCAGTTTGATATTTGTTTGTGGAACATAAATTCCATAAAGTGCCATTTAGCAGATTTGTAATTCAGGCACATCCATAGGCCTCAATGTCTCTCTATAAAATGGTGCTAGTGAATAGATATATCGTTGGACTCTTTTGAGATTAAATAGGTTAATATAAATGAAGGGCTAATGGTTGTGCCTGTAGTCATTATCTGAGGGCTAGTTCTGATGTTAATGATAGAGAAGTAATAGCAATCAATGATTTAGTTAAACAATTTTGGGGATATACCACTTTACTAGAATCCAGGGGGAGGTTTTTTGCTTTGAGGAGATTCATACCTCATTGGGGAGATAATTCCTCATTGGGGAATAATTAATTATTCGTATCTAAACCTATCTGCCTAGATTCCTTCACCCAGCATTACCTTTCAGAGGCTCTTCTCATGAATCCATATTCTTTCTAGCCATGCAGACAGCCCAGAGGCTTTTGCATCAAATCCCTTTATGTATTATGAAGCCACATAAACTATTGTCATCAGCCAGAGTTTTGTGGTCTGCCTGTTGAAATTTGTACTTCACTCTCCGGTTGCAGTTTCTCTCCTATTCTCTGCCCCAGTCCCTTAACTTAGCTTGCACTGCATTGCCATGGTGACTTGTACCTGCCTTTTTTTTTTGGTTGTAGTGGGATTTGAACTCAGGCCTTCCTGCTTGCTAAACAAGATTTCTGTTGCTTGAGCTACACTTCCAGCTGTACCTGCCTTTTTGAAAATTCTATCTTTGTATGTGTCCACTGGATTACAAACTCCCTAGGGGTAAATTCTTATACATTTTCTTATTTCAGTTGCTATGTACTTTGGTTTATTGAATGAATGCATATTTTTCTAACTCACAGCTCTTTGAGACTATATGTATTTATTAATTTCTTTTTATTTATTTATTTTCAGTACTGTGAGATGGAATTCAGAGTATCATGTACACTAGGCGAGTACTCTACTACTGTGCTATACCCCCAAACCCTTTCTGTTAATTTTTTTTGAACCTCAGTTTCCTACAGGTGGAACAGTGGTTGCATGCTATAATTACTCCCTGAATGGTAGTTATTATTACAACTTCTAGATACATGTATTTAATAGAGACTTGATGTTTTTATGATGTTAAAGGAACAACTGTGACTACGTATAGGCTTTATTCTTCCTGAACTCCTCACCTCCTTTATCTATGAAAGGACTTTCTCCACTATGCTCAAACTTACTACCCTGGGGCACTTACTTCCCACTAAAAAGCAAATGAATCTGATCTCCTGGGCTTGATACTGATTCAGTTTACTCCAGAGAGAACATGCTAATCACCTTTGCTAAGTGCCTTTTGACCAAAGGTGTAAAAGCCTGATTCCATTTAGGAGAAAAAATAGAAATTAATGTCTTAAAATTTGTGATTATGGAATTTGCATCTTAAAAAGCAGTAGTATCTCAAATTTAATGATAAGCCATTTGCAGTGGACTGAGCATAAATTTTTAATGGCCTGTCTGGTTGAAAGAACTACAGCAGGGCATACATTTCTGCTGCATAGTATTTAATTTCATTACATTCAATTTAATTTCTGTAAGAATTATGTGAACTTCTTTCCCCCTGTATAAGTGGTATGTTTGTGTGTGTGTGTGTGTGTGTGTGTGTGCACACACACGTACATGTTTAAAGCTATTCATTTTCAAGAAGCAGAGACTGTTTTAAAGAATGGTACTTAAGGCTGTCAGCCTGCCTCAGTTTCTTCTTTATCTGTGAATATAACCCTGGCCACCTGCATACCTCCCTGGAGTGTTTGGATGAATGGCTCTGAGCTTGTAAAGTGCTTTGAGTTTCTTGGATGAAAGGGTCCCCTTAAGTACAGGTCTTAGGAAGGTATTATATGTGAGCTTTCTAAACTGCCGCACAGCCTGTTTGGCAAGAACGCTAATGTACTTCTGGGTTTAGAGTTGCAAAGATGTACATTCAGAAGCCTCAGGCTTCATCTTGTGAGGTTCCTGAGGCTTGTGCCCCTGCTTGCTTACCTCTAGCCCAGATCCTGTCTGCAGTACAGGTATCTACAAGTGTGCACATGCAGAGAGGCCATTTAGATGCCGATCTGAAGCTGCTGTGGTTTTGAGGACAAGGCACAAGATACTAGGAGAGAGAATGACCTCCCCTCTTGGGCATCTCTGGGGCTGGTGTAATCGTGGCAGGAGAGGGCACACAAGCACTTTGAAGTGGTAATGTGGAGGAAGGGGTTTGCCCGGTGCTGACAGATTATGAAGAACTGGATTTGGGTTCTGGCTTTTCCAGTTAGTGTCCCTGTGCACTTAGGCAAGTTGATTAGCCTCCCCAAGCCTCAGTTTCCCTGACAGGCAGTTCCACCCCTAACATTTGTGTTGCCCACAGCTAGTATGTGGAAATCCACATACTTATGTCTAGATATTTAAAAGTTAATAATCAAACTAAAGGACTGCCGAATAAAATATGTTTGGAAATTCTGTGGCACTTGACACATACACCTTCATAGGAACTTGAAGGCCAGGTTTGAATTTTGAGTTTTTAGACTCTGGGAGTTCCAAACCTGACCAGGTAGCATGGGTATAGCATGGTCCTCATGCTGGTGCTTGTGGGCTCATGTCTGTGTGCAGTTTGCTACTCCACCCTTTGGTGGGTTGCTGGGTTGTGTGTTGAAGAGTGCATGGTGGGAAAATCTTTATAGGCCTGATGGGTGAGCTTGGGTTGTTAGGACAGTAAATTTCAGGATCCTAGTACCTGGAACATGATCCTCAGGGATGTGGGGCTTCTGATAGACATGTGCCTTTAGCTCATGGAATCTACCATCTGACCAGAGGCATGCTAGGGTAGGAATCCCCCTTTCCCAGGACTCAAGACCATACCACATATAGGACTGGAGCAAGCATTCATTATAAAATACATATGAATATGATTTTACAAAATGTCAATATCACATATATGAAAAGCAGTTTCTTTAGCTAAAAGGCTTCAGAATGGCCTTAATCACATCCACATTTAGCAGTGATGAAAGTGAGAACTATTTCTCAGCAGATATAATGACACACTTTTCTCTAATCTCTAGGACCTACCACAATATTCTGTTGTTACTTAGCATTTAATTCATTAGTTCTATAACAAAAATTCAGTGCATATTTATTGGCTATTTCTTCTGTCCTAAGCATTCACCTAGATATATTGGCAATAGCAGTGAATAAACAGATGCAATTTCCTGTCTTTATGGAACTAACACTTAAGGAAACAGAAAATAAAGAGGATAAAAACATAAGCTATGTAGTTTCTTTGAGGATGGCTTCCTTTCCATTTATTCATTTGTTTCACAAATACACATTATGTCTCCTGGTCAGGCACTAGAGACCTTGCCTGCAACAGAGACAGAGACATGAAAAGAGGATGATCACAAAACAAGAGGGTGGCATTGCTTGGGGTAATCACTTGGGGTGTGTGTGGAGCACTGTTAAAATATTCAGGAACTTATAGCAAACAGTCATTTTCTTTGGAACTGATGCTTTGGAATGCTTTTTTCATTCATCCACTGTTTATTCAGTCTGCTCTATTTAAGTCATTGTTCTGGATCTGTGACAGGTTAAACAGGAGATAATACAGTATGTATAAGAATTTCAGCTCTTCACATATCATAAGCCCTTAAATGTCAACCATTTTTACTACTTGTCTACTGGGTCCTTGTCCATGAAGTTTGTTCTCTTGTCATGAGTGAGCTATGTCAGAAATATAGGCAGACACATTTTTGTCTTTCTCCAATGTCAGAGTTTATTGAATAACTATAAATTCTCAAGCTATTTCATCTCCTTGGCTTTAATTCACCAAGTGCTCCTGATTTCACTTGGTATTTGTGGGTATTGGTGATCACAGTTTCTTTTATTCCCATCTTAATTACGAATATTAACTCTCAGATCACACATTATACTTCCCACAATGATATATAGATTACAGAATGGCTAAGAAAGGGTTAAAGTAGCTGCAGGTTTCTTAGGAACCTTTTGAAGGCAGAGCAAAGAGCTGATATAGATGCTAAGAGAATCACTGCAGGTGGTTAGATAAGATATTGACATAATGAACCTAGTCACAGAGCTGTTCTGACACAGGACTGCCAAAGCATAAAGCTGGTTCAAGGCAACTTGAGTGGGAGATTATGTTGAGCTGAAGCCCTGGGATGGAGTCAGGAGTTTGTCACCTGTGGATCCCAGGGCATGTGTAATGGGATAGTCTCACAATAAAGTTGGTTGTGCTGCTTACCTCAGTGTCTGGTGCCCTCCCTTATGTGATCCATGTCAAGGGTTGCATCATTCCTTGGTCTAGTGTATTAGACAAACTCATGATGCTGGTTTTACTGAAATGATTTTGATAGGCACATTAGTCCATGTACTCCTGATTTAATTTGGTGAGTTCATAGGTGGCAAGAGTCCATTTGCATAAAAATTATTTGCCAATCTGTGTCTTATAGTTTGTGTTGGATAGATGGAGTCATTCCCCTCCTCCACCTTGCTAGTACTTGGAATTGAATTTAGGGCCTCTTGCAAGCTAGGCAAGTGTTCTACCGCTTGAACTCCACCCCTACTCCCTCACCCACTACCCCATCCCTTTAGCTTTTCATTTGTTCTTCAGATAGGGTCTGGACTGGCCTTCTACATCTGTCTTCCTACTTCGGCCTCCTAGTAGTTGAAACAGGCATGTACTACCATAGCTAGCTTGTTTTTGAGATAGGGTCTTGCTAACTTTTGCCCAGGCGGGCCTTGAACCAGGATCCTCCTTTTCTGTTTCCTGAGTAGATGGAATTAGAGGCATTCACTACCACACCAAACCTCAGCTGGTGGTTATTTACCAGCACAAACAAGATGTGGAATCATCATGCCTCAGCATTTGCACTCAGAATGGAACTGTCATTTACAAAATGGAATCACATCTGTGCAAGGTGCAATCTGAAAGCTGTTCTAAGCAATATGGAGCAACTTAGAGCAAACACAGCCTGATCGGCATGCTCTCCCTTTCCACTGCCCTGTCTGCTTCAGTAGGGTAGGGGAAATTCTGCCCAAATCCTGTCACACAGTGACTATGTTCTCAAGGAATTCTGTTCAGTGCCCAGGAATGCTGTCCTTGGGGTTCAGCTGGATTTTCCCAATGAGGATTCATAATCAAGAGGGCAGGAGTAATTATCTCAGTTACTGGAAGGCTAGAAAAAAAAAAAGAAAAAAAAGGAGATGAATCTGGATATAAATTCACTGAAATTTAATAAAGAAAAAGTCACCTCCTTTCTCTTTCTTCCCTTCAACTCCAATTGCATTTTAAACATCCTTTGGTTGGGATAAATCAGTGTTATTTGATCTACTGTTGAAGGGTCTACCTTTTCTGGTTTGGGACATGTAAATATCTTCCTGAAGCAAATGAGATAACTTGGATGTTCACACCCCTTTATGGCAGCAATCATAAGCTAGTTCTTCATCTTGACAATTAAAAATAAGATGGAGCAGCTAGAAAGAGAAGCATATAACAAGCTATGATGAGATATCATTTTGATAATTGGGAACTTCTCATCCTGTTGGTAAAAGGGTCAGTCAGTGTTCATTGTGGCAATCCTAACCACTATGGTTTATCCCTGAAAATAATGGTTCTTCTATTATATTTGCTATAATCTTTATGTAGATGTAGGTTAAGTTTTGCCTATAAGCAACAAAATGTGGTGAAATTCTGTTAAAGAAGAAACTCAGGAGGTAGCTGTAGGGGACAAAGTAGAGAGATGATTTGCAAACACAATTTTATGATTTTCTAAATAAGACTGATTAAAAGAAATTCTTAGAACAGTATATTTTGGACTTGGTTTCTAATGAGTTGTATGATCCTGGGCAAGTTACTCAATAACTCTGGGTCCTCTGTATTCTGCCTAGCATTTTTCATATCTAGCATTTCTCCTAGGTTTAAGATTTAGTGTAAAATAAAAAGAATAATCTGTCAAAGCTATAGTGTTTCTGAAACCTCTCTCTCCACACACACACACACACACACACACACACACACGTATCTTAAACAATTATATATAATTGTTTATGCTCTTGCGTGTGTGTTAAATTCACATTCCTGACAACTAGATATAGTAACATGCTTATGGTTCTCACTTAGAGGAGGATTACTTAGCCCCAGGAGTTTGAGGCCTGTCTGGGCAGCAGAGTGAGTACCCATCTCAAAAGAACAAAAATAAATTTACATGCCTGGGTCCTGACTACCAATGTTGTAATGTAGCCAGTCTAGGGTGTGACCCTGAGATATGTGTATGTTATACAAGTTCCCCAAAGACTCCTACACAGTAAGAATTAAGGATCACCAATTTCCTACTCGGGATTCTAAAACAGGGAGAAGATATGAGTAACTGAGAATTTAGGAAAGCTCTGGAATTTTGACTGTAAAAAGTATGAATGCACAAATTTTAAAGTTGTAACAAAGGTATTCATGTTCCCATGTATTTAACAATATTAGATTAAAAATTCCTGATCCAGAAATCCCTTCTAGATGCCTGTTTTTATGAACTTTTACTAATCGAATGTATCATGATAAATAGGAAGAGATTGAAGTGACCACTGATATGTCTGGTGTGAAATTCCATTGAGAGCTGGAAGCACAGGAATTTATGTTGAAACTAAGAAATAGTGAAAATAGGAGATTCTTTTTTTGGCCTTATTTACTGAGCTTTGACCTTTCTGATAGGTTTCTTGACTTCTTTGGAATGTAGAGTTGGGGATACTAATATTTGCCACCAGGTAATATTTATTTAGGGATGAGAACCTGGGGCACTAGTGTGATCATTAACAGGACTCAGGGAAATGCTGCCAGAAATAATGGCACCTTTTGTTACCACAATGATTCCCCTCCCCTTTTGGCCAATGAGGCTGGCGGAAAAGTGGTATTTGCTATCAAATCAGTCAGGGAATTTACAAATGATAAAGAGTTAAGAGAGGCTGCATTCTTTCTAGTATCTCCCTCTTGTAGTCACAAGTGTCTTTCTCCCATGGTAAAATAAAAACACTTGACCGGAGCCATAAATTTGTTCTGTCTTCTATCATCACGGCTTTCGGAAGTCTTGAACAGCCTTGACCCCTCCTGTCCTTCTTTTATTGAAAGGATGCTTATTACGTGGTGATAGTTTAAGGATGGTTGACGAAAAACAGCAAGTACATCAGCACAATTTCTGAAGGAAGATTCTGCAGCATTTTGGAGGGTAGAAATGTAGACTTTCAGCGGTGGTGGTGGTAGTGACTTCCCTTCTACCCTACAGTTACTTAAGAGCTTTGCATAGAGAGCTACATGTTAATTGGTTAGGCCGAGAATATTAAAAACTCTCAAATTCTCTAATTTTTCAATCAAATTTTCTGCCTTTTGTTGGTGGTGATGCCTGCTTTGATTCCTGTTCGCTGTTTTGGCAGGAGTATAGCCATCACTGGTCTTGTAATAACCTGCTTAGGACTGGAGACCACAGAGATAGAAATGGACTTAACTATTTTATTTTGAAAATGCTTCAATAGTGTTTTATGGCACTCTCTGGACCCTGGACTACTTTGCAGACCGGATATTTCTATGTATAGCTTTGGAAATAGCTGAACTGGATAAAAAAACTACTATCTCACAACCCAGAGTGGAAAGTGTTATTTCTGTGAGTCATTAGCAAGTTTGTAGATCTGTCTGGAGGAGGGCACAATGGACTGGGTCCTGCTTGTCTCCTGTCCCCAGCTTCCTGTTGCACTGTAGTTGACCTGAAACTGGCAGCCGATATGACATCATTTTGGGTGTTGCTAGCACATTTTTCTTTTCTCTGTAGATCTATGCTAAATTATTTTTCCTTTTCAAAACACAAAACAGAATTCTGGCTTCCTTAGCATACCCTATAGGTATGTCTGGCTGTTTCTGATGAGTGAGGTATTGTCCTCCTGGTTACCTGCTTTCGACAAAATGTCCACTGACATGCTAGGTATTTCAATCATCTTTACAGTTGTCTGAAAAAAATGTTTCGGGCAAATAGAGAAAGCCACCTTCCTCCCCAACCCCCACCCCATCCAAAGCAAGCTCTCAGACTCACAGACAAGCTGAACCAGACACCAACAGTTCATATTTCTGTATTTTTAGATATTTCTCTAGTGATAATGAAAAACCTCACTGAATAGTCAAACATTTTATTTGGAATTGCTTGTTAGGTGAAGTGAGCAAAAGTCTCCAGGTGTTGTTTTTCCTCTCTGAGAACATCAATCTTGCTGCGACAATAGTACCAGGCAGGACCACTTTGCTTAATGAATAAAGAGGCAGCAAAGCTCAGGTTAGCCTCAGGAATTTGGGGCTCCCAGTCTCTGCTGTTTTTCATTTCCTGACTCCTCAGGATCTTTTACAACCCTTTGCTATCAAAGGTTTCTGCTAAAAAAGTATACTGCTAATAATTGCAATTTCAAATGTTGAGTATTATTATTTTTTTTCTAGATTTTGGAAGTGGTCCAGTGCTTGCTTTTCTATTGACTTGGCCAGTGCCTCCTAGGCCTTAAATTGGCTCTTAAATGACAAAAATTTGGCAGATTTCTCCTGCACTATCTTCTTCTACCTCAATGCTCCTGCCAGGAGTTTTAGACACTCAGATGCAAGGTGATTGGGTGTGGATGCTCATATGTAATCACCAGTGAAGAAACCATTTCACTTGAATCTTGAAATGCCTTTATCCTTGTTTGGCTTTGATTTCTCATTTACCTTCTCATAGGGATCAAAAAGGATATAATTTATCTTTCCCTTATTTATTTCTTAACTTATTATATTTTATTGTTGTATCACCTGCTCCAAAAAGAGTAGATGGGCATATAGATATATTCACAAAAAAACGTATGTGGGAGGGAAAAGGATGTGGGTGGGGAGAGAGGATTTGGATTAGAACATCAGGTCAGGAGCACTGACATCTCTGGGTTCTGTTTTTGGCAAGTGTTGAAGTCCTGTGCAGGCTGGAGTGGGTAGGAGGCAGGCCTGGTTCTCATCTTCCCCTTCCAGAAGTTGAGTTCAATATTGATGGTGGAACATTACTGAGTTTTCTGATGGTCACTTTCGAGCAGTGGTGTATATACCCTGAAACTATAGAAATGTTTCAGTGAAACTAAGTTTTTCAGTCAGTGCTTCCTAAGGAAACATTTCTTATAATAATCATAAGACTTTCCATGTTTGATTTCTTCTATCTCCAGGGACTTCAGCAATCCTATAAATTAGTCATTGCTAAAACTTTACCTCCAGTCTCATTACTCTTCTCAAATACACATCTTTGTCTCCATAATACTGATTTAAGTCTCCATTTCTCTGTCTAGGTAGTGCATCACATTAAACTTGAACATGTTAAAAGCTAATCTGTGATCTTCGCATTTTCTTTAGACTGTTAGTTGTCCATCTGGGAAGGAGGCTTAACTTTTGGTTTCTCATAGCTGTTTGGATCGTCAAGTGTTTTCCATTTTATCTGCTAGATATTCTCAGAAGGTGTCCCCTGCTATCTGTTTCCCTGACTATTACTGTTTCTTGCTAGACAAACTTAGGATATTCAAGTTTCTGATCAGTTTCCTTTTCTGCCTTGAAGTCTCCAGGATGTCTAGGACCTTTGGTTTTTCTATGTCTTTCTACCTCCTTATCTTTTCTCCTCTACATTTAAGATGCCCTACCTCCTAATTTTAGTCAGAAACCATGCTCTTCCACACTCTATAATGGGACTCATCCTTTGCATGGTGTGTCCTCTTATTTCTTCTTGGGGATTGTCCTACCCACTCAAAAGTCAAGCCCAAATGTCTTCTCTGTGAAGCCTTAGTCAATATACCTTTGTCTGTAGCATCTTTGTTATAGCAAGTATCATACTAAATTGTAATTGTTTATGTGTCTGTCTCCCTCACTGAATTGGGTATTTCTCAAGAGCAATGACTGTATAACGTCTTGCTGTACAATGGCTGGCATCCAATAGACAGTTAATAAATATTTGCTGAGTGAATGTCAGTTGAGGTTGGAGGGGTTTTTTTGGTGTGGATCACAGTAAAAATGTTTATTTTATGTCTGCTAATACTAATAATGTTCACACAGTTTTCCTTTTGCTACCTGTTAGAGATGAGAGTAGAATTTGAAATTAGAAAATGGAGAAACACTGACATTATACACACTTGAATATTAAAATACATCATAACTAACTAACTTCTTTTCTTGACACACTTCACAGAATATCTGAGCCCTGACCTCTGCCCTTATTAAGTCAAATCTTATTTCTTTTAGATTAGAGAGTCTCCTCTCTGTCTCAAGTGTCTAAAACCTAGGGCCTTTCAATTTTAGAATCTCTAAATGTACCTAAGGCAAGAGGAGATTGGATGAAATGGTTCAGGACAAAGCAATAGATTCTCAGCATTGATTTAATTGTGGTTTATAGCTCTGAATCCTTAAATGGATGTTCCAGTTAATAACAAGTTGCAAAATAATTAAGGTGAAAGAGACCTGATGAAAAACTAGCCATTTTTTAGTAACTTGTGAGCAAGTAGTTGAGGAGTAGTTATCTAGTATGAAATTGAAGCTGGAATGTGGCTTACACAGAGTTTCTCATGCTTCACACCAATATTGGCAGCATTGCAGTAGGTACACATGTGGTTGAATTTGTGGTTTCCAAGCAACTTGGATAATTCCAGAGACTTAACTCTCTTCTGATTTTTAATGTACAATAGACTTAATGGCATAAGGTTTAAAAGTGTTTCAAACATTATAATACATATAAATGAAACTAGTTTAAGAATGTGTATATTAGTTTTAATTTCCAGTTCTTCGGAGATTTTCTTATGATTGACCTCTAGCCTGTGAACCTGCATTGTATGATTGCACAAAATTTGTTCAGTTTTTTTTTGTTTTGCTATTTTTTCAAGGTGCAAATTATGATCAATACTGTTCAATATTCTTTTTATTCTTTTTTTTGTGGTGGGACTGGGATTTGAACTCAGGGCTTCATGCTTTCAAAGCAGGTACTCTACCACAAGAGCCACACCTCCAGTCCCATTTTGCTCTAGTTATTTTGGAGATGGGTCTCTCTATTTCCCTGGGCAGGCCTTAAACTGAGTCCTCTAGACTCAGCTTCCCAAATAGGTAGGATTATAGGCATGAGCCACCGGTGCCCTTCTCCTTTCACTCTTAAAGATAGTATATTTTGCTGGTATTGGGTGACATGTTCTATACACGTCAACTACATCCAATTGGTTTATATGATGTTTAGTTCTTTGTTATCCTTATTGATTTTCTGTCTACTGGTTCTGTTATGAAGAGGAGAGTGTTGAAGTCTCTAACTGTAATTACAGATTTATCAATTTATTTTTTAAAATCTATTTTAAGTTCTGTTAAGTGCATATACATACATACACGATTGTTATATTTCTTAGTGAATTGGTTCTTTTATCATTATTTGTATCTTTTTTTAACCCTGGTAATTTTATTTATTCTGAAATCTACTTCATCTAATATTAATAGCCACTCACTCTAACTTTAAAAATAATCTTTTTTATTTCAAGATAATTGTTGATTCACATGCAATTAGATTCTGTGCATTCTTTACCTAACTTCCCCTAATAGTAACGTTAAACAAAACAGAGTGTAAAATCAAGACCAGGAAATTGACATTAATATGAATCATTGATCTTATTTAGATTTTCTCAGTTTTACGCATACTCATGTGTGTGTTTGAATTTAGCTATATGTGATTTTGTCACACATGTAGGCATGTTTACCACCATAGTCAAGGCACAGAGAGGTGCCATTATCACGAGGATCTCTCTTCTTGGCCTTTTACAACCAGAGTCCATAATCTCCGACTTCTGGCAACAACTCATCTCTTTTCCATTTCTGTAATTTTTTACTTCAAGAATGTTATGTTAAGGGAGTTATATAGCACGTAACTTTTTCATATTGGCTTTTTCCCCACTCAGTATAATTCCCTGAAGATTCATCCAACATGCATGTTTTGATAATTTGTTCAGTTTTATTGCTGAGTAGTATCCCAATGTTTAGTTTTATAACAAACTTCCAAACTGTTTTCCAGATGGGCTGACGCATTTTATATTCCACCACCAGTGTATGAGTGATTCAATTTCTCTGCATTTTTGTCAGAATTTTATTTGTTACTATGTTTTATTGTAGTCATCCTGATAGAAGTGTTATAATATCACATCAGTTTTAATTTGCATTTCTCTGTTGGCCAATGATATCAAAGATCTGTGCATGTATTTGTTTACCATTTATATGTCCTCTTTGGTGAAATGTCTATTGTCATTTTTCTAATTGGATTGTGTTTCCAGATTCTTTTTTAATTTTTGTTTGCATTTTATCTTTTTTCATCCTTTTTCTTTTAATATAGCTATGTAAATACATTTGAAATGTGTTTCTTATAAATGAAATACAGTTAAGTTGTTGTTTTTTTGGTGTGTGGGGGCACACTAGTATTGAACTTGGGCTCTGTGCATTCTAAACAAGTGCTCTGTCACTGAGCTGCATTCCCAACCTGAGTTGTATTTTTTAATGCAATCTTACAATCTTTGTCTTTTAACTGTTGTGTTAGGCTGTGTACATTTAGTATAAGTATTGATATATTTTGATTCAGATCCACCATTCCATTCATTCATTTGTTCTTTTAAAATTCTTTTATTTTCCTGCAATAGTTTAGGTTATTGATCATTTATAGTTTCCATAATAATTAATTGTTGTGATATTGACAGTTTTGTTTTTGTGTAACTATGGATTATAAAATTAATGTACTTATTAATATTTCATCACTCTACTTGGCATGTAGAACTCTTATAGGTCTATTTTTTTTCTTTCAGGGCTGGGGTTTGAACTCAGGACTTCACAATTGCTAGGCAGGAGCTCTACCACTTGGGCCACTCCACCAGCTCTTTTATGTTTTGGGTATTTTTAAGATAGGGTCTTGTGAACTATTTGCTCAGGCTGGCTTCAAACACTGATCTTTGTGATCTCTGCCTCCTGAGTAGCTAGGATTACAGGCGTGAGCTACTGGCACCCAGCTTACTTCTCTTTCTTACACTCTCTCCTGTGTATATTGTTGTCTTTATGTGATAGCTACATGCATTGAAAGTCTCATTAGGCACTTTCTGCTTTTGACCATCAAATACATTTTGAAGAGTTAAGAGGAGTAACATAGTCTTTTATTTTTATTCAAAAATCAATCATTTATGTTACTCTTCCTTTATCATGGTTATTCATTTTCCTTCTGTTTGAAAAACTTCCTGTAGCAATTCTGCTACAGTAGGACTACTCACTGTAAATTTTCAAAGTTTTCTTTCATATAAGAATGCCTATTCTTACTTCACCTTTATTTATTATCTTTCTTCTTTTTTTTTTCGGGGGTGGGTGAGTGATATGGACAGTAATGGAGTTTGAACTCAGGTTGCGGTAACTAGGCAGGTAGGTACTTGAGCCACACCTCTTTACCTATATGGGGCAGATATTTTCACTGAGTATAAAATCTGGGATGATCTTTTTTTCTTTCTTTTTTTTTTTTTTTTGTTTGATTGGGGTTTGAACTCAGGGCTTCATGCTTGCAAAGCAGGCACTATATTGCTTTAGTTATACCTCCAGTCCATTTTGTTCTGGCTATTTTTGGAGATGGGGATTTAACAAAATATTTGCGCAGGTTGGCTCAACTACTGATCTCTGCCTCCCAAGTAGCTAGCATTACAGGTATGAGCCACCAGTGCCCAGCAGAATGGCTGTTATTTACTTTAAAAATTCTGTGCTAACTTGTCCTGTGTAAAATATCCAGTTATTCTAATTATTATTTCCCCACATGTAACATACCAGTTTACTCTGTTTAGAAAATTATTTGTCTTTATTTTAACATTTTACTGTTTTAAAGTACACAATTCTGCTACATTAGCAGCATTTGCAGTATTGTCTAACCATTGCTTCTTCCACGTCGAGACTGTTTTCCTTTTCTTTTAATCTTTCCAAATGGAATATCCTTAATTTTTAGCAGTTTGTCTTAGTTCAGATTTCTCTGAATTTACCTTGCTTGGGTTTGCTAAGATTCTTGAATCGTAGGTTCCACTTTATTTCTTTAGACATATTTTTAGCACACATTCTTTCCTGTCTTCTTCATGGACTTCAATGACATGAATGGTGGAACTTCTGCTATTGTCAAATCACTTATCTCTGAAGCGCTGATTATTGATTGCTCAACCTTTCCATCTGTTATTCAGATTAGAAAGTAAACTGTTGATTTATCTTGAAGCCCAGTGATTCTTTCTTCTGTCATCTCCATTCTGCTTTTGTATCAATCTAGTGAATTTTTTATTTTGATATTGCCATTTCAGTTAGAAGATTTCCACTTGTTTCTTCTTTATATTTTCTGTTTCTTTGCTGACAGTTTATATATTTGTTCACGTATGTTCATAATTTCTCATATAAACATTTATAACATAGAAATGCCTTGCAGTATATCAACACATTTCATCATAATGCTACCTTAAAGTCTTTGCATGTAATCTCAGCTTTTATGTCATGTTGGAGAGTCTGTTGACTCTTTTTTCCTATGTGAGTTGAAATTTTCATGGATGTTGCTATATTGAGTAATTTTAGAATATGTCATTAATATTTTGAGACTATGTTATGAGACTGTGGGTTGTGTTTATTTAATCTTATAGAAAATTTATTTTCCTTTCCCCCCTTCTTCTCCTTTCTTTTATAGGCAATGGTTTGGTCAGACTGCAATTTCTAATCTTCAGGGGGTGCTTTCAGTATCCCATTCCTTTTCAAAGTTCTTGGGGGCACTCTTTGGCTGTGTTCTGGATGTACCCTACCTAGTGATTAATTTGTGACCTGTGGAGGGGTCTCTGTTCAGTTCTTAGTCTTTGGTATGCTAGCTACAATCCAATCAACATTTTCATTCATGATTTGGTGGTGATCCATGGAATTTATAAACAACTTTATGCAGCCACTTTCCTGAACTCTTCCTTCTTTATATTCTCCCTCATACTGTTTGCTTCTTTAGGGCTTCCCTTATCGGTCCTCTAGGCTCTACTCTGTACTACTTTTTTTTTTTTAATTTTTATCATTTGTATACATTTTTTGGGCAGCCTCCCTGTGTACTTCTTTATTTGAGCATCAGCCTGGGTCCATGCAATAGAAGGACAGAAAGAGTACTAAAAGCAAAAGAGACTGGCCTCATCACACATCCATCAAATGGAAAGAAAGGCTCCCTCATGCTTTTACTCTTTTTGACCCTTATTGTTGGTCACTTCCCTCACTGCCATTGAATTGCCCAGGGTCAAGGGCATAAGAGACTGATTTAAAAAAAAGAAAGGAAAGAAAAAAGAACAGAATCAGGGATTTCCACTCTCCATGAAAGGTAGGAGGCCCCTTGTTTGTTCCATGAGCCAGAACTAGAGGGCTTCGAGCTCTTTCCTCTACAGCTGTATTAATTTCTGATCAGAGGCTACTTCTGGAAAATAAAAGACAAACCCATTGCTAGTTTGATCACATTTTTTATTTCAGTAGTCTTCTGTGATTTGCATTGATGCTATTTACTTTTTAGAGTTTCTCAATAGCCATTTTGTGTCATCTGCTCAGGCTTTATAGTTCTCTTTAATAGGAGAGCTGGGTAAAGTAGGCTTATTCCATCTGACCCAGAAACCAGAGTCTGACCCAATTCTAACTGAATCTAGGGGATGGCTTCTTCCCTCTCCCATACTACAGCAGACACAGGGACTGTAGTTACTTCTATATAGTGCTCCTAAGTCCTATGTGCCTTAGGTATTCTGAATGATCATGAAGTATGTTTAGATTTGTATATATGACAGGAATCTAGGTAAAGAGACAGAAAATTATAAAGGAACATGATAAATATATATGTATGTGCACACATATATACTTACATGCACACACATAATGATGATTTTGATAGGCTTTATTTAAAGCCTGGTTAATCCTCCAGTGATTACACAGTTGTCCTAAGCTCACAGAGCATGGTGTAGTACTTAATTTGTCATTCCTGTTCTAAAGGATAAACATAACTAATCCAAGAGAGTATGCATCTCTGTCGAATGTTTGACGTAAAAGTTTTAATTATTTTGTCATCATGTTTTATATTTTTGTCAGTTAACAAAGGGGAAACTCATAATAAAGATTAAAATAGCTGAAAGGAGTTGGTGTAGAGTTAGAAAACCATGTTATGTATAGGAAAATTTAACCTATTTTCAAAAGGGATCAGAAGAGGAGATTCTTTTCTTGTGACTCTTGAGTCATGCATGGGTCAGTCAAGGAAATAGAGCCTATGTATATATATCCAGCAAAGAAGGATTTTTATATAAGGAATTGGCTTATAATTCTTAAAAGGACTGGAGGAGCAAATGAGTGGCAAAGGTAGAGGTGTTAACCCAGATCAGGGACTGTAGGAGCCTATGACAGCTAATGGCGGAGCTTGTATTTATCTGCCCAGCATTGTCCTCTCATTTCCCCAGGAGATCATGATTCTTTGCTGCTCCCATTGCAGAAGCCTGCATTGTAAGACTTTGTACAAGTCTGGTGGTACTATTGCTGCCAGAGACAAAGACATGTCTCTTCTAGTTCCATATAAGTGCCTGTCTTCAAAAGAACCTAAACCTAGAATCTTGTTGGCTAAGGAATCTGAGAAATATAGTTTTCCATGCTCCTGATAGAGTTACAGCTTAGAAAAAGAAGGATCATGCTAATTATTACAGATGTGATAATTATCAATCATTCATGTCTCTTATTTGGATATCAGCATTTGGAGTATCTGGTGAACAAGATTCTAAGCTGCATGAGGGTAGAAATAGGTTTCATATTCATTCATAACACTGTATAACACAGAGTCTTGCGCTTGCTTAGCTGAGTAAGCACAGAGTACCCCCTTTGAATGGAAGATTGATCTCACTTATCTCTGGTCAGTTCCAGAGCTATTGATGAAGAATGTGGAAGCTTCTCCTCTTTAGTTACTGAGCCAGGAAAACTTCAGACTATATTTTATAGGATTTCTGAGGTAGGTCATCAATAAATCACATTTGTCTAATTTTAAAGAGCAGAATGGACTTTTTAAAAAATGTGAACTTCGAAGGCACAATTATATGCAGATACGTCAATTGATGGTTACTCAAGTCATCTCATATCCACCATGCAGGACACTATTTTGTGTTAATGACCTCATCATTTCCTGTTTAGTGAAACTGAAGGGAAATTTTCAACTCATACTTCCAGATATATGGGGGGAAGCATCAAAATATTCTGTAATAATACAGAGGGAAATAAAGAGAGGGGGAGAGGAAGAGAGGGGAAGGGAGGGAGAGAGGGAAAGAGACAGAGAGAGAGAAAGAGAGAGTAAGTGTTCTCCAAAGGCTGATGTGTTGAAGGCCTGATCCCCAGCCTGTAGTGCTATTGGAAGGTGGTGGAACCTTTAACAGATGAAGCCTTTTGGGAGGCCAGGGATTCTTAGTTTCCTTGATTGACTCATACATGACTCACTGGGGGAGATTGCCCTTAAAGTGAATATTGAGAGTCCAGCCCCTTCTTCTCTTTCATTTTCTGGCTACCAGAAAATGCATGAAGTGCATCCTGCCATGATGTGCTGCCTTGCCATAGCCCGAAAACAACAGGCCAACTGACTATGGACTAAAACCACCTAAACTGTGAGCCAAAACTTTTCCTCATTTTAAATTGGTTTGTTTCTCTGAGTTAAGGGCAACAAATGCTAGCTAGTTTTTAGGTGTCTTACCTATCCTCACCCCTCCCTTGTGTGCTCTCACTTTTATCATGTGCTCAAAGTCCAATCCCCTTGTTGTGTTTGCCCTTGATCTAATGTCCACATATGAGGGAGAACATACGATTTTTGGTTTTTTGAGCCAGGCTAACCTCACTCAGAATGATGTTCTCCAATTCCATTCATTTACCAGCGAATGATAACATTTCGTTCTTCTTCATGGCTGCATAAAATTCCATTGTGTATAGATACCACATTTTCTTAATCCATTCATCAGTGCTGGGGCATCTTGGCTGTTTCCATAACTTGGCTATTGTGAATAGTGCCGCAATAAACATGGGTGTGCAGGTGCCTCTGGAGTAACAGTCTTTTGGGTATATCCCCAAGAGTGGTATTGCTGGATCAAATGGTAGATCGATGTCCAGCTTTTTAAGTAGCCTCCAAATTTTTTTCCAGAGTGGTTGTACTAGTCTACATTCCCACCAACAGTGTAAGAGGGTTCCTTTTTCCCCGCATCCTCGCCAACACCTGTTGTTGGTGGTGTTGCTGATGATGGCTATTCTAACAGGGGTGAGGTGGAATCTTAGCGTGGTTTTAATTTGCATTTCCTTTATTGCTAGAGATGGTGAGCATTTTTTCATGTGTTTTCTGGCCATTTGAATTTCTTCTTTTGAGACAGTTCTGTTTAGTTCACGTGCCCATCTCTTTATTGGGTCATTAGTTTTGGGAGAATTTAGTTTTTTAAGTTCCCTGTATATTCTGGTTATCAGTCCTTTGTCTGATGTATAGTTGGCAAATATTTTCTCCCACTCTGTGGGTGTTCTCTTCAGTTTAGAGACCATTTCTTTTGATGAACAGAAGGTTTTTAGTTTTATGAAGTCCCATTTATCTATGCTATCTCTTAGTTGCTGTGCTGCTGGGGTTTCATTGAGAAAGTTCTTACCTATACCTACTAACTCCAGAGTATTTCCTACTCTTTCTTGTATCAACTTAAGTGTTTGGGGTCTGATATTAAGATCCTTGATCCATTTTGAGTTAATCTTGGTATAGGGTGATATACATGGATCTAGTTTCTAAAGCAGATACCTTAAAGCAACTGAGGCCAATAGGAAAAGGGGAACAGGTACTAGAGAAAAGGTTAGATCAAAAAGAATTAACCTAGAAGGTAACACCCACGCACAGGAAATCAATGTGAGTCAATGCCCTGTATAGCTATCCTTATCTCAACAAGCAAAAACCCTTGTTCCTTCCTATTATTGCTTATACTCTCTCTACAACAAAATTAGAAATAAGGGCAAAATAGTTTCTGCTGGGTATTGAGGGGGGGGGGAGAGGGAGGGGGTGGAGTGGGTGGTAAGGGAGGGAGTGGGGGCAGGGGGGAGAAATGAACCAAGCCTTGTATGCACATATGAATAATAAAAGAAAATGAAAAAATTGACATTCAATAAAAAAAAATAAAGGAAAATATTGTTCTTTCAAAAAAAATAAATAAATTGGTTTGTTTCAGGTATTGTTAAAACACACACACACACACGGAGAGGAGAGAGAGTCACATAAAACCCAGCTACTTGAATATTGAGGAGGTTTTGGTATATTTCTATCTGTCCTATTTTTAATCATTTTTTTCTTTTATGGGTAGTTTCATATAGGTTATCAGATCTTCATGAGTACATTCTTTTTATTTGTATAGTAATAATTAGTTCTGCTGTAATTTACATGCCCTTATTGTTGGGCATTCCTTTTCCACCATTACAAATAATGCTTTCTGATATACTTACCTAAAATTTTCCTATCTGTAATCATTTGCTTAACATGAAGTTCTGTAGTCAAAGCTTCTGAGGTCAAGCAAATGAAGCATCTGTTGTTTCTTAAATTTAAACTAAATTTTCTTTAAAGTGTAACATACATGCAGAAATGTGCACAAAACATAAGAGTCCAGCACAAGGAATAGTTGTGAATTCTCTCACATAAGCAGCACTTGAATCATTGATAGAATGTCAGAAGAAAAACCTCATACCTTCCCTTGGGATCCTTTCCCAGACTTTGAATTCAGTATAAATGGAATATGATTGTATAATTTTTTTTTCAATCTGGGTTTTTTTCTTGCCCACTTGACTTTGAGAAGCTCAAAGATATTATCACATTAATTTTAATTACTATATAAGGTTTCATTTTATGAATGTAAATACTTTATTCTCTCTAACTGTTAATGGTCATTGGTGTTTCCACATTTTGCTGTCATGAATAGTCATTCTATGAACATTTTTGTACAAATTGTTTGATGCACATGTATGTGCAATTTTGTTAGACGTTTGCATATCCATACAAACACATATGCCTTAGGAACAAAACTGCTGGGTCATGACATATTTGCCTATTTAGTTTTAATAGGAATTGCCAAGCTGATTTTGAAAGTTAATCATACATTTTTACACTAACACTAAAAGTGCATAAAGTTTCTTGTTGTTGTCCATCCTTGTCAGCTCTTGGGATTATCAAACCTTTCCATTTTAGCCATTGTGGTAGGTATGAGGTAGTATCTCATCCTAGTTTGAATTTGCATTTCCTTCCAGTGACTAATTCAGTTGGCAACCTTTTTTTATGTTTAGTGGACACTTGGATGTCTTCCTTTTGAAGAGTCTTTTCAAATCTCCTGTCCATTTTTTTATTGGCTTTCATTTTTCTCTTCGACTTTGAAGAGTTCTTTGCATGTTTTAGAAATGAGCCCTTTGACAGTGTCTGAGTTACAAATACCCTTGGGTTGCTTTTTACTCTCCTTGTTGTGCCTTTTGATGAGCAGAAGGTTTTAATATTCCTGTTGTCACATTCATCAGCCTTCATAGTGAGTATCATTTGTGCTCCATTGAAGTTTTTTTTTTTTTTTTCTGACTCCCAATGATGGAGATATTGTCCTATGTTATTTCCTAGGAAGTTTTACTGGTTTCTCTTTCACATGTAGCCCTACATCCACCCACAATTGGTTTTATGCATGCTATGAAGTAAAGAATTTTTCCAGATAGATATGAAAATTGAATCAACCATTTGTATGTGTGTGTGTGTGGTACTGGGCTTGAAGGTACTAATGCCTTCAGCTCCAGCCACTCCACCAGCCCTTTTAGTGATGGGATTTTTCAAGATAGGGTCTCTATAACTGTTTGCATGGGCTGTCTTCAAACTGTGATCCTCCTGATCTCTGCCTCCTGAGTAGCTAGGATTACAGATGTGCGTCACAGGTACCCAAAAATCAACCATTTTTTTGGAGAAATAAAACCTTTCCTGAATGCCCTGTAGGGTATCATAAATCAAGTTCCTTCTTTCGTGGTAGAGCACAGGATCCCCTTTCTTGTTGGCTTCTCAGGTTGGGTTTCTCCATTGCCTCTCCTTCCCTGTGGCTGGGCTCTATACTCTGACTGACTTGGCTGTCTTTTCTATAAGATTTTAGCTAGAACACTAGTAGGTATCTTTCTGACAAAAAATATGCAGTGTTAGTATTTTACCTGTCTTTTTTATGAATTTGGCATTTAGATAATTCTTCACATACAGAAAATGACTAACATGGTAGGTTTCTTGAACATTTCTCAAAAATTTATATGCTGTAATTTGCTTTTCATTATTATTAAGCACATATTGATTTACAAATAATTTCAAACCCTCATTTTTAGTTATTAGCTATTTCTTCATCAGAACGGCCTGAAAATAGCTGGAGATGGTAGCACAGGCCTGGAAACCCAGCCATTTGGGAGATAGGAGGTTCACAGTCTGAGGCTGGTCCAGGTAAAAGCCAGAGGCCCTATCTGAAGAGGGGAGAGGGGAATGACAGAAAAACAAACCGAATTAAACCATAAAAACCCCCAAACAAACTAAAGGCAAAAGGACTAGGGCATGACTCAATAGTGGTGTGCTTGCCTATATCAAATGCAAAGCACACCAAAGAAATAAAAAAGAAAAAGAACTGCCTGAAATTAGAAAGATGAACCAACTTAGTATGATTTTTTTTTTCTTCTTGTTACCTCTTTCCCCCATTTGTTTGGTAAAGGGATTTTATAATCACTAAAATTATCAAAAGTAAGAGAGGTGGAGGAAGCAGTGAAGAGTAAATGGAGTAGAGTTGACTAATCCACAGTGTCATTCACCTCTTCTTAAATAATCTGGAGCCAGCTTTGAGTGTGGATGAAGAGTACTAAGCAAGATTTATTTTAGGAAAGTGACTTTAACATGATCCACTTTCCCTTCATATATTTGTATCCTCTCACCTTGCTATTGAAAAACCTTCAGATAAGCCTCCCTCATAAGCCAGCAGCAGTGCTTTACTTCCTATATCCTGAGATGAACTTGCAGAAAAGAAAGATTCATCAAAAATTGTCTTAGTTTGCTACATTTAAAAATAATTAGGGCCAATAAAAAGAAAGAAAGATAAACATTCCACATAATGCTCTAGAGGGAGGGATTAATAACTTTTAGCTTTGTGCTAGTCGGCATGTGTGAGCTCATATTTTTGCTAAAGGTTAACTAAATTGTTTAGACATCTCTAATGGCTGGACATCCGTCTGCTGTACCCAGCTGATTAATGTGCTAGATTTCTAGGGAAAATTCCTTTAATTACTTATTATGAACTGAGAGTAGCTAATTTTGTGCAAGGAAATTGCTGTATGAAGTTCTCAGCAACCCAGGGAGTTAACAAATCTCAATTTCTACAAGAAAAGAGAGCTCCTGATTCTTTGAGATACAGTAGAACTTAGTTCTATAACTACTATTGCTATAACACTGGCAATTTATGAAGCCATTCTTCCTTTTATTTTCTCCCACAAACCATACAACAGTGTTATGAAGACATGAATATTATGTTTTAAAAAGAAGGAAGCAGAGGCTCAGGGATTTCAAGGACTTGCACCCAAAGGCATTCAACTAGAAAGCTGGTAATAATAACAGCTGCAGTTTATTGAGCACTCAGTGTTTGCTGAGAACTTTTCTAAGTGCTTTACACATATTAAATTTTAAATGTTCACATTAGTCCTGTGAGGGAGGTGCTATTATTATTCACTTTACCCATGGGAATGCTGAAGCACAAAGACGCTAAGTAACACGCTCGAGATCCTTGTAAGTGCAGAGCCCAGTTGTACATGGAGACTGGGCTCTGCCACCATGTTCTACTCATCAGGATTTGAACCCGTGTGTTTGAGTTCAAGTTCAGGGCTCTTGCTGCTTCTCAGAAGTGCCATGTAATCATGTAATAGTCCTTGATGATGTACACGGAGTGAGAGAGCCCAAAATTTAGTAGTCATAGGCTATATGTCACCGTGCTTCTGCTCCCTGCCTAAAATAGTGGTAGGAATGGAAATGTCCCTTGAATCGATTTGAATTAAAATCTGCTTCCATTGCCCCATCTCATCTTTGTTTCCTCTCTTTTCCAATGTGGCTTCATTGGTGCTCTCACCATTCTATATGGCCACTCATGTGTCCTTCACCCCTTCTCTCTGTGTCACATGTGGTCCACCCACTTGGAAGGGTGTACTTTGGCTGTACCTGTGACACTCTTTGCCTTTCTGATTGCCACAAAATTCTTTGTTTGAGTAGAGTTTTCCTTTGGCTTCTGTGTTCTCTGATGTTTGTATGTGTGCATTTGTGTTGATTTTGACCCTTATAGTTGTACCCTCTTTCCTTTATTTTCATATGTCCATGAGTATTTCTTGGGTATCTTGATTATGCTCCATGGTCTGTCAGTCCCTGCACTGTATTTGCATGTTTCACTGACTGCGACTTAACAATATAGAGTCTTGTCTCACCCCCTACCACTGCCCCAGTATTTTGTTCTTCAAAATTGTCTTGCCTTGGTTCTTTGATTATATACATTTTAGAACTAGCTTATCATATTGCCAAAACTCATGGTTTTTTTAATTAACATAAATTTAATTATAGATTGACTTGAGAAGAGTTGAAGTGGTTTTTAAATTTAGAATTTATATATTTAGGAACACAATATCAATTGCTACTTAGTGTAATTTTTCTTTATTTTTGACAGAGTAATATTACACATCTTTTGTTGAATTTCTTAGATCTCTATGTTGCTTTTGTGTATAAGTTCATTTTTCCAATTGTATTTCTGAATGATTTTAGTGATTTATAACAATGCTTCTGAATTTTTAATGTTCAATTTGTACCCAGGAATGTTATTAAATTATTCTTAATTTTATTAATTTTTATATTCTGTGGTTTTTCTGTGTGGATAATTTATACCCATATGGACCTTTTAAAATGTTTCATTTCTAGTTCATTATCTATTATTTTTATTTTATTTCATTGGCTAGGACTTTTAGTCCAGTGGTTAATTAAAGGATTTATTATGGACATTCTTGTGTTTTTCCTGATTTTAATGTTTTATCAGTGATTATGATGTGACCATAGGTTTTCATATTAAAATAGCAAATTTGAAATATGTTAAAAGATAAAAGAACATGCATGAACTATAGATTTATCTGACTCTCTTGTAACCTCAAATGGTATATACCATTAAAATATATTGTTTTTTCCCATTCTCAAAGTGCATACAGCTATGTCTACTCATATATATATATATATATATATATATATATTCATATCTATTGTAAAATAAATAGAGCATGCATATACTAATCTCTACCTTTTTTTTTTTTTTTTGGCAGCACTAGGGTTTGGACTCAGGGCAAGCAAAAACCCTAGTGTTCTGTTTCTCGAGTCATAACTCCAAACTAGTCTCTACCTGTTTTTTTCCCCATTTAATAGAGATAACTGAAATTTAGCATATTTAGAGAATTTATTCTTTTTAATGTCTAAGTAATGTACCATTGTATGGATGTATGACATATCCAATAATTACCTAGTTAGTTAATTTGCATTTTCTTTTGAACTTGCACTAATGCTAAAGTAAACTATTACCAACTTGAATTAATCTCCATATTAAATGTAATGACAATCATTGTGCATATATTTACAAATGTATATTAGATTTTAAGGAAATGTTCTTAAAGTCTCTGGGAAAAGGATAATCAAATATTTTGGGGGGAGTTTTTTTTGCATTTTTATTGGCATATATGAATCGTACAGGCATTTCATTGCAACATTTAGATATGTGCTTATGATGAAGCTTGGTTAGATTCATCCCCTCCATCATTTGTCCTCATCCCCCACCCCCTCCCTTCTTAAAACAATTTCAACAGGTTTCATTGTTCCATTTTCATGTAAACCATATACCTTTGAAACTTTATACTACAGGAAACTTGATTCACATACTGAAGTAGAGAATCTCATGTGTTCTTCACCCAGTTACGATCAATTAATCATTTATCTTGTTTATTGTTCACTCCCCTCCTGAAACTGAAATATTTACAAGAAAAGTTCCAGATACCATACTATTCATCCTTAAGTACTGTCATATGTATCTCAGAAATATAGTCTATTTTAAGAAACATGTAAAGTACAATTATATTTTAACATTTAATAGCAATCCATTAATACTAACAAATATATCCTTCAGGGTTAAAATTTCTTTATGGTGATTTGCTTCTACATCTCTGAACTGAATCTATTTTTCTTTTCTTTTTTTTTTTTTTTTGTGTGTGTGTGTGGTACTGGGTTTGAACTCAGGGCCTCATGTTTGCTAGGCAGGCACTCTACCACTTGAGCTACTTTTCCAGCCTTTCTTTTGAATCTGGATCCAAATAAAGTTGCAGTTGGTTGGTATGTCTTTTGGGCTTTTATTAACCTACAGGTTCTCACCCTACCTTTCCCCACTTTCTACTTTCAATTCATCTATTGAAGAACATGTGCTAGAAGATTCCCATTGTCTGGGTTTTCCAAGTGCATAGTGCTCTTTTATTCTCTGTATGTCCTATAAATTGGTAGTTAGATGTCAAGCTGCATTATCCATTAAAATAGATACTAGCCCCATGTGACTATTGTAAGCTAATTTATAATAAATCAGTTTAGCTGGGTACTGGTAGCTTATGCTGTAATCTTAACTACTTGAGAGGCTGAGATTGGGAGGATCATGTTTCAAGGCCAGTCTAGGCAAAAGAGTTTTTGAGACCCCATCTCCTGTAATAGCGAGGCAAGGTGGTGTATACCTGTCATCCCAAGCTACACAGGAGTATTGCAGTTCAAAGTCAGCAGGACAAATAGTTTGCAAGGCTCTATCTTGAAAATATGCAACAAAAGACAGGGCTGGCAGAGTGGCTCATGTGTTAGAGTGCTTGCCTAGCAAGTATGAAGCCCTGAGTTCAAACTCTAGTACCAGCCAAAAAAAAAGGAAAAATACCAACTCGAAAATTCAAACATTTCAAAAATTTAATTTCCTGAAAGAGAAATTATTTAGTTGTTATATAATATTTGATATACACAAATGTACAAGTATACACACATGCACATAGGCATATATATTATATATGTATAAGCTCTAATATTAAATGAATACTCATTAACTCACCACAGATATTTCCAGTACTCTTCAACTTACCTGTATAACTCTCCCCCAACATCATCACCACAGTCTGAATTTAGTTTCTTCTTCTTTTGCCTTTAAAAACATATACATTGAATTTTTAAAAACAAGATTTTTTAGTAGATTTGAAAATAAGTTCAATAAGTTCAAGATTTTCTTATGTTTGAACTTATAAGAATTCTCTCATTGTACACAGTCTTCTGTGTCTTGCCCTTTTTTCCAAATCACATCTCTAAGACTCATCAGTGTTACTCATAGGAGTATATTTTCTACTGTAGTTGTGAACGATTGCATATTTCATTGTTCGCATTTACTACAGTATAGTTATACTTTCTTCCCTAAGTAGATTTTTTTGTGTTATTTCACTTTTTTTGCCATCAATCTCTGTGCTGACACACATATTCAAGAATGCCTCTGGAGCCTACATCTCAGTGATGAGGTCTATGCCCATAGACCAATCAGTCATCAATGTCCCAACCACCACTGGCTCATAGCTCTGGATTTTAGCCACCTGTGGCATAGCCTGTCTTCTGGTCCCTGACAATACTTATGATTTTTGTTCCTTATGATGTCTCTTTTAGTCTCTGCCATGGGTTTGGAACAATGGTATGTACCATTTGTGAATTCACCATCATTTACTTGATGAACTCAGTGGTCAGAATGGAGACTCTTTTTGGAACTGTAAGATTGAATCCTTTGTTTGATGAGATAGCTGGGTTTATTACAACTTGTGTGTGTGTGTGTGTGTGTGTGTGTGTATGTGTGTGTGTGTGTGTGTGTGTAATGAAGAAAAGTATTTTTATATTCTGAATTTAATGTGTATCAATATCTTTTCAACAGAGACTCACCCCTGGGGGGGTGGGGAGGAATCATTTGCCAATGTCTGCAAATGCTTTTGCTTGTCATGGGCAAGAGGTGGTGAAGGTACCTCTAGTATCTAGTGGGTAGACAATGAATGTAGTTAAACATTCTACAGGAAAATACCCAGGACAACCTCCCACAACAAAGAATTATTGGGCTCCTTATATTCATAGTGGTAAGATAAAAAAACATAATCCAAAAGTCACTCTTCCCCCACCATGCCCATGGTAACCTCCTATAATAAAGAATTATTTGATGTGATATGTCAGTAGAGCTAAGTGAGAGAGCCTAATGGAGGCTCTCATGTCTCAGTCACATGGAGGTGACTGGTCATGGTGTTCTGAACATACCACACTAACATTTGATGAAGTTAAATCTTTGGCTTTTTGTTTGCATTTTTTCCCCTCATGCCTTTGGAATGCTCAGGTTAGAGAGCTACTGAAGTGCTTTCATAATTTCTTACTGCTTAAGTGGAGTGATTCTAAGTGTTCAAGTGAAGAATTATCAAGAAGTAACATGTGCTGACATGTTTAGTTCTATGAAAAACAGCAAGGTTTAATTTCTGTGGATAACTATAAATAGAATTTTGTAAGTGTTGGTGGGCATTCTTCCTGTGCTCCCTGGAAGGGCTCCCTTCCCACCCACCTGAGGCCTTGACCAGGAATGAGAAGGAAGATATTCCCAAACACTTCAGGAACAGCAATGGAATGATTTGGCCCGTGAACTTCGTGGAATTTTGGAGGCAAACAGGACAAGGCATACCTCCCACAGGACAGGGCATACCTCCCACTACTTGCTGCCCGCAGTTTTATAATCTGGCTACCCAATG
Source organism: Castor canadensis (assembly GCF_047511655.1). Lineage (NCBI taxonomy): Eukaryota > Metazoa > Chordata > Mammalia > Rodentia > Castoridae > Castor > Castor canadensis. The sequence continues at coordinate 34,162,172 of NC_133393.1, read as the reverse complement.
AATGGGGATGATCAGAAATTCCTGCAGTCTGATTTGCTTCCTTCTAGTCCAGGTCTTTCCCTGTCCAGGAACTACAGAAACCCGAGCATGTGCTTTGACAAAGAGAGGGAGGAAGGGGGTTGGGGAGGGGGAAAAAGGCAGATAACAGCCCAATGTAATCAGCATTTTATTACCGTCCTCAGGAAGTAGGAATAAGGGAAAAAAAGTAGGTTGGAGCAAGGAAAGTTAATTATGTGAGGTTATTTGACAGGAAATTACTAAATACAAACAGACAGAAGAAACACATTTTAAAGCAGGGTAGGAAATCTCAAGTTACTCCACTGTGTGCATTCAAAACCCCCAAAGCAAATTCTGAAAATAGCAGTTTAAACAAAAGCTATCTTATCTGATAAAAGTATTTCAAACACAAAGGGAAATTTATATATTGGGCAGGCAATCTTAAAATAAACTGATTTTGTAGATAGCATTGCAAATTTAATTGTGGGAAAACCCCTTCAGATGTCTGAATTTATCTTGTAAATGTTTTGAATTTATTTTGAATCTGGCATTTCAGTTTTATAAAGTTGTGTGTGTGTGTGTGTGTGTGTGTGTGTGTGTGTATTTCACCCTGCAAAATTATGTATATCTGAAGTAAAATGAAAAATAGTAATGTTGATACTTGTGTTCCTTTTTAGTATTTCAAAATTTGTTGTGAATTCAGTATTACTACATTTTTCCCCCTAAACAAATGTTATATCAGTAAAGCCCAAATAACCAACAAAAAGCTATCTAAAATATTTATTTCCAGAGGTAATAGACTTAAAATATTTTACTTATTCTGTAGTTGATTAACTCAATCTCATTTTTTTCCACTTTGTAACAGCTGGCAAAATTTGCAAAAAATTTCTAATTTTGCCAAACATACTTGGTAGTGTTTTTCTTTAACTGAATAGGTGACTAAGGAGCAGGACCTTTTTCTACACTTGTTGACTTCTAGTTCTTTATTGGTCAGCTGCTGAATAGTTATTGCTGGAGATACAGAATGAGAGCTAAAGAGGTTGATGCATAATCTGATTCTTTCAATGAAGACTCATTCTCAAAATTTATTTTTATTTATTTATATGTATGTGTGTACACACACACACACACACACACACACACACACACACACGACTTTTCCAAAAAAAGGAGAGTTTATTTTCTAGCTCATTATAGTGGGATTCTTTAAAAGGCATTTTTTTAATAGTTGAAATATCGAAGAGTCATTTCATAGAAATTGGATGACTGTGAAATTGCACAGTCTGTGGATAAAGTTACACATTCCATGCTAGTTCAAAGAAAAAGCAGTATTTTGAAAACATAAATGGAGCTCAAAGTCTGCATTCCTTTCAAAAGGCCAACACCTGTGGAAGGAATGCAGGTTGTTTCCACTTGACTTTCATCTGTGGAACTGGGCTAGGTACTTTAGATGTGGTTGTCGAGTAGGAACCCCTGTACAGCAGTGTCTCCTGAGATCATACCTGTCCAGCCTGTTTGCAGGAAGGGAAAATATGGCGACAGTCAGGAATAGTCAGAGTGCATGCACCCTAACCCTTGCTTTGAAGAGATTGCTTTGTCTACCATGAAGTCACAGGGTGATGGGTGAGTGGGTGTAGATAATGTGAAGTAAGCCACAACCCCTCTAAGCAATCAGGCTTACATTTTGCAAGTCCTGGGAAACCCCAGGCAGACACTATTAGTACACTTAGGCTGAGTCCTCTGTGAGTCGAAGTTGAAGATAGAGACATCATTGATGTTCCAGACGGATTCTCATCATGCATAAATAATTCCTTAGGACAGAGTTAGTTGCCTGGAGTGGTACTTCCCCTCCTTTAGGCCACTCACATTAGTTCAGCTGTTTATTGTGGTGTCTGGAGAACTAAATGTACAATTCACTATCAAGAAGAAAGTTCCTCACAGCATATTTTTTTTGAACACAGAATGTATTAGTCCATGCAACTTGTGATGGGAAAGTACAGAGGTCCGCCTCATTTGCCCTTTGTTTATTAATTCTTTATTCCTTTATTCAAAAAATATCTCTTAATTGTCTAATACATGCCAGGAACTGTGGTTGAGGTTTGAATGCATTGTTGACCAACAGAGGCTCCTGGTTTATTGTCATGTGCTCATACCTCCTCTACACCCTTGGTTTATGATCTTGGGCAAGTGACAATTTCTCTCTACCTTAGGTTATTTTTGTTTCTGTTTTTGTATAAATTAAAGTATTTTTCCAGATGACCCGTAGATTCTGTCCAGTGGTATTTTTTTCTTTTCTGAATGTATGTTTTAGTTTTTATCTCCATGACCTAGCTTAGTACTCTAGTGAGTGACTAAATATGGTGAGACTGAGGAGATCAGCTTAGATGTTTATATGCAAGCTAGAATTATTGGTTTGATTTTTTTTTCAATTGGACTTTACTTTTCCTGAGCTTATATTGCTTGTGTATCTTCAAACTCTTCAGTTGACTCACATATACATGCAGTTTCTTTAGACTCAGATTACTTTAAAGAGAAAGCGTAGATTTCACTGATGCTGGAAACATTTCAAACAGTGCTGAAGTATGGTCTTCAAACACAAAAGGTCATTGTTTTATGTCTTCCTTTTCTGAACCACTAGCCCAGGGCAATTGAGCTGTTTTTAGCTCAACTTCAGTACTAGCAGACCAAACTACGCTTGATAGGATTACTAAAGACCAAGTCTTCCACAATTTAATATTACTGGTTCTTGACTACTGCTTATACCATTTGTTTTTGCAAATAAAGTTTTATTGGAACACAGCCAGGTTCATCCATGTACGTAATTTTTTTTCTGCTTACGGGTACATGGGCATAATTGAGTAGTTTGTACAGAGTCTGTGGGGGTTGCAAAGCCAAAATACTTGCCATCTCACCCTTAATAGAAAAAGTTTACTGATATCTGGATTATATGATAAAAATGTAGAATCTAAGGTATCTGGGTCTTCCTTTTTGGGAATATGTTACTGAGAAATGAGTGTTGTCAGTGTATAACTTTTTGAGTCCATGCTATGGAGAGAAGAGAATTTGGTGAAGATACACTTCACCAAAGTGTAGTTTTTATCCTTTTGGAAGATTTTTAGTTGCCATGGGCTGAATCCATAAATTAGAACTCTAAATTATGGCTGAAACATTTTTATCCTGTTAAATAGTTGGTCCTATGGAGCCTGAGATCCTAGCTTTCTTCACATTTCTTCTGTGAGGAGAGATCTGACAAAATTTCAGAGATGTGCTAAGCACCTTCAGCATTTTCTCAGGCACTCAGAGTAGGTTTCTCGAGGAGGGCTGATTTTATATTTAAGGTTTTAAAGGTGAGGAATACAGTTACTCAGAAAATGTTCACTACAACAGAATACATTCATTGAAAGGAAAATTTGCAACGTTTTAGCAGCACACAGGGTATTTTCACAGGTTCCAATTTGCTTACTGTGACCAATCCTAGCACATCATGATTTCTGAATAAGTATTTGTTTACTTAATATAGAAACTCTTTGGAGTTTGAAGTGGATCAATGAGAAATTTATGTCTGTGACTTGAAGTTTTATGTTTAAAACCAATTTATTGGAAATTCCATTTACTTCATTCACATTTATTGAGCACCTACCATATAGTAGATATTGTGCCAAAGTCAGGGGATCAGAGTGTAAATAAGTCACAATTTCTGCCTTTTAGAGGTTTACATGCTTTTAGGAGTGATCCATACTTTCCTACAAAGGTGATAAATGCCCTAAGCAAGGTATGTGCATAGAACTTGAGAACACACTGAGAAGGGACACTCATTTGGAGGAGATGGGGATAAGGCCATGTAGAAAGGGTTCCTGGATGGCTAGTACCTAAATGATGTTGTCTGAATGTGTCCTCCAAAAGCCACAGTCTGCAGTTTAATCCCCACTGTGATTGTGTTGAGATGTAGGCACTTTTGCAAAGTGATTTAAGTCATGAGGGCTCTGCCTTCTTCTGAAATCGAGTTAATGTCTTTATAAAGCAGGCTAAAGGGAGCTGCCTTGTCCTTCCCACCATGTGAGGATATAATGAAAGGCATCATCTGTGAAGGGGGGTGTGAGTCCTTACCAGGCATCATGTCTTCTGGCTTTTGGATCTTCGACTTCCTAGCCTCCAGAACTGTACAGAATCAATGTCTTCTATTTATGAAGTACACAGCCTGAGATATTTTGTTGCAGCATCAGGAATGTACTAAGACACTAGCGATACCCTTTCCCTTAGAAAGAGAGTGTGTGTAACAAATGTATTTGCAGAGGTCTCTGAACATGAGCCTGGATGTTGAGCCCGGGGGACAGAAGCTCAGACAAGGGTGGCTGGAAATGTCTCACTCACCACTGTCTAAAATCCCCCACTTTACAGCTCTTCCCAAAGCTCTGCCCCAGCTTCCATCCTAAGAATAGGGCAGATGGAGTCCTGTGGGATGTGAAACAATGAATTCAGCCATGTCAGCAGTCAACCAGAGAGAGCACCATGGCAGCAGAGTGGCCTGCATCCCTCCTTTCTCAGAACCCAGACCTGCTTTTCTTGATGACTTTTTCCCTTTTCTTTGGCATTTTGTAGAACCTTTTCCTTCTTCCCAGGAGATTTTATAATTAATAGAGATAAAGGCAGGAAATCTGTAATAAAGTACTGACTTCCATGTGTGCCAGATTAAAACACACACACACACATACACACACACAGAGCACAGAGTCTGGTGGGAAGAGATCAAAGGGCAGCCTTATGACTGAGCTGGTGAAGGGCTCCTTTCCCAGGCAGCCCACATCCTGCCCTTCACAGCCCAGACAAGGGAAAGGAGGAAGTGGGGTGCAGTGCAGTTCTCAGGGCCATGGTCTTGTTCAAGGGCTCTAGGAGTGTGCCTGGCAGGATGGGAATGATAAGCATACATCTGCTTGTATTCATAAACAGCTCCAGGAGGCAAGGTTTTAAATTACCACCCGCCCACTGCTCACCCTTCCCTGTAATCCTATAAAGATGGCAGGTAGAGATAGACCTGGAAGGGGGACAGCCCTGTCTGACAACCTGGGATCAAGTAGCTGGAGAGCTTGAGGATTGAGTTGCACCAGGAATACCCTAATCTTGATTGCATTGTTTTTCTTTTCCCTAAAAGGGTGGAATTGGATTTGGAGGTGGGAGGAGACTGCAGTGGAGTTGCTGACACCATGTAAGGAAAACCTCCAGGCTGCTATTCCCATTTGGAGGGCTCAGCAAAAAGGCCAGCAAACAAGAGTGCTACTGTTCAGTAATCCTTCCCACTGCTGTTCAGGAGTCCCACACAGGCAGGCAGCAGCTGCAGTGATGGGACTGCCTTTCAGAGGGTAAGAAGCTGAGCCACCCTGTGCCTGTACTCTGGAATCATTACCTGTGGTGCAGGCAGGCCAGTAACTGCAGCCTGGACAGGACAGGGGTGTATGTGTGTGTGATCTGCCTCTGTTGGGCTGTCAGAGCCATAACAGCCCAGGGGACTTACAGTTGCTTCCTCTCCAGGCTTTCAATGCTCCTGTGGCTATACTTAGCCATTACAATACTGGTTTGGGAATTTCCCTAGGATGGGCCAGGACTTGTTTCCAAAATAACACCTTTCAAAGCACACAGAGACTTCTAGATAATTGTGTGATATTTATAAAATGAATTACATTTTGCTAACAAAGTCTGGGCAGATGGTTCTTGATGGTGAAGTAAATAACACCTTATGATTCATTAAGGTAAGGAGGGGGAGAAAGGCTTTCTAAAACAGTTACTCCTTCACAGCTGAGTCTTTACAGAAAATGAAGGCAACCCACAAAGTAGGTAATACATTTGTAAGGTGAAATATTTATGTCTGGATGTGCATGGCATGGTCAAATTGTTCACTCTCATTCATGCACACTCAAGGAGCATTTTAAATATGCTTATGCCTGTATGTGGAAAGCTACAAAGATAGCACTTTATATGGATAAAGTACTCTGTCGTCCATGGATTCTTAGTGCAATGAGGGAGACAGATGTATAAACAGATAATTGCAATACAGTGAGCTAAGTGCTAACAGAAGGATAGACGAAATGTCGTAATGGTATGAGGGGTATCAATTTACAGTGAAAATGGAGAGGAGAACAGCTCCACAGAGGAAGTTACATTTGAGCAGTATGTGAAGGAAGAGGAGGGATTTTGAAAGCAGAGAAGGATGTTATCTTCTTTGAGCTGCTTTTATTCAGTAGCTTCCTTGTATTCCAGAGCCTTTGCGTATTCTTATTCTCCTTTGGCTCCCCTTTTTCACAAGTCTGCTCTTATCTTAGGGTCTTTGCATATTCTTACTTATCTTTGGCTCCTCTTATTTACCTGCCTCTTCTTTTCCCTGAACCTTCTGCCTGGAAAACTCCCATCCCTCTTACCTGGTTCAATCTACTAAAAACCAGATTCCAAGTTACTTCTCCTCCTCGGGAAAGCCTGACATCTGAAGGTCAAATCACACATGCTCACTCATCAGGTGCCTCTCCTTCAGAGTGGTTATCAGAATGGTACTTCTGCATGATTTTTTGATATTTGCTTTTCTCAGTTGGGAATGGAAATGCAAAAAACAATGACTCTCTTCTATCCTTAGGTAGGGCAGGACCTGAGTGTGGAGGGTGGGCTAAGTCAAAAATTCAACGGAACACCAAATCCTTTCTCTAATTTTACCAGGGCAGCTGCTTCCTATTCATATTGATGTGTTGAGTTTAGGTCTTGTCACCCCAATGTTGTGCAACTGTGTGTGTCCGGGTCATTTTTAACTGCTGTTGTCTTACTTTTCTTATTTAGTGCAAGGGGATGAGAGCAAGCTGGCTCATAGTTTTAGTTTTTGTGACGCTTTAACACATTCATAGATCTAAAGTGATTACAACATGACCTGGCATAGATTAAGCACTCGGTTAAAATAGAACTTGTTGTTTCTGCCTACGAATACATGTATTTCTAATGGGCTACCAAAGTAATGAGAATTCTGAGCCAGGTTTTTAGGTATAAGCACAATATTTCCTATTGAAATGGACCTTGAGACTCATGAATGGCTGTCTTAATGTGTGTGGAAGGTTGGGATTTCATGATAGGGTAAATCATAATGCTTTCCCTCTTGTAAATTTGCTTTCTCCATTTTCTTTGTGGCATGTGAGCATGACTGGTAGAAAAACAGTGTCCCTTGATATACTATTTTACATATGTGATCTGTAGTTTTTATTGAAACCTTGGATATGGGGGAATTATTTAGAAATATATCCTGATTTGCTGATTTTGAATTGATTGTGGCCATTGTTTTGTTAGCTAGTAGACTCAGTATATGTTTTTTTCTCCCTTTCTTCCTCTTTCCCTCCCTCCTTCTAGGGATCAAATCCTAGGTCACCCTCATGCTAAGCATGCACTCTTCCACTGAACTACAACCTCACACTCAAGTAAACATTTTCCCCATTGACATGATTACATTGCAGCCACATGTGCCTTACGATTTCAAAACTCCTGTGATTTTCTGATTCCTGGCAGCATTTTCATGATGATTACCAAGTCCTGGGGTGGGAGGGAATGAGTGAGGGGCCAGTGATCAACAGTTTCTGGGTCCCCACTTTATACATTTATTATCATAGTAACCTGATGTCTCTGTTTGACCGCCACCCCAGCAAGGTTTTTTGTAAGGAGATGGAAGAAGAGTCAATATTGTAAATCTAGTAAAGAAAAAAGGACATACAAAAGGAACAACTGCCTTTGTGAATAAGACTAAGAGCAGGATATGAGTTTCTTGACTAAGACCTCATATATAAATCAAGGGAGTCACAGAGATGAATGGGATATATCTATGGAAGAAATAGGGGTATTCTATTCTATTCTGTTGACTCTCTTTTGCTTATTAAGAAGGTATGCATCTTCATTAAGAAAAAGTGCTTTGGAAAGAAGTAGTACTATAGGTGTGGCTCAAGCTGTAGAGTGCCTGCTCTTCAAGCACAAAGACCTGAGTTCAAACCCCAGTCTCACAAATAAATAAATAAATAAATAAATAAATAAAAGGGAAAAGAAATACATGAGCAAGAAAGCATTTGAAGAAGAATGAAAGGGCAAGAGAAAGAAGTAATAGTGCTGTAGTCATGTTCCAAAATGCCACGTCAGATGGTGGGGCTTTTGTTTGTTTTTGAAAACTCATGTAACAAAGTTAATGCAGTAAAAGGGGACTTAGTAGGTGAGACTGAAAACATCCAGGTCATTGCTAAATCTCCTTTTCTTTTTCCTCTCCTCTCCTCTCCTCTTCTCTCTTTTCTTTTCCCTCTCTTTTCTTCTTTTCCTTTTCCCTTCTTTTCCTTTTTTTCTTTCTATAAAAATAGAACAGAGTAAAAATCTAGACTTGCCTTTTGAATAATTTTTCCCCACATGATTGAGTAAATAATAAAAAATCTAGAGCACAAGATAGAATTTTAACAAATAAAGAAAATTCAAAACTAGTTTGGAAGTGGCAGTCACTTGGGCAAAAGTGACATTATTCACAGTTCAGAATGAGTTTGTAGAGTTTGAGCAAATGGCTACACAATCTTCTTCTGAGTGCTACTTTTCACTGGCTGTAGCTATTGCTCTCAGGGTTCTATTGATGAGATTTCTGAGACCATTTTCAAACTGTGTAGGCAAAGTTACTTTCTGTGAATGGGAAGATGGCTTCTTAGGTGTTAATTCTGTTCTAGCCAATTAAGAGTGAGATTGAACTGAAAGATTACATTGAAGTAGATCAAGATATTTATTAGCTAAGTTGTTTAATTTCATTACAAACTAGACTCTTCCCACCTAAAACTTCAGTCTCAAAGACTTAAATGAAGGATTTTCTATTTGTCTTGTAAGTTGCAACTCATTGTTCACTCCTGTGAAGATTTAATTCAGTGGATATTTATGTAAAGACTTTAGTGTATAGACCTTCCTTCTAATTGGTGTATATAGATGACTGATCATGTGCCTCAGGGAGATATGGTGTACTGATGAGGTTAAAAAGCAACCAACAAAACAAATGACAGTCATGGGGATTCTAGGCGTTTCTACTGTTAACAGAGAGGGATAGTATACATTCAGTTGTGTTCAATCAGTAATGGCAACCAGACAAATGCTACACTGGGAAGATAATAGGTACAATCTGCCTTTCTGACATAGAAACTATCACAGTTCTTTGTATGTAATAGAAAAACATAGTAATATAACCGATAATAAATAAATGTTTGTTAAAGCTACTTAAAATGGATCTTCAAGTCAAACGCCACTTTCTCGTACCTGTAGTACTAGCTACTCAGGATATAAAGATCAGGGGGCTCACAGTTAGAGGCCAGCTTGGGCAAAAAGCTAGACCTTATCTTAAAAATACCCAACCCAAAAGAGGATTGGTGGAGTGACTCAAGCAGTAGTTTGCCTTCCTAGCAAACATGAGGTTCTGATTTCAAACCTCAGTACAATCAGTCAATCAATAAGTAACATGAATCTCCAAGGAAGGACAGAGATTCTGATAGCCTACAAATGATAGCATGGGAAGATAAGATATTCTAAGGGCAGGTATGGTTTTATATATATATATATATATATATATATATAAAAGAATTTTTCATTATCAGTGAATCATTTAGGTTTTGTGGTACATGGAGCACATTATTGATTCTTAAAATATTGTTAAGCCTATTTATAATTTTGTTTTCTATATTTCTTATGAATGCCAATCTAGTTATTGTAGCAATTACTGAACAAGGCAGACTAAGCAAAAACCTAAGTATATTCTTTATTTTCAGATCTTCGATCTGATATTTCTATACCTACTTAAAAATACTCATTGGTAAAAATTGTACAACAAGCATTCTTTTTAAAAAATTAGAGCCTATTGTACATGTTAATGCTGTTCAGTGTGATATTTCCATATATGCATTAGTGTGCATTGATCATATCCAACCACACTTTTTCCACACCCTTCCCTATACTTCCTAGTTCCTAGTAATCACTATTCTACTTTCAGGTTGACTGACTGTCTTTTAGTTTCCACATATGAGAAAGAATATACAGTTCTTGTTTTTCCATGTCTGCCTTATTTTACTTAAAATAATGATCTTCAGTTTCATCAGTGTGGCTGCAAGTATCAGGATTTCATTCATTATGGCAGCATTGTGTTACTAGAGTTTATGTTCTTCATCCATTTGTCTATTGATCAGTACATAACCTGATTCCGTATCTTAATTGTTGTGAATAGTGCCACAGTAAACATGGGAGTGCAGGTATCTCCATGACATGCTCATTTCATTTCCTTTACATTTATACCTAAAAGTGGATAGTTGATCATATGACAGATCTATTTTCAGTTTTTGAGTTAGCTCCATCCTGTTTTCCATAATGGGTGTATCGTACTAGTTTACATTCCCACTGTAACAGTGTATAAACATGCCTTTTTCTCCACATCCTCATCAGCATTTATTCTTTTTTCTTTTTGATAGTAGTCCTTGTGACTGGGGTAAGATGATATCTAATTTTAGTTTTAATTTGTATTTCCTTTATGGCTAATGATACTGAGCAATTTTTCACATATTTATTGGTCATTTACAGTTGTTCTTTTGAGGAATATTGGATTTAAATTAGATTACATTTTTAATCAAGTTTTTTAAGTTCTTTATATATTCTGGATATTAATCCTTTATTAGATGAATAGCTGACTAATAATTTCTCCTATTCTATAGGTGACTTTTCACTCTCTCCAAATGAGCTTCTGCTTTTGCTCAAGAACTCCCTTTTAGAATTTTCTTCAGTTCATATACTCTGTTCATAAGCTCTTTTAGATTTTATTTAAAGGATTTTATTTTGACTTCATTTTTGGAAGATATTTCCAGTGGTTATAGAATTCTTGGACATGATTTCCTTTAAGCACATTAAACATTTCATTTCTGATATCAAGCCTTCTGGCTACCATGTTTGTTTGAGAGTCTGTTAATTTTGTTATTGTCATTTGAAAATATCCTCTATTTCCACAAACAGATCTGTTTAATGCAGCTCAAAAAAATGTGCATTTTGTCTTCATTTTCCTACAGTTTTAAGATCATGGTCTCTTCAGAGATTGCTTTAACCCCTTCTTTACTTTCTTGTGGGATTTCAATTACATGTACATGAAACTGTTTTAAAGTCATTTTCTCTTTTTCTCTTTACATGCTTTAATCTGGATGTTTTCTTTTGATGTATCAGCCAGTTCTCTTCTCTCTTTAGCTATGTATAATACGCTGTTAAACCCATCTTTTAAATATATTGCTATCAGTAGTTTTATTTTAAATTATATAATGTACTTTTATCACTGAATTCTTTAGTTTTCTGTCTGATTTATTAAGCACAGTATTCACAGTTATTCTAAAGATCCTTTCTGCTAACTACAATATCTCAAGTCCTTGTGGATTTATTTTTGTTGTTTCTGAATTTTCTGTTGATTTTGGTTAATTCTTATTTTTTGCCAGCATGGTTATTCTTGATGAATACTGGGCATTGCATATTAAAAGTATAAAGATAATATTTAGCTGTGGATGATGTTATTTTCCTCTGTAGAGGGTTTACTTTTCTTCTGGAAGACAAACAGGGTAAGTGCTGAGCACCTTGATCCAGGCAAGGACTAAACTGTCCCTAGGATAGGGGCGTCTTTGTAATACCTAGTCTGTTTCTGGTTTATGCTCAGAGAAGTCCTTTGGTTTAGCCCTTGAGAACCCCAGCTGAAAGTCTGGCTGTTACCAGGGCCACTTTCCATTAGCAGGCCATGAACCCTAGCTTTTGCCTGTTCATCCTTCTGAGACTAAAATAAGCCCTGTTTTGCTTCAGAGTTTTTCCACTGTCTACAGAAGAATCAGCAGAAGGGTAAAGATAGGTCAAATGTTTGCTCTCCACAGTCATGACCCTTCAAGTCATTGAGCCTTGATAGTCCTCTGACGCTTGCAAGCAAAGGCTATTTTAACAATTTTTTTCCTAGTTATTTTAGACCTTTTAGGAAGGTTGGTCTGATCTAATCTAACAAATTGTATTGTAATAGAAGTACTTTTTTAAAAAGTCTAATCCTACATGCTATGATACCTTGATATAGCGTTCCAATAATTTCAAGTGGCATACTGTGTTTACCCTGGTTGCCATCTTGAACACTTTTTTTTTATCAGAAGTTCTTAATCAAGCTATTGGGGAAATTTTCTATAGTCATAGTGAAGACACCTTGATATCATTCATATGTTTGCACTCAGAGATAGAATTTATAAATTTTACTTATTTAATCTTTCCAACAGCCTAGTGATGTCAGACATTACAATCAACTTCTCTATGATGGCTTATCTGTAATTTTATTTAGTGGATAGATTGTGTCAATATTAATTTATCTCAAGATAGTAAAATGATTATTCTGGAAAAGGTAGATAAAGAGAAAGGGGGATTTGAGAACAATTTAAATGATTTGAATTTAAATTAAAGGATTTGTTGACCAGCTAATTGTAGAATGAGGAGTGATCAATTTGTTTGGGTAAACTGAGGGGAGGCATTTCTCCTTTTATATGAGGAGAAAAACTAATTTTTGTCCAGGTTATTGAGGAATAGAGGAAATTAGTTCTAAATTATGCTTCCAAGAAGGGAGAAACACTGTAGGCTAAAAAAGGCTTTGTGGCAGAGATGAAACTGTCATTTCATACGGAGAAAGAGAGAAAAAGAGAAGGCGGTAGGCTATTGGAAGAGAGCCGGGAAGTAGAAAAAGCTGCCAGTACTTTCCTTCCCTCCCCTTTTGCCTCCCCCACCTACTCCTCATCTTCTCTGAGAGCTTACTGAGTGCCAGGCACTGTGCTATGTATATACATACATCTTTAATTTTTCACCCTGTAAGATAGTTACTCTAATGATCCCTATTTTATAGCCTTGTCCATTTGTCAGGAAATGAAGACACTGCCTTAATGGAACAAAGTGGTGAAGCATAAAGTCGATAGAGATCAATATAGATTAAAGGTCCTAGAACTGAGTCTACGGCTAAAGTCTAAAGTGGGTAAGTTAGAATTCTAACTTGAAGAGAACTGGCCCAGCGAAGTATAATTTCTGGGAGGTGATATATGCAATAGAGGGCCCAGTGGATGAAATCCTGATGAGGGAAGAGAGGGAGAGAATGGCACCCAGGAATGGTTGGGGGCTACTTCAGTAATACATAGTGTGTAACAAAGTTCTCTATTGAAGCAGCAGGAAGAGAGAAGATGGGAGGATTTGAGATTTCAAAGTTGGAAAGGTTAGATCTTGGTAACTGTGAAGATGTGAAAGGCGTAGTGAGAAGAATGTCATAAAGAAAGTTCTGAGCATGGAGATCGAAGTTTCCCTAACTGCTCTTTCCTGCCTCTGTCCTTCCTGCCTTCCTAACTCAATAGATGAGTGCCTTCTATCCAAGACTCCATGCAGAAACTGCTCTCAGCCCAGCCTTGCCTGCTCCTTTTCTTCCCTCTTCCCTCTTGTTTTAGCTTTCTGTTCAATGTGATTTTTTTTCCCTTCCCTTTTATCTTTCTCTCCCATCCTACTTTTCTCTTTTTACTTTTCTTTTCTTTTTTTTTTTAATTAACAGACTTAGTATGGCATTGATCTTTTGGGTTCAGGGATGTGATTTCTTTACTCTTTTATTGCCGCTACCTAATACAATGTCTGTCATGTGTGCATGCTGAATATATGAATGAATAAAATGGGAAATCATGGGACTAATGCCAGAAATAGATATAAATGAGCAAAGTCCAAAGCAACATAGAATGGGAGCCAGCTGTCACTGATTTTTTTAAATTGTCAAGTGCTGTTCTTTTCATTTACCAAAAATTAATAATAATAATAATAAAATTCCACATAGATTTCAGTACATTTTATCTCTGACTACTCTATTGGATGATGGTCACCTCCACAAACTGTACATTTTGAGACAATAATAACCAAGCAAAAGTAAATGCATAAAACATGCTGTATGGTAATATTATTGATGAATTTTTCTATTCCCTATGATACTTTTTCATTTCTTTTGGCAACTGACTTTAGCACCACTTTTTCAGATCTCTGCTTGATAAGAGTTCTGCTTGATAGAAGTTCTGATGAACTATAAAGCACTCAAATATTGGGCAGTGGAAGGGAGGGAGAGAGAAGAAACACTTTGTGGAATAACACATTTGTTTCATAGGGTTGAATGTTATGGAGTCCTATGGAATGACTGCAAGTTTTGGAAAGTAGTCAAAAAATTTAGATGACAAAGAGCTTGGAATTTAAGAGAGGAATTATGGAAAGAAGGAGTAACAAAGCTCATTAATTTACATCTAGATTGAGAATTTTTATATTAGGGGAGAAAGACAATAAAAACAATTTGCTGCCTCAACTCAAATCCAGCATTATGTCCTTAAAAATTGTGACCCTATGGTATTAGCCAGCAGGCAAGCCTTCTCCAGAGGTTGATCTTGTGGTAAGGAAATCACATAGCCATGATAGCAGCATTTTTATCCATTTCTGGAAGGAGATTTCCCTTCTTGGCATTTTGTGGCATTATTTGACTATCTCTTCTAATACAGGAGTGTTAGCATGTGCTTAATAATTTTTAAGCTCCTGGGACCAGGCTAGAATTGATTTTATCTGCATTTTATGTGGTGACAAGCACACTGTTGAAGAAAAATAAATATTCACTCTAATTTTTATTAGTTCATGACCAATTGAAGATCAAAGCTATGAAAAGAGTTTAAGTAGCTTTTCCCAATCCCTGGGATTCATAGCTCTCTCAGTTATCATTCAAACAAAGGTGGTAGCTGGATGCCAGAGATACCCTGGGATGGAGAGCTTAGGGGAGTTTAGCCTTTTCCTTCCATCTAGCTTTAAAATGTGATGTTGTTATAAGACTGGGAAAAGTAGACTTTTCAAGTTAAATCCCTTCTTTTCCCTTAGGTAGGACTCCAAATTTTAGATTTCATGGATGAATAAGTAACCTTGGTGAATAATTTGAGACTACAGTACATAAAAATGTGTCAATAGTTCAAGATGACTGATAGCTCCCTGGTAACCAAAACCACCTGCAATTTTTTATAGTCCTGCAACATAAGTTATCCTGAACAGATAATCAATTCTATTGCACAGTCACTTTTGTTCACCACTTTCTCTCTCCAAGCAGGTGTATATATATATATATTTTTAAATAGCCTACGTAATCCAAATGATCAGAACTTCTGAAATACCAGGCTATGTGTGACGATAACCTTCTGCACACCTCCCTCTACCTTGTTCCTCTCTCCTACTGTCAATGAGAAAACAGTTGGACAACTTCTGCTGCTGTGACAGAGATCAGTGAGAACGACACTGAACGTTCCTATGTGTACATGCAGCTGTACACACACAGATATTTTAGAAGTGAATGTTTTGGCCCAAGTATCATTTCTTGCCCAATCTTTGTCAGAATTTGGATCGTTAAAGCATTGCAAAAAGTTTTGCTTCTTTTTCTTCTTAAATAAAGTACATTTTAAAAATGTAAAGGCTGCATTGTACTTATAAAATATCCATAGCAGGATAGATTCTTCATCGCCTACTCTCTGCTCATCACTGAACTTGAGATCTGAATTTTTAAAGAGCACAAGGCTTTAGCTAAAAAAAATGATTGTGAATTAAGTAGTTGGCATTAAAGCCAACCTAACTTATAGATCATCTATTTTTTTTCTCATCTGTTAAATGCCACTATACTATAGAGTTAGTGATGCTGGGCTTTATATTTATTTCTTCAGTGTGGCACCCGTAGTGTCATGTTTGCCAGTTGACTATTCAGTCGTATTTGGATATGAACTAAATCGTTCAAATGTTTTTTTGTTTTTGTGATTTTTTTTTTAAATTTGTTTTTGTTTTTTGCTTCCACTGACTTTAGGTACTGGTGCTAGGGACATGATATTGAGCTGAATGATTAAGTCTGTGTCCTAGGAGCCTTTGTAAGTCTAATGACAAGAAATCTGAAACTCTCTTAGTAACAGTTGGGTCACTGACAAGTGGCTATGGAGGAACCAGGATTTAGCAGAGAGATAAAGTGTCAGTAGTATATGACTCTGGCTTGTTCATCATAAAGATTTTTCAGATCTTAATTTCATGGTACTTACTGCTTAAACTCAAGGCTCATCTGTATTGGAGAGCAGTGACGAATCCTAGGAGGTTTTTGTTTATATCAGAAAGCTTAGAAACCAGATAGAACTCTCATTATGTTTATAATAAAGTTAACTTAGGGAGCGCATTTTATTTCCATGTCTTCTGGCATCTCAGGGTACCCATCAATGATCCTGTGAACCATGTCTTTATTCTCAGAAAGCTGTTGTTTTTCAGGTTCTATCATAGCCTAAGTAGCAGTTCTTAATGTTTGGTGCATAGTCCACCACAGTCTCTGACCTTTTCAGTGGATCTCAAAAATCATATCTATTTTTATAATACTAAATGTCATTTGCCTTTTTGTCTTGTGTCAAAATGTTTTACATTTGGAACCTCTATATAACTCAGTGAATCCATGTTTTCTCAATGATCAATGATGATATAACAAAATCATGTATGGGTAAGGATCCATTGAAAGTGCTAGATAGAGCAATGGATTTGTTATGTTGTTCTAAGTTTTAGCAAGGATTTATTTTTGTTTAACAGGATAAAGTAGAGAGAAGTAGGAAGAAAAAAAAGGAGAATCATTTCCTGTTCCCCATGTAGAAAATGGAAATAAAGACTCCAGATCTATGGATTTTGATCTATCAGAGTATGGAAAGCTCACAGATAGGTGTTCAGATTCCCATAGAAACTACCGGTTTTTAATTTTTATATAATATCAAGGAAAGAATGTCCACAGTTATTTGATTTCTCCATTTGCAACTATATATGTACATGAGATTGGTCTTCTTCATACACTTCAACTAAATAAGTTATCATGAGATTAATGCAGCAGGTAGGAGACCTTCTATGAAGCCAGACATCTAAACATTTCCAGCAATATAAAATAATGCTACTCTTGTCATTAAATATATTGGGAAATCTAATTATTATTTGTAAAACATTAGTTATGTTAATTGTAATGGATTCTACATTATTTTTTAATGAATTAAAAATATTAAACATTTCTTAGTATGTGTTTGTAACATAGTAAATATTGTTTGATATAACCTTTATAAACAAAAGCTCTTTGAAATCTTTAGTAATTTTTAAGTTTAATAAAAGTGTCCTTAGATTAGCCAGTTAATTGCTATTCTAAAGCAATGTGTTAGCAAAGCCGTGTTCCAGAGTGAGAATTTGCACTGGCTACATTCAAGATGTCCAGAAGTTGTTCCAGATCTGTTCTCATTTTGAAGTAAGAGTTTTGGGAACTCTAGGTTGAGTCTCCTTAATGACTCAGGACTTCCTGTGCTATATGCAGTGACAGAGGACAGAGGCAAAAAGGTTGTAGTGGATAGAGTCCATTTTTAATCTGCAATCTTCTATATCCTAAGGTTATGCAATCCTTTAGTACCACAGCCACTGAAGATGGAACATTTTATAAGGCTTGCATGACGTTTATTCTTTTATGGAGGTGCAGCTTTCAGCTCCACATGCTGAAAGGAAATCAAACCTTTTTATTTGAGATGTCTTTGTCATCCATTTGTAAATGAAGAATGCAGTCTGCTCCACTTCCAAGCCTACAGGAAGCTACACCAAGCTGATTTTTCAGTCTGAATGTTTTCTCAAGGTCACTCGTAATTTTTTTTTTCAAAGACTCAATGTCCTTAGTATTCTCAGAGATAATGGCACCAAACCCATCAGTCATCATTTTCTTGTCCTCAATTTTCTTTTTGGCTTCCTGCAATTTTAATCCCAAACCCCTGCAATTCCTTTCCAGGGAGGCTTAAGTGGCCCCATTTACAACCAATTTTCAGCTAATATTTGATGCATTCTTTTAAAATACACCCAACAGCCCTTACCCTGCCGGCTTTGTCACTTGGGACTTAATAAAATCAAAGGGCTAGGAGTAGAGTAAAATGATGTTTTTTTATTATTTTTAAATTTTTATTGTTTCACGATTTTTGGAGACAAATAGAAAAATCTTTAGAAATTAGAGGTAGATATTTGTCTCTGAAGAGTTAATTTCAGAATGTGGTGTAGTCATTAGTTAAGAGAAAGAAATGGCTCCTTTTTTGTGTGTGTCACACATTATATCAATTCTTACAAAAGAGAGAGAAGGAGGGGTGAGGGTGGGATAGTCAAGTAAAGAAAGCAGAGATTTTTCTGGGGGCTGCTTCCTTCTAACCTTTTTTGGGTGCCTTATCTCTGGCCCCTGCTGTAAGCTGATCCAGCTCATGTCGGCATGATACATGAACCATGCAAAGCTTCTTTTAAAGAGATTTTCATTCCTGCTTGACAGGCTAGACAGACGCCCATGAGTGACAATAGTTTTGTTTTTCTTTTTTAAAAAAGAGAAAAAGCCACAGTGCACCTGGTATTTCACTGAGTGCTGGAAACACACACACTTTTTTTTCCCCCTGAAAAGGGAAATAAAAGCAGTTTGAAAAGCTAAATTTTAAGTAATAAAACATGACTTAGTTTGCCAGAAGTCATGCTTTACGAAAAAAGATCTACCATTTTTGCCCTGTCTGAACATTATTTATGTACCTAATCTGTTTTAAATCTTTTTAAGAGTTTTAACATTCCCCTTCTACAAAATTAACTTACTTCCTTATTTTTCTTAAAATTCTGCTCTAAAATTTCATCCTTAATTAGCTTCTGTGTGATAAGGTACCAAAGTATCATATCTTATATGATAAAATTTGCCTCTCATACCTGAGATATTTGGGTAAACTGATGGTATCCAATATTGGAGGCAGGGGGGAGGATAGCTAAAAACTAGGACCATCCTTAAGGATTGTGTGAGGTGCAGTTCAGAAAAAACAAAGAAGTGATTTAGAGAGTTGTCTAAGTGTTTCTTCCAAATATTAAATAAGCTCTGTTTTATTTATGACTGAGTCAGTTTGGGCAGCTATAACAAAGTATCCTAGGCTATTAACAACAGAAATTTATTCCTGACACTTCTGGAGCCTGGAAGTCTGCAATCAGGGTGCCAGTGTAGTCCAGTCCTGGTAAGGGTCCTCCTCTGGGTTGTAGACTGTCAGCTTCTTGTATCCTCACATGGTAGAAAGCAAGTGAGAGAGTTTCTTGAGCACCTTTTATAAAGGCACTCATCCCATTCACAAGGGCTCAACCTTCATTCATGACTTCATTACCAAATTAAGTTCCATCTCCAAATACCAGCATATTTGCAGGTTAGGATTTCAGCATATAGACTCTGAAGAGACACAAACATGTAATCCATAACAATGACCACAGCAGATTTCATGCAGCTTTCATTTCCCACTGGTAATACACATCACAAGTGACTCTAAGGACTGCAGGTAATAATAATGACTCTGGTAATGGAGATAGTGATGGCCGTGGTGCCCACAGGGGAACTATTATTTTTAAAAGAGGCCAGGCTTCATGTTAAGTGTTGTTCATATTTTTTCTCATTTAATTTGCATTCTGAGAAGTAGGTGCCACCATCTCTGTTTTCTCCAGGAGGAGTGGAAGCCTAGGAGAGTAAAATATCCTGCCAAAAGCCACCCAACTGGGAAATGGTGGAGCAGAAGAAGAATTTATACCATATGCTGACAAACGCTACTCCTACAACCCCATCTTCAGTGGTTCTCCTCTTCATCTTGAGTAGTCAGGACAGGAATTTAATTTCTCTTTTAGGGAAAAGATTACACCAAGTGTGATACCTAAGATAAGCTTAATGCCATAGTGATAACATGTTGACAAAGTTGGTTTCCTCACTTACTTACATCAAGGAAAACAAAGCCAGTTATAGCTCTATCCTATACAGCTAATTGACGTATTTTAATTCTTGATTTTCCCCATATGCTAAGGTGGGTGGTCTTCTTGTCCCCATTTTGCATTTCTTTACATCGATGTTTTCCTGTTGATTAATGATAATTTTGGAGACTTGAAGAAATTATAAGAATACTAAAAAATAAGGAACATTTCTAGTTAATGTTCTCATGGAAGACCATGTTCTTTTCTAGCTTTTAAAATAGGCTTACTGTACTTGTACTTAGGCATTACCTGTTTCTTAGTGGCCATGTATTAAAATTGTATGTTAGTTCCTTGGACAACAATCTCAAATCAAAACATGGTATAGTGAACATGGGGAACTCTGGGTTCTGCTTTGCTATTGATTAAATCTGTGGCTTTGAACAAGGCCTGTCACCTTTCTGAACCCCACTTTCCCCATCTTTTCTGAAGGGATTAGAATGTTTAATATGTACTAGAATTTCTTTCATCTGGATAGAAAAGGTTGGGGCACCCTTAATTCTCAAAATGTGCGTTCCTCAATAGTGTACTTATACAGTAGACCCTTGCAATCTATACATTTATGGCTTTCAGATTTTAGTTTTGATTTTGAAATTTCTTTTGATTTTACTTATTTTTTAACCACACTTGGTCAAAAACTGTGTGTAAAAAGTCTGCACTTACTGTGTGTATCAAAATTCTTTTTTGTAGTAAATATATGAAAAATTGTGTGTGTTATATGCATTGACAGATGAAACATCAGTAGAAGAAAATATTAAACTACTATTAGCTATGGCCAGGGAATGAGCTGCTGTGTTGATATACTTAGTTTCATGGTCTGATTATGTTTTTTTTAATAATAATTTGGTACCAGTCTCAAAAAATTGATAAGGGCTGCCTTCTTTTCTTATTTGCTTCCTTCATTTCCTTTTTTGTTTTCTTCCTTTATTCCTTAATAATTTAGTAAAAAAGCCATTAAGCAGATCTGAGCAAGCAGGCCCAGTGAGCCCCATGAGCAAATGTGTTGAAGGTAATGGGAGCCAGACTTCTTACTGCCAGAGAGTTACAAATATTAAAAAAGTAGAGAGCTGGAATGAAGTTTGTGCTATTGATTAAAATTTGAGATGCCACTGTACATGTTTATCTGTGAGTACATTCATACACGTAACCTCACTCTCATTTTCTGACTCTGCTCACTGAAGGGCCAGTATTTAGTGACAGCCCAGAAAATATAAGTGTATTGACCACCTAGATCTTAGTTTGTAAACACCACGTTCACTGAAGGGAACCATAGATCTTGGGAAAAATAACTTTTCTGGTTCTAGGGCTGGATGGGTAAAGTACAAGGTAAGCCCTGACTGTCTGGTTGTACCAGAAGACACAGACGTTCTCAGAGTGGGGAATTACCGAATGGACAGAACAGGTAGCCTGAAAGATTCCCAGTAGTTCCTGGTGAAATCTGGAACCATTTGAGCATCAAAATAATAATAATAGGTACAAGCCTTTTCCCACTAAACAAACATAGAACCCCTGAATCCACAATGATTAAATAGTGAGTAGGAGAAAAAGTTCTTTAAAATAGAATGCTATCTGATGAACAGAAGGAATGCTGGAGTTAGAAAGATAGGTATTTTGCAGTCATCCTAGTAATTGATTCAAGTAGGGAACATTGACGGGTACTAAAACGAGTGAGTAAAAGTTAGATGAGGATAAGTTTATTTATATAATCATAAGATAGCGATCCATAAAGTATTCATTATTAGAGAAAAAACAGTAGCCTTACTGACTGCAATTTGGAGAGACCTGACCTTACTAAGTCATCCGTGATGGGTAAACTGACATCGTGTGTCCCTTGTTAGGATGCAATGAGAAGAATACAATGTCACCCTGTCCCCCATGCTCCCCCAGTAAAAGTAAAAAGATCTTGGATCTTCTCAGATGAAAACATCAGTAATCCCAGTTTGGGGTTATGTTATAAAATGATGAACCTACAATCTTTCATAAAGTAACTAAGTGAAGATCAAATCGAAGGAGAGGGGACAACTAAGTGTGATGCGGGAAGGGACCCTGTAACTAGAAAGAGTATTCCTGGGGCAGCTGACCCACCTCGAATGGGACCCCTTGGGGAAGGGTATATGGAAGTTCTTTGAATAGCTCACACAGTGCTCTTGCAGATTTGAAATTACTAATGTAGGGATGCTTAGTTTTTATTTTACTATACAAAATTAAAAGGAATTCTATTTTATTTTAGATTTTATTTCATAAGAATCTTATCAGAATGATATAATTATTAAATCAAACTTCTAGATAGGGATTTTTTTTTAATGAAAGAATCTAGTCTCATGAAATCAGGACTTTTCCAAACATGTGTACCAAATTCATGAAATTAGAGAAAACAAGCAAAGCCTCACAGTGCCTTATGTTCATCTTTATCAGTATCACAATGATGGTGAGGCATTTTAGATCACTGGGATCATGAGTCTGTACGTTGAAGTCAGACTGCCTGGGCTCTAACCCTGCCTTCACTCTATAATACTGTGTAACTTTTAGCAAGGAAAATAGCCTCTCTGTTCCTCCTCTCAGCAGTAAAATGTTGGTAATAGCCAGGCGCTGGTGACTCATGCCTGTAATCCTAGCTACTCAGGAGGAAGAGAGCAGGAGGATCAGGGTTTGAAGTCAGCTAGGCAAATAGTTAGCAAGACCCTATCTTGAAAAAAAAAACTAACTAAAAAAGGCTGGTGGAGTGGCTCAAGTAATAGAGTGCCTACTAGCAAGCCCAAGTCCCTAAGCTCAAACCCCAGTAGCACCAAAAAATTTTAGGTAACAGTAATAGGTAATTAATAATAGTAATAATAATAATAATAATAATTCCCATCACATGAGATTATTGTGAATATCATGTGATTGATCCCAGTATAAGTACCTGGTGTAGAGTAAAAGCTAGAAGAAACTGAGTAAGAGAGATTGCATTTGGTAGTTTGATCCCTCCTCGTGCTCTGATGAATTGATTTTTGGATACTAACCCCTTGTCCTGTTCATTTAAGATGCTTCTCTAATCCCTAAAACCAACTCCATTCCCAAGCACACAGCTGGATTTCTTTGCCCCCTCTTCCCTTTGTGAGAAAGGTCTTACTCTGTAGCCCCAGGCTGGTCTTGAAGTCACCATTCTCCTTGCCTCAGCCTCCCAAGTGCTAGGATTACATGCCTGGTCTTAGCTGCTCCATTTTCTTCACTGGTAAAATGGCATTGTGACAAGAAAAAGGGAAGCTGTGTGTGAGAAAGTATGTCATTTATAAGAAGCTTTAGAAAATGCTAGCTGGTATATATTCACTAATGAGTAGAAAT
Source organism: Castor canadensis (assembly GCF_047511655.1). NCBI lineage: Eukaryota > Metazoa > Chordata > Mammalia > Rodentia > Castoridae > Castor > Castor canadensis. The sequence goes on along the minus strand of NC_133393.1, from coordinate 34,138,976 downwards.
CAGAAATTTCAGTGCTTCTTGATGTCTTGGTATACAGTAGTTCCCCATTACCCACAGGAGATAATGGTTCAAGGACACCTGTCTGAAAGCACAAATAGTACTATGCTATATCTTCTGTGTTTTTTTCCTATGCAAACATATATATATGATTAAGTTTAATTTATAGTTAGGCACACTAAGAGATTAACAATAATGAATAAAACAATAATTATGACAGCTATATAAAAGTTACTTAAAATTTATGACTTATTTTAGGAATTTTCCATTAATCAGACTGCTGTTACTGCAGGTGACTGAAACTGTAGAAAGGGAAAGTCTGGAAAGAGGGTGCTACTGTATTTACACAATTTAGTAGTAACTACGTGACATCCTTCCTTCGCACAAAGTTCTGATAAATCGTTGACTTTTTTCCATAGGTTAAAAACACCTGGCAGAGTTTTTCCATCAGTGTGGAGATCTAAATCATAATTGGATGTTTCTAACAAAATCTTCAGCCTCGGAGTTAATATCAACTTTACCAACTAAAGGTAGAAACTAACTTTATTTATTTAAATATGAATTACTAGTTTTTGTTTGTTTGTTTGTTTTGAGGTACTGTGGTATGAACTCAGGGCCTTGCGCTTGCTAGGCAAGTGCTCTACACTTGAGCCATGCCCCAGCCCTTTCTGCTTTAGTGGATTTTCAGGTAGAGTTTAGTGCTTTTTTGCTGAGATAGCCACAGGCTGCCATCCTCCTACCTATGCCTCTCAGGTAACTGGGATTCCATGTGTGAGCCACCATTGCCTGGCCCTGAATTACTAGTTTTGAAGCATAGAAAATAAAAATTATTAACGTCTTTAAATTTAGAACTCATCAAATAGGATTCTTTGGGTTTTAATTTTCTTTTCTTTCTTTTTTTTTTTTGCAGTGCTGGAGGTCAAACCCAATGCCTCCTATATCCTAAGCAGGCACTCTGTCACTGAGATACAGGCCCAGAATTCTGGTTTCTTTTCTTTTCTTTCTTTTCTTTTTTTTTTTGTGGTACTGTGGTTTGAACTCAGGGCCTCACACTTGCTAGGCAGGCGCTCTACCACTTGAGCCACTCCACCAGCCCTCTGGTTTCTTAATGTTAAAAAAATCATTATGAAATACCTGTAGCAAAAGACAGAAATAATATACAGTGAATGAAAACAAAGTTTATTTTTCCCTATGGTTACTAGAAACTACATAATAAGTTTGTTCATATCCATTTTTGATGCATTAAAATAGTATCATGAAATATGTGGGAAATAAAGTAAGAAGCACTCAACTGCAGGACTGAAGCAGTAGATAAACTGGTTCGGAATGCCTTGAAAAAGATGCAAACAATGTAAAAAGCATCAACAAAGAAGACTGAAGAAAAAGTCTTCTCAGATGCCCCTTTTCATTTTGTGCCTAAGGACATTGTTTCATAGTTTAACATGGAAAATTTTTTTCTGGAGGGGAGAATGTCACAATGAAACATCCTGTACAACTATTATATACTAATAAAAATGCTAAAAACAAAAAATGGGTAGGTGTGAGAAAGTTGGAATAACTCACTTGTTGTCTAGTCATCCATCCATTTTCCCTCAACCCCTCTTTCTTTCTGGCTGTGGATGTGTGTGTGCGCACGTGAGCTATTCTTCACAGAGGCTGTTATTCACTCCCTCCATTCTCCTTAAATTTTCTATCCCGCTAAGTTGTCTCTTATACTTCTGGTCAGAACAAACCCTTTAGACATCAGCTCCCCCAACCTATGTTTCCATGTCCACACAGTTAACCTGTACTCACTGTGCCTTTGCCACTAATGGAAGGCAAGCCACACCTTAGTCCCACCCTGTCTTTCCATGCCTTGGAACCCTGGAATCCACATTACTTTCTCCTTTCTCTTTGGATCATCCACCATTCTTACATTTTTTCCTTCTTCCTTAATTTTCTATTCTATCCTGCTAAATCTTGTATTTTTATGAAGTTCCATGAATATCAACATGCTGTAATTCCAGAACATTTTCATCACTCCATAACTATTAACTGCTCACTCTCCATTCCCCTCTTGCCTCTACCCCCTGGAAATAATCTACTTTCTGTATTTAAGGATTTGCCTATTGTGGATATTTCATGTAAATGGTATCATACAATGTGTGACATTTTATGTGTGCCTTCTATTAGATAGCATAAGGTTTTCAAAGTTTGCCTTTCTTCACCATGTTGTAGCATGTATGACTGAATAACTCATTTTGTTGGTCCATTCATCAATTGAGGGACACTGGGTTGTTTCTACTTTTTAATTGCTGCGAATAATACTGCTATGAATATTCATTGGCACGTTTTGTGTGGACATACCATGTTTCCAGTTCTCTTGGGTGTATACTTAGGAGTGAAATTGTTGGGTCAGAGGGTAATTCTATGCTATTTTGAGGAACTGTTTTCTAAACCGGTTGTACCTTTTATATCCCCCCAGCAATCTATGAGGGTTCCAATTTCTCCACATCCTCCCAACACTTGTTATTGTTGGGCATTTTTATTACCGCCATCCTCATGGCTGCAGGATGGTTACTCCTTTCTTAGTCTCTTTCACGTTACTTCCTCTGGAGAATACTTCTTTATATCTAAATTCCTCTTCTTTCTAGATTGTGTTAAAAACAAACAAACAAACCTCCTATATGTTTCCCTAGCATTCTGTGCTTATCCTTGTGATATCCCTTATCACACGGAATTATAATTGTCTGTTAACTTTATCTTTATCTCCTCTATTAGAGTGTGAACCTGTTGGAGAGGGTACTAAAATATTTCCTGTGGTATCTCCCAGATTAACATAGTTATATTTGTCTCATCTTTTTTTTTTTTTTTTTGAGATGTTAAGGGAGCTCCTAGAGTAGGCTTCATAGCATTATTACCTGAGCCCCAGAGCATAAGAATGAAACTGTTCATTAGTATTATTCTTTAGCTGATACCTAGTTGTTAGGGAAAGAAGTCAGGATTATTTTACCCTAGGTTATATTTTCCTTGCTGTTGTACTAATATGATACTGTTAATTCACCAGGAAGTGAGAAGAAAAGAACTAAGAGATGCCACATAACATTACTGTAAAGGGAAAACAGTAAGATGACTTAAAAATATAAACTGAGTAGCCATTTTTATTTGGCTTTTAAAAGCAAAGCTGCTTCAGAACTCCTTGCTCCTTAAAAAAGATTCAAGTTATATATACTAGACTAAAATAATTCTACATGTGGAGAGAAGTCAAAGTGAGTATAATGAATTCTATGTTTTTTTTAAAAAACTAATGTTATGCACATGTAAGTAAAAGAATAATAGAAAAAAATAAAAAATAAAAATAACAACAATTAAAAAAACCTAACATTCAAAAAAACAAAAGCCCCTAATGCTCAGTACTGATGGTGTTTAGTTGCAAGTGTTAGAAATCTGAGCTTTGTTTGCATCAGAGCTAAAGAGACAGGGATGGGTGCTGGGGAACAAAAGTTGAAAGTAGAATTAAACATAATTAAAGACTTAAAATATAAGTTTGAATAAAAAGTACATCCACATTCAAGGTTAACTCATACTAAATTATAATCCATGCATAAGTACAGATTAAAAGATGTATTGAATCACTTCTATTGAGTGATTCTCCCCCAAAATAGATTTGTTTTTGTGATCAATATTTGGATAATTTTGTTTCCTGTTATTATTTATGATCCTATGAGGATTTGGTTTAGTGTTTCAGATGTTTCCTAACTGGATAAGGTTATACTTGGACTAGGTAGCCATTCCCTTATTTGACGATGTTTTCAGGGTATTCTTGGAAGCTATCTAGCTTCTTTGCTATGATTTTTACATACTTCTGGAACAAGAAGGAAATGGGGGAGAGAAACAAATGTAAGCTGGCCCCAGATCAGTGAGATAGCATCAAATGGGGCCAAAATGAATTTGGCAGACGCTCTTCTCATGTTTCCCACTTGAGCACATACATATTGTTACTTGGAATACCACTTGCATTTCTTTCATTCTTCTAAGATTTTTCTTCAGCTTCAGTAACAAATTTTAGCTTTAAATAGGAGCCAGGAATGAATATTGAGATAATTTTTTTAAATGTGTGAATGTGCTTAGAATGGATAAATTAAGATTTGGTTGGTAAAGGAGATAGTAGATGCCTTGTAAACATATGCATGAGAAGTGTGGTGGGGCAAAGAGAAGTGGACTGTGTATTACGTTTATAGATCTGAGTTTAAATCCTCATTTTGCCATTTAATTATTGCATAACTTTGGCAACTTTGTCCTTAAGACAAACCTATCTTTCCTTTTATGGAAAATAGGTTTATTATTCTTTATTTTATAACGTGATAGTAAATTAATTTAATTACAGAAGGCATTCAATGAGTGGTAACTGTTTCAGGATTTTTCTATTGACTAGATCAAAGTAGTTCAATAATTTTCTTATCAAATATTCTTTTAATGTCAGATTGGCATTTTATTCTATGGATGTTCAGTTTAGATGTGGCTGGTAGTTGTATTTCTTTGGTTTCTGTATACAAACATGGTGACAAAGAAAAAGCATAAAGAAATTTTTTTGGCAGTACTGGTATAAAAAACTTTACATATATTTGCATAGAAGAAACAATATGCCATGTAATAATATATACTTAATAAAACATCATTAAAACTGAATAGGAGTGAAAGGGATCCAATATTATTTTTATGGTACTAATATCACTGCAAACAACTGAGAATTAGACTTTAAAACACACATGTAGACACACACATCTATACATCTAAAGGAAAAAGATATCATATAACCTTCCCAAAAGTCCATTTCTGTGACTTTAAAAAAAAAAAAAAACTTTTGATTTTAAAGTAATCTTGGGTCACAAGCAGGTGTGAGAATCCTACAGAGTAGTTTTGATGTGCCCTTCCTGTAGTTTCTCCTTAAGGCAGTATCTTTAAAATGCATGGTACAGTGATCAAAGCCAAGATACTGACATTGGTAGTTTATATTTCCAAAGCTCAACCTATTTCTATCTTTTGTGTGTGTTTTGTAACCTAGTTTATTTATTGCAGTGCTGGGGATTGAGTCTAGGGCCTAGTGTGAGCTAAGTAATGACTACCACTGAGTAACATTGCTTCCCCCCCCCATTCTAGTATTTTTAAATGGGGGAAATTTTTTTTCTTAATCTGTGTTCACTTAAGTATACTTTTTGAGAGTCAATATGCCTACTGCAGTGCAAAGACAGTTTGACATGGGAAAGCCGTAGGTTTGATCTTGGATCTGCCACTCACTCCTACATAATCCCGAGGAGCTCTCAGCATCTGTGGTGGTTTGTTTGTCTCATCTTCTATAAAAAACATACCAATACCATTTACTTCATTGAAGGTCCATATGCTAGTATGTATGTTTAGAAAAAAGCCTTTTCAATAAATGTTAGTCTTCACAGCTCTCTTGCTGTGTTCTCATCAAAATTGAAAATAGCTGACCTTTCTCTTTAAAGTAGAACATGTACTTGTGAACACCTCTCTTTTAAGAATTGGTAATTGATAAATACGTTAACAGTGTTATGGTTCCCCTGTGCCCTCCCTTCCTTGATACACCTTAATACAGGTGTATTACATGCTTCTCTCTCTTCCACTACCTTACCTGCACAGCCAGCTCTTTTTCCAACTTTTTCCTACCTAATAGATCAAAAGACTTTCCTCTGCATATACACATAGTATTTCTTTTCTAGGTGCCTTTTGTGGTATGGATTCTGTGAAACATCGTTCATTTGGATGTTTTATTTTATTTAAAATAATACCTAACAATTCTGTCTTCTAAGTAAAGTGGCACCAGGTGATAGCTACTTTAAATCCAAACTTGGGGAGCCGACTTCTGGGTATCCCCATACGAAAGTTGCCTTCCACAGAAACAATGTGTCTGGGGCTATTGTGTTAGCTTTTTGTTGCTGTGACAAAATACCTGACATAACCAATTTATGGGGAGGAAAGTCTTATTTTGGTTTAGGGCTTCAAAGCTTCTTAAAAATCTAAACATAGACCTGCCATATGACCCAGCAATCCCACTCCTAGGGATATACCCAAAGGAATGCGACTCAGGTTACTCCAGAGGCACCTGCACACCCATGTTTATTGCAGCACTATTCACAATAGCCAAGTTATGGAAACAGCCAAGGTGCCCCACTATCAATGAATAGATTAAGAAAATATGGTACTTATATACAATGGAATTTTATTCAGCCACAAAGAAATGGATAAATGCCATTCACAGATAAATGGATGGAACTGGAGAACATCATCTTAAGCAAAGTTAGTCAGGCTCAGGAGGCCAAAAATCATGTGTTCTCCTTCATATGCAGATTATAGACCTAAAACAAATGCAGTAATATTATTACACATGGGTCACACACTAAGGGGAGAACGCGCATGGGAGGGATAGAGAAAGGAAATGAAACAAAAAACTTGAATGTGGTTGATGTACTCACTGTAGAGGAGCAAATATAATAATCTTAAACTGGCAGAGGCCACTGTGGAAAGGACCTGGTAGTGAAGACATCTGGTAGAGATGAACTGATTTGGATTGTAATACACATGTGCATGTAAACAGCTAAACAGAGAATCCCCCTGTATAGCTATCCTTAAATCAGGCTAGCAAAAATGCCAGGTTTTTCTTGGGATTTTTTTTTACTTTTTCTTCAACAAGATTGGAGAGCAAGAGGGTGGAACAGGCTCTGCCTGAAAGGGGGGGGGGTAGGTGACCCAAATGATGTACACACATGTAAGTACATACAAAAATGATAAACTAAAATTAAAAAAAAGGGGGACTAAGAACAAAAAAAAAAGATTTCAGTCCACAGTTGCACGGTCTTCTTGCTTTGGGCCTGTGGCAGCATGGTATATCATGGCAGGAGTGTTTGGTGGAGGACAGATGTCCTCATGGTGGTTTGGAAACAAAAAGAGATACAAAAAGGGACTGGGGTCCCAATATGCCTTTCAGGGTCATGCTCCCAGTGACCAAATTTCCAGTGGTCCCTACCTCTTAAAGGTTCAGCTCCTCCCAAGTGCCACAAACTGGGTACCAAGCATTTTACTACATTGGTCCTTGCGGTACACGCCAGATCCAAGCTGTAGCCACTGTGATGGGGCTTTACAATGCTGCTTCCTCTCCACTGCTGTCCTTATAGCTCCAGAGAGCAGGAACTGGGCTATGTGGCAAAAGCTCCACACTTTCTCTTCTCTCCACTTGTAAATAACTACAAAGACAGAAGTAGGGTTTTGTGCCCTGTTCTGCATTGTACCTCGTTTAGCCTGGAAGTGTGTAACTCTATTCAGCTCAGTACTTTAAAATTTCTATTTTCAGTATTGACCCAATAAATGTGTTTTTTGTTAAGACCTTCTGGTAAGAAGAGGACCTAAAACTGCCTTCAAAAGATAATATACAATTATTTGGAAATAGAAATTTTTTGTGTACCTTTGATTTTTATTTATGGAGCTGAAAATGGAGAGCAGCCCTTTGACTTTCCTAGACTGTGTTCCAGCGTCTCCTCCTGTTCACTTCCTGGTCTCTTGAAGTCTGTGTGACCTACTCCTCTTCCCAGCTTTTTCCATATTACTGTTTTGCTTCTCAGCATTGCTATCCTCTCCAGTTTTCCAATTTCTCATTTCTCTGACAAGGATCCTGTCTTCACATTTCTAAGTCTTATTTTAGTGTGTTTAAGGAATACTTTAAAATGTTCCAGTGTGTTTTAAAATATCCCTTTATGCTCTAGCAAGTGGCATACCATTTCCTGCTTTGACTTTGGCCTGAGTCCTACAAGCCAGGGCTGAAGTCGGGGTGAAAAGTTCACTCTCTGGCCGTGCTGCTGAGGTCAGAGTCACATGATGACACGCAGCCTCAGACTGCTACTCATGGATGTGATTCTTTGGAGGAAGACAGCACAAGAAAAGGCTTCCTCTCAGTCCTGCTGCTTGTGTTTGAGCTTTTGTTTATAACTCATGATTTTGTGATAAGTGTATGGTACTCTTACTATGATTCCAGGAACTCACTATAATCCCTGTATTGTCTGTATTATTTGGTGTTTCAAGATGGAAAGCTGTAACCCTTTGGTAGGTTATGCAACCAATTTATAGCCGAGAGTAACATAAAATAGTAAGAGAAAATAAAATAGTAAGAGAAAAAGCAGAGCATCTTATATGCAATAAGAAGTATTATTTTGTGTCTACATAAGCACAGAGACGCAAACGTACTTTCACAGGGTCCTACTTGTTTGTGCACATGCTGCTGGGCAGGCCCTGTCCTTTCCCCTCTTTGCCTTTCATTCAAGAATGCAGTCATTCAAAGTGCACACAATTGTCAGTGGACTTGTCGTAAAATACACATCATTCCTTGTTTTGAATTGATCACAATTACATCTTAATTTGCATACATGTAAGTTATATATCCATTTTACCTCTCTGCATTTTCTCTCCTCAGCGTTATGTTTTAAAGTGCACAGTGTGACTGTGGATGAATCGGATTCATTGCATCCAATTGCGCGTAGTGTGTAAAGTTAAAGCGTGTTTAGAACATTTTTTATTTATATTCTTTTCTTTTTGCTGCCACTGGGGTTTGAACTCAGGGCCTGACACTTGCTAGGCAGGTGCTCTACCACTTGAGCCATGCCCCAGCCTTTTTTGGTTTATTTTGCTTTACTTATTTTTTGATAAGGTCTTGGATTTTTTTGCCCAGGACTGGTCTCAGACCATGATGCTCCAACCTAAGTTCTCCTGTATAGCTGGGATTTCAGGCTATATGCCACCACACCTGCCCCATTTTATTTATATTCTATTCATATTTCTCCTCAGGGGTGGACACCCACATTCACTTTTCCACCAGCACAACTCTGATGCAAAGCCTCAGACACATCCTTTACTGGAAAATGCCAAGTGGAACTTATTTGAACCTAGAATAATAGTATATTTGCTGGGTCATAGGACACATGTACACAGTTCAGATACTTGTATGCAGTAATTTCATAAAGTACTTTCAGATCACCTCCAGAATGATTACCAGTCCAAATTCTGCCAGCATATGAGTGTTTTATACTGATGTTCCCACCAGTATGTAGCATTATTAAGCTTTTTAATTTTCCCTGTTTCAGTGCAGTGCAGTTAGTATAAAATATCTTTCAATTTTATTTTGCTTTTATGTGATTATTGATGAATTTGATTATCTCTTCATATGCTTCCTTTTTTTGTATTTTTTCCCTTATGCAAATTTCCTTTAAAATTCATGGTACATTTTTCTACTAGAAGGTTTTCTTTTCTGTTGATTTATAGGCATGTTTTCTATATTCCATATAGTCCCTGGTTGGTTTTAGAAATTACAACTATTCTCTCAGCCTGTCACAGTTCTGTTAATTTTGTCTTTTGTATTCTTTATTGAACAGGAATCTTTAATTTGGATGTAATTTATTTCTCTGATATTTTACTTTGGGGGCTTTGCAAAACAAATTGTTTACTGTTCTTTTATAAAAATTATATTATCTATTATATTGACTTTAGAATTGTATTTTTCACATTAGGTCTTGAATCCATCTGAAGCCCATGTGTGTGTTTGGTGGTTTACTGTTCTCATATGGTGATTCTCCTCAGGGTGGTGGTAACTTTTTGTTCTCTATGGTGCTCCATTAGTCTCTTTGTTCTTTGAAGTTCATGCTATTTTGTTACTATAGCTTGTTAATATAACTTAGTATCTGGTAGAGTGAGTCTTGCTTATTGTTCTTTTTCAAAGTGGATTTAGGAATCTGTGAACTTTCCTTTTCCATGAATTTTGAAATAAATACTATTCTACCACTGCAACTACAACTACATTTTGACCTGGAGAGTGAATTAAATTTAAGTTAAAATAGAAGTAACTTTTAAAAATAGGAGCTTTTACTGTCCCTCTACTATCTCACAATCTTTTATGTACCTTATTACAGCTCAATACTCTCCAGCGAGAGAGAGAGATGGCCACAAGCTTGAATGTTGAATGCCCCCAGAGGCCCTGTGTTAAAGGTTTGGTCCCATTTTGTTGCAATTGAGAATGGTGTAACCTTGAGGGCCTAGTAGAAAGTCTTTAGGTAATTGGGGGGTCATACCCTTGAAGAGGATTGTAGGGCTCCTTCCTTTCTTTTGCTTTCTGAGTGTTTTCGCTCTGCCATGCACTCCCTCCATGATGCTGCTTCACTACAGGCCTGAAGCAGTGGGGCTGACTGATCAAGGGCTGGAAACTTCAAAACTGTGAGCAACTTTTCTTTATAAGTTGGTTATCTTAGATATTTTGTTGTAGCAACAGAAATTAAAACAAGTTCACTAAGGCTAAAACCCAAACCTTTTTTGTAGTCCTATTTTTCTTGAATTGTTAACAGTGCTTTCCTAGGTTTCATGTTAATTTCTCCCCAAGTCTAGTCTCTCAAATCTTGTTTACTACTCTATGAGAGGTATCTTTCTAGAATTGTCCTATGTATTTTTAATACATGGATCCAATAAAAGATGAGGACAGGTATATATGCCCCAGAAAATGATTTTAAAATATTTACAGAAATTGAGGGTTTAGTAATTGATAAGCTAAAACTTTCCTTTAATCACAGAGTATAGTATTTTCTTGCAGAAATAATGTCAGACACCTCAACATATTATAAATAAGAGACCTACTTCCCAGTGAGTTGCAATGAGTCACTTAAGTGTTCAGAATTAGAAAGCAATAGAACTTCAAATTGAAATTAGGTTTTCTGACTCCTAGTCCATTACTTTTACAAAAAAATCATGCCCCACCAGCCAACTGTCCATGATAGCTTGGCATTTGATGTTTTCCCCACCCTTGTAAGGTTTGCTTACACTTTCAGAGAAATCAGATTCTTTTCTTACTGAAGATCATACAAAGTATGACTGACCTGCAAAACCATAAGATAGAAAGGAAAAGAAATGTCTTGAGTGGCTTATTGTTTTCTTGTTAATGGAATGAGCTGGCATTTGGGTTCATTTTCAGCAATCATGTCCCTACATTCTAGTTATGGCTGATAGTGACTTTGAAGATATATACAGTGGTACTTGCACAAAGGAATTGTCACACATTAGCATGTTAATGAAGTGTTAGGGTTCTGAACATGGCCAGCACACTCAGGCAGGAGAGAAAGGATCTATGTATCCTCACTGTCACGTCAGCCAGACTACACAATCCCTTGCAGAGGCACAGCTCAGATTGACTGGCAGGGAGTTCTTTGTTATTGACACACATTGCTTCCTCTTCCCACATGCATGTTGAAACATGGTTTTTGCTGTCGTTAGCCCATCTAATTTCCCCCCAAATAAGTTGGTTTGGGACAGAAATGAGTGTTCTTTCTTTTTTTAGACAGACAGCAGAACTCATAAGGGAATAATTACAAGACTAATTCCTCTGATTTAATGACATCAATTGAATAACATTAAAAAGGCACAGCCCACATGATTTCATAGCATTTTAGCTGTATGCATTTGAATCGAAATAACATGACATTTTGCTTGTCATTTTGAGTATGTCTATGTAGTAGGGCCATTAACTTAAAACTAAATTAATTGTGTGTGTGTGTGTGTGTGTGTGTGTGTGTGTGTGTGTGTGTGTGTATGTCTGCAGCTAGTTATATTGGTGGGTGACAGAAGAACTTTGCATGTTTCCTGAAGGTTGGCAAGATAGCCATCTGTTCTTATAGCCAACATGGATACTGAGCTTCCTTATAAAATCACACAGAAATGTTCCTGAACTGTCAAATTGCCAAGTGACTCCTCCCGATCTGCATCGTAAGCTTCAGTCTTTCTACTGAACTTCAGTTTCATATTTCTACCCACTTATCATTCTTACCCCCTCATCCATCAGCTAAGACATCTAATGCAAGTTCACTATCTAAGGCTAAAACCTAGATTGTCTTTGAGTCCTGTTTCTTGGACTGATAATAGCACTTTCTCAGGTTTACAGATTAATTCCTCCTGAGTCTAGTTCACCAAGTTATGTTACCTACTCTGTGTAGTATAATCCAGCTTTGCACCTCTCTTCAGCTCCCGCCACTGTTTCTTAATGCAGGCCTCAGTATTCACACTGCACCTGGTCCACTGTTGTCTTTTGACCTTCCATGCTCCTGGTCTAAAACCTACCTGGACTCTGGTGTCACATGTAACCATTTATTATCTGTTTACTTTGGGATGCCTACTTTACTTTATGAACCTGTTTTTTCTTTTTTCCATCAAGTAAGTGTAAGCAGTAACAAAGAACTTGAAAACTTTTAAGGATTATGGGTAGATTGAGTGCCAATTAGCAAGCCCAGTACCCAGCACGTAATAGGTGTTCATCTTGTAGCTCCTTCACCTTGATTTCATTATTTTCAAAAAACACAACCATCTCTTCTTGCCTTTGGTTCCCAGGACCCCTTATTATTTTTTTTTCAGTCCAGTTTTCACCTTCCTTGATTATACAGTCCAAAATATCCTTGCCCAGGCGAACCCCCATCACTGTTCAGCATATCGCTTTTATGTTTTTGCCTTCTTGATCGCCTCATCTCTTTGACATTGTCTTTCATCTATTTGTCTACTTTTTTTTTTAAATTTTGCCTAACTTTCCCATCCAATTTTGCAATAGAATATAAGGTCTATAAAACAAGAGCTATGTCTATGATCTTTGCTGTTACAGCTCAGGATGAACGAGCAAGCCTTAGATACCTTCGTAAGGCTTCTGAGTTGGAACTCAGCCTTCATCCGCAGCGGTACCGAGTGCTTAAGCCCTTCAGAATCTATAGCAACTGCAGCAGAAAGCAGATGGAGAGGAATCTTCTAAAAAGCAAGATACATCCCTGGTGAGGATGAGCACCTACCTTGATAGGTGTTTGTGTTTCATACCTAGAACAATCATCCTAGGGGTGATAATTATGAAGAAAATCCTAGTAATTCCATACAATTCAATTGTTCTTTTGTTGGGTCAGATAGAAATAAGAAAAAGAAGAGGAAGAGGAAGAAGGAAGGAGGAAGAAGGAAAAAGGAAGAAGAATTGTTATTATTTTGCAGCATTAGGAATTGAACCCAAAGCCTCATACTTGCTAGGCAAGCCCAGATCAGACAGAACTTTCTTATGACACTTTCTTATATCTGTCCCATTCTTGACTTTGGCTTTCCTTTAGCCAGATTCTCAGTCCCTGCTCATGCCTTGTTCACTATCCAGACCTTATAAACGTTTATATACCTGCTTCAGGCCCCTTTTTCCTGCTTTGTGTGAGCACAGATTCAGCCATGATAAAGGATTGGTCTCTGTCTGACCTTGCCTCTCCCAAGGCTGCTTCTCCTGGCATGCTATGGAACCCTAGAATTCTGCACCATCACTTTGCTATTCTTTTTCTCATTCAGTGGACAAAGAGGAATTACTGGCTTTTGTCTCCAACTTCAAGTTTAGTGTATTAAACAGCAGACCAATCCAGTAGACAAAACTGTCTTTGACCTCTCCTCCCACCCTACCTTCAAATTCCACTTCACTGAATCCACCACCAGTCTACCACTGTATCTCTGCTGCTGAGAAATGCAGCCCCTGTAGGATGAGCTGGCTCATCATGGACAGTATTTTGTTGTCAGTCAGGATTCTAAAGTGAATCTTTGTGCCCTAACCACTAGATGCTTTTCTGTCTTGTTTCTTTAGCATAAGCCATAGCTCAGCTCTACTTAACATGGCCCTCATGGTCCTCCATTCATCTTCAAGTTTGAACTGCTCTGCCTTTTACAACCCAAGACCTGGTTCTTCCAGGGAGTTTCTTGAACTATTCCAGTTACAATATATTACTCCTTCCCCTGGAAATTCTTTCTTCTCTACCATCCCCTTTATTTGGGAGGTGGCGTCTGCTTCTTCCCTTGCCACCTATCTTAAGGAGAATATTTTAGACTAAGCCACCTGGCTTGAAAGCCCCTTAAGGGAAGGGATTTTGTTTTCTTCCTTTAAAATATTTATGTTGTTTCTTTTGCAAATGTCACAATGTACCCCCAGTACAACAATAATTAAAAAAAAATAAAAGAAATTGGAAATTATAACATATTCATGGTGGTAGGTGAGAAAGACTGTGTAGAACTCTAGTCACCAGACTTGTCCAAAAGGAAAAAAGCCTTAGCTGTAAACTGCAAATGAAAAGAAACAGCAGTAAACACTTATATGACTTCTGTCTGGACAGACTTTTAAAAAAAAAGTGTTAAGTCAGGTAAAGTGGAATGCACTTGTATTCGGAGTTACTCAGGAGGCTGAGGTGGGAAGATCAATTGAGCCCAGGCAACATAGCAAGACCCCATCTCAAAAACAAATGTAAACATTATTAAGAGTTGATAATTATAATGACATTTGCCATTTTTCCTGAGTATTGTCTTCATATAATATAGTGGATGTTTTACCTACATTATCTCCTTTAAGTCTCCAGTCACCCTGTGACTTAAAGCATGTATTTTACAAGAAAAAATGGAAATTTCTTTCATTCACTAAACAGTAGGGGAAGTCTGACTTTAAGTTTTGTGCTCTTTCAACTATTCACTGTTGACATCTCAAAGTGGAATGCATTTGAAATTTGGGGAAAGATATCAGAAAAGAAGAATGACATGTCTAATATGACCTGAACACTCTAGAACCTGTTACCAAAGAAAGGATATAGTAAAGAAGACACAGGCTCAAAGCTAGTGTGCAAAACCAATGCACACATGGAATTGTTCATTATGTAAAGCTAGTTTTATTTTCCCATCAGAAGCTGAGGAGGTACCCAATTCAATTGAATCAGGTAATAGGAAGCATTAACAAATAGATAAGATTTGGTAATATCTGAAATGTATTTTAGCCAGTAGTTTTCAGAATTTTTCATTAGAGATATTTACAAGTTAGAAAACCATTGAATTTTGACTGCTTTTTTTTCCTTCTGTGCTTTTTTAGGAGTCAGCTTGTGGAAGGAACACTGGCTTTAGGGCAGGTCAAATGTGGTTTTAGATTTGTATTGAATTCAAGAGAAGAGGGGCATGAGTGTAATTTCTAAGTAATTTTCTGGAAAATGAAGCAATAAAAATCCAAACTTTTGAATTTATTTTGTAATATCTAACAAGTAATATGTCCTTCTGCATTCTTGTGTGTGTGTATGTCTGTGTGTGTGTGCACACATGTGCATGTGTATGTACTTTTTACAAAGGTTTGCATTCTTTTATGTGTTCATTCAAATTATTGACCTGGGCCACTTACTTAAGTCTAAAATAAAGCCTCCATATGGATTCCTAATAGCAGTCTATGCTTGGTATGTGTTTTTTGTGTACATATTATAATTTGCTATAATTTAATTGCTGCTATCTTCATTTAAAGTCCCAATGAACAGACGCCAGGATCACAGAACTACTGAGCTCAAAGTAAATATTGATGTCAACTTTTGAGGCAATGTTGTAAGGCAGGAAGAGTCCTAGAATAGAATTCTCAGAAATGTGGGGCAAGCAATTTTGCCCTCTCAGGGCCTAGGTTCCAAAACACAAAATTAGAGGATTAGAATAGATGGTCTCTAAGGTTCAGGCAGCTTAATTTTTTTAAAGAATCTATGACTTTAAATGCACATCTTGCCTCATTAATCTCTCACTAAAAAGGAAAACACCTAACTTCTGGCAACATCTGAAGAGAAAGGAACAACATGTTTATAAGAACTGGAAAGACTGTTGGAATGAAGTGATTGCTTCCTTCATTCTGCGCCCAAGACAGCATGGTCCTAATATTGGTATCAGGAAGTGAACAGGATATGTCAAAGTAATTCTATATGCTAAAGAAGTTTAAAACTTCTTGGTAAAAAGTTCAAACATTAAAAAGTTTAAAACTTCAGTTAAAAAAAAAAATCTGGATAACAGGATTTTACCTGTCTATCCAGGGTCTAATGAGGTAAAATTGAGGTGGTGGTTGCTTCTAAGATTTTATAATTTGAAATAACCAAAGACAGTATTCTGATGGTAATGTGAGTAGTAAAGAATGCAGGGCATTCTGTCCAGAATTGACTTAACATCAGTGTTATTATCCTCATTTTCTCAGATAAGTAAACTAAGGTTTAACAAGGTTTGACTTTCCCATCCTCATAGAAAAAAGAGTTGTGGAGGCATGAGCCAGTTGTGTCTGTTTGACCATAATCCTAGGCTAGTTACATTGTGATCTTTTCTATCAGTACCTGATATACTATTTAAAGGTTCAATCTCCAACCCTCTATTTCTGCCATTTGTGGTGTGTAGTGTGTATGCTGAAACTAGCACTACCAGACCTTTTCTGGTGTTATGACTTAATTAAAGGTTGAATAATAATGAAGGCATACTTCTATAGGAAGTGTGAAAACACTGTTTACACCTGACAAAATCAACTCACTGTTATGTCTATCAAGATACAAGAATGTAAATTGTAAAGTGCTAGACAAAGGCATTTTCTGTCATCTTCTCATTCTTAAAATTAAGGGCAAGCAATGCCAATAAAGTGAAATGAATATTTTTTTCAATTGTATTTTTTCTTCCTAAATACTTATTGAAACAACCCAATTCCCATTTTAAAAATAATTCCCTGCCTTTTTAAAGATCCTAATATTGTGTGCAAAAGATTTCGATTTATGGAAAATGATATGATACAGAATTTTAAAATACAGACATCTTCATTTTCATTCCCCCTGTTACTTTTACCTTGGTTCCTGAAGTAGCTTTCTTAGAGACATTGAGAACCTATTATATGTTTGATTTGTTATAATTATGGTGGGACTGGAATTTCACACTTGCAAAGCAGGTGTTCTACTGCTTGAGTGACACTGCCAGTCCTGCTCTGTTATAACTGAATTATAATTGTAATTTCAAAATTATTTTTTCATTCAGCATCTTAAAATGATTTTGGATCAGGGTACAGTGTTTTTTCTAGCTTTCTTCTTCAGTGCTGGGGGATTGAACCCAGGACTGTGCACATGCTAGGTAAGTTCTCTACCACTGAATTATACTCCAGCCCCAGTAGTGATTTTATGTCTACCAATTTAGATTCCTGGAGCCCTAGTATGGTAGTGACTAACAGCATGTGATCATGTAAATTTAAAATTAAACAGTAGGCTACAAATTCTTTCCCTCAGATGCAGTAATCACATTTCATATATTTAGTAGTCAAGTTTAACAGACACATACTGGGGACAGCCAGGCTGGAAAGCAAGATATGGAATATCTTCAGCACTACAGAAAGTTGTATTGGATAGTGATGATTAAGGTTATTTATTTGTTTTTTTTTTTTTTGTGCTGGGTAGAGGTACATTGTGGCATTTACAAAGGTTCTTATAATATATCAAATATATCATACTTGAATCCATCTCTCCACCATTCTTCTTCATCCCTTCCTTCCCCCATTCTTGTAATAGTTTCTGCAGATATCATTTTTCCATTTACATATTTATGTATACAGTATTTGCACCATATTCACCCTTCTTCACCATTTCCCCATGTCTTCCCTCCTTCCACTGGTACCAACCCCTACATGCAGGACCTGTTCTGCCCTCCTGTTCTCTGATTTTATATAAGGAAAAAAGAAGAAAATGACATTTTTGCTTGTTTAAGATAGCTATACAGGAAATTTCCTTGTGGCACTTCCATGTATATATGTATTATGGCCTGATTTGGTTCATCTCCTCTATTTTTCTTCTTTCTACCTTAGTTCCTTTCTTATGGTGATTTCTACAGGTTTAAAAATTCTGTATTCATTCTTGTGTAGAGAGTACATCAACCATATTCACTTTCTAAACTTCCTTCTTTTACCCTCTATCTCTCCTATGTGACCTCTCCTTAGCATGACCTGCTTTTCATAGTATTGTTGTATTTATATTAAGTCTATATTACACATATGAGGGAGAACATGCAGCTTCTGGCCTTCTGAACCTGGCTAACTTCACTTTAGATGATGTTCTCCAGTTCCATCCATTTACCTGCAATTGACAAAATTTCATTCTTCTTTGTGGCTGAATAAAATTCCATTGTGTATAAATACCACATTTTCTTAACCCATTCATCGGTAGTGGGGCATCTTGGCTGTTTCCATAGCTTAGCTATCATGAATAGTGCTGCAATAAGTATGGGTGTGCAGGTGTCTTTGTTGTAACTTGACAACAATTGACCCTTTCTAGGGTCATTTTAATTATCTGTTTTTAATAATCTATTTGTGTTCAAACATTATGAATTGAGTTATTCCCATGAAAGGGAATCTTATAGCCTAAAGAAGTTTAGGCTGAATGCCTGTGGCTCACACCTGTAATCCTAGCTATTCAGGAGGCAGAGATCAGGAGGTTTGCTGTTAGAGATGAGCCTGGGCAAAAAGTGAAACCTTATCTCAAAAGGGGTGTGGGAGCTGGAAGAGTGGCTCAAGTGGTAGAGTGCCTGCCTAGCAAACATCATGCTCTCAGTTCAAACCCTAGTCTCCCCACCCCCTGCAAAAAACCAAATGCATAGCATACTTTGAAAACTTTGGGAGAGTTATATATTATGCTGTTTGCTGTTGAAGATGTAACAGGCTTGACTACTGTAATTCTACCTTCTTTCCAAATCTGTGTTCCTCTGGTTCTGTTTGGTTTTCTCCTTGATGAGTGAACCTAGTAAAGAACAAATACAAACTCCAACTAATTTAGTATAAAGTCCTAACATAGGGAGTCTTAAGTTACAGACCTACTTGTGTAAAGTTCATTTTGTAGTCAGGTTATTGTCCTACAGAAATTTACCCTTGAAGGCAGTAGGCAGTTCAGCAGCCTGTCTGGTGGCTGTCTGTCCAAGTTCCTCAAGGCAAAGAAAAGAGACAATGGCTCCTTGTTTCCTTGACAGCTTTATTGGATGTATTCAGTCTCAAATTTTGAATAATTTGTTTAACTAGAGATATTTTGCACAGTGAATAAAATTTCCTTGGTATAAATTTAATTCTTGTAGTATCTTCAGCATAATTTTAACACTTTCCAGATCTCTATATCTGATACCCAGCTCTGGGTAGGTATCCAAGTGCCTTTACTTGTTAAAAAAAACAAAAACAAAAACAAAAAACCCTTCACTCTGCATTGCTGATTTGTTATCTCTAGTAACAGCTAAGAAGTGTAGAAAATACTCTTGCTTTAAAAAAGTATGGAAGATGATTGGCTTCAGTGTTCCTCTTGGTCTTATTCTCTCTAAGCATATAATATTTGACCAATTCTTTTCCTCCTAATTCACATGTTTCACATTCCTTGATGAATGAGCAGAGAAATGTTTAAAAGAAAATTATAAACTATTCAATTAGCTCCATAGTATTAAGAAAAGGCACACTAAGGTCTTCTATGAAATTAAGTATGAATTTGGAGAACAGTTTTGTTTTCAACTAGCTCTGGTTCTTCTTTAAAATCTTTTGTGATTATAAATACCTTCACTCGAAGCTGTGACCTGTATGTGTTAGGTTTTAATATGAAACGTTCTTTTCTCTTTGGCAGACCCCATGCACCTCATAGGCCCTCACAAGCCTTCCTTTTAGAGATCTGTTTATGGAAAAGACTGAAGCAGCAGCAAGTGGGTGGGTTGGTGTCTCCAGTAATATAATCTTAGCCTCCTGTTTATCTCTCTTCACCTTCTATCCAATCCATTCCTGGTTGGACTAGGACTTAAAGAGCTTCTGTAGTCAATCAAGAATGCATACGAGTCATTCCAGCAGATGGGCTTCCCAGTATTTACTACCCTAAAAGTTTTCTCTGTTTAAATTATAAACTTACCATTGCAGTTGCCATGTTTGAAGGTTCCTCTTTTGAAAGTAGCAAATTATTTAGATTACATTTGTTTTATAGCTGATACTGATTTTCAAACAACTCAGAGAATTTAGTCAGTATGAACATCTCTATATACCTCTCTCTTTGTGAAATGATTCACTACGACTTGAGTAGCAACTAAGCTACTCTTCCTGAAGGGGAGGAAAATGATGGTAGTTTTTTTTCTTTTTTAATTTTGCTGTGCTTGAAAACTTAGCAGAAATGTAAAATGGGGGCATACCTAGTTTCAAGTAGCAGTTAGCCAAAGGTTTCACTGAAATGCTTTTGTAATGTAAGGATTTATGGAAGTAAATGAAATGGGGAGACAAGCAAAATGTTGACTATATGTTATTAAAATAATACCGTGGAAAAGGAAGCTATGAGTATACATGAAATAAAAAAAAAAAGGACATTGTATAAAGTTTAGTTTTAAAAAAATACAAAATCCTTTGTTCTTAGAGCCTGCTTGGTATTACAGATTTTGGAGAAAACAGTATGTATTTCTATTTTCTATTTTTATTTCTCTTGATTTTCTAATCTTTCATATTTGGCCAGCTCCTTTCTGAGAACATATTGTACACATGTTCTGATGCTGCTTGAAGGCCCTCAGAGAGACAAGAGTTGATTGAAAGCTCTCAGTTCTACTGAAGTGGGTGGCCAGAGAGCTGGAACTGAACAGCTGCCACACACTCATTGAACTTTTGTCATTTATAAATTATTTTCCATGCCATCTGGAGCAAGAATGGTGCCATGGCTTAGAGAGACTCTTTGTGGGGTGCATTCGTATCCAGTGCTTATATAGCCTGCTTGTCACCACACTCAGCTGAAGTTTTAAAATTCTTTTTTTTTTTTTTTTTTGCTTACATATGAGTGATTCCTTTCAATGTTGTTACCTGTACCTCTACCAACATTTTCCCCTCCCTTTCTCCCTTCCAGTGACTACATCCTGCCTGCCTTCAGCTCCAGTGGAAAATACATTAATCCCAGAGTCTCTGTGAAGTTTCCTGTTTAATGACAAAATCAGAAAATCTGCCTCACATTGCTCTTGGGATTGCTGTCTGGATGTTATGTTGTCTTGGTGGACGTAACTCAGCCAGCAAAAAAAAAAAAAAAAACCAGCACAGGCGATGAGCTCAGAGCCTGAGATTTAATATAACGTTAAAAGAAAGAAAGCTGTGAGCGTGTCTGCAGTGTTGGTTGGGAGTTTCATGAATCTGCAGATTCTCATGGCTTCAGATGCATTGGCTGGTGATTCCAGTGCATGTGGCAGGAGCTGTTGCAATGGCACCAGGCAGGAGGGTATTTGAACTGCTCCAGTATAAGCTGTTAGACTACATCTCATGGAAAATACCACAAACCCTTGAGCATCAGACTTCAGTAGTGTTGATTTAAGTCAATTCTCCCCTCAGCCTCCTCTGTGGCAACCTGTTTACCTAATGAGTTTTGTCTTTGGAGTTTATCACAGAATCTGGGAACAAGAAAAAACAAGTGGGAAAGAGTTACAAATAGATGAGGACACGTTTTAAAATGAGAGAAGCCAAAGATGGCATCTGATGTGTAAAGTGGTTTTGAAAAGTTCTGAAGATATTGTAAAGCAAAAACTTCAGTAGCTGTGAATTAGTTAGAAAGAAGAAACCCTAATATAAAAGTCAAACCAAGAATATGCTATTTAGATGCCAGAGGGCATATACAGTTTTACAAGTTTAGAAGTTATTGGCACAGGAAATTTAGCATATGCTCAAATATGTATTTTCTTTGCTATTTGGAGAATCTTTCTTCTTCTTTGTTGTTGTTTTGGTGGGCTGCCATAACTCACCATTTGGTTGACTTGGATAGAAAATGTCTTATCTTGGATCTTAGAAATCCATGCTTGGTAGCACTTGGTCAGGATGAAAACAAGGTGCAGGTCTCTTAGAATTTGGAAGTTCTGGATGTTGAGTGCTTCCAGGATCTCTCCTCTTTCGTTGTACCAGACCCATAAGTCTAGCTCAAGGGTGCTGGTAAGAGAAAGAGTAAAGATGCTGCCTGATAGAGCTCCATTGAGAAAGGGCAAAGAGGAAGGAGAGCACTTTAGCTCTAGTCAGTTGAAAGCCTGGGGACATGTCACCATTTCTAATTCCTTATGTCAGAAATGTCTTTGGGTTTTCTATATTGTATCCCAAAGAATGATACACTGTCACAGCGATGGGTAGGGGAGTCTGCACTAATACAACTCTAAGAAGAAACATACACATACACACACCTCTTTATGACTAATGTGAACCTTTTTTTTTTTTTCAAATTTACAGTGACTAGTGAATGAACTTGAAGACTTTGAATTCCAGATTTTAGGTGCTATGTTCTATTTTCTTGAATAATGCTGTAGTGGTTACATGACCAGTCTTTGTTCATGTACTCTCAAAATCCATTTATTTAGCTATTTAACCTTGTACTGGAATAATGGTACCCAAGGATAGGAATGGGTCCTAAATATTACATATGATGGATGAATTTCTTTACCCATATGGATTGTGACCAGCACAGAGAAGGGGGAGCTATAATCCTTTTTATTCTAAATATATAATGCAGGTTGGTTGGGTTAGTGAACTTACCATAACATCAAGAACATCCACACAGACAAAATGATACCCATATGAGCACACTGGGACTCCAAATTGAAGCTATTTCTCAGATACTGCCCCTTACTTCTGCTTGTCAAGATTTTTTTGAATCTTGTATCTGTAGGTTTTGCCTGTTTCAGATTTTGATTAAAATGTAAAGCTGAAAGACTTGAGGTTAAATTCCTGCTTTTTTATTTTCTGGGTTTGTTATACCAAATGGGTTATTTAACTGCAGTAAGTCTGTTTCCATATTTGTAAAATGAGGAAAAAGGTTTTTGACTCCATTGATGATAGTTGTGAAGGCAAAGAATAAGTAAATGAGTAGGTATTTGAAGAGGGGGCCTAGAGTACCTTACAAAAATTAGTTTCTGTTTGGTAATCTGAAGATACATATTCCTTCTTTGGCTTCATCCAGGTCATTGGTTTAAAAAATTGTGAAGCAGAAAGAGCAAAGGACAAAATCCTGCCTCTAGGGACCTTCCATAGGATGGCATTGATTAGATGTTGACAGCATTTTGGCTCATCTGTGGATTAGTTTAACACACTGCCCTAGCATTCAGCCTACGTTTTTACATCTTGTCCTTTAAGTTGTCATGAGAGCCCTTGTCAGATTCCTTACTCACATCCAAATATATTATGTCCACTGTATTTCCCTGATCTGCCAGGGTACCAGCCTTGTCAGAGAAGGAAATGAGGTTTGTCTCATTCCTGTTGAACCCACACTGTCTGCCAGGATTGCTGCTTTCTTTTCTGAGTAGTTACAACTCATTCTTTTAACAGTCTGCCAAGAATCTGGTCCAGGATCAACAACAAAAGCATTGGTGGTGTGTAGGATTGGGATTCTTGCTTCTTTTTTGTTTTTCTTTCTTATCTTTTTGAAAGTGGGAGCTTTATTGCCTTCATCTCCAGTCCTCTAGCACCAATTCTTTTCTGTTCCTCTATCAGTATTAACAAGAAGGAAAATAAAAAAAAAAACAATTAACTTTTAAGTCTGGGTGGCCATCACATTGCCATTTTGATAGCTCATCTCATTTTTTCTGAGGACCGGGTAAATACTTAGCAGTAGTGGGATGTGTTTACGATTGGAAATTCATAGTTTAAATCCATGTACTGGGAAGGTCTTAGAAATGCATTCTAATATATTAAAATGTTTTTTAAAATTCCAGTGTTACTTTCAATGCCTTAATAAAAACAAAACCCAACAAAACCAACAATAAAGAGGCAAGATGTCATTAAGTACATAATAATCAATTTTATTGTTGAAAAAAGCTGGACTTAAAAAATTTTTTTGTTCCAAAAGTGCCCTAGAAAGCCCATTAGTGAGATTTTTACTTTGCCCTGTTTAATGCAAACATCAATAAAATGATATGACTTAAAATGATTTGCTCTCAAAGTTTTATTCTAAATAATACTAATAAAATGGCTATCTAGTAAAGAAATATTGTATTTTTGCTATATGTCAGATGTTTGGCATTTATTGCCTTTATATAATATAAAACATAGCACAATTACTCAGCAAGGTAGAAGTATGCAAGTTTAGAGATGAGAAAACTGAGACTAAGTGAGCTTTTGTAAAATGTTTAAGTGCTAAGCTGGAATTTGAATTTAGATCACCTGATTGCAGAGCCTCAGATTTTCCCATTCCCTCACAATGTAACTTTAAATTATGTTTTCCATTTGAATTTTTATTTATTTATTTTTTTGGCTGATTAAGATGCCCATGCTGAGTGACCTTTAACTTTGACCATGTCAGTGGAAATTGCTTTAGTAAAGCCGTGTTCTATTAATAAATTGAGTGATTATTGTGTTGGACTGCTTTGTGAATTTCAGATTAAAAAAATTTACCTGTGTGTGTGTATGAAGCTACCTTTATCAAGTACTGGTCGTAAGTGGAAATTTTGCTTTATTTATTACAAATCAGTTGGTGGTTCTTTAACACATCCATCAATGCATAGCAGCTTCCATTGATAAGGACACCTTTCCAAAAGAAATCAATTTTCCAAGACCACACTTTCAGGATCATTTCTGTCGTCCGTTACTAGAGGTTTCTCTGATCATGTACAGTGCTAGAAACCACAAGGAGGAGACTTAATGTTTTCACTGAGTATCAAGCTGGCTGTAGCTGCTACCATGTTGCAACTGATGATTGTTCTCCCTTGGAGGAAGAAGAGGGTCTGAGTGGTCTCCTTAAAACAAAAGAAATCAATTTTCCATTGTCATTTTGTCAAGAATTAGCCATAAAGGTGGGTCAATCCAGAACAGAATAGGAAAATACCTGCCAGTCTAAGGCTAAAACTTAGTTTTGGAAAAATGAAAATAATACTAAGAATATTTCACAATCCAGGATTCTCCTCATTCCTATAGTAAGGATTATTTTGTCTTTCCAGCCTGAGAGTTTTAAAACTACTTTTGTCTTTTCGTTATGGTACTTGGATCGCATTGCCAGTTCTATGGAATAGCTCAAGATAGTGTATCAACTGTTTCCCAAGGCTTGGTTTGGAATTTAAACCATTTTCATAGGGAACTGTTTAAGAAAACTGAGCATAATTTTTGACAAATGTATGGTTGCAGATTTGGTACATGAGGCTGTTTGGTGGCTTGGATACAGGATTTTTGTAAGAAGCTCCAAAAGGACTTTTGCAAAGGAGAATTTTCATTAGCACAGATTCATCAAAGGAATGTTTGAACCAGTAGGAACACAATCAAACCAACAGCTTCGTGCACATAATTCTACCCATGGCATTTTGTTAGATGGCAACAACCCCAAAGGTTGCATCCATGGAGTCTTATTTGAAAAGATGATTGCTAACATGTGACTACTTTGTGACCAAAATTAGAGCAGACTGTTTCCATAATACTTACAGAAATTCACTTTAAAATAAGTTTAAAAACTGGACCTTGAATGTCCTCTCCACTTAACTGTGTGATACAAAGCATTCAGGAAAATTTATGGTTCTTCTAGTTCATGTTTATCCCCAGGCTGAAATATTTAAAACCATTTTTAGCCCCTTCCTTCGAGAATATTGCCTGGCTTTTTGATTTATACAACTTATTTTATGTAGGTCAAATCCTTGACTAGAAACTCATCTAAATAAGGTTTACTTCTGAATCTCAGTGTTTAAATAGCTTTGGAGAAAAATGTGCATAACTAAATGGTTTTCCCTAAAGTAAGACAGTAAGCATTGAGTATTTGTTTTTTCATTAAATTTTTTTCAATATTTATAGGATACCGACATTTTTTAGAAGTATAAAAATTTTCTACATTTACCTTTTCTATAATATAATTGGAAACCTTTGGGGAAAAAGGTTTTCATTTTATTGTATATAATCTTTAAAATATAGAACCTTTTGGCTGGATAATCTTTTTCTGGACATTTCTTTAAAAAATGTCAAATACCAGTCCGATTTCCTTAGGGTAAGTTTTAAACTCTTTTTAAAAAAAGTCTTTTGACCTCCCTTGTTACTTCATTCCATAAAATAAGTGATTAGTATTTGGTTTCAAAATAGGATGAGATGTTTTTAAAAAGTTGTGTAACTCTGAGACATGATATCCTTTTCAGTTTCTTTTGGTCAACACTTGAGATAAAAAAGAATACTTGTGTCCCTAAAGGTAGCTTTCTTGTCCATTTTCCCATAAGTAATTATCAGACCTTCACCTAATTAAAAACATTTTTTAGCTTTCTATTACTTAGGCAATCCTATAAGTGACTGATATTTTGAATCAATTTAGCCACAGTGAATGTAGCTGTGCTAAATTGTGCTATTATCTACTTTATTATTTTAATTCCAAATGTAAGACCATATGCGGAGCCATTAAACAAGTCTCTATAATTTAAAAGGGGTTGAAATCATACAGAGTATTTTCTCTGACAATAGCAAAATTAAATTAGAAGTTAATAACATAAAGCTATCAAGAAAATCCCCTACATTTGGAAATTAAGCAACACACTTCTAAATAACCTATAGGTTAAAGAAGAAATCAAAAGGGAAATTAGAGTATATTTTGAAATGATAATAATGTATACCCAGTATATCAGAGTCTGTGGGAGATGGAGCCTAAGTGCTGTAGAGAGGGAAATTTATTGCTTTGAATGGTTCTGTTAGGTTAAAAAAAAAAGTAAGATTTTAAAACCATAAAAATATAGTTGGTAAAATTATCAACATGAAAATCAGAAGAGTGGTTGCTCTTGTAGGACAAGAGAATGACACCTGTGAGGGAGCCATAGACAGGCTGTGAGTGTTGAATTTCTTCAATTGATATGTTCTATTGGTGCCTCTTATGGGCTGAATCATGTCCCTCCAAAATTCCTGTGTTGAAGCCCCAGTTCCCACTACCTCAGAATGTGTTTTGGAGGTAGGGCACATTTTGGGGGTGATTAAGTTACCATAAGGTCTTTGGCTGTGGTTGGACCCTTGTTTCTGTTTAAAAAGAGAAAAGACACCAAGGGTCTGTGTGTACAGAGTGGTGACCAGTAATAAGGCAGTTATGGGATAAGCACCTAGCCAATAGGTGAGAGAGACCTCAGAAGTAACCAACCCTGCTCATATCTGATCCCAGACTTCCAGCCACCTGAACTGTGAGACAACACACTTCTGTTATTTAAGTCACCCCAGTGTGTGGTATTTTGTTATGGCAACCCTAGCAAACTAATACAGGATCTACATTTTAAAAGAAGTTCTTCATCCATAGTTGCTCATAAATAAACATTTTTACCCAGTCAATATTTTATAAGTCAGTTGCAAATGAATAAATGGTTAATGTCATAGTGAACCCTTCTGTGTCTGAGCATGTTAATGACATTTTCAGGATTCCAGTTTTAGTGTTTAAATGTATAGGAGTAGTTGTACATAAATATTTCAAATGTGACAGACGGTACTGTCGATCTGGTAATTGCACAGACCTCATCATAGTTGTGAGCTGAAGGAACAATCTAGGTCAAACTTGTATCCCCTGTGCCTGCCACCTGTGAGCTGTTATTATTACTGGTATAGCTGTTTATTGCAATTATTTTATTGCAGTTTAGTTATCTTGAAAGACATTGGCTACAAAGTGAATCTCATATAACAGACCTTGGGATGGGGGGTGAGTTAAATTTGTTGAGTTATAGCTGTTTCCTGCTGGCCTGAGGTTAAAACATGTTCAAGTACAATTGTGTGCATCCTCCTAGGGACAGACATATATCTGCTCTCCCTGTAGCTCGAATGCTGTTCTCTGCCTTTGGGGACTGGACGGCAGCAACTATAGATAACGAGAGGCAAATTTGTCATTTCAGGGCTAGTTTTACCTTGTGGACCACATCTGTGCTTTTTCCAGAGGCAGGAAGAAAAAGGACAGAAGGGAAAGTCTGCTGCTGTTGAGCCCCTTAGACATAACTTTGCAGACCTGAGTGGCATACATAAATTTTTATTTACTATGGGGATGGCACTAATAACCAAATCGCTACTGCACGAGGAATGAAAAGTCTGTGTGGATCACCCAGTTGTTATTGAGCAATAGGAATTAAGCAATTTCTCACTAAAAACTCTACCTCTAAATCTCAGTCTAGCTCTCCTTCCCCTATTCCTTCCCTTCTTCATTGGTTTGCTTCTTTTCCCTCCTTTTCTTTGCCTCTCCCTCCTTTTTTCCCTCTTTTCCTTGGTATCTGGGTTTCTAGAGTTATAAATTAGGCATTTACATAAAAGATATGAAATAATGCTAGATAAAAGCATTTCTCTTCTTATGATGAATATTCTTGGGAGGTAAGACATGGCTCCGTGTGAGGGATTGATGCATTAGGTTGCTTTTGCATATGGTACTTGGATGGAGTAGTGGGTAGAGGAGTGAGTGTGGAGAAGTTTCCAGCACTGGAACTCTGTAGCCATTGCAGAGTATCAACCCATGTCTCTACTGCAGCATGTTAACTTTGTGTTTTCATTTCGATAACAGTATAAACTGATATAAACACATTCTGAATCATCTGACTGATAATTTCATAATGAGGTCATCCCACAAAACTTTAGCACCTGTGTTTACATTTCTGCCTGCCTCTAAGCAGTAGTCTTTGTTTCTGGCTAATGATTGATTTGTAAATGATGGGTTTCCACCAAGATTAAGCTAGATGGCATCATTTTCTGATACAATTCTATTAGAAAAAGTGATGAGAAAATTGAGCTATCCTGCTCCCTAGAAATGCAATCACTCATATATCAAAAGAATCTTGGCTGTTATATCAGTGCTGTAATCATGCTGCAAGTGACAAATCAGTTGTAGCAAATCCTCAACTGTCGCATTTTAAGTAGTATTGTTAAATTGTGTCAGTCTCATAATTTTTTTGTATGTTTCTTCAGAATTTATTTTGGTTTTATACAGGATATGTACAGGAGCTCTACAGGAATATGAGCTTAAAGAGTCTATTCCTAATTGGGTTTGTGTACAAATTTTGAAAATGCAATAAAATACAGTTCTTTCTCCTTATTCACAGATGTAAAATCTGCATGTCCAACCAACTATGGGTCAAATACATTCAGGGAAAAAATTATGTCTGTAGTGAACACATATAGGCGTTTTTCCTTACATTATTCCTTAGATGTTATGGTATAACAGCCATTAACGTAGCATTTACATGTATTAAATATAAGTAATCTAGAGACAAGTTAAGGTCTACAGGAGGATATAAGTTATATAAAAATACTATGCCTTTTTATATAATTTTAGCATCTGTGGAGATGCAGATTCAGCAGGCAGAAAGGGATGACTAATTTAAGTCAATTTGGGAAGTATGACTATATTAGTACATTTTATGTTACTATAATGAAATACCTGATACTGAGAACTTTATTAAGAAAAAAGGTTTTATTCTCAGTTCTGGAGATGGACATTGGCTTGGCTGTCATGAGGGCCTCATGCTGAATGGCATCACAATGGCAGGAGCCAATCCAATAGAGTTGAAGTGGAAAGGCAGGAAGCCAGAGAGTAACTAGAGAAGTTCCAGGCTTGTGACCTCCCACTAGGCCCTGCTTCTTAAAGGTCTTGCTACCTCTTAATATTGCCACACTGAGGAACAGGCTTCCAACACATCAACTCTTGAGGAACACAGGCAAACCATATTCAATCAGAGCACTGAGTAAAGTTTTATAGAACACGAGAGCTTAGGAAATGGTCTGGTTTGTAGCAGAGAATGTCGAGCCAGAGTAAATGCTGTATGAGGGATCCTGGAGGAAGGATGGGAAAGAAAGAAACTGGGGTGAGAGTGGTGGATGCTCTGGGATAAAGAGATTGGTGATTTTGGCTCAAAAAAGATTTCAGAAGTGCCACCCTGACCCCAAACTTGATAAGTTTTATAGTTTGGCCTATAACTAGTTCTCTGAGTGGGTTATTAAATAATGAAAGAGCTGTCTCAGAAATATCTAAAATCTCTCTCCTGGATTACTTTCACAAACAAATGCATTTCTGCAAGTGACTAGTTATGAAAATTGGAGTCACTGACCTTGGCAAAACTAGGTACACCATTACCAGACCTTTCTCATTTAGCTAGTGGATGGGCCACAGGCCAAGTGTGGGAGCTGCACCAGCAAATGGGGTGAACAGTGGCTATCCAGGAAGGTGGGCAGGCCAGGCAGGTTGTCAGTGAGAGTGGCCTACATTTCCCACTTATTAGCACGAGGAGCCTTGTGCTTAATGGCTTAACGTTAATGTGCTTAACGGCTGAGATATGACTATTTTTATATCCAAAGATGAACCAAGTTTATATCAAAGCCAGAGAAAGTGAGGCTTGTCCCCACATTTCTTCTATGGTTGACACACATTTACCAGAAAGGAACTTGAGCTAAAAGCCCTTAAGATCTCTTGAATTTGATGGAAGATAAAAATGCAAAGGCCTTTTAAAAAATATGCATAGGTTAGGAAGTTAACATCACAGCTGTAATGAGAAACATATTTTGTATATTTATATATTTAATATGTTACATATTTAATGGGAAACTTTTCAACATGTACTGTAATGCAGAACCATTTTCACATTGTGTATTTGCATATTTAATCCATTTTTTTCCTATACTCCATAGCAGGGAGAACATAACAAATGGGCATCCAGACCTAGAATCTTCACAATGGAAGGCAAGGAGGCTGTTATGGAGAGCGTGATTTCAGCAAGCTGATGTCAGGCTGGATTTAGTTTGCAGTTTTCACTCTGTCACTTTACTTTATGTCATCATCAAACACCAAAAACCAATCCTTCTCAAAGGACAATGGCAGAATTGGGGTGGGGAGGGAGAAAATGAGACTTGACTTTTAGAAAGTGAGTTACAATACTGAAAATTAATGTTAAATTAGTCAATACAAAATTAAGTCAGCCTAATGAGAAATATGTTCAATTTGCCACCAAAAAATGAAGTCAGCCTAATGAACATGTTAAAAAAAAAAGATATTTTAGAAGACATGAAAGAAATAAGAGATCCAGGGTTAAAGAAAAAGAGAGAAATGTTGAATGTGAGGTGTAAGACTAAGAAACAAAATGGAAAGAAGGATCAAATCACTGGAAATATTAGCAAGTAGGTTTAAGTTTTAGATCTTTCCTTAAATGACACCTTTTAAGTCTTTGTTGAACTAATTTACATTTATTTGATAATGTGTTATTTTAAGAATTTATTTTTCTTGACTATAAGAAGGTAAAAATGTGTGCTTTTTTCATTAGCATGTTAAATGAAAGAATTATTAAAACCTAGGTTTTTCTTCTGTGACTTCTTTCTTTGGTTCAGGAAAAAGAAAAACATGGGTTAGTTTCATGTTCAAACTGAATCTGCCTGGAGTGACCCGTTCATGTTGTATACAGCCCTAAAACCACATCCATGAGTGACAATGTAACACCCATCCATAATTTTCACAGGTATGTCAATTTTGGAATTGTAAATTAGACTTACTGAATTTCCCAGTGATGATTATTGCTTGTTTAAAGTTAGTTCTACCTCCTCTGCAGTAAGTAGTCAGGATTTAGGGCCTGCTGATATTTATTAGTGATCTGCAATAACAAGATTTTTTTTGCTCTTTGCTTTGTAATGAGAAATCCTCACAACAGTGCAAAACAGCATTAAAGGGAGAATGGATAAGTCTTTTACTAGTTTTAAGGAATGCAATAGCATCAAATGGTACTCCCGTATTTCTATGTGCGAAGCCATGTTGAAAGAGCTTTCTGGGTGTTATCTGACTTCAAAACAAGACAGTGGAGGGCATATGACTTTATCCCCATTAGTCAAGTGAAGAAATTGAAGTTTGGAGAAGAAATTTGCCTCAGTCATATACCTAGGAAGAAATGGAACCTGGATTTGAACCTGGGCTACTTGTTCAAGAGCCACAAGGACAAGTTTGGATACTCCTGTATCTATGCCACAGAACAATAATTTTAATTAAGGAATTATGCAGCAAACTACTTTTGTAGTGTTTTGAGCATTATGTATTAATGATATAGTCATGGTTCTTTTCATTTGGAAAATCTAATACTTAACCAGTATGCCTACCATTTTCATATCTGAGCATTTTTTTTTCAGATGTTACACTGGCAAATGTATTCTATCCAGGTAAATTACCACTTCTATTGATGTTTAGATTTCTGTTGAATACTCTCTTCCTTCAGACACCTGTGATTTTTTTTGGTTGATTTTGCCAGTATCAGATACTGCTACCTCTGTACTTACTTCCTACATAGGGATGGAGATGCCATGGAGTTGCTATCATGTTTCAATAGGCGAGTTCATTTGAGGGTCCCTGAGAGCCTCATAAGACACCCACATCAATATCCTGGAGGGGAAATACAGTAAGACTGGTGTATATACTACAGAAATGTGCCTTTAGGTATAATTTCTAACATGGAATGATGAACCCTGTGAATACAGAAGGTGAATTCCATTGCTACTCATTTTTTAAAGTGCTGAGTATGTTGCCTGTAGATCCAGGTACATTAATGTAGGTCATTCTCAAGGAATGTCTTTGAGATTGTGACTAGAGACCTGAGTGGATCATGTTCTTTAGACACTTTCCAAGATAGGCCAGAAGATTTTCAAGAGAATCTCACTCTCAAGTGGTTTTTAATCATTCTAATTGTCAGTTGGTTAGGTGATACTGGAAATTCTGTGTAGCATTGAGATACCCCTTTGGGTAGTTGCTGGCCTGGGCTTCATAATCCATCAACATTTACATATGGTGTATCTGTTATGTTGAAGCAAAATACTGTGTAGTGGGCATTATAATAAAAGTAAGAGCTTAGAGCATAGCCTCAGTAGTTGGGGGACCAGATGTATATACTGCAAACATGAACTTAAAAAGACAGGCTGTAAGTAAGTCCCATGCAAGTACTATTTTATTTGGAGTACACATTTAAGGGGAAGAAAAGATAGATATGTGGAAGAGTCTCATAGGGGGTGAGATTTTATCTCAAGCATTTTGATATTAAATAAAATAAAATGATTAAAGGTAGGAATTCAAGAAAAGGGAGTGATAAAGAACCCAGTGGAACAAATGTCTGCTTAAAACACAAGGAGGAGATGAACTTGACCAGAGGAGAGATGAACTTTCCTGGACAGGGGAAACGGGATATAAGATCTGTAGTGAATTGTGAATGTATGTTGTTGATTACCACTAAGGGCAATTTGAAGTCAGATTGTTAAATCTTGAACACTAAGCTCAGGAGTGTGGCACAACATTCCCTTGACTGTATTCTGTGCAGCCCAGATATTCCATTTGGTAATTTGTGAAAATGCATTCTACAATCAAATGAATATAACAGTGTCACAGTTCACCAAGTGTCTGTAGGCTTTGTGGAGATTTAAATTTGCTAAAATATGCTTTGCATTCCCAAGAAGGAAGAATCATAGCCTGCTCTCACACTTTGAGCACAGAATCTTTGCTTCCCAGAATATCCATGAACAGCTACCCTGCATGCTAGCTTTCTGTGTGATGGTGTTTGGAAAACACTGGCTCATACTGTTCCTTGTAAGAGGAGGCATTAAGCAACATTTTGGAAGAAGAAAGTACAGTTTAAGGAAAGTTTTACCCTGGTTAATTCTGCCTCTGGTTTTTTATTCTTGTAGGCATAGATCTATGCAGTGGGACTTTCAAAGTGCTGAGAAGTTCTAAAAGTCATTGACAGGTACTAATTTAATAAAAAAAAACAGAGCTATTGTCTTCTTTGTCATTGACATCAAGTTTGTTGATCATATTTACTGAACTATATGAGTATGCTTCTCATTTTGATAATTCTAATGTACTGTCAAAGGTCTCTGGCCAGAGAGGAAGCAGTGTGACCACCCTCATTCTCTGTAGTGCTGTCTATACCACCATGACGCTGACGGAGGACTCACTGGATAGACTTCATGTAACCCACAAGAACATGGTGGTGTGAAGCAGGTTCCAGTCACTCTAATAGCTGTTGATACAGCTTTAATGGTGTCCCTATCATCCTGCTCATCAAACCCCATCCTTACAAATGTGACAAATCTTTAAGTTGTATTCTGTGTTATCAACCAGTGGATCATCAACAGATCATGGAAGTTTCCTTCTATCCATATTTGAAAGAAAGTAGGTGGAAAGTATGACTTCTTTGATAGGTGCTTGGTAGTGTTCTTCTCTGCCTTTGATATCTATGTTTTGGAGTATTGCCTTCTCTAAATTTTGAAATGAAGTTACAAATAAGTATATGTCAGGTACAATTAGCCAAGTAAAAACAGTGGTTATAGAGAAGTGTTAGAATCAACAAAAAGGTTAATTGATTGTAAATGGTAAATGCCTTCAGTTAAAACCTATTCTTCATGAATACAGATAGAAACATCAATTTTCAGGAAAAGTGATCATGATTGCCAAAGATCGTGTGCCAGATCCCTGAATAATTCTTTTACACTTAGATTTAGATTAAAATTAGGAGAAATGGGAAAAAACTACGACAGTATACCGCAGATTAACTCCTAAAGTTTAGTCCAAATGCTTAAATGTGAGTTTTAGAAGAAGAATTTTTCTTAATGCTGTTTAGGAGTGGGGTATTTCCAACTTTTAGTGTGCTCATTCCATTTTTATCCCCCTAAATGGCCAAAAGTTTGTCTATATTCAAATGCAGTCTTTATGCCATCCTCAGAAAGTGTGTGTGTGTGTGTATGTTGCTAGTCTGTTGGTTTGTTTGTGTCTGGTGCTCTTGGAGATTTTCGAAATAATCAAAAAACACTTATGTCATAGACAGTGGTTACGGTCTTTGAACAATAGTTTACTTTTTTTTAACAGGCGATGTGTTGAAGCATGTATTTGAGAACTGATGTAGTTAGCAGGGGATTGAATGTGAGACACTGCAGTCACTGCTGGGATTCAGATGCTGACTTCACTGACTACTGAGGCTGTAACCTTGGGTGACTTACTTAGCCTTCATGTGCTTTGGTCTCCTTATGTAAAACGAAATAGTTCATAATGATATCTACTGCATACATTTTTGTGAATTTTTAACAGTTTAGAATGGTTCCAGATGTATATTAAGTATTACATAAATGGTAGCCATATTACTAAATAAATAAGCAGCAAATAAATATGAGCCATTAGTTTTAGATTATAGTTCCTTAAAATAGTAGCTTCCTTCTTAGTTTTGGTGTATTACTGGACAAGTAGTAGCAGGAAGAAATGAGGCAGGAGAGCAAGGTAATCTTTTGTTTTCAATACTGTCGGAACATCTTTAACTGACGGATAGGACTTGATTATTTTGTGTTTTTAAATGTGTGCAGTAGTCATGTCATTTCCCAATTAACACCATGCTCCAGAACCCTCTGTCTGTGTGGCCTTGGAAATGACTTCTGGCACCATATTCTCTACTAGGAATTTGAAATCAATCTAAGAGAACGTTTGATTCTTTTTTCTTGGTTTTAGAACCCTTCTGTGGCTCTTTGACACAGAAATTTATAGTGTTTAGGGTCCTAGCAAATCATAACCATGGATATGAAGAGTTGTCACTGTAGTTGTCGATGAGAGGACCAAAAATACCAGAACCTACATACTGTTAGAGACACTGGTTGCTTTTTTTGTGTGCTAAGTGATTAAAATCTGGCTATTAGTTAACCATAAGTTACTTACATAGTTAAATTCCACAGAACTCTATTTAATGTCATTAGTGACCATGAACTTGACAGTTTGATATTTTCGGATGCTTTTGCTTGTTGGGGAACTGTCTTCCCTGTATAAATCCAATCTCATCTCTGAAGTGTTTCCAAGTTCTTCAGTTTAGAATTTTTCCTGATAGTTTGCCACTAAAATCAAAAGCTGTGTTGTGTGTTTCAGAAATTACAAAACCTTTATAGTCTTTAGCTCCTGAATGCTTTCTCTATATGGTTTCTCTAAGCCTGTGTTATTATTTCAACTTCTTCCAAATTAATGACTTCCAAATCATCTTCAGTCTAGACAGCTCACATTCACTCTAACCCTTCCAGATGTTTCATCTGGGTTATACCATGCTCACCTCAAACTGAAGGCTCCTCAAAAGAGAATCATTTCTCAAATTAGCTCCTCTTCCTTCCTCCCCAATGACTTTTGTGTGAGGCCTTTGCTCATGTGCTTGTTTAGGCATAATCCTTGCTTGTTTTAAACTTTTACCTATCCTTTCGTTTATCCTAGTTATCCATGCAGTCAACTGAAACTTTAATTCTTCGTTAGTTACTCTTTTTCCCATCCATTCATCCTTCAGCTTGTTTATGGCCTCCTTCTTGCTCAAGAACTCAGAGAGTCCCATGACTACTTTAGTGTAACAGCTTCCTAACTTGTCTCCAAGATACGGTTATTTAGTCTTGTCTTCCCTGGGTCACTTCCTGATTAGTCCTTTAATGCTCATATTTTATCTTCAGTCCTGATAGTACAGTGGTTCTTTTAAAAGTCCAGACACCTTGATCAGCTTATCTTCATTCAGTCTGCCATAATTTCTTTAGCTTCTTCTATCCTACATTAAGAATTTCATTTTTGAAATTGAAGCAGCAATCAAGAGTCTCCCCAAAAAGAAAAGTCCAGGACCTGATGGATTCTCTGCTGAATTCTATCAGACCTTTAAAGAAGAACTGATACCAACTCTCCTTAAACTGTTCCACAAAATAGAAAGGGAAGGAAAACTGCCTAACACATTTTATGAAGCCAGTATTACACTTATCCCAAAACCAGGCAAAGACACCTCCGAAAAGGAGAACTGTAGGCCAATCTCCTTAATGAACATTGCTGCAAAAATCCTCAACAAAATAATAGCAAACCGAATTCAACAACACATCAAAAAGATTATTCACCACAACCAAGTAGGCTTCATCCCAGGAATGCAGGGGTAGTTCGACATATGAAAATCAATAAATGTAATAAACCACATTAACAGAAGCAAAGACAAAAACCACTTGATCATCTCAATAGATGCAGAAAAAGCCTTTGATAAGATCCAACACCATTTCATGATAAAAGCTCTAAGAAAACTAGGAACAGAAGGAAAGTACCTCAACATTATAAAAGCTATATATGACAAACCTACAGCCAGCATTATACTTAATGGAGAAAAACTGAAACCATTCCTTCTAAAATCAGGAACTAGACAAGGTTGCCTACTATCTCCACTCCTATTCAACATAGTATTGGAATTCCTAGCCAGAGCAATTAGGCAAGAAGAAGGAATAAAACGAATACAAATAGGTAAAGAAACTGTCAAAATATCCCTATTTGCAGATGACATGATCCTATACCTTAAAGACCCAACAAACTCTACTCAGAAGCTCCTAGACACCATCAATACCTATAGCAAGGTAGCAGGATATAAAATCAACATAGAAAAATCATCAGCATTTCTATACACTAATAATGAACAAACTGAAAAAGAATATATGAAAACAATTCCATTTACAATAGCCTCAAAAAAAATCAAATACCTAGGTGTAAACCTAACAAAAGATGTGAATGACCTCTACAAGGAATACTATAAACTTCTGAAGAAAGAGATTGAGGAAGACTATAGAAAGTGGAGAGATCTCCTATGCTCATGGATTGGTAGAATCAACATAGTAAATGTCTATATTTCCAAAACTAATCTATTTTAATGTTTAATGCAATTCCCATCAAAATTCCAATGACATTCATTAAAGAGATCGAAAAATCTGCTGTTAAATTTATATGGAAACACAAGAGGCCACGAATAGCCAAGGCAATACTCAGTCAAAAGAACAATGCTGGAGGTATCACGATACCCAACTTCAAACTATATTACAAAGCAATAACAATAAAAACAGCATGGTACTGGCACAAAAACAGACATGAAGACCAGTGGAACAGAATGGAGGACCCAGATATGAAGCCACACAACTATAACCAACTTGTCTTTGACAAAGGTGCTAAAAATATATGATGGAGAAAAAGCAGCCTCTTCAATAAAAACTGCTGAGAAAACTGGTTAGCAGTCTGCAAAAAACTGAAACTAGATCCATGTATATCACCCTATACCGAGATTAACTCAAAATGGATCAAGGATCTTAATATCAGACCACAAACTCTAAAGTTGTACAGGAAAGAGTAGGAAATACTCTGGAGTTAGTAGGTATAGGTAAGAACTTTCTCAATGGAACCCCAGCAGCACAGCAACTAAGAGATAGCATAGATAGATGGGACTTCATAAAACTAAAAAGCTTCTGTTCAACAAAAGAAATGGTCTCTAAACTGAAGAGAACACCCACAGAGTGGGAGAAAATATTTTCCAGCTACACATCAGCCACAGGACTTATAACCAGAATATATAGGGAACTTAAAAAACTACATTCTTCCAAAACTAATGAACCAATAAAGAAATGGGCAAGTGAACTAAACAGAACTTTCTCAAAAGAAGAAATTCAAATGGCCAGAAAACACATGAAAAAATGCTCACCATCTCTAGCAATAAAGGAAATGCAAATTAAAGCCACGCTAAGATTCCACCTCACCCATGTTAGAATAGCCATCATTAGCAACACCACTACCAACAGGTGTTGGTGAGGATTTGGGAAAAAGGAACCCTCTTACACTGTTGGTGGGAATGTAAACTAGTACAACCACTCTGGAAAAAAATTTGGAGGCTACTTAAAACACTAAACATTGATCCAACATTTGATCCAGCAATACCACTCTTGGGGATATACCCAAAGACTGTGACACAGGTTACTCCAGAGGCACCTGCACACCCATGTTTATTGCGGCACTATTCACAATAGCCAAGTTATGGAAACAGCCAAGATGCCCCACTACTGACGAATGGATCAAGAAAATGTGGTATCTATACACAATGGAATTTTATGCAGCCATGAAGAAGAATGAAATGTTATCATTCTCTGGTAAATGGATGGAATTGGAGAACATCATTCTGAGTGAGGTTAGCCTAGCCCAAAAGACTAAAAATTGTATGTTCTCCCTCATATGTGGACATTAGATCAAGGGCAAACACAACGAAGGGATTGGACTTTGATCGCATGATAAAAGCGAGAGCACACAAGGGAGATATATAGGTAAGACACCTAAAAAATTAGTTAGCATTTGTTGCCCTCTACGCAGAGAAACTAAAGCAGATACCTTAAAAGCAACTGAGGCCAATAGGAGAAGGGGACCAGGAACTAGAGAAAAGGTTAGATCAAGAAGAATTAACGAAGGTAACACACACGCACAGGAAATTAATGTGAGTCAACTCCCTGTATAGCTATCCTTATCTCAACTAGCAAAAGCCCTTGTTCCTTCCTATTATTGCTTATACTCTCTCTACAACAAAATTAGAGATAAGGGCAAAATAGTTTCTGCCAAGTATTGAGGGAGAGGGAGGGGGCAAGGGAGGGCGTAGGGCAGAGGGGAGAAATGACCCAAGCATTGTATGCACATATGAATAATAAAAAAAATTTTCATTTTTATGCTTAACATTGTAATTTCTATCATACCAGGCTCCTCCTCATTTTATTCCACTGCTTCCTTCATCTGTATTTCTACCCAGGTGTCTTTCACCTATTCGTGTGTCAGCTCAAGTCTTCCCATGCTCCTTCATATATACCTCTTTACTAAAAGACTCAAATTTTATTTTTTTTATCTCTCATTTCTTGCTTTATAAGAATACTTAGCTATTACCTCTCCATTTTTATAACTCCTTGAGGGCAAGTATCATTGCTTACATTTCTACGTCCACTCAGTATGACTTATGTCATAGGCACTAAATAATAATGCAATGTGGAATGAGTCCATGTCTAAAACTTGGGGCAGTCAACATATGACTGTCCCATGTGGAATCCAATGAAATGTCATATGAGGCTTCATTCATAGAAGTCCTATGCAAATATAAAGTTGTATAATTAGTTACTGAACAGTTGGGGGTTTCGTAGATAATATACTGTCTGTTTTGGGATTGTAGCACTCTGCCTGGATTTCTCATGAACTTCAGTGTTTAATTGGAGAAACTGAGATATGTTTCCATAATGGGTCTTAAAAATAAGACAATATTTATATATATGATTTGTTATTTAAATATATTTTCTTTGAGCTTTTATGTATTTACTTAGATATTCATTTGTTTTTCTCAGTTAAAAGCTAATTAAGACAGAGATGTGCTGTTTTATTATCACCTCTGCATTGGCATGGTCTCCATTATTGAGCCATGATGCTTATTTATCTTAACATACATAATGGCCTGAGGACAGGGGTTATATCACAGTCTTTTGCATATTTGTATTACACTGTGCTACCTTCCCATACTGTCAAGACTACCAAGTACCTAATCTAGAATTTTCCATGCTGCCCCCTCTAAGCCATTTCCATGTTTCAGGGAGCACTAGCCATGAAAAATCACAGGCTAGAGCACAGAACAGCTTACATTCTCATTAGAGAACCACTGTATTCCCGAAGATCATGGCAAAGAGGAATACAGGATCTTTAGCCTGAGTGCACTAAACAGTCCATGCCACATCTGATTAGCATACATTTTCTGTCCCAGATAAATAAGTCTTTTTTTCATGATCCCTTTACCCAAGTGCTCCAATTTCTTTTCTCTTTGTAGGATATGCTTTTGCTGCCTCAACCATATCTGTTTTCTGATATTTAAAAATGTTTTCTGAAAATTTAAAAAGTGTGTCTCTATCTCCCTCACCAAGACACCCCTGTCTGGGGTCACCACTGAACTTCCTTTTCAAGTTCGCCCAGTCATGGACTGCTGTTCTCTATTGTCTGTTCTACCAGATGTCCTAAGAAACTAACAGACAGAAAAGGGAAATAGCTAATGGTAAGAATTTTTTCTTCTTTTCTTAGAAAATTTCTAGTGCATTTACTTTAAAGTGGTGGAAATGTAAGGGTATTCTTTTGAGTAGGTGGTTTAAGTATAATTCAAATATTTTGTTTTTAGGATTTAAAAGATTTAGAATCCTTTTTGGAGTCCCTTTCATGTTTAAGAAGGAAGATGATGAGGAAGCACATTGCAGATAACTGTTCATGCATTTATGACCCTCTCCTGAGTTTCAGATCCCAACGTTCCACTGACTCCAGCTGTCTTCCCTGGCAAGGCCTGCCCACACATTAAAATCTTTGTAGCAAGGGACACGCTCATTCTGTTGGTTCTGCTCTAGCCTTTTCCCTTTGAGTTTGACATTGTCAAGGCTGTTGATGTCACTTACCTGCTGCCTCTACCCCCTGGTAATCGCTCATTCCCTATTTATATTAGTCATGCTCTCCAAATATTTCTCCATCCATCCCCATGTTTCCATCTTTCTGTTTGGGTCTTGTCTTTTTCAGTGTGCTGACTTGGTCACCTTAGTGGGCTACTTAGTCTACCATGGATACTCCTTGGTGCTTCTTCCCTTCAGAAATTTTTTTTTTTTCCTTCTGAGGCCAGACTTGGATTCTAATCCTCCTACCTACGCCTCCTGCATAGGTAGGATTACAGGCATGCCCTACCATGTCTGCCCCTAATTTACTTTCATAACAGACTTTTCTGAACCTGAAATACTGCCAATGTATTTTCTTCCTGTAGATCTAGACTTTTAAGCAAGAATTAGGAATTTTTTTTCTCGGAAATTGCTTTGTTTTTTGACTTGTGGCAGTCTGTTGAAATAGGTCTATATTTCTTTCATTTTTTTCCTGCTTGCTCTGAATAGATGTGAATTTCAGAGTTTTCTTCCCCACCTAGTTACTGGGAGGTGGGGACAGAATTACCCACCACATCCTTATCACAAATGCTGTGCTCTGTGAGGGATCGGTAGCTCCCTCTGCCATGCCTGGGTGTCATCTGTTTCCTATTTCTATAGATGTGAGTCTTTCAGACTTTTGCAGAGAAGGCTGGTATTTTATTACATTGCATGTCTTATATTTATGAGGAACTCAGAGGGCTTTGAGGATTTTCTCTTCTGGTATCTAATCTTCTAACAGCTCTCTGAGGTAGGTAGCAGGAAGTGTTATCTCCATTTTGCAGATGTTCCAGCAGAGGCGTAGCCCAACATGATGTAGGCCCCACAGCAAATCAAGGGCCAAGGAAAGCCTTTCAACCTCCATTCCAGTGATCTTGATGCCAGATGACTTAAATTTAATTTGTAACACCTATGTCCATTTTGGTTTTGCGTGAAATATTATTTCCAGCACTCATTTGGAAGCCAGTGCTCCAGTTTTAGTCTTAATTTTTCTATTTACTGTATCCTTCTATTATTCCTTCTCATTCATTAACACACACTCTTAAAAATGTGCCTTGTTTTGGTGTGTGTGTACATACATACAAATAAAATAAGAATATGTGTCCTTTCAAAGTAATTTACATACAACATAGGGTTCTGTAGTCATTACTTGGTCAGGAGACAATCTGCAAAAATATGAGATTTCAGCATTATTGCCATATCTATATTTTCTATTTTTATAAGCATAGCATACTGTATATTAACTATAGACAAGAAAACTTTTAAAAATATAATATTAGATAATGGGAATGGGAAGTCAGTTAACAAATATTATAAAATTGGCCAGGAATGGTGGGGCAAGTCTGTAATTCCATCACTTTGGAGACTGAGGCAGGAGAATTGCAAGTGCAGGGTCAGCCTAGACACCATGACAAACAAAAAACAACACTATAAAATTTGACAGCAGATACTATTAAACAAAGGAAATGAATATTATTATTTAGGTAATTCTTTTATGAAAGTGGTGTCATTCCCAAACTGAGCTCATACCACCACTTGTATGTACTTTTCCTCAAGGGTTAAGTTTCTTTTCCTTCTTCACTTAGC
The DNA here is from genome assembly GCF_047511655.1 of Castor canadensis. Lineage (NCBI taxonomy): Eukaryota > Metazoa > Chordata > Mammalia > Rodentia > Castoridae > Castor > Castor canadensis. The sequence continues at coordinate 34,096,384 of NC_133393.1, read as the reverse complement.
AGTTACTACATTTTTAAAAATTTAGAATGTTACTGCAAATGTAAGCTCTTGATCAGATTTGCCAGAGTCCTTTAAAGGGAATATTTTGAGGAGCTTTGTTACTATGTGTTCTCTTTCACCAAGTGGCATTAATTATACTCTGGTTCCTAGAACACTAGGAACAGGGAAATTTCTCCAGTTACTGAAGTCTCCCAGGCTCTGCCTCTATTTATTGCTGTGGGGTGGGGAGAAGGCAGGCTCTGACAGCAGCTGCTTTAATGTAGTCAGTCTGAGACCTCTCTGTGATTTCCCTAACCTCTCAAAGGGGATTGAGAGCACCTGGTGAGGGCTGCAGCTTGCCCCGCTCTGCTTTGCCAGCCCCTCCCCTCCACCCCCTGCACTTGGGAACACCACCCAGCAGCAGTGTTTTTGCCTTGAAACCATTTGGAGCCGCTGCAAGGGAGGCCACCCAGAGCTTTTGTGAGCAGCTGTGGCTGCAGGTCTCCTATTGGCCAGAGCAGAGAACGTTCTCACTTATCTACACTGAGCATGGGTGGCCAGGATCCCTTAGGAGAATATAATTTCTCACTGTCTGGAGGTGGGAGCTATTGTCCTTCTTTCCAGCTTGTTGTTTGAAGTAGTTTTGTAAGGCTTCCTGCTTCTGCTGACTCACAGACATAGGCACACACACACACAGAGAGAGAGAGAGAGAGAATGAGAAATGCTGCCATACTGGCTTGCTTGCTTCCCAGCTGAATAGCTTATGAAATGACTAAGGAGATAGCACATCTTCCTCCTGCTTGGGGTTACGGCTTAAATAGTACATGGAAAGAGCTGTTTTCTACAGGTTTACAACATCTGAGAAACTTCATCTTCCTCTTTCAATGCTAACTCCATTTCCTTCCTTGTCCTGTCTCCCTTCTTCAAATCTTCTGGGCTGAGCCACAAACCTAAATGTGGCTCACATGTGGGCACTTTCTCAGATTAACAAGTTGGAGGGTACCTTTTTTTGGTTCTCTGATAGAAAATTGCCATTTCTAATGAATATTTTGTGAAGGAGGTTTCTTCACTTACCTCTCTCACCTGCGCTAGACTGAAATGAAAATGTATGAAGGGCTTGAGTCATGGCAAGTGCACCTGGACTCTTTGTTGAAGCTCTCTTAGCATTAAGCTGTGAGTGCCGGCTGGCAGTTGATGAATTTGTTTAAAAAAAAGTCAAGCTTATTCACAATAGAAGCTTATAGTTTTGAAAGAACCACATGGGTAGAAGTACTGTAGTTGTTTGGCAGGCATCAGTGAACCCAGCAGCAACAGTGACCAAGACTGAAAATGTAGCCAGTCAGCTTTCCTTCTTAATGACTTTTAAACCACAGTAGCCAAATTCTCAGGGTCAGAGCAACAGTTTCAATGCTCAATTGTAGTCATATTTTTTCATGCAATAAAATAATGTTCTCGTGTTAGCATAAAATAGGACTTCATTTAGTTACAGATAAAAAATGAAAGAGTGTGTTAGCATTCTTGCCTGGTATCATGTGAAAACTTCTTATAATTACTAACACATACTCATTATGCACTTGGAAAATTCCAATAAGTCCTCTATTTTGTGTAGGTCAGTACTTGCCCAACTAAATAAATCATTCAACTGATACATTTACACCTTGATATTTGATCAATATCAAGATACAAAAATAGTCCCTGTCATCCTTTTTAATGTCATTAATTCATGAAAATACTACGAAAGAGCTGGAAAACAAAATTTTCTTGCTTTACAGCATAGCTCCCCTGAGCCCCTAAGCCTAATTTGTTCTTAATAATTTTCAAAAGAGACTCTATGCTTTAGCTCCCAGCAATGTCTGAACTGTCTTAAAGCAAGCTGCAGCCTGATAAGGAAACTCTGCCAATTCCTAGGCAGTGAAAAGTTCTGGAAAGTAGATTATTTTCTCCTGCGATAGGAATGAGTTAAGTTTTAGATGTGGTGTGTGTGAGTGTGTCCATTTAACCTGTACAGGGTTAGCTCCAAGTGCAGGAATCACAAACCTTCCAGTTTCCCTGGGGCTTATCTGCAGTATGTGTGCCTTGAGTGCAGATTCTAATAGAGGCTGCCTCTGTATGGAAACACCAGGCATGCCTGCCCAAGTAAGCTCTCATTCCAGTCCTCAGGGAACACAAAGTGAGTAGTTTTCTAGCTTGCCCTGCAATTCCTGAGCCCTTGCCGAATTGTCGTAGCTGACTTTCTGTATGTGCAGAATCTTGCCTTCTAGCCTCCCACAATGTGATGAGTGAGGATTGGAAAAGCAGGAGGAGAGAGATAAATTATTCAGCCTCTGCAAAATGTCAGGTACCGCGCTGAGTGCTGCATGTATATTTCATGGAAAAGTAAGTAGTTTATAAACTAGGCAACATAGAGCTTTGGAGATCAGACTTGGGAATCAGACTGCCCGGATTAAACAACAGTTTAGCCACTTTCAAGATATTAAAAAAAAAAAATCCTTGGTGCCTCAGTTTCCTTATTGGTAAAGTGTGGACATTAACATATCCAACCTCAGTTGTTTGTTGTTGGGTTAAAGAAATCAAGAATTGTGTAGAGTTTAGAAGAGTGCCTACTATGCAGTGTTTGTTACATAAAAGAAAGAGGAAGCAGAAGTGAACTTTCCCAGTTCAACAACAAGTAGCTGGGGCAGAATTTGAACTCAGATCTATTGGCTTAAAAGGGGTGACTTTTTCATCTTACCATATCACCATGCTTCCTTTCTTTTCTTTCTAGTTACATTTGAGTGAGCATCTTGAATCAGTTCTGTCCATTTCCCCTACTTTACCTAATCAGGGGTAGGTTTGGTGGTCTCTAGATTATTTTGGGTTTCCTTTTTGCTTTCTTTGTGACTCAGAGCTTAAAACTTTAAGGCTTTGAGACTGGACTGACCATTTTTTTTAGTTGCATAGTAAATCTTTTAGGATAGGATAAATGATCTGTTGTTTTTTCACATAATTATTTTATGTGTTGCTTCTATTCCTCCTTCAAAGACATAAGCTATTTGGGAGCAGGATTGATGTCATTTACTTCCTACTGTATTCACCCCAAGCAGTGGACTCACTGCCCTGCACATGGTATAGCTCATAGGTATTTGAACTGTAGAAGGAAAGCACCACATTTATTTTTTTCCTGTCTCTTATACAGTGCGGTAGGACAGCTTTTTATTTTATTTTATTTTTTCTTCTTTTACGTGGAGGCAGGGTCAAAAGTATGTAGTCTAGATTTTGGAATCTTATACCTGTCCTTTGCTCATCTGGCAATGTCTACTGGGATTTTCAGTTCTGAGCATGTGTTCTTCTATCTTCTTGTCTCTCTAAATGTTGCAGAGTTGGCTTGAAACTATGTGTCCTATGCCAATTTTCCTCTCTTGGGAAATTCTGCTGAAGATGTAGAATGTACTTACAGAGTCCATAGGTGTGAAGGGGCATAACATTTGGTGTGCAGTAAGGCCAACATAGAAGGAATTTGGTTACTTTTGCCTCAGTCCCACCCAACTCACCTTCACACATCCAGTTTATTTTGGATGGGACTTTTCAATAATGTTAAAATTTACGTAAACTGCAGTGGCATTTCCACTGAGGACACAGGGTCTTCAGGGCAAGACCACGCTATTAATAGAATGTGGATGTGTGTGGTTTATTTTTGTTTTCAAAATGGAAATGTTTCTTTGGGGTTTTGGCATGTTCTTTGATATGTAGAAAAATGAGAAAACACTATTTTGGAAACTCAGCATTTTTACCATATTAGGAAATTTACAGTGCCTCAGATTTCACATTTAATGTTTTAATTGCCTGGTTTGGTAATAGAAAAATTTCAAGCTTCTCTCTTTCATTTAGAGTTACCATCACTTATTTCCCCCTTAACAGTGGTGGGCTGTTGCCAGCTTCTTCTTCCTGCCCTAGTCCCAGTGTGGTTTGCTGTGAGCAAGGAGAGAGTCACGTGCCATCCGAAATGAATATCATATTGACTTCTGACATACTGGTTTACTCTCTTTTATGAGTTGTTTCCTGTAGTGCTTGTCAATATCCTGAAAGTACAACTAACACTGAGTTGTTTTTCTGAAACTTTTAAGTTGTCTTTGAACAGAGGATGTTATTGTGAACATTATGTGAAGCACAGAAGAAATCAAAGAAAATGCTGCCATCTTGGTCTGAAGGCAGTGGTTAAGAGGCAAGCCTGTGCATTATAAAGGGAGGCAGCCTGATAGAGCTGGAAGCAGAGACACAGACAGAGGCTACAGTGCAGGGAGGGAGACAGATGGAAGCAGGGAGGGCGAAAGCAGGGTGGGGTTGAGTGGCCCATGTAGTCCAGGCCTCCTGGAAAGATCAAGACTCAAAATAGAGTTGAAGTTTATTCTTCTTATGATTGTTTTCTTATGGCAAAGGCAATGATGAAAGGCTTCTAAAAATTATTTGTTGGAGATGGTAAAATGTGGGGACATTATATCCATCATTTGTAATGTCATACCTAGTTATGGGGTTTAGAGAGGAGGTGTCCTCTCACCTGGAGAATTAATGCTCTATCAATAGGTAAATTAGGATGCAAATTATTTTTGCCTTCTGTAGTTCCATAGACAAGCTGTCTAGAACTATTATTTTCTATTGAAGTAGTTATTTTTTTCAGTATTCAATTATAATTTAATATTCATTCATTCATTCATTTGAGATAGGGTCTTGCTCTGTTGCCCAGATTGACCTCGAATTCCTGGGCTCAAGTGATCCTCCTGCCATGGCTACCCCAACAGCTGGGGCCAGAGATATATGCCACCATACCCTACCTTCAAATATAATTTTAAAGTATATGGTAATAATCTATAGTGGTTGTAAAAATTTTAGAACTATTTCTTCTCCAGAAGAAAATAAAAGTAGTCTACAATCATATAATCTAGAGAGATTTTGAGTGTATTTCCTTTTTAGAGTTTATTTCAAAGTGCTTGTCTATATGTATTTTATATACATTTTTAATTCTGAATTTCTTCCTATAACAATAAAATAAATGTACTATTTAGTTCTACCAGTGTAGATCAGTGGTAGAGTACTTACCTAGTATACACAAAGCCCTGGGTTCAAACTTTAGCAACACAAATTAAATAAATAAATAGATAAATAGATAAATAAACAAACTATCTAATGGTTGCATAGCAATATTGATGTGACTATCACAATTTACCATTTCCTGATGGGTTTACTGCTTTACTAATTGTGGTGTTGCACCACAACATCTTTGGGCATAAATAGTTTTTCTGAGTTCCTGATTATTTTATCAAGTTGGATTTCTGTTTGAGAATTGCTGTGTCTTTTTAAGGACATACTGATGAATACATATTGATAACTTGCTTCCTGGGAGGGTTGTAATGCTCTCAAGACTAATATTTCAGTTTGCCTGTCTTACTACACTTAAACAATACTGAATCCCTTTTAAAAACAGATTTTCCTTGGTGGGGGCATGGCCGAGGTCATAGAGCACTTGTTTAGCATGTGCAAGGTCCTGAGTCAAATCCCAATACTGCCACAAAAATAGACTTCCCTAATTTAACAGGAAAATAATTTTCATTTCTTTGTGAATTATTTTTGTTGGAACTTGTGTTCTTAGGGGTTTTTTTGGCCCTTTCTTTATTGAATATCATAAATTCCCTGCAAGCCCCTTTCCTGCTTTATCTACTGGGGCTTTAATGATGGCCTTATTGATTTATGTGACTTTTTATTCACTGATGATTGTAACTTTTTTATTTAACTTACTGTTTTTTTTAGCATACATTAAAATTTTAATTATTGGCTGATAAATGCTTTCTCTCATCACCTTTTTTCATTTTATTTCTACTGGGAGACCTTTCAAAGTTTTATTTCCTTCTCACTGTATTCTTTTCTTTCTACATCTCCACAGTCTTTCCCCAGCCTACCTTTCCAAACTCATGGCCTTTACTACCCTGACCAAGTCTTGGTTTAGCCAGACTTCTTTCTCTATTTTTGCCATAGACCTGGCAAATTCTACATATGTTCCCCTCACTTGAATGCTATCCTGGGCCTTTTGTTCTCTTATTATTTGAGAAAGAGCAGCTGCATCACCTCTTTCATAACCTCACACACTGCTTCAGTGTGTGGTCATCTGTCCTTATCCTCTCTACAGCGCTCATTTTTGCACTTTCCATATAATAGTTGGCATTTTTAGTTATACCTTCACAGGTGTGTGTTCTGTCACCCTTTGTAATCTTCCAGAGCCTTGTAATGGCAGATGTCATCTTCTCTGCAAACCTAGTCCCCACCATGGAACCTCAAACACACACCTACTCCATGCAGGGAGAAATAAACAGGATACTCTGCAGTGCGGTGTTGATTGATCACTGTGGCGATCATTTTCTCATCCTGACTCTCCATTTCCACTGACTTTCCCATTTCTTCTGCCTTATTGTTGGTTTTCTCGTTCAGAAGAGTATGGTACACTCGTCCTACTCTCACTATCTCCCCACCTCTAAAACATTACCCTGGATCTACTTCTAATACATTGTGTTTATCCATCAAAGAATCTTAAAACCAGTTGTGTTAGCTTTCTGCCACTGTGATAAAATTCTTGAGAAAAATCCACTTAAAAGGAGAAAATATTTATATTGGCACACAGTTTCAGAGGTTTCATTCCATGGTTACTTGGGGAGCACCTGATAGAGGAAAGCTATTTATTTCATGGCAACCAGGAAGTAGAAACAGAGTGGAAGGGGTCAGGGTCCCAATATCCTCTTCAAGATCATGCCCAAGTGATGAAACTTCCTTCCACTGCTCTGCCTCCTAATGTTTCTACCACCTCCTAATAGCACCATCAGCTGGGGAGCAAGCCTGCAACACATGAGCCTTTGGGGGATATTTAAGATTCAAACCATAACACCATCATAAACTGAGCAGACAGCCAATTTTCTCATATCGTATTTCATATTTTTTTGTTTTCTTGGCAGCCTTCTTGATGTTATTTTCTGACTCTTAATACACTTCTTGGCTCTCACCTTCCCTGCCAAATCCCCATGTCTTATAACCCAGACTTGCCCCTGACCAAGCCCTCCAGACTTGGCTCTTCTAGTTGTGTGAGGTCCTCCCTATGTTTAGGAGAGGGAGATTGGCATACATGTGTAAAGCATTTAGAGAATAAGGTGAATATGGGAATCTGAAAATAGGGAAATTGTGCACCTTGATATAGTAGATCAGGAGAAGAGGAATGGATGTAAGCTAATTGATTCAAGAACAGCTTTATAGGTACAGGTGAGATTTATTATGATAATAGAAGATATGTAGGACTTGGATGGGGTGTGGGGAAAGAGAGGGCAATTAACAATTGGAATGAGAATAAACAAAGACCCAAGAATCATTACAAGTTGAGCATACCTAACCCCCAAACCTAAAATCCTAAATGCTCTGAAATCCAAACCTTTTGTGATGCTCACGTGATACTCAAAAAGTTTCACATTTCAGATTTCACATGTTTGAATTAGGGCTGCTCTACTGGTAGTCTATGTAAATATTCTAAAATCCAAAATCCCTGAGATCCGAAACACTTCTGGTCCCAAGCATTTTAGAATTTGGATATTCAATTTGTTGTAATATTTATTAGAAATGGCATGCTAAAATGAGTGAGAAATTTTGGACAATATGAATGTCTAGGTTCAAAATTGGCAAGAGGGGAACATAATTATTTCTTAGAATGAAATCAGTCTATGCTATATGTGGAACTGTACCATGAATTTCTAGAGCTTTTGGTGGATCCTGTTACTTGGTTTTACTTGTGGCAGCTGTTTCCTTACAGCAGTATGCAGGCTCCTTTTTTCTCTCCCTTATGTAGCCTTCTACTGGGAAGTACTGTTATATAGACATTTATTTAAATTTTTAGGACATATTTCCTCAACATGATATCACTTGATGCTTATAATCTTTGGTAGGTGTTACATCAATTTCAAAGTAGGAATATGAGGTTTTGGAGGTAAAGCAACTCCCCTGAAGCCATGAAACTGAAGTCGTGGAACTTGACTATAGGACTCAGGTCCAGGTGTGGTCAGAGCTGTTTGTGGTCAGTCATGCTGCACCAGTAGCCCTGTTCACTCACTGCTCTGTTCATTCATGCGTTCATTTACTTGCTCATTAATTTTTGGCTACTCTTCATTGACCATCTACTATATGCTTGTCCTTAAGTTGAGATGAAAGTATACAAGGCACTTTTTAAATTCACTGTTCCAGTTGGATGGAGGTCATAGATGCAAAGCAGGCAGTTATGTCTCAGGTGGGGATGGCTCTGACAGGGAAGCAGGCAATGCTGGGTAACACCTAAGGAAGAACCTGAAGGCTTCTTGAACCTGAAGTTATGCTTGGGACTGAGGCTTCTAAAGGAAGCAATCTCTGAGCTGAGAGATTGGGAAAGAATTAGATGCTCTTTACAGGAATCAGTAGCATAAAATGCCATCAGCGAGAGAGAGAGTAATGGTTTTCAGCATTGCCCTCCCCACTACCTGAGATTCAGAGCGCTGTGGTTTCTTTTACCTTGGTGAACTGTGGTTCAAAAATATTTTTATAATGCATTGAAGAATTAAGGTAGAGATAAAAAGAGGTAGAGAATGAGAGGAAAGAGATGGCATTCATATAAATAATATTTGGTCATAAAATATAATATACTGTTATAATTGTTCTATTACTACTTATCATTAATTTCTTACTGTGCCTGCTTTCCAAATTAAGCTTTATCATAGATAAGTATGTACAGGAAAACACATGGTATCTATAGGGCTCTGTGCTGTTTGTGGTTTCAGTATCATATGGGGATCTTGGAACTTATCCTGCACAGATAAGGGGGTCTACTATATCAGGGCAACTATGAATAGTCAAATTTGCCTGGAATGGTAAACACCATTATGAAAGAGTAGAAGATGAAGCTTTAAAGATGTAGGTAGAGGCCAGATCAGGTGTGGTTTGGGAAACCCTGATTAGAGATGAGCATTTCTCAGAGTACAGTGAGGATCCTTTGAAAGGTTGGGCAGGGCCCTAAGGGTGACCGGTATACCCAGATCCTCTTGTCTAGTGGGAAGGGCTGGAGGGTATCCCAGTGTTTGTTTTGGTCTGCTACAGCAGAGCCATTCACACAGGGGACTTATCTCTTCTTCAAACTCTGAAGTAGTAGAGTGAAGGAATTGAAAGGCCTTTGACTTAAGCAGGTGAAGAGTAGAATTTGCTGTCATCCATGATTTGGTTGCAAAAGAAGTCTCATCCTTATTCATTTTTAGGCTCTATGAATCTTAATTCAGGAAAATAGCTTAAAACACTATAACATGAACATAGACCTAACATTCACACTACCTTTTTGTAGCTGGATAGCTCAGACCAGCCTTGATTTCACTAAAATTATATACATCTTTCTTCCTCTAAGTCATGAGACTAAAAAACCATGCTGTGTTTTTAGAAAAGAAATTTTTTTAAGTATTTAGAATCATTTTAAATTCTTTACAGCAATTATAAATTAAAAAATTAATAAAATGCAAAATGCTTAATCTCTTCATTATGGGCTGGGTTCATAAATCAAAGCACACTAAAAGGTAAAGAAAAGACACTGGCAGAAAATGAGGCACTTCTGTCAGGTAGGCCACAGGTGTCAAATGGCCTGATGTGGCTGAACATTTTGACTAATAGAGCTGCTTGTTTCTACTTCAACACTCTTTTTTCTAGCCCATTCTACATTTTTCTCACAAGCAATTCCCTATTAGAGAATACCTTCGAAAGAGCAATGATTGATTATGCAGTTGGGAAAGAATCAAAAGCTGAGGGCGGGGGAAGGGGCCTAGGCAAACCCAGGTCCTTACAGTCCTTGGTTAACATGAACTTGGCTGCCTCCTTCTTTGCTGAGGTCCCTCAGGTGGCCTCATTGTTTCTATTACCTTGGTAGAAAGAGTATGTGATGGCCCTGCCTGCCAGGCAGTCTCGTTGCCATGGAAACCTCCATTCCACACACCTGATTCACACATCATGCTTGGCTAAGTCCAGACAGAGGTCATAGACTGGCATTTGCCCTTTGTTTCCCCTTCTTGTGTTTTCCAGGCGGTTAAAATGGATACAGAGAGATAAGCAGTAGGCCAGCACCATATGAATGCTTTGTTGTTAGAAGGAGAAATTTGTGAGTTTCTGGGAAAAAAATTAATAACTGTGAAAGGAAGAACAGCCATTGGAAAAGTATAGTTTTGAGCTTCTCCTTTAAGGCAAAGTGTTGATCCTGTGCTGTGTCTGAAAGTGATTTTCTGGGTTTCCGGGTGAGGTTGGAAATGAGTATACCAGATTCAGGAGCTCATGGCTCCTTAGAGAGTTTTCTGTCCCATTTCACTGAATTGCCTAATGATCTGAGCTCCAGGGTGTAGATTTAGGATTGCAGTGTGGGTTGAGGCAAACATCAGTCACAGCTGTCTATTATGAATCACATGATTTGATGATGTTTCTTACACCAGGGCTTTACTTTTATATAATATTTTAGAAAGCAGATATAATTTTGAAGAAAGTGTCTTTCATTAAGGGTCAATATGTTTGGTGACAATTACGAGATTAATTTTTTTTCTTTACTAGATTTAGAGAAAAGAAAACTGTAGGAAAGCAGATGACTAACTTTCTTTCCCAACCAGAATTTCTTCTCCATAGGTTGAGTCATTTTCTTTTGATACTTATTTCTAAGGCCAAGATTTAGAGATTAAAAAAAAAAAGAGAGAGAAAATGACTTTCATAGTGATGTAGTATATGGCATTCAGCCTGACACACCGGGGTTCAGACATCTTGTATGAAGGTGTCCCACATGTCTTGGCAGTGGAGTTAGTGAGTTTCTGCACATGCTCACTGTCATCGACTTCTGTTTCCTCCCAATTGTTAACTTTCCTCCTGTTTTGATGACCTCGGTGTGTAGAGTGCACCCTCACCATCAACACTCAACCAGACCTGGGCTTAAAATATCCTCTCCAAATTGCTCATTAGCCTCGGTTTTGTCATCTGTGAAATGGTATTCATGGTATAAGGTTACTGTTAAAAATATTTTAATTTTTAATTTACTTCCCAAAGTTCCCTGTACATAATATCTACTATTATTATCCCGGTAGATCAATTTAGAAATAGCATTTATACTATCTGAATGGATGTTCTTGCTGTCAGGATTACTAACTTTGGCTTTTCCTGATTTTGGCATAGGTGAAGATGGGCAAGGGGATTAGAATATAGGTGACAGTTTGGCAGAATAAATAATTTTTTTTTTCTTATTAGTAGCTGCATTTATTTTAGATTGGTATTTTTTGGGGGGAGGGGCGGAGGAGGAGAACTGGATGCATGCAGAAGGGAGAACAAGACAGACTGGAATCTGCTAGCACCAGAGTCTTGGTCTTCACCTTGCCTGATCATGATGACCTCCTGAAAGGAAGGGCTGCGGCCTCATGTCTACCTTCAATGGCAGCATGTTTCTTCCTGGCCAACTCTACCCTGATGGATCCATCGACAGAGAAAGTAGTCTAGGAGACTCGGTCCCAAGCTCATGGATTGGTAGAATCAACATAGTAAAGATGTCGATACTCCCTAAAGTAATCTACATGGTTAATGCAATTCCCATCAAAATTCCAATGACATTCATTAAAGAGATCGAAAAATCTACCGTGAAATTTATATGGAAACACAGGAAGCCACGAATAGCCAAGGCAATACTCAGTCAAAAGAACAATGCAGGAGGTATCCCAATACCTGACTTCAAACTATAAATAATTCTTAAAATGGAGAACATGTATACACACTTTACTTTCTCTCACTTCTGTATGTTCACTTGATGTATTTGGTCTCTTTTATAAATATCACTACAGGTTCATGAGGCAAAAATGAAAAGGTTGTACACATACTGGAAGACAGAATATCATCCTAGAGACTGGTTTAGAGAACAGTGGTGCTCTGTCAGCATTTCCAGGAAGTCACAGAGGTATGTGTGCAAATTCTAATTTGGATTATATAAAGGCCATCTTAGTCCTTCCCCTCCAGCCCTCATGAGGCATGTTACTTTTTCCCACTTTCTCTTCCTCTTCTCATACTTTCTTCTTTTCCTTCCCTTTCCTCTCCTTGTCATCCTCCTCTCCTTGTCTCATGGTAAAAAATATACAAAATATAGAATTTACCTTCTTATCCATTTTTAAATGTACAGTTCAATGGCATTAAGTACTTAAATATTGTGCATTTTTACAAACTGAAACTCTGTGCCCATTAAATACCACATTCCCCCATTCTCACTTCCCACCAGTCCATGGAAACCATGGAATTGACTTACCTAGGTACTTCATTGTGAGTGATTTATCTAGGTCTTTTCATAATTGGCTTATTTTATTTCATTTAGCCTAAATGTCTGCAAGATTTGACTATGTTGTAGCATGTTTCAGGATTTCAGTCCTTTTTAAGGACCAATATTCACTTTTATGCTATACCACATTTTGCTTACTCATTCATTCGTTGGCAGACTGATTGCTTCTACATTTTAGTATTTCTGAATAATGCTATAAACACCAGTGTACTAATGTTTCTTCAAAATTCTGCTTTCAATTTTTTGTGTGTATTTTGAGAGTGGAACTACTGAATCAAAATGATAATTTTATATTCAGTTTTGGGGGGACTGCCATACTATTTTTCACAGTGGTTATGCCATCTCACAGCTTTTCAAGTTTTCCATATTCTCGCCAACATTTGTTTTCTGTTTTACAATAGTACCCATACAAATGGATGCAGGTGGTATGTCATTGTAGCTTTGATTTGTATTTCCCTAATAACTTGTGATGTTGAACATCTTCTCATTTAAATATATCTACATATATAAGTGAAATATAGTTACATATATAAAAGTATCTATTCAAATCCTTTACCTATTTTTGTTCAGGTTGTTAGTTTTGTTATTGTTGGGTTTTAGGGTTTTTAAATGTAGATCAGATGTATGATTTGCAAATATCTTCATCCATTCTTTGGGCTACTAATTTCACTCTGCTACTAATGCACTATTATGGACAATTTTAAATGTTTTCATGAAGTGCAACCTGTCTATTTTTGTTATTGTCACTATCTCTGCCTTGGGTGCCATCCTAGAATTCACTGCCAAATTCAATGCCATAAAGTTTTTGCCACAGGTTTTTTGCTAAGGGTTTTGCATTTTTAGGTCTGGCCCTTAAGTCTTTGACCCATTTTGAGTTACTTTTTGTATATGCTGTTAGGTAAGGGTCCAACTTCATTCTTTTTCATGTGCATGTTCAGTTGGCACCATTTATTGAAAGTGGTCCTTTGCCCATTGAATGGTCTTACAACCCTTGTCAAAAATCATTTGACTATATAAGTGAGATTTATTTCTGCACTTGTTATTCTGTTCCTATATAAGTCTGTGTTTTGTCAGTACCACACAACTTTGATTATTATAGCTTTGTGGTAAGTTTTGAAATCAGTAACTATGAGTCTTTTAGGTTTGCTCTTTTTTAAAGATTGTTTTTTGGTTCTTTGAGATTCCATGTGAATTTTAGGGTTTTTTTTTTTTCTATTTTTGTGAAAGTTATTAGGATTTAAAAAAAATTTTTACACTTTTTTTTATTGTTGTGCTTGATGGGGGTACATTGTGGCATTTACAAAAGTTCTTATAATATATCACATATATCATACTTGTATTTACCCCCTCCACCGTTTTTTTATCCCCTCTCCCCCACCATTGGGATTTTGATGTGCATTGCATTAAACCTATAGTTTGCCTTGGGTAGCACAGATATCTTCACATGATTAAGCCTTCCAATCTACAAACGTGGGGTAAGTTTCCATTTATTTATGTCTTTAATTTCTTTATTCATTGTTTTTTAGTTTTCATTGCACAGATCTTTCACCTCTTTAATTAGTTCCTAAGAACTTATTTTTGACATTATTATAAATGGAACTGTTTTTATAATTTTCTTTTGTGACTTTTTGTTGTTTATAGAAACGTTACTGATTTTTTGTATTGACTTCATATCATGCTATCTTGCTGAGTTCATTTATTAGCTTTAACTTTTTGTGGTTGATGTGTGTAATTTTAGGGTTTCTATATAAAATCACATCATCTGCAAACAAACACAATCTTACTCCTTCTTTCCATATTTGAATGCCTTTTCTTTCTTTTTCATGACTAGACTTTCCAGTATCATGTTGGTAAGTGGTGAAAGTTGTCAACATTTCCTTGTTCCTGATTTTTTTTTTTAAGACAGGGTTTTGCTATGTAGCCTAAGATTCAAACTCATAATACTCCTGTTTTAGCCTTCTGAGTGCTGACATTATAGGTGTGCACCGCCATGCCCCATTTGTTCCTGATCTTAGAGGATCACCATTGGGTATGATGTTCCCTTTGGGTTTTTGTTATATAGCTTTTATTACGTTGAGTTGGTTCCCTTCTCTTCCTACTTTGTTGAAAATTTTCATCATGATTGGGTGTTGAATTTTGTCAAGTATTTTTTCTGTTTCACTTGAGATGATCAAATGTTTAGTTCTTCATTCTGTTAATGTCATTCGTTGCATTGATTGATTTTGGTATACTGAACTATCCTTGCTTTCTAGCAATAAATCCCACTTGGATATGGCATAAAATCCTTTTCAAATATGCTGTTGAGTTGTTTGCTAGTATTTTATTAGAGATTTTCACATCGATGTTCATAAGGAATATTGGTCTGTACTCTTTTATTGTAGTAGTGCCTTTGTCTGGTTTTTTTAACCATGGTAATACTGGCCTCAGAGGTGAGTTAGAAAGTGTTCTATGTTTTTCAGTGTTTTGGTAAAATTTTTGAAGGTTGTATGCTAAGTTTTCTTTAAATGTTTGGTAGAAGTTTATACATTTTTAAAAATAATTTTAATGAATATATTAAAAGCAACATTGGATTGAGGGAACTTTTACTTTTAATATGAAAAGAAGCTTATAAAATGATGGGGTTCCCAGATTAGTTATTTTATCTGTTTCATAATTCCTTGTAGTATGTGCACTTGGTGGTCTTCTAAGACCTTTTCACAATACTGAAGGCAGAGTTTGGCCTTGATACTGTGGCCTGGCTGACAATTTGTTGCTCTCTCATGCTTTAGGAGTCTTGGATGACTAGTAACCATTTTCTCACAGTAAATGACTCAGAATGAAATGTAGCCACAGATACAAAAGTTATTTCAAAACAGCTGTGCCTCACTTATTTTTAACAATTTCTGTTGACTAGTTCTGTGTTGATTTAACAACATTAATGATGATCTTAATTCTTTATTTCTTTTTTATTCCTTCCTTCATTCATTCAGCATTTATGGGATGTTCAGAACAATACCGTCCAATATATATAATATAGGCTAATTATGTGATTGAAAAAGAAGTGAAAACAGGGAAAATTAATTTTAATAATATCTTTTATTTAACCTAATATGTCTAAAATATCTCAATATTTAATGAATACAAATAATGAGATATTTTACTTTGTTTTTCATATATGTCTTTAAATTTTTAAACTTGTGGTATAGATCAAATTTTACTGGTCACATTTTAAGTATTAAAGAGCCACATGTGTCTAGTAGCTGTCATATTAGATAGTGCAGACCTATTCTGTTTGGTGCCAAGGACATAAGACCAGGAAAGGTCAGCCCTGAACTTTGCCTAGTGGACAAGGCAGATCAATAAAACACTAATAGTGTCATTGAGTACCTGGGAAGGAGCTGTGTAGAGAGTGTTACAGAAGCCCTGAGGATGGGCTCTGAAATCTGACCTGTGAGCTGGGGGCTCTGGCAACAAACATGGATTGTTTCACTAAATCTCATTTCTTTGAAGTAGTCCCCTGTGGGGAGGCCACTGAGCTGGAAGTTGGCATGGGTCCCAGTCTATCAAACATTGACTTTTTGCCTCATATGTTAGTTAGGAAAGCTATGGCACGTTCACATTTACTTATAGGCTCTACTCTGGCCACAAGTCTGTAACCTGGGATTTCAGTGTCTCAACCTGACTGCTTTTCATTCTTCGAGGCAGAACCACTCACCTGTCCTCCTGGAGATTGCTGTCCTAACAGGTGCACCACACTGCCCCTCTCTGTGGCAGTACCAAGGAAAGGGTTGAAAATGTGGTGCTGTGAGAAAGAAGGAATGAAAACATTTTCATTATTTTCTTTGTCCAGACTTTCTTCTGGGAAGCAGCCCCAAGAGCTTTGATGGGTATTAGAAAGGTTACTATATGGGCTTCCATTGTTCTACTCTGTCTACCCCTCCATCCCCTCATCACTGTACATGCCCATCTTCTCAGGAGTTACAGAGGCACCTAACCTGATTGAGGTAGCTCCCACAGTTAGGCAAGTCTGTACATTTCCCCAGGCTCCCTGCGTGGGGTAAGGTGGTAGGGAGAGATGTTTACAGATATCTAGCCAGGAAGCACATGGGAAGAGGAGGAGCTGTTTCCACTTATCCTCCTACCTCCCTTTGGCTTTCTCTTCTGGCATTTCCTGCAGCCAAAAGAAGGATGGGAATTTGGCAAAGCGAAAATATCTCATTGTACTTCCTCACCCCTCAGTCTCACCTCCCTCCTAAGACTTTTTTTCTATGCAGGTCACTTAACACTCAGAGCCTGCAAATTCCTTTCCTACTATTGATGTGGAAGAGACTTGGAAACGTGTTCCTTTCCAGCAGATGAGTGATACACAGGAAGACAGGATCAGACGGGGCCAAGGGACTGGAGCCAGAATCTTACCAAATTCTTGCAGGCAGCATTATGACTGCAGGGCACACTGGGCCGACAAGGGAGGCCTGGGGACTACACGTGGTCCCAGTTCCATCATTGGTAGGTGGAGTCAGGTGGGAAGGGACTGTGAGGGAGGAACAGTTAAGTCTAGGCCTCCAAGGACTCCAGTCCTTAGTGGATTTTGTTGGCCAGGTTTAGGGCTGTAATCTGTCACCACCTAATCTCTTATAGTCATTTTTAAACTTTACACTATTGATATAGATTTCTTTGGGAATTCTATACACTTTCTGATTCCTAGAGGAATCAGATTAGGGGTATAAAAATCACAAGAATCTCAATTATTACCTGAAGAGGAGGACAAAAAAAATAGTTCTCTCTAGTAGATGAAAACAGAACAGAAGCTCTTCTCATTATCCCAAACTCAAACATATTCTAAAACTCAAAATTGGTCACATAATGGCCATACTATTTTTATTGAAAACAAATGGTAAATTAAGGCACTAACATTAGGAAATTAAGACTAAGAAAATGGTAAAGGAATAATATATATGCATACTTATACTTTATACTGAAGATAATGAAGGAAGATCACTGTTACTGATACATCCTAGAGACATATGCATTTTGGCATCAAAAATTATATGTTTTTCTTAGTTTTGCTAGATAAGTTGAGCGATAACTTGAATTCCTGCAACAAACTAACAACCAGACCAGAGCTAGCTGAGCTTATAACACAGGCTTGTGGTCTGGCAGGCATAGCAAGTGACCCCCAGTCAGCAAGAGTATGGCTCTGGCTTTGAATCTTGGCTCCACTACTAATTGGATCTGTGTAAGTTATTCAGCTAGTTATTAAGTTACCTCATTTAGTTTCTGTAAAATTAGAATAACAAATTTATATTTATGAAGATTATATAAAATGGCCCATTTAAATTACTTAGTCCATAAAGCCTGGCAAATACTAAATTCTGAAGAAATATTAATTGCTATTATTATTATTTCAGCTGAAAATGCATTTTGTTGGCAATAATTAGCTGCCTTGCTTATATCTGCCAGTAGCAAAGCAATACATCGATTGTTTAAGAATTATGTATACTCTTTCAGTGTAGTACTGCAGGGGTGTGTGTGTGTGTGTAGAAGACCAGTAATAACCTCATGTTACATGGAGCTGCCCAAAAAATCTTTTCTATGGCAACTGAAAAAATAAAAATAAATGAATAAAAGGAAAAAATTGTGTTACATAATTGTTATTGATACACAGGAGGAGTGTGGAGATTATAAAGTTTTTTCTGAGAGTTTGGTGTTCTTTTGGTCAAAGGTGTTGGGTAAAGATACAGAGATCCCAATGAGTAACTGGCTGTTGCTGCCTGCTTTGAAGTGAGTAAGTTGGTCAAAAGTAGAAGTGGGAGGGAAGTTGAGGTTTAATGAAGGAGGGTCATTATTAATGTTTCCATGACCTTAGCAGTTTAAAAGTTGGGAGTTGAAATAAGGTTGTTGGTTGTGGGGAAATCAGCCCACAAACATTCAGACGTGGTTGAAGTTTAGTCTTTTGGTCTTTATTTTAATTTGAAAAATAGGCAAGACTTCTGAATCACATAGCAAAAGGATCTCTTCATAACTTTTAACAGTCTGAATGCTAATTACTGTGTGCTCACACTGGCACAAGACTTAGAAAACTCCACTGTTCTCATATTCCATTTATCTGCAGATTAATTTTCTTGGAAGGGGAAAAATATTATGACTTTGGATTTAAAAGATACTTCTTTCAGAAAGATGTATTTTCATTCATCCCTAAACCTAGGTGTAGCCTAAAACATTAATATCCAACGAAAAGTTTTGTCTCTTCTGGACATTTGTAAAATAATCTCTTTATACGTTCTCTTTGTATTCATATACCAAAATCAACATAGAAAGCTTCATTTATTCGATTGGAATGTAAAATTGACCTTTCCACTGGAGTTTTGGCTCTCTTGATTCTAGAACAAAGATAGATAATGCTATTAGTGTCTTTTCCTTGCCCCTAACAAGCCCTCTACGTAGCTAAAGGATAACATAAAGCCAATTCTATGTTATCAATAATAGTTTAGAGGTATGGAGAAGTGAAATTATAAATTCTCCTAATACCCAACATTCAAAAGCCTCTCTGTTCAGCTCTTTAAATATTAACAAAGGATAGTGGAGAGAGAGATAAGATATTATCTTAAATGAGTACACACAGGTTAGAGCCCTTGGCATCACAATTCTAATCCAGCCTCTTCCAATTACATAGTGAGTGAGCACTGGGAAATGTTTGTAACTGCTTGAGTTTTCTTTTTATCATTTGTCAAATGGTGAAACAATACTTGCTTCACATAGTCATTGAATTAGATGAGGTATGATATATGTGACAATTGGTAATCTGTTAAGCACTCTCCTTGTGGTGATCTCACCTCTGTGTGTCACCTATTAGACAGGAGGGGGAAGTACATCCAAGTAGTAGTCTGAGAAAATATTTGATATCACTCACTCTAAATTATCAAGAGCAGGCAGTAAACCAACAATCTTCATTTTCTCACCTCCATTAACTATAATTGCCCCAAGGCCCAAAAATTGCCATTGGTAAAGAAAAAAAAAAAAACCAATAAAAGCACAATCCATATCCATATCTCTCTTGCTCAAACTTCTCCATTCATAGTGGTCAGTTGGAGAATATTAACTTAACTTTGGCCTAGAAAGCTAAACAAGTCATTTTTTTTTTTAAAGTCCTTTCTGGGAATTCTACATTACCAGTTTCAGTCTTTGTAAATTGTGGGAGCTTGGAATTTCTTTCTTCCCAATACCGGCCACTCTCACCACGCCACTCTGGGAAATACAATATGGAAATCTGGAAGGAGAAATGGAACAGTAACAGTTTCCATTACCCTGAGGAGCTCAGGGCTTTGGAGTGAGCTCTGCTCCAAGTTTCTGTTCTATCTATCTCTACTTGGAACTTAGATAAGGAAAATATCTGTCTTTCATTATCCTTGCCTTGCTCTCATCTATCAGGAGTAATTCCTTGTTAATAAAGGTATCTACCTTTTTCCCTGCATTCTCTTCACTGAAGAGTGAGTTGTTGAGCACCTTATTGGTCTCTCAGCTGGTCTGTGCTCAGACCAGTGTTATTCTGTCACCTTTTCTTAGTCAGTGTGTATGTGCACACACACATTCACATGCATTACATATGGACACACACAGCTTGTCTTGGCTGCTCACTCCAGTACAACAGCCAGTGCCTCATCTTTCCCAGGCCTTGTCCCTGGAGTTGCTGTGAGTGCAAATTCTATGACTAGTCTGCCCCACCCAGTGGAGGAGAGTGGTCAAGACCAGATTCCTCATAAAAGCAACTGAAGAAACTGAGGTAAAGAAGACTTGCTGTCATATCTTTTGGAAAGGAAACTGTATATAACTAAAAGATCAGTAAACTGAGATGAAGACTAGGTATAGCTTTTAGATCCACTTCTTTTGGAAACTTTAAAGGTGGAATCATCAGATGAGCATGTTTTTAGGTATTCTCTGAAGACAGGAGAATTTTAATTACCCTTCTAACGTCTGTCTCTCAAACATAGTAAGTGTGCAGCTGTGTCTCTTTAACATACACTACTGTTGATATTTTATGGATTCTTTTCAGAAGAAATGTAGAAAATTATTTAGGTTGGTTTATGAAAGCCAACAAGACTATAAATGGAAGACAGAAGTAGTCCCTTAGAAAAACTTATATGAAAGCTTATTTCTTAGAAAGATGAACAATGAGCTAGACTGTCATGGTTCTTTTTTTAAAAAAAATATATTTGTAGATTTGTAATTGGCTCCTGATGAACCACTCATGGAGTCATTTAAGGCATGAACTTTGCATTGTATGGAACCAACTGAATAAAAGCTATTTATACCTTTGTATACCTTTCCAACATATACACCATCTCTACAGTCAATCTTTTTACATTAGTTTATATATAACAACATGTTTGTCTGATCCAGACTGCTAGATAGGCATTTGTATTTCCTATGGTAGTGTTCTAGGTTGTCCTTTGATACGCCAAATCAACATAAACCAGAGTTACTATATTTTACACTTGTCAAGGGATAGCACTAATACTGTACTTTATCATAACCAGGACTCACAGTTGGTGTTGTTTGAACTTTCCATCAGTGAATGTAAGTTTATCCTTGAAATGAATCCTTTGTA
Source organism: Castor canadensis (assembly GCF_047511655.1). Taxonomy (NCBI): domain Eukaryota; kingdom Metazoa; phylum Chordata; class Mammalia; order Rodentia; family Castoridae; genus Castor; species Castor canadensis. Next base: position 34,075,466 of record NC_133393.1, on the reverse strand, counting down.
CTGAGAAGCAAGGAAGTGTTTCTTATGTCTTATCCTTATCCCTTACATTGTCTCCCACCTGAACTAGTTCCTTTCTCCAGAAGACTGCATCATGCATATTTGTTTTGTTGACTGAAGAGGAAAAGGAGTCCCATCCAGTTTTTCTAAGATTAAAATATCAAATATTGGTATGATATTTCACTACTTTTTATACACTTAGTGGATTGTATAAAAGCTTGATCTTGGATTTTCAGTATAAAGAAAAGGGAGTTTATTTGGGGAGGCAGTAGTGTCTGGATGTAGGAGATAAATATATCCTCAAGTTTTTGGAAGGTTGGAAAGAGTGACTTTGTTGACAAATGTTATACTGAGCAATATATTTGAGTCTGGTAATCAAAGAGATCAGCATCTGACCAGAAAGCCTGGTAAGAGGAAAAAAGATTTATCTGTGAGTAACAGATAGTATTTCTGTTCCCCTTTGGCATGCTGTTGTCCTCAAGGGCAGTTTAATGGCTCCTACAACTAGTGATTGCAAAGGAAAGACTCAAGAGCCCTACTGGCTGTGTCCAGTCTGCCTTCTGTTAATATGGTGGTCTCTTACCGTTCCTCTGTGGATACCCATGCTCAGAGGACGCAGCAGATGTTGTGGGATGGGGAGGCAGGGAGATGCTGGCTTTAAAAAACTCTAGGTTCAAATCCCAGTGCTTCATTTATTATCTGTATTATTTCATGAAATCCTACTATCTCTGTTACCCTTAATCTCATAAAGGGTAAAAAATGTAGCACATAACTGACTTTGTTATCCCTAGTGACCTTGTGAATAAGCATCTCTTAGGATCATGAGTTCAATATTATACTTGAACAACTTATAGTGACTAATTTGAGTCTGCATTGTAGAAGCAAACTTAGGCTATTTGGAATTTAATTAAGTAGTGTTCCTGCTCCTTGTCACCTATTTAGGTACTAAATTCTTTTTCTATTGTCTAGTATCGAAACACTTTGGCCACAATCAAAGATAATTCTAATAGTGGATTTGGGGTACAAAAAATTATTTTAAAGTTAGTAGATAAAAGGGGCTGTATATAAAGCCTTTTGAAGTTTGTTTCCTTTCTTTAATTTTATATGTCACTTAGTTATGAGGTGGGAGAGAACATAAAATCTGATTTTTACTGAATTACTTATAGAAGCTCTGTATTATGTTTTGGTATTATCCAATCCTGAAAAAACATCTAGGAGGATATAAAATTCAGTGTTCTTAGGTACAGCACACCATCTGTTTCCAAAGTGAAAAATGAGTATCATGTTATGCCTTTATTTCTGTTTGTATACTAAATCCAGACTTAGGTGAAGAAGGACATTATTCTCTTTGCAGCTAACTTGATCCTAACACCAAGTATTTCACAGTCTGTCTTCTGTCTGTAGTTTTGTGGTGAGCATACACTCTTTCTTGACCTCCTCACATACTTACTGTGACTGATATTCTTGGTTTAATGAAATAGGGAGTTTGTCTGTCAAGAATGTTTGATTTTTTTTTTTTCAGAAACAAAAAGTTGTTTTGCTTTCTTTAGTATCTTTTTCTTTCAGATGAGAGAAAAAAGTAGCCAGAAACTCATGGAAAACTGAAGTGAATCATAGGAGATTATAGAAATCATAGCAAATGACAGGAATAGAGAGGAATATTAATTTAAAGATAACATGGGTTATCTGTATATTAGCTACTCACATACGTAATGTTTCATTTAATTTTTACCAAAAGCATTAGCTCTAATAATTGTGACAACTCTTTTCATTGGAGAGATAAAGTAGCAGTCTGAGTGGCAAGTAACCTGGCCCAAAGGTAATAAGTATCATTGTATGATACTTTATTACTCTGTTGTATGTAGTTCAAAAAATTTGCACATGTGTGTTTGTGTGCAATTATATGGGTTATAGTAAAACTAATGTAAGTTTAGTAAGTGTGATTATGATTGGTCATACCTCCAAAGATTTCATGTCTTACAGGAACATGTGTGTGTGTATGTGTGTATTTGACATTATGATGGTGCAGAAATGTTATGTATTTTTTAGAAACCATACTTCAAGCTTTTATTGTGTCATGGGCTAGCAATATGCAGCACAATTCTCTCTGGCAGTGCTTGGCAGCAACAGTGAACTATAGCTCCCAGTCGCCATGCTATCACAAGGTTACAGAACTGGTACTCCACAGTGTTCTGTGTGGCTAAGCTGTTATGTTCCATAGGCTACATATGTCAGATGCATTTTTACGATATTTTTGCTTAACAGTGTCCTTGTCTGCAGTCTGGAGCCCTCATTGTAAGTCAAGGAGCACCAATATTCTAGGATCAGGTTTTTGTACTGACTTCTGTGCCCACCATGGCAGTGATTTTATGGCAGAAACATGCTCAGATAGAGCATTTTCTCATCTTCAGGCACATCCTACTAAAGTAATTTTAAAAACAAGCACATATGGAGATGACCCTACAACAGTAACTCTAAATATTATTAAATGCAAAATGTAGACTATGCATACTTCTGTTTGCTCTGCCAGCGTGAACTTTCTTACTCTGCAGTACTTCAGTGGGGTGGCACCACTACTTTCCATTTATAATGAGGAGGGTGAGGCACAACAGGACTCTTGTTACTTGCCAAAGTTACAAAGCTCATGGGAGTTGAAATTCTGATACTCTGGGTCCACACCACTTTGCAATGCTGTTTCTGAGCCTGATGAGTTAATGACTTGTGGCTCCTGAGAACTCTGACCTTGGCCTCAGTTGACTTAGGAAATATTTTCATGCATGTGTGTTTATTCCACGCTTATATTTCCTCATTAATTATAAGTAGTGTATATTTTTTAGGACAGTAGTTGTAAAATAGAACTCCAGGCATAGTTAGAGAGTAAAAGAGAATTTTACTTATTGGAAATGGTTAGAAAAAGCTTTCTGGGCAGCTGCCCAGGAGTTTAAAGTTTGAGCTGAGTCTAGTGGCACTGAATGTGTGGAGAAATTGAGAGATTTTTGTGTCTGCATACCTAGGTGTCCTTGTGTCATCTTGGTATTCAAGACAAAAAAGCAAATCTAAGGGAAGATGAAAATGCGGATCAAAAGTTTTTAAGGGCTGGAGTTTTGTGCTTGTAATTCATTGTGCCCATGATCTTTGTTATAATTTACACGAGGTTGTTTATCTTTTTCTGTTTAGAAATATATTTTCTTTTATTTTAAAAATTTTCTGTTTTTAGACTTCTGTTAAGCATAATGATTAGAGGTAGAAAATGCACAAATAAGATTCTTTTCATTCTGTCCTTTTAGTCTTGGGGATAATTTCAATAGTCTTTGTTCACCTGCAATTATTCAATAGAGGCTTATTGAACACCTGCTGTATGCCAGATCATCCACTAGATATTAGGAATAAAAGATGAAGAAGAGGCTGACTCTGTCCTCAAGGCATTTGAATTCTGCTGGGAGAATGTGTCCTAGCCCCAGTTAGTCACAGTGCAGTTTAAGAAGTGCTGTATTAGCAGAATGAAAAGTTTTCTGTAAGTACACAAAGGGAGGAAGTTATTATGATGGCTATGATCAATATTTGAGTGAAGTCCTTTAAAGGATGAGTAGTAAAGTTGGGTAGATGAAGGTGGGTAGAGAGGGTCCAACAGACAGCAAGCCCAGAGTACCAAAGGACAGCAATAATTGTCATCATCTCACAGCTAGGAAAACTGAGCACTATAACCAGCTTACTTTGACTGTGAAGGAAATATCAGTAACACTCAGGTCCTTCCAGCTCATCCCTAGCTGTGTCCATTTATTCTTGGGTAAAATTGAGAGATGTTGAATGCTGTTCTGCCCTCCTCTTTTTCCCTTGTCTGTCTTCCTCCTCTTCCCCCTTTTCCCTGCTCTTCTTCTGCTTTCATCTCCTCCTTCATTGCTCTTTCTCTTTCCTCCTCTTTCTCCTTCTTCAGCCTGTTGTGGTTAGTTTGATGGATTTGGATTTGAGGTCGGCATTTTCCATATCAGGCCTTAATCCTACTGAGGGACCAGGGGGAAAATTTAGCTTCCCAGTGGAATGTAGGGTTCTCTGCCATTTGCTTTTGCATCCTTTTACTATTCTATTAGAATATGATTCTTTGATCACAGCCCAAGAGCCCATGTCAGTGCTTCTTTCAGCCTTATTGTGAGACAGCAAAATGCTCAGGTTTCAATAACTTACAATTCTGGGGAGCTTACAAAGCTGTCTGACATGATGTTAAATAGTTTGCACCTATCAGGAACTTTGCAGATGGCTAAGACAAATATGAAGGGTGTTTTATATGTTTGATTTACTGATTTAATGACAATATGTAAAATGTAGTATTCTTGTCCCTGAGCTGAAGGGAGTGATTTCCTATTATAAGTTACAAATACCACGAATTACATGAAGATTGGAATTGACAAGTAGCAACTGACAGTTTACTCACATTCTCCATGAGAAGGCATAAAAATGTAATATCTACCATATTTGTTAGAAAAATAGTATTTTTAACTGAATATAATTCCCCTGACACTGGTTACTATAGTTAAGCAACTTAATTCTGATCCCTAACTTTGCTTAGTAAGCTGGATAAATGTACCAACATGGTTTGCAAATGAAAGTGTGGTGCCAGAACAGTATATGAGCACGAAGCCATAAATAAACACACACTCAGAGGTACACCTGAACACACTGTTCACAGTGTTCTGATTCTGGAAGATAGTTTGGAGATGTTATGATTAACCTCATGTGTATTTTGGGAAAATTCACTTGAGGAGAAAATACATTATTCTTAGTGTGTAGTAAGAGTTCCTATGTTGTTATATAATTTGTTCTGTGATTTAAACTTTCATAATTTATTCAATAAATCCAATATGCAAGGTAATGTTGCATAATGAATGAATTTAGTTTCATGAGTAGGAAACTAAATTGTCATTCTACAAAATGAACAGCTGAGTGGTGGATATAGTTTTGCCTTTTTCCCCCCTCTTCCTCCTGTCATCTTTTAGTCTCATGCTTATGTCCTTCTTGCCATAACTGTTTTGATTCAAGGATACCACTTTCTGGGAAGGAATCTTGAGGGGTTTTAATATAATTACATCCAGGATGAGAGTTCTGCTCAATCTAACATCCTTGGCTAATTTAGTAATTTCTACAATTCTCCCCAGACCTGAAAATGCCTTCAATGCCCTTTGTCTGAACACTACTGTTCTCTGCATGTTTTCCTTTCAGGATTGGACTGGACAGGAGTTTGGTTTTTTAATACATTCCAGTGGGTATAAGTATACTGGCTAGTGGAAGTTCTCTTAATTGACCTAGTTATAATAAAAGTGATCCAGTACTCTGGCCCATACTTTTTCTCCCTTGTAAACCAGAAATTAATAACCGAGTGTTATCTCCATTACGCGGGTAAGAAACTCCACCAACAGTGATTTACAAAACAGGTTTGGGTTACGTCTGGAGAGTGGGTAGCATGTAACAATACTAGGTTCTTGTTTTTTTTTATATTTTGCATGAACACTTTCATAAACTAAGTTACCAAATTCACAGTTTATGTTCTATTCACATAAGAGGGAACATTTACCTGAAAACCAGTGTGTTCAAAGTCCTTTTGGATATTTCTTCTACTTTGAGGACAAATCCCTGACTGCTCCCAGTTTACTTTTCATTCTTAATACCTGTGTATGGTGAGCATTCAATCCATAGTCTGTGAATCGAGCCCTTTGTCATTGTGTGTCTATTATGTAGAGTGGAAGTCTGCCCTGGAACAGTAGCTGGTGGATGGTCCACAGTGGGGTGCCTGGACTAGTTTTCAAAAGCTGCTTCCCCATCTTGACAAGGCAGGACATGTCCTGCTCAGGATGGAGAGTCGCAGATCTATCCCTGGTCCGGGCTGTACCTCCTTTTTTCTTTATTCCTCTGAGGAGCTGTTGAGCCCAGGTGTGACTGCCAGGGAGTATCCAGAAAAGCCAAAGAGCTTGAGCATGCAGCCCTTCCTGTAGCCTGCCACACACACTTAAAACCCAGAGGAAATGAGAGAGGATCCAGGGGGAGAAGGGAGCCAACCAGGTGAGCAACCACATCAGTCTGAAGGCTAAAGCAACAGGAAGGGATCCTTTGCAGTTCTGTTTATTTGGCAAGATCAGGACCTGACCCGAGCTTACACTAAATTACCTCACTGCAAATTATTTATTTATTTATTTTACCAACCACAGTACATGTTAGTTAGGACGACTCCACCAGGCTCTTTGGCTGAGGACAGGTGAATACATCAAAGACAAACTAATTAATCTCCAGGTGGTCTCTCTTCTTTCAGAAAAGGGTTAAGTCCCAACTTTCTCTTCTCCACCCCTCAGGTGAGTTTCTTTTATTTCTAGCCAATGTAAAATTTACATAGAGATTTTTTTACCTAGTCAATTTACTTTAACATAATGTTGGGTTTGGTACGTGTGGGTATTCTTGTGTGTGTATGTCTCCATGAGAGATGGTCAAAGATTTTTTTTTTTCTTCTTTATAAATATAAACTCCGTGTTGCAGTCTTTGGGTCCACGTATTTCAAGTATCCTTTGAGGTGAGTTGAGTCAGACTCTGGTATTTTCCTTTTTTTCTTGGAGATTTTAGTAATCAAATCACTGGTTGGAGCCCTATGCAAAGTTTCATGATGTAATAGGACACCAAACTTCCCAATGGAAGAATCACAATTGGTTTTTACTAGTTTTAAACTTCTGTTCCTTGCCTTCCTTTCTATTTATGTTAGATTTTATTATTATGTGAAGAGAAGATATTTAAATAATAGCAAGATGTCATTTTGAATCCCCTTCTGCTCTGTGACTCTTAAAATCTATATGGGACAGCAACAAAAGGGAGTTTCATTCCTGAAACAGTTCTCTGCAGGGTTCTCAGCCTCTGCACTGACTTGTGGGGCTGTATAGTTCTTTATTTGTGAGGGGTTGCCCTCTGCTCTGAGACTGTTTAGCTGTACCCAGGACCTTTTTTACATCAGGTACCCAGCCCCAGCTGTGGCAACCAAAAATATGCTATGGAGAACAAAACTGATCCCAGTTAAGAATGGCTCCTCAAGGATTCATTCAACAAAGGAAAAGAAAGCAAAGGATAGTGAAGATGAAGAAAAGGAGAGCCACTGTTTTTCTTTTGTTTTTGTTTTCTATAGTTTGTTACTTGCAGAGTTTCAAAGGAAGTAAATCCTAAGGAGATGGACTCTGCCAGTAGAATTTCCCCTTAGCTACCAATTCTCTAATTCATTATTGACTGGAATTTGGTTTAGATTAATACAGTTACAAGTCACTTAGAGCAAACATTGATTTTGATGTTATTGTTATCAATTGAAGGATTCCCAAGTTTTTATATAATATGAAGAACTTTCTATGAAGCAGACACTGACCACAGAGTGTTTTCATGGTGCTAGTTTATTGGGAGGGGAGGGGAAAAATGAGTGATTGGAAAACAAGATTCAAATGAGTCTTATGTTAGATTTTAATAACTGAATGCATGGATTAGGTCAAGAAACATACCCACTCAAACAGTGGAGGTCAGGTACATGATTTAAATACAGGTTTCATTTAATTTACTGTCTCTTACTACACTAAAAATTGTCTAGAATTCTGCATGTTTCCTGCATAGGATTGTAATTCATTCTCTCTGTTCTCTCCCCCTCTCCAAATTTACTTTAACCTCTGGATTAGAATGTTTGCACTGCCAGACAAGTAGAATCATGTCACTACTGTGACATAGTATTAAATGTCCTGTTGTCTTCATTTCAAATTTTCTTCTTGATTTCTATTCTCTCTTCACATGAACATACATGCTTACCAGGCATGTTTTGGCTTCTGCTTTTTTCTTTCTGATTTTTCATCTCTCCTGTCCTTGTTTTCTTCCTTTTTCTGAGGCTATAGAAATTGTCAGGTGGCCTGGTTGGCATTATCTCACCTTTTTTGAACTATGTTACCCAGGGGTTTCCATTTATTATGCCTTGGGCACTCTCTTTCTTTAATACTTTATCTCTCAGAGGGATGGTTAATGATCTTTGCAGCAAATGAAGGTGAACTGGAGCCATGTTACTGTTAGAATACAGCCAACTCAATAGAACAGATTGGGCTGAGCTTTGAACAGCTGTGGCTGGCAGAGTGAGTCTTGACTCCTCTCGGAAGAGTTCCAGAACTGCCAAATCATCAGACTTGAAGGGGAAAGAGGGACAAGAAAGGTTAGAGGAGAGTGGTTCCTGCAGGTGCTTTTTTGCTTTTGTGATCTTACTTTCTGAAATTTTTGCTTGTTTGCAGATCTGGCAAAGTGTAGTCTAATTGAACTCAAGAGCTGCTGTCTGTGCTATAGCATAGACTACCTGGGGGCATACTGCTATTTTCTTGTTCATTTCCAGGTACCGAACATGTGATCAGATGGATATTTTTGTGAAAATATGTGATTCTCTTCAGTTCATTAAGAAAAATTTTAAATTTTAATGAGAGTTTTGATTTGCAAAGTATATGTTACCCTGAAATGAATTTAATAATGATCTATTATTGGATGATAGTGTGGCTTCCTGGTGGATATAATAAATGGGAAGCAGGTGGACAGGGAAGATACTACAATCTGGTGGCCCAGAGAGCCTGATCCATCCTTCAACTATGTTATGTTTGCCTGTTCAGGGGAGCCGGGTGTGGGGGCAGGAGGAGGACATGTGTGTGCATCATATATGTGAGTTTAAATAACTTACTGCTGATATGTTTTAAACTTTTTATAAAAACCTGGTTAAGTTTTCCAAAGAAGCTAGAAGATATTGTTTCATGATAACTATAGTCTACCATGATCAATGTCAGCTGCCTGACAGGGCCTTTCCATTTCACTAGAGTTTAAATTCCATATCATCATAGTTATTGGCCTCTGCAGGAGGAGACCAGGAAGCCGTTAATGGCTTGGGATTGGGAAGGGCCAGGTTTGAATCTTGGCTTCATTACCAGTTTTATCCACTTGGACAAGTTACTTAACTTCCTGAGTCTTGGTTTCTTTATGTGTAAGATGGAAATATATTTCTTCACCATTATGGTTGCTGGAAAGAGTATTAAATGAGATAGCATATTTGATGTTTCTAAAACAGAGTAGTACATACACAGGGATTTTTATGCACATTAGCCATTATGGGTTTTAGTTATGTGTCATAGATGGACTGATGCTAGTCTTTTAGAGTCACATTAACTATGTTGTTAAATTTGATAAACACTTCTATTGCTCAATATGATGGGGGAGGCTTCATGGACTCCCTCATATTTCTGTTTTTGTGTTACAATATAAAATATATGGTATGTTTCAAGAGAAATGGATGTCTTAAGGATGACACTAGATGAGGAGAGAAGAATCTTATAATTCAGTTCACATTAAGTAAACTTCTGCTTTCCTTTTGACATAGTCAGGACTTTATATTTTATTTTACTTGGATTTTGGGATGGGTGGGTGGGGGTGCTGGGTGCTGGGGATTGAACTCAGGGCTTTGCACATTCTATGCAAGCACACTGTTACCTTTGCCCAGGCTGGGCTCAAACTTGTACTTTTCATACTTAGCCTTCTGAGTGGCTTGGATTATAGACATGTAACACCACTCTCGTTTTCTTTCACTTGCAATGATACATTGAAGATGTACCTGTTCTCAGCGTACATAGACTTTTCTAAATGTCAAAGGATTTTTTTTCTATATTATTGTATTCAGTTGGTAACTTTCCTGTCTCTAATGCCTGACCTTTGACCTCTGTCAGAAGATTCTAGTAGTCATTTGGATGTCACATGAGGTGGGAGGGGGAACTTCCTGGTTATTATATACATTGCTAAGAAATACAGGTTTTGGACCATGGCTCAAGTGGAAAAACACTTGTATCATGTCCCTGATTTCAATCCCCTGTGCCATCAAAAAAAAAAAAAAAAAAAAGAAAAGAAAAGAAAGACATGAAGATACAGGTTTTTTTTCTGTCTGTTTTTTGACTTCCTACAAAGATAGGTAGGTATGGATAGTTCACTTAAATGCACTCTTATTGCAAAAAGATAAGAAATGTCAGTATAGTATTTTCCTTATCCTTTTGAAGGCTATTAGGAGACTTGTGTGTGGTCCAGTGTAATGCTTTTTGGAAGGTAGCTAGAAAATGTCAATCCAGCCCTGAGACCAATGGGAGAAAATAGATGTAAAAATATAGTGATTTGTGATTAATTCAGTAATAGGGTTCATAAATTAAACCAGATTTTGTGGGCAATCAATTATGTTTTCAAGTATTGCCTTAAACCTAACTTGAAAGAATGAACATCAATGTAGAGGGGAAAGGTATGAAAGATATGAGAGGAAAATCCATTGTTTTCAGACCCTTACTTTTTGCAAAATTTTATGAACCACAGTTCTACTGGTGGACTTTAAAACTGGGTGCACACTCAGCAGCTATGGTTCCAGGTGATTTCTCAGGGCACCTTCCCATGCTTGCTTCAATCTGGCATGGCTCACCTGAGTTAAGGAGGTATAAAACAAAAGGGGAGGTGAAAAAGGGAGGATAAAAAAATGAAGATTCTCTGGTTTTGATAAACTTTTTGTCCAAATTACAGTATGTTTAAATCTAAGGAAAAACTCAGGTTAATCCATTGAACTTCTATTTTAATTATACCAAAGTGACAATTTCATATTGAATTGAATATAGTTATCACACTTTTGGTAGAACTTCTCTAGAACTCTTGTCAGGTACATGGAGTAGTTTAAAAAGCTATACATTTTTGAACCTCCAAATGGTGATCATTTTTGCCCATACTTTGCTAGAATATGCAGATATTTTCTACTGTGCTTTATCATTATTTTCTGGGTTTTTTTTTTCTCTCTAAAATTGTGGCTATTGCCCCAATTCTCAGAAAAGCAGAGTGAAGTGAAAGGAGAGCCCAGGGTGGGGTAACACAAGCCAGTGGGGATTTTTCAGATCATTCATCTGGGAACCTGCTTGGCAGACAAGGTTTCTTTGTGGGGTTCCAAAGACCCAAAATAGGGGTTGTAACCTTTTGCTGATTCAAATATTTGTTTTGAAAATAAGAAATGTATATCAAAAGATGAAAAGTTATACACATGGAAATGATTTATTGCAACCTGTTCTTAGTTAACGTAGCTTAAACTTTGTTGAAAGTTGTAAAATGTGCTCAAATAGGCACTTTCTCCCTTTTTTTTCTGGGTCAGAATGATTTCATAAATATTGTTAAAGTTTGGGGAAGGCAAAAATTTGCCTAGTCAAGAAAAAAAAATTAAAGCCTTTAAGAAAGCCTGGAAGTAGTGAGATCAGTGGTCCACTGGTGTGTTAGTGGTCATGGGGTGTGTGCATATATGTGTGTGTGTGTGTGTGTGTGTGTGTGGTGTTTGTCTCATCAGGGCTGTTTCAGAGTGAAAGAGACAGATGCTTCCTTCGCCTGCTTATTTCCTGGTTTTCAAAGCCTCTTTTTTGTTTTGTTTTATTTTAAGGTCCAGTGCTTTTCAGTCCTTCAGTAAGGGTGTGGAGAGCCTGCAGGCATGTGTGTAGCCCTGTAAGGTGCTCTTCCCTGCATAAGAGTAAGTGGAAGTGCAAAGCACCACAAACTGCTTTGAGCAGAGCCCACTTCCCTTCACTCACAGAGAGCGTGAAGCAGTTACACCAACATCAATCAAGGGAAACCCACAGGCTGAGCTCACACCGTTGAAGCAGGTGCGTGAGCGAGCTTTCTCTGATGGGCACACATGACCAAGGCGTGCCTGGGCATTGTGCCCACAGATGGCAGTTACGATGGCTGTGTGGGCTGCTCCTGCTCCTTGCAGAGCCACATGGAGCCTGTTGTTCTTGTAGAAGTAGCCTGTCTGCCATTTCCACACTCACTTATTAAGTAGTATGGAGCACTATTTGAAAGAAAAGTATTTTTTTCCTGTGGTTCTTTGCAGTGAGGACATCTTTTGGATTACTCCTTTAGTACACAAGAAACACATTTACTGATTTACTGAGACTAAGGGGAAAATTGCAAAATTTAAAATCTGTGTGCGCTTACTTGTGAGGCTGAGGTGGAAGATCACAAGTTTTGAGACCAGACTGGGCAACTTAGTGAGATCCTGTCTGAAAATAAAGTTCAAAACAAAGGAAAAAGAGGACTGGGGATGTTAGCTAAGTGGTGAAGTACTTGCCTAGCATGCTTAAGACCTTAGGTGTAATCACCAGGACTGACAAAAATTATTTTTAAATCTGTGCATTCATAAATATATATCAGCATATATCAATATCTAATACGTGGGTGTGTATATATATGAATGTGTGCATATGTTTAATATGTATAAATGATGTGTGCATACAATGTGTAAGCACATTATATACGTATATACATGCATACACACATGATCACACACCAGTTAAAAGCAAAACTCAAGTGGACCATGAGGTAAAGAGAGAATATGTTTATCTAAGACGTTCAAGTGTTACATGATAAGGTGAACATGCTAGTTAAAGAAGTAACAGTTCCTAAGTGGAATCAGCCTGACATATATGAGCTTTAGGAAATTTCCACAAGAGTTTTGAGTTATCTTAATAAAACATAAAGATGGAAACAGTTAAGTAGGACTTCAGTATATATGTGCTTTTTACAAAGTTGTTAGTCCCCTAAAGCTCCCAGCATATGCTCTTGGTTATGAGTACCTACGTTGAGCTGATGCTTCAAAATATTGTGCACATTATTTGTACTTAAATATGTAAGCAGTCACTCTTTTCTTTAAGCAATGCAAAGTAAAATAAGACATAATTTTAACTATCAAACTGGCTAAGTTGGGGGAAAATTATAAAACCCAGTGTAACTATGAATATAGGAGAAAAGCACACTATTTTGGGGTAACTTTATGAATTATTTTACAATATATAACATGAAAAACTATAAAATATGCCTACTTATAATTCCAGCAACTCAGCTTCAAGGCAAATACTTCCAAAGACTATGCTCCAACATGTAAAAAAAATTATCTACAAGAATGCTTTATCCAAAGTTATTTATTTTTGATATATTTTGTTAGAAATTGCTAAACAATATCAGGGTAGCCAACTACATCTTAGTAGTAGCATACAATAAAATATCAGTGCAGCAATGAAATGGTGTAGTTTTCCATGATCCTGTTATTGTAAAACAAACAAACAAACCCATACTATGTATAGCATACCTTCAGAAATGTGCAAGTAGTAAGAATAGTTTGGGAGATTTTTATATAAACCTAAAAGTTGTTATTGCAAGAGAATTTGTCTTTCTTTTTCCTATGTGTTCTTAATAATTTTCTGAAGCTTACATGTATTATCTGCATACTAAGTATAGAAAAGGGAAATACTTGTGAAGACAGGAAAGGGAAAGAATGTTCTTTTCTTTTCTTTTTCATTTTTATTGAAATAACTGCTTAACAGGAGATGTGAAAGATGACTGATTGACTGAACAATAATTTGTGCGCCTCTATGTGCCAGGTCCTGTCATGTAGGTCTATGGTCTTCACTTGGTGAACTGCTGAATCAGTTGAGCATCAATGTAGCTTTTATTAGCAGAGAGTTAATAATACTAATATGAAAATAATATGGGCATGTAAAAAATTAACACTAACATTTTATTTCATACTTTTACATCTATGTCTGTCTTATTTGCTCTGTACTGTCTCACATAGTTAAACTTTTCCTATTATGTAGATAGTTGACAACTTCACTTGTCTGGAAAGCCAAAAGCAAATGTGGAAATCATTGGGAAGGCTTGACACCATTAATGAAAACTTTAAAGGATACTTAAAAGCTTATCTGCAAGTGCTTTGAAAAACCCAACCTTTCCTTATTTTGTGTACTTTTTGGCTTTGAAACCCAATCTCAGTTTAATGTTCAACAGGTGTTCTTCAGGGACTCAGGGCAGGGTTTGAAGGCTGAGGATTAGTGTGATGAAGCCAGCATCTACCCATCTGGAATGTTGAGAGTGGAGGATATAAATAGGCGGCTTAAACTAGTGTGTGACTTCAGGCTAGAAAGGATTCAGGCTAATGAGGAGATGGTCATCTAAAATGCTTCTCTGAGCGCCCAGAAATCCACCCTGAGGACACTCTCACATCTAGCCTCTTTGTCTCCCAAATCATCTTGGATGTGAACCCTCACAGTGACCTCTCAGTACTCCAATCCTCTCATTTTGAAATGAGATTAGAAATCTAAAAATTCCAGCCTGTATTATCCAGGGTTCCAAAATGAGATTTTTTTTTCATGAATTATAAAAATAGAAAAGATTCTTAAAAGGAAGCATTTGTTTTGGTTTAGTGCCAATTTGCCAAGTTCCTTTTCTTGTATGTATGTGTGTCTGGTGGGGAATGATTACAGCTTCTCGAACTTGGCTTGTTTTTCCTATTGGTGAAGGGGAGAGATTCAGCTTTGGGTTTGGTTCTATTTCCATCATCCCGTGAGTTGAGAGAGTTAGCTCCTCTGTTTCTCTACCACTGTTTTCCTGTGATTTTATGGGCGAATTGGTCATATTCACTTCCCGTTTTTTTCTGTCCCTTCTTCCTCCTGTTAAAACAGATACAGGGCCATTAAGTAATTGCTTTGGGACAGTTTGAAGTATAAAAGGGGAGGAAAAGAGTCTTTGCTCTCCCTGGGATGAGACCAGAGTTGTAAAATCACTAATTCAAGAAATTACTTGCCCTTCAAGTTAAAAAAAAAAAAAAAGTAGACTTGTGAGTAGAATAAGATTGAGAAAAACATGTCTTCAGGCAGGCTAATCTAATCACACACAGAAGGCAGCCTGTTTTCTTACTTGCTGGATCACTTCCACTTTATATTCTCACAGGGAACAATATATTAAGTACAGTATTTAGAAATATTTGTTGAATCCTACTGTCTGATTTTGGCAAGACCCAAGGAAAAAAAGAATATGTCTTGGACTGCTTGAGGCTTCCTGGGAGGATATCAGAGTTTTCCCAGAGAGGCTGGCTTCCCACTGTGGGAAACACTGGTTCAGTAGATAACGCTGCTAGAATTTATATTTCAGAGGGCATTTAGTTTGCTTCAGGAACAACTACAGCTGATCTTATATGTCTCAAGATCTGAAGAAACTCAAAGTGTAGTCACTTCCTTCTAAAGTGCCCACTAACTTGTAACCCACTCTCCTGCTATGTAGCAAGCTGAGCTCACCAGCACCAACATACCCAGTTTGTGTAGCAGAAGAGAAAATGTGAGTGGAATAAATGAGAGTGGTTAAAAGACAGGGTATGATGAAGTATAATGTGTACTGCCTTGTGCTTTCTTCTCCTGTGATATGTCAAAGCAGCAACCCTTCAGCAAAATCCTCAGCTAGTTTTGCTTAAAAATGATCATCACACAACATTGACTAAGTCTTTGAAATTTGAAATTTGTGATGGAAATAAAGATGGGATATTTAAGAAGTGTGTGCTGAAGTAAATGTGTTTCATTATGAGGAATGTCATATGATATTTCCTTCAGCTGAATGACCTGACATATATCTGGCATAAAGTAGTTTCTTATTAAAATACTTATGGAAGGGTTTATCTCAAAGCCCTATTCCATGGGTTGTTTAAATGTGAAATGGACATATCTGACTAAGTGCTTTTGCTTTTTTTTTTTTTTGTAGTGGAAGTGATAGTAAAGTTCACTTCAAAAGGAGTACACTTTCAATAGGCTGAAAGCGGGTCATCTCTAGAGAGAGAAAGAATTGAGAATGAATCTTGCTTTTGTGTTTAGCTTATAACTTTAAGAAGTTATTTAACCTATAGTTTTTCATCTCTAAAGTGGGGATAAGACTATTATTGTCAGCGTTTCTTTTAATCAAACTTTTTTATTTTAGAAAAATTTAGGATTTACAGAGACAATGCAAAGATAGGAAGTGTATCCATATACCTCCTTACTTAGTCTCCCCTATTGTTACCATTTTCCTCACTACGTCTGCTTGTCAAAATTAAGAGACCAACTTTCCTATTAACTAAACTCTACACAGTATTTTGATTTCACTAGTTTATCCCTAGTGTTCTTAACCACTTCCAGGATCTCATCCTGGGTACCACATTACCTTTATTATTCTTAGGCTTTCCTGATCTCTGAGGATTTCTCAGACTTTCCTTCACCTTGACAGTTTTGAGGCATATTGGTCTGTTACTTTGCAGAATGAGCTTCATCTGGGATTTGTCTGATATTTTCTCCATGATTAGACTGGGTTGTGGGTACAAGAGAGGAAGACCACAGGTGTAAAGCACCATTCTCAGCATGTCCAGTCAAGGGGGGATACAATCGCCATGACATCTCTCTGTCCATGCTGACCTTGGTCACCTAGATGAAGTCCAGTTGGCCAGATTTCTCCACTGTAAAACTATTCTTTTTCACACTTCCCACACTGGACGTCTTTGGAAGAAAGTCATTAGGCTCATCTCATGGGGTTGTTTTCAGGTTTAAATGAGATAGTAAGGCTCTTGGCCCAGAACCCAATGCTTAAAAAACACTCACAGGCTGGGGGCATGGCTCAAGTGGTAGAGCGCCTGCTTAGCAAGTGTAAAACTCCGAGTTGAAGCCCCAGTACCATCAAAAAAAGAAGAAGAAGAAAAGAAAACCCCTACTAATGTCAGTTGAAGACTGCTTCTTCATTGTTTGTCACTTGTCAATGTTAATTAGAAATAAAAATAAAAAGTAAGAGTCCTCACAAACCATCCAAACAAATAACTGTCCCCAAAGGCACTCTGAGATGAGAGGGCTGTGAGTTCATTCAAGCTTCATACCACAAGACTACATCTTCCATCCTCCATCCTATTTTATGTAATGGTCAGTCACTGAGGTCAGAACCCACTCAGGTGGGTTCTGGCTTATCTTGAGCAGAATAAGGGAACAGGGAGGTGATTTAAAACCTGAATTTGCTTTTTGGTTTTATATTTATATATATATATATATATTTTTTTTTTTTTCTTGGTCAGGTTTGATAGCTTTGAGGTAGAATTTGGAGTTCTGAGAATAAACTATTGTTAGCACTCTTCTCTAAAATCAGGGCCTTGTTCTGGGAGCTGAAATGTTTCAAGTCTGTGCAGTTGTTGCCAGAGTAGCTTGCTGAGCTTGGATAACAGAGCTCAGAGGCCTGTGTAACTATGTCTGTTGGAATAAATAAGAACAGCTGGCCTCTTGTACAAATACTGTTGGCATGAATTTTTTATTTAAGTCTCTCCATGTATCTAGTAAACAGTAAGCAATATTCTAACATTACTAAAAGCCTCCCAAGTCTCCTTCATATAAATTTCCTTCACTCCCTCCCCATTTAAAAGTTCAGGGTGTAGGGCAGGGTTAATGTGCCAAAGAAGGAATGCTAGAGAAAATAAGGTTCATCTTCTGTCTCTTTTCCCATTTGACCTTCACCTTCTCTCTAAGATAACACATTTTTTGGACTGTTTCTTGGGAAAGCAAGATTTACACAGACATTCTTTCGCTATTCTGTATGTACTCAGTGAAGAGAGACTTACTCATATTAAAATAGATACTCTGTGCCTAAGTGCTTAATGGGAAGAGGATTTGCATTAAGGCGTAGGTGAGTGATGAAATATTCTCTGGGTCCCTTTCCTTGCTGGCAAGGAAATTCTTTCCATTACCTTCAAGAATTTTTATCTTAAGCTTATTAGAGACTGAGCACCCTTCACTATCCTATAGAGAATCAGGGACACTCTGAAAGAACATAAATGATGTTCTTTCAATTCTTGTAGAAGACAGGGTCTCTCTGTATAGTCCAGACTAAACTGGAACTTGGAATTTTCTTGCCTCAGCCTCCCAAGTGTTGGAATTACAGGTGTGCACCACCACCCCTGGCTGTTACCTTTCCTTTTAGCAGCTAAAAGAAATTTTCTTCTTGATCTGCCATGTTAAACCTAGAGTCCTAGGGAGTAAGAACTATCATAGATATATTGCCTTTTTGATCTCTTAGTAAATTGTGAACTTCCTGCAAAGGAGTCTAGAAATATATGTAAGAATTGCTCTGTAGAAATCAAATTATAGTCATTATGTGCTCTTGGAACTTCTTTGTTCTTTCAAGCCTTTGTAAGCTCCTGTGGTCATTGAGGATGCTCACAAATGTACTGATGGTCTTCCTTGAGGACACACACAGTTGTACTTTCTTTCCCACTCTGACCTCAAGCATGACTATGCGTTTGGCTTCTACCCATTAAATATGAGCAGAGATTACATGCTATCATTCTCAGATGCAGCTGTAAGAGTCACCATGTAATTGTCATCATCTCCTTATGCCTGCATTGGTTGAAGTGCATATGGAGAAGTTGATGCAGAATCTAGTCTGTGAGGGACTGGCATGGAAGACCTCTTTTTTTTTTTTATTAGAATATTTTTGTTATACGGGGGATTCATAGTGACAATTCCAATTAGACTTATGTTGTACATTGGTTAAATGACCCCCATCATCTCTCTCCTTCAACCTTCTCCCTGTCCTACTTAAAAGTATTTGCAAGAGGTTTCGTTTTCTATTTCATATGAATATATGAAGTCCATCAACCATATAGCCTCACCTTAATCTCCTTCATTCACCCTCCCCATCTAAGTATTACTCCCCCATACACTGTATCTATTTTATATATAGTCCTGTCTATCATTATTAGTATTTATGTCAATTTTCAAAGGATTTCTCAATGTATCCCCACTGTGAGTGTACTTTACCTTGATCTGTTCAACTCCTTCCAATACTCTCTCTTACCCCTTTACCTCCTACCCCCCATTTTTCAGCAGCTTTCAGTACACATCCTCATATCTTCTACCTTCACAGATGTTATGTTTTACAATATTACTAATGCTCTAGCATTCTATTTTCTTGGAAAGACCTCTTGCCTAGGCTCAACAAGTCATGTAAGCAAGTAGTGAGCTTCAGTCACTAGGACTTGGGATGATAGTTGTGTGATGCTATCCAGCCTGGCCTTTACTAACATAGTGAGCATTCTTTTCTCTTTAGAGATGCAGGGATTAGGCCAAGAAATTTGATCCATAGAAGAGATGTTCTATATTGCAATGGTAGCAGGGGTGAAAAATCTGTACAAATGGTAATTACAACTGAACAAAAACTGGGTGTTGTTTTTTAGAAGTGTGATCTGCATTTCATGATAGTTGTTAAATTTCTTCAGGGAGGCTGCACTCTGCTGACACTGTATGTCTCATTGTCGACAAATATCTTTACATAATGGAGAATAGTTCTAAGAAGGAAAAACTAAAGACAGAGTGCACACACACACACACACACACACACACACTCTTACAACTGTACTTTCCCAAGAGGTATGTGAGGGATTTTAATACCAAACTACTGGTTGAGTGCCAGTAAGAATTTAATGGGTGGACATAATGTTTAATTTATATTTAGGGAATTTCCACTGCAGAGCTTGCAAAATTGAAAAAGAAAATAAGAAGAGGGTTGGAGAAAGGGAGGAAACAGGACACAGGGATGGAGTTCATAATATTCCTTTTAATTTAAAGCCACCTGAAGACTTCAGTTGAATAATAAAGTAACTTCCATATGGTTTCCGTTCTTTCAAAGTTAGGATCTCAGACACGCAGTCCACTTTTAGCCTTGGCTTCTGCCTGCCTCTTTGTCAGAGGAGAATGCTTCCTGTCTGCTTGCTGATAGGCAGTATAAGGACAGCCGACTGCTCTGCGGGAGAGTTCCCAAGCTTAGCTTTCTCCCAGCAACCTGATTCATCTGGCAAGGAGCACCTCTCTCTCCCTCCCTCCTTCCCCAGAGCACTCTTGGTTCTTGGAGAGACCAGGCCAGCAAAGAAAGAGACCACTCTGAACGTGACCTCATGCCTTTATTAGTGTAGAGTATCATTCTAGGCACTTTGCTCAACCCATTTTGTACCTCTCTCCCATACAGTTCTGTTTATAATAAACTTTTCCCCCTGGAGGACAAACCCAAGATTTATTTGGGTTTTGTTGTTTTGTCTTGAAAGAAGCTTTTGCAACCCTCAGAATCCTTAGAAGGGCTAAGGATTTTTCAATTCAGTAAATCTTAAAACATGAGGAGTGTTATTTTGAATATTTGTGCTTTCATTACTAAAATTCCACTGAGTAGTTTCTCTTTTCCTTATCTGATATAAATATATTTCCCCCTTTCTTAATATGAGCTCCTGAAGTACTTAGGAAGTTTATGAAAAAATGCAGTTAAGAAATACATAGTTGTACTATATGATGCTTGTTCTAATTCTGCTGAAATATATATTTGGAGCTAAAGTTCTTCATCTTATTCTTCAAATAGGTTGAATTAAACTAGCTAAGAACTGGGAATCCATTATGACCATGTACTCTGGGTTGTGTATATCTTTTCTGCCTGGATTTATGAAGTCCTACACTAATATCACTAAGATACTGCAAGATGACTTTTTTATTTTTCAAAATGAACTCTACAAAGTCAGAGGATAGGAATTGTTACTCTAGCTCATTATGATACTGTCACTATTTAACTGTCAATTTTTCTCTCTCTCTCTCTCTCTTTCTCTCTCTCTCACTCTCTCTCTCTCTCTCTCACTTTCTCTGTCTCTGGAAGTACTAGGGTTAACCCTTTGATGAGTTCACAGATGAATGGACTATTGGGGGTGGGGCCTGGTTGAAGGAAATGGGTCACTGCCTTTACAACTACATCTTGTCCCAGATCCTTCCTCTCATTTTCTTACTCTGCTTCCTGGCTTCCATGAGGTGAGCAGCCTTCTTCACCACATGTTCCCAACCCCCATGATATTCTCCTTTTCCTAGGCCCAAAGCTACAAGGCCAACTGACCTTGGAGTGAAACCTCTGAAACTGGGAGCCAGAATAAATCTTTCCTTTTTTTTCAATTGTTTCTCTAAGGTATTTTTTCACAGTGACAAAAAGCTAAGTAACACAGTCATATATTTGAAAACCTATTTTATGAGATGATGATTCAGATACCTTATCCTTTTTTCTAGCACTCAATACCCTTCCTCTTTCCAACATATATAAACTGTGTGTTTTCTTCTCTTGTGCTAAGTTTTTTTTTTAGCACCTCTACTATATATGAATTCTCCCATGTTAAAGTATTTGGATTGATACTAAAAGTTGAAAGCCACTAACCAGTGTTTATGTTATATCTAAGTAAGTGCTATTTACTACAGGGCCAGTTAAGATATTCTGATTACATTCTTCTCTAATTTCATGATTTCTATGTCTCTCCATGAAAGAGGTCAAAGGCAAGAAGCCAAATGAAAGACTCTTGATTTAATTTTATCATTGATTGAAACCATGCTACATTTGGTTGGCTTCAAACTTGACCTATAACCTTGTTGTACAATTTTTTTAACCCTGAAGTTTTTGATCTTTGTTTTTTCTTGCTGGAAGAAGAAATATAAGCCTTCCAAAAAAAAAAAAAATGAATTCTCTGTCTAAGTTCAGGGTTGTTTTTTCTCATTAAACTTTTGGATTTCTTTTAATCTTGGTGTTCTCAAATTTCATTATGATGTTGGGTTTTATTAATCCTGAGTGGTACTTGGAGTAATCTGGAGCTCCATTACCCTTTGGCCTTGGGGCATTTTGTTTTATTATTTTGATATGTTTCCCTGGCATGCCTACCAGTCAGATGCTGAATCCTGTCTCTTGATTCCCTATATCTCTTATCTTTCCTTCATGTTTTTCCTATTTCTATTAATATATATACACATATTAGTTTATGAAGCAAAAAGTCATTGGACCCAAATTCTACAAGTGTATGTTTAAGGGTGGTATTATGTAGTCCCTTTGCTTCTGATTCTGTCTCTTCTTTCAACTGGACTATAAACTCCTCAAGGGTAGAAACTTTACACTTTTTGTCTCTCTGTATATGGTCACTGGTCCAGTATCTTTGTCCTCATGTTCTTAGAGATTTTGACTATCTTCTAATCCTTTAATTGATATTTTTAGCAATCAAATCCTTAGTTGCTAAGAACTGGTTCTGGATTCTAGTTTATTTATTTTTTGCTTGTATGTTAAAATGCATTTCAACAATGATATAAATACTAGTGCTTTGTCAGGAATTCATCTATTGTATATCTCTATTATAAAGTCAAATTTTCCCATAGATATTTGAAAAGGCATCTAAATTACCCTCCATTTTCATAATTTGACCACTTCAGTATACCATCTCAATTGCTCATTGGTCATCTGATTTGATTTACATAGTAATGATTGCTGACCAGTGACCATATATAGAAAGACAAAAAGTATAAAGTTTCTACCCTTGAGGAGTTTATAGTCCAGTTGAAAGAAGAGACAGAATCAGAAGCAAAGGGACTACATAATACCACCCTTAAACATACACTTGTAGAATTTGGGTCCAATGACTTTTTGCTTCATAAACTGATATGTGTATATATATTAAACCTAAATATGTATACCAGAAAAGAATAAAATATGCCAAATACGTAGTATAGTCTTAAGCCAAATACTTTTTTACTGTTTTTGTTGTATTGTTGTTAACCAAAATGAACTCGTTTTTACAAGATCTATCTTTATATTTTAGATTTTTTACTTATTGAGTGTATTAGTCTACTTTATGTTGCTATAACAAAGAACCTAAGACTAGGTACCTTATAAATCAAGAGGTTTATTTGGCTCATGATTTTGGTAGCTAGAAGATTTAAACAGCATAGTTCCAGCATTGCGGTGAGGGCCTTCATAATTGTGTCACATCATGGTGAAGAACTGGAAAAGGAGACAGTCATGTGTAGAAGATACCAAGAATGTCAAGTGGCCTTGCTTCATAATGGCTTAGACTCATGAAAACTAACTCAATTCTGCAAGACCCAACCCATTCTGTGAGACCAGCATTAATCCATTCATGAGGGTGGAATCCCCATGAACTAATTACCTTTCACCAAACCCCACATCTTAAGGTTTCACCATCTCAACCCTGCCATACTGGGACCAAGCTTCCAGCACATGAACCTTTGGAATACCACCCATATCTGAAGTATAGCATTGAGAGATATGGGAAAGTCAGATTATTGGATGAAGACTACTACTGTTGATATATACAAGTATAAATTATATATATAAATTATATAAATTTTATAGTGCCATTTACCATCTGTCCTAAAATCAAGTGTATCTAGCTATAAAGTGTTGTAACTTACAGAAAAGTCTTTGAGTAACTTTTTATGCAAAATAGCATTTTATCATTTTAGCTTGGATTATTGCTCTTGTGTACTCTTTTATTACTCATTGATGTTTATGTATAAATCATGATACACTTGTTCAAAGATATTGTTGTTTCCTCCTCTTTTTTCTTATCCTCCTCTTCTCCTTCTCCAACTTCTTCAGTCTTACTCTCTGACAGTAAAGGTATATGCAAATACCCGTCCAACTATGTCTGAATATTTTCTGTATCTTCTACTTACTGTTAGTATCATATAGAATTATTTCATTGTGGCTCATGTATGTTATATAGTTGATTCTCAATTAATTACCTCCTGATAAACCTGGTGTATATTGGAAATATCATAAAACAAAAATACATATAAAACACCTAACCTAGTAAACATCATGTTAGCAACACAGTAACAGTAGAATATCTGTGATTTACTCTTGTGGTAAGTTGTCTGACAGCTTCAGCTATCTGTCACTGCCCAGCATCTCAGGAGAGTATCAGGCTGTGTATTTCCAGCCTGGCAAAACATAAAAACTCAAAATTTGAAGTATAGTTTCTACCGAACATACATTGTCTTTGCACAAACTTAAAGTGAAAAGGTCTTGAACCATCTTAAGTTGGGATTGTTTGTAGATTTACTACTGGTTAGAGGGAAGTTAGTGTTGGTTTTGCTATTTAGGTAAGAAACTAATTAAATCTAAGAACTAATCTGTTCTTAGATTGTAGGAAATAAAAATTTGGCTTTTCTTGACTTAAGATTTGAATTGGAGACCAGAGGTCATTTATTTATAATCTTAAACTTTTTTCCTCAATGCTGTATCTTGTTTAAAAGCTATTGTGATAGAGAATGGGAGAAATGTGTCTGAAAACTTTGGATTCTTAACCTGGCTTCAAAGCAAGCTTCAATTGAATTAACTTGTCATGGTCTCGCTTCTGTTTTGAAATTATTCTACAAAAATAATCAGAATTTGACACTTTCATTCAAAGAGAATAATAATTGGCCCTCCTTACAGTATCTTAAGTTTCTATACTAAAATTGATCTTCACTTTTGAAATGTAGCTATCAGTATGTTTTGAATCAGGAAAACTCCAGAAGAAATACTGTACCATTTAGGAAACTGGCATTATGATGGTCAGTTTCTCATCAGTGAAAAGTTTTATTTCTTGCATAAAGTAATCCTGCATATTCTTTGCTATTGAGAGTAAAGTTATTGAATAGAGTTCTTAGGATTAGAAATTAGATAAGAGATAAGAAGTAAGACAGGCATCATTATCGTTAAGTGTTAGTAGTTGCATGTTATGCTCTATTTATATTTTTATCATACTTAAGTTTTATATTTAAGAGACAGAAAAAATAACCTTTTCTATTTAACCCAATAAAATTACCTAAAGCTTCCAAGTAATTAATTAACCTTGCTTTGCACTTGTTATGCAAGTGCTCTTCCCCTGAGCCATGCACCTGTCTTTTTGCTTTTAGTTTGCTTTTCAGACAGCATCTCATGCTTTTGCCTAGGCTAGTATTGGACTGAGATACTCCTTCCTTCACCTCCTGAGTAGCTGAGATTAAGGGAATGAAACTCCACATCTGGCTTGTTTTTGACATTGGCTCTTGCTAACTTTTTGCCTAAGCTGGCCTCAAACTGTGATCCTCCTGTCTCTGGTTCCCAAGTAGCTGGGAATATAGGCATGTGCCACCCAGCTCCATGTAATTAACCTTTAAATGCTCTGCTGATGGTCAAAGCATTGTCTTGGGCATAATGGCATTATATTAGACCACCATCTGGTAGGCATCATGAGATACAGGCAACAAAAGGCATGAAGACAAATTTAATTCAGTTTAAATTTTTTTAAAGAAAGAAAAAATGAAATTCTTTGATAGGTACAGTACAAATGTGCAAGAAAATACAGGTAGATAAAAATGTAGGATTTCTTAAGCAATCAATACAACATAAGATCTCCAAAACTTTTTGTGAACATGTTCATTGCTACATAAAACTTCATATCTCAGTATTTATTGGCTGATGTTAATTGGCATGTTTGCTTTTTTTCTGATGGGTGGTAAAAAATGATGGTTTATTACTTCTAGGCTTCATTTTGGGAGTATTCTTTATAGGCAGAACTGTAAGAAGAGCTCAGTTTTATGCCTGGTTCTGTGTCTGGTCTGTCAGCAATACTAGTACTTGATCATTATCGGGTTATTGCTGCTGATGTTTACATTTTCATTTACCTTTGCTGCCATTTAACAATAGTAAATTAAAAAAAAATGATTAAGGTAGGCCAAGAGTGCAGCCACAAAAGGATGCTGCATCATTAGTATGAGTCTACCATATCTCCTGTGATATCTATAATGAGGCAGTCTTAATTTTACCAAGCCAGTTTCTCAAATCTAACTTCTTAATAATTTTTGAAACTATAAAAATGATGAAAATGGTGGTGCCATTTCTAGATGTTCATTTGTAGATTATGTTCTAAAGAATCTTAAGTACAAAGATGCCTCTGGTTTCATGGCGGATCAAGGTAAGAAAAGGGGAAGATAACCTCTCTCTAGGCTTTTCAGGAAGAGAAGATATCAGTGGAGACTTACATATTAGAGTGCCATAAGGTTCCTTTTAGAATAGAAGGAATAGAAATCTTCTGCACAAAGTTTGAAAACCGGTAATATAGGTCATGATAAATTCTGAAATAGCCTCTGTTAGTATTCTAGTTTGGACAATTGGTTTGTTCCATCTTTTATAACATATTTATAAACCACTTCAACTGGCCCAAGTTGACTACTTTCTCAGATTATTGTGCTCTTCCAGTATTATGATATTGATAATGTTTCTGTTACTGGGAAGGTAGAAGGTTGTATTAATGGATGTATATATTAATACATATATATCCAGAGCAAGCAAGAAAGGGAGAAACAAAGGACAGCTAGATGGGTATATATTTATCTTCATTTACCTGTTCCTGATAGGTATTTTTAAATTGTTTTATTATATTCCTCAAAGCAGGAACCATATCTTGATCACATTTCTCTATCTCATATGCAGTTAGAAAAAAAACAATTCATCCCAAGTAACTCTTTTATTCATTTGGGGGGCCAGGTTTGACTATAGGTACTAAGGATGCAACAACAAGCAAAACAGACAAAACTACTGTTCTTGTGGAGTTTCTTTTGAGTTGAAGGAAAAATAGTCAACAAAAAAGAAAAAAATATAGAGTGACAGTTATTGATACATGCTATGCAGGAAAAGGGAAGAGGCAGCTTTTTATATCCAGTGGTCACTGACAACTGCACAAAGATCTGAAGGGGGTGAATTTTTAGGGAAAGAGCCTTCTAACTAAGAGAATCAATAAGGGCAAAGACTTGGAAGAAGGGGTTGTTTGGCATATTCTAAGAACAGCAAGGAGACCACTGGCAGAGTAGGAAGAGCAATGAGCTATGAGGTCAGGTAAGTGAAAAAACTGTGGCTTTCATTTTCTCTAAGTAAGCTGGGAAACCTCTAGATAACAGAAGAAAGATACCATCTGACCACTCTTGCTTTTGTGTTAACCATAGACCAAGGTCCAGAATTTTTTTCCTATAAAGGTACAGAGAGTAAATATTTT
The DNA here is from genome assembly GCF_047511655.1 of Castor canadensis. NCBI lineage: Eukaryota > Metazoa > Chordata > Mammalia > Rodentia > Castoridae > Castor > Castor canadensis. Next base: position 34,048,738 of record NC_133393.1, on the reverse strand, counting down.
GTTTGACAGATCATATGATCTTGTTGATAAGTACTCTAATGTACTCTCTACTCTATTTTACTGCAAAGGCAACAAAAAAAATAAGTACATGGGCTGGAGGTGTGACTTAAGTGGTTGAGTGTCTGCATAGTAAGTGTGAAGCCCTGGATTCAAATTCCAGTACTGCCCACCTCCCCAGAAAATAAGTACATGAATTTCTGTGTTCCAATAAAAATTTATTTAAAAAAATATACAGGTGGCAGGTTGGATTTTTGTTCCCATGTCATATTTGGTCAACCACTGAACTATCCCATTTGGTTTTGAACTGTGGCAATGAGGGGGCAATGATTGCTTCTGTATTATTTGTCAGCAATACCACACCTAATGAAGGCTACCATCTGTTGATAACTTTTATATATATATCTTATCTGTATAACTCAATTGTTATCACCTTTAAGCCATAGATATAATCCAATAAATGTTTATTGATGCTATTAGAAGACTTGCCTCCTAAGAGGGAAATTAACAGCTTGCAGGCATTCTGTATCAAGCTTTGGGGAATGGATCATAACAAGGATGTTTTTCCTTGTAATTATTCTGAGCCTTGCTTAATCTGACTCCTTTCTACTTTACTTTCTTCTCTGACTAGTTTATACCAGTGCTTTGTAATAGAAATGTAACGTGGCTCTCAAATGTAAACAATATCAAGAAGTTTAAGCTTCCTATCAGACATATAAAATTAAATTAATTTAATAATTTTTTATTTAAACCAATATATCCAAACTATTACCAATGAAATCTATGTACAACTTGCTGAATGAAATATTTGATATTCTTTGTTTCATGCCAAGTATTGGAATTCTGGTGTGCATTTTATGTGTTTACTTCCTTGCCACATAGGGTTCATGGTTGCTGTATTATCTTAGGAATATAAGATTGGAGAAGGCTCAGAATTCAGCCTTCCCAGCTAATAAATGTCCTCCTATAAATGCACAAACAACATGAGCAATTGCTTTTAAGATAATCTGTTAATTTACCTTTGCTTTGTCTGCAAAAAACTGAAACTAGATCCATGTATATCACCCTATACCAAGATTAACTCAAAATGGATCAAGGATCTTAATATCAGACCCCAAACTCTTAAGTTGATACAAGAAAGAGTAGGAAATACTCTGGAGTTAGTAGGTATAGGTAAGAACTTTCTCAATGAAACCCCAGCAGCACAGCAACTAAGAGATAGCATAGATAAATGGGACCTCATAAAACTAAAAAGCTTCTGTTCATCAAAAGAAATGGTCTCTAAACTGAAGAGAACACCCACAGAGTGGGAGAAAATATTTGCCAACTATACATCAGACAAAGGACTGATAACCAGAATATACAGGGAACTTAAAAAACTAAATTCTCCCAAAACTAATGAACCAATAAAGAAATGGGCAGGTGAACTAAACAGAACTTTCTCAAAAGAAGAAATTCAAATGGCCAGAAAACACATGAAAAAATGCTCACCATCTCTAGCAATAAAGGAAATGCAAATTAAAACCACACTAAGATTCCACCTCACCCCTGTTAGAATAGCCATCATCAGCAACACCACCAACAACAGGTGTTGGCGAGGATGCGGGGAAAAAGGAACCCTCTTACACTGTTGGTGGGAATGTAGACTAGTACAACCACTCTGGAAAAAAATTTGGAGGCTACTTAAAAAGCTGGACATCGATCTACCATTTGATCCAGCAATACCACTCTTGGGGATATACCCAAAAGACTGTTACTCCAGAGGCACCTGCACATCCATGTTTATTGCGGCACTATTCACAATAGCCAAGTTATGAAAACAGCCAAGATGCCCCAGCACTGACGAATGGATTAAGAAAATGTGGTATCTATACACAATGGAATTTTATGCAGCCATGAAGAAGAACGAAATGTTATCATTCGCTGGTAAATGGATGGAATTGGAGAACATCATTCTGAGTGAGGTTAGCCTGGCCCAAAAGACCAAAAATCGTATGTTCTCCCTCATATGTGGACATTAGATCAAGGGCAAACACAAGGGGATTGGACTATGAGCACATGATAAAAGCGAGAGCACACAAGGGAGGGGTGAGGATAGGTAAGACACCTAAAAAACTAGCTAGCATTTGTTGCCCTTAATGCAGAGAAACTAAAGCAGATACCTTAAAGCAACTGAGGCCAATAGGAAAAGGGGACCAGGAACTAGAGAAAAGGTTAGATCAAAAAGAATTAACCTAGAAGTTAACACCCACGCACAGGAAATCAATGTGAGTCAATGCCCTGTATAGCTATCCTTATCTCAACCAGCAAAACCCCTTGTTCCTTCCTATTATTGCTTATACTCTCTCTACAACAAAATTAGAGATAAGGGCAAAATAGTTTCTGCTGGGTATTGAGGGGGGGGAGCAGGAGGGGGTGGAGTGGGTGGTAAGGGAGGGGGTGGGGGCAGAGGGGAGAAATGAACCAAGCCTTGTATGCACATATGAATAAAAAAAAAAAAATTTACCTTTGCTTTAAATAAGATTATAGATATGGTCTACTTTAGAATTCCTGGGATTTGATGCCTTATTATTGTTCATCAGCAATGATTAATAGCAAAGTATGAAAGAAGGAATATTCCTTTATTCAGTGACTTTTTTTCCTTGAATCTTATTTACTCCATTTAAATTTCTAGATAACTGGTTATAATATAAAAATGGCAAAGTCATTCCCTACTCCCAGCTCAACAACTGACTCCATCCTCATTTAGTCAAACTGTAGAGCCCACAGACTGCACTGTCTTCAGCTTTACGGGTCATGGACTACATCTTCAAGCAGAGTCTTTCATGTGCTCTGTAAGTTTTCTCAAGGTAAAGCAGAAACCCCATCTTGTAAATCCTGCTTAGTGACATTCATTTTGCACAGTTAAATAGATGTATATTTGTTTATCTATAATTGATCCTAGTAGGACAAAGTGACCTGGAATTTGCATAAGAAACAAAGGTAATATAAATAGCAAAAACACCTAAATTGCTAAGTGATTTTAATGGGCATATCAAAACACGATCTGGGAATTGGGAAATAGTAAGGCTGCAAGTGAAAACTTACCATGCCATTGAACTGAAAATTCTGAGAAACCTGAAATACTTGGAAACTTGCAGAGTCCTCATAAGGTCTCCTCCTATGGCCTATTACACCAGGAAAGGTAGTACCCTTCCTCACGTTGATTTTACCACCCTGAGGGTTCTCATGCCTTTGTGCGACTGTCCAATGAGGTGTGCAAGGATCTTCACAGAGAAAGTTGGCTGTAGCCTCTGATGAAGGAAGTGACTGATAACAGCTAGTTAAACTTGAGTTACTATAGTTTTTGTAACTACATCTGATTCCATAATGGGGTCAGGCATGGATATCTTTGAGGTATACTCATAAACAGTTAAATCTTGCTCAATTAATTGCATTCAGGCACAGCCAGGCAATTGAAATAGTAACTTTGTTAAAATAAAGGAGCCATTCCGTTTCTAAGTCTTTGTAGATTTGTAGACAGTCTTAGTCATTGCATTTGACTATAAGCCAAGTAATTTCAATTTCTTTAAGGAGGGAGTCTGGCAGATGATAAGATAGAAAGGGCAGCTTGCTTTTATGGAGTTCCTTGAAACAGAACACTTGAATCCAGTAAAAAGAAAAAAATAGCATATGATTTATAATTACATAGTATAACAGCAGCAACAAGTAATTCTTAGATATCACCTTCTCTGGATAGGTACTTTTTAAAATGCTTTATGTAGAACTCATTTAAATCTCAAAACCACATGAGGTACATATTGCTCTTTTCCTCATTAGATGGTGGAGAAAACAGATTCCAAAAAGGTTGCATAATTTGCCCAAGGTCATATAGCTAATAACTGGTAAAGCTGGGATTTCAGCCCAAGCAGACTGACTCCAGAGTTCTTCCTCTTAATCACCACACTAAGTAAATGTCCATGTGTACAATGAAGATACCTGGAAGGTATTCTCAAAAATGAATTCATATTAAACTCTTTGCAAATTTGAAGCTTAATGTCCTCTAATGAATCCTTGTGAAAATGATGTACATTGGAATATCATAAGCTTAAAACTTAGTTTTTAATATATAAATTTTTAAAATATTTAACTTACCTAAAATAAAGATTTATAGGGACGAAACCCCCCAAACCTGTGTTAAACTGCTTGGGAAACATGTACTGAATAAATGAATAGAGGAATAGCATATTATGTGGCAGAGTAATTGCTCTGATATAGAATTCATAGTTTAGAATGAAAATTTTACCTCTGAATTGCTTCTAGACATTCTGATCCTCACCTTAGACACTGTCATGATGGTGACAGGCACATAAAGGCTTGCAGAAATCCTCTAAGATGCTTCCTTTCTTTTGGGGGTGGGGTACTGAGGTTTGAACTCAGGGCCTACACCTTGAGCCACTCCACCAGCCCTTTTTTGTGATTTTTTTTTTCTTTTGAGATAGGATTTCTGCCTCCTGAGTAGATAGGATTTTAGGTGGGAGCCACAGATGTTCTTTGTTTCTGTTTTTTCTTTCTAAACCAACTCCTAAGTTGCATCTTATTTCAAGTGTTGATCCCATGTCTGACTCTCAGAGCTCAAATGCAATGTTTGCATTTAGTCTCCTCAGTTTTTTGAGACTCAGTTTTTCCTAGTAACTCGTGACTTTGATCAGCTCTTGGGTTGTCAGATGCTCCAAATCCATTTTGCTTGGGTAGAAACCAGTAGTGTGAGTCCTGTTCCCCCCAAAAAACCCAGTCTCCATCTGCTTTCTTGGATTTTTTTTTTTCAACCAAGTGTGCTAGTGTAGTGTCTTACTCAGAATGCTTTTTTTTTTTTCTGTAGAGATCTCTCTGGAGGTTATGTGGGCTTAATGGCTCCCCACCCACTTGACATTTTGCCCATCACATTATATGTTTCTTCCAAGGAACGAAAATATAACTCTCATTTTCTGACAGCATGGGAGACATTCTCTTGCTGTTACTCTCCAGGAAAAATCTTATAATCTAACTAGACAAATCCTTGCTGAAAAATTAGACCAAATGGCATTTATAAACTCCAAGGAAAGCATTTTTCTTCTGTGAAGTATTCCTTAGCTGAAGTGTTAGAAACTTTACATATACTGATACCAGTTAGGTTTATGGAAAAAATGAAAAGCTATAAACAGCTGGATACGCTGTCAAAACTGAACTCTGTCAGCCTAATTTTTTCCCTGGTCCTGTATCCTGAGAAACTTGGAGCTTTCTTAGCTCACATTTATAAGATGTGTGAGAAATATGGATGGGGAGAATTTATTTCCTAAAAGAAAGAAACTGGGTTGCTAACTTGATGAATTCAATTGAAGGGAATAATATTAGAAAATATGTACCCCCACTGTCTTTCTTATACTGTGTCCACATGTAGCTAAATCAAAGCTTACTGTTTGTCTGTGTGCCTGCATGCATGACACCAATGGAGTCATTGGTGTTTGTTATTATTTTACTTTATTTTTGACTCATGATCTAAACCCATTACACAATGAAAGATCCCATCTTGAGAAACAAATATGATCTGTCTCTTTTGGGTTACCAGGGAACCATAAAGAAACTAAATATCTGCAGTGTTTATTTGTTTTCAACCTCAGATCAAATAAAATGTTAGATTTTTTTTTTGATAACTCATGCTGCACAAGCATGATTTTCCTTATAGTGTTTTTTTCAGTTTCTCAGTCTGCATTTCCCCATTTAATATATTATAAATAAACTTCTCATGCCTATGTATGATAGAGAACTATTAGTGAAGGAATGAATATAGCCGATAACTTATTTAACATATTTCTAGGTTCTAGGTAAACACAGTACCATAAATTAAAAGAAGCAAAAATGAGTTGGAGTGTTGTGATCTATGATTGATATTAAGTGTAACTAACTTCACTGTCTAATGTACCACCTTCCTTTTAAGAATTAGGTTAGTATCATGTCTGAAATTGAACTTTGAATCTAATACATTTTAGAAAATTACCTCTTTCTTATTTTTAAAAAGCAGCTGTCTCTACTGAAAGACACTTGCTCATTTTATAAGTACCATATATGAAAATGATTTCTTAAGTGGTACTTATCTGTACTTCTTACAAGATGTCCTGATTTTCATTGGTGTGGTGAAAACTTTAGAGTTAAACGGACCTCAGTATTTATCATTGACATATTAAGCTGCTTGAGGATATTACTTAATTTCTGCAAGTCCTAAATTTGGACTTGCATACGGTAGGATTTTTATGTAATGTGAAGCGTCATTATAAAGAAGAGACATAATACAATTAAAATATTTTTGAAGAGCCTGTTACATTACAATTATAAAGAGGTAGCTGGGGTTGTGTATACATATCCCATTTTCTTTGTCCATACATCCTTCAGTGGAAGGTTGAGTTGCTTCCACCTTTTGTCTATTGTGAATAGTATGGTCACGGACATGTGTGTACAAATATCTATTCTAGTCTAGTCCTTGCTTTCACTTTGTTGGGTATATTCCTAGGGACAGAATCACTGGATCCTATAATAATTTTACGTTTGTTTTTTTCAAGACTCTCCAAACTGTCTTCCATATCATTTATCATGTCTGACATTTTTAACAATAGTGTGTTAGGGTTGCTATTTGTCTGTGACCTTGCTTATAGTTGTTATTTTCTGGATTTTTTTTTCATGGTGGCTATCTAAATGGGTATAAAGTAGCATTTAAGTATAGTTTTGATTTGCGTTTCTCTGGTGGTTGGAGATATTGAGCATCTTTTTATGTTTATCAGCCATTTTTGTATCTTCTTTAGAGAAATGTCTATTTTATGCTTTACCTGTTTGAAAAATCTATTATTTTTGTTTTGGAGTTGTAGGGTATATATATATATATATATCCCTTGTGAGATACATGCTTACAAGTGTTTTCTCCCATTTTGTGGGTTGCCTTTTTACTACATTGATAGTTTCCATTGATGCACAAAAGTTTTTTTTTAGTTTAACTTATCTTCTTTTGTTGTTTGTAATTTGATATCAAGTCAAATACATTATTGCCAGTCTCCCCAAAAGTAGTTATGTCCCAAATGGTCTCACTGATGAATTCTATCAGATAGTTAAAAAAGAAATAGCACCAATCTTATGCAAACTCTCTCAGAAAGAAGATGAGGCAGCAATCATAATTCAGACACTGAAAAAAGTTTTTAAAGTAGATACCTTAGCAAAATCTCATAAAATGGAATGCAGCAATTCATAAATGTGATAATGTATCACAACCAAGTTTGGTTTATGTCTGGAATGCAAAGTTAAGCACTTGAAAATTTATGTTATCCACCAAAACCACACAACAGAGAACAATATGATGATGTAAATAATTTAGAAAAATCACTTATAAAATAAAACCTCAAGATCTAATAAAAACTTGAAGCAGGGTAGGAATATAGGGAACTAAACCTGATAAAGTGAATCTACAAAAAATCAATAGCTAGTATCATACTTAATCAGGAAATAATAATGATTTCTTATAATTAGGAAAGAATGTTCATTCTCACCTCTTAGTTGTTTTGTTGGCAATCCTAGCTAGTGCAATAAGAGAAGAAAAAAATAAAAAATATAGATTGGAAAGGGCTCAGTAAAACTATGTCTACAGATGACAAAGTTGAAAGCATAGAATATCCTAAAGAGTCTATAAAACAACTCTAAGATCTAATAAATGAATTTATGGAGATTGCAGGATATTTGTTGCCATGTAAACTCAAATGTATTTTAAATGCTAACACAAAGAAGTAGAAAATAATTTTTTAAATTCCAGTTACAATAATATAATGAAACAAAAAATATGTAGGAATAACTTTAGCAAAACCAGGTCAAATCTCTGCATAGAATATGATAAAGCATTGTTGAAACTAATTAAGAATAATTAAATATATAGAATGAGATTTCATGTTTACTGATTAGCCATTCCAATAATATTGAATTTTCAGTTATTTCCAGATTGATATATAGACTCTGTAATCCTTCCTATCCCAAAATTAGGCTATGTGATATGTTCTGTGGATAAACTGGCTCTAAAACTTATAAGAAAATATACTGGAGCTAGAATATCCAAAGCAGCTTGAAAATGAACAAAATTGAAGGAATCACACTCTCTGACATCATGACTTACTATAAAGCTACAATAATCAAAACTTTGTGATACTTGGTTAAAAAGTGACAATAAGATCAATAGAATAGAATTGACCTTCATTTTTATTTATATATTCACAATGGAGAGATGAAAATACTTTTAGAAAACAGTGCTGGAATAACTGTAGCATCAATCCCTACTTCACACCATACACAAAAAGTTAATTTGAAATGGTTACACACATAAAAATAAGAACTAAAATTCTAAAGCTTTCAGGAGAATGTGCAATTTGTGAGATAAAAGTTTCTTTTAGGCTACAGAAAACAAAAACAAAAAAAGTTGATAAGTTAGACATAATCAAGCTTAAAAACCTGAACTAATCAAGACATTGTTAAGAAACTAACATAATGTATATCTGACAAAGCATTTCTATACAGAATATATAAAGTTATTTCTACAGCTCCATAATAAAAAGAACTCAATAAAAATGGGTGAAAAATTCAGTAAGATACTTCACAATGGAAGATATATAAATGGGAAATAAACACTTTACTGAGCATCATCAATCACCAGGAAAATGCAGATTACGGTGAGAGGCATTTGGTAGACTGACTAATTTAAAAAGTCACATGTTGGTAAGGATGTGAAGCACAAGGTACTCAACATTTTGATGAGTCTGTATAATTGTACAACTACTCTGGACAAAAGTCCAGAGATTTCTTACAAAAATAATGTACACCTGCCCTAGGTCCTTCAGCTTTACTTCTAGGTATTTTCTAAAGAGAAATAAAAGTCCAGGCCCTCAAAAAGACATCTGTAAGAATGTACATAAACACTTTTATTTAGAATAGCCAAAAGTAGAAATAGCCCGGGTATCTATTGAGATAAAAGTAACCAAACAAATCATTAAAGAAAACAAACTACTAAAATAAAAAATAATATAGATCAATACCAAAACTTTTTATGATGCCCCCAAAATCTTACACAAAAGAGTACCAACTGAAAGTGATTCTGTTTATGAAGTTATTCAATGGGTAATATTAATTTAGAATGTAAACATATTAGAGCAGGGCCTGGTGCAGGGGCTAACCTATAATACTAGCTTCACAGAAGGTGGAGATCAAGAGAATCTAGATTTGATGCCAGCCTGAGAAATTGGGTGGATGGTGGTGGTGGTAATATTGTTTTCCATCCTGATGGAGGTTTGTGTTATACAAGTATATGCATTTGAAAGAGCTTACTGAATGACTGATCTAAAATTTTTATGTTGCACTGTATGTAAATTTTGTTTATAAAACACAAGAATTTTAATTTTAGAGGTATAGTTGACTGACATTTGCAATTAACTTTGAAGTGATCAAAACCAGATTGGTTGAAGGAAAGAGAGATGAGAGATTCATAGGTATCTGTTACAAAACAAATATAACTAAATGTTCATTAGAGGATCTAAGTGGAAAGAAAATGGGTTTTCATTGGCTAATTCTCATTTTCTGTGTTTGTGTGAAAATCTACACAGTAAATTAATGCAGTATAAGTCAATTATCTTTATGTTCTATGTTCCAAGGATAGAAATGATTTTGTGTTACTTAAGACATTGAAATCCTATTCCTTAAAATGCAAGGTTGTTAAATAATAAGAGCTGGTATTAAAATTCAGGTAGCTCCAATTTTACAATACATATCTTTCCTGTGTGTTGCAAACTTTCCATTCCCAAATACCCAGAGCCCTTTGGATAAAATAGGAAGTGAGCATAAAAGCTCTGCTTTTCTTTGAACCCCTGTGTCAACCCTTTAATTGCTTAATAAACCGACCCTTTTTTTTTTTACAAATTTGTTTATCTTATTGTTGTGCTAGGTGGGGGTATATTGTGGCATTTGCAAAGGTTCTTACAATATATCAAATATATTGTACTTGAATTCACCCCTGTTACCATTCTCCTTTTAACTGACCTTTTCTTGAGCAAAAATAATATATTCTAGAGGGACAAAATGGCTGGCAGTAAAGTTATTGAGTTTACAGTCAGTCAGCATCCATAAGAGATACTGAGATGGAATGAGTTCTAAGTTTGGTTTCTCAAAGAATTATTTCTCCTCCTTAGCTCATGTGCTGGGAATTTTAGATGCAAAAATAAAAGACCACATATTGTAGAATCATAAGCTCATGCCTTTATGTATTATCTTTATCCTCCCTCTTTCAAGCAGAGATTGGTGAGTCCTGGAAGTGATTAGCAAGTGTCCTGTCGTAAATCAACATAGTGCCAAACAGTGGAGGAGAATGTCAGTGGAGAGAGTTTAGGGCTGGGTGTGCATCAGCTGGGACTCTAATCCTAGGTGTGGTCACATGACCTTGTACAACTCTCCTAACTGGTCACATGACCTTGTACAACTCCCTTATCTTCATTAGCATGAGGATAAAATGAGGCAAATTTCAATGTTAACAGAATTAAAGGTAATCAAGCCCAACCTTGTCATTTTATTGGCAAGAAAATGGAAACTTAGAGCTTTGTTCAAGATGATAGAGCTGGATAGACGCAAGGCCATATCTTAAAACAAAAATTTTCATGACTTATAGGTTAATATACTGACCCATCACATTTACCTCCTTTTAATAGGTATAGAAACACTTCAAGGATAAATGTACTATAGGAATGCAAAATGTCAGTGGTATTTCTCTACTAGGCTGCATGTAAATACCTTATGCATTTTTACTTAGAGAATATTTGGATTTTAATATGAATGCTAAGATTTCGTGCTTAATTTATCACTATATATAGTCATGTGTAGATAACAATCTACATATAGGGAGGTAGCCCTTTTGGTAAAATTCATCACTCTTGCTAATACTTTGATCACTATGCTAGGCCTTTTTATAGATCATTCTCAAGTGTAATATTTAATATATGTAATGAATTATTAGAATAAGCATTTCAATTGCAGATATTCCATTGGGACATGATTGAGTTAAAGTATACAAGACAATACTGCACAGTGTATTGCATTTTGAAATAAAACCTTTGTAACACTGTAGCTAAATACAGTGGCATCTTGTTAAATATATTATTTTCTTTTTATACTTAAAAAGCCCCAATGATTTAGCTTAAAAAACTAAATGAAATTTCTTTAAACCAAATGTACATTCGCAGCTTTTAAATTTGGGGATTGTATTTATGTTTTGTAGACTATATTTTTTACAATGGTATTGCAGTATTACTGAAGTACAATAAACTACACATATTTCAATACAATTTTATCAGTTTTGATAAGTTTATATACTGGTGAAACCACCACCACAATCAACATAAAGGAGAGTTCCATGGTTCCCAAAACTTTCCCTAGATGCTCTGTTGTAATCCTTCTGAGTTCCCAGCTCCAGCCCATGGCTATTACTGACTTGTGCTTTTAATTTTTTTTAGTATAAATTATTTAACACCTTCTAAAGTGTTGTATAAATAAAGTGGACATATACTTTTTTTTTTGGGGGGGGCTTGTTTTTTAGTGTGGTTTGGGGATTCACTTATGTTATTGTGTGTATTACAATTTTGTTTCTTTTTCTTCTCCTTTTTCCTCCTCTGCCCAGTGTATTCCGTTATGTGCTGGAATAGGCCATGTTTGGCTTATCCACTCACTTATTTATTAGACATTTGAGTTGTTTCCAGTTAATTCCTATTTGAAATAAAGACCTATGATCACTTGGATATAAATCTCTGGATGGATATGTGTTTCCCTTTCTTCTTGGCAAACACCTAGGACTAAAAGGACTGTATGTGTATGAGCTTTACTTGTCTTTCCATTTTTATGGCATCTTTCTAAGAATAAAATTTTCAATTTTAATGTAGCCTGATTTGTCAATTTTAGCTTTCATGTCTTATATTTTTGTGGGTTCTTTTTAATACCTTGACTACTGTAAGATAATTGTTTTCCCACATGCTTATTTTTAGAAATGGAATCAGTATTTTTGTTGAGTGAAAGGATTGTTCCACTTTTTTATAGTGCAAATACTGTGTACACATATATGTAAATGAAAAAATGATACCTGTTGAAACTGTTACAGGAATGGGATGAAGGGGAGAATGGTGGAGGAGGTGAATTCAACTATGATATATTTTATATCTTGTAAGAACTTTTGTAAATGCCACAATGTACCCCCACCTAGCACAAATTTAAAAAATTGGATTTTCAATTGATCCAGCATCACTTGTTAGATATTTTCTTTTACCCCAGTGAATTGCCTTAACACAGTTGTCAAAAATCAATGGACTATATTCCTGTGGGTCTAGTGATAGACATTACATTTTGTTCTGTAGGTCATACTTTTGCCTGTAACACACATTGCTGATTGCTGTAGCAAATCTTGAAGTAAAGTGAATTCTCCAACTTTTGGTCATCTAGGTCCTTTGATTTCCACATAGACTAGAATGGGATTATAAATTTTCACAAATTTAGCATCCTGGTAGATGTTCTTTGGAATTATATTGAATCTATAGATTGGTTTGAGAAAGCTACCATCTATGAACATGGTAGATCTCTCCACTTATTCATATAGTCTTGAATTTGTAATAGTTTTTGTGGATTTTACTATGCAGGCCTTTTCCACATTATTCTTCTTGTCTACTACTCTAAAAGGAATTTTTAAAATGCCAATATGTCTTATATAACACTTAAAAAATTAACCTTTATCTTGCACATTGTTAAACTCTTTTGGTACTTTGTGTATATTTTATGGGTTCCTTGATATTTATTTAAACAATCATATAACATGCAAATATTGGCAGCTTTACTTCTTCCTTTTTGGTCCTCCCTCTTCTGTTCTTTCTTTCTTCCCTTCCTTTCATTTTCTTTCTAATTTCTTTTCTTTGTATTGAATTTAATGGATAGGTCTTGCAGTAAGGTGCCAAATAAGAGAATTGAAAGCTAGAATTCTTGCCTGTTTACCTCATAGAGAGAAAGTTTTAGTCTTTCACCTTTAAGTGTTGATATAGGGTTTTTGTAAATGCCCTTTATTAGTTTAAGTAAGTTTGTTGTTATTCTTAATTTGCTGTGTGTCTGTGTATGTCTGTGGGTTATGTCTCTGTGTGTGTATGTGTGTGTATATTATGAAAAGGTTTTCAATTTTGTCAAATGAAACAATTATATTGCATTTTCCTTTGTTTTGGTAATATGAGTAATGTGGATTTCTACATGTTAATTTGAACTGCATTCCTAATAAATTCCTTCTCTAATTATGACATGGAATTATTTATATATATGGTTCAATTACATTTTCCAACTTTTTATTAAGGACCTTTCATATATAAGAAGGATATTGAAATGGGATTTTGTTTTTACCGTTTGTTAGATTTCGATATTAATGGTATGATGGTAATGATATTGATTCTTCATTTCCTGAAAATATTTAGGTAAAATTCAGTGCTATTTCTTCCTTAAAAGTTTGCCAGGAACATTTGGCCAGTGAAAACATTTGGCCTGGAGTTTTTCTGAAGAAAGGTATTTGATCATGTATTTGGTTACAATATAGAATACTGTAAAATATTTTTGTGTAACATCATATGAGCTTATTCTTTTAAAGTTTATTGTATCTGCAAGATTCACTCTTTTCTCTCACTCCTAGAACCTGTATAGGTGACTTACATCATCTCTCATTTTTTGAACATGTCCAGCCAGGATTTTGTCAACTTCATTGGTCTTTGCAAGTAATTAGCTACCAGATTTTATCTGTTTCATCTATAATTGATTGCTGGTTTTTATTATTTTCTACCCTCAGCTTTGAGTTTAACTTGTTCATGTTTTAAAGCTTTATATGGTAGAATTTAGATCATTAAATTGATATATTTTTAAAAACATAATAATTTTAGGATAATATTAAGCCTATATTGTTTTTCTCTCAGCCTTTCTTTAGCTCCATCCCACAACTTTTAGAATATTTTATTTTTGTTGTTGTGCAGTTCAAAATTATTTCTAATTACCTTGTACATTGTCTTTTACAAATGAGCTATTTTGAGTATGGTTTTTTTTAATTTACACAACTTTGGAGTTTTCATAGATATTATTTATTATTGTTTTTTAATTTAACTACATTGTAGATAGAATATATATTCCACAAAATTTTTTATTTTCAATATTGAGACTTTGTTAATGGCCCATGCTGTAACCTATCTTGTATACATATAAAAGTATACTGAAGTTGATGGGTGAGGGCTTTTGTTAATAAATGTTAATTAGATAATGTCAGTCATGTTATTGAGATCTTTGACATGGCTGATTTTCTTTGAGGTGGTTGTCTACCTTTTCTATGAGTTATTCAAAGATCAGCACTAAAATAGTAAAGATACTATTACTTCCCTTAATGCTTTCAATATTTGTTTATGTATTTTTGCACACTACTAATTAGGTACATTAACATTGATAATTGTCTACCTGATGAATTGTCCCTGACATTGTTTGAAATATTCTGGTTAATCCCTGGACATATTATCTGCCTTCAAATTTATATTATCTGGTATTAAGGATACACTTGGTGCTTACAACTGCATCATATATACATTCAGCACTATAAACTGTTTATATTTAAATTCTCTAGAGCCAATGCATTTTGTTCTTGTTTTCATATCTATTCTGGCAACCTGTGTAAGTCTTTACACCTTAGGTGAATTTAAATTCAACATTGTTTGTTTTCTGTTTTTCCTCCTTTTCTTTACCCTCACTTTCCCCTTTCCCCTAATTTTTTAGTTTTTTATTATAAATATCTTTTCACACTCCATTTTAATTCACCTAATGTATGTATTTTGGCAATATCTCTTGAATGTTTTCTTCTCAAGGAGTTACTTTATATATACCAAAACTTTTACAGTCTATTTAGAGTTAACACTGTACCACTTCATATAAAATGTAGAAAAATTCCAGGCATATGCATTATTCCTCAGTGCTGTTTATGTTGTAGAGTTCAGACATGTTGTATGTACATGTACAGGAAATTCCCATAGATAGAAAAATAATTTGTTTTAAAAATCATATAGTTGGCCTGCCAGGCCACCACCCTGCAGGCCTGCCTGGCTGCTGCCTGCGGCCCACCACAGGAGGACTCCACCACCACCAGATGCCGGCTCCAAACCTGCCTAGGAGACGCAGACAAACAGGACTGAATGCTAAACAAGAAACAACAGAACTACTAAGACTGAAATTCTACTGTTCCTGAACCAGGGATTTTTTTTTTCCTTTTTTCTTTTCTTTAAGTGTTTGTCTTATTTGCTGTTTGACTGTCCACCATCTCTCCCTGTTGATTTCTTTGGTTCTACATTTTTTTTCCTTTTTCTTTTTTCTCCTTCTTTCTTGGTTTTGTTAGTTTTTACTATTGTAAGTTAGCTAATACTAAATTACACATAGACCAGGGAAGAAACAGTACCAAGTGGAATGATGGGAATATGAAAAAGGGATGGAAAACATTCTCCCTCAAAAACTAAATTAGTGTAGGATTCAGAGGGAAATGAAGAAAATGGATACCCAGATCCAGACTCCAACAAAACAAAACAAAGATAAACTATACCAAGGAACACAACGAAGCCCACAAGAACATCCTGAAAGAAGAAATTCTGCAAGTAATCAATGAGAATTTCATAGAGATGTTACTAGACATGGTCAACCAAAACATACAGGAGGCACTCAAGAAATTCCAAGACAACAAAAATAAAGAATATGAGAAAACACAAAAACAAATAAATGAAATCTTAGGAACCCTAAATAAACACCAAAGTGAAACAGAGAACACCATAAATAGAGAAATTAATTAAGGACAAAAATTGACAATATGAAAGAGGAAGTGACCCATGATATGGAAAACCTCAGAAAAAAGAATGAAACAGAAATACAGAACAAAATGGAAGGATGCTCCAGCAGACTAGAACAAGCAGAAGACAGACTTGCAGAACTTGAAGATGAAATAGTAATTAAAGGAAAAACTGAAGAACTATTAGTCAGACAACTCAAGACCTGTGAAAGGAATATACAAGAACTCACCAACTCCATCAAAAGAACAAACTTGAAAATCATGGGCCTTGAAAAAGGAGAAGCGGTGCAAGCAAAAGGAATTCATAATATATTCAACAAAACAATAATAGAAAATTTCATCACAGAAATTGAAAAATCTACCCTAAAGTTCATTTGGAAACACAAGACCATGAGTAGCCAAGGCAATACTCATCAAAAAGAGCAATGCTGGAGGTTATCACAATACCTGACTTCAAAGCAATAGCAATAAAAACAGCATGGTACTGGCACAAAAACAGACTTAAATACTGGTGGAACAGAATAGAGGACGTGGATATGAATCCACACAACTGTACCAACTTTATTTTTGACAAAGGTGCCAAAAATATACAACACAGAAAAGACAGCCTCTTCAACAAATGTTGCTGGGAAAAGTGGTTATCTATCTGCAAGAAACTGAAACTAGATCCATGTTTATCACCCTGTACTAGTATCAACTCAAAATGGATCAAGGACCTTAATATCAGACCTGAAACTCTGAAGTTAGTATAGGAAGGAGCAGGAAACACTCTGGAAGCAATAGGTATAGACAAGGACTTCCTCAATAGAACCCCAGAAACCCAGCAACTAAGAGAAAGAATGGACAAATGGGACTTCATAAAATTAAAAGCTTCTGTACAACAAAAGAAATGGTCTCTAAACTGAAGAGAACCCACAGAGTGGGAGAAAATATTTGTCAGCTATACATCAGACAAAGGACTGATAACCAGAATATGCAGGAAACTCAAAAATCTAAACTCTCCCCAAATCAATGAACCAATAAAGAAATGGGCAACTGAACTAAACAGAACTTTCTCAAAAGAAGAAATTAAATGGCTAAAAAACACATGAAAAAAATGCTCACCATCTCTGGCCATAAAGGAAATGCAAATCAAAACCACACTAAGATTCCACTTCACCCCTGTTAGAATAGCCATCATTAAAAACACCACCACAACAGGTGTTGGCAAGGATGTGAGGAAAAAGCAACCCTCATACACTGCTGGTGGGAATGCAGCTAGTGTAGTCACTCTGGAAAAAAATTTGGAGGCTTCTTAAAAATCTAAACACAGATCTACCATATGATCCAGCATTCCCACTCCTGGGGATATACCCAAAGGAATACAACATAGGCTACTCCAAAGGCACCTGCACACCCATGTTTATTGCAGCACTACTCATAACAGCCAAGTTATGGAAACAACCAAGATGCCCCACTACTGATGAATGGATTAAGAAAATGTGGTATTTATACACAATGGAATTTTACTCAGCCATGAAGAAGAATGAAATCTTATCATTCATAAGTTAATGGATGGAACTAAAGAACATCATTCTGAGCAAGGTTAGCCAGGCTCAGAAGACCAAAAATCATATGTTCTCCCACATATGCGGGAGGCAAATACAATAATGTTGTTGTATGTGGATTACATGACAAGGGGAGAGCACATAAGGGAGGTATGGGGACAGGTAGAAAGCCCAAAGCATGAAAGCATTTGATATCCCCGCTCCAGAGGAACTAACACAGAAACCTTAAAGTGACGGAGGTCAACATGAGAAGAGGATCGGGAACCAGTGTAAAGATCAGTTAGAGATGAATCAACTTGGATTGTAACACATTTGTACATGGAAAGAATGCTAGGATTTTCTCTGTATAGCTATCCTTAACTCAGCTAGGAAAAATGCTTTGTCTTTCTTATTATGCTTATGTCTTCTCTTCAACAAAATTAGAGATAAGGGCAGAACTGGTTCTGCCTGGAAGTGAGGAGGGTGAGAGGGAGAGGTTGGGGGTGGAGGGGCAGGGGGGAGTAATGACCCAAACCATGTATGCACATATGAATAAGTGAATAAAAAATCATATGATTATAAAGAACTTAACAGAAAAAAGATAATATTTTTATTTACCTAACAATTTACCATCTCTGTTGCCCATGCTTCACTCCTGACGGTCTTTGGCTGCCTTCAATATCATTTCTCTTCAGTGTGGAGCTCTTACCATCCCTTCATGTAAAAGTGCAGGCAGGCATTTCACCTTAATTTCTGAAGAATATCTTCACTAGGAATAGAATTCTGTCCTATAAAGATGCTACTACCACGAGTCTTTGGTGGTTTCTGATGAAAAGTCTACAGTATTTTAACACTTTCCCCTGTGCATAATGGGCCATGTGTTTTGTTTCCAGTAATTTGTTCTCTCTATTTGTTTTTCACCTGTTTAACTATGATGAGACTATATATGGGTTTCTTTGAATTTGTAGATTGCCAAGCTTCTTGAATCTGTAAATTTATTGACGTGACTAAATCTAAAAGGCCTTTTTGGCATTATTTGTTTAAATTTTTTCTTTTCTCAATTTCTTCTCTCCTATTATGCCAATTTCAAATTTAAGACCTTTAGAAATTACCCTGTGTGTCTCTGGGACTGTTCTTGTCTTACATTCTCACTATCTATTCTTCATCTCAGATAATTTCTATTAAGCTTTATATAAACTTTTCTGCATTATTTTCTGCATTTTTTCCATGCTACCTTTGAGTTTGCCCACTGAATTTTTCATTTTAAATGCTGTATTTTGACACCACAAAATTTCATTTGTGTTTTAGTTTATTCTGTATTGAAAATTCCTATATTTTTATTCATTTCAAGAGCAATTTCCTTTATTCTTGAAACATAGTTATAATACCTATTTAAGTGACTTTGATAGCTCAATCATCAGGTCATTGTATGACTTTGTCTTTTCTCTTGAGAGTTGGTCATATTTTCCTTGTTCTTTATATATTGAGTAATTTTGTATATTATGAATAGTGTGAGTGTTCTGTACTATGTAGTCTATTGGAATAGTCATATTATAATACTGTGGAAAATTATGTTTATGTTAGCAGGCAATCAAACCACTTTGGTTTAGCCTGTATTGTGTCTCATCTTCTGTGTCAGGTGGTTCAAATGTCAGCTCAGTTCTGTAAGATTTGGCTATCCTGGTTGCCCTCTCCTGTCCATGTGCAATTCAGTGGCTAGAATGAGACAAATTCAGAGGCTTGAATCTCTCTTCAGTTCCCAAAGCCTTTGCTGTCCTCATTTGGGACTGTTTCATGCATGCGTAGTTCAGGGATTAAGAGGATATATGTATGACATTCCTTCACACAATTATAGAACCTCTTATTCCCTTTCCCTGGAATTCTCCCCAAATCTCTGGTGTGCAGGAGTCCCTCTTTGGGTTCTCTGCCAGAAAACCAGGTTTTATCTCATAGTTTATCTGCATGTGCAGCTATCATTGCTTCACCATGTTTCAACTAGGGTTATACTTCACAAGAAAAAAAATGAAAAATGGAATGGGAAGCTCATCTCTGTATGGATTGCTTTTTAAAGTTTTGACTCTTTCATGATCTGCCAGCTTTTGAGAAGACTCAAATGGTTCACACACACACAGTTTTAATTTAGAGTTTTTTGTTGTAAACAGCATAAGAAATGGATTATAATGGGGCTTATCCTATTATGGTTGAATTGTAATTATAATGAATTAAAAACTGAAAAAAAATTGACTACAGGTCAAGGTATAAAACATGTCTATTAAAATCAACCAAAATCATTGTAACAGAAGAAGTTCTTCTTTTATGAATGAGTTGTGTGGAGTAGAGTGAAAATTACTGCAAATCGTGTCCATTCTACATGCATGTACACACACACACACACATAGTCACATACAGAGTTTAAGAAAATAGCTGCTCTGCTCTGTTTTACTTTAAATTTCACATTTTGATTATTCTGTGCTCTTATTTCAATGGCATGGAAGATGCTAATATGTTCTTTCTCCACTGGTTTTGTTTGTCTGTTTCCTTTTTTGTGATGCTGGGGCTCAAATCCTGGGCTTGCACATGCTAGGAAAGTGCCCTGCCAGTGAACTACACCTCCAGCCCTCCACTGAATTATTAAAAGAGTAAATTGATTATGTATGTGAAGTATGTGGAACCATCAAATGAAGTTGCATATAAATTAAAGTTTAATTTAATTTAATGTTTAATCCTTAGATAGTCTTTGTGGTGATTTAAATACAAGTTTTAGCTAAGAAAAAGGGATATAAAATTAATATGACAGCATTTCTTTTTGTAAACTATAAATGGTCAGTGACAATTTCCTTATGAACTTGAATTTCTATAATGATGAAACATAAAAATCAAAGTATAAATTGTTGTGTTTGAAACAAAGTGCCTTTTGGAAGTAGTATACATTCCCCAGCCCATAATAAAAAGGGGCTGATGTGATTCGTGTATTACGTTTCTGCTTTTTTTTGTTTTTCCTTTTGTTTTGATAGTGACAAGTGAATTTTTAAGGAAGTTAAGAATGGGGGCAGCAAGACCATTTTATGTAACAGTGAAGTTAAATTTTTCTTTTAAAATAAAGGAGGTGTGGGCAAGAGATAAAGCATACAATTTCTCATATGCTTAAGATACCCTTCTGACCTTGAATTGGGTGACATTATTTAAATACAGCTCAAATAAGGAGCACATTGCAGTTCAGATGAAAGAATTACCTAATGGATACTGTCCAAACACTCATGATTCTTGTTTGTTTCTTGAAATTATGGATGCAAAAATAGCAATTATCTGAATTTATATTTTTATTTGCCAAATGATACGCTGTTTGGTTAGCTATATTGCTAAACAGCTGAAAGAGTTTGAAGTCACTTTATCTGATTAGTCTTTAATTCATTGTATCACATGAGCTCAAAGTCTTACCTTTTAAAAATTGAGCTATAATTTGCATTCAGTAAAATGCACAAAGCTTACAATTCAACAGCTTTCACATATGTACACAAGTTTCACATATGTAGCCCAGCTCAAGGTATAAAACATTTCTGTTGTCTCTGAAACTTCTGTGCTTTTCCTTTTACTATCCCTCATCTTCGTAGAATCAACTATACTTTTGCCAGCACAGATTAGTTGCCTGTTCTGCAAGTTCATATATATGGAGCTGGACTTTACTTCTTTTCATTTGGGGGTTGTTATGAATAAAGACATTTAGAACTTTGATGTGATGCACAAATCTTTTGTGTAGATAGTTCTCAGTTTTCATTTTATATATATTGATTATAAATTACATTGGCCATATTTCCATTTCATGTCAACTTTGGGAAAATATATCTTATTTCTAAGATATAAAAGTTACCCTAAAATGATTCTTATATTTTTGAAAGGTTATTCTTTCTTCTAAGATTACCCATCCTTTGTTCTCCTGCACAATGTATAAAGAAAATTTTTTAAATTTAGTATTAAAAGCATATGAAAATTAAAACTACATATTTTCACTTTCCCCTGTCCAGGGTGATCCTGTCACCCATCTAGGACCAGCCACTTGGTTTCAGTCTTTTCTTCACTATACTGTTCACTTGACTATAATAAACGATTGATTTGTCCATTCCTCCTATCAGAATCTCCTTGGAGACAAAGCCCATCTGTGTCTCACTCGTCTTTCTATCCCTAGCATCTAGCACTTTGCCTGGTACATGGTGGATACACATTATACATTGAATGAATTGAATAACTGCCTTTTGTCTAAAGTATGTGTTTGCCTTGCAAAAGTTGTTTTCTGCTATGGAAACATAACACATGTTTTGCTTTAGCTCAGGAGCTTACTGTTTTCTTTATGTCTCAGGCTTTTGTTTAATACATGAGCTGACTTATTCCAGTTTCCTGTTTATATAAAATAGTCTCTTGATGAAAATGCACACTACCAGAAACTTATAAAGGATTTCTGTTTTATTAGTTTAATAACATTGTTAAAATTCACTGATGTGTCATTGACAAAAACAACTTCAAGTGAAGACAATGAACCCATACATATACACTCACTCTAAATTCTTCTTTTCTTCTAGGGTATATTGTACTTAGGCATGCTACATAATCAGTGAATAAAATACAAATATCATTTATTTTTATTTTTGACAAAAGAGGTAATATCTGTTTCATACAAATAAAAGACCTTGAAGTTATGCATGGTTTTCATTACTACCAGGATTTCCATGTTGAATCAAAGGTCATTATTGTAATCGTCTCAGACTCTTTTTTTCCCTCTAATAGATCTTTGCAGTGCCCATCTGTCTGCAGCTCATGGTGTAACCTTTTTTGATAGGGGCAGGATGGCAGATGGACAGCAGATGGGAGTTTTGCCCTGCCTCGTGGTTCAGAACTTGGCCCAGGCACAGACTGTCAGGGACTGTCAGTTTGTCATCTCAGTTCCTGAGTTTCAGTACTGTGTTTGGCATCTAACCCAAGTGTCTGAATTAATGCAGAGCCAGATCAGCTATTGGTTATTGTGAGTAGCTACTGATAATGACTAACGATAAGGGGGATGGGGGCAGAGCACCAGGTGAATCTATAAAATAACTTAGTGGGAAATATTCTTTCTACTTCACTATGTGCTAGATATTCAGGACCCCAAAGTCAGCTCATTCCTGAGATTGAAGTTGCATTATTAGAAGAAGATGAATATTATATAGGTATTTGCCTATTTTTCTTTATTTTATTTTTCTTATATTGTTGTACTGGGGGTACATTGTTACACTGATAAAAGTGCTTACAATATGTCTTAGCTACATTCACCCCCTCCATCATTCTCCATTATCCCCGCTCCCTCTTTCTTAGAATAGTTTCAGCAGGTCTCATTCAGTTTTCATACATTAGTATTTAATTTCCACCATATTTGCCCTCTTTCACCCTTTCTTTATGTCACCCCCCTTCGCTGGTACCAACTCCAAGAAAAGGTCTGTTTTACCTTCCTGTCCTTTTGCTGTTGAAAAAGGCATTTTGTTTGTTTAAGATAGCTATACAAGGGGTTTCATTATGACCTTTCCCCATATATATGTATTACATCCCAAATTGGTTCATCCCCTCCATTTTCCTCAGTTTCCCAAAAGTCTGTTTCTGTACAAAATTTTATAAGGAAGCAGGTTAGAAGTAGAGGCTGATGACAGTGGCTTGTGTTTTTGTCTAAATTTTTGGATAATTGTCATATTCTGGCATTCCTAAGTGTGCTTCATAATTAAACTTAGACTAATAAGATTTCAAATCCAGTAACTATGGTTGCTTCTGTAATAGCATTAAAAGGCAGTTCATGGGCTGGGGGAATGGCTCAAGTGATTAAAGTGCCTGCCTAGCATGCATGAGCTCCTGAGTTCAAATCCCAGTGCCACATAAATAGTAAATACATAAATAAAAGTTCATGAGACTATTAGTCATTTCAATGGGAAGGAGCAGTCTTTTTAAAATTGTTTTGATCTATCAGTACATTTTTTTTGTTTCTATTTTCTTAAATGTGTGTGTGACTTCATTTCAGATAGAAACCAGTTTAGAGTAAGCAGATGAGGCTAGATAAAGCAATGGAGGGTAAGGCTTGGCAGTGATCATGAGTAAAAGGCAATAACAAATCAGATTGGATGGTGAGCTCCCTCTTTTTGTCTTATTTGTTTAGTTTTTTAGACTTCAAGCTTCAGTGAGATTGTATTGTGTCATTTCCTCAGTGGAACTGAGTCTCAATTTTGATGAATAACTCAGGAGAGTTTATTCAAGGAATATGTGTCCACAACATATGTGTCAAAATATATATCACAATAAGTATAGAAAACTCACCTTGGTACTAGAACCATCACTAACTTATTACCCAGAATCAGAGATCTTTAGAATACCCCATTAAACTAAATTGAAATATTGTCCTCTGATGGTAAGTAGTATTTCTATTGATGATGCTACTCTATAGTTTATCAGTATGAGTTGTTCATTTGAGTATTTTCTTGTGTTCTTGGAGTCAGAGGTTGCTTCTACAGATATGTGATGCACTATGATACTCCAGGTTATTTGAGTAACATCAGATTGTTTAACTTAAATTATGCTTGCATTTAGTTCAAGAGATTCCTCAAAACCAACTCACTTATTCTTTCCTGTTAAAGGAATCTTGAAATAGGAAAAGACCTTGTGTCAGTGCTGCCCAAGATGGCCTGAAGGACTATGCTATGCCCTTGCTGGCTGTGCATGTATTTTTACATGGATCTTGCTAACATGATTTCAGCTGAGGTGTGGACAGGATCTAATTAGTTATAATCTGTAAATGCTTGAGCAGGGGCTAGCTTGAAAATCTCCCTCTGACTAAGACTGCTGTAGCACTCTAATCCCAGAAAGCTGCCTTATAGTGAATTCTCATTAGCCATGGACTTAAGGGAAAGTCATGAACCTGAGGAAATGAAGCAATGCCTGTGATTTAGAGGTAAGATAGAAGTTCTGCTTAGCTTGTCTGCTTCTCCCAGTCTTATTCTTGCTTTTGGGAGGCAGGTCTTAGAGGAAAGGTTTCAACCACCATAAGTGTTCTAAAGAAAACTTTAAGCTATCTTACATTGATCACCTTCCACAAATAGCTAATGTATTGAATTTAATTATCCTTTAGATAATATAGTGCTTATGGATTACAAAGTGCTTTATTTCTTATAATTTTCAAGTGGAGAAGAAATCTAAATAACCAAGAAAACAAATCAAAGATGAGCATCCAGCAAGATTAACTGTTGCCTTTTATTCATATTCATTACCACTAAACTAGAAGAAAAGTCAAATCTTAAGTGTTATGGTGATCACATGTCTAAAAAAGAGGGAGAAGGAAGAAATACAGTTTTATGTAGGGCACTCAGTTACAGCTTGTCTCTCATAAGTGTATACATGTGTATATATTTTCATATTTAGTTTTTTTATTGGTTATAATTTACAGGTTATAAATTGCATAAATCTTACAGTCTTGATAAATGTATACATTATTACAAGTTGCACTCTTCTCAATACATAGAATGTTTCTGCTACCAGAGAACATTTATTTCTGCCCATCCCCCCCCCCCCCCAGTCCTGCCATCATTGGCCCCCAGGGACAACCACTGTTCTGGGTCTTTCACTATAGGTTAGTTTTGATTGTTTGGGAACTCTGTATAAGTAGAATCACACAGTATGTACTGTTTTGTAGCTGAATTTTTTGTTCCTCTTAAGGTATTTTGAAGTTCATCCATGATATTACTCTATTGCAATCTTTTTATTGTGTTCTTCACTCTGGACATACTATAATTTGTTTATTCATTCTCCTGCTGATGGGACATTTGGATTGTTTCCTGTGTTTGGCCATTGTAAATAAAGCTGTTAGATGCATTTTTGTACCAGAGTTTTATTTTAGTGTACATATACTTACATTTCTCTTGGATAACTACTAAAGAGTAGATGCTAAACTTTATAAGAAATGTTCATACCAGTTTCCAAAGACACTGTGGTATTTTACCCACCCACCAGCAGTGTAGGAGCATTCTGTTTCTTTCTTGTCCTCATCAACATTTGGTGTGTCACTCTGTTAAGCCTTTGCCATTTGTGTGGGTGTATAACAGTATCTCTTGTGGTTTTGATTTGCATTTCCATAATGACTAATGATGATGAGCCTGATTTCTTGTGATTATTGGCTATTCATCTGTATCCCTTTGTGAAATGCCTATTCACGTCTTTTGCCCATGTTTTAAATTGAGTTGTCTCTTTATTATTGAATTGTAGGAGTGACATAGAAGTCCTTTGTCAGATATATGTATTGCAAATATTTTCTCCCAGTTTGTAGTTTCAGCTACTTATTCTCCCTTTCAGAAAACAAAAGTTTTAATTTTGATGAAGTTCATTTTGTACCATTTTTCTTTTACTCTCAATTTTTTTGGACTATGATATTTTGCTTTCTCCATTATTACAAAGATTTTTTTTAATGTTTTCCTTCAGAAGATATATTGTCTTATTTTTATGTTTAGATCTTTGATAATATAGGATACCTTTTTTTGTATGATATGAGGTATGGGGAATGGTTAATTTTTTCCCCAAATAAATAAATGATTGTTCTAGCATATTTGGTTGAGAGACCTTTATTTATTCAAGTACTTTGGGACTTTGGTTGAAAAATCAGCATTTTGAGCCAGGTGCAGTGGCTCACAACTGTAATCCCAATTACTCAGGAGAAACAGCCTGGTTGGAAGACCTTATCTAAAAAGTAGCTATAACAAAAATGGCTTGGGGTGTGAAGAGAACTTGCCTAGCAAGCTTGAGGCCCTGGGTTCAAATCCCAAACCACCAAAAAAAGTATATATATATACTTTTATATATATATATCTATCTCATACATACAGTATTTTGGGTTTCCACTAAGATGTAGCAAGCTGGAAAAAAAGCAATGTATCTAACCCTCCCAAAACAATAAAACAAGAAAATTTGAAAATACATGACTTCTTGAATCCACAAGAGCACAGTGGGCTTAGGGAAACACCCAGTCTAAAATCTAAGCAAGAACAGGTGTCTCCAAGGAGAGATGAGGTGCCAGCCCTTGCTTATCTAGAGCAGATGCATAGGGACACTGCTGAGAAGTATTCCACTGAAGTGTTTAACAAATTGATAAGGCCAAGTGTGGGCTAGCAAGGAAAAGTAAATCACCCAGGGGATGCAGACAAGAGGAGAATTTGTATTCATTCATAGATGACTCCTCAGCTGGGCATGATGGTGCAAGTCCATCATCCCAGCACTGAGGAGGCTTCAGGCAGGATGATCATGTGAGTTCAAAACCAGCCTGGGCTACACAGCAAGTTCCAGGTCAGTCTGGGCTACATATTGAGGTCCAAAAAGATAGGGCTAGCATCCCTTTCTTCTGTGCAGGACTGAGAGAATAAAACAACTATACAGAAAAAGACATGATTCCCTGCTCTGTCATTTGTACCTGCTCTGTGGAATAAAAACCTTAACCATAGGAGGAGGAACAGCAAACCTGTTGTTACCAGGACACTTATGAAATCTAATTGCAAGTGCATCAAAGTATAAAAAAATCCCTTTACAATGGAGAACAGGGCAGGAATAATTATTGGACCCAGACCTACGGGGAGAGATGGAGCAGGACCTGTGAGACAATCCTATTTCTAAGAACTAGAACTCAGTATCTGCTCAATTAATCACTGCAACAGAGAACACTGTCTCCCAGTCCCCATCACACAGCCAACAAGTGATAAGTGACTAATACTAGTATTCCCAATTTTCAGATTGGAAACTTAAATTCAGAAAATTAAGTGGATGGCCTAAACTCTCACAGTCAGTAAATGAAAAAACTAAGATTTGATCCCAGATAGCCTGTTGCCAAAGTCATCTTAACTACTGTGCTATACTGCAGAGGCAAGAGAGCCAGGGATATTGAAAGAAATGAGGCCAATCAGAAGAGTGGGCTATTCTGAAGTTGATGGAAGTGCCCAAAGGAGCGTGTGATTTTAAGAAAGAAGGTGTAATCAAGATGAAATTTAACAGTGCTATTGAACCAGGTGAGGAATGAAAGGTGTCCATTGGATTTAGAAAATTATCTGTAACTCCAGCAATAAGCATTTCCACTAGAATTGTGACTATAGAAACCAGAATCCATTGGATGTAGAAATGAGTGCAGAGTAAAGAAGACAAGTCAGTAAAAAGAACTCACTTTCCCCAAAAGTTTGGATAAGAAAAGAAGACTTGGTGTATCAGATAGGAGCGACATGGAGACTGGGGGAAGTTTTAAGGGTAAAATTGATTTAAGCTTGTTTACAAAACATGGTAAAGATGGCAGTTGAATGAGATAGTTTGTTCTTATAAGAAACAATCCAAACAGGTGGCATAAGGAAGATTGTTGATTTATCTGAAAGTATAATACTGTATGTTTTGTTAGCTGTTTGCAATATTTTAAAAGATATATAATTTGCTAATCTTTAATATATTCCTTATGTGAGTTTAAAACACATCTGTACTTAGAGACATGTTTGTTAATCACATATCTCCCTGTGTAGATGTTTTTGGATGAGCTAGGCCAAGCAAAAGTTGTTTCATCTTTACTGATGTGTGCTGATAGGCATTCTGTCAGAATACAGGCTTTTGGTAACGCTGCAATAAACAACTGTCATTCTAGCGTAGTAACATGTAGCAGACACAGTAACTCAATCATTCCATGTTACTTGACATAAGAGAAAATGGCTTGAAAAAAACCCTGAAGAACCAGGTTGAAACTTTGGGTAGCATAAGTATTAAAATTTCTACTGAAGTCCCTAGATGTATTCTAGTCATTCTTTGAAGGAAGGACTATATAAGCTTTCAATTCTTTATCACCATTGCCTGACATACTAGAGGCCTCAAAATGTTAGGTACATGTAAAAATTTATTTAGTATCAATATATTAAAAATGTTTAATCCTGTATTTGACAACTGGTAGTACCTCAAAAAGTTCTGGAATTTCAACCACAACTGAAATTTCAGCTGACGCCCAAGACTTAGTCATAATATTCACCAAATATTCTGACCAATCTAGAAGAAACATTGCACCTGGCAGAAGCACTGCAAAACATCCTCTCTTTCTCTTATACTTTTAAATTCTTGAGTTTGGGAGTGAGATTGTCTCCTCAGGTCCATTTCATAATATCCATTTTATTCTATTATTCTTTCCACTGACACAAATGCAGTACATTTGTTATTTTAAAAATGCATGAGTTTTTATTCCAAGCAGAAGAGTTGGTTTTACTTATACCTATATGTTAAACATTAATTCATACTACTGAAAAGTAAAGTTTTCATTCAGAAATTGAATTGACATTGGGAACTTCAGGTTGGCTGTCATAGTGGGTCACATGAAAGAACTTGGCCACATTTATTGGCCATATTTGGCTTAGTTTTCTGCATATGTTTGCCAGATGTACGAGACAGTTTCTTGCCGGAGGACATAGAAACCTGGAGGAAAGGCTTGGAACTTGTGCCATTTAACCCACTGGGTATCTTTCTTTTTCCTGCTATTTTGCCTAGACATGTCTGATTGTACCAATGCAGTATGAATGGGAGAATGGGGCTTCCTGTGACCTCCGTCAGCTACAGAAGTTTACAGAATGCTCTTGTCAAGAATTTTTGGGAACAAAACAAGGAAGATTAAAAATGTGATCTCTACTGTGAAAAATACAGTTCTGTATATGAATGGCTGAACAAATGAGCCAATTAACACACATATTCTTCATTTATGGCATTGTAATTTCCTGGAGAAATTATCACTTAAAATGGGAAGCCAAGAAAATATTTGTATTCATATGAAGTTAGTTTCATATATAAAAGATTTCAGAATTTTTGACAAATCAATCATACAATTAAAGGTCATATATTTCTAGCTGTTTCAAAGCCCAAAATGAATAGAGATGTCAAAATGTTGAGCATATTGCATATTTACACATGAATAAGCAAGATGGCAGACATTGTTTTCAAGCAGACCTATCTTTTTTTTGCTTCTGCATGTTCTTGGTAGTTCTTCAGCTTCAATTTCCATATAACATTTTTTCATGTTTACATTAGCATGTAATTAGCATATATATATAATTCCATAGTGGGGTATGTAGATGCCTCTGCACTCGCCAACAGGAAAAATAGGTATGGATTTTTATTTCCTTTACTAAAATATTTCTAAACTATTTGATATTGAGGGATAACTGTACTTTTTCTT
This sequence comes from Castor canadensis, assembly GCF_047511655.1. Classification (NCBI taxonomy): domain Eukaryota; kingdom Metazoa; phylum Chordata; class Mammalia; order Rodentia; family Castoridae; genus Castor; species Castor canadensis. The sequence goes on along the minus strand of NC_133393.1, from coordinate 34,019,082 downwards.
TTTAATTGTAATTAATAGTTTCAGCAATGCAGGCACCTATTAAATTCAACTTTTAAATGAAGGACCTTAATATTTCAGGAAAGGTATTTGAGCTTCAGAATTGGAGGAACAGAATTTAACACATTTATCTTATTTTTCCCTTTTTCATACTTGCCCTTGGAATGCTATAGTTATTCTTTAGCTCTCAAAAAAATTTTTTTTTACATTATTCTCATAAAACTGCCACATGACCAGATACCTAAATACCAAATCGAGTCTCTGCATACCTCTGGAGGGAGTCTTCTTACTATAACTCTTCTCAGATCACTGGAAAATGCCATATATGAGGATATTTTCATGCAGTTTAATGCTGCATGTATGTATTGAATGAAAAAGAGAGAGAAGCACACTATAGAGAAAGTGTATTCAATGAGTGAAACACAGACAAACAGTTGGAGTGTCTTTTCACTGGACATCTTGTCTTTCACTTATTATAGATGTGTAAGGATTATGAGTGAATTTAGATCTACACAACTTTATCCAAAGGCCTGTGACTCATGTTTGCACACACATACAGCCTTTGCAATTCATTTTTTTTAATCTCAGTTCAGTGAGTCATTAATGCTACATAGGTTGAAACAGATGATTTCTCCATTACTGCTATGGGATGCAGAATGGGGCTAACTATGGCTGCTTCAGAGAGGAACTTTTTTTAGTGCATTGAGATTGTTGAAAAATGAAATGGGGAGTAACACATGAGCAAGAAGTGGAAGTGGGTGACTTTCATGACTTCTTTCTCTTTGCAATTTGCAAATTTATTAAAACAAGCATTTTCAATTGAATAAATCGCCTCATATCATCTCAACATCTATGTCTCTCTTTATCCATCTATTGATCTATCTATCATATCTACATGAAACTTCTGTAGAATTACTGTCTAATCCTAGCAACCACTTGAGGCATGAAAAACATTGGTTTGGAAACCCTAAAAGGTTCATGATACTTAAAATCTATGGCACTTGCCTAGATATATTATAATTATATTTGTCTGTCTCCCCCACTATATTATGATTTAATTAAAAGCAAGGACAATTATCTTGTTAGATTTCCAATCCCTAGCACAATCATCCAATAAATGCTCTTTGAATAAAAAATAATGAAGGAGCTTAATGATGCATCAAAATTTCTCTCTCTTCATCTTCACCAAAGATGTTTGTGTGCACATGTTAAGTGACAGAAATACATATTCACATTTTTCTTCTTTTGGACTGACAAATACTGTTAAGGAACTTCTGTATTAGTGAGAAGCCTGGAGTAACAATATCAACACTTGAGTTTATAAACTGGCATCACTTCTTATGTGCTCTGCTTCACTTGGGAAAATAATTTGTCCTCCCCAAGCCTCTAGTTCTTCATCTTTAAAATGAGTTAATAACATCTTTATCATATAATTTTTATTTTAGTTATCTTTCTTCCTTCACTCAAACAGTTGTTAAAATCTCCCATAGTTCCAAAATGTTTAGCTAATGTAATAAGGATAAAATTTTGATAAATCTCATGATGCTTTTGAAAATTTTTTTATAAATCTTGCTCTGCAGCTGCTCACACTTGTGGATTGGAACCATAGCATTTATTGCTTTAAGAGTAGAGCAGGTACAGTCTAAATTCTAGAACAAATGTCATTGTATTTGTTAGAGAAGTTCTTAAAAAAGCTGGGACTTCCTGGAAATCCTAAAGCTTCCCATTTACATACTAAGAAAGAAGCCTTGGTATCAGAGATGAGTTCATATACGTTGAAACCTATATTTAGTCAGTTTTTCATCACTGTGACCAAAGTACCTGAGAAAACAATTTAAAAGGAGGAAGAATTCATTTTAGATCCTGTGTTAAAAAATTTCAGTCCTTCATAGTTGGGAGGGTATACCAGAGCCGAGGAGCTGACCTCATGGCTGTCAGGAAGTAGGGCAACATATAGACCCCAAGGACATACCCTTAGTGACCTACTTCCTCCAACCAGGCCCACCTTCCACAATTTTGCCACCTTCTAATGGTACATTCAAATTTTGAATCTATCAATGGATTAAACCATTTGTTAGGTCAGAGCCCTTATGATCTAATCATCTCTGGAGACCCACTCACAGGCACACCCAGAGGTGTGCTTTACTAGTCTACAAGCCCTTTCTCAATCCAAGTAAATTGACAAAGTGAATCATCTTATGACCCCAGCCACATAGTATAGTAAGGCCTTTCTGGGGGTGCAGATGATTCTTGAGGAGACATGGAAGATAGGGATCAAAAGCAAAACAAAACACTTTAGAAGGTTTTGTTAGTCTCCTTTCAATTGCTGGCAAAATACCTGAGAAAATAAACTTATAAGGAGGAAAGGTTTCATTTGGCTCATAGTTTCCGTCCATGGTCTGTTGGCAGCATTGTTTTGAGGTGTATGGTAAGGCAGTACGTTATGGTAGAGAGCGAGTGATGGAGCAAAACTGCTGTCTTCATAGCAGTTGGGAAACAAAGGGAGATGGGAAGAGACCGGTGACCTAACTTTTCCCCATATGCTCCACCTCCTAGTTTTTACCACTGCTCAACAGTGCCATAGGCTGGAGGCCAAGCCTTTAACACATGGGCCTGTGGAGGACATTTATGATCCAAACTATAGCAAGAGTTGAGCAAGAAGGGCTTGTCTCTTTCCTCTTCTAGAACCTTGGAGAAGTACCTTTTATGGATCTCTAAACCACTATGGCAAGAGCAATAGTGGTTAAAAGAGTCCCACTGGGGAAAAAAAGTCTCTCTAGGAACCTTATATCTTGGAATTGACCCAGATGTTCTGGTGGGGTGAGAGATGATAAACTGAACATATAAGCTGGGTCAACACATCTTGCCAGATCCCAGTAGCACAAAGCATGGTGAATATTTGGCAGAGACTTTAGGGTGCCTCTCACAAACTGAGGTCCTGACTGAGGCACAGCCAAGTCTCTGATTGTCAGTGAGAGCTGAGATGAGAAGTGTGGTCAATTAAGGAACACAGCCAGAAGCAATCATTGTCCAGTACCTATGCTGAGAGAACCATTGCACACAGTTAGGAAACAGATATAGTGACAGTAGGGACCGGCACACAGTGACCAGGCAGGATTAGCTGTCCCTTAGTCAGACTTTAGCAGCCCACCCAGGAAGGGAAATGATGGGAGCAGATGCTCCTCTGTCTCTACCACAGTGTCAAATACACTTCCTCTTGAGAAGATGCCACCATGCCAGGAGAAGGGGGAAGGGAAGGAACATTCCCTCTCCAAATTAACTCAGATTGTTACCTAAAGAACTTGAGTTATACCAAAGGAGTAAGCTTAAAATTTTTGTTTTGTATTTTTGTCACCACATGAGAATGAAGACTTTTGAGCAACATGAAGTCATTTATGCAATGTACATCTGTATTATAATGAATACGTTTCAAATCAACCCACACTTGTCTGTCTGCCTTTCTCTTTGTTTATAACTTACATATGTATACTGTTCGCATTTATAATTTATGTGTTTGTAACATTTTATGGTGTACCAAATGCTTGCGCATGGATTCACTCATCTGTTTCTTACCATAACACAGTGAGGTAATGTCAACATTATTATGCTTTTGTTTCAGGTGAAGAAATGGAAGATTTGTTCAAGAACAGATAGCTGATGAGAGAGAGTAAGAAGAGAGATGCTTACAGCTTGAATGATCCCCTTTCCATGTTCAGGAATGAACAAATGCCATTTTATTGGACCTTATTTTGTTTTGCTTTGGAAACAACATGTGTATTCTATTTGGCTATGGTTGTTAGACCCCTGTACGTGTTTTGTTTTTTTTTTTAAGAAAAAATTACCTCAAATCTTTATCAGGATGTATTTTAAATAAAAATAATCTCTATGACCTAGCATGCAATTGATTCTTCCAATTTGTTTAGTCAAAATCTTACCAGGAGAATCTGTCCAGGTGGTAATTTATAAGTACATCTAGATGAAACAAAGACAATAACTGATGGAAAACCCACTCTGATCATCTCACATCCTAGGAAGGATGCAGAGGACAACAAAAATCAATCAATATTTTATAAATTCAAGGTTAATATTCTATGTCAATGTCAATAGTGTATGAGTTCCCAAGGATTTGTGTCACTATTAGATTAGAAATGATCTATTCTTATTTGATGTACAGTAGATTTAGCTATATAAAGACAGGAAAAAAAACCAGGATATAAAGAATAAACAGCAATTGTATTTTGTAAGACAACTGAAACCACTTATGGGCTCCAATACAAAGTAATAGAAACCATCTCCTCTCTTTGACTATTCATTCATCTTTAGCATTAGTGAATAAATGGCTGATATTTTTGACCTGGAGCCCTGAAGAGTTATGTTGTCTGTCTTTGCCCTGCTTTATCAGTACACTTGAGGAGAATGAATACACATTACATATCTATAATCCAGATCTTAGGTAGTAAATGGGTGCTGTTATAATTTGGAGAGAGGTTGTAATTTTGTGCTCAGAGATTCCCCCTTTGTATATATTTGCATACAATTCCTTATTTTTTGTTGTGACGTTTTTATTCACAATATTAAGACTAATTGGATTAGTTAAGATAGTGGTCATGATTGTAGGAATAGATCTATAAGTTTTTTTTCATTTGAATTTTTATTGCCAATGTGTTTTGTAATCAGCCAGAGTTATGGATAACCCAGTTTGTATGTTTCTATGAGTGGTGTGGTATCACAGCAGATTTATCTTCTTCACTTAGGAATTTTTATTTTCTATCAGGATTCAATGGATCATACAGTACTTCCACAGCTTACTGTTTAGGGATTTCCTTTAAGAGGGTGGTTTGGCCTTTATATAACTTTTGAGACAGACTTAACTGCAATTAGAGTACCATAAATTTGCATCTTAAATTCTTTTGTAATTCTTTTTATAGTCATATGTTTAGAATCTTCACACCTGAGCAGAATTTTCACAGTCCATCTCCACTAATTGCCACTGATAAAAGGATGTGAGATGAGTAAACCCATGTTTTCTTGGGCATACAATGACCAGTCTTTGAGTTGTACACTTTGTATTGGTAATTATTTGACAGAGATATAATAAATTTTTAAATGCTTATGTTAAAGAAATTAAATCTATTTATCTACCAGGTTAGAAAAATGACAACACAGTATGTATACTATTCAAAATTTGTTAGTTTATTTATTGCTATATTGGGAGAAGATTTCTACTAATAAGAAGCCCATTTGATTATTCATATTATTTGATAATGAGCTCAACATCCTTAATATTCACAGATCATTTTCCTACTTATAATGACTCATTGTGCAACATATAAACATAATGAAAAATAGCCTTACCTGTATTAAAAATTGAAAACTTCATTTAATTTACATGGATTATATTATGTGTGTAGTTAACTCAGAACAGAAATTATATAACTTGAGTTATTGCTGGGGCAACAAGATAAGAGACTCATTGAAACTCTGTCAAAGAGAATGCAAGGGATCAGGAAGTGATGTTGTAATGAATATTCTCCTGCCACTATTGTTAAATGAGGGTTTTCTTTCTCTGTTTATATATTATGTATTTTATTTGTGATTTTTTTTTCCTCTGGTTCCCCCATTTCTACCTAGCTCCCTCAGTATTATCATTTTTTTCTCCCTTTTTGATATAGAAAGTGATATTAACTGGACAACATAAAGCAATAAACTTAGAGTGCTTAAGTAGGGTAGAAAATAGAATTTGCCAACCTTCAAATATTTCTGCATTTGGATCTAAAAAGTAGCACTCACTAATGTGAGTTCTCTAATTCATGTCATTTTCAGAAGTATTGTGTACATATTTCAACAAAATTTGGCAAACTTGTGTCCTCTGATGAGGAAGTGACTGTCCCTTTTTTGTGTCATTTCCCAGCCATGAAGCCTTGTTTACACCAAGCTCCTTTGTTAAGGATTCAACATAAAGGTCTTTGATACTGGGGAGCCCATCCCTGACTCATTATTAGCTGACACTTTGTGTCTGGCTGGCAATTTTTCCATAAGCAGTAAGGTCAGTCTCATACAATATTTCACAACCATTCCCATTCCTTGTGCGTCAGTGAGAGTCATATGACCTAACAATGAAAAACAATGTCTTGGCCTAGGTTAGTGAGATGACCAGTCCCTAAACAAGGCAAACTTATTTCAGACTAAGAGGATTCTCCCATGTTTAATATTCTTATAAGTTCTTTATGAACAGTTTTCTTTTGGTAAGAGTATCTTTAAAATTCGTCTTTAATACAGATAGTCTTTTTAATTTGTGGTTTCTTTCCTAAATTAATGGAGTTAATTGGAATCAATTTGGGGTCAGTATAGTGTAGGAGAGAAGGTATTGAGTTACCAGGTGGGTATCTCACACAGAAGGACCACTAACTTAATCTTTGACTTTGTCTATAAAGTAGAAATAACCTTACCTCACAGAGTTGATGCAAGATTGTGTATGAAATAACTTGGTAGAGGGTAATCTATTCAGATGAAAGAGACTTCTATTATTTTAAGAGCCAGAAGTTTGCTGTTATCATCTGAGAGAAATTCAAAGTACTTGGCCTTTTAAAAAAAATTGCAGTAAATGTTTTAGAAGGAATGATCTGATAAACATTGGTTTAAACTAGTGGCTTTTCAATTGTCAAATTGTGACATTTTTCTTAATAGTATTTTGTCTATGTAAGGATATCATGCTATTTTGGAAAATCTTCTTTCCTTGACTATGGCATTAAAAATGGAACTGGGCTTGAGTTAACTGCTACTCTTTCAGTAAATTGTAGGCATTGTATTTTGAGTGATTTATTCTTTCCAGTTGTTTCTATCACTCAATCCCTCTTTTCTCAGTTCTTTCTTCATTGCTTGGAGAAGAGCCATGGGAAATCATGTTTGACTGTACAGTTTTTGATGGACACACATAAAACTTTTTTTTTTAAAGAGGCAGGTGTCTAATTCAGAGAAAATGTAATATATTTTTTAGACCTAGTGATTAGTACACCAATTAAGACACCTATAAATAAAGTCACACTTTGGAGTCCAAATGATTGTTGTGACTCATCATCTTCATAATGAAAGTCTTTGCTATTATGACCTCGTTTGGCAAAGACAAAGTTGTCCCCTTGAGAAATCCTTTGCCAATCTTCATCCATAATTCTGAATTGATTGCAAGTCAGATTTTGCTAACTAAAAATGACTTCCTATCTTTTCTTTATGGTTTGGATCCTTTACCTTAAGAATTCAGTTTGTGAACATTGAACTGCCAGTAACTGTTTGGAGAGGAGTACCTCTTTTAAAAATTACAGTCATTAAGGTATAATGCCATATGGGCTCAAGGAGTGGCAAAGACGCTGAGCACTTCTTGTTCGTTAAGACTTAAATATTTATTATGAGCAGTAGTAATAACAGCATATTTTAGAATCTGTGTGGTATGAAATTGAGTACTAATGCAATTAGATAGTATTGACAGCCCCTATTGTAATTATGTAAATAGCACCCAGTTCTCCTCTGCCTTTATCCTTCATTTCCATGTGCATGGCTAAGAAAGAGTTCTAGAAAATGAGGAAATGCTAAGCAGGGTGTTTGGCTATTTATGTGTGGGATAGAGAGTAGCCTGAAGCTTATATTTCCCTGAGTTATGTTTTCATCCAAATTAAGTCAGTCCCATGGGTTACACAGATGGGATATGAAAATGTGTGCTTATTCAGAGACATGCTAGGTGACAAAGCAAGCACAAGAGGACCAGGACCACTAGGTCCATTTTGAGTTCCTCCATTTCAGAACTATGTGTTTAGAATCTTCTTAATTAATACCAATACTTTTTTCTTACCTTTCTAACAGATAATTTTAAATTGTTCTCTGTAGAGATGCTTTCCATGTCTAGCTGCCTATCAAGCTTTCCATTTCAACACTGAAGTATTTGATAAGTGTATTTAAAGTAATAAAGATGTCAACAGCAGTGTCATCTTGATTGATGTTAATTATAAGTCTTTAATGGTTCCTCTGCTTTGGCCACTGTCTCTGCAGATTGTGATTTTTTTTTTTTTAATGGTTAAAATAGTGCCTGCTGTCCAAAAGCTTAATCATAAATTCTGGTCTATCTTTCTTTAATGATTCTGCTTGCAGTGGTATAATTCCAGTAACATACATTATCTTCATTAAAAGCAAGCAGTGACTTTCATAGGCCTGATTAATGCATTTATAAGGAGCTTGAAGAATCCTTGTTGGGATCACAGTGAGGTTAGGATGATTGTGCTTCCTGGGCATTAAAATTCGTAGCAATGTTATATAGATTTTCCAAAAATAATCAAAGATTTTCGCACAGTCCCTGTTTAGCACATTAATGTTGTAAATGAGACTATGACTGCAGTGGTAAAAAGACAGGATTTACAACTCCAAGATGCTATGAGGACGTGGCTCTCACGCCAGTGAAACTAAAATCAAAGTGTTATATGGGCTTTCCTTTTTTAGGACAATCTTGTTAAGTAGATTTGGGGTCACGCAATGTGAAATATCTGTTAATTAAAATATCTCTTACACTGGGCTTTTTTTGTGGTTGAATTTTCACAGGGCTAATATATGTTTAGTCTTTAATCTCCTTAGTCAAGCCTGGGGATAAAGTATTAAATAAGAGGAAATACATCTAGTGACATACACATTTATGTGACATTCAAGGTATGGATAATATGCTTATGTAAATATATGCCCATATATACGACACACAATAACATTTCTTTGAAATGCCATATATTACTGCAGAAAACTTTAACATAAATTGAAAGGATGGTGTGTTATCTTTGTAAGAGCAGTTTACCTTCAAATCATCACAGCACATAGCACCTTGCACATAGTATTTTAAAATAGTGCTCTAATGCTATTGAAAGAACACTGATGACTTAAATATTGTTTTTGAACTGATAGTATAGATCTATATTCTGTTTAATTTTACTTTATGCTTCTAAGTTCAGGTGGATAGACCATCAGTCTTCTGCGATAAAATGCGGAAAGTGTTTATAGCTCATTGTTCTCTGGTACTTTTTATATTCAGTTCTACTCATAGTATCATACTATTGTTTCTATTAGTTCTCACTCCTAAAATGCTCTTTAACTTCTAGTAAGGAAAAGATTATTTATTTTTTAACCATACTCATTTTTAAATAAGAGAATGCCAAACTGCCTTGCAGAAAGGCAATTATTCCCAAGTTGGTACCAGCTTATAGGAAAAAACTTGCCATGTTCAGAAGAGTAATCCTCTTGAAATAACATCTATTTAACATCTCTGAGGATGACTAGAATTAGTTTTTGATGAAGAAATAGTATATCCACTACTTTTTGGATATTTGGAGAGAAATGCTAAGCTGTATACTGTTTATGAGGATACTTCTCAATTTGCAAACATTATATTGAAAATCTTTAATGTTCACTTAGGGTGAACTTGCTACAGAGTCTTTTATTTTGCTGTAACATAGTTTAAGGAAATTGGAATACTAATTTTCATAGGTCCTGGTATACTAGCCAGTGATTATCTTTAGTGAACTAATGTATATTGCTTTACCAGAGTGATAATATAGAAAAGATATACACAAGACATAACCTTTCTCACAGGGAAACTTTTCCTTTTGGAGGTTTCTTTAGACATTCTAAATTTAGGTGGAAAAGACAAAGGTGTTAGCTTGCAGTGAGTGAGGACATCCAGGATTAATAGAACTAGCCTTAGCTTGGGCAGCTGACAGATATAGGAACCTATGGGAGTACTAGAGATGAACTTTGTGGCAATTAATTGAGACAATACATGCCCTCCAATCTGTTCATCCACTCATTCCCACCATTATAGTGCTCCACTTAGTGTAGTTAGTGAATGTCATCAGAAAAATGAGATAGACTCTTCTGTGGGTGCCAGTAATCTATGTATGTTGCAGAAGTCCCAGCATTAGAATTACATCATGTATGATTCTGTGATGAGAAGTGCAAACTGCTTGATCAGAGGAAGTGTTAGGTGTGTTGCTTAGCTCTCTCTATGTGATTATTTTCTTTTGTAGTTTTGATGAATTAACATTGGCTCATGTATTCAATAGGAATCTCTCTTTTTTTTTTTTTTCTTCCTTTTAAGCCCCAGGGCTTCTATTTAAAAATGCAGGTTAATTCCCAGTGGCTTTCAAAAGCATTTCTGCATCATGCTACTAATTAAGATAAGGTTATCATTTTAAGTTATACCAGGAATGCAATTAGAGCTTCTAGTGAGAACTGTAGCAATCAATTTTATACAAATTATTCAGACCTGGTAAGGTAGAATACAGTTTTAATAGGACAAGTGAACATACTGTGATTTATTAGATATAATGTGAACTCAAAAGGCACCTGAACACAGCATCTGTTGCCCATCCTGTAGACTGAGTTACTGGGAATCCAGTTCCACAGTCTTTCATCTGGGGAGACTTAATAATATGCCTTTCATTCACCATTGTTCAGTGATCATTATTTGGGATTTGAGAAGGATTTTTGTTTTTAGATTTGAATGGTGTTAGACATGAGAAAGTCATCTGTAGAATACAAAGCACAGATTAGCTCCCTCTGTCATTTGTCTAGACTGATGCGTGCTGCCAGAGCAGCCTGCCAGTTCTCACTGTCTTTCTTTCTTCTTTTGTGTGGTCCTCAGAGTCCAGGTGACCAGCTGACAGTGTAATTAACTAATTTTTCTGTGTTGTCCATCTCTGCTAAGAGTATTGGGTGATGGGCAAGAAACTTACAAGCCTTATCTGCCAACTGTCAGTAATTACTTATTCATTGAATGGATACATGTTTTCCAAGGATGGATGAGTACTACAAGGTTGAATAGCTCCTGAAGAGGTTGTATATTTTTTCCTTCTAAGATCACTGCAGGTCATCCAAAGCTCTCCATTAGGGCATATAAATAAATTACAGCACTTCTGGGCTTTCTTCTCTTACACATCTTAAAAACACCTTTTACTTTTCCCTAGTTCACTTTCATTCTCCTTTGACACATCAGCTGTTCCACATTTTTCCATGTGCATTTATTCTTCAAATAGTTGCTCATTCAGTATGTATTTATTCAGTTTTCATTATGGGCCAAGTATTGTACTAGCATTGGGAACATGGTGGTGACAAAAAATATTGCTGGTCTATGTAACATAAGCCTGCCTCTCCCACCTTCTCCAGTAAGCATGTATTCTCTCTTCTCAGCATATGTGACCATAACTGAGAAGATAAATACCCTCTAGTCCAATCTCCTCTATCTTTCTCCTTCATGTCTTCTGTTATCCATAGTTGAAGCTTATTTTCTTTCCTTTCTATTTCACAGAAAGCATCACCTCTCCTCTCTAAAGTTTACCGTGATTAATTTTAAGTTACTGAGTTAGGTTTTTTTTTCTCTGTCTTCTTTTAAAAAGTGTTTTTATTAGTGTATAATAGTTGTACAGGGGGTTTCATTGTGACATTTTCATATGTGCACACAATATACTGGGTTTGGTTCATCCCCTCCATTATTCTCCTTCTTCCAGTTTTCCCTTCTAAAAACGATTTCAATAGGTTTCAATGTTCCACAATTATATATGTATAGAAAATACATCAACCATATTCACTCTCCTTTAACCTCTTCATTTACCCTTCCCCTCCCTCTAGTTACCCTCCCCTTAGCATGACCTATTTTACATTCCTGACCTTCATTGTTTTAAGTATCTGTTCATTGTTCAATGGGGTTTTGCCTTGGTATTTTTTACCTGTAAATATATTGTACTTTAGTCATTCGAACCCCCTTTATTACTTCCTTACCCTTTTTGCCTACCTCGTATTGTTCAATGGTTTTTAGTGCATTTCATTGTGTTTTGTTTTTACACAGATGTGTGATATATTTCAATATTATTCACTATAATTCTCTTCCTCTCTCCTTTATCTCAGTCTTTCTCAGTGGTCTGTTCTTCCCTTCAGCCAGAAACATGGTCAAATTTTGCCATCTCGTTCATAAATAATAAGCAAAAGCTAATCTCTTGGTTTACCAGTGTTGCTCACTAAATCTTCCTACTTGCTAGATTCTTGAAAGTAGATCTGCATAGATTTTGGTTTCTTCTTCCTTATTTCCTTGTTTTATTACAACAGTCTGGCTTCTAGACCAGCCAATTTATAGATCAATGAGCACCAATGAGCATTGTTTAGTTTTCACTCCACTTAACTTCTTAATAACATTTGGTATTGCTGCCTCTGCCTTACTTTGAAAACTTGCTACTTACTTGAATCCATGAAGTCATGACCTCTTGGCATCATCCTAACTCACTGGTTATTCATCCTTGGTATCTTTTGCTGAATTGCCTTTCTTTGACCTATCGTGATAGTATCACGGTTTCAGCTTCAGTTTTCTTCTTTACTTATTTGGTATTAGGAGCCTCTTAAAAGAAAAAGACTTGAAGGTGAACCTAGAATGCCCTAAAATTATTTCCTATGTATATGGTGTAGGTCTGGGGATGCACATTCTTTTCTGAGAAAAAGGCGTGTAGTCTTTATGTGATTCTTAAATCATGTCAAAGACTAAAACATGGTGAAACGCCTCTCCTTGCATGACGGTATCCTTTTCATGGCATCCCTCAGACCCAGTCCTCTTTCTGCTCTGAGTTCTCTCAGGTCAAGGCACCACTCTTGACCTAGCTTCTTACAGGTTCTCTTTCTCCTTCTGAAGCCAGTTTATACACTAAATTCTTTCCATTATGATTCACAGATACAATTGGTATACTACAATGTCTTAATTACATTTCCTGTGACCCATTTCTTACCATCTTGGTACAACCTGCATAAAACATCTAGAAATATCTTTTTATATATGCTAAAATGTTAAAACCCATTCATACCACTCTCCTCTACTTAATATTCATCACTACATTCTTCTTCCCATGAGGTTAAATTCCAAGTGAGAAGCCATTTAGTTTATACAAGCCTACCATAGAACTCTTCTTACTTATATCACCCTGCCTTAATCTGTGAGCATTTTGTGCCCTTTGAGCATTTTTGCCCAGATGTATTGCCTTGCTGCCTTTTCTCCCTGAAATGAACCCTCTTTTGTATGTATAGGTAAGCCTAGCACAGATGAGCCTCTAACCTGTGATCCTCCTACCTTAGTCTCTGGAGGTGTGAAATTACAGTTGGGTGCCACCACAATTGGGCATTCAGAGATATTAAAAAAACACTTTAAATTATTTTTTAAATAAAATAGACAAATCAAGCTTTTTAGATTCCCTCTTTGAGTGAGACTCCAACTACTGTGGAGTCTCACTCAAAGCATGGTTATCATCCCTGAATTCCAAGCATGACACATTCTGTAAAAATTTCCATCATCACTTGTAAAATTTGTTGCATACTAGGTGAAAGGCCTGGAGCTATTTTGTGAAATAAGATGAACAGCATATATGTGCACATGATATATTTTCTGTGACATACTTTTTAAAAAAAGCTAAATTCTGAGTTTGTTGGCAAGAGCATTGAAATAGTTGATGTATGACTTCCTTTAAGTTTCCAGTAGTGACTTGGTACTGTATTTTGAAATTTCCCAGCAACTTTGCCTATTGTACAAGGAGAGGGTTTCTCCCCTCCCCTCCTTCACTCCACTATTCTTATTCTCCTTCTTGCCAGGAGTTAGCTAAGACAATGGTTAGACCAAAGCAATTGATATATTTGTCCCTTAAACTTCACAGTGCCACACTTTAATAAAAATGATGAACCTTTTCCTCTTTTTGAGAGCTTGTTAGATTTGTTAGGAAATTAATTAACAAGACTTGTTCTAGGGAAACATAATATACATATATATATATTTATATAAACATATAAATAAATAAATGAATATGTATATTCATTTATAGTCTCCTATCACCATCTTAGTAACATTTTTTGCTAAGGAGGAAACTGGGTCACACAGAAGTTAAATTACTTTCCATGAAGTTTTTGTCAGATAACTGTAAGTGTGACATCATTAAAAGGTATGGCAAATTTCTTCTGGAAAAAATAGTGGTGCTTTATAATCTACATCAATGCCTAATCCTTAAGGCAACTAGTTTTTAGATGTCATGAAGCCATCACAAAGAGTACCTTGTCACTCTCCTACCCACTGGGCCATAATTTTTACATTTTGTATTTTTATACTTTTTATTCTTTAATTTTTTATATTTAATATAGAGAAAGACATGATGGAGATTTTTTTGAAAAATTTTAAAAGGACACAAAAAACTTTTAAGAAGGCGTTAGTAGAAGTAAAAGCAGTGATTTTGCAGTCCTGTGGATTCAAAACCAGGACACTGATTCTTGGGCTTTGTTAGGTAAATTAACAGGGTGATGGTCATTCTGGGTTTTGTTCTCCTTGTTACCTTTTCTGAATTACTTCTGGATTTACTTTCCTTTAATATGCATAATTATTAGGGCTTGAAGAGAAGAATTTAAATCTAATCCTCTCTCTTTTACCTGGAAACTTTGCTTAAACCTCCTTTTATCCTAGGAAGAATTCTGTATAGCTATCTTAAACAAATAAAGATGTCATTTTTTCTTTTACAAAATTGTAGGACAGAACAGGTCCTGCCTGGGGGTTTGGTACCAGTGGGGGTTGGAGAGGATGTGGGGAAAGGGCATAGGAGGGTGAATATGGTGCAAATACTGCGTACACATGTATGCAAGTGGAAAAATGAGACCTGTTGAAACTATTCCAGGAATGGGGGGAGGAAGGATAAAGGAGAATGATGGAGGAGTGAATCAAGTATGATATATTTCATATATTGTAAGAACTTTTGTAAATGCCACAATGTACCCCCAGTACAATAATACAAAACAACAAAAAAGAATTGTTATAAAACATCCAAGTAAAAATTCTTTGCCTCCACAATCAATCTTGTCAGGAATCTGTGTTTTACTCTCTCAGACTATTTTGACTTACCTTGGTTTTGGTCACCCCATAAGTATTTTTTTTGTAAAAGAATGGAGCCTAGTTTTCTAAATGCTGTAAGATGAGATTTTTGTTTTCTGGAAGAGTTTTTGAAATTTTGAACTATGATTTCCTGGAATGTGTGAGTAGATAGGAGTGTCTCAAGATATCTGACCATGAAATGAGGCTCTTGCATATCCTTGGTTTTTGAGTTACATGATATAATTAAAAGTTTGTTTTGTGATCATCGAGTCTTTCTTTGAAAGAATTGGTTGGCACATTTAAGAGGTTGTGGGTCAAGAACTGCTGGGCACATTCCTTTTAACATTGCTTTATTACATGGCAGGTGGATCAAGGCCTTATTGCTACTATCCTAAAATTTGGCCATGTCCTTTGAATCCAAATTAGTGTTCCACCAGTCCAGTCTGATTCTTGTCTATAGCTTTTAGCATCTCCTGGGGTTCTGCTTATAGTTCTATAGACCTTCATATCTTTTTTGTCTTCATGATATTGCCAGTTAGACTCAGACAAAACCTAACCACCTGCTAGCTGCATTCCAGAATGAGCCCTGTATACTGTTGTCGTCTTTTCCTGCTTGTGTTGAATCCTGATTCATCCATGACAATCCTAGCAAATTAAAGCTGACTTCTCTAAGCACTATCTTTGTACAAGTATATTCTTTTGGCTCTCAGTCCTTATAGATCAGTCCAAAGGTCCTAGCACCTGGCTCCATTTTAGTTCTTTAAAGACATTTAAACAATGCTGTTAGTCTATGGACCATGATGAGAATGTATTCTTGGATATAAGGAGGACACTGAAGAGTTAAATTGAATAAATCCCTCTAGAAAATGGATATGATTTATTACAAGTACCAGCTAACCAAAAACTTTCTATAAATATCTAATTTGAGATTACAAAGCCCCCAGATGCTAATCAAGGTGGTCTCTGGGAAAAATCTGAGAGGCAGGACTGGAAAGTAGTTATAATTTGCTAATCAGAAACATAATCAGAGGATTATATCCTGTTTGGAAAAAGGCTGTATAAATATAACCAGGTTAGTGACTGAGAGAGTATAGAAGGGAAAGTCACAAAGGCGCTGTTGTTGATGCCAGTGTAATCTTAGTCTAGGGGACAGGAAGTCTTGAAAAAAGGACTTGAACGCAAGCTGCTGATAAATTGAGCATCTATTGTGTATCAGGCATGTGCTAAAAACTTTATATACACTGTTCTCATAAATCCTCAGAAGGATTTTGGGGGTACTATTGCATTTTGAAGTATCTACATTTTACAGATCGTGGAAATGAAGTTACTATTTAGCTTATTGCCAAGCAGTTCAGCCACAGAGCTGAGGTTTGAACCTATGTTCTAGGGTTTCAGAGACAGTCTCACTAACTCTGCTGTTTGGCTTTCTTATACCAAGGCTGTCTCTTAGATAAAAAAAGCAAAACAAAAAACAACAACAACAACAATAAAACTTCATGAAATCTGAGTACTCACATAGTCATGTTACAATAAGACAAGTTATAAAAGAGTGCCTCATCCCCCAAAATTCCTTCCTGCCACTTTGAAAACAATCTCTGCTTTACTACCCTAATCCACATCTGCATTTTTATGTGCTGCTCACAGGTCTCTTGCTATAGCTGGTTTAGAGTGAAAATGTCCATTGAGCAGATTGGAAAGAATGTTTGTTTGAATTGACAGCTGCATATCTTATTATAAATTAATAGATTGACATTCTGATTTGAATTTGGCTTTCCATGCTTGCTTAGAAGGACAGAATTAATTGGCATGCTAAACTAAGTACAGGTGTCTGCTTGAAAATATTATTTTTTACATAGATAAAATGGAATCTGCACATATTTTTGTATTTGTGGGGGTGATTAATATGCACCTGGATATAAAAATGCAACTAATTTGTAGTACCTCTTCTTTAAAAATGATTCAAATGTATATTGATAAAAATAGAATTGGTGACCCAAAGCAGAAGCACGTTGAAACGAATAGCCAAAATCATACTGACTTTCAGAGGGTTGTTTATTTTAGCAAGTATTTGAACACAATTTGTTTAACTAGCATCTATTTACTAAACATCTTTACTAGGCTAAAAAGAGGATAAAAAGATGAGGCATTGGGAAGAATGTAGAACATTCTCTGCTATAAAACCAACATGTGCAAAGTGTCTGAAATAAGAAAAACATGGCATATGGAATTATGATAGAAGACAGGGATAACCAAAGGAAAATAAGACAAGCAAGGTGAGAATGGTATAAGAGCAAACCAGAGAAGCAGGCAGGCTGGGATCTATTGCTAGTTCCTATGGTGTGCATTATACAGAGTATCATTTCACTCACTGACTCTGTCTGAATATATATGAATGTGTTTACTTCCCATCTCTCCCGTTCTGACTGTGGAAGAAGTTTACACTATTGGTGTACTCTTTTGTCTTGTGTGTACTCAACTACTCTCTTTAAAACTTGATCATAGCTTTCCTATCTCACCCACAAATAACAACTCTTCCTAGACTCTACATCACCCTACTGGTTCTGCTTTCCCTCATTCTCTTTGTGGCAAAATCTTGCTGTCATCATTTCCTTACTTTTCTCATCTCTCAGTTTCCATCTACCTCATTTCATCAAAATGACTTTCCCTAAGTTTGAAATGACCTTCAGTTGTCAATCCATAGCTTTTGTTGTCAATCTATATCTTTCATCATTGTAAATATCTTAACTCATTAAAATATGTGTGTTTGTCTGTATATACACATGTTCTCTTTCTCAACAGTAACTTCTTGGCTTCCAGTATATCCCACTCTTCTTCTTTTTTCCCATATATCTGGCAATATAATCTCAGTTTCTCAGCAGTTAATCAGTAAATCTTGGCACCCTCAAAATTCCTCTTCTTCATTACTCCATCTTTTATTTTATCTCCTCCTTTGGCTTATTATGCCAGGTGCTGTAGAGTAACAGGTGAGACCACAACCATTACAGGTAGAGTGGCAGGGTTTATATCTTAGCTGTATGGCTTGGGCAAGTAACTTAACTTGCAACAGTTTTGTATGTGTTAAATAAAAATAATTATAATATACACCTCATCTAGTTTTTGTAAAGATAACAATGGCTTATATGTAAGGTGCTTAAAGCAATGCTGGGAAAACAGCATGACCCTCAAATATACAGTTATAGTGATAAGCTATGGATTAAACCTGAATTTATGTCAGCTAAATATCTATGTATTTGGCAACCTACATACAACTCTATTATCAGCTCTAAAGACACATCAAAGTCAAAGCATCCAATATCAAATGCATACCATTCTGGTGCTTCATCTCCAAGAAAAAGAAACAACTGGTCTCTCCTAATGTTTCCTGTCTCTATCAGTTGCCTACCAATCTGTCATTTGCACAGTCAGCAAGGTAAATATCACCTCCCCACACACAGCATGATCCCTCTTTTCTCTCATTTCCAGTTTCCCACCAAGCCCTAGCAATTTGGTTGACTAAATTTTTATTAATAACTTCCATTTCTCATTGTTTCCACTGCCACCACCTTAGCCAGAGATGCTATCATCTCTCATCTTGGGTTCTATGAAAGGAGACCTTCCTGTTTAAATTATGCCTACTCAGCACCCTAATGAGTCCTTCCTCCTCTTCACTGGGAGAATGCTGATTTCAAAGGCCAGCCTAATCTCCCTTGCTTTATACCCTTGCATGGTTTTCTATTATTCCAAGAACAATAACCTAAGTCCTTCACATGGTCCACCAGACCTGGCCTCTAAAGACTCCCCAGCCCATTTTCCATCTGACTTCTTGCTGTCTATCTGCTCCAGCTATGACTGTCCACTTTCAGCTGCTTACACATACCCTACCCTCTGCCACCAGAGGACCCTTATGCCTATAGTTCACCAAGTTTGGAAGTTCTCCTTGCCTCCACCCCACCTCATTTACTAATAAATTCTTAAGCATCCATTAGATCTCGGCTCTTTTTGGACAGCCTTCCCTGATCTCCTAGTCTACTTCAGGTTACTATGTTATAAACTCCATAACCTGTATTCTGTTATCCTCAGAGTACATACATCAACTTTTAATGATAGTTTTGTTTTGAGAGTCTTTGAGACCACCTTCAGAAACAATGATTTGCTAGAAGGAATCATAGGACTCAAAAAAGATGTTATTGGATCAAGCATAGTGGTGAATGTCTATAATCCCAGCTATGCAGGAGGAGGAGATGGGAGGATCATGGTTCAAGGCCAGCTCAGGCAAAAGTTAGTGGGTCCTATCTCAAAATAAAACACAAGAAAACACCGGACATGATGGTGCATGCCTGTAAGTCCAGCTAGTCAGGAGGTGAAGATAGGATGATTGTGATCTGAGACCAGCCCTGGGCAAAAAGCTCAAAACCTATCTGAAAAGTAAACTAAAGCAGAATCATGTTAGGTTATGGTTGCAGTTTATTACGGTTTGGTTTTTTTTTTAACAGCAAAAAGACACAGATTCAACTCAGAAACAGAAAATGCGGATATGGTGGAGCTGAGAATGAACCAGCTGCCAGCTCCCCGTTTTCCTTTCCCAGTGGCCTCACAAGGACAACACTTAATTCTCTCTGCCATACGTGTGGCAGCATATAAGACAGGGTATGTGAAGGGGGCTCAGCTGAGCCTTGTGTCCTAAATCACATCATCAGCATAAACTATCTGAGGTGCGCCAAGGCCTTGGGCATACAAAGAGACACTTTGATCTCAGCCAAGACATCAGAAGTCAACTTGCAGGAGTCTGGCCAAGACCTGGTCTGCGCCTTTGGAAATGTGCAGAGTTTGAGCAGCTCAGGCCTGCTGGG
This sequence comes from Castor canadensis, assembly GCF_047511655.1. Classification (NCBI taxonomy): domain Eukaryota; kingdom Metazoa; phylum Chordata; class Mammalia; order Rodentia; family Castoridae; genus Castor; species Castor canadensis. Next base: position 33,999,330 of record NC_133393.1, on the reverse strand, counting down.
TTAACCCCTTGCTGCACCAGTTTCAGCATTACCATTTACTTGATTCATGTGTCTCTTCCCACAGACTACATGAGAGCACTGTTTGTAGTGGTTTTTTCCAGTATAATGTTCCTAGATCTTTGCATGGCTACTGACAGATAGGAGGTGCTCTGTAAATATTTGTTGAATAAATGAATCCATGAATAAAAATCTACTTTTCATTGACTTTATTTCCTTCCAGTCCACAGTATGTTCTTTGTCTTTCTGCCAAACTGCTTTCATGCACGTTATTATAAAATCTCAGCATGCAGTTTATACCTAAACTTACTTTATGCTACTGAATAATGTATAGTAAGTACCTAAAATAGTTACTGTATTCTTCTAACTTCCAATTAAATTCCTATACCTCCAGGTACTTCTCAATCTCTATTTTAAATACATTTAAATTGGCAAATTTTTTTCACAATTGTACTTGAAATACATGTGGTCAACATATCAAATTATGTGATACCTATTTGCATCATCAAAGAGATGTCTAAAGGAGAAAGTATTGATCTAGCAATTCCCCTATGAATTTCAATAACCAAGACAGGCTTAACTTTGAGGCCACTTCTAATACTTCAAGTTTTATCATTAATATATTAGAAATATAAGAATAATGTTTCCTGGGATGAGGGTACATATCCTGCATGTCCTTCTGCTAATCCCCAGCTTCTGAGCCTTCAAAGTCTTCAATCCTCCACCCAAAACCTCTACTTGGCCAGGAATCAAAAGGTATCAGTAATGAATTTGTAAACATCAATATTAAAAAATGCTTTATTGTGGTAGTATTGAATCACAACCCTAAGTATAAAATACCTGAGTCTATACTGATAGAAACATGAACAAGATAGAGATAAGCTTCTAAGGCAGAAGAGTTCCAAATAATTTATGTAGATTTTTGCCCACAAGCAGGTGGACTATGATCCTGTACCCCTTAAGTGTGGGCTGCATCTACAGACTTCCTTCCCAAGAGCACAGTGTGGAAAAATGGGTGAGGGACAGAGCAACTTGACCATGGAGGAAAGTGACCAACACTATTGTAGCAAGTGATCGAGTTCACATCAGCAGTATCAAGCATGTGGCTTGTAGGTTTTCTTGATATAGTGTGGTGAGAGTGATACTTCATCTATGTGACTTTCCTCCCCAGGTCCTATGACTCTAGTCAAACTCTAAGGAAAACTGGACAAAATTGAACTGTAGGATCTCTGCAAAACAACTGAATAGTACTCCTAAAGCTGTCAAAATCATCATAAATAAGGAAAGTGTGAACAACTCTTACATATGACAAATAAATGTAATGTGGTGACCTGAATGGGTTCCTGGAACAGAAGAAGGATATTTGATTAAAAAATCAAGGCAATCTGAAGAAGGAATGGACTTTAGTGAATACTACATGTTTTATGCAATCATACTGATAAATGTGAGATATTAATAAATAATATAGCAAACTGGGGACCTTAGACTATCTTTGTAGTTTTTTCTGTATATCAAATCTACTCTAAAAATTCAAAAGTAGTAAAGGTTTTTATTACAGGATAAAGTGTTTCAGTTTAATCTCAATGCTATTAATGAAATTTGCTTACCAGTTTTATTTGTGATCAATTAAATATTAACTCAAGTTGATTGGAGTAACTCAGATTTTTTAAAAAGAGCTGTTATAGGTTGATTTTTCTACTACAGTCACAGAAACCATTATGTCATCATTTAGTGTTTAAAAAATAATTGAAACTAAGTGGAGTAATATATAATTCTATCCTCTATGATTATAAGTTTCTTAAGATTCCTTAAGAAAGTCACATGCCATGAGTCATACATATATCCAGTTTCCAAGTAACAGGAAATTTATCCTAGATAAATTGCTATAAAATTTAAAAAACAGTACTTTTGAGACCATGAGTCCAGACTGTAAGATGACTTAACAAACTGAGTTTGATTAATTTTTGTTTTTCTGAGGATATGATTCTTTTCTGTAATTACCATCCTGTTTTCCCTGACAGGCTATCAAGTATTGACTGCCTTAAGCACTCTGTGAATTGAGTTATTCCCAATAACACTCTGTATTATGAATGCATTATTCGAGTGGCTGTCCACTATGATCTGGTTATTTGGAGCTTTACATAAAACAGGTGGATCTTCCATCTCATGGACATTTTTTTTTATTATCCAGAATTCACCATCTTGTTTCCTATGGCTTATCATTCTTAGTCCTTTGCAGATGTACTCTTTCCAAAAGTTTGCCCTAATTTAGTTGACTTCCCACATACCTTATGGTCTTTCTCTTGAACACTCCCAAGTTCCCTTGTTTTAAGATTTTTGTCCAAGCTCTTGTTATATGGTTATGTATTTATTTACACTATGATTAATTCCTAAGAGGCTTTGCAGCTGCTAATTTTACTTGTTTGGCTCTGTGAGATGATACAGGCAACTCTGATCCCAGTCAGAAGTAGCATTTACTTTCAGCTGGCACAAGGCTGATGCCCACAACCAAAAAGCAAACAGAAGAGCTTGAGATCTGTGATCCTGGGTTCCCAGTGCTGCTCAATGGTACTGTTTCTAATGACTCAGATGCCTGGAATTTGGCCCTGTTTCTCTGCTCAGATCACTCTCTTGATTTAGTTGATGCTTTGAACTTGATCTCTTGGGCTATGACTAGAATCTCTAGAGCACAAGCTTAGAGTCAAATGGAACAAAGTACAAATCTTGCCTCAATTAACTTGTTGATTTCTGTGAAGCTCAGTTTCCTCCTCTGTAAAATAGGAAAAATAATAGTACAATTACAGAGTTATAAAAATGAGATAAAATGTTTCTAAAGATCCCCTAGAGAGCCCATTCTGTATCATGAGCACTTAATATACAGTAGACCCTGGGGTGTCTGCATGTATATGGTTCCAAGGAGTCCACTATTGAGGAACAAAACCTTGAAGCCTCAGAATGTATACAGTGCAGTACTATATTGTGGATGCTTGATTTATTTTTCCCATAATTCTGACCAACTTCCACTAAAGACATGCTGCTTATCAAAAAAATCTCAGAATTCCCTTTATCACTTAAATGAAGCACATTACATGCCCTTTTTGCTTGAGAGAATTAGCATAACTTTTAACCTACTTTGGAGGTGATTTTTGCTTTATGGGAGGCAGATTTTCACAAACTTAAGGGCAAGGAAGCAGCAGATCACACAATCTAAATATATCCAACAATAACACCAGCCTGAATGAGAACTTCTCTATACCAATTGAGCTGCATAATGCATGTGTAAGAATTTTTAATTTTGTTTTTGAAGTTTGTTTAGATTTTTAAAATTGTTTTTTAACCTGCTTGGTCAAAATCACATGTACAAAATCCACAAATAAGGCTAGCTTACTATATCCTCCCTATCATAACTGACATGGATTGGGCCTGTCTGCCTTACCTTCTGATCTAGCCCCTCCTGGCTCACTCTCTGCTGCTCCCAGTATATATTTTCTCTAGTTGTTGTCTCAGTGATCTGCGTGAACTTGTCAACTTTTGTGCCCTGCCTTAGCTTTTTAAAAATCTCTATAGGATGTTATTGCAACAATTTTCAGTAGTGTAACTATGTCATTATAAATGTGACACTTGCCTCTTTGCATTTTGTGGTCTGTTGTTCCCATTATAACCTGGTGAGGCCTAGTCAGACCCAGGAAAGGGATTTGGTTTGGGGATGTTAGAGTCAGATGGGATAAAGGAGAAAGAAACAAGAGATAAAAGCAAGGAATGGACTCTGGGGCAAAATCTGGAACCCCAATGTATGAATTTTCACCTTTCCTTTCCTTCTTATTAGCTGTGTAGTCTTGACCAAGTTACTTCTCTGTTGCTGTATCTTCCTCACCTGTAAAATGGGGATTAAAAATAGTACCTAACTCAGTAAATGTGAAGTCCTAGCATGTAGTACTAATATTATTAGAATTATTTCTCCCCAAATTTTCACAGATAATCTGCTCGCTGATAGGTATGTTTTGTTACAGCCTGAGTAACTTGAGAGTCCTTAAGATTATTTTGGGTTTTTTTTCTAAGATAGTCATAGAAATAAATGTTTCTTCTTTCAAAGTGGTCATAGTAAGAGGTGCTATAGTTATGTTAATGTTTCAACACATTTGAATACTTTAAATTTTCTTTAGGTACTACAAAATGATATTCTTTTGAGTATCTGAAGTATTAACAAATCTTTCTCTTTTAACTAGAGAGTATCAAAAGTTAGAGTATATTCTGTTAAATTAAGGAAAATGATCTATTTGGTAGTCCCTTTGTGTATTTATAGAATTTTATGTATGTGCATAAATATATAATATAACTTTATATTCTTAATCTTAATAAAATGTACTATATGGCACACCATGTATTCATCTATACAAAATTGTGTGTACACATGTGTACATGTGCGTTCTGAGTCACTTTGAGAAAGCATGTGAAGAACCAGTGTTTAATGTTGGCTGAATTATTTTTATGAGGAAATAGTTGACCATTGAGTCATAGTTCATGTTTAAAAAGTCACCCAGAACCTCTCTCATGTTCTAATGTTTTTCCTTAAAAACCTAATTTAGTCTTTGATTATATGGGATGAATTCTATGTGAACCATGAATTGAGGTAAATAAAGGAAAAGATGAGTTTGTGGCTCTGGCAATCTTTTATTCTTTCCCACAGCTTCATGTCCCTGTAGACCCCAGGACACCACAGCATTGATGTGGAAGCCATCAAAGGCAGGTGGGGCCAAGCCTCAACAAGAGGCTCAATCAAACTAAATGTCTTGGCTTTGCCCGCTTCCTCTATGATGTAAGGAAATTTTGCTATCTTTGCAAGACACAGTGATGCGTCTGCATGTATTTGGCATCCTGAACATGGTTGTTTAAATTATCTTAAAATTTAATACAAAAATCTGCCTCATTACTTGAGTAGAGATATGGTCATTTATGCTAATTACATTTTAAAGTATTATGCTGGTCTCAATAAGCAGTTATTTCCAACATTCAGTTTTTGGTGGCACAGAGGTTTGAATTCAGGGCTGAAGCCTGAGTGGACACTTACTAGGCAGGCTCTATACCCCTTGAGACATACCCCCAGAACTTTGTGCTTTAGTAATTTTGGGGGTAGAATCTCATGCTTTTTTCCAGGCTGACCTAGACCATTACCCTCCTATTTATACTTCCTGTGTAGCTGGGATGACAGGTGGGTACCACTACATCCTCCTTATTGGTTGAGATGGGGCCTCTAACTGCTTGCCTATGCGAGCCTCAAACAGCAATCCTCCTGATCTCTGCCTCCCAAATAGCTGGGATTACAGGCATGAGCCACTATACCTAGTCTGTTCACAACTTTTGTTCATATCAAATGCCATTTAGGTACTTCTATAACAATTTACCACCTAAGTATATTTTGAAAATATCAAAAACCGTCAGTTGACCTGCCCATAATTGCCTATGTCTGGGCCACATGTGCATTGTATAACTGTGACTTTGTTGCTCAGGCTTTCTGGGATGCTGGGTGACCATTGCTACATTAGCCCAGGGCTATATCGTGACAAGCCTTTGTCTGACTCCTGGATAGGGATTTGAGACTGAGGCAGTTTTATCACACTGGGAGCTCTGTGTGGAGGCTTCTAAAAAATGAGAGAAATTACCATAAAGGCTCATGTGCTGGAGGCATGGTATCCTGTGGCAGTATTGAGAGGTGATGGAATCTTTGAGGTGGAGCCTAGTGCAAGGTGATTAGGTAGTTGGGAGCACAGTCTTTACAAGGAATTAATGCTGGTCTGAAGTGATGAGTGAGTTCTCCGGAGAGTGGAGTCTAACAAAATAAGGCTGCTCCACATATGTGGCCCCTTCTGTAAGTGGCCGATTCCTTTTCCTTTTTTCTATCATGTTGTGACATAGCCATTGGAGCCTCACCAAGATAATGGAACCAAACTGTCTGGCCTTCCAGCCGCCAAAACTGTGAGCCAAATAAACCTCTACTTTAAGTACCCAGCTTCAGATGTTTTGTTCTAGAAAACGGTCTAAGACATTTTACTTTTGAAAGACCTTAAAAAGCCAAACAACTTTGCTTCCTTTCTAATACATAAACAGAGGGTACCAGAGCCTGGCCACTCAGAGAAATAAGAGACTGACTTGTTTTCCAGAATGTCGTCCTGAGGCCAGAACAGTGAAGAGATGCATGCAGAGAAAACTTGGGCCAAACTGGGCCTGGATTTTGTGAACATGAGACCCACCTTTTCAATTTTTATTTTTAGTTCTTTTGATCTAAGAAAAACTGCATAGTCTAATAACATACTTAGTGAAAAGATCAACTATTATACTGTCAGGTTAATGTCAGGAGGGTTGGATGTGTCTCAGAATCTCGTCATGCAGTTAATTTTACTCTGATGCAAGCTCTTAAGGTGAGTTGGTGGTGTGTTGTTGTGAGCATAGGCCATCGCCCCCTCCTCCACCAGCCCAGAATGTGAATAGTACTCCTCTTGTGAGAAATGCTGATGGATATCAGGCAACTCTGTTGTCATGGCTGTAGCTAAAAAAATGTGAAAGAAACTAGATCTTTTCAACCTAAAGGTTCTCTTTGAATAGTTAATTAAAGACATTTTAAGAAGACATTTGGATTATAGGAAAGTGATGATATTACATTATGACATTTATTTCTTACCCTAAGAAGCTCAGTAATTGGGCTCACCTATTGAAAACTGTTATTATATCAGAGTGTAAGGTTTCTAAGAGCTGTAGTCAGACTTACCTAATTTACCTAACTGGCATATTTTTTTTAAAAAAACCTCAATATATGCCCTTTTTGATATGTGAAATACCCTGCACCTACTTGTTTTGAGACACAATTTAATTTTAAAAAGTCTATTGGAAACTTGAGCCATTGGGTTAATATTTATTCTGCCATATTAAAACACAGATTTTACAAACATAATTAAAATTTCCCAGAAACAAAGTGTTCAAATTCTATGAGGCTTAGTCTGCATATTATTGAGGTTCTCACTGTGCAGCTGAAGCCAACAATTAGAAAAAGATAAATGATTTTCCTGTGATCATGCAGCATAGAAACATGGGAGAATACATACCAGAGCTTTTGACTTCTCATCCAGAGCTTTTCCTACCAGGTCAGGCTGTTGATTTTATTCTAGCAGTGCTGTCATGATGCAGGAAACACAGAAAAGGTTCTCATTGCCTACATAGAGCTCGTGCCCTTTTGGGCACCGCATCATCCCATGGAAGAGATAATGCATATTTACAACTACATTCATGTTCCCTCCAGGGATATCTTACTACTCCTTTCCTTTAATTTTTTTTAGTGTCATAGAATCTAATCATGTGTGATAACAAGTCAGTTAGTAACCATATTATTTAGGTGGGATAGGTAGGAACCAAGTCACAGGTGACCAAATGAGAGCCACACATGATATGTGAAAACAAAGGCAGATTAGGCTGTTAGAACACAGGAAGTGAAAGGACCATTTTGCTGTGTCTGTGTGTCCATACTGTGAGAACTTGTACTCTGTTTTATGTGACACATCATTTAAAACACTACTGTGCTAGTCAGATGTTTTGTTGCTAGGACAAAATACTTGAGAAAAAACAACTTAAAGGAGGAAGAATTTATTTTCTCACTTTCAGAAGTTCCAGTCCATATGTTGGGGAGGGTGTGGTGAAGAGCAGTTTACATTATGACAGTCAAAGAGGGAGAGAGAGAGAGAGAGAGAGACCCTGCATTTGGCTTCTTCCTTTCCCCCTTTCTTTCTATCAGGGCTCCCAGCCAATGGGATGGTGCCACCCACATTCAGAGCAGGTCTTCCTCCCTTAGTTAATTCTCTCTGCAAGTGTCCTCCCAGACACACCCAGAGGTGTGCTTTACTGATCTTCTAGGCACTTCTCTATCCAATCAAGATGACATTCAAGATTAACCATCACAACTACTGATAGACAAATTGGAAGGTACTCCTGGAACGGGGAACACAGGCTTGAACAGGCATGAAGTCATAGTCTGATGACTGAAGAGACTGCAAATCCTTGGTGTAGAGAAGGGAAATCTCAGGGGACGATGCTAGGCACTCTCTAATATTTGAGGGACCACAATGTAGACAGTACACTAGACTTAAGTCTCTAAACTTCTAAATTGAGGGTCAATAAACAAAAGGTACAGAAAGACTCCCCCTACCATGAAATTGAGCCTTTTGGCTCAGGGCTTTTAAATACTCAGTCAATTGCATTCAAGAGATGGAAGGGCTTGTCTCTCTCCCAGGGCACTTATTTTCAGTCACTGGAGGGGTTCTCTCCAAGCCTGGATGATTACACGAAGGAGATGTTTTAAAGGGCAGCATTCACAATTTAGATTTGCGGTCGGACCAGATGACCTTTAAGGTGCTTTCTACCACCTGGGGTTTTATGATTCTATTTCTATTATGCATCTATGCTGGGTTTGTGTCACATTGTTTGAAGCAAACACTGAGAATGAACAGGAGCACAGTTTGGAATGTTGATGGCGCTCACATCTATTTTGTGTTTCAATTTCTGGAAGCGGTCTTTGTCTTTGAGGCAGTTTGGTCCCTGACCTTCTGTAACATTTGGAGCCCTGCCACACTGTCTTTGTTTACTGTAAAGAGCATGGAAAAACCGACTTCCTGACAGTACTCTGTAAAGTCTAAGGTCAAACCACTCACAGGTGAACAAACACACTCCTTCTACCTTAAACTTGCCATTTGGCCCCTGTAAAATGGAGCAGAGTAATAATGCTGGGGAGCAGAAAGAGGGGAAGTCAGTCCTCTGCCAATAGCCAGCAATTAGTCACTTTGTCAGTCTGCTTTGTGAAGAGGTAATCTTAATTCAGCATTCATTTGGTGGAGGTTAGAAAACACAGCATAGAATTTTAAGTCCTCTAGCAACCTTCTAACTAAGCCTATAGGCCTTTCCTTTCTCTACACTATCTTTGCTTCATTAATATTTCCTAGGATTGCAATGATAAAGTGTGACATTCTTCTTCAGTTAACATATTTCTGTGTCCCATTCACTGAATATTCATATCATCCAGGCTGTGTCTTTTATGGTAAGACTTCAAAGTGGCTGAAGTTGGCTTCCTCTCAAGAGCATATATCCCTTTTTGAATAACCTCTGCTATTTTGTACTATCATTAAATGCAATAGCTCCCCTTTGTCAAAGACGGGAATTGTCTTCCTTGGTAAAAGTACTGTAGGCTCTTTTAGGGCCTAGGTGGTACCTCATTCACTCCTCCAGCCCCCCAATGTGTAATACACTCTTAGGTGAGCAGGTCCATTACACTTTAAGTGAGTGCCATTGAACTAAGTGGTGATCTTGTTCACACATTTAACCATTTACTCAAAGTTAACTATTTGCAAGATCAACTTTTCTTCTTGATATTTAAAGATGATTAGAACTGATTTAAAATAAAATAAAAATATTCCAAAATAAATTTGGATGTATTTAAAAAAAAAAATAAAACATTTTTTTAGCCTCTAGTGTTATCAGATTCTTGAATCCCCACAGCTTTCACATCACTCTTAGAGATGATATGCTCCCCTTTACTAAGATATACATGGGTATTAAAAGCTCAATTCTTTATTGCTCATGAGAAAGACTATCAACTCTTTTCTTCCCCAGCTATAATACGGAGGCAATACCACCCCTTTTTACGTCCAGAGCCAGAGGCAGTATGTCATATTAGCCTTCGTTAACTGCTCAAGAAATGAGATGCCTTCATTAATTTAGTGTTCTGGTTAGCTAAGATTGTGTTAGAAAGCTGATAAACTGTGGTTTTTCTGTTTACTATTCTTAAGAAAATAAAAACATGGTGAAGTTGTTAGCCCGTTTTTTTTTTTTTTTTTTTTTTATTGCCTCAGTAAATGTCAGTAAATGCAGTATCCCAATTAGGGACTAGACCAAGATGACGTAGGTCAGCAGCTGGTGGGCAAAGAATTAGGTTCTGGGGCAGGCGGGAGCAAGCACAGCCTGACCAAGATCTTCCTGGAGAGGAGCAGCTGAGGAGTGTGGTGGGGGAAAGCAGGTAGCAGTGAAACACTGGGCCAAAGATAGAGAGAAAAAAATGATGTAATGTCATGTATGTGTGTTTCTATGTATATAATATCATGATGGAAGCCATCCCACCAAAGCCACTTGGATGTCCTGTGAAATACTAAATTTGCTGCAGAGTTTTTCCTTATATGTATCATTACTTAAGATTTTCCTACTTCTGCTGCCATTACTTTCATTTGTTCATTCATTATTTTTAAAAAGAACATTTTGCTAGCTACTAGCTACTGGGAAACAGATTACTGACACAATTCCTGAGCTCCAGGAAGAGTTCTGTGTGTATATATATATATATATATATATATATAAATTTATGTATATTTATATTCTTAATTTTATATCCAGAATTTGAAACCAAAGCAGTCAACGTTGCCATTGTTCTTTTTCCCATTTCCCAAGAATACCTTAGGAATATTTCTTTCTTATTAAGCCTTCAGAATCCATCTTGACTTTTCCTTTTCCACTACCAGAGTTCAGGCACCATTGCCAGGTAGTCAGGCTATTATAGGAATCACCTTATTACTCTCTTTATACCTAACCTCCTCTCTCCTTTCCATCAGTCTTAGACTGATGAGTCTACACTTTGGTTGTTATTCCCAAGGCTTATAAATAAGGTGAATGTCTCAGCTTTAGAATGTGGCTCTCCTCAGTCTCATACCACTTCTTCAAAACTAATACCTTGCTAAATCCTAGTTGATCGCTCCATATACTTTGAGGCATATTTATGTATTCTCACCTGTCTGGTTTCCTTCCCACTGTTCTTTTCAGCTCCAAACCAGCAAAGTATGGTGGTTGAGACCATGTGCTTGGGGGCTAGACATGCCTTACTACTTACTCACTATGTGATTTGGGGCAACTTACTGAAGTTCTCTCTTGTGCCTCTCAATATCAGTGAAAAGAACTTATTTTAAAAAAAAAATACTTTCCTCATAGGATTGTTAAGTTTAAGTGGGTTTATGAACCTAAAATGCTTAGTATAGACTCTGGCACATAACCAGTGCTCATTTTCAGCTATTGCAATTGGTATTGCTGTTGATATTGAAACCCCATATCCCATACTGGCCAGACATTTCATAGCTCACTACAAATGATGATTAGGTATTAGATGTTTAGGTAGAAGTAATTCTTCCTTTTTCTGCCATTCTATGTTACTTCTTATCTGACCTATAGTTAGCAGGCAGATTTAGACCTCTTTATTACTTTTATGGGAAATAAAACTTGGAGATGGCTACCCATAGAAGAAAATACTTGGTAAGTACCAATAGAAAAAGTGGCACATGCTCTGTGGATAAGTTTCCTGAGAGCAGAAACAGTGCTTCATGTATCACTATTTCTACTACAGTGCTTCGCACTTAGTTATTAAAAATAAGCCAAAATATAAGTATATCCACAGCGGGGATACATTGAGAAATCCCTTTGAACATCAACTTAAATATTAATAACAAAAGACATGACTGTAAAATAGGTACAGTGTGCAGGGGAGGGGATAATAGTAGGAGGGGGAGGGTGAATGAGAGAAATTAAGATGAGGGTATCTGGTAGATGGACTTCATATTCCTATATGAAATAGGACCAAGAAACCACTTGCAATTGCTTTAAGTGGGGCGGGGATGTGGTTGGGGGGGAGAGACCATGGGGGTGATGTAACTAATGTACAATATAAGCCTAATTGGAATTGTCACAATGAATCCCCTTCTGGATGATGAATATATCATAATAATATTCTTTTTTAACAACCAAAATAGTTTTTGTTGCTCAATGAAGGATGTATGAGGAAGACCATGAATAGAGCAGCCTGTTTAAATAGACAGTGCACAATCAGGTAAGTGTCTTGACTGGTATTTTTTGATTCTTATTTCTTCTATTCACATGAAGAAATATGAATTCATATTCATATTCCTCCATGTCGGACAAAAAGTTGTCCAGACCTTTTAGGCAATCATAGATGATGTGGTTTAGCAGGAGCGGTTGGGTGAAAGGTTGCCAAATGGGCCGAAACAAAAAGAGGGAGAGTAGAGAGAAGACTGGGTGTGATGCTATGAGTGTCAGCATTTGGACGCTGAATGAATGGAGAGGAAATCTTAAATTCAAGAGTTGTTGTAAAGAAAGAATCCATAGGACTTGAGAGATGATAGAGAATGAAAAAGTGGCTGCTGGCCCTTCCTGGGTTAACTTTGCACTATTCTGACTGGGGGATTTTTCTTTGAAGGAAAGGAAGAGGTATGGAATTATTAGACTTTGAGCTCCATGATGGCACAGTGCATGCCTGTCTTGCTCCTAACCAGATCCCCAGTGCTGGGACAGTTCTTGATACACGTATCCTGTAGAAGGCTGATAAGTACATCATGAAGGAACTAATGACACTTACCTGGATGTCTGCAGAGTCAAATAAGACAAGTTGTAGACAATTATTCCCACCTATTTAATGATTCTCCCATTTTTGTTAGCTGGCATAATCAATTTTTTCCTAAAAAGGCATCCTTCTCACATTTTGAGAAGGTTGTTCCAAAGAGGCAACTTACTTCACTTCAGGATGGGTGACAGGATCTACAGACCCTGAGGCCATCTCTCTCCTACATGCCTCGTTGTAACTATTAAAATACACCACCTCTGCAGAGAGGAGCTCCAGAAAGCAATTGTTTGCTCTCGCTCTGCTGAGAAGCAGCCATATCCATGTGGCTTAAGGGCTCTAACTGCAGCCATGTACAGCTTTAGAGAAACACCACTGCCCGCCCCCACATTTGCCAGTATAAGATGCCAAACTGCAAATAAGAGATATGTCGATTCAACGGAGCAGAAACCTTTCACTCGTCCTTAATGATTCCTTGCAGGGAACATTATTGCTATGTGTTTGTCTGCCTTTAAATAAGAAATTGCAATTATTAGTTCTTTTAAACGATGAAAACCATCTCCTCTCTTCTCCCTACAAAGGGAGAAGGTTTTCCCAGTTGGGTGAATATTGCGTGCGCTGCTTGCTGAAGAAAGAGAGCAGTCTTGGCAAGCAACTTATTAGTCTAAAAATAAATTATTCAGAATGCAGGTTCAGATACAGATTGCAAGGAGAGATAATAGAATTGGTTTTCCAAGCCTGATCGTGCTATGAAGACACGGGATGTGCTTTTCAGGAATCTACTTAAAGTGGAATCAGCTCTGAGGAGTACACACTGGAAATAATATTGCTGCCATCCAGCTTGTGTCTGCGGTACAGCATGCTCAGGTTGTCTTCAAGTATCCATGATCTCTTTCTATCAGTGTGCCTATGGAAAAGCATATGTCCTTTCTTCAGAGAGCCAGCCCTCTCATTGTTCCTGTAAAGAAATTTCTTCCTGGCAGCGTGAGAGGGGCACGTCTCACTCGAGATTTGTCCCCCTCCTGCCCCCCTGCCTCAGCGAAGTAGTTGACCACATCAGCAGCCGACTCCAGCTCGTCATGTGGTTTTTCATGTGATGCTGCTGCCGAGGCACCTTGGAGCAGCAGCACTGGCGACTCGGCACTCGTGGACAGACAGCAGCGTTCGGGCGCAGGGGAGACTTTGGAGGGGGCGGGAGGCCAATAAACCGAGAAACGTCAGAAATAAAAAGTCGCATGAAGTATTCTGATCTCTGTATTCCTTCTTTTTATTTGGAAATTTGATTTTAATTCTTGATTTTTTTTATCTTTAATGGTTTATGTCTATTTTTTTTTCCCATCCCCACAGGCGGCGAGCTGCGCTGTTTTGTGTTTTTCATTTTTTTTTTTTAATTCTTTTTTTTCCCCTGAAGCCAGACCGTCTTTCCTCACATCTCCAGGGCTGCATCGCTGTGGGGACGCCAAGCTTCCCCTGGTTACCTGAGCTGCTCTGCTGTCTCCCACCTGGGCTTGGCCCTGGTGCACCCGGACGGGCATCGCGTGTCTGCGCCCTACAGAAGGACCTGATGGCAGAGCTCTGGCCTGGGTCTCCTGGCAGGTGGATGAGGAACTTGGACAACAGGGTGAAACTGCAGAAGATCCAGGGTGGGATGCATATAGAGGACGTAAAGGACTGGGAAAGGGAAGTTTAGGAATATTAATACATCCATTGCCCACCGATGGTCCCTCCGCAGGGCGAGGGCAGCAGCAGCCTCTACCGTGTGCACCCAGCTCCGGCTGCTCTCAGGGATCAGTCTGGGGGGGCAACCCAGGCCGAGATGTGGTGGCATTTCACCTGAGAGAGTGGAACTGAAGATGGATAAACAAGGTATCTGATGTATCTGTCTGACAAGGCAGAGTTGGAGAAAGGCAGAGTGAGCAAGCACGAAAAGAAAGAGGAGATGCCGAATGCTGTGTGATTGCCTGCCGCTGGCTCTGCATTCTTATTCTAGGGAGGATGGCATAATTTATAATCCAGTACATGGATGGAGGAACTGTAAATTGTAGTCTGGATGTCCCCGGTGCTGTCAAGGAAGAAACTAATGGGCTAGGTGACTGTACAGTGTCCCCAGAGAAAAAAGCCTTGCAGCATGGATTTAAATGCATGTGCACGCATGTAGAGACATGAAAAAAATTCTGACCATTTTGCACAGGAAGTCTGTCACTTTGCTGGATTGGGCTTGATTGCAGCTTGTGTCTTCAGCTCCAGCTCAACACCCATTTCCTGACTAGCCAGAAAACATGGCCAAGGCAGCTGCATGCAGGATTTTCTTTTTAATGTGAAAGCAAGACCCCTCAGTTTTAACTCCTTGAAGTTCCAAGTGCTCTGTGCTGTGCTCGGACTGATTGTGGGGTTTTGTTTTCTTCTTCTTCTACAAATCCCTGTAAACACAGCTGTATTCAGTATGGCAAAAAAATTCTATCCTGTAAATAGAAATATGATCAATTTAATCAAAATAAATGTATCCCAGATGACTTTCGGACCAGCTGGCTACCACGGGCTTCAGATGCTAAGTGCTCAGTGGAACCGTTTCAGTGTTATATTTACATGTTTTAGAATGCCAGGATCAGCCTATAATTTAAAAAGCATTCCTCTTCTGAGGAAGAGGGGTGGTCTTCCCACCTCACAGCTAGATGGTTAGGGACAGGTGCTGCTACTGTTCATGTGATGAGACTTCCTGGTGTTTCATTTCAAGGGCAGGTGCCACGAAGCAGGGCATCGCCCTTCCCCTCATGGAGGAAGCTTGCACCTAACTTGCTGTAGTGGGAGGTGAGAGCCTCTGCATAGCCTGTGGCGAAACTGGCCAGGCACTCCAGGCTTGTAGATTGAGATGAGTGAGCTGAGTTGTGGTGTTCCAGTTCCAGCTCTGTAGAATCAGCTCCAACCTGGGAGTAAGGAGCTTTCCCAGTTGTCATGGGGAGCCCTTTTGAGACGCCTGTCTGGCCCGTCCACTGTTTGTTAGTAATTCTACAAAGGCAGCTCTGTGTGTTGGATTATGTTTGGCCAGCTGTTGATGCATTCCTGCGGGTGGGGCAGGCTGAGGATCTTATTACTGTACTTCCAAACTGTACATCTGTGTGCAGGGAGAGGAGGGACCGAAAGGAAAGAAAGCAAGTTAAATAATCTGATAACTCTTACTCCTTTCTCCAGATAGTGCTAGAGTGAATCCGGAAAGGCTTTACGGTAAAAAGAAGAGAACAGGGAGTAAGAGATGGGGAAGAGGGTGAGGAAAAGAGAATGAAACCCAGAAATCTCCTAAGAGAAAAACAGAACTTCAAAGCTGCCTAGACAAGCAGACTGTCAGCAGCTTGTAATTAGCGGTTCATGGTTGCGTCAGTGACCGTCTCTCTCCAAGAATAACTATGCGACGTGTGCCACAAAGTAAAGAAGATAGTCATAACTAAGTTATCAAACATAACTCAAACTAGGGGAAATGGTTTAAGGAATTTTCTGTTTGTAAGTCAAATACGGATGGATTCCATGTATAAGACTTGCTGGATTCTGACTAAGTAAAGGCTGAATTATCAATTTGTCAGGGGGGAATACAGTCATTAAGTGAAACAGTGAGCTTTTAACAATACTGATTAATTATGCAAGCTCTATCAGTACAAGATATCTCCCCAAATAACCCCAAATTGCATTGCCATTCTCTTATCTCTGTATCCACACATCATTTTTTTTATTGTTGTGTATTTCAAAGGAGAGAAGTCAAAAGTTACATTCCAGTAAATATAGTCAATTAAATTCTAAAATTTTCATTTTAGAATTAAAAAAATGGCTAAGGGGCTCTGAGTTTTGTTGATACCCCTAGGTTAAGCCTTGAAGGAGCTTTTGTTGTCTCAAAGCCAAACAGCAGTTTACTAGTAATCTTGGGGGAAGTTGAGGGAACATAGTTGTTGAGATTTGAAGGCCATGTTCACTTCCTTCCCTTGTCTCTTGGCTGGGAGATTTTGGTGCTAGGATAGCCTCTACAAAGAGCCAGTGGGAGGAGCTGATTGGTCAGTAGGCTTAAAATGTTTACTCTTATTTGTTTTCAATGCTCCCTCATGGCATTCATTTTGTATTTGTATTTGTGTTCACGCTGCACAATTACTCCTGACCTGCTTTGTTTCTCTGCCCGAAGAGAAGTCAATTTTAGTTCAGCTCTGTGCATTTGGCTTCTTGGGTAACATGTGCATATGTATTACATTACCCATGTATGCATTTTTCCTTTTTTTTTTTTTTAATGTGGATTAGGGAAAATTGTAGGCAGGGAGAGCTGTGAATATTAAATCAATAGCTTTTTGAATCACATGTAATATAATTTAAATATACTCACTTTGCGGTTGCCAAAGCTGACATTGTCTGAGCCTGTTTAATTTACATCTTCGATTTAGTCAAGAAGCGGAACCTGCCAGATCAGAATAGTGTATTCTGTGCACCCAACAGGGTGGAAGACATTATTTTGTTTGTGTTAGTTCAAACAGCTGGTCATTAATGCAGTCCCCATTTCTAGAGTGAAGTGCTGGTGGACATGAATGGCTGCCTGATTAATGCTGCCCCTCCGAGGGTCCTTCACCCAGCAGTCATGCTCGCAGCAGAATAATGTAGCATGATGTGATTGCACTCTAACAGGATAGTATGTCATTGTGTCACCAAGCAATTGAGGTTATTATGGGGCAGGGCAGACAGACGGGACAGTGGGGTTACTAGACCGTAGCATTTTTAGAAATACAGGCCTGACCTACTTAGAGTTATTCTCTCTGGCTGGCAGCTGCATGGTACATAAAGTCTCCTGATAGGCTGAGGCTGTTGCTAGGGGGAATTAGCATGAATTTTTCCACACACAGACTCAGTGACTGAATGATAAAAGCTGACTGGAATTAAAGAGATCTGGTTTAGTATTATACAGATTTATCTGCCTCGTCTTGCATTCTCAAGTGCACAGAAAGAGTGCAAAACTACGGATTTTGTTTCCATTTGTTCTTTGACCTTCTCCTTCTTTCCCTTCTGTCCCTTACCCCCAAGAACCATGAGGGAAAGAGAATAAGGCAGTTAAGAAATTTTGGTTAATCTGTTACTGTCCAGGTCATTGAAACAATGTTGCAAACTATAAAATATTTAAGCTTAAAGACTAGTGGGAACGACTAACAGAAGGTTAGATTATTTTTTCTCTTCTGTGCACTGGCTGTTTTGAAGTTGGGCATGTATCTTTCATTCACTGTATATTTAAACTTTCTTTCCCTTTTGGGCTTGAACAAAACATTTATATAAATTCTTTTTATCCAAACAGATTGAAGCTTGCAATCTCTGGCTTGTTTAAAATAAGATATTGAGGATTCCAGATTTAGACAGAAAAAAAAATACCATTTTTTATTACAAAATATTTTTTCTTCGCTATTTTGGGATTGGCTATCTTTTCTGAATCCAGCCTGATGTGTGTTCTTATGGATGAAATATAACTGCTTTCACTTTACTGCTTTGCTTCATAATGTACAGAAGAACATAGGTTTTTCTCCAGCAGAAAGTATGTCTGCAGAATTTATTTGCAGGTTGCTTTTTGTAGTTGCTGACATATGCACTGCAGGTAGAAAGCTCACATAATCAATTTTATAAAATGACCCATTTTTCCCCTCTCCTGCATCTCTGAATGTCTGTGGTTTTAATAGATCTTTTCAAGATAATCTGAAAGTCCATCAGAAGAAAAATGAAAGCAATGTGTGTTCAAGAACACTTTGATTTTTCTCATTCCTAATTATATGCTATCTGTGCTTAAACAGCAGATTCTTTCTGGTACATTTTTTGTGCTGAGAGTAGTTATTATCCTGCCTTTTTGATTTGAAATTAATTTTTGTAAGAAAGTACTATGGGATCACAAATAAACAAGAAGCTTAGCTGCATAAATGAAGAATAGTGATGCAGATTCTTCTCAACCTGGAACACTGGATTTCATGACCACATGTAAAAGGGCAAGAGGAAATTTAGTTGTGTATTTTTTTCATTTAGGTTTTGAAAAATATCCAGAACTATTTAGATACATATGTTTTTAAATGTTGATTTCTACTTACATCAAAGACTATAGTAAAAACAAAACCAAAAAAATCTTCTCATGGTTTCAGAGCCCAGAAATGTACCAATCACCTTTTTTTTTTAAAAAAAGTAAATCCAACAATATTTACATTTCAGCACATAAATAAATCTTATCAAGCTAAACTAGAGTATATCATCTGATATTGTAAGTGGTAGATCATAGCCTCACCAGCTTGGAGAGTCTCCATAATGACATTAGTTGTAAAGGTTTCCAGCCATACTAGCAATCTTTCATAATTGAATAAAATGTCAATTTATCTTTGTTGAATAAAAGATTACTGGATGTACTACTCTTTCCAAAATGAAGCAATTTTTTAAAATTATTTTAAGAAGTGAACATTTTGACTTTTCTTCTCTAGTACTTACTTTGCTGAAGTCAATGTAACATCGTTTAAATGTTTAAGTGCAAAGACACAGAAATAAAGTGTCACTTTAAAATTACTTCAATTAGGAAAAATTTTATTAACATTCTTTAATACACAGATGCTATATTTATGTAGTCTAGTTGCGCCCAGGTAGACAGTCAAATTGAATGTTTATTGTTTGATTAAAAATAAATTGATCACATTGAATTGTTCAGTATGATTTTATTTGGTTGTGTAGGTTGTTATTTCTTTTTTTTAGTACTTTAGCTTTCATCCATTATCCAAGAAGTAAGCATTGTGTACAAAAACAAAACCTTATTTTTAAGTGTTACTTATGCCTACTTAGCTATGGTTAAGGTTATATCTCCTGATTATTCACCTAGACTGTATGGTGATAGTATCGATTTCATCCACTAACATAGATCAAAAAAACCAAAGGAGCAAGCACATTCACTCATTGCATCAGTTATGTAAATATTTGTTTTTTGCTCATACATGAGGCTTGTTCATCGAGTTATAAGGTTCAACATAGACCAGTGAGCTTTTGGGGAACACAACAGTTATATGTTGTAGGTCACCAAGACAAGCTAGATGCTGTATTGGTTTCCTTCTCTATGTTCTAATACCTAATGTCACCTAATCTCTAAAACGTGGGAGAAAGGACTGATGACCTCACTACTAGGTGCTTAGAGGTGAATAGCCCTCCTGACTGCTAAAACCAACTTCCAAACCATCTCACCACTTTGTCACATTGAAAATCTAACAGTAGATCAGACTGTGTCCTTTATAACCCAGACATTTTCACCATCATTATTTAAAGAGTTAGTAATATTTCAGGAACCTTATAAAAGTATCCAATCTGTGTATCCACTAAGACCCTAACTCAGCATGATGCCTTCTTGGCTTCATTGTTACCATGTTGCCTTCTTGTTAGAGCATCATTACATGCTATTTATCTCCCCAAGTCTCTAGCCCTTTCTTTGTCTATGTGCCAAGTGCATATATGCTTCAGAAATATTAGTTGATAAATGAATGAATGGATGGATAAATGAATGGTTATCCAGAAGGAAAATTTTATAGGATAATAATGCAGTCTTCTACTTCTAGATTATCAATGGCATAGGGCAGGGATCAGCAAATTTTTTCTATGAAGGATCAAGTAGTAATTAAGTTTTATGGGCTATATGAGGTTTATGGCAAGTACTCATCTTGGCTGGTATATAGACAGCTTATAAATAAATGAGTATGGCTGTGTTCCAATAAAACTTCATTTACAAAAACATGCAATGGGACAAGTTGGACCTATGCATTATAGACTTGAGTATAATCATTACCTACGGTATTCCAAAGATATGATTTACATATTATATGTTTACTACTCAAAGGAGAATTCCAAACAATTCAGCAAAAATTAAATCATTTGTCATGGGAACGCATTCCAAATCAACTAAATTTTAATTACCTCAGTGATGACATAGATGGAACATTTTTTTTAAACTCAAAGATGAAATTGCAGATTATTCTTTTTAAAAATATTCTGTTCACTATACAAAAAGGAAAAATAGAAAATTTTTACCTTGCAAAATTACCCTTCTAGAGTTGTTGTGAGGGGCAGAGAGGAAGCATGTGCTCTGTGTTTGAAAAGCTGGCTCAAAGTTCAAAACATGTGAAAGAGTGGCTCTGGAAGTGCAGCCATGGCATCATGTTACTGTTTGCATATTCATTAATCAGTGTAAATACTGTTTTACAGTAAATATAGTCTTACAGTATATATGGTTTTACATATCTCCCTTTTCCCTGGAGGGATACATTCTAAATTCCCTGTGGATGCATGAAGCCACAGATAGTACTGAACCTGATATAAACAAAAATAACTAATAATGAAATAGAAACATTATAAGAATGTACTATAATAAAATTTGTTTTTAAAACTCATGATTTTTTTTTATTTCAGGAATTTTCCATTTAATATTTTCAGACTGCAGTTGACCATGGATAATTGAAACCTTGGAAAGTGAAATTCTGCCTAAGGGGGAACTACTTTATTTCAAGAACTTGAGTCAGATCTTTCCTTTCTTCCATCTCCCCAGTCCCTTCTCCACTAGGTAGTAATTAGCCTGCAACATTAGAGATTTTACATGATACCTTTTCCTTCTTCCTCTTGTTCCTCCAGAGCCCCTTTTTTGGTTTCTACCTTGTGACATGGCTGCTCATGTTGGCCTTCCATGTTGGCAAGTGGTGTTGGAGGCAATAACAAGAACAGAGAATGAGCTGAAGCATAGACCTGGGTACCCACCAGCTGTGGGACTTGGGACACTTTAATGAATTTTACTAAACTTAAATTCCCTCATTCATAAACTAAGGATAAAGGTAGTACATCCCTTCCAGAAGTTTCATGTGGATAAATGGGATCATGAAAGCCAAGTCCTTCTCGCACTTTGTAAGCAAGTGTTCAATGAAATTTGATGGCCAATGCTACTGCTTATGCTACTGTTCTTGCTTTTATAATTGGAGAGATT
This sequence comes from Castor canadensis, assembly GCF_047511655.1. Lineage (NCBI taxonomy): Eukaryota > Metazoa > Chordata > Mammalia > Rodentia > Castoridae > Castor > Castor canadensis. Next base: position 33,977,914 of record NC_133393.1, on the reverse strand, counting down.
CTACCATCAAGGAAGTATGCGATCTTACATTAGGCTTTGAGATACTGGTGGCATCAGTAAGGGTAATTCTCTTTAATAAGAGGAGTCATCTAGAACAAATCTTGATGCTCAGAGCAGAGCTCACACAGAAGCCTAGAATAAGTCTAGAGGAATCTAACACATGTGAAGGAATTCTGTGCTCACTGTTTTCCCTCAAAATTTAAAAATTGACTTGTGTTTTGGCATAATCTCTTCTAAGAATGTCCTAGAAACACAGCTTGTTATTTTGTCTATTTAGAGTAAGGCCAAAGACGGATGGAACAGAAAGTTCTGCTCTTCTGCTCGAAGGCTATGATTTGATTATTTGAAAATTATGCTCAAGGTTTATCTCCTCCAGAAAATTTGTTGTCATTCAGGGGCTTTGAACCAACATGTGTCCACAAACATTCTTCAGTCTTGAGGTGATTTTTGTGGTTATTGATTTTTTTTAAGTACAATTGTTGTTTGTCATTGCCTGACTTTGCCTGTCCTTCCAGGCCTCTCCAGTGATCAAGTTTCCCATGGTGTCTCCTTGGTCACCAGATGTGGCCTAGGCTGTTCTCTTGTGTGAGCACCCTGAGTTCTCCAAGACAGCACCAATTAAGCTACTAGATACATGCATTACTCTGACTTCTGAGATCAGAACCCACTAATTATGTATTTTTATTATGAGAAACAAATTTTTAAAAAAATAGCAAAAATAGAAATTGTTTTAAAACAAGAGTGATTGTCATTCCTTTGTGTTGATTTCATAAAATATGCATCTTATTCTGTCAGACATAGTCTTAGTTCTGACAAATCACTGAGAAGCTTATTAAATGAAAAATGTTCTGGAAATATCAGTTGAATCTGATATTTGGTATTTTAGCTGGTCTTTATATTTTTTCTTAATAAAAAGTCCTTTAGTTCTCTAACAGAGAAATGTTAGAAAAATGTTACTTTGATGCTTTTAAGTATGCTTTCTTAACCACAAGGCTAAAGTATATTAATAACATAGAGCCATGGAGGTAGGAGGGTTGGGGTGCAATTGAACATTTCTGGCCTCCCTGGGTTTTTTCCTTGCTATTGCTGGTGACTACAAATGGCGAGGTACCCCAGGGAAAGTGAATGCAACAGCATGGGAGGGAGAGCCTTTTTGTGTTTTCTGCCAATTATTAGGTGTGATTGAATATTTTGAAAGAAGTCAGTACATAAAAATTGGCATTTGGCTAGTGCCTTACAGAAGTGATCCCTTTCACTTCTGTTTTCTTTTCAAATGTTTGACTTTGGACCTTGCCAAGCCCTCTTATTATTTGAGGTACACATCAATCTTACAAAAGACAGTCAGTTGGTACTGAGTGGATGACATTGGGCTTACAATAATTTTTTTCTTTTTCTAACTACTGTGGTTTTATATGTGTTTCCTTGTTTCATTACCAGGAAGCCTCACTTCATCTTTTTTTTCAGGGCCATGGTAATCAAAGTTCATACCACAAAGTCTCCTTCATTTAGGTTTCTAGTTGTTAAGAATGAGGAATACCTATATTGTTTGGATAGAATAACTAGTAGGACTTTGAATTTTATTGTATCTTCAGAATGAAAGGTATAACAAAATTTTTGATTTTAAGGAACTCTCTTTACATTTCCTTATTGAAAAAGTATTCTATACAATTTTGCATTTCACATTGTTTTAACAGAAAACATAGTTGTAGCATGAGTGATGTTTAGCAATCATTAATCTTTACTAGACCCTTGAGGACTCTTAATTTAAAAATTACAGAAACCACAGGGGGGTTTTATGCAATACATATAAATACAAAAAAGAGAGTCTCACACCAAAATATTCATTACTTAGAACCAATTGAGATGAGGACTAGCAAGTACAGTTTGAGCAGTGCATCCCTTCTCTTTACCAACTCTCTGTGTTGCTATTTGCTGGGAATCGGGGGAGGGGGATTGGCAACCCTGGTTAGGTACCACTTTAACAAATAGGGCCCTACTATATTTCTAAGGATTTGTATTTCTAGGAGTCTTTTAGAATCACTGGACCAACTTCTGCCTTTTTGACCACATATATAAGTAGGAAGGTAGATGTGGTTAAGGCTTATATTTTTATGGAGCTGCTTGTTTTTTTAAGATCAGAGTTTAATATTGGAAGGATGACATGGCTATATTATATATTCAATCCATAAAAAAACTACATTAATTTACTTTAAGTCTATCCATCAGACTATAAGACCCTTGGGGACAAGTATTATATCAGTTTAGCTCACCATGGTACAATGCCAGGCTGAGAGTAGGTGTTATCTATGCCTACTGAGTGACCTACAGCAGGAGGACCAGGTTTATATTTTAAACAAGAATTCCTAGTATAAACCACTAGTTTTCAATTCAAAATATGAAAAGTGAATTTTTAAATCAATGCAATATTATTAGTAAGCATCAATTTCTCACCTTTAGTTAAAAAATATATTGAAGAAAAGTAGAATTTTAATCATTCTATTGCTTTGTACAATGCTTTTTTGATATAGAAAGCTTGTTCTTTGAAAAAATTATTTTAGTTATAATTGCTTGAGATTGAATTTTTTTATTCTGTACAAAATTTAGTACACATTTAGGATTATTTAACCAATCCTTAGAAGCACCCACAAACACAGCAGGTGGTAGCATTCTTCTTCCTTTAAGTAGAAGACTAACTTAGAAAGGTTATTATTATATAATCGTTTGTCTAGCAGGAATTGGAAAAGTATCTTAGAAATGGAAGAGACCTTGGAAATAATCTAATCCTCCCACTGGCAGTCATTTTTCAGATAAAGAGATTGGGTCATAGAAAGGTTAAGAGACTTGTTCAAGGTTACACAGCTAGGTTTTTCTAGGGCTAGAAGCAGAGCTCAGTTTTTTTTTTTTTCTAATGTTGTGTATGTTCTGTAAGTGCCATACCTTAACACCACACTTTTCTAGTTAAGAACCAGTCTACAAAGCTTATGTTTTAGAAGTCATTTGTGGTTGTTAATTGCCTAACAGTGTGCAATACTAAGAGCTCACATAAGGAAAACATAGGGAAATGCTAATGTAATGTTATTACATTAAATAAATTAAATTACATTAAATAAATTTTTATGCAATAAAAATACATATGTAGTGGGCTCCATTGTGGTGTCATTCAATGTATTTTTAACAGAATCTAAGTCCATGATATGACAAAGCTAGCAGTATGGATTACTGACCTGGCTTTGCTGCTAACTAGCTATTTGAGTTTTGGTGAATCATTTATCTCTCCAGGGATAGTTTTGTACAGTGAGAGAATAGTGCTCTGATAATTGCTTAAAGTTACATCTAGCTCTGTTCCTCCAACAGTGTGTCGGTGCCCAGAAAAAGTGATCCTATATTTTTGAAGCTGTGACTGAAGTATCTCTTTATTCATATGGTCTATGCTCTCTGTCATGAATTAAAAGAAGTCTGTTCCCAAGTACACTAGAGTTATGAGAGTTGAGGTTATATCATGAAGAAATGTTGCCATGGTGATATTTCCATATTAATGGAAAAAGAAAGAGTCCAGGGTCTCAAATTCTACCAGGTGTGTACCTGTTTTCAGTCTCCAAAATACAAAAAAGCCTTTACAGTTAGGCAACATTAGATGAAAACAAAAAATTAAATATATAAAAGAGATCCAAAAAGAAAAGAAAGAGGTACCCAACAGTGCTCTGTCCAATATGGTAGCTGTTGATCTTATTGGGTCTATTGTCTATTGAGTACTTGAAGTGTAGTTGTAGGAATGAGAGGTGCTGTAAAGATAAAATGCACTCTAGATTTAGAAGACTTAACATGATAAAGGAAATGTAAAATGTGTGTTTCATTAATGTTAATACCAAGACAGTAGTAAAAAGTGATAAATGCTAAAATGACAATATTTTATTTTATTATTTTTTTCTTTATTCATTTATTCATTTGTGCATACATTGTTTTGGCCATTTCTCCCCCATGCTCCCTACCCCCTCCCTATTACCCCCACCCCCCTCACTTTCAGGCAGACCCTGTTCTGCGCTTTTTTCCAATTTTGTTAAAGAGAAGACATAAGCAATAATAAGAAAGACATAGCGTTTTTGCTAGTTGAGATAAGGATAGCTATACAGAGAGATTCCTAGCATTGCTTCCATGTACAAGTGTATTACAACCCAAACTGATTCATCTCTAACTGACCTCTTCACTACTTCCCAGTCATCTTCCCATATTGACCTCTGTCATTTTAAGGTATTAGCTCTTCTGCAGTGGGGACATCAAACACTTTCAAGTTTTGGGTTTCCTACCTATCCCATACCTCCCATATGTGCTCTCCCCTTAGCATGTGACCCAAGTCCAACAATATTACTGCATTTGCCCTAGAACTAAAGTCTGCATATGAGGGAGAACATATGATTTTTGATCTTCTGAGCCTGGGTAACCTCACTCAAGTTGATGTTCTCTAGTTCTATCCATTTACTTCTTCATGGTTGAGTAAAATTCCATTATGTATAAATACCACATTTTCTTAATCCATTTGTCAGTAGTGGGGCATCTTTGTTGTTTCCATAATTTGGCTATTGTGAATAGTGCTGCAATAAACATGGGTGTGCAGGTGTCTGTGGAGTAGCCTGTGTTGTATTCCTTTGGGTATATCCCCAGGAGTGGGATTGCTGGATCATATGGTAGATCTATATTCAGTTTTTTTAGAAGCCTCCATATTATTTTCCAGAGTAGTTGCACTACCTTGCATTCCCACCAGGAGTGCATCCTCACATCCTAACCAACACCTGTTGTTGGTGTTTTTGATGATAGCTATTTTAACAGAATGAGGTGGAATTTTAGGGTGGTTTTGATTTGCATTTCCTTTATGGCCAGAGATGGTGAGCATATTTTCATGTGTTTTTTGTTTTCAAAAAGTTCTGTTTAGTTCAGTTGCCTATTTCTTTATTGGTTCATTGAGTTTTGAGCGAGTTTAGTTTTTGAGTTTCCTGTATATTCTGGTTATCAGTCCTTTGTCTAATATATAGCTGGCAAATATTTTCTCCCACTCTATGGGTGGTCTCTTCAGTTTAGAGACCATTTCTTTTGTTGTGCAGAAGCTTTTTAATTTTATGCAGTCTCATTTGTCCATCCTTTCTCTTAGTTGCTGAGCTGCTGGAGTTCTATTGAGGAAGTCCTTGCCTGTACCTATTGCTTCCAGAATATTCCCTGCTCTTTCCTGTACTAACTTCAGAGTTTTGGGTCTAATATTAAGGTCCTTGATCCACTTTGAGTTGATACTAGTTCAGGGTGATAAACATGGATCTAGTTTCAGTTTTTTGCAGGCAGATAACCACTTTTCCCAGCAACATTTGTCAAAGAGACTGTCTTTTCTCCATCATATGTTTTTGGTGCCTTTGTAAAAGATAAGGTGGGCATAGCTGTGTGGATTCATATTCTGTTCCACTGGTCTTCATGTCGGTTTTTGTGCCAGTACCATGCTGTTTTTATTGCTATTGCTTTGTAATATAGTTTGAAGTTGGGTATTGTGATACCTCCAGCATTGCTCTTTTTGCTGAGTATTGCCTTGGCTATTTGTGGTCTCTTATGTTTCCAAATGAACTTTAGATTTTTCAAACTCTGTGATGGATGTCATTGGGATTTTGATGGAAATTGCATTAAATAAAATGAAAATAGTTTAGATGCATTAAATTAAAATATGTCATTAGAATTAATTTCCTGTTTTATTTTATTTTGTAAAATGTGACTTCTAAATAATTTGAAACTATGCCTGTGGGTTGCATTCTATTTCTATTGGACAGTGCTTGTCTATACTTTGGCTTACCTACTTTTTATGTGGAATTTATCTCTATGTCTCAGGAGCTTTTTGAATACCATGGTGGATAGGGACACTGAAGGTTTGTTGGAGACTATGGAAAGTATGGGTGACTGAAATCACTGAGGGAGTGAGATTCCCATGATTGGGGGGGGAACTTCCACTGTAGAAGCTGCTAGCTGTGCACCCACATTTACATTTTAATGTGAATGAGCTTACTTGGAATGCTCATAAGTAACCCAGAGATAATATCTCCACTATCAATTCACATTCAATCAGACAATTTGAAGTCAGTTTCCTAGAGCTCCCTAATCTACAGTGACAGATATCTTGGCATATAAAATATCTTTCCTTTTTGTTTTAGTTCACTGGTTTACAATATCAAAAGTTCTTACAATGTCAAAAGATACCATTAGCCACAGGATTCATGATAATAGGGAAATTATAGAATTTGGAGCAGAATCAATAGAATAAGTACCCTAAAGGATCATAAAGGGATCATTATTACTTTTCCAGCAATAATGAAACATTTGAATAATATTTGTAACCATGTGAGGTAACCACTATTATCATGAATAAGTTGTACATCTCCTGAAAACAGTATTGAAGTTTGGAAAGAGAATGGCTACAATACCGATTGTATTAACGTTGTTTGGTGTATGTCAATATTTCTCTCAACTGGAAAAGTGTGATTGCTTGATGAGTATGGTAATCCTTAACCTATCATGTCTTAGATGAGTTTTCTATATGACTTAAAGCAGTTAAAATGGACCTTTTTTAGTGATGAGGAAATAGAGGTTCAGACATGATAATTGATTTGATGGTGCCAGATGAGAGACCAAAATTTCTTGATTTTTGAATCAAATACTCTTCCCATGATACCACAGAAATAGACTTTTTTAAATCTACTGTTATCTTATATCACAGAAGCACAGGATTCCCTAGCTTCGTCAATCTTCTTAACAACTTGTTTGTTAAATCACGGAATAAAATGCAGCTAGACCTCTATCCAGATCACCAATCCTCTATGAAAGTTATTTGTTAATAAATGAACAACTATGGAAATAACTGAGAAAATATTCTGAAAACACAAAAAGGCCATCTAGCTTGCTCAGTAGAAGAAGGGCATATTTTCATTTCTCAACTAGTAATGACTCTCAAGGTGAGGCCTCCTGACACTAAAATGAGCATCAAAGGAAAAGAGAAGAAGAATTTATTTTACATAATGACTAAGTTGGGTTCTGTGGACTGACACCCCTGCCAGAAAATGCTGGGCATAATATAAAAAGCAGCCATGTAATGGCACTGAGAGGAAATGCAATTAGGCAGAGCATAGTAGAGGCACTTTTTCTTAGAAAAGATGAATTGAATGGAGTTATTGCCATTTATCAGGGCTTTTAATCTGTAGACATGGCATGCAGAAAAAATGCTATTGTTGAAGAAATCTGCAATCCCTCTAGACAGGAAACCAGAAAAATGCATCTGGGAAAACTTCAGCCATCAGAGAGAAGGGAAAATCCCAGAAGGAAAAGAACTACAAGTGAGATTTCCACATTCTGTCTTCCCACATCTCTGGCTCATCCTTGATTCACACATACATAGAACAGATTCAAAGCATCTCAGCTAAAGATCAGATATCTGAGCTGAGACCAGAGCTGTCATCTAAAAATCTTTCTGTACTGTTCTGAGGTGACACAAGATAACTGAGTACTAAAATAAAAGGAACAGCACTCATAGGAGAAAAATAACAGAACTCAGAGTCTCAAATTTAATATTCACAATATCTAGAACACAACACAACTTTTATCTGACATACAAATAATCAGCACAATGACATGTTTTCTCATAAGAAAAGACCATTCAATGATATCAACACCAACACGGTGTAGATGATATTTACAACTGTCATGACCATACTCTATATAGTAAATACAATATGCTTATAGTACATGAAGAACTAGAAATATGCAGGGAAATAGAAAAGATAAAGAAACAGTGGAAATTTTAGGACTGACAAATTCAATATATAAAATAAATGGCCAAATAGAGTTCACAAAGGAAAGAGTAAGTATACTTTAAGACAGCACAATAGCGAATGTAATGAAGGGTGTGAACTTGTTCAATGCACACTGTACACATGTATGGAATTATCACAATGAAATCCTCTCATATTACTAATGTATAATAAATCAAAAAAGATAGAGCAATAGTAATTATTCAATGCAAAAATCAGAAAAACACATTGAAATAAAAAACAGAGGTTCAGAGATCTGGTATATAATATTCAATGCTTTAATTTATACGTACTTGAGGTCCCAGAAGTAAAATAGAGAAATAATACCATGATAAATTTTAAAACTATTTAAAGAAATAATAGCCAATATTTTCCCCAATTTGACAGAAGACACAAATTTGCAGGTTCCTGATGTCAATAAACCAAAGAGAATAAATGCAAAGAAGGTTACACCAATACACAGCCTATTCAAACTGTTAAAAGTGAAGATAATGACAAAAACCTTACAAGTAGCAAGAGAATAATGATGTGATTAACACCTGATTTTTCTTTAGAGGCACAGGAGACAAAGAGCATGGAAGAACATTTTTATAATGCTGAAGTAAGGAAAAGACAAATTTTGAATCAAGAATTCTATATCCAACATCAGCACCCATTAAAAATTAGGGGGGGAAAAGATTTTTTTTAGAACAAAACAGTATCTGTTTTCCTTATCAGCCAATCCCCAATGCAAACATTTCAAAAAGAAATCCTTTAGGCAGACCTAAAGAGAAATTAAGCCAATGGAAATTTTGATCCTTGTAAAAGAATGAAGATCAAAAAAAAATATATAAATACATGAGTAAATAAAAAAATATTCTGGAGGCTTGTAAGCAACAGAAATTTATGTTTTCACAATTCTGAAGGCTAGAAGTCCAAGATCAGAGTGCGTGTGATTGGGTTCTGGTGACAGCCTTCTTCCAGGGTACAGACTGCTGATTTCTCATTGTATCTTTACTCCTTCATATCACAGCTAGCTGCTATCTCTTCCTTTTTTTTTTTCTTTTCCTATACCTGTGTAGCTTTTATTGAACTTTAAAGAATTAATTTATTCTACAAAATAATGTAGGATTTTATCCTACAAAATAATGGATTTCTTATGACTTTTCCACACATGCATGTAATGTACTTTGATCTTATCAAATCTCCCTTGTCCATTTCCTCCCTTCCCTGCTATCTCCTCCTCTAGCTAGCTGTGCTGTTGTCTTTTCTTCCTTTTTTATTTTTACTTTTTACTTTTTGTGGTGCTGGAGATTTCTTTTTATACGTGCAAGACAGCGATCTACCCTTAGTTACTGCCCCCAGCCCTGCCCTCCTCTTATATGGGCATTAACTCCATTTCACAAGGCTCTGCCCTTAATATTTAATTATCTTCCAAAAACCCCACCTCCAAATACCATGATATTGGGTTTAAGGTTTCACCATATAATGGGTGCACTTACTTTGCTATTACTATTATTATAATTATTTTCCTTTATTTTGCACTTATTTATTTATTATTATTTGCACTTACTTTGCTATTCTTTTCAACTTCCTTATAATACGCATGGCTGTCTAAAGGAAAAGTTACATTGTCTCGTGGTATTTATCCTATGTAGGTGCAATATGTGAAACACTATAGGAAAAAGGAAGAGAATGGTAATATGTGGCTATATAGCTGCAAGGCTTCTAATTTGTAAAATAGTATAGTATTGATTATAAAGTGATTATGGAAATTTAGGAATTTATGTTGTAATCCCATGGCAGGATTCCTTACCTTTGGTACTACTGACATTTGGGTCAGTAAGCTCTTTGTGGGGGCTACCCCATGTTTTGTGGGATGTGTAGCAGTATCTCTGACCTCTACCACTAGTAAGTAGTACCACCACATATCTTGCCAATATGAAAAAATAAGAGAATATTATGGAAACTTTATGCCAATAAATTTGACAACCAGGATGAAATACACACATTTGTGGACATAAATAACTTAGCAGAATTGACCAAAGAAGAAATAGGAGACTTGAATCCACTTTCATCAATGAAAGACATTCAATGTATAATTGAAAACTTCCCAATAAGAAAACTAGAAGTTCCGTTGTTTTCACTGATAAATAAGAAATAAGTAATAGTGATACTACACAAAGTCTTTCAGAAATTCGAGGAGGTAGAGACTTCCTCTTTCAGTAAAGATAGACTAACAATTTGAAACAAGTAATAAAATGGACCTGCTGTAGAGAGATTACAAAAAAACAAAAACAAAAACAGAAAAAAAACAAGTATTTTTTAGACTATCGCTGTCCAATAAGATTTTCTGCGTTGATGGAAGTATCTTTGTTCATGGGTGCCTAGCACAGCAGCCATCAGCTACACAGAGCCATGAATACTTGAAATGTGGCTAGTGATTCTGAGGAGATAATTTTAAAATTCAACTTAATTTCAATTTAAATAAATAGCCACATATAGCTCGTGGCTACCATACTGGACAGAACAATCCTAGAATGCATAAACTTGAAAAATCAAGGTAATGGTTAAATGATTTTCAGTAGTCAAAGAACAAATATTGTCATTAAATTTGCTAAAATTAGATACAATACTTCACATATTAAATTTTGTGGGTAAATAACCTCCTTTACCCAAGTATCCTCGCTACCGAGATGACATCTCATTAGTTCTGCCTAAATTCAGTGTTAGTTTTGACTAAATCCAGTGTTATGAAATTAAGGGAGCTTTTGGATAAAGATATCCAATAAATAATTTTAGCTCAGTAGCGAATACATACAGTTCCAAAAGAATACTTTACCTTAAATCTTGAAAGATGTGAGATTCACTACCTCATAGTTTTTTGAAGTCATATACAAACTCTTTGCTTATTTTGAATTTTGATTCTGACTTAACTATGAATGATTTCATTCTTCTAATATTTCTAACTCTATAGCAGTGGCTGAAACATCCTGGAAGGCAAAAAGAAAGTTAGAAAGCACAGAAAGCTTAAGGTTTTTCCTGGAAGGAAAAACAAGACACTGCTTTCCTCCTCATTCTTTGATCCAGTTTTGGGGGGTGTAGACAGACTATAGCATTAAAATGTGTGACTTTAAACCAGTTTTTTAATTTGTAAGACTCCATAGCTTTTTAAACTGTAATAGTGTTTTGTTTGTTTGTCTTTGGTAGTACTGGGATTTGAACTCAGGCCTTTGCACTTGCTAGGCAGGTGCTCTACTACGTGAGCATACCTTCAGGCTCCCTCCCCCACTTTTTTCTGGTTATTTTTAGTGATAGGGTCTCAATTTTTGCCCAGACCCACCTGGACCTCAATCCTCCTATTTTTAGGCTTCCTGACCTAAAATGAGAGGCATGTACCACGTTCTCCAGCTTTTCTCTGTTGAATTGGTGTCTTGCAAACTTTTTTTCCCAGGTTGTCATGGAACCTCAATTGTCCTGATCTCACCCTACCAAGTAGCTAGGATTATAGGTGTGAGCCACCAGCTGCACCCAGCTCTGATGCCATCTTTAATCTCAAAATTTGTGAATCTTTGATAAGAAACATATATATAAAACCTCAGGCAGTGCTTCTCACACAGTAAAATCTTCTATAAGAAATCTTCTATTAACAACTTTACTCAATTCTCTTTCCTGAGGTAAGAGAGGACCACCTTAGAAAACACTAGAAAAGCAAAAATCAGATGACCTGACTAAATTGGTTATCAACTTTTCTGAGTTCCCCAAGGCAGAACACAATTCCACACACATCAAGTTATGTGAAGCAGGTTTGTTACTTACAGAAAGCCAGTAAGGAACAACAGAACCCCAGGATGCATTAGGAGTCAGTCCTTGAAAGCTCAGGAAAGTTGACTGGAGCGGGTGGAGGCTTATCTGCATATGCCCCATTGCACTGCAGCTGAGGTACACCAGAGAGCAGTCCATTCTGGATTTTGTACTTAGGGAGTAATACAAATTGCTGGGCTATGAGAGTAAAAATAATTCTATTTCTGTGGGGGACTGGAACAGAACCCAGGTGATTTAGACAGTTTCTTCCTATCCCAGGATGCTGTGTTCCCAGCACATTCTATAGTTATTTTTGAGAAGTACAAGCAAGGAAGGAGGAGGCACTGGGTCAGTCCAAGACCACCTAGAGAATTATTCTGCACTAACTAATAGAGAAGTTTCTGATCGATTTCAGTTCAAGTGATTTCACAAAGAAGTTACAAACAAACAAAATTTTGTGCCTAAATTTTGGTTGTCTCCAAGATAATACTAATAACTACAATAATCATAACTAAAATGTATTGAACAGTTATTTTTACCTGTTATTCTTTGAATGTATTGCATGTATTGTTTTATTTGTTTCTCCCAGAACTTCATGAGGTATTGGTATTATTCTTCATTTTACAGATGAGAATTTATAAAGCTTAAAGTGTTTAAATAATGAACCCATGGTCACATTGCTATTCATAGTAGAAGGATGACTTGAACATCATTCATTTGTTGATCATTTTACTAATTGGGAAAATAAACATCACCCATCAAAAACCTGTCCATCTAATCCAGATAGAAAGTTTTCAATTCAAAACAATTCCAAGAGATTTTAGAAAAATGGAAGACTAATGTAGCCTTGAGTAATCTGAGAAGTTTTCATTTTAAAAACAAATAAACGGTTGTTGAATTTCTTTTTTATGGCATCAGTCTGATTTCAACAAGAAGCAAACAAGAATTTTCATGATGGACATGAAAACATTGCATAACCTCCCACCCCTCTGAAGGAAACATAGAAGCAATGCACAGAAAATTGGAAATTACATTTAGCACACAACTTGCTGTGCAACCATTCATACTCTCCATCCGAGAATTCTGTTACCTGGCAGACTTCAGAAGCCACTCTCCAGCCCCTATCCGGGACTCTACTTCATTGCAGAACCTACCTCCTCACTGACTGAGGGCAGGTTCTTTGAGTCTCTTGCCACAAGATTTTCAACAGAGTAAGGGATAATCTTCTAAAATTTGTGTTTCTGTTTAAAAATCCTTATTTAATATATGTTATTGCTTAAAGGAGGCTTTTGAAACACAAGTGCTCTCTCCCTTAGGTTAATCACAGTCGTCTTATGCTTAGGAACATAAGTTAGTACTTCCAATTGTATGTTTGGAGACTACTATGATTTAAAGATGGTTTGTCCCCACCAAAACTCATATTGAGGCTTGGTCTCTTGTAACAGTGTTAAGACATTGTGGGGCCTTTAAGAGGCATTTAAGGTTTACCTTCATGAATGGATTGATGTTCTCACAGGAAAGGATTAGCTGTCATGGGCATTTGTCTTCTTTTTCTCTCTTCTTCATGCATACACTTTTCTTTTGCCATTCCATTATATATGTAGCAGCATTAGGAACTCATCAGAAGCCAAAAAGGTACTACTGACATGCTCTTGGACTTTTAGAACCATCAGCCAAAATAAGTTTCCCAGTCTCAGGTGTTATAGCAATAGAAAATGGACTGTGACTGGAGTCATTTTACACAATGAAATCACCAACAAGACAAAAAATACAAAACATGTGACATGAAATAGACCATAACAAGTACAAATATGAGCTGAAAGAAAAAGGAAGAATGCCACCTTTCTTATTTGGGAACATGTGTTAAGTGACTCAAATTTTCATTGTTCTATATATCTGTGAGTGATGTCTTTGAGAACTGACTTGGGTGTTAGAAATAAATTTTAGTGAATAGGTGAATTCACAAATATGGAATCAGTAAATAATGAGGATCAGCTGTGAGTGACAAAGCACATGAATTGATGTATTAAATCATAATGTAAAATGTTTTTTCCAAAAGTCAGATTCTCTGAGAAATACTGTGGTAGATAGAGTGCTTAGGAATCATGGTAAATAGTGGTTTTAAGAGGTAAACTATAAGCAGACTGGGTGCAAAAGCAAAGAGCCTTGCTGGCTTAGCAGGCTCCTAACCTCATAGGAAATGAGGGATAAAAGGTGTGGCACACAGTGGTGGAAGCTAAGTACTCCTATCCAAAAAATTTGGAGACTTTGTTACTAATTGAATGTATGAAAGAAGAAGAAAAGTCAGTTATTATTCTGAGGGTTTCTGGTATAGAAATAAGAAGGTTGGTAGGTGTATTGGGATACTTGGTGAACTAGAAAGACTAGAACTTTGGGTGCTGATAGAATCAGTCTTGGCTCTTATGACTTTATTAGCTGTGTAACCTGCAAGTCACAAAGCTTTCTGCCTCATCTTTGAAATAATACCATTTAAACACTATAATGAAATGAGGCAACACATATATATGATACAGTAACACCTGGGATATAAATGACTTCAATATAACTAGTAAGCAATATGTTAGTATAGATGGGTCATACATTTATTTCATACATGAAAATTATACTACAACTACACCTGAAGAAATATAGGGCCATCCACTGAAATACAGGATGACAGTAAGTCTGAAAGGCTAGGATTAAAGATTTGTTTATTGTCAAAATCAAAGTTGTGAGTTGGAGGCATGGCTCAAGTGGTAGAGAGAGCTCTTGCCTAGCAAGTGCCAGGCCCTGAGTTCAAACTCCAATACCTTCAAACAAAACAAAACAAAAAGACAAAGCAGCAACAGCAAAGCTCAAAGAACAAAGAATACAATATTAAATACAGGAAAAGCATCCTAATTCCAAGCCCCTCAATTCACAATGCTTCAGTACCAACATTATGCCACAAGTGGAAAATGCCACAACAGGTGTTTTGTGCACAGGACAAAATTATCAAAAATATTGTATAACATTATCTTCACGTAGTTTATACAATGTGTGTATTAAACCTAAATGAATTGTGTATTTAAACTTGGTTCACATACCAAGATATTTCATTTTAAATAAGAAAAATAATTCCAAACCTGAAACAGTCTGGTCCCAAGCATTTCCTTTAGGTATACTCAACCTGTACATAAACTGAACTGTTGTGAGTAAGTATAACACTGGCAACAAATCTATGTTATGTGTTAAAGCTGTAAAAATATACGTACATAAAATACATTTATAACAAATTTACAGTGCTAGAATGTGTGCTATGTAGTGTATTAGATGTAGCAAAATGATGTATAGCATGGAACACTGTGTTTATACCTGTTTTTCAAAGGAAGTAATATATAATAAAATTTTCCAACAAAATGTAACCTTTGTTTGAGAATGTACAGCCATAATCATAAATATGAATTTTTGCTACAATGATAAAACTCAAAATTGCTAGGAAAGATAAACTTCTGGTTGATGAAGTACCAAATGTGCAGACTTCTGCTGTAATTTGTTCTACAGGTCAAAGTTAGTATTGTCAAAACACTGCAGGCCCCATTATAGATTTTTAAAGTTCCAGTATCATTATATCTCCTGTGGTATTAAATATAATTTAAATGCAGTAAAACACTATGCTCATTTTGTCTCTTCTTTTTGATGAGAGATGAATGGGTACACTTGAGAAATGATTATATCGACTATTTTAGTTTAAGTTTGCTTTAACACTACAGAACTGGGCAGAAGTGACAAGCCCGTAAGTCCAAATAGACAGCTGATGTGCAATTTCACATCACAGATATTTTCTCTGCAGCATAATGGAACACGTGTACAGTATTGAGTTATCTCCCCAATGAATACATCCACCATTTTCATTAAAATTAATAATTATTAATTCTAAGTAACACTTGCCAGTGAAAAAGAATTATGTTTTTACAAATTTTGCCTTACAAAGACCCTATGTTTTCTGTAAGCTGATTGTGGCACAGTCTGAGAGCTTGCAAAAGTAACATGCCAAATACATTGTTGAATGCTGTCAGTTTGTAATGTCATGTTCGATCTGGTGCTGAAAAGTGTGGCCTCAGGTATCTGGCCTGTCTTTTATGTCTCCAAGGCACAGAATTGTTAAACAATCTGGGGAAATTGAAAGCAGCAAATGTGCAATAAAATTTCCTCTGTAGTTCAGTGCTACATAACAAAAGAGACCAATAAACTGCTCTACTCCTCCGTTGCATGGCGGCATAGCTGCAGCAGAAATACCAGTCACAACAGATGTAAAGGAAAACAGATGCCATGTTTTAAAAATAAACCTTAGGAAATAAATTTAAAGTCTTTATGTCTCTCCATATTTCAACTAAAGTTCGATGCTTTCTTAAAAATATTCTGTTAGAAAAAAGGATACAAGAAGAACTCTGTTTTCCATTTTCTCCTCTGGTTTCAGGCTTTTCAGAATGGGCTCTTAATAACCCTGAATTGAAGTGTTTTAATTAAGGACTTCATTGTTACAGTATCATAACATAAACCTAAGATCTCCGTGTGATAATCATGCTTTGTTTATGGTTCTAAAACAACCTTGTGTTTTATCCTGTTGGTATGTATTCATTGTTTCTTTCAGTTTGTTTTGAAGATGCCAGAAAAATCCCAGGAGCTTAGAGAAGGAGAGACATCTGAAGCCACTTTTTTTTTTTTTTTTTTACTGCTGGGGATCTGTCTTGCATACAATAGGCAAGTGCTCTACCACTGAGCTACATCCTCAGCCCTCTTTTTTGCTTGATGAAGCTATTTATCTCTGAAGAACTCTGCTCAATTCAGTACATGGGACTTACTACATTTATTGCTTTAAAATGTCATATTTACTTAGATCAAATGACGAGTCACTGTATTGAAAATAAGACAGATAACACCTTTAAAAAGAATTTCTATCTTTTTCTGCCAAGAGCACTATGTGTATTTTCCTCATATCAAGAAACATGCATGATTTTGACACCTTTCATTTTATCTTTGTAAGCTCTTATACTATGTCTTGTAAGGAAAGTAAGAAAGGTAAACAATGCTAACTCTTTGCAGTCAAAGTTAATTTAGACTAAGGTAACATGTTAATGGAATTCTCCTCTTTTCCTCTTCTAACTCTGAAATTCAGTCTCCAGGTGATGACAAGAGCAGTGCAATGTTGGTGTCTGCAGCAGGGAAAAATGGTGGCTCAGAACAGCATGCCAGATCCGAGAAGGTAAGAAGGGATGAAAAAAGAAAGCCTGTCAAGGAGTCAGAGCCCAGAAGGGCTCTTCTGGGCAGCAGAAGGAGGATATTCACAGACTGACGTGGAGCTTTTGAGGTCAGGCCAGGTGAAGAGGGTGTCTACATGTATGTGTAGCAGATTGGATTGTATACCCCTAAAAGATATGTCCAAAACCTAACTCCTGGCACCAAGCTTTCATTTCCCAGGGCCATGTTACCTCAAACTTGGTGACTTACTTCAACCAAAATATATATTTTTCAGTTCTGGAAGCCAGAATCAAAGTATGGACAGGGTTAGTTCCTTCAGGGAAACTGTAAGGTAGAAACCATTACAACTCTCTCTCTTTTAGCATCCAGTAGGTGTTGGCAATCCTTGATGTTGTTTGGCTTGTGAAATATTATTCCAGTCTGCCTCTGTCTTCATATGGTGTCTGCCTTATTTCATCTCCTTTTCTGGTTCTTATAAAGAATCTTGACATTGGATTTAGGGTCCTCTCTAATCCAGGATGATCTCATCTTGAGATCTTTACCTCTGCAAATACCCTTATTCCAAAAAAAGGTCACATCCCAAGGCAACTGAGAATGGAGTCCCTGAGGAAGGGTGCTTCTTTGCATGTGTGTCCAGGGATAAAAGCCCATGGAAGATGAGGAAAGCATCCTCACCTTAGCCCACAGTGTCAGATCTCAGGTGGCGTGAAAAGAGATGATGAAAAATTTGTTACATATACTGATCAAAGAGCTCAGTGTATTGAGGGTGATAGAAGCCAAGTTCTCAGTGTCAGAGAAGGAAGTTATCAACATGGAATAGGAGAAAATATTAAAATTGGAAGTATTAGCATGAACTTATAATTTTTAATAATCTTAAGTAGATAAAGTCAGCATTCCATACCAGAGGGCTCCACATCCACAAATGCATTCAATTTTGAATTAAAAATGTTCCCCCAAAAATCGTGTCAATACTTAAGATGCACAGATTTTTTTCCTTATCATTATTCCCAAACAACACACATTTACATAACATTTACACTGTACTAGTATTATAAATAATCTAGAGATGATTCAAACTGTATGGGAGCATATGCCCAGGTTATATGCAAATACTATGCCATTTTATATAAGGGACTTGGGCATCCAAGGATTTTGGCATGGGGAGACAGATCTGGAATAATCCCCCACAGATATGAGATACAATTTTCTAGTATATGAAGATGTAAATGTGTGTGGTTGTATTGTGTATTGCCTAGCTCTATCTGTAATGGCCTGGAGACAGGACCACTGAAATAACAACAGTTACTTAGCACACATATCTTGGTTTCTAAATACCAGCATTCAGTAAAAAGAAAGAGAAATTCATGGGAAAATGGACTAATTACAGAGTTTGTTGGGAGGAAGTATAATATTAAATGTTTTGTGTAAGGTAGTAAGGAAGTACTCAAAGACTTAAGAGGCACAGAGATCATCTTGAAGAAGATTACACAGGCCTAATTGGAAATAATTCGACTATTAAGATAAATGGTAGTGATATAATTCATTAAAAATGTAAAACCAGGACAAGGGTGGTGCTCATATCTGTAATTCCAGCTACTTGGGAAAGTGAGGCGGAGATCAGGAGGATCAAGATTCAAGGCCAGCCCAAATGAAACATTAAGACCTCCACCTCAACAAATAAGAGTGGTGGCACATACCTGTGATCCCAGTGAGGTAGAAAGCATAGTAAGGAGGCCTTGGGCAAAAACACAAGGTCCTATCTGAAAAATAATTAAACCCAAAAAGGGCTCGGGTTATGGATCAAATGTAGACCACCTGTCTAGCAAGTGCAAGACCCTGAGTTCAAACTCCAATACTGCCACCACCCACCCCAAACAAAACAAAACTGTAAGTTCTTATTTGTCCAAGTAAGTACATAAATTGAGAAGTTGATGAAGAATGGTACATTTACATAATTTCAAATACCTCCACGCAAAATATTTTGTATTCTGGAAGAAGAAAATGAGAAACTTTTGAGTGGAAAAATGTAGCAGACACCACCTTCACATGTGATCAAAGTGATATTCATGACATAAATCAAAATTGTCAACAAATAGAATGCAAACGAAAAACATGTAATACACCTACCACAGATGTATGTCCTGAATCTAACTATGAAGAAATGTCACAAACTCAGATTGAGGCACATTCTACAAAACAACTGAACTGTAATTTTCAAAAATCTCAGTTATGAAAATCAAGGAAAGACTAATGAACTGTTCCAGTCTTAAGGCATCTTGAGAGACAAGATAACTAATTGCAATGTATGATCCTGAACTGGATCCAGTATTTTGACAATTGAATCAAGTCTGAAAATTAGACAGTAGAGACATTGCAATTTTATAAGTTGTTTAGGAAATGCCCAGAACAGAGTAAGCACTACTAGCTTTTGCTCTGGTAATAATGATGATGATGATGAAGAAGATGACAAAAGTACAGTGATAACTGAAGGACCCATGAAATATACATCTAGCATTTTTGTACTCAATATTCTGGAGTATGAACTAGGCATGTCCTAGGTTCATATGTGAAAATGTCCTCCCAGGTCTAATCAAGTTAAGTTGAGATGTGAATTTAAGTTATGTTCTGTTTAGCCAATAGAAAACTAAAAACACTTTGCCAGGGAAGTCAACAGTTGGGACCCAGGAATTGTAAAATTAAATTGTTTTCATGAGAGTGAAAAATCCAGTCTTTTTCCAACAACCAAAGCGGAGGGATGAATATGAGGGAAGGGGGTTGGGTGTCCCGATATTGGAGTGTTGGGAGCAGTTCACTGAACTATAGAGTTGGAAGAGAAAATGGAAAGCATGCAAGAGCCTCTTCTAAGCCAGTTTATAAAACTGAGACTTCATTCCATTTTTCAAAGGAAAAACAGATCCCAGTTTAGTATTTATGCTTTTGTGTAGGTCTTTGTTCATGTTTTCCAAAGTTTAGCATAAAAGTGTATCATCATTTGTATTCAGGAAACTCTTGTGGATGTTCTCATGTGTGGCACACACATCTATGTGTCATTGTTTCAGCAACTCTAGCCTATTGCAACATGCAACACAGCCTCAAAAAAGAAGTATCCAGAAAACTTAGTTCCAAACCTTCCATGATACCTTGTCCTAAAGCTATACCACATTGTCTCAAATTGACTGTCAGAGTGGATTTGACTATTTGAATATGTAATCATTAATAATGCTTCATTATTTATTTTCCAGAGCCATTTATATTAGAAAACAATACATTATTGGTATAACCATGATGGTAAGAAAGTTGGTATGTGGAGGGGCACATTAGTCAGTTTTCCATGACTGCCACAAAATACCTGAGTAAAACAGCTTAAAAGGAAGAAAGATGTTGTTATTGGCTCAGAATTTTGGAGGCTTTAGTCCATTATGGTGGGAAGGGTGTGGTGGAGTGAGCAGCTCACCTCATGGCAGCCAGGAAAGAGAAAGGGAGGGAGGGGAGGAAGGAAGGGGGGAGAGAGGGAGAGAGAGAGAGAGAGAGAGAGAGAGAGAGAGAGAGAGAGAGAGAGAGAGAGAGAGAGAATGCTTACTCTTGCTGGCTTCTTTCTTCTGCTTTTATTACATTCAGGCCATAGCCTATGGGGTGGTGCCACCCACGTTTAGTTAATCCTCTCTGAAAACACCGTCATAGACATACCCAGAGGTGTGTTTTACTAATCTCCCAGACAATCAAGATTAACCATCACAAGGAAAGGTAACAAGATCAGAGAAGTAAGTCAGGACTGGCAACCTGACAGGAAGGATAGAATAAGGTGCCAACACTGTTGTATATACAGAAAGGGGAGGCATCATCTAGAGAGCACTAGATAAATATTCTTCAGACTTGTGTTTTAATCTTATTAACTACATGAGGTCTTGAGGGGAATCATACATTATGTTATTTTTCTCTATATCTGTAACACAGGACAAAAATATCTCTCTGGCTACCTCACAGCATTATGGTATAGAACAACTTTATAATAAAAGAGTATTTTACATTTCAAGTAATACATGAATGTAAGGTATCATTTTATTACATGCTTATAATGCTGATGGTTTTAAGAATAACTTTAATATATGTTAATTTCTGCATAAGCCCACTGAGACATATATAACAAATTTGTGAAGGATTTGCTTTAAAGATAATCAAGTTAAAACATAGTTATTTTGGTAAATTTAGGTGGTAAAATAATTTATGGGGCAAATCTGTGTAAGTGAAAAATTACTGAGCTGATTGCTTAGGATTTTTGTTGTAAGTGACAGAGACCTGACTAAAGATAGGCTAAAATATATACTAGAGAAGTCTATGGTGTGGGTCAGAGTTCAGAAATAGGAAAATGTTGGAACTAATGGATATTTCATCTATAACATCTTTATTCCTAGGCAGTCTCATTGTATATAGTGGCAAAGGTGACTATCTACAAATACATTTCTACCTTTTTTAAAAGTTCACCTCAAGACACTCTAGGGTAGCATTAAAAGCCACTTTGGGGATATTGGGAGAATAGTGTTTACTTTCCCTAGTTTGTAATGTGTGGAATACTGAGCTGGGATGTAGACAAAATGACTGCCATGGTGTGGCCAGTGAACTGCATCTGGTCTGCAGCCTGTCTTTACAAATAACATTTTATAGGAACACAGACACATTTATGTATAGTCTGTGGCTGCTTGGGGGCTACAATGGCAGAGTTGAGTATTTGTGACAAAGATCACAAGATTTGCAACATCTAAAATATTTAATAACTTGCCCCTTACAGAAAATGATTGCTAAACCTTGTCCTAGAGGAATGTGTGTTCCTAGGTTCAACAGTGAACTCCTTGGATCTGTTTTCTCATCCTTACAATGGTGATACAAATTAAATAGTCCTTGACACCCCTTTTTAATGCCGGGGTTTATTCTGTGAGGGCCCTTTGGTGGTATGTGTAATGCTGCTGAATGTACAATTTAATGTCCTGGAATTTTCTTCTCTGTTCTGCTAAACTCTTGCCTCCTCAGATACTAAAAATTTATTCAGTCTTAGAAGTCCCCAACGTCATTTTTCCCAACTAAGAAGAGCTAGATTCAAAGCTACCCTTTATAGTTGAAAAGAACATCTCCCTTATTCATTGTATGTACTAGGGGGGCACTAGTACTTACACTCATCTTCTCAGGTAGCAATGGAAGAGTCTTCCAGACCACATGCACTTCCCCATTACCTCAGGAGGGTTGGTTCCAAGACCCACGCAGGTAATGAAATCAGCAGTTGCTCAAGTCCTGTATATAAAACAATCCAGTGTTTGTACCTACTTTATGCACATCCTCCTAAATATTTTAGATCATCTCCAGATTACTTCTAGTACCTAGTTCAATGTAAATACTATGCAAATAATTGTTCTACTGTACTGTTTATGGAATAATGACAAGAAAAATGTTCATATGCATTCAGTACTGACACAAGTTTTTTCTGATTATTTTCAGTCTGGTTCGTTCAATCCTTGAGTACAGAACCTGTGTATACATGTTATCCACATGGGGATTAGAGCTCTTCTTTACCATGGAGGGTAATAAAATGAAGGCATGGGACAGAATGATGGGCAAGAGCTGTAATACGGAATCACAGAATGTGAAAACTGGAATGTGATTCAGGCCATTTAATTGTTTTTATTTGAATGATTAGCTTTCACTTCTTCAATCAACTGTTTTGGCAATATGCTTATATTTGTCTTTCAAAGTCTCAAGTGATAGATTTCAGAAACTTCAGGTAATAAAGTTATTTTTTAAGAAGTTAAAATATATTAAAAACAGAATTGAATAGCCAGCTTCCCCTTGCTACTTCCCTCTTCTGTTGTCCTAGTTTCTCAATGCCGTTAAGTGGCTCTTTGCTTCCTTTGCTTTTTTTTACTTGCGTACCTGTGGATTTACCCTATGTAGCCATAGTAATGGAGTCATCTATGAGTTTATGGTCTTATTGAATATCTAATTATGTAGTAGAAGGATAGTGGTGTTTTATAATCCTGTAAGCCTGACAGAAGACCATAGTTCTTATGTTGTACCTTTTGTGTTTATGTAAGGTCAGTGGTGGCTTTCATATTATCCTAATTGTCAGCCTTTCAGGGAACAGTATATATTTATGTTAAGATGGCAACATTTCTGGATGGGTGCATGCCTGTAATCCCAACATTTGGAAAGCTGAGGCAGGATTGAGTGTTCAAGATCAGCCTGGGCTTCATAGGGAAAATGTGTCCCCCCAAAAAAAAATTCAAACAAAAAACCAAAGATGATAACATTTCTGTTTTAATGAAGAACTGATCAAGAGTAGTCATAAGTGTTGCTTATTTTTGCATTTTACTGACAAAATTTTGTAATTGTTAAAACTGAGAGCTTGATCTTAGACATTTTATGTCAACTTAAGAATTCCCTAGCACTTTAAAACATAAATATCTAACTATCCTCAATAACCTGAGAACAAAAATAAATATTTTAGAAAGAAAAAAGTGTGCCATAACAAGCTGTGACTTAATAAAGAAAGACCAAGCTAAAATGAGACCTCAGATACATTTGTATTAGAGGAATGTTATGAATGTAAAAGGCACCCCAGCCTAAAAACACCCCAATACTTCATGTTATTGCAAGACTAGTGTTTCTTAATGAAAAAATGTATAAATCAGTTTTACTTGTCTCCATTTAATATTTATTAATTTCATTTTTTATAATTATATTTCATGAAGGGTTTTAAATCTGAGTACAACATGATGACTGTAATAGTCTTAAAGAAGGCAAATGTGAAAACCGGAATAAATGAAAAAAAGTGTGAAATGTCTAGAAGATATGTATCTCAGTATATTAACTACATTTAGACTTAATTTCACTTTGAGCCTCTGAGAGTTGAAGCTTTTGCACAGTCTCAGGGTACCTACATGTATTCACCAACCCAGAAGCTTCTGGAACCCAATCATTTAATGTTTTCATGGGGCTTCTTTTATGTAGCTATGACTGATTATATCATTGCCATTGGTGATTGGCTCAATCTCCAGCCTCTTTTCTCTCTCTGAGGGTGAAGGAATGGGGCTATAAATTCTAGCCTTCCAATCCATGGTTGGTTCTTCTGGAAACCACCATTCCTCATCCTGAAGCTGTCAAGTTTGTGCTAATGAGAGTTGCTCATTAACATAAATTCTGGTTTGTTTGAAAGAAACTCATTATCAATAACAAAAGCTGCTCCTCTCATCTCTGTTACCACTCAGAAAATTCCAGAGATATTAAATAGATTCCTGTGTGACAGAAACTGGGAACAAAGACCAAATATATATTTCTTATTATATCATAGCATCACAGGTGTGGTGTAATGCGTAAACTGGGTCTCAAAGAGTCCCCTGAGAGTATCCATGGATCAGTAGGTTGAAGAAGAAATGGAAGGGTCTCTGCTGATAAAACAGGCCTAAGTACTTGAAAATGAGCCAGAAATAAAGAAACCCTGCTGTAGAAAAGAATGGGTGGAGGATCCAACATAAAAGCAACTATCTTAGTTCATGCCAGTAGGGAACATACCAGTGTAGAAAAAGGCCAGGATGGCTGCATGGTGCCACACAAGACTAAACTGTCTGTGCCTCCACTCCCTTGAGGTCTAAGTTTGATGTTGTCCCCTAGAACTTAGGTATAATGGAGTTCAGGATATGCTGCTCCAAAATATTTTAAAGTGAAGGAATTTGAGAAGACTGCAGAAGCATGATGGTCACTCTCACCTTCTCCTCACCTTTGTTTTCGGAAACAGGTCATTGAACACAGGAATGATGTTGTGTCTTCCCTTGAAGCAGGCCACAAGACTCATCTGAGAATTGTCCTCTCTAAACCCAGAAGAAAGGCATTTTCTTTTCTCTGACAACTGAGATGACCAAGGAGCCCTCCACCCCCAGTTCATTGCCATCAGATCAACTCCTTTCTCCAATGATGACTACTCATTTCTTCCTTAAACTAGCATAAAACACACTGTTTTTCCTGTTTCCTGAGGTCTTTATTTCCTTAGAAAGACTTCTGTATCACAAAAAATTAAATAAATTTGTCTTCTTTTCTCTTGTTAATCTGTCCTTTGTTATAGGGGCTTTAAGCAGGAACCTAGCAATGAGTGAAGTAAATTTCTTTTCACCTGCAAATGAAATAATGGAAAAGGGAGAAATTCCTAAACTTAAAGAAATTGAACTTGTAGAAAACTAAAAGTTCTCCACCTATTTACAGTAAATATACCACCTATTCTTCTCAAGACTCCCCCTAGTAGATTTTATCTACATAATAAGACAATCTTTGTTCATAATATAGTTCTGTTCTCTGCTCTTCCTATAGCTTCTTGCTACCTCTGCCAGAACACAGAAGAACTTTACCCCAGGCTGTTCTTCAGGTCCATTCATTTCTCTGAAGAATCACTTACTTCCTCTCTAAAATTGCTTTCTGTACTCCTGTCCCCATTTTTCTCTGACCTATGAAGACAGTATTTAGCTTTAACTATCTGGCCTTTCTTTCAGTTTCCTATTTTGCATGGTTCCTGTGCATATGTGCACATCAATAAATTTGTGTACCTTTTCTTCTGGTTTTCTGTATATTGATAGTTTGCTTCAATAGGCTCAATTATGAAATTTTAGAGGGAGAGTTAGAATTTCACTATAGAATTAAGATCCAAGGATCAGAGGCTCAAAAGCAACATTAGGGTTGAATGTAAAAAAAAAAAATCATGCAAACACTCAAATCTAATTAACTATTTCTCAGAAGTGTAGAATCTAAAATCCCCTGCTTCTCCTCCAATCTCCTCTCGTGTGTGTGAAGGAACTTCATCTAGTTTGGAAGTAACATGGCCTGGCTTTCTTTATTGAGTATATTCTCAAGACTATTGCTTATCATTTTTTTCCATTCCTCCCTGAAATCAGGCTTTTACAACAAGAATTGACTCCATTTATCTTTTTCTTTTAGCCTGGTGCCTGTTATATCTTCTCTAAAGCAATGAATAAAAAATGCTTTAGCTGAATAAATGGGACAAGAATCAAGGAATACAAGCTAATATTTCAAAATATTATCCTGCCATAACTGAAATATGGTTATGTTCCAGAGGCAGGAGAGGGGAGAGTGACAGGTGGGAAGAATAGTGAGTCAACATCACGACCAGAGAGAGTCTAAAACTCTTATTTATTGTCTTAGTGGACTGTCACAGTTCCAAAGTCTGAAATTAGGCTCAATTCTTTGGTAAATGCAAGTACTCATTTTTAGATTCCAGAAAAAATCACAAATATGTAGATTTTGTTGTACTAGTTTAGTTTCAATGGAACCCTAAATGGAGTAACAGGGAGGGTAATGGGTATTGAGTAGGGACTAGAAGTCTCATGTTCAAGTTATGACTCTTGCTAGTTAAGTATTTAATTATATATTTAGTAATTGCCTTCTTTTTGTCTCATTTAAAATTTTGTAATAAAGAAATGGGTTGATTTTTTAGGACTTAATTTCAATTTTACACTAAATAAAATATATACATATCAGGCAAGTTTGATGTATAAAAAAAGGTCAAGATTTGGATCCTGGAAATCTATAGAATTCACATTACAGGTAAATAGTTTGGAATCACTGATACCCCACTGCAGGGAAAGGTTGGGAGGTTAAGCAGAACAGTCTTTGCCAAATAAACATCCTTTACTTAGCATGTTCACATTTTGCTGGCCCTTGCCAGGCTTACTGTTCATTTATAACATGTTTATGTAGTGCCTACCATCGCAAGCCCCTGTATAAGCATGACCCATCCCAACCTTCACGGAGGGTTTTCAGGAATCAAGTTAAATGAAACCAGCTAAATCCTTCCACCACTTCGATTTCATCTGGACCCCTGAGAGAATTAGCTTGAATATTTGATTTAGTTTATATTTCTGATATAACCCTCTACCTAGCAGGAGTTGTGGTTTTGCTATTTAGGTACATATGAGAAAGTGTCCACATTGATTCATAGAAAATCTATAATGAAATCTCTAGTCTCATAGGAGCTATATTTATATTATATGACACTTTTTATTTCAACAGGTTGGTTTAATAGATATTGCTTAGGTATTTAAATGATAGCTTTAAAATGTGGGGGTAGGGAGAATGAGAACACTTGACTTCTCTCCATAAAATTTAACAGCTTTTTTTTTTTGTTTAAAGTTTTAACAAAGAAATGTGTGTGTGTGTAAGAGAGAGAAATCAGATATCAAGCATGAATTTATATTCTTATTTGGTAAAGAGCACTCATTCAAAAAGGTAATATATTACATTTCATCTTCCTACTTCACATTTCTGTTTTAAGGATTTGTGAGGAAAGTGCTGCAAGACCTCTAGAGCTAAGAGGCTGGAGACAGGTAGTTTTGATGATATTTTAAGAGGCGCTCAATAATGTGTATAGTCTGAGTGGTTAAGATTAATTATCTTCAATTAAATCCAAATGTACCGAGCAGCTACTATGTGTCTGGCACTGTGCTACATGCTGAAGTGGTGGAAAGAACTATGCGTCATTGAAGCTTAGAGATGAAAAGGAACTTAGAGCAGTTGGCTTTCTGGCTGCCAGAATTTTTCACCATCAAGGACTCCTTTTCTCATTTTCTTTCTCTAATGCATTCCATTGAAATATTTGATTTACTAAACCAAATTCCTTAATGGGATGTTATTTTGTTATTTTTATATCAGACAGAGTAATTCTGCCATCAGGGCTTCTGAACACAAACACACACACACACACACACACAAACACACAACAGGTTCCACACTGAATGTGCTGATTTTGGTTACAAGCATATTTCTACTGTGTAGTCTATTGCCATTGCCTTTTCAGGTGTAAAGGTATAAAGGTAGATTTACAAGCCTTCTGCTCAATCTGTGTTATAACACTAGTGTGTTCTGTTAGCCAGCTAACTGCTAACAGCTCTGCATTTCAAAAAGGTAGTATGATTGTGTGAACAGATCATTATATTTATACTCAAAAGTCCTGGGTTTGAGTCCTAGATCAACTAGTCAAAGCTTTCCACAGTTGTTTTCACTGGTTCAAAGGAGATGATTATCTTCTTGACTGGTTTTCCATGTGCTTCTGGATGACAAATGAGATAGTATAGATACTAGTGTGTTAACTACTTTTTCATTATTGCGATCAAAATATCAGTGGGAACAATCTAGAAGAAGGAAGGATTTATTTTAACTGATGTTTTCATAGATTTCAGTGCAAAGTCCTTGGCTCCATTGACTGTGGCTGGTGGTAAGATAGAACATCGTGGTGGGAGAGCATGGCAGAAGCCACTCAGCTCATGTACACAAGAAGTACAGAGAGTGAGAAAAGGATGCAGTATGAGGACACACTCCCAGTGACCTACTTTCTTAGGGGTACCTCCTATAGTTTCCAGAACCTCTCCAAGGAGCACACCAGCATTTGATAATTGAGTCTATAGGTAACATTGAATGTTCAAATCATAGCAACCAGCCTCTTGCAAACCAGAGAGAGCTATTCTATGACAAACCAATGCTAGGGACTGAATTGGGTTCTATTTATCAGGTGCGGAAACTTAAGGTCACAGAGATGACAGTCAGTCAGTGGAGAAAGTGAGCCTGTCCTGTCTAAAACTAAATCTTGTATTCTTTCCACTGGAGAGCTAAGTTTTATCTTAGATCTGTTTTTGTGACAAGGATATTTAGTCCATTCAGAAATATATACCATGGAAGAGGCATGGAGAAGCCCCTTTAAAAGGTTATTTGCGTGTATGAAGCAGTTTCAATCAGCATTCCCAGAGGACAAAGACTGAGTGTGAGTCTGACAACCAAAATCCACCACAAAGCCTGTGAAGAGGGGGAGAAACACCCATCACAATATCAGTCTAGAAATACTTCCCAACTCTTGCAGAAGGAATCCAGCAATGTGTGGTGTGCAGACAGTGTGCCTTTTTGTGCCAATGCTGGCGTTATGGTAGCAATTCTTTTTCTTTAAATCACATTATCTCCCAAATTGTCCCTTCATCCTGGGTCCTAATTTCTTTGGAGTCTAGAAATCTGGATAGCTGGATTGTGCTTTTGCCTCCCCTCTGTCTTTTTTTTTTTTTTTTTAACCGTACTGGTGGTTGAACTCAGGGTTGGGGCTTGCTAGGCAGGTGCTCTACCACTTGAGCCATACCATCAACCCTTTTAGCTTTGGTTTTTTTGAGATAGGGTATTGCTTTCAGCTGGGGTGGACCTGAACTGCTATCTTCCTATTTTTGCTTCCCCACATAGCTGGGGTGACAGGTGCAAGCCACTGTGTTCAGGTATTGGTTGAGATGGAGTCTCAGGAACTTCCTGCCTTGGTTGGCCTGGAACTGTGATCCTCCTCTTCTCCACCTCTCACAAACTTGAGCTGCTGCACCCCAGCTGCACATTCTGTTTTCTATCCACAAAATCAGTAAGCCTTGACCATTTTTCATTTTTGATGCTGTTTCATAGAGTTGCACCAAACTCCGTCTTGCTCCTTATTCATATTTCCCTGACATTCAGCCTTGTTTCATGGCAGCTTTGTCCATGTGAACAGTCTTACTTAAGCTGACTCTTCTACCACTTGCTCCCCAGACAGAACCTGAGTTTCCAAATCTGTGCTCTGTTCCTGTCTGTCCAGCTCCACACAGAGTGCAGATATCTATCTCGAATACTTTCTCCTTCCTAAAGCCCTCCATTATTCAAAAGTAATCTCTCCTCTGGGTTTTCAAAGTATTACTGCTTGTAGTTCAACTAAAGCATGAATTTTATGCTATCCTTGACTTAGTATGATGTGTAAAAATTCAATGATGAATTTTTAAACTCCATTTCTTAGTTTTAGAAATATAAAAAAATCTCATGTTTTTCTTCAATATTCCTTAAAACTTCAAGATGAACTAGATATTGTGATTAAAAACCAGTCATGACAGTTATAAAATTGAATATTTTTTAGAGCAGGAATGCTCCTCTCAAGACTATGATATAATTTTTGCCTATTCTACTCCTGTTCAAGTGTTCCTTATTCAATAGTCTTATCTTTGACTTGAGATGGTGGGAGCCTACTACTTCTCTCTTCTAATATCAAATGCATATTTAATGTCCAGTAAGTATTTATTGATGGATAACAATAGAAGAAATTGAATAGGCTTAGAAAAATGCATCCCTTTTAAAAACTACACAGTTTACCAGGCACTAAAATATGGTTAATCAAATGAGCTGAAATGTTAAGAACTTACAGACACACATGGGCTAAAGGTTGTGAAACTAGAAAACATGGCTACATTTTCCTCTGAAGGAAAGAGCAAAGAAGTCTGCACATGTGCAGAGGCAGAGACTCTAGGCAGATTTTTCTCTTTTTCTTACTAGGGGCTGATTATTATTTTGCTAAATCAAAAGGGGCCTAACAAATTGGCATCTCATTTGTCTTTATAAAGAGAATTGCTGAGCTAGCTTTGTTATTGGGGATATTGAAGGATGCCCACTTACTCACTATAGCTGAGCCTTAGCAGAACACAAACCCAGAATATCACTCAGCCCATGGGGTATCAATATCCATATGAGAAATCTCTATGGATGTTTTTTTTAAGACAAATATTCAAGGCCCTGGTACCGAAATCAAATCCTCCATTTCTTTGGGTAGTATGAAGCTAAATAAATAGGGAATTAAATGAAAGCTATTCATTGCTCCTGTCATTTTAAAAAACGAGTACCTTTAGAAAAAGAAAGGAATTTAGTGGTTAATTAGTGCTGGAAGGAGGAGCAGTGAGTGACTGTAAATGGCACAAGATTTTCTTTTTTAGGCTGATTGAAATATTCTAAAATTAGATTGATGTTGGTTATATAGTTCTGTAATTATACTAAAATTCATTGACTTGCACAGCTAAAATATGTGGATTTTATTATATTTATAATATACCTTAATAAAACTGTTGAAAAAAAGAGTGTCTCTTAGCACGGGATGAAATGAGTAAGAGAATAGTGTATTATCCAGGGGCCTCTCAGCACAGTGGATCTGTGGTGAGGCAGGTACGCTGCCATGGCCAGTTCTGATAGCCACACTCAGAGGATGATGCCCAGGACAGTTGCTCAGATATTGCCCCTGATAGGCAAGTGTTCAGTTAGTAACAGCAGGCAGCAGAAGATGATGCAATTCCCCGCTGCTAGTATGATTATATTGACTTAAGTTTTTAATTTTCTGTCTTACTGTGATTTTTTTTCACCTTCTTAGCCACTAAAGCATGAACATCTGTGTTTTTCGGTTGCCTTTTCAGAAGGCAATAAAGAGGGTTTGCTCAATTCCTGGCTTCTGGATCTCAACTCCCTTCAACAGCTTAACTAAACATGAGCTTAAAACAACACTGAAAGGATCATAAAACAAAAGAACTCGAACATGTGTCTGCTGTGTACTGAATAGTGTTACCCCCAAAATTTGTATGGTAAAGCCATAACTCCCAATGCAACTGGTGGAGAGGAGAGAAGAGATAAGGGGAGAAGAGAGAAGAGAAATTGATTTCTCACCTCCCACCATGTGTGGATACAGTAGAAAGACAGAAGTCCCTTACCAAGAACCCCTGTGGACAGCTTCACCTTGACCTTGGACTTACAGCATTCAGAACTGGGAGAAATAAATTTTGTTGTTTAAGACATCCAGTCTCTGGTATTTTGTTATGGAAGCCCAAAATATTAGACTTTCCAGAAAAAGAACTATGTCTGTATGTTAAGAGTGTTCATTTCTCCATAAAAATAGATGTTCTCGACAGATTCCAAGATGGCGGCTAGAGCCGGCGCAGAGAATCTCCACTTCACGTTAAATGGAGAAACAAGGAGGGCCCCTGGGGCCGCCAGTGGCCTGCGCCCATACGGCTTGGGAAGACGCGGACCAGGTGAGCTTTGCGGTACCGCGTACTCCCACAGACAAGCCTGGGCCAGGGCAGCATAGCCCCTTGGACAGACTGACCTCCACCCGGGGAAAAAAGAGAAACTGACTAATAAGCAATAAGAACAATTAAGACATGCTGGAAAGAGGGTGGGGCGCCCTGAGCGCTGAAGATTGGGGGAAGGGAATCCTTCCCGGGACTGTAAATAAACAAGCCGGGAGGGCCAGAGAGCCTCTGGTGGGAGCGGGGCGCAAGCCCAGCAACCAGGAGTGGGGAAGCTTGTGAGAGTGGTGGAGGGAGGAAAACTCCACAGGAGAGGAGGGAAGACCCACTTCCCACATGAGCAGTAAATAAACATGGCGGCTGGCAGGAGCAGCAGCACCGCCCAGTAAGCAGGAGCAGGAAAGCTTCTGAAAGTAGCAGTGGGAGGAAAACTTCAGAGGAGAGGGGGGAAGACCCACCTCCCACATGAACTGTAAATAAACACTCAGGCCTGACAATGCAGGGGCAGTGTCACCTTTCCCAGTGCTTGGAAAGGGGAAAGCCTGTAGCAGAGGCTCCCGCACAGGAGAACTCTGAGCAAACAAAGCCTGTGGGACCAGGTAAGTGCTAGCTCACCCCAGAGATCTGCATAAATAATGCCTCCAGCTACAGGCTGAGAGCAGCAGGCAGGCAAGCCACAGTTGTAGATACTACTCTCAGAACTGTCTCCAGATGCTTTTTTCCCCTTTTTCTCCCTACCTTTGATGAGAGAACAACCAAATTACACCTGCAAGCTGAAAAACTTACTGAAACTGTATTGCATTTGAACTTGGGACACTTGGTGGGGCTTGTGTGTGTGTGTGTGTGTGTGTGTGTGTGTGTAAGTGTGTAGTTTTGTTCTACTTTATGCATCCCCTTTGATGAGACAACTACAGAACAACATCTGAGGCACCAACTCCAGGACTGGAGATTGAGACTGACACCCAAATTATTAAGACTGAAACTGCATTGCATATAAACTTGGAAGCTTTTTTTTTTTTTCGTAATTTTCTATTTTCCATTTTATTTTAATTCATTTTTATATAAGATATTTCTTTCATTTACTGATTTTTTATTTTTTTTATCTTTGATTTTCAATCCTCCCTCTGTCTCTCTAATGTCTGTTCAGCTTACTGTCAATTAGTACACTAACACTCCCTGTTTATACCTTTGAAACTCTCTTGTCTGATACCTTGTTCTGCTTTCTCCCTCTTGTCTGTATATTTGTTTTCCCCTTTTCTTTAACTTCTTGCTTTCCATCTCAGCTCACCCTTCCATTCTAAATATTACCATTGTTATTATTACAAGCTAGAAAATACTTAATTGCACACAGTACAGGGACAGTAACAACACCAAAGACAATGATGGGAAGACAGAAAAAACAGGGAAACCAGTTTCCCCACAGCAAAAAATTAGTACAGGAACCAGAGGGGAATGAAGAGAACAGACACTCAGATCCAGACTCCAACAAAATGAAGATAAACTATGCCAAAGGACCCAATGAAGCCCACAAGAATAATTTAAAAGAAGACATACTACAAGTACTCAATGAGAATTTTATAGAGATGATACTGGATAGGGTCAACCAAAATGTACAGGAGACACTCAAGAAATTCCAAGACAACAAAAATAGAGAATTTGAAAAAGCAAAAGAAGAAATAAAGGAAACCATAGAAGCACTGTATAAACACCAAAGTGAAAGAGAGAACACATGAATAAATGGATAAATGAACTCAGGACAAAAATAGACAACATTAAAGAGGAAACCACCCAGGATATGGAAAACCTCAGAAAAAAGAACGAAACAGAACTGCAAAACAAAATGGAAGGCCAATCCAGCAGAATAGAACAAACAGAAGACAGAATCTCACAACTTGAAGATGAAATGGTAATTAAAGGAAAAACTGAAGAACTATTAATTAAACAACTCAAGACCTGTGAAAAGAAAATGCAAGAACTCACTGACTCCATCAAAAGACCAAACTTGAGAATCATGGGCATCAAAGAAGGAGAAGAGGTGCAAGCAAAGGGAATGCGTAATATATTCAACAAAATAATAACGGAAAATTTCACAAATCTAGAGAAAGATATTCCCATACAAATGCAAGAGGCCTCCAGGACACCAAACAGACCAGATCAAAATAGAACTACTCCACGACATATCATCATTAAAACAACAAGTTCAGAAACTAAGGAAAGAATATTGAAGGCTGTAAGAGAGAAAAAACAAGCAACATACAAAGGTAAACCCATCAAAATCACAGCAGACTTCTCAACAGAAACATTAAAAGCAAGAAGAGCGTGGGGTGAGATCTTCTGAGCCCTGAATGAAAATAACTTCAACCCCAGGATACTCTACCCAGCAAAGCTATCATTCAAAATAGATGGAGCAATAAAAGTCTTCCATGATAAGCAGAAACTAAAACAATATGTGACCACAAAGCCACCATTACAAAAGATTCTGCAAGGGATTCTGCAGACAGAAAGTGACACCCAACTTAACCATGAAAAGGCAGGCAGCACCAAACCACAGGATAAGAAAAAGCAAGACAGTAGAGAGTAACATCAAGTTAGGTACACACAATCAAACCTTCAAACAACTAAGATAACTAAATGGCAGGAATCACCACATACCTATCAGTACTAACGCTTAATGTTAATGGACTTAATTCACCCATCAAAAGACACTGTTTGACAAAATGGATTAAAAAAGAAGATCCAACAATTTGTTGCTTACAGGAGATCATCTCACCGACAGAAATAAGCATATGCTTAGGATGAAAGGCTGGAAGAAGATTTACCAAGCCAATGGCCCCCGAAAAAAGGCAGGAGTAGCAATACTTATCTCTGACAAAGTAGACTTCAAACCTACATTAATCAAATGAGATAAAGAAGGACATTGCATACTAATAAAAGGGGAAATAGACCAAAAGGAAATAATAATCATCAATCTGTACGCACCAATGTCAACGCACCCAATTTCATCAAACATACCCCGAAAGACCTAAAAGCATATATAAACGCCAACACAGTGGTTGTGGTAGACTTTAACACCCCATTATCATCAATAGATTGGTCAGCCAAACAAAAAATCAATAAAGAAATCCAAGATCTAAAATATGCAATAGATCAAATGGACCTAGTAGATGTCTACAGAACATTTCATCCAACCTCTACACAATATACATTCTTCTCAGCAGCCCATGGAACCTTCTCCAAAATAGATCATATCCTAGGGCACAAAGCAAGCCTCAGCAAATATAAGAAAACAGAAATAATACCGTGTATACTATCTGACCACAATGCAGTAAAAGTAGAACTCAACAACAAAAGTAAAGACAAAGAACATGCAAACAGCTGGAAACTAAATAACTCATTACTTAAAGAAGAATGTATCATCGATGCAATAAAAGAGGAAATTAAAAAGTTCCTGGAAGTCAATGAAAATGAAAACACAACCTACCGGAACCTATGGGACACAGCTAAGGTAGTCTTGAGAGGAAAGTTTATAGCCATGAATGCATATATTAAAAAGATTGAAAGATCCCAAATCAATGACCTAATGATACATCTCAAACTCCTAGAAAAACAAGAACAAGCAAATCCCAAAACAAATAGAAGGAGAGAAATAATAAAAATAAGAGCTGAAATCAACGAAATAGAAACCAAAAAAGCCATACAAAGAATTAATGAAACAAAAAGTTGGTTCTTTGAAAAAATAAACAAGATTGATAGACCCCTGGCAAACCTGACTAAAATGAGGAGAGGAAAAACCCAAATTAGTAGAATTAGGAATGCAAAAGAGGAGATAACAACAAACACCATGGAAGTCCAGGAAATCATCAGAGACTACTTTGAGAACCTATATTCAAATAAATTTGAAAATCTAAAAGAAATGGACAGATTTCTAGATACATATGATCATCCAAAACTGAACCAAGAGGATATTAATCACCTGAATAGATCTATAACACAAAATGAAATTGAAGCAGCAATCAAGAGTCTCCCCAAAAAGAAAAGTCCAGGACCTGATGGATTCTCTGCTGAATTCTATCAGACCTTTAAAGAAGAACTAATACCAACCGTCCTTAAACTGTTCCATGAAATAGAAAGGGAAGGAAAACTGCCTAACACATTTTATGAAACCAGTATTACACTTATCCCAAAACCAGGCAAAGACACCTCCGAAAAGGAGAACTATAGGCCAATCTCCTTAATGAATATTGCTGCAAAAATCCTCAACAAAATAATGGCAAACCGAATTCAGCAACACATCAAAAAGATTATTCACCATGACCAAGTAGGCTTCATCAAAGGGATGCAGGGGTGGTTCAACATACGAAAATCAATAAACGTAATAAACCACATTAACAGAAGCAAAGACAAAAACCACTTGATCATCTCAATAGATGCAGAAAAAGCCTTTGATAAGATCCAACATCATTTCAGGATAAAAGCTCTAAGAAAACTAGGAATAGAAGGAAAGTTCCTCAACATTATAAAAGCTATATATGACAAACCTACAGCCAGCATTATACTTAATGGAGAAAAACTGAAACCATTCCCTCTAAAATCAGGAACCAGACAAGGATGCCCACTATCTCCACTCCTATTCAACATAGTACTGGAATTCCTAGCCATAGCAATTAGGCAAGAAGAAGGAATAAAAGGAATACAAATAGGTAAAGAAACTGTCAAAATATCCCTATTTGCAGACGACATGATCCTATACCTTAAAGACCCAACAAACTCTACTTAGAAGCTTCTCGACATCATCAATAGCTACAGCAAGGTAGCAGGATATAAAATCAACATAGAAAAATCATTAGCATTTCTATACACTAACAATGAGCAAACGGAAAAAGAATGTATGAAAACAATTCCATTTACAATAGCCTCAAAAAAAATCAAATACCTAGGTGTAAACCTAAAAAAAGATGTGAAAGACCTCTACAAGGAAAACTATACACTTCTGAAGAAAGAGATTGAGGAAGACGATAGAAAGTGGAGAGATCTCCCATGCTCATGGATTGGTAGAATCAACATAGTAAAAATGTCTGTACTCCCAAAAGTAATCTACATGTTTAATGCAATTCCCATCAAAATTCCAATGACATTCATTAAAGAGATTGAAAAATCTACTGTGAAATTTATATGGAAACACAAGAGGCCACAAATAGCCAAGGCAATACTCAGTCAAAACAACAATGCAGGAGGTATCACGATACCTGACTTCAAACTATATTACAAAGCAATAACAATAAAAACAGCATGGTACTGGCACAAAAACAGACATGAAGACCAGTGGAACAGAATAGAG
Source organism: Castor canadensis (assembly GCF_047511655.1). Classification (NCBI taxonomy): domain Eukaryota; kingdom Metazoa; phylum Chordata; class Mammalia; order Rodentia; family Castoridae; genus Castor; species Castor canadensis. The sequence continues at coordinate 33,940,844 of NC_133393.1, read as the reverse complement.
GACCCAGATATGAAGCCACACAACTATAAGCAACTTATCTTTGACAAAGGAGCTAAAAATATACGATGGAGAAATAGCAGCCTCTTCAACAAAAACTGCTGGGAAAACTGGTTAGCAGTCTGCAAAAAACTGAAACTAGATCCATGTATATCACCCTATACCAAGATTAACTCAAAATGGATCAAGGATCTTAATATCAGACCACAAACTCTTAAGTTGATACAGGAAAGAGTAGGAAATACTCTGGAGTTAGTAGGTATAGGTAAGAACTTTCTCAACCAAACCCCAGCAGCACAGCAACTAAGAGATAGCATAGATAAATGGGACCTCATAAAACTAAAAAGCTTCTGTTTATCAAAAGAAATGGTCTCTAAACTGAAGAGAACACCCACAGAGTGGGAGAAAATATTTGCCAACTATACATCAAAGGACTGATAACCTGAATATATAGGGAAATTAAAAAACTAAATTCTCCCAAAACTAATGAACCAATAAAGAAATGGGCAAGTGAACTAAACAGAACTTTCTCAAAAGAAGAAATTCAGATGGCCAGAAAACACATGAAAAAATGCTCACCGTCTCTAGCAATAAAGGAAATGCAAATTAAAACCACGCTAAGATTCCACCTCACCCCTGTTAGAATAGCCATCATCAGCAACACCACCAACAACAGGTGTTGGCGAGGATGCGGGAAAAAGGAACCCTCTTACATTGTTGGTGAGAATGTAGACTAGTACAACCACTCTGGAAAAAAATTTGGAGGCTACTTAAAAAGCTAGACATTGATCTACCATTTGATCCAGCAATACCACTCTTGGGGATATACCCAAAAGACTGTGACACAGGTTACTCTAGAGGCACCTGCACACCCATGTTTATTGCGGCACTATTCACAATAGCCAAGATGCCCCACCACTGACAAATGGATTAAGAAAATGTGGTATCTATACACAATGGAATTCTATGCAGCCATGAAGAAGAACGAAATGTTATCATTCTCTGGTAAATGGATGGAATTGGAGAACATCATTCTGAGTGAGGTTAGCCTGTCCCAAAAGACCAAAAATCGTATGTTCTCCCTCATATGTGGACATTAGATCAAGGGTAAACACAACAAGGGGATTGGACTATGAGCACATGATAAAAGCGAGAGCACACAAGGGAGGGGTGAGGATAGGTAAGACACCTAAAAACTAGCTAGCATTTGTTGCCCTTAACACAGAGAAACTAAAGCAGATACCTTAAAGCAACTGAGGCCAATAGGAAAAGGGGAACAGGTACTAGAGAAAAGGTTAGATCAAAAAGAATTAACCTAGAAGGTAACACCCACGCACAGGAAATCAATGTGAGTCAATGCCCTGTATAGCTATCCTTATCTCAACCAGCAAAAACCCTGTTCCTTCCTATTATTGCTTATACTCTCTCTTCAACAAAATTAGAAATAAGGGCAAAATAGTTTCTGCTGGGTATTGGGGTGGGGGAGAGGGAGGGGTCGGAGTGTGTGGTAAGGGAGGGGGTGGGTGCAGGGGGGAGAAATGAACCAAGCCTTGTATGCACATATGAATAATAAAAGAAAAATGGAAAAAAAAAATAGATGTTCTGAAATATTCATGCCGGTTTGTTACTGTTTCAGAACTAAGGGTAGAATTGTTTTCTTTTTGTTTTCTAACCCTCTTTCCCTCCAACATCCCTTGGGCTTTTTCTTATTCATTTAACAATAGTAGGCTGGATGGTTCTCAGCAGAAAGCATGCATTTAATTTACTTTTCTGTAAAATCTGTTAGAAATATTTGTTCAGTCTCCTGAGCTAGAGTGAGTGTGTCGAATCCTTCTTGCCTCCATGTAGATAGTCATTAAGTCTGATTTGATTTTACTTCCTGTGTGCTCCTTGAATCTGTTCTCTCATCTTTTTCTTCATTCACTGTACCTTTACTCATGTTAACATCATCTTTCCTATGGATTATTAGAATTATTTTCAAAATCTTCTTGCTATACCTTTGGTTGTCAATGGCTTTTGGTTACCCCCAGAAATATGACTTTCTTGCAGTGTCTCTCATTCCTTAGCTGTATTTTCAGACCCTTTTCTACTTGTTGCTCTCAAAGATGTCTCAGACAACTGTACTAGTTCAATTATCTAAGAATGGCATGCTCTTTCTATTCTCTGGGGTTTTTTGCTTGATAAGCATTTTTTGTTCTTGAAATGTCTTTACTGTTTTATGCTTTCATTAATCTTTCCTTTCTTACCTTTTTTTTTTTTTTGGTGGCACTGGGGTTTGATCTCATTGCCTCACACTTGCTAGGCAAGCACTCTTACCACTTGAGCCACTCCACCAAACCCATTTTTCTATTCAGCTTAAATAGTATTTACATCCAGGGTGAACTTAATTCATATTTTCAACAGAACATTTTTGACAGTGAGAGTAGACCATTGTTAATTATTACTGTAGAGCCACAGACACAAATGAAACTAACTTAGGTAAATAGTGATAAATGGTTATCCCATTTCCAGCTAAAACTCTGTACTCTGCATTTAACTCAAGATGCTAAATATCAGAGAACCAGAAAGTGATAAATCCCATATTTTGTAGTGCTTTTCCTGTAAAAAGTTCATTGCTACTTAGAAAATGGGAGGTGAGATACTGATGAACTGCGTAGAACTTTGGCAGAGAGATGAGGCTGTGGAGACTAAAATTGAAGTGCTGGATCCTCTATACAGATGGCCTTAGAAAATACTCCAGGTTGTTGTTTGAGACCTCTAAAAAGTTGCACACAAGGGAAAAAAGGGAAAAGAAGCTAGAAGAGCTGATTTCAATCAGCGAAATACCTGATCACAAGAAAATGGTTTAACTTAACTATCAGAGGCACAATTCAATCCAAATCCAAGAAACATAATCTAGAATCTCAAATTATCACTCTAATTTCTTTTTGCAGTCAATGTGTGACATATGATAAACAAGTTGACCAGGCACATAAAAGACTATATAAATTGAACAAAATGAAGAAAAAATCCAATAATCCTACAAGTCATCCAGATTCTGCAGTTAACAGATAAGGACTTTAAAATATCTTTGATTAATTTGTTCATGTATTTATATGCTAAAATGAAGAACAATAACAGAGAACTGAAAAAAAAATAAACTAATTGAAATTAATTTATATGTAACTGGGTGTAATAGCAGTTTAGCTATAGCTTAAGAAAGGATTGTTTTTTTATTTTATTTTTTATTAGTAACTCAGAAAAAAATATTAAGATAAGAAAGAAAAATATATGGAAAGGAAGAAATGCATGAATATCAGTGAATTAGTCTAGCACATATGGAATAAAAATCATAGAAAGGGAGGAGGACAGTATGATACAAAAGCCAAAAAGCAATGTTAGAAAAGATGTTTGAGAATTAGTGAAAAACAGGTGAAATCCATCAAGGCATAGATTTAAAAATCCCTATAAACTCTGTGAAGAAAGTATAAGAAAACCAAAAAGAGGCACAACATAATAAAATTCTCAAAAGCAAGGACAAAGGGGAAATCTTAAAAATATTCAACAGAATTACAGATTCCAGCCATAAATGAGTACTTTATATCACATTAACATCTTTTCCAAACTAAACTACATCAGAGATAAAATGCACTTTTTAACAAGTTCATAGATGTTGTAGTGTAACTAATGAAGGCAGGATGTTAAATACCACAATCCCAGGTAGAAGAAAAACGCACCAAGGTGAGTTTCATGGTTACATTGAATGTTTTCCTCACAGGCATTTACTAAAACATGACATTGGAGGAATAGCAATTGCACACACACACACACACACACATACATACACACATACACAAACATATATACATACATACATACATACATACATACACACATATACACAAAAAAACCAATACCCTCTTGGTCTGAAAATACAGAAGTTACAACTTGGGTCCAGCAAAATTGCCAGGATAAGAAGACCAAAATCCTAGAGAGAAAAAAACTGCAGAGAAATTAGGCCAAAATATTGCAGATAAATTATTAGCTAATGTCAAAGTTGCACATGTACAGAGTAAACTCTAAAAACACACTATCCTGAAGTCAGCAAAGATTTGAGCATTTGTGACATTTGGGAAGACAAATACAGAAATTCAGTCTGGTAATATAAATGGACCCTGGTAACTACTCCAGACTTTTCTCTGGGACTTGGAAAAGCTCATATCTTAGCAGAAAGAGCTATGCCCAAGAGTAAGGGGAAAGCTATAATATAGACCAGTCCTCATAAAACATAAGAGAAACTTTCACAGGATCAAAGTAATGTGTCTCTGCTGTCCTTCTGCCAAAGTGAAGCATCCCCTGTTTAAATTGAGGGGGAATCATTCAGAGCTTCTAAATTTTTCATTCATAAGCCTATTATCAAAAAATGTAAAAAATCAAGGCATACTAAACAACATGAGCAAATCACTGAAAATCAGGGGAAAAAGTAGAAACTGATCCCAATGTGATTCAGACATTGAGGTCGTCAGACAGTGTCTTTAAAATTAAGAAGTTGTATCAATCAGAAAAAGCAAAACACAGGATTGATGAAGAGGAAGACAAATCAATGCAAAATGACCATGATGAAGCACAAAAAGAAGATAGACCATGCATAGAAAAGAATCTCAAGAGCTATGAAATAGAAGCAGTGTTTGTATAAATACTAAGACTGTTCAAACATAACAAAAGTGTTCAAATCATAGTTTTAAGATTCTTCATGAATTCCAAGCAAGTATAACTACACCTAGGAGAAACTGTACCTACATTCCTTTGTAGCCAAATTGATTTTCAAAAAGGCAAAAAAGAAATTGATAAAAAATGGGGTAAAATTTAGACCTAAAGAAGCAATGATAATACAGAGCAGAAATCATGGGAGTCAGATAATAGTGCAATAAAACATTTACACTGTAGGTTTATCTGCCAACCTAGAATTACTACCTAGTAAAAATATATTTAAATGTTAAAGCAAAATGAAAATGCTTTCAGAGAAACAAATGATGAGATTTTTTTTCATCATCATACATTTATGACAAGAAGTCTGAATTCTTCATATGGTAAGAAGTGGATCCCTGATATGCAGAACAGAAAGGAAATCATTTTAAAAAGAAATAATGAAATAATAAAAAAATTAAAATCATTGGTTAATCCAAAGAAGGCAAGAAGGATACATAAAGCATACCTCATTTTACTGCACTTGATTTTATTGTGCTTTGTAGATGCTGTATTTTTTTTAATAATTTGAAGGGTTGTGACACATATTGGTCAAACAAGTTTATTCACACCATTTCCCCAACAACTCAGATGACCATTAGAATTTTCTATCAATAAAGTATTTTTAATTAGGGCATGTACATAGTTTATTTAGACATGATACTGTACACTTAATGAGCTATAATGCTCTTCTGCATTACGTTTCCTTTCTCCATGAAATGCAGAAATTTCATGAATTTTTATCATCCACCCTGTATATGGACATTGCGTGAATGGTAACTTTCCACCACATGAAGCAGTTCATTCAAATTTTACGTATCTCAAATTATTAGAAAGAGATATTTAATGGATCTTTAGCCAGCTTCCCCTAATTTGCCCCCATTGGTCCCTTATTTATATTATGGAGCTAAAGGGATAGAAAACGATTCAAAGGCTCTTTCTTTAAGTAGTCAAAGCATTTTTAAGTTTTATCTTTTCCAACCTAAAAATAAATCATTGATTCAATAATTCCTTGAATAACATGGATATCAGATTTTCATCATCTTGGATACCTTTCTCTTAGACTGCCAAACTATATTAAATGTGGGAAAAAGAACTGGCTATGATATAACTCTTATGAATTTTTATGTTAAATTTGCAAGCACTGATAGTTTATTTTCAATTGATTTATGTCAAAATGTAAGACGGTACTTACTATTTCAGGAACTCTTCCCCACTGCTTCGTTTTCTGGACTGAGTTGTTGTACTAACGACTATATTCTGGTGAAGAAGCAATTCTGGTATCTTGACAGAGCCATCAGGTCCATCCCTAACACTGTTGAGGAATCTTAGCCTGAAATCTCTGCTTTTACTGTAAAGATTAAAAAAGGATTAAAGGTGAGTGATGGGTTTCTCTGGCTTGCTTTGGTAAATTTATGTGCTCAGGTAGCACATTAATTGTTTAGGTTTAACTCAAGACAAATACCTGTAGGTTTATGTTGGACACTTGTATCTGTTAAATCACAAAGCTGATCTGAACCCTAAACAAACCAATATCTTGGCCTCTGCTGCAAATAACACACATGCACACAACAAATATATTAACTTCAATTGTACTTTAAAATGTCAGCTTAGCTATTTTTTTTGTCATGGAGCTATTAAAAGATCTTTTTATTTAAAGACCTCAAACTTGGAACTGAATGTTAAATTCCTCTGTTACCGTTCAGTAGGTCTCTTTCCAGTGATCAAATGTTAGAAGAGTTTTGGCATTTAGGAAGCCTATTTATTTTTCTTGTTCTGTGTAACAAGTAGGTCAGGATGAAGGCATTCTAACATGATTATACTGATAAAGAATGCTCTATTGTAAATAGGTAATCATGTTAGGAAAAATGGAAGTTATTATCTGCATTTCCCAGCATTGCAAAGATTCTAGTGCAATATTTATCTCAGTTTTGCAGGTATTTGCATAACGGAAATAAAACCCAGAAAATCCAGCACTGTGTTCTACTATTTGATCCTACTTTTGTGTGTGTGTATTTTGTTGTTGGATTTTGAGGGTGAGTCTTGAACTTGTTAAAAAAATCAGAGTCCTTTAACTACCACATTCCCTTGGAAGTCATATTAAAACACAGTTTATTTAGCTCTACCACCCAGATAATTAGCCGGTCTGTGATGGGGTCTAGTTGTGTGCATTTCTAAAAAGTTGTCGGGTGATGCTGATACTCACAGTTAGGGGACCACACACCTAGAACAACTGGGATAGAGAATCTTTAATGGCTCTATCTTTTAATGGTTGAGGTCTCCACTGAGCATTCAATGAGGTGATTCATTTAACCTGGTAATCAATGTGCTTGGAAATTTGCCCCTCTGAAATAAAACAGGGATTCAAAACAAAAATAAGTTCTGACAACAGCTAACTCTGTAGTGAAGGGAGGACTGGGGTTGGAAATGAATTGTTTTGACATATGTAGAACATGAATGAATGGGGTCATTTGCAGCTTTCTTAAAATAACTTTTAACTTTAATTTCTGTCTATTTTACAAGAGGTGTGAGGAAATGCCACTTGAGGGCTGGTTTATTCAGAATTTTTCCAGAAGAGAGAGACTCAGATTTTGAAAATGACCATAGTGATTATTTTTCTGATGAAAGGAGGCAGCTTAGGATATTTTCTAGTAACAAGAGAATACGCTAATATATTGCTCAAAGGGCTTGTGTTTTAAGATTAATACCCCATTAGCTGCATTAGCAATTTGATACTCATTACTTAATAATGTTAAAACAATACTTAATGTTGTGGAACATTAATTTATTCCAATGCTATATTTTAACTCAATTTTAAATGCTAACATTACATTATTACAAAAGCTTTATTTAGCTAGAATTTCCTATTGAGGTTTTTCCATTCTCTTATTTTCATTTTTTGGTCATTTCTTGAAATAGGAAGGTTTTCTTTTAAAAATCTAACATGAAAATCCCTGTCTTTCAATAAACAAGTTTTATATTTTATATTTATGGTGATTATTGCTACATTTGGTTTATCTTCTGTCATTTTATATCCTATTAGCCATGTTTTTCTTTTTTTTCTGACATTAATTTCTGCCTTTTATCATAAATTTGAGATTTGTTTTCTATTTTCCTTTCTACTGGTTTAGAAGTTATTCATTCTCACATGTTAAGGATGTACTCCACCACTGAGGATACCCCCAGCTCCTAAAGTAATCTGCTCTCACTGCCATTATCGCTAATGATTAAAACAAAGTTTAAAATACTGCTTGTTTTATTTCGCTTCAGACAAGGTCTCATCAGATTGGCAAGGCTCACCTCAGACTCACAATCCTCCTGCTTCAGCCTCCCATTGCTGGGATTACATGCATGTGCAACCATGCCTGAATTAAAATACTGCTTCTTGTGTTAGGCAGAATCAGTGCCCTCAAAGATGTCTATGCTAATCCCTGGAGTCTGTGAATATTTTAGTTCACATGACAAAAGTGACTTTTCTGACATGATTGAAGAATCTTGATTACCTGGGAAAACTGGCAATATAACCACAAGGGTCCTCGCAAGTGAAGGAGGCAGGAGCCCTGAGGACAGAAGCAGAGTCAGAGAGGCTGTACATTGCTTGCTAGCTTTGAAGATGGAAGGGGCGTGAGCCAAGGAATGCAGACAGTATCTAAGCTGGAAAGGTGTTCCAGCACTGTCAACACTTATGTTTTAGCCCAGTGAAACTCATTTTGGACTTACTTTTGGAAATGTAATCAGATAACTTTGTGTTGTTTAAGCAACTAAGATTGTTGTGATTAGTGTTGGCAATAGAAAACTGATATACCACTTCAGTAGATTCTTGTGAGGATCAAAATTTAATTGATAATGAGAAAGGGCCTTATAAACTGAAGTACTATAGAAATGTTAATTATTACTAATAAAATTAAAGTGAGTTCTAACAATTCTAATTATAAGGATGAGGTCTGTTTCAAATGAAATCTAGATTAGAGATGGGCAAGTGAGTCTTTGCCATTTTCATCAACTTTAATAGGGTTCCTCCCAAAGGGAATTAACAGAACCATTAGAAGCAACCACTCTGGGATCATCCTGAAATTAACTTTTCAGTTTTATCTCCCAAACATTCTCTAAACCATAACTTACTAGGGAGAAAGAATTCTCCTCTGAGCAAAGCAACTACTTAAGTTAGCAGGCCAGCAGTATGGCATACAAATGCCCTGAGAATTAAACAATCTCTGCTGGTAGAAAATTTTTAAGTCAAAGAAAAATCTGTTGCATAAGTTATAGTCTATGATAGTGTAATTCCAATGCAAAGTAATTATTTCTAAATTTTGTTTCCTGCAGCTATATAGAGGAAAAATTTTGCTAAAAAAAAATCAACTTCATTCTATCTCTTTTATGTACTTCCTTCCTTCCCCTAACTTCAACCTGTGGTTGTTACCACTAATTAACCCTCATGAGAAAATATAACAACTCTGTTTATTGGCAACAGACTGTAAAGGTAAGCCAACTGGTGCCAGTTATTAGAGATTACCCACTTTTAGCCAGTGGTTAACTTCCTTGGGCATCTGAAAACCATTTTTACATTCAGGAACAACCTTATTTGAAATTTATGCTAACTGGTACACTTACTTTAAGTTAGTCACGTATTTAACACAGAGCCCATTTCTATGTTACTATTGTTGATGGGGGCATAGTGGCAGGATTGGCTTTCTATTTGTCACCATGCTATCAGTAGACTAGTCCCATGACCCCCATTTGAGTGATTTTTACCCACCTGATCTTTTTCCTCTTTCCAGGTGAGTTCCACACTCTGATCAGCAAGGTTCTGGGTAAGGTATCTGCTCATTGCCAACAGGTATTTTTTATGTTACATTCACAATGTGCTTTCTATTTATTTTTTTAGTCTTTGCATCCTAATAATTCTTCTTCATTTTCAGTTCAAGATGTGTAGTTATACTAACTTGCAATATTGCCTACCCCACTTTCTAGAAATAATTTGGTATCTGTCTCATGGTGAAACTCTTGGTAGGAATTTATATTACATATAGTTGATCCATTGAGGGACCCATTTCCTTATAGTTCTTTTTCTGTTATACCTATAAGGTCCTTAGAATTTATCAGATTTTCTTTCACAAGCACCCCTCAATTCTTTTTAAACTACAACAATTCTGCTGTATCTAGTTGGAAAACTTTTATATGAGATTCATGATATAATTTACTTTCCAGATTGCCATATGGAACTGGAAAGGGAGGAAGGGGAGGAAGAATGGATGAATGGATGGATCATATGACCTTGTCATCTATCTACACCAGCTCTGAGCTAAAGAAATATCCTTTACTGCTCTGCCTCAGAATAGGGTACTGGATTCTGATTCATGGTTCTGGGTAGGGTCTGAGATCCCATATTTCTAATCAGCTCTGGGGGATGTCATGATGCCCGTTCCTCTGTCTCTACTTTGAATAAAAAGGTTCTAAGTAGAATGTGAGAAATCAGACTTTTGATTCCAGTTTTGAATATGCAAAGTATTCATGTAATTTTAGTTCCTACTGAAATGCACTGATAAATTTGTAATGCGTATTGGAATGGTTAGGAGAATTTTGAATTAACTACATTTGTAAATTTGTTTAAACTTTAAAGATTTGTTCATAATTTGGAAAGATTTTTACTTAAGATCATACATTTACTCAATCAGGCATAGGAAGTAGGGTACTTTACCTTATAAATGCAGTTTAAAAATTTTAAGAGGATTTGATTAAGTTTTAAAAGGAGACTGGTTGTTTTAAGGAGAACTTACTTTGTGTTACTTAAATTACTCAAACACTAATTCAAGTTCCCTGTAAAAGATACTTATTTTATATAACATTTACTAGATTTTTAAACGGGTAAGATTTTCAAATTGAACTTAATGATTTAAGCCAAATTATGTGTCTATTTTTTAAACTTCAAAAAACAAAAATTTAAAAAACAAATAATCCTTGCACTCTTTATGTTAAAAAAAAGGGGGGGGCCTTTGGATAAAATTTACCTTCACACTGCTAATAATTCATTAACTCTAACATGTATCTTTGATAATATGTCTTTTTTTCTCTGTATTGCCAGACCTTCTTTCTTAATCATTGTTCTGCCTTGGGTAGACATCTCAGAGGACATTTCTATATTATTCAGGGTACCCAGCTCACTCTGGAGTCGGTGAACTTTATAATTGATTGCTGGGGCTTTCTACACAGATTCCTACTGCTCTGTCTGGAAGTCCCCTCCACCCCCCAAATAATATCTTCCAGTTTCCCTCCTCTTCTTCTTCTCTTCTCTTCTTATTCTTTTCCTACCACACACCCACTGGCAGGGTTTCTCCAAGGACAACTCACTCTCTTAAATATCTTAGCTCTTCCTCCTTCCTCCCACCACACTCCATGCAGTGATCTGCTTTGTTTTGTCCTCAGTACTTTAGTCCATGTCCAAGTCTACTGTGGAGATAGCAGGGAATTTAAGTCTATGGTATTGGGGGTAATAAAGAGAATTAAGAATGCTACAACATTTTTAAGACAATAAAAATTTAAGTTAACCCTTTATTAAACTAAAAATATTCTTTTACTCTTCTGTGAATTGAATTTCATTACAAAGACAGTAACCTTCTATTATCCTAGTTTGAATACTGGGCTAGTCTCTAAATAAGGGAGCGCAAGTACAGACCTTGGGATATTTCCCAAGATGGGGTGGGAGGTGTAGTATCACAGCATTTAGACAGAGCAGGTGTAATATCACAGCATCTAGATAGAGCACTCCTAGCTGGCGTCCCAGTAAAGTAAATCATAATTTCCTTTATCTGGTATTTTCCCCATGTCAGTTCCTGTATTCTCTAACCTGTCTCTTCCTCCCAAGATGATCTCTGACCTAAGCCTTATCCAAAGCTAATCAGGATATTTTCTCCTTCATCTCACTCTTCTCTTTCTTCCTTCTCATTTTCCTCCATTAGTAGGAGCCCCATTGCGTTCTTGGGTGACTGTATTCTATAACATGTAAACCTGATATCTCATATGCTTGTTAAGTTGAGGCCTTTCTTCCCATTTCTCTGCCTATGTCTCACTCTCTGGTTTCCTGCTTTGCCTTTCAATTTCCTGCTGGAACCAGACCTTTATCCTGGACCCCACAATGATTAGCAGCTTGTTTGGTTCTTTGAAAGCCCTGGCTCCAGGCTAATAAACCATGACTTACAAAGAAATCCCAAAAGTTGGACACTCCACATCTGCTTCTAACCAATTAACCTACTAGATTGGAGACATATGATCTGTCTGCATGGTAAGTGCAGTGATTTCTGGTCTTGTGTTCCCAGCACCTGGCCATTTACCTTCTGGATGTAAGTGTCAGCTCTGGTTGAAACTCAATGTCCCTTAACTCCTTGAACTTTATTATTTCAACTGCTGGTTTTACCCTGGGGAGCAAGTCCTGGCACCTGGTTAGTTTCCCCATTTCTAGACCCTTCCATTCCCTGCTGTCATTACTCTTCTGCTGCCCTGCTTCAGCTCCCAGTGTGCAAAGAACCCGTATGAGTTACTGCCTAGCACATCCGCAGTTCAATTATAATTGATGTTCATAGGCACTCCTATGAGTAACACTCCTAGTTACTCTAGGAGCTAAAGGTGCCTTCTAAATCATCAAGGAAAGAATAAAATACGTTCGGTAAAATTTTATTGTTCTCATATTTTCATTCACACCTACTAATCCACAGAGGAAATATGGTTAACTCTATATTAATCAGATTCATCAGCAGTCCATTCCTAAATAGCTTAAAATTTACTGCCTCAAAAAGATCTAGATGATTGAATATTTCATTCTATATCCAGATATTTGATATCTTGTACACAGATTTCAGACAGAGCTTAGTATAACAGGAAGGTAATTTCTGCAGATGAGCCCTTTGTGTGTATGGGACTTGTGCTAGTTTTTGTTGTTGTTGCAGCCATGCCTGTAGGCTTCTGGGTAAATTTACTTCATTCTTTGAGGAATTTAACATCTTTTACATCCCTGACAATTCTTGACGGGGGAAAGTCCACATTGTCACAGCCAGAGGTACTTCATATCCTGTGTGTTGCTATATGCTTGGTACAGGTAGTAGAGCTGCAGGAATGGTGCTAGTTAATGAAATGATAGGTGGAAATGATGAATATCATTTCTGAGATGAAGCATTTGAGAGCTCATGGACCATTTCCATTCTCTTGCTTCTCTTTTTGAGAGCTCATGGACCATTTCCATTCTCTTGCTTCTCTTTTGACACCGAGTACAAATACCACATGTTGAGATACAGAGTCCCAAACTGGTACCCTAAGTCACTTAATGGAGATAGTCACTCTGATTCAACTGTGTATGAAGTGGAAATGTGAGAGTTCAATTCCTTGAACTCTCGTCTTTTTTTTTACCTCAGCTGTCCTGTCTGTTCATTGCATATTGGTTGCTGCCAACACCTGTAACCCTTGGATAAAGTAAATCTTAAGTACTTTACTCTCCAAATATCATCCTCTATAATTCTAACTTACTTCTGCAGACCCATAGTTTTTGCTATTCCTTGATACACACATCCCAATTTCTCTCCTTATCCAGATTAGATTACACAGTTTTTCACTGTAGCCACTTCTGAACACACAACCCCAACCCCTATCTCTTCTTAGCAGAACTTCAACCTATGTTAACTCTAATTTTCTTGAAACATACTCATATTTGTGAACAGGCAAGTGGGTATTATTGGTGAGAGACATGAAATTCTGAGTGGAGCCTAATTATTATCTAATTACTCTTATCAAATTCCCCCAAGTTCTTTCACTCTCAGTGTCTTGGATGGGCATTTCATATCTTCTCCTCTCTAATTTCCCATTCACTTTCTTCCCCATTTCATTCTTAGATGAGAGCTTTCCTTCTTCTTTTATTGAGCAATTAGAAACACACATATACACTTTCACTACCAAATCTACCAACTTCATTTTTCCTGGCATTTTTTCCTATTTATTCTGTCTCTTCTGCTACTGCAGGTGAACTGTTCTTACTCCTAAAAACAATCCCATCATTTGTATGCTGGATCTTGTTTTCTATGCATCCTCAAGGTAATCTGTCTTGCAATTGTCTCTCTTTTCCTTGCTTTATAAATTTCTCTTACTCTACTGGATCATCTCATCAGTATAAAAACATACTCTGATATCTACCATCTTAGAAAGAAAAATAGAAATGCCTCATGTAGCTACATATATTCCTACAGTCATCTCTCCATTTCTTTGCCCCCTTTTTTGTTGAAGTCATATAATAAGTGGTCTTCATGCCCTCTCTTTTCATTTCTTCATAATTCCTTCCAATTAAAGTTACATGTACATATCACCTGCCACAATCCCCACAGCCAGATCTTAATGTCAATTTTCCATTTTCATCTTACTCCATCATTTGACAGAGTTGAGCACTTGAAACAAAATGAAATACTATCTTTACCAGGATTCCATGACATCACCTCTTGGTTCCTTCTATCTCACTGTCATTTTATTCTCAGTTTCATTTGTCTCTCATCTTCTAGGCCTCTTATCATGTTAGTATGACACAGGGGTCAATTTTCATGACTTTTATCCATTCTCACTCTCTAGTCCATCCCTTTTGATCTCCTGACTTTATTATCTGTACCTTGACTACTTCCAAACGTCAGCACTCTAGATTTGACATTGAAACTTCAGTGCAGATACACAATTATAAGAAAATTCACTTGTAAGGAGCACGAAGTGCTACTGAACTTATTTTTTGCTTTTCATTCTGTCAATTGAAGTGCTAGAAGACAACTTTTGTCTATAAAGTGTTTCCTTAAAATGTTTAATAATTCTTTTTGAGTTTTTAAAGCAATTAAATACCCTGAAAATTGAGGAGGATGTGCTAAGTACCTTTTCATTTATCTGCCTGATTATAAATACGGACCTAACTCTTATGTATTTTACCAGGGTTTCCCCACAGCTCTGGGGGTATGCAAAGAGTATAAGATCTAAAGCCAGTAGTTTTCAGACAGATTATAACTTAAGTAATTAAATTAGTATTAAAGTAGTTAAATCAGGGTTTAAATCTTAGCCTCCTCAGAATTAATTTTGGAAATTTATGTTCATCCCCACTCTTCAAAGGTATTTTAAACTTTACTTTTTGGGCTTCCCATTGAAAACTTTGTGCAAGCTGAGAAAATGATTCGGCACTACAGCATCTCTGAAAATCAGGGAATATGGTCAATAGAGTTTGGAGAATTGTATTAATGACATTTCAGTAGGACTTTGTAACAGACAGAATGGGAAGGGCACTGACTATAGATTATGATACCTGTAAGTATTAACTGTTTCATCTAAATAATAATGAGATAAAATTTGGTGATTTTAAGGGTCTTTACATCTTACCACTTCTCTTACCTCCCCCTCCCCTTTATTCTCTTTCCATGAGAATAAAGGAAAATTTAGGTCCTCCTTTATTTTGCATTATATTATGAACTTCTTGGGCTTGTGCATGTGACTTTCCTGTGTCTGATAGAAAGCAAATCCTGTCATATTCTCTGAAACAGAATTCGTGTTTTTCTGTCTTCTCTTCTGGGTTTTCTGAAATATGTAATCCTCCCTTTTGGAAAATGTTCTTCTTGCTCCCTAGCCATGCAATGCATTTGGTTTTTCTATGTTCTTAAATAATTTATCTGTCTTTTCATGAGCATGAAATCAAGATGTTCCAATGGTAGCAAAGTTTTCTCCTGATCATGTATGATTGTTTTAAGAGTTAGATGTTGACCAAACTGAGCCATCAAAATTTTTTCCTAATTATTCACACTGGAGAAAATAAAGAATAAAGGCATTTCCTCACATGTAATGAAGCTAGGAAACAGGAAGCAGGTACTTTTCACATACCTTTGTTCCCTGCTATGTTGAGAAAACTGATCTGAGCATGAGGCCACACAATGAGAGGCCAAAGCAAGGCCAAAGCAAGTGTATTTGAGGGTCTGTGGCCACTCTACTTCCTGAAGATGCTGAACCTTTCAGGACATTCAGTTTTTGCTTAAGTTAGCTTGGGTTTGTTTCTATCTGTTGCAATCAATATTAATTTCCAACTTTTATTTTCATATACTGTGAGTTATGGAAATTTGTGGTAGAAATCATAATTATTTTTGCCCTTTTTCTCCTTTTTTTTAAACTAGCATAATAATTGAGGGCATATGGAAGGATTCTGGTATGAATTAGTATCAGTCACATTCAAAATTGCTTGCTGTCCATTTCATGCCTTCTCTGTTTTCTTTTTATAATTGTCCCTGACTCCCTGGTCACAGAAGTATTACTAAACCCAGGACGTTATTATCAGGTCTTTTGTGGATCTGGGCACAATTTTTAATCAAAGATACGAATATACAATTCAAGCCAGACCAATAAGGGCTTTTCCCTGGATTTCTTCAAATTGGATTAGAAAAGATACCTCTGAGAGTCTTGAGCTGCAGAATTGCTGTTGCATGAGTCTGTTGGATCCACTTGCCCATGGACAAGGTTGAGAAAGCACACTATCCATGAAAGAGAACTAAGCCAACAAGTGAGAAACACAGGAATTTTGTCTTCATGCTCTTCATTCTGGGGATCTTGTCATCCTCATCATAAGCAGGAAACACAGGAATTTTGTCTTCATGCTCTTCATTCTGGGGATCTTGTCATCCTCATCATAAGCAGTTGGAAGTCTACTTTCATAGGCTGAGTTTTTCAGAAACAGGTTGCTGAGATGAGATTTGACATACTGAGTATATTTAGGGATCAATGTTTATGGATTCAATGGTGGTGGGGACACATGCTATCTTGCAGTAGGGGAGCCTCTGCTTTGTCTTTGTGAATTATAGGTATTCATAGGAAAGCATAGGCCACTTCTGCAGGTTTCAGAGTTGTGAAATGCTCTGATGTTCACGATTTTGATGGGCCTATGTCCAGGTTGCCTCATCCCAAATGGCAAGGCTCCATTTTTACAACCAGGTCCTTGTCTTTATCTAACAGCCTTCCTTGGATGTATAGTTTCCTTTCTTAGGAGTTCTGTCACCTATTAAGTCAGGGTCTAGTATAATTTTATTTCCTTCTGTTCCAGGAAGTGTAGTCTCTTGGTAAAAGACACACGAACCTTACGACTTTCAGGCTGTCAATCATTCATGCCTTTTTTTTCCTTAACTTTTTCCAGAAGAATGGTTTTCAAAGGAGGACCCAGGACAAACAGAATGAGCATCACCTTGGAATTTGTTAAAAATGTCCAGTCTTTGTCAATATAATTCTTTGTAAATATAAAACATTATATTGGGGAACTGAAATTTATGCTTTACCAATTGTCCAAATGACTTTGATGTGTGCTAAAGTTTGAAAACCATGATTGTGAATATCAGTATTATTTACCAATATTAATGGACAATATTATCCTCTCAGTTACACAGTCCTAGCTTTTCTCAAATGCCTGATATATCACACCAGCTAGTGCATTCCCTTCTACTGTTGTATTGTCCAGATTTGCCATTGTTGCCAGTTTTAGTGATTGGACCTCCACCAGATGTTATTGGGACTCTACCTGCCCAGTAACTGGGTGCCAGGTCAGTTTAAGTCAGGATTCTAGTCTTTATTTACCTCTAAATAAGTACTCACAAATATACCCGACACACTTACTGTGTATGTGTGGGGAATGTATTTTTATTAACATGTTAATAATTATCATTTAGTAACACATAACTATATACTGCATTACTGCTTACAATGTGCTTTCCTATGGTACTTTCTATAATGAGAAAGCTGTGAGAGAAAGGGCAAGGCAGATTCTACTGTAGTGCCTATTGCTCTCTATCTCTGAATAATATTTTCTTTTTCTTTTAGGATGAGATGAAACATAACAATGTGAAATAAAGTAGAAACTTCTCGTTGTTTCTAGTACTGCAAGATGCTCTCATTCTTTCATTGTCTTTAATTGAAAGTTGTTCCTATAATCTCAGGAGAACTGAAGAGATAAAGACCTGTCCTCTGACTTCCTCAGAGACCCTTTCTGCAGGATGTGCTGTCACTGCGATGACACAATCTATCCAAAAAGCATATGACAGTGTTCAATGACAATATTTTCCTTATTCTCTCTGGATGTATACACAGTTTCCAAATGACACACTTGATCCTATCATTTTGGCAGTTCTCACATTTAATACCAATCACTTCTCTCAGCTAACTGTGACTTAAATCAGCTGTTAAAACAGATGAGCAGATTTCTCCATTTCAGATAATGTATTTTGCAGCCACATACTTTAAAACTGAAATTATCAATCTTTAGTCCTTTAGGTGTTTTTATTATAGCTATTCCAATGGATTAGCCAGGAAACATTTGTTCAAACACCTGATATAAAATTGATAAGTTAGAAATCCAGGGAAAAGAAAATATATGACATAGTTTCATTCTAAATACCAAAATCTGCTTAGGTGAGTCCTTAGGTTGGAGTCCCTAAATTCAAATTCTTGTTCATCTGATTTATTGAGGGGGTTTTCTCAGAAGAATCCTGTGATGGAGTGAGGGAAACAGGATAAGGCAGGGAAAGAAGGTAAGATCTGTTTTCAGAAACCAGGTTGTTCCCATTGCATAATCCTGGAGAATGAATTGTACAAAAGAGTTTGTCTACTTAGAGCAGGAAGTGGGCTATTTTCAGCATTTGCATGAGTCAGCCATTGGCTATGGTTTGATTCCAGAAAGGGAGGTTATAATATCCCAAACATCTCAGCAGAATTGATTCCAATTAGCCAAAGGGTCAGTTATCTAGAGAAGGTTGTAGCTATGAAGCCTTGCCAGCTGATACCTGCTGTAGCTGTGTGATGTGTGCATGAACCTGGTAAAGGAGACATAGGCCAACAATAATATCTCAAATATCAAAAACAATTGCCAGTAATTTCTAATAAGAATGGTAGTGTTAATAATAAAAACAACTATACAGATTTTAATATATATTGACACTGTTCTGAATATTTCACAGATACTGAATCATTTAATCCTCACACCATTTCTATGAGATAGGTAATGTTATCATTTCCAGTATTCACAGATGAAGAAACTGAATTGTCAGAATCATGGAAATAATGTTGAAAGTTAGGTCCAGCAAAATGCAAGCAGTAGAAACATAATGTGGGCTATGTGTCTATGGGGGGGAAGAACAGGCTAGACCAGGTGATTGTATAGAAGGTGACTCTCTAGACAGAAGTGTTTCTGACACAAGTAAATATTGGGAGGCATTGATATAATGGGGATATCAATGATAATACTTTACCACTTATAGTTCATAAAATACACTCACCAGCAATCTAATTACATTTCTACAAAGGCCTGATAAAAGAAAGTTTTCAATTCTTGTTTTAGAGAAGTAAAAACTAATCCTTAGTGTTCATTATAAACTTATTGGGCTCAGAAGAGGTGTCCTAGATCTAGCTTTCACACCAGATATTTGCTGCCTAGATAGGAACACTTAGAATTGTGACAACTAAAAGTAGAAACATTTGAATATATCTGAAGTGTGCTATAGAATGAATTGTACCCTCTCAAAATTCCAACCCCCAGTGTGTCTGTATCTGGAGAAAGGATGCTTAAAAAGGTAATTAAGGTTAAATGGAGTCATATACATTTGTCCAGTCCCAGATGACTGTTGTCCTTATAGGAAGGGGAAGAAGAAATGCATCAGGGATATGCTTGCACAAAAAACCAGTTTCTGTGAAGAGACAATGAGAAGGTGGCCACCTGTAAGCCAATGGAGACCTCAGAAGAAATGTAATCTGCTGACATCATGATCTTGGACTTCTAGCCTCCAGAATTGTGAGGGAATAATTTTTTTTTGTTTGAGGTCAGGTAGAGATGAATCAATTTGGGTTGTAATACACTTGTGTATAGAAGCAATGCTAGGAATCTCTCTGTACAGGTTTCCTTATCTCAGCTAGCGAAAATGCTATATCTTTTTTATTATTGCCTCTGTCTTCTCTTTGACAAAACTGGAGAAAAGGGCAGAACAAGTTCTGCCTGGAAGCGAGGGGGATTGGGGTGGAGGGGGGACCAGGGGCTGGGGGCGAGGAAGGGCCCAAACAATGTATGCACATATGGATTTAAAAAAACCCAGAATTTTATTATGCCAGCCCTAGGAAACTAATACAAAGAGCAATGTTAAAGAGACCTGATGATGATAAAAATCATTCATTATTAAATATATATACCACTGAACTTCAAAATATAGCCGATCCATATAGTTCAAGCAAGGATACTGAGTACGTCCATTTGCTAGGGCTGTCATAACAAAGTACCACAGGCCAAGTTGCTTAAGCACCAGAAATTTATTTTCTCACAATTCTGTAGCATAGGACCTGAGGTCATAGAGAGTAGGAGTTTGAGGACATAGTGTCAGTAGGGCTGGTTTCTCCTGAGGCTTACCTTCTTGACTTGTGGAAGACTGACCTATCCCTGCATTTTTCTGTAGTCTTCCCTCTATGTGTATCTGTGTCCTAATCTCTTCTTATAAGGACACTGGTCACACTTCATTAGGATCTACGTTTAATGACCTCATTATAAACTAATCACCTCGTTAAAGACCCTACCTTCTACTACAGTCACATTCTGCGATACTAGGGGTTGCCATTTTAATGCATGAATTTTGGGGGACACAATTTGACCCATAACCCTGATTGTTTCTCAAAAAGCTCCCAGTGCTTTCTAGATGTCTCTCTCTGTCATGGGTAATCTGGGGCAAAGCATCTATTTTTTGAAAACTGCATAGGTGATTCTGATATACATTAAATGCTTAGAAAGTCTAGAATTGATTAGTATAATGATCCGATGTCTTTCAACTTTTCACCCAACAATTGTCCTAGCTGTGCATTAGGTTTCTTTGCTCTAAGTTGGTATATGATATTAAAAGCATATTTGGAAGAATAAATATGAATAAGTATTACTTCAAATTAAATTTATATGAATAATATGGTGCCAGTTGACATAAAAGTAGGAAACCATACAGAGGAATGTAGTATATTCTATAGGAAATTGGTGAATGGAGCAGGCAAGTCAAATTCCAGATCAAAGTCAAGAGGAAGATGGTGGTGTATCTGTCTCAGACTGTTATATGCCTGAGATATCACTCCTTGGTGTTCTAAGTGGCTGCAACAACTGCCACTTAAGACACATCCTCATTAAATCACAGGAAAGTACTTTCCAAGTGATAGCCTGGATTATTGCTAGCTGAAAGGCATTAAAGTCATGTTTATTGCAACATAACTCTTCTGGACAGGAGTGAAGACAGCTCAGGACTTTTGCTGTATATCATGGGTGTGTGGGTGACCAAACACCAGTTGAACAGAAGAAATAACTGATAGACAGCCAAGGCTGTGTGGCAGTAGAATATTGGTAAGTAAGAGGAGCAATAAAATCTTCTTAGGTGTACATAAAGAGTGATGACTCATGGTGGTTTGATTCTACAAGATGAGGGGAAATTAACTTGAACTAACCTACTCTCAGATTCAGAGAGGTGTTGCAGACTTGAGATATGCATGAATTCCTGGAGTTACTTACATGAGGGACCTGGGATAATGGCCCAGGGGTAGAATTTTACATCATCAGACTCACAAAGTCTTTGGAAAAAAAGGAATATCCAAGAGATGGTGAAACTAGAGCTTCTAAAGTGGATCTAGGGGGAATGACACCAAGAGCTTGGGTTTGCAAGTTCTCACAAAGATTCTGGGGCTACCTCTTTTCTTAATGTGGTCAGTTTTTTTAAATTGATACTTCTTCCTTATCAAAGGAAAAATGCAAAATTCCTATGTCAGTGTATTTTTCTTAAAAGATGACTGATTCAAATGAGTTGTAGGATGTTCTTCATTTTGATATTAATGGCATAATAGCAATTCAATAGATAATATTTTACTAACCCACTTGGAATAGTTATTTGGAATTGTTTGTACAGTTATTTTATTAACATTTTCTATTTGTGGTACAAAACATAAGGCGAGGAAGATAAATCACTTCATGTTGATGAGGAAAATCAGGAAAAAGACTCTAGTCATTTTTTATTTCCTTCTTCTTCTTAGGCTTTAATGCTTTCAATGAAAAGACTTAAAGGCATATGCTTCTTTGAGATAAAATACATTTTGCTTCACTGTCTTTCCCCTCACATCATGGGTCTCTGCCTTCACACTCCTTCATATTGGCTCTGAGGCATGTCTTATCTCTTTCTAACATGCATCCTGCCATGTTATATTTCTTAAATGAGTGGAAACCTTGTTTAAACAGGGAAGAACTATAATGATCACCTTACCTGTTTAAATGACTGTGTGAGCATGCTTTGGTCATCATCATTAAAAATATGTTTACTTGGCAAGTTCTTCTAGTTTAGGAATTACTGTATTAGAATTCCCTTACAATAGCTGTTAAGGAATGGAAATATAGTTAAGTGACTTTTGCCCTGCATTTTAAAATTTAAGGCAACTGTTTAATAAAATGAAAAAGGAATTGGTTTTGGAGTGAGAACTTAGTTCTGATTCTAGGTTTTCATTTACTATTTGTGTGACCTTGGGGAAGTTCTATGACCTTGTTGAGCCCTCAGCGGCTTCGTTTGTGAAGTAAGGGTAAACCCTACTTTACCGGGTTATGCTGAGAAGCAGAAACTACATGAAAACACCTGGCAGGCAGGGCACCGGGCATGAAGGACATGCATAAAAATGTATTTTTCTTGTTCTAAACTTTTAATTCTTCCACTTGCGAATCGCTGGTAATGTGGTATTTTACTATGCAGAGGCTTTGTTACAATCTTCAATGGTGAGTCAAACTTGCATTTCTTTATGATAATGTTATTATCGTAACAAAGAAACTATAGTGAAAACACAACTGTGATCTGAAGAATCAGGGTAAGTTATCTTGGCCCTGGTGGTTTTCTCTTGCCTTTTTGATCACATGGCATCATCCTTCCATTTTTATTTCAAAATTTCCAAATGTTGACAAAATGAGTACTTTCCAGTTCCAAAGAAAACAGATCAGAATTCATATTCTAGAAAGGAGTAAATGGACTGCATACTTGCAATAACAGCTTAATGAAAGAAAGACTCGTAAGTGAGGGGCATTGGAAATAACTTACAGATGCAAATATTTAGAATGACTAGTTGACAATTCTAAAGGCCCATGTAAATAACTTTCTCTACATAGGATAATGACCTTAAGACTTCACTGTGGCTGGAAGGTGAGCTGGGAAATGAGCAGGCTAACAGAAAACATGTAATTGGGTTCCATTTCCTCTAAACAAGTGCACATTCTGTATTTTGAACAGACTATCTACTGTTTCCTAAATCTAAGAAGAATTCAGGTTTAGAAGCAGAGTGATGTAGTAGAAGAATATGAGTTTGGGGCCAGATATTCTCAGTTCAATACTCAGCAGAGGCATAGCCAGCTGGACACACTTGAGGAAGTCTTTTAACCATCTGTGTCTTGGTGTCTAGGAAACAGGGACATTGTCATCTGGTTTGCTGCTTGGTTGTGAGAACTAAATGAGAGTATGTATGTCAAAGTGCCTCACATCTACTGGCTTGTCACTAAGAATCACTGTTTTGAACTAAGGATATTATGTATAATTTTAATGTTTCAAATAAACTAATCCTAAGAAGCTGAAGAGGGCTAAAACCTCACCGGGTTCTCATGGAGAAACTTCATGAAGGACTTCTGTGAAATAATATCATGAACATATGGAGCAGATTTCCAACTCGAGCACACTGTGGCCTTGGGACTAAGATGAAAATTATTGGCTTTTATCCACCGTGAAAAGTTTGACAGGAGTTCAACACATTTGACCCTCTGCAAACCTGAGTTTGCCAACACAGAGGAGCCAGGAAACATAAGCTGAAGAAGTATATCTGCTTTCAAACTTTCAGAATTCAGAATCAGTGTCACATAGACAGGTGGCTATTGTGAGGTTGACCATGGACACTTCCTAATACTGTGACTGTTTCATCCTCTCTCCATCTGCATTTCTGATGGCACTTTTTAGAGATTAAATCACTAACTTAAGCAAAGCATTTTCTTCAGCATTACTGTTTAGCTCATTCTTCAAATTATGCTCAGTTGGATGAGGTTCAATTGCTTCTGAGAGACTGTTGTTTGACTTTTGGATTCCATTCACATGACTTTCCTCTCCATAACTCATAGATGATCATTAATAATAAATGCTGTCAAGAGTATGTTATGTGAAAACTAATATTAAGAGGCTGAATTTCTAAAGCAAGACCTATTAGGCTATAGTAAGACGTCAAAGTTATAAGAAAACTTACTGGCTTTCTGAATGATGACTGAGGTCTCTTTCTCAATCTTTCTTCTGAGCCTTCTCATCTTAATGCTGTTGTATAATAGAATTACAGATTTTGGAAATGCCAGAAGTGAGAGTTCATTAGTCCAGTCTTCTAACTCTACTCATAAGAGAACTGATGAAAATATTTTCTTTGAAAGGATATTTTAAAGATATACATATTGTATGAAAGATAACCAGACTGTGCTAATATCTAAGAGGATACTTGAGCCAAGGTCATGTTAAAGATTGAGAAATTGAATTGCTTATGAACCCATCACAAATTGGGCAACAGAAAAAAGTATGACTTAATGGAACACATTTTAGATTTCAACAAATTAAAAAAAAATAACAGGACTGGAGGAGTGGCTCAAGTGGTAGGGCACTTGCTAGCAAGGCCCTGAGTTTAAACCTCAGGACTTCAAAAAAAATAACTAAGAAGCAACTCTTAGTTTCAATAGTTGTATAACCCAATTACTTAACTTTACAAAGCCTCAGTACCTTTATCTTATAAATGATAATAATAAATGATAATCTTATAAATGATGCTACCATGTAGGGATGTTGCAGTAAGTGTGCAAAGCAACTTAGACAACTCTAACATGTCACACATCCTTAATAAATGATAACTATGAACATTCATGATAGTAAAAATCTATGATAATAAAAACCTAAATCTAAATCACCATGATCAACAAAGCTATGCCCTTTGAGAAACAGAAAAAATAATTCTAAGTGCCTTACTACTAGTCCAGAATTATAGACCAACCACAGAAAAGTGGAATGAATGAAAGCCTTGGTTTTCTCAGTATAACCAGATAATATTGGGGAATGCTGAACAGTCCAGGCTATGAAGTGACAGAATATAATTATATAAACATTATAAGCTCTAGCACTTGGTTTACTTCTAAGGATGGCAGTGTCCATGCTTGTGTAACCTTGAACAAATCATTTAGTCACTCAGAACATCAGTTTCCACATCTGTAAAATGGTGACCATGGTAGTTATAACAACAGTTTCTTTCAGGTTTTTTGTGTAGTAAAATACTTAGCCCAATATTGGTACTCACTAAGTACCAAATCTCTCTCTCTTTCTCTGTCTGTCTCTCTATCTCTGTTTGTTTCTGTCTCTTTCACACATAGCATAAAATATATGAGCTTAACCACTTTAAGTACATTCACACTATATAACCACCACCTGTTACTACAACTCTTTACATCTTATAAAACAGAAACTCTGTACCCATTAAACCACTCTCCATTCTCATCCCCTTCAGTCCCTGGAAACCATCATTCCATTTTCTGTCTCTCTGAATTTGTCTTCTAGAGCTACCTCATATAATTAGAGTCATATGGTATTTGTCCTTTTGGCACTGGGTTTATTTCACACAGCACAATGCCGTCAAAATTTACACAGGTTACCATGTGTCAGAATTTCCTTCTTTTTAAGAATAATATTCTGTGGGCATGTGTTGAAAGATCACATTGAATCCCAGTGAAATGTATAATTAATACACTTGGTTGTTGTAAATAGTGAAGCTTTTAGCTTCAAGGATGTAAATCTGAATTTGGCCACTAAGAGGAGTTGAGATACTAGTGATGTACAAGAGGTTGCTTTATACTTTGCAATGAAACTTGCCAAGACAACAAGTCCACTCTCCTGATCTGTGGTTTCTGGGATTGGGCTTCAGAAGCACCTCTGAACCTCTACCTACTTGCTGGGAAGAGACAATAAGTAAATCTCCAAGAAAGTCTTTGTTAGCACCCCTGGAAATCTTCACATTATGAGATGAAGCTGTGAGACAAAAGAAGACCAGTCTTTACGCTAACCTGGACAAGTATCGGCTTAGAGACCTCACAGACTGAATATTTTAAAATGTGATCTTACGGTAGACCTGAAGTTATTGACAGTGGGAAACGATTTTCATATTTATTACTGCCCTATCCGAATGTAGATTCATCCAGAAGCTGAGGCCTTGGGATTGCTGTGGCATTGAATGTGCTAGACTGCCTTCCTTTGATTTGCTTTGGCCATTTCCCTGTCCACACAAGCAGACAAGCAGCGGGGAGCTTCTGGGTCCTGGGCTCAAAAGCTACAAGCCAGGGTTTATGAAAACAAATTGGAAACATAAATTCTTTGGTCAGATTTTATTGATATGCATCTGAATTAGCAGTTGCCTGTGATTTTAGTTGCAATGAAATTTGCTTTTGTTTTGTGGAATGGAGGGATGTTTTCTTAAAACTTTCTTCCTTAAATTTAATGCCCATCTGATTTATGAAATGTGGCTATGAACATAAGTATAACATTTCAAATGTTGAGAAGTGGATTTAGGTATTCAGAGAAAAATGCTATTTGTTTGTACACATTTCAGAAACTTGAATTCCAGTCCAGACTTCATAAAATGGGAAAAGGAGAAAGCTAGCCAGCACAGGCATACACTCTTTGCTTCCTGCTAGGAACTGGGTAAAGTACAGCCTCTAATTCTACTCTGCATTACAGCATAATGATTCTCATTGTGAAAATCAAATGAACAGTGTTTACTAAATGTATATGTGTTAAATGCTTGTCTTTCAGGTCTCAATAAGCACACATGTGTCATTGCTGTGCCCAGTAAAATGTATATATGCAGTTTATGTAGTATAGGTACGCAATAATTAATATATGCCCAATAAATGCAGTATGATGGTTAAATTTGATTGTCACCTTCACTGGATTGGGAAGCACTTAGGATACTAAATATAAAGCACACTTCTAGGTGTGTCTTTGAGGGTGTTTTCAGAGAGGATTAATTAAGGGGAGAAGACCTGCACTGATTGAGGACAGCACCATCCCACAGGCAAGGGACCCAAGTGGAATAAAAGGGGGAAAAGGAGAAAGCCAGTTAGCACAGGCATATGCTCTTTTTGCTTCCTGGCTACCATGATGTGAGCTGTGCCATTACACCCTGCCTACTATAGTGAACTAAAACCTCTGAATCTGTGAGCTAAAATAAATAATTACTCTCTTTAAGTTGTTCTGTCAGGGATTTTGGTCATACCTATGGAAAGCTAATTGACATGTATGACATATAGTGAAGGGAATAAAAATTGCAGACCCTGGTCTTGAATTTCCTGGATTTGCCATCAAGCTCTATATTCCTTTATGCTCATCACTTGCCATTTGAGATGTGAGAGGGTGCCACTGGGGAAGTGAGTTTTAAATTTCATTTAATTTTAATTACTTGAGATTTATGTAGCTACCTGTGACTCATGGTGACCAAAGAGTAGAGAGCACAGAACATTGAGGGAGTTTTTTTTTGTTTCTGTTGTTTGTAAGACAATAGAGACCCCTGCAGTTTTATATGTTCATGTGCCTTATGTAGAAACAGGAGCACTTGACCTTGCAAGATAGGAGCAGGGAAGTAGTCAATGAGAGAGGGAGAAAAGGTGGGCAGGATCTAAAGATTGGAAGCATTGGCCTTTCAGAGCACAGGAAGCATGGTGCGGTGGGAGGGAAGAGAGGATGTGGTAGTTTGGAGTCTATGAGGGTTAGAGGCTGCTGCAGGAAGTCAGTGGGTTTCCAGCTGATGAATTCCA
This sequence comes from Castor canadensis, assembly GCF_047511655.1. Classification (NCBI taxonomy): domain Eukaryota; kingdom Metazoa; phylum Chordata; class Mammalia; order Rodentia; family Castoridae; genus Castor; species Castor canadensis. The sequence goes on along the minus strand of NC_133393.1, from coordinate 33,913,240 downwards.
TTTTCTCTGCAGGATGGAAATTGAGGTCATCTTCTGCATGGGGGGAGGAAGATAGGAAGTTAGAGGTTTCAAGAGAGCTAAGAAGATTGAAAACAGCTTCGTAGAGAAAATAGGAAGTTGACTAGGGAAATATATGGTCTGTTGAGCAATTCTTTTTTTTTTTTTTTTGATGAGGAAACTAAGATATAGGGAGGTTGTGCAAGTTGCTCAATGTCTCTCAAATCCAGAGAACTACTGGGCTTTGGATATTTCTGATTTCACAGCCATATTCTTCTTCTTCTTCTTCTTCTTTTTTTGGCAGTAATTGAGTTTGAACTCAGGGCCTTGTGCTGGCAAGGCAAGTACCCTACCGCTTGAGCCAAACTCCAGCCCTTTTTGCTTTAGCTATTTTTCAGGTAGGGTCTCATGCTTTTGCCTGGTGCTGGCCTCAGACCACAGCTGTCCTATCTATGGTCTCCCATGTAGCTGGGATCATGGGTAAGTGCAACCACACTCTGCTTATTGATTGAGATGGGTGTCTAGCTAACTTTGGTCTAGCCTTTAACCACCATTTCCCCAATCTCCACCTCCTGAGTAGCTGGGATTATAGGTGTGAACCACTGTACCTAGCTGTTAGTCATACTTCTTAATGTAGCCTGTCAATTGTCCCACACACACCTACTTTCTTTGCCTTTCTGTATGTCTTGATACTTTCCACTTCCATATCTTATCATACTCATGTAAAGGTTTTGCTTCTCTCAGTAAACTCCTAGTGTGCAGGATGTATTAAATTTATCCCTATATTCTTGAGTGCCCAGCTCACTTTTGTCCTATAGAGGAGTCTCAAGTAAATGTTTGTTGAGTGAGTGAATGGGTGAATAAAGAAAGGAAAGATGCATGAGGCAAAGAAACAGCCCCTTTCTTTTACATGGCTGACTTTCCTCATTTATATGCATGATAGGCTCCACCTCTACTTCACATATTTGGCTTACACATAGCTGAAGCCTCTCCCTATTGTAAGGATAGTTTGGAGAAGAGTAATTTAAAATCAAGTGAAATAATGTAGTGTGAAAAAGGACTGATATGTTTCAGATTTTAAATGTATATATTTTATTTCTTTTTTGTTGCAGTTTGCTAGCCTGATGCAGCCAAAAAGCTAACACTTGGGAGGTTCCCTTTTCACCAGTATAACTGACATCACAGAGTTCATGCCCTTATCTTTCATTCTCAAGGAAATAAACAAACATTGGGATTGGCCAGAGCCCTGACCTTGTAGATGACTAAGGCCCCCTGGAGTTAAATTCTAACTAAGCTTTTCCCCCTGGGACTCAGATTCTATCATTTTCTGCTATATTTACCAATGATGTTACACTTTATCTTTGACTTAGCAAATATTTAATTTGTTGAGAGAAAACATGTCATGAATGCATTACTCATAAGTTTTCATATTTCCCAAAGATTCCTGCAACTGGCAAAAATGGAACTTCTGGGGTTCTATTAATACCATTGAAACAAAGCCAAGTACCAAACTTTAGACAATTCAAAGGGGAAGAAGTGGGTGTAGAGCAGAGGCTAAAAGATAAGTCTTAAATGATTGGATACAGCATGCTGGTCAGTCTGTCAGTATCTTCTTTGGGTTGATTCTGCTTAAATTTGAAATCACTGTGGCTTAAGGAAATTAGCATCTAAGAAGCAAGAATATGTACCTTACTCACTAAAAACAAGGGAGATTACCATTTTTTTTTCCAATTCTCCTTCCTTGAATTAAATTTATAGTTAACAATGGAGAAATCTGAGGATAGAGTGAGAGTTTGTATCACCATTCATGACATTTTGGTGTTAATGTCGAAGCTTCTGAGCTGAAACTCCTATGAGAAAATAAATACTTCTTGACATTGATAGTTTTGAGACTGCTGTTGCATATAGTATCCTAGAAAACTGAAGTAGACCATTTAAAGAAGAGTTCTTATTGATAAGCACCCTTAAAAACTAATTATTTGCTTTTCAGGCTGAAATCTGACCACAGAAGCAGTTTTCTTGATTTCCCAAGTGATCTCATAAAGGCCTTGGGGTAACTGTAATTCTAAAATCCAAAGAAAATGAATTTTATCCAGATGTTGGGCTTGGAAAAGTGTCACGCCTTACAACAAAAAGAAATATTTGTTTTTGGACAATCTTAACTACATAATTCACAGTAAAGGTATACATGTTTCTTCATTCTCCTCACAGCTTCCCGTGTTTTGCCTCTGAATGCTGCTTTACCACTTCTGAATCTCCAGCATTTCTGTGTTTGTCGACAATGCACATGATTAAAATGATATTTTCATATTTCAGTGTAGTTGGAGCTCCTTAAAGCAGAGGGTTGTAAGTGCAAAAAAGAGATATGCAGTTCCCTAATGGCTTATTACCATCACATTTGCAATTCAGATCAGCTCTAAACTGACTGAAATTTTTAAACACATAGCAGGCAGTTTAAACTGATGATTGTCTGGAGGTTCACCACTGACATGAACTAAGCTTCTGTTCAAAACAAATTGCAAATAATTCCTCCCTTAGAGTCAAAATGTCACTTTTAAAACTCCATGTTATTGCTAGATTTTTGTCAGCTACATACAAAAAAAAATCTATTTTATAGTGCGTGTTCTACCTTTGAAAAGACTGAACGACACCCTTTCCCTATTAAAAAGAAATAACAACATATATCGATATGTATGGATCTACATCAGTTTCATTAGGAATCCCCCTTTTCCCCCCTCTTCCCCTTCAAAAATCCTAATTGTAAAGTAAAACACCCTTGGGGCAGTAGTAGGCCCAAGTTGCTTAGCAACCCTCAGCAGGTAGCAAGGTTTCGGCTGCAGCTGTCCTGATTCTTTCCTAAGAACCTTCTTATTACTGTTTGTGTTAATCTTTAACCAGGCTTTTAAACCATAGTCTTTCTCTCCTGTCTCTGGTTGTTAGATTGCAGGGGCCTTCTCAAGTGTTGTCCCAGAGGTAATGGTATTAAGGGTGGCTATTGAATGTTTGAAGGGTGATAAGCACTGAAAGGGATTAGAATTGCATGTTCCAACTAACTTTATTTTGCATTCTTAGAAAATATCATGAAAATTGTACCCTAATAGAAACAATGGTTGGTGTTGACACATAGCTCTAAACCTGCTTTTTTGCTCCAAGCTTGTAAACTCGATCAGGCCACCTCCTTCCCCATAGTTGTTTCTTTTCAAAGTACCACATTCTGCTGCAAAGACCACTTAAGGAATTCATTTAGAATTTATGGAGAGCTGTAGACTGACTTCAGTCTCTCAATTTAATTATGGGAGAGCCAGGTATGGTAGGGTAGAGAGATTTAAGACAGATACAATAAGGGATTGAGAGAATCTCAGTCTTTTTTTAAAAAAAGGAATGTTTCTGCCCACAGGGAGGTTCCTAACAATCCAAAAACACTGTGGTTGGACATGAAATTGACCAATTCTTCAAGGATAGGGAATGGTATGTGGCAAAGAAAAAAGTACATTTTCTTTTAGTAGTGTAGAGATTTCTACTGTGTTGTGAGGTTTGCATAAAATTCAGAGACTGCCCACAACTGTTATTAACCAATGGGGGTGAGCTCATAAAACATTTTAAAATAAGGCTATTTCTATATTCCCACCATGTAACAGGAGGCAAAGTGAAGAAGACAGCTGCCCTGAGGTCTTTTTACTCAATCCCTTTCTCTCAGTAGATTTAAAAGATAAAAAAATCTTCATGAGTATTTCACTCCCTAAACCTTCCTTCTTTGTCACTTAAAAGGAATTTAGGCCTTTTTCCATTCTAACATTTGGTTGCAGACCTGGACCCATTATGCAACATAATATGTGTTTAATAATACTGATTAGCTGACTTAGAAATTGGAGAAAGGTCAGAGAATATGAAGCAGATAACATTTTCATATTTTCTGAACCTTGTTGAAGTTAATCTATATAGATATAATCTTCAGACTTTGGTTTAAAATAACACACACAAAAAGGACTCACATTAGACTCCTGATTTCTGAATCCCATTAATTTTCTCCTTTTCCCTTGAGGACCTATAATTTTTTTCTTTAACCTTAAGTGAAAAACAAGCAGCATAGCTTCCTCCAGTAGGTGAATAGTTGAGTCTTCACTACCCACCAGAGTAACTGATTAGTCCTTGTTATTCCTCTGATCTCACAATATCAAATACAAGGAAATGTACATCTTATTTCTATTGCTGAAACTGAAACTGGGAGCATCTTACTCATTTTTTAGGCTGCCATATTTGGATGTCCTGAAAGTCTCATGATATTGGATAAATGTCCCCCAGCATGAGGTGGCAAGTAGGTGTCCACACAAAGTCATTCTGCATTTAAAGACTACTTTTTCTTTCTAAGAAATTTTGGCCATACCAGTTAGAAATGATAAAAATCTAGAATTTTGACTTTTTAAAGAAAATTTAAACCTGTCCTTTTTCTTTCTCTTGATCTAAGAGAAATTATTGTGTTACATGAACAATTGCCCAATGGGTCAATTAAATTCTGAACACAGCTGATGTTGATTACATTTTTTGCTAATGAATATATCTTTGTGGAATTTTCTTTTTTTAAATTTTATTTTGTATTATAAAATTTTTTTATTAGGATATATTTGTTATACAGGGGGTGAGACATAGTGACAATTACCATTAGGCTTATATTGTACATTAGTGAGATCACTTGCATCCCCTCTTCCCCTCACCCCCTCCCTGACTCACTTAAAAAAATTGAAGAGATTTCTTTGTTATATTTCATATAATTTTCAAGGCAACTTATAAAAATTAGTTCCTTGAGGTACCTGAAAATTCAGGAAAAAAAATCTATCAGTAAACATGTGAATAGACTTCATCCTATCAGTGAAACATTAGTTTGCTAGAAATAATTTGTCAAATGTCAGTGGAGGAGAATACTAGATTATAAAAGGGCAATTTGAAAGAATGTGTTGGTGCCCTGGATGGCACAGCCATCTTCATGGGCTCTGGGTTTGGATTTGGTCACTGTAGGTAGTGGGAATGTTGGCCCCACCATGTTCCTGTTACCTACAAGCAGCAGCTACCCAGAGCAGGAAGCTTTGTGAATCTCATACCTACCTCTTTCTGTTAAAACATCTCTGTCCTCTCTATTGTTTCCTGGATCTGTAGCCATTAAACTATCAATACACCTGCCAGAGCTACAACCCCAGCCCTGAGGAGAGTGCCTGTTTGGGGTAACACACTGTGGGCCTTATTGTTTCCATTCTGGTTCTTTACAGGTATCAAACATATTTGAAATGTTAAACCACATAAGTTTTTTTTCTTTCTATCTTCCTGTTTTAGTTTGTAAATGTGAGCATAAATGAAATACATAGAAGACATTTTATTCTTAACTGGTAGGTGTTTACTTAAGTTAAGGGGAGAGGGAGATTCTGATTCCTAGATTCGTTTATGCCTGGGTTCCAATCTTGGCATAATTGATATTTTGGGTATCACAAACATTTTGACCAGACAGTTCTTTGTGATGAGGATGTTACTGTCCAATGTAGGTTGGGATCCTTAGTCTCTGCCTCAGAGATACTAGCAGTATTTCCTGTAGTTGTAAGAAACAAAATTGCTTCCAGACATTACACAATGTCCTCTTAGTGGACAAATTCCCCCAACTGGTTTAGTTCTTTGCCTTAAAGTGTGGGGCAGGCATCATTCTAGCACTGTTCAAGGTAATCTCACTTGGAAACTGATTTGAGGTACAAGATCTCTGGATTGCCTCCAGATCCACTGAATAGGAGCTTGTGTTTTAACACAATCACTTGGTGACTTCATACGAATGTTGATATTCGAGAGTGCTAGTTTAGTTCATCATCTTGAACAGCAGTACAGACATGTTTGTTTTTCAGTTTAAAACAGCACAATTCCAAGGTTTGGAATGCAATTGTAGTAGACTTCTCTTAGTCTGCAAGTTGATGTATACATTGGCAAAATGTATTTGAAGCAAAGTTAATGGAAATATTTAAGGACGTATAAAGGGAAGGTTGACTAATCCACAATCTCCTCTCCTCTAATGCCATAATCCTTAGCTTTGGGACCATATTTTTCTCATATGAATCTAAATTAATAGTACTTTCTGTGTCTCTTAAGGTAATTCAAAAATAACACTAATCATAATACTGTAATTTATCAATTATTTGTTATGTACTAAGTGCCATTATCTTTATAGCAGTCTGTGCAGTAGTAACCTCACAGATGAGTAATTTATGAATTAGAGAATCTAAATACCTTTGTTGTGGTCTCACACTTCTACACCATGAGATATCCAGCACCCATATTCTTTCCATCCTGCTATTTTTTCCTCCCTTCAAAGGAGGGACAAATGATAATGAACATTTTCTCCAAGCTGATTGCGAAATGTCTAAACAAGGTTCACACAGATGCTCAATTCTAGATGCAAGCAAGGCAAAGAATTGTCATCTTTATTTAAAGCCTTCTTTTGTTCTATCTTCTGAAGCAATTGTCCTATTATTAATCTTGAGAATATCAAAGTGTAGCCAACAGCTTAAAGTGAAGAATCTAGGCTCACCCATTTCTACTTCTTTGCCCAGACAGAATTAGTGCTCAGCAACAACAAAGCCATGCTGTATATTGTAAAAGGCATGCTTGGCAAGGATGGTTGTGTCTTGCTTATTTTTGAGATTTTTCCCACTTAGAATTTGCTTAGAATTCTGATTAGCTAGTTCAGGGGTTTGATGACACAAACTGAAAGAAAACCAAATGTGACATGTACATGATTTAATTAGAAACTAATACTGCTGTGATTCTTTATTTCTTTCATTAGAGAAACCCTCTCCCCTTGCTTCTTCTGGTCCTTTCTTGGCTGAATCTCTTCTACTGTACATCAACCTATTTTTTAATTCAACTTATATTCTATCAGACAGTATTCCCAGTTTCCTTTTATCACCATGGTGACACCATGTGCTTATGCCTTTATTAAAAATTTATCTTAAATAGATCTTCCAGGAACTAGCCTTTTAGGCAACCACAGTTTTTCAGTTTCTAATCCACCATAATGTCCAGATACTAAGAATTTGTGTGTAAACATCATTCCATGGTTACTATAAAGGGAAATAAAGAAAAGTGTTCAAAATTAGATAGCTTCTATTCCTGATAGCTGTTAGTGCATGGAAAAAAGACATTTTATAAACATTCCATTCTTACTTTCCAAGTACAGTCAGCAGTCTTTTTAAAGAGGAACTTTAAGTTTGGATTAGCTTATATGAATATCATTGATACATTTTAAAAAACTTAATGTTGCTTTTCCAGGAACATATGCTATGGAAATATTAGAAAGGCTAACTGAGATTGACATGCATGTAATTGTCCTCACACAATTTATGATAAAGATTTGAAGATGACACATATGTCCAACAATGGGGGAAGGATTAAATCGTGGTATAAGTAATTTGCATATCTTAGAAATGATATTGCTAAGAATTTCAGTAATTGGGTTATAATATGCTAATTGGAAAAAGAGTTTATACATAATAAGACTTCTAGTTTTATAACTTTGTCTATAGCTCATTAGTCAATATTTTTAGTTATAGGTGTATCTATTTATACAATTGAGAAAATGTCAAATATTGATTGTGGCTACATTTAGTTTTGTAAGCTTATGGGTGATTTTAATTTTTTTAATCTTTCCTCTATTTTCTATAGTTTCTTGAGAAAGCATAAAATGCTTTTGAAGTCTGAAAGAATAACAGATATTTAAATACAAAATTAAAGTAATTTAATTCTTTCTGAATTGTAGTAATATAATTAAGAGGTGCCTGAGATTCTGCACATTTTTCTTATCTATTGTTATAGAAACTACTCTTAGCCTGGTACTGTTGTTTTATAAGAGGGTTTCAAACAATTATTCTAGATGAAGGACAGAGACTATTGTCTTCACTGTGGATAATGAAAAATGAGTTATAAGGAGATAGTCACAAAATCAGGAGACATTGTCCTGTGTGTGTATAAATTAAATAGCTAATTTTCAAAAAAGGTCAAATCTGGAGTCTGCAGATGGATTTGACAAAAGGAAAAATTGCAGGGATATTTTTCATTATAGTGGAACAAAAATGTACTTAATGCAAAATGTAAGAAGATGCGTGGATGCTTTTATCTAAGGAAATGATTAATGGGTATTTAGGGGGAGAAACACTCAAACAATGGTGCTGGGATGGTAAGGGAAAGGCCCAGGATTTTGATCTCAAGAACTGTGGATTCTAGATCTGTCTCTGTCATTACCAGGATTTGGACAAGTTATTTGATCTCTTGGTCTTTGTTTCTTAACATATAATATAGGGGTTTGGATTAAATTTATCTAAAATTCCTTTTAGTCTGATTTATTCCACCATTTTATATGTTCTTGTAGCACAGATCAACCTATAGGAGCTTACAGTTCTGAACCTTGAGACAAGGTTCTAGGATAATAATCTGTGGCAATGGTTGGAATTCTTTGGTGGCCAGGCTATTATTCCATTCAACAAAATGAAGACAAGCAACATGAAAAGTGGGCTCAAGCCCATGAAATCTATTGATTCACAACAAAAAGTGCTTTTTCATTTGGAACACTCTTTCCACATGTGGAAGTATTTCATCTTTTATAACATGCTAGTGTTAATTTGTGATGAGAACCAGTAAATGATGATAAAAGCTAGTTTGCTTTATGATGACAAGTATCTGTTAAATGTATCTAATAGGCACTTGTATATATGAGTGTGCTTGTTGAAAGATATTTAGGTGATAAGCACATATAAATAGTTTTAGTTTTTAAAGAAGCTTTATTGAAATATAATTGACATGCAACTAGTTGCATATAATTTAAGTACATAATTGCTAAGTTTTAATATACATTTATACACACAAACTTTCACCTAACCCTAATCTCCATATTTCCTTTTTAATTCTTCTGCAGACTTTTATGTGCCATAAAATGCAGAACAAATTCTGTTTTTCTGAATCTACCATTATATTTATATGGAAACACAAGAGGCCACGAATAGCCAAGGCAATACTCAGTCAAAAGAACAATGCAGGAGGTATCATGATACCTTACTTCAAACTATATTACAAAGTAATAACAATAAAAACAGCATGGTACTGGCACAAAAACAGACATGAAGACCAGTGGAACAGAATAGAAGATCTAGATAGGAAGCCACACAACTATAACCAACTTGTCTTTGACAAAGGTGCCAAAAATATACGATAGAGAAAAAGCAGCCTCTTCAACAAAAACAGTTGGGAAAACTGGTTAGCAGTCTGCAAAAAACTGAAACTAGATCCACGTATATCACCCTATACCAATATTAACTCAAAATGGATCAAGGATCTTAATATCAGACCACAAACTCTAAAGCTGATACAGGAAAGAGTAGGAAATACTCTGGAGTTAGTAGGTATAGGTAAGAACTTTCTCAATGAAACCCCAGCAGCACAGCAACTAAGAGATAGCATAGATAAATGGGACTTCATAAAACTAAAAAGCTTCTGCTCATCAAAGGAAATGGTCTCTAAACTGAAGAGAACACCCACAGAGTGGGAGAAAATATTTGCCAGCTACACATCAGACAAAGGACTGATAACCAGAATACATAGGGAACTTAAAAAACTACATTCTCCCAAAACTAATGAACCAATAAAGAAATGGGCAAGTGAACTAAACAGAACTGTCTCAAAAGAAGAAATTCAAATGGCCAAAAAACACATGAAAAAATGCTCACCATCCCTAGCAATAAAGGAAATGCAAATTAAAACCACACTAAGATTCCACCTCACCCCTGTTAGAATAGCCATCATTAGCCACACCACCACCAACAGGTGTTGGCGAGGATGCGGGAAAAAGGAACCCTTTTACACTGTTGGTGGGAATGTAAACTAGTACAACCACTCTGGAAAAAAATTCGGAGTCTACTTAAAAAGCTAAACACTGATCTACCTTTTGATCCAGCAATACTACTCTTGGGGATATACCCAAAAGACTGTGACACAGGTTACTCTAGAGGCACCTGCACACCCATGTTTATTGCAGCACTATTCACAATAGCCAAGTTATGGAAACAGCCAAGATGCCCCAGCACTGACGAATGGATTAAGAAAATGTGGTATCTATACACAATGGAATTTTATGCAGCCATGAAGAAGAACGAAATGTTATCATTTGCTGATAAATGGGTGGAATTGGAGAACATCATTCTGAGTGAGGTTAGCCTGGCTCAAAAAACCAAAAATCGTATGTTCTCCCTCATATGTGGACATTAGATCAAGGGCAAACACAACAAGGGGATTGGACTATGAGCACATGATAAAAGCGAGAGCACACAAGTAAGGGGTGAGGATAGCTAAGACACCTAAAAAACTAGCTAGCATTTGTTGCCCTTAACACAGAGAAACTAAAGCAGATACCTTAAAGCAACTGAGGCCAATAGGAAAAGGGGAACAGGTACTAGAGAAAAGGTTAGATCAAAAAGAATTAACCTAGAAGGTAACACCCATGCACAGGAAATCAATGTGAGTCAATGCCCTGTATAGCTATCCTTATCTCAACCAGCAAAAACCCTTGTTCCTTCCTATTATTGCTTATACTCTCTCTTCAACAAAATTAGAGATAAGGGCAAAATAGTTTTTTCCGGGTATCGAGGGGGTGGGGGGGAGAGGGAGGGGGTGGAGTGGGTGGTAAGGGAGGAAATGGGAGCAGGGGGGAAAAATGACCCGAGCATTATATGCACATATGAATAATAAAAAAATAAAAATTATAAAAATATTCTGTGTTTCTGTATTGTGGCTATCCAATTAATTCAGCACCATTAGTCGAGAAACTATTCTTTCTCTCTCTTGAAACTTTGTCAAAAATCAATTGCCTACAAATGTGTAGAGCTATTTCTGATCGCTCTCTTCAGTTTCACTGGTTCAGTTATCTCTCTTTAAGCCAACACCACATTGTTTTGATTGATGTAGCTTGGTAATAAGTCTGGGATTTAGTATAAGTACTCCAAATTTATTCCTTCTCCAAAAGTATTTTTGGCTATTTTAGGTCTTCTGAATCTTCCCATGAATTTACAAATCGGTCAGTTTTATGAGAAACCCTCTGAGATTTTTATTGGGGTAGTATTGCCTCTATATGTTGATTTGGGGAGAATTGCCATCTGTATATAGGTTTTACATATATGTTGTCAGATTTATGCTTAAATGTTTCATTTCTTACTGTTTGTGTAGTGTTCCTCCTTTTAATTTTAATTTTTGATTATTCATTGCTAGTCTAAAATAAAATTGCTGTTTTAGTATTGATCTTAAATCAGATGACCTTATTAAATTCAGCTTTAAAAATTTTTTTGGTAGTACTGGGGTTTGAACTCTGGACTTCAAACTTGCAGTGCAGGTGTTCTACTATCTGAACCATACCCCCAGCCCTTTTTGCTCTGGTTATTTTGGAGATAGGGTTTCATTTTTTGCTCAGGTTGACCTGGATCACAATCCTCCCATTTTAAGCCTTCCACTATAGCAGACACACATTGCCATGCCCAGTTTTTTTGTTTTTTTGTTTTTTCTTCATTGAATTGAAGTCTTGCAAGCATTTTGCCTGGGCTGACCTCAAACCATGATCCTCCCAATCTCAGCCTCCCAATTTCTTTATTGGTTCATTAGTTTTGGGAGAATGTAGTTTTTTAAGTTCCCTATATATTCTGGTTATCAGTCCTTTGTCTGATGTGTAGCTGGCAAATATTTTCTCCCACTCTGTGGGTGTTCTCTTCAGTTTAGAGACCATTTCTTTTGATGAACAGAAGCTTTTTAGCGTTATGAGGTCTCATTTATCTATGCCATCTCTTAGTTGCTGTGCTGCTGGGGTTTCTTTGAGAAAGTTCTTACCTATACCTACTAACTCCAGAGTATTTCCTACTCTTTCTTGTATCAATTTTACAGTTTGTGGTCTGATATTAAGATCCTTGATCCATTTTGAGTTAATATTGGTATAGTATACATGGATCTAGTTTCAGTTTTTTGCAGACTGCTAACCAGTTTTCCCAGCAGTTTTTGTTGAAGGGGCTGCTATTTCTCCATCGTATATTTTTAGCTCCTTTGTCAAGGACAAGTTGGTTTTAGTTGTGTGGCTTCACATCTGGGTCCTTTATTCTGTTCCACTGGTCTTCATGTCTGTTTTTGTGCCAGTACCATGCTGTTTTTATTGTTATTACTTTGTGATATAGTTTGAAGTCAGGTATTGTGATACCTCCTGTATTGTTCTTTTGACTGAGTATTGCCTGGCTATTCATGGCCTCTTGTGTTTCCATATAAATTTAATGGTAGATTTTTCAATCTCTTTAATGAATGTCATTGGAATTTTGATGGGAATTGCATTAAACATGTAGATTACTTTTGGGAGTACAGACATTTTTACTATGTTGATTCTACCAATCCATGAGCATGGGAGATCTCTCCACTTTCTATAGTCTTCCTCAATCTCTTTCTTCAGAAGTGTGTAGCTTTCCATGTAGAGGTCTTTCACATCTTTTGTTAGGTTTACACCTAGGTATTTGATTTTTTTTGAGGCTATTGTAAATGGAATTGTTTTCATATATTCTTTTTCAGTTTGCTCATTGTTAGTGTATAGAAATGCTAATGATTTTTCTATGTTGATTTTATATCCTGCTACCTTGCTATAGCTATTGATGATGTCTAGAAGCTTCTGAGTAGAGTTTTTTGGGTCTTTAAGGTATAGGATCATGTCATCTACAAATAGGGATATTTTGACAGTTTCTTTACCTATTTGTATTCCTTTTATTCCTTCTTCTTGCCTAATTGCTCTGGCTAGGAATTCCAGTACTATGTTGAATAGGAGTGGAGATAGTGGACATCCTTGTCTGGTTCCTGATTTTAGAGGGAATGGTTTCAGTTTTTCTCCATTAACTATAATGCTGGCTGTAGGTTTGTCATATATAGCTTTCATAATGTTGAGGTACTTTCCTTCTATTTCTAGTTTTCTTAGAGCTTTTATCATGAAATGATGTTGGATCTTATCAAAGGCTTTTTCTGCATCTATTGAGATGATCAAGTGGTTTTTGTCTTTGCTTCTGTTAATGTGGTTTATTACATTTACTGAGTTTTGTATGTTGAACCACCCCTGCATCCCTGGGATGAAGCCTACTTGATCGTGGTGAATAATCTTTTTGATGTGTTGTTGAATTCCGTTTGCCATTATTTTGTTGAGGATTTTTGTAGCAATGTTCATTAAGGAGATTGGCCTATAGTTCTCCTTTTTGGAGGTGTCTTTGCCTGGTTTTGGGATAAGTGTAATACTGGCTTCATAAAATGTGTTCAGCAGTTTTTCTTCCCTTTCTATTTTGTGGAACAGTTTAAGGAGGGTTGGTATCAGTTCTTCTTTAAAGGTCTGATAGAATTCAGCAGAGAATCCAGCAGGTCCTGTACTTTTCTCTTTGGGGAGACTCTTGATTGCTGCTTCAATTTCATTTTGTGTGTTATAGATCTATTCAGGTGATTAATTTCCTCTTGGTTCAGTTTTGGATGATCATATGTATCTAGAAATCTGTCCATTTCTTTAAGATTTTCAAATTTATTTGAATATAGGTTCTCAAAGTAGTCTCTGATGATTTCCTGGACTTCCATGGTGTTTGTTGTTATCTCCCCTTTTGCATTCCTGATTCTACTCATTTGGGTTTTTTCTCTCCTCATTTTAGTCAGGTTTGCCAGGGGTCTATTGATCTTGTTTATTTTTTTCAAAGAACCAACTTTTTGTTTCATTAATTCTTTGTATGGTTTTTTTGGTTTCTATTTCATTGATTTCAGCTCTTATTTTTATTATTTTTCTCCTATTTGTTTTGGGATTTGCTTGTTCTTGTTTTTCTAGAGTTTGAGATGTATCATTAGGTCATTGATTTGGGATCTTCAGTCTTTTTAATATATGCACTCATAGCTATAAACTTTCCTCTCAGGACTGCCTTAGCTGTGTCCCATAGGTTCCGGCAGGTTGTGTTTTCATTTTCATTGACTTCCAGGAACTTTTTAATTTAGTCTTTTATTGCATCTATGATCCATTCTTCATTAAGTAATGAGTTATTTAGTTTCCAGCTGTTTGTATGTTTTTGTCTTTACTTTTGTTGTTGAGTTCTACTTTTACTGCATTGTGATCAGATAGTATGCACAGTATAATTTCTATTTTCTTATATTTGCTGAGACTTGCTTTGTGCCCTATATGATCTATTTTGGAGAAGGTTCCATGGGCTACTGAGAAGAATGTGTATTGTGTAGAGGTTGGATGAAATATTCTGTAGACATCTACTAGGTCCATTTGATCTATTGCATATTTTAGATCTTGGATTTCTTTATTGATTTTTTGTTTGGATGACCTATCTATTGATGATAATGGGGTGTTAAAGTCTCCCACAACACTGTGTGGGCATTTATATATGCTTTTAGGTCTTTCAGGGTATGTTTGATGAAATTGGGTGCATTGACATTGGGTGCATACAGGTTGATAATTATTATTTCCTTTTGGTCTATTTCCCCTTATATTAGTATGGAATGTCCTTCTTTATCTCATTTGATCAATGTACATTGAAGTCTACTTTGTCAGAGATAAGTATTGCTACTCCTGCCTGTTTTTGGGGGGCCATTGGCTTGGTAAATCTTCTTCCAGCCTGTCATCCTAAGCCTATGCTTATTTCTGTCGGTGAGATGAGTCTCCTGTAAGCAACAAATTGTTGAATCTTCCTTTTTAATCCATTTTGTCAAGCAGTGCCTTTTGATGGGTGACTTAAGTCCATTAACATTAAGTGTTAGTACTGATAGGCATGTGGTGATTCCTGTCATTTAGTTGTCTTAGTTGTTTGAAGGTTTGATTGTGTGTACCTAAGTTGAGGTTACTCTCTACTGTCTTGCTTTTTCTTTTCCTGTGGTTTGGTGCTGCCTGTCTTTTCATGATTACGTTGGGTTTCACTTTCTGTGTGCAGAATCCCTTGAAGAATCTTTTGTAGTGGTGGCTTTGTGGTCACATATTGTTTTAGTTTCTGCTAATCATGGAAGACTTTTATTGCTCCATCTATTTTGAATGATAGTTTTGCTGGGTAGAGTATCCTGGGTTTGAAGTTATTTTCATTCAGTGCCCGGAAGTTCTCACCCCATGCTCTTCTTGCTTTTAATGTGTCTGTTGAGAAGTCTGCTCTGATTTTGATGGGTTTACCTTTGTATGTTACTTGTTTTTTCTCTCTTACATCCTTCAATATTCTTTCCCTAGTTTCTGAACTTGTTATTTTAATGATGATATGTCATGGGGTAGTTCTATTTTGATCTGGTCTGTTTGGTGTCCTGGAGGCCTCTTGCATCTGTATGGGAATATCTTTGTCTCGATTTGGGAAATTTTCCGTTATTATTTTGTTGAGTATATTATGCATTCCCTTCGCTTGCACCTCTTCTCTTCTTTGATGCCCATGATTCTCAAGTTTGGTCTTTTGATGGAGTCGGTGAGTTCTTGCATTTTCTTTTCACAGGTCTTGAGTTCTTTAATTAATAGTTCCTTGGTTTTTCCTTTAATTACCATTTCATCTTCAAGTTCTGAGATTCTGTCTTCTGTTTGTTCTGTTCTGCTGGATTGGGCTTCCGTTTTGTTTTGCAGTTCTGTTTTGTTCTGTTTTCTGACGTTTTCTCTATCCTGGGTGGTTTCCCCTTTAATGTTGTCTATTTTTGTCCTGAGTTCATTTATCCATTTATTCATCGTGATCTCTGTTTCACTTTGGTGTCTATACAGTGCTTCTATGGTTTCCTTTATTTCTTCTTTTGCTTTTTCAAATTCTCTATTTTTGTTGTCTTGGAATTTCTTGAGTGTCTCCTGTACATTTTGGTTGACTCTATCCAGTGTCATCTCTACAATATTCTCATTGAGTACTTGTAGTATGTCTTCTTTTAAATTATTCTTGTGGGCTTCATTGGGTCCTTTGGCATAGTTTATCTTCATATTTTTGGAGTCTGGATCTGAGTATCTGTTTTCTTCATTCCCCTCTGGTTCCTGTACTAATTTTTTGCTGTGGGGAAACTGGTTTCCCTGTTTTTTCTGTCTTCCCATCATTGTCTTTGGTGTTGTTACTGTCCCTGTACTGTGTGCAATTAAGTATTTTCTAGCTTGTAATAATAACAATGGTAATATTTAGAATGGAAGGGTGAGCTGAGATGGAAAGCAAGAAGTTAAAGAAAAGAGGAAAAGAAAAACACAGACAAGAGGGAGAAAACAGAACAAGGTTTCAGAGAAGAAAGTTTCAAAGGTGTAAACAGGGAGCATTAGTGTACTAATTGACAGTAAGCTGCACAGACATCAGAGAGACAGAGAGAGCATTGAAAATCAAAAATAAAAAAAGGTAAGAATAAAAATAAAAAAAAGTTATGAAAGAAATATCTATATATAAAAATGAATTAAAATAAAATGGAAAATAGAAAATTAAAAAAAAAGAATAACCAAAAAACCAAAAAAACCTCCAAGTTTAAATGCAATGAAGTTTCATTCTTAATATTTTGAGTGTCCATCTCAGTCTCCTATCCTGGAGATGGTGCCTCAGATGTTGTTCTGTAGTTGTCTCATCAAAGGGGACGCATAAAGTAGAGCAAATCTACACACACACACCACACACACACACACACAAAACCCCACCAAGTGTCCCAAGTTCAAATGCAATACAGTTTCAGTAAGGTTTTCAGCATGCAGGTGTAATTCAGTTGTTCTCTCATCATAGGTAGGGAGAAAAAGAAAAAAAAGAGTCTGGAGACAGTTTTGAGAATGGCATCTGCTGCTGTGGCTTGTCTGCCCACTGCTGTCAGCCTGCTGTTGCTGGAGGCATTATTTATGCACATCTCTGGGGTAAGCTTAGCACTCACCTGGCTCTGTAGGCTTTGTTTGTTCAGAGTTCTCCTGTGCGGGAGCCTCTGCTACAAGTTTTCCCCGTTCAAAGCACACTGGGAAAGGTGACACTGCACCCACATTGTCAGGCCTGCATGTTTATTTACAGTTCATGTGGGAGGTGGGTCTTCCCCCCTCTCCTGTGCAGTTTTCCTCCCACCACCACTTTCACAAGCTTTCCTGCTCCTGATTACTGGCGGTGCTGCTGCTCCTGCCAGCCGCCATGTTTGTTTACAGTTCACATGGGAAGTGGGTCTTCCCTCCTCTCCTGTGGAGTTTTCCTTCCTCCACCACTCTCACAAGTTTTCCCACTCCTGGTTGCTGGGTGCGCACCCCCGCTCCCGCCAGAGCCTCTCTGGCCCTCCCAGCTTGTTTATTTACAGTCCCGGGAAGGATTCCCTTCCCCAAATCTTCAGCACTCAGAGCCCCCCACCCTCTTTCCCGTGTGTTTTTATTGTTCTTATTGCTTATTACTCAGTTTCTCTTTTTTCCCTGGGTGGAGGTCAGTCTACCCAGGGGGCTATGCTGCTCTGGCCCAGGCTTGTCTGTGGGAATACCGTGGTACCACGAAGCTCACCTGGTCCACGTCTTCCCAAGCCGTCTGGGAACTGGAGACTGGTGGCCCAGGGACCCTCCTGGTTTCTCTGTTTAATGTGAAGTGGAGATTCTCTGCATCAGCTTGAGGTGTAGAGGGGTCAAAGTTATGCCTCTTCTCAGTGATTATGCCTGCAAAGTGTGTCTCTAGTGTCTCTCCAAGATTTCACTATAGGAGGCTCTCTTTCTGCTTCTTCCCTCTAGCTGCCATCTTGGAATCTCCTCGCAGAAGGTTATTAATAAAAATCTTATTTAACTAGAGTATATAGTGCTTGTGATATTCGTCAGAATTATTCAATTGAAATCTGTTGTGATTTTTTTCATTTCAAATACATACTTATTTACACCCCAAATTTTGTGTTCGTGATTTTGCATTTTTTACATTATTTTGTGCTATTTATATTTTGCTTTTATTCTTCACGCATACCTTTCTAATTTAAATAGCTTCCTTCTCTTCTCTCTTTATTTGTCACTTTTTTTTTTTTTACAGTAAGATTTATCTTTCAGTCCCAAGATAAGGAGCTCTTTGATAATGGACTAAAGGAAGGGTTAAAGGATGGTTTAAAACTAATATAAGAAAGAACAATCTGATTCCCACTTAGAGGAGGGCACAGGAACCAAATCAGAAGGGACCGTGGAGCCCGGGGAGGAAATTGTGAGTACTTGCTCTTGAGTATCATTGCCTTCCTGTTGCCTAGGAAGATGATTGTTATAATTAGATACAAATGTCATGTACAACTATAATTTACCTTTCCTTGTAACAACAGATACTTTACCTTTTCAGTGCCTTCTTTCACTTACTCACCATGTTGTTTTATCCCCCTTTCCATAACAATCATATATAGAGTAAAATATATTTGTCTTATGTTATTTGTATGTCAATGTATACTTAAAGCAGTGACTATTAATCTTAAAAAAGTTGTTAAATGGCCATTCACTAAAATTTCAGTCTGTTTCAAAATTGTAGTTCCTATAAGAAAAAAATAGAAACCATGGGATTACATGATAGAAATCTTGGAGGGATCCTTACAAATACTTTAGGGTCATTCACTATTAATCTTATTTCTAGATATATTGTAAAAGGATATTATTATCTGTGTTGTAGCCAATGCCTTTTAAGTACAGTTATACTATCCACTAGATTTTATTTGTATCATAATTGTTTTCAATTGCATATTGAATTTATTATGATAATTCAGTGGAAAATATGTATAACTTGATTTAAATTTTAGAAATAGGATGCAGATGACTTTTTTTTAAAGCATTGTATAATTAATTTGTGAAGAATATTTAACTATCATGCAGTTTTGACAGATATTTACTGAACAATAGTCATGGTTGTCAAATTGCTTACCTTTAATTCTCTTTAATTTTAGTATTGCTTCTTCTGATGTTGCATAGATATTTTCAAAGGCCAGTAAAATATGCACTATATCCAACTATTTTCAAGCAATTTGATCAAGTACTAAGTATCAAAGGTACAACACTGAATGTTATTAGCACTGCACCGGGAAAAGTGCACTATTTTAACAATACTTATTGATTTGCTGGCAATAATTATAATCAGATATAATAATACTTTTTATTTATAAATTAACTATTATCTCTGTTCTCAGAAGGTCTGGATCTCAAGTTATACTTAAGGTGTTCCTTTCTTTGTAAGTCAGTCCATAACTTCACTTTTTGAAGCCTGATGAATACACTGGCATAAGTTCATGTTTGGTGAATTCTGGGGTCACAAAGGCCCAATTCACTACGTGTGTTCAAATTACTGTAGGATTATCCAAATAAATCACTTTTCCCTCCATATTGTTCTTTTTTTAGTGTGTAAATCAATTTTCTATTATTCTAATAAGTACCTAAGATAATATAAGGAGAAAAGCTTTATTTTCTCCCATGGTTTCAAAATTTCAGTCCATGGTCTCTTGGCACTGTTGCTTTGGGCCCTGTGGTAGAATAGAACAACATGGAGGAAGTGTGTGGCAGAGGAGGCCCACTCACTCATATAACCAGAAAGGAAAAAAGAATAAGGAAAGGGTTGTGGTGACAATACCCCATTCAAGAACATACCCTCAACTACCTAACTTTCTCCTAGTAGGCCCCATCTCATAAATATTCCACCATCTCTCAATAGTGCACAGGCTGGCAACCAAGCCTTCAACACATGGGCCTTTAGGGGTACATTCAAGATCCAAACTATAGAAATTAGGGGAAAATTTAAAAAAACAAATGAACAAACACTACATGAGAATCTGTACCAAAGACCTAAAGTGGAAGCCAAATGAGATTTTTGTGTACTGAATGAAATGTAACTACTTGACAATGAGACTGATTTTCATATATAATTATGGAATTAGTCTTATCATCTTAAAAATCACACCCAACTATTCTTGTCACCACTAAAGAGCAGAGAATACTGTTTGTTAATAGTCTGAAGTTTGGTTTACTAATGAAGAAAATATTTCCATGCCATCTCTTAGAAGATATTATGTTAAAAAGCCTGACATTTGCTTCTGAAAAGGTAAAGAATATTGCACTAATGTATTAGTTTTCTCCCTCAATTTCATCTTCTTCACACTTGGTTACCTGTTTCTTCTGTACCAGTCTTTATTTTTCTGTGATGGTGAGGTAATGACTAGCAATCTCCATACCCTGGAGAAGTCAATACATTTAAACAACATAGATTTCAGTAGGAAGCATCACTAATTCCACATGTGCCCACTGTTGTGTCTCTTTTCTTTGTGGGAATTTGGCTTCTTATTTTGTTCTTATTATTTGACATTAGTTTTATAAAATGTTTTTTTTTTGTCCCTCATTTTCTAAATTGAAAATACATACCTATCCACATTTGGCATTCAACATAAGAAAACTATGTTTGATTGGAAAGAAAATGTTATACCAAATACTTGGTAAAGTTAACAAAATAGTAAGAGCATACTTAACATAATAGAAAGAGCACAGGCAACATTACATATTATCAACTATTTGCTGTCATAATATTTTGACAGAGAAAATTGATGTTACTTATAAACACTTTTAAAACACTGCTACATTGAAAATTGGGGGATAGAAATTTAAGAAACTTACTTGAATATTTTGATTAGATTTATTTGAATAATCTGACTCAAACTATTTATATTTCCATTCATACCATGAGTAGACTATAGTGCACTATAAGTTAACAAATATAAGACTTATAAAAATATCACTTCATATCTTTATTAAGTTCATTCTATTATGTTTCAGTGTCTACCCAAACACATAGTAATATGGTACATCTATTGAACAGCATATGGGGATACAATCTTTGGGAAAATAATTCCTCTATGACAATGAGCAAAATATTAAGATATTATTAAATAGTTTCACAAAAGATATGACTTCTCTGAAGATTTATTAAAGAAATCCCACAAAATGCTTATTTCATTTAAATTTGTCCTAAAATTTTAAAATTTAGTTCCATTTTACAGTTAAACTTTTCTCTGATAGCTCTAAGTAAAATGACAATAATAAAAACAACACAAAAGTCTCAACATTCCAACAGAAATAAATTTAACTTTTACACCTTTAGTAATATTGAGAATTAGGCTCTTATCAATTCTCCTTCAAAGCAATAAAAGCACATGTCCACAGTATATTTATTTTCTCTTCCTCTAAATCTTCAAGTGATTTGCTCATTAGTAATCTGCTTATAAATGTATATTAGCTTTTTTATATTTTGTAAGAGTAAAGTAGTATATTTAATCCTGTATTGTATATGAAGAGAAAACAGATTTTTTTCTTTCTTTCTTTCTTTTATTTTGTCATTTTTACCTTTACTTATGTGTGTATACATTATTTGGGCTACCTCCCTCCACCTTCTGGGCAGAACCTGTTCCGCCTTCTTGTTCTCAGATTGTGTTGAAGAGAAAACAAGAGATAATTAGAAATACATAGTGTTGTTGCTAGTTTGAGATAAAGATAGCTATACAGAGAGATTCCTCATGCTTCCTTGCACTTGTGTATTGCAACTTCTCATGGCCAGTGTGAGTAGGTCCATTGACCTGACTGAGGATGACTGGGAATTAAGAAAAAAACACAAAGACAGACATAGAGAAAGCTGGGATCTGGTGGGTTCAACACTCCTGATGACAGATGCCAGTGGCCCCCTCTGCCTCCAAGCACCTTTATTTATACAGCAGGTATGAGAAAGTGGGGTGAAATGCAGGTCAAGTTCTCATGGGTCCAGTCCCATAGGCGGCAGGAACAGAGAAACTGTGGTATGTTGTTATTTAGTACAGACTATCCTGACCAGGTCAGTGTGTTCTGTTTTTCTTGCAAGGCAGCCTTGCCCAACCTTGCCTCCCCTGGGCTGGGTCCTTGTCTATCAGTCAAGAGGCCCTTGACATAACCGTGCTCATGTCAAGTCCTACTTCTATTGCTTCAGTCTCCCCTCTTGCAAGGCAGCCTTGCTGACCTTTGCCTGCCCTTGGCTGGGTCTGGGCCTATCAGCCAAGAGGCCCTTGACATAGCTATGCTCATGTCGAGGCCTACTTCAACTACCTCAGTCTCCCACATCACTCCCTTTTTATTTCTTAAATGTTTTCGGTGCAGACTGGTGTTTAGTCCAAGGAGCTTTCTCTGGATTGCTCAGCATTCAGCTGAAAAAGTATAAAAGCAGATTAGTAGCAAGATTCCTATTCTTATAAGGTACCAGAAGGAATGTTTAAGGACACTGAATGGATTAAAACCTTGCAGCTAACTAATATACTTTTTGCATGTTAGCAGGAGAAATGACTTGGTCATATAATCTCTGCATTGCCAATATCTGTTGTCTGAAGTGTTGCAAATTCAAGCTATCATTGCTGTTTTCCCAGGCTCCCATTATGTGAGCTTTGATGCTTTGCCAAGGATACTCTGACTCATTGTAGGGAGCAGCAGTGATACAAATATTTGGAATCCCACATAACATAGGAGGTCCTATTTGAATTTTATAGTTTGTAGCTCATCCCCCATAGCGGGGAGAGCTGCCTTCAGGGTGTTCAAGTGGACATCAATTTTTTCATCTATAGACACTTGTTGAAGGGTGTAGGTGACATTCTGGGTGAGTGTGTTAACATAGTGGGCATTTTGTATGCTTTGAGACAAAGTCACAGAGGCTGTGGCCATAGTGGCAATAGCAGTTATGGTGGTTACTGTGCCTGCTATAATAAGACTTATAACCCTCTTCTTTCTTACAAATAGGCTTTTTACTTCTTTTATAATCTGTAGGACTTTGTCATAGTATCAAGGACTTGTAAAATTAGTGGGTACCAGAAGATATGGTATATGCCTTATTACTAAGATTGTCTTGTCCTCGTTGTAGGTGCTGGTACAGGCTGTTAGATTACAAGTTATGTAATTTATCTCATATATGGAACAATTTTTTGTAATATTTAGATCCCCCATGACTAGAGCTAAAGGATGTTGTACACAGGCTTGGAGGCCTTTTTTTATCCTTCCCATCACCTCCAAGGTCATCCAGAAACCAACTAGTCAAGTTGAGTAATTCCATGGCAGCAGTCAGTTTCCATATATCTATTTGGACGTTCCCTCCATTGAGGTCTACCATAGGGGTGGTCCAGTATCCAGTCACATTGGTTTCTTGGCTAGTATTTCTAGACCACTAGACAACAGTGGCTAAACTGAGATTAAAGAATGTACTATGAGAGAATAGGCATTGCTCCCATGGGGACCCTTTGCCAGGATGATGCTGGGTCTGTTTGGGTCTGTTTGGTGCTACACTTGGGAAAGTATAGCTGATGTGTGGAATTGTACTGCTCAGTGGCATTGAAGCTCAAGAATTCTAATTTCTTAACTACATAATGGGTGCCATTCCATAGAAGGGTGCTCCTCCAGGTGGGCACTGTAGGAAGGCACCATTGTAGTGAGCCTAAGTATAATGGCACTGAGGTGGATTACCCTGTGAAATTGTAGGAAGTGAAGGTGGGAGTCATGTGCTCATTAGTGTGGCCTCCCACCAACTCTGAATCATTGGTGTAAATCAGTATGTTTGGTCCTTTCCATGTTGCTGCTTGAAGCAGCAGGGGGTGAGGTATAAAGGTCCAGTGTTGTTGAGTTTGGGTCACTGAGCCACTTACCTGTAGGTTGATAATTTCCAGCATGGACAAGAAAAAGGCCATGGGGCTGACTGTCAGCCCTGCACCCCTGATTGTGTCACCTGCCATCCTTGTTAGGCACTTGATTTGTCCCCAACTTGGTGGACCTACTGTCCACGTCTGTTTTGCTGGAGGCCATCTCCTCATTGAACTCCCAGGCTCTGCTGCAGGATGGGATAAGCAGGAGAGCACTCCTGCAGCAGTGGAAATGAGGCTGGGCCTGGCCAGGGCTGAGCTCTTTCAGAAGGCTAGTCCAACACCACTGCTTCACTGGTGCCTGCCGTGATTTAGTCACTCTTGGGCCCGCCAGTTACCAGCAGTGGTGCCTCGCTCCACAAATCTCGTTCCTCCTCTCCAACACCAATGGAATATTTCAAGGAGTCAAGTTGGATACAGAAGAGGAGAATCTTTGTTTATGTGAGGTAATGGGAACCAAACAATCTCTAATCTAGACCACAAACTGAAAGCAAAAATGGGCATGCATTTCTGCCCTTCAGACATATACTGTGCCTTCAGCCTGTCTCCTACATTGTTCCATGTTTCTAAATTTACAGTGCCCTCTTCAGTGAACCACAGGCAAGTATTCTGTACAAGATCTAAAAACTGCATAAGCTGAAGTTACCTGACCCTGTTTTTTCTAGTCTTAAGCATGACCTTTAGCATTTGTACATAGAGATCTCTTTTCTTTGAGCCATTTTGTCCCATTGTTTTACACCCGACTCTATCTTTTGCACTCTCCCCTCTAGCTTAGTCTATGGTGTGCACCACTCAGAGAGCATCCCCTAGTCTGAGCTGTGAGTTTCCCCTGTAGTCAGGTCCCTGTTCAGGTGCCACCTCTCATGGCCAGCGTGAACAGGTCCCTTGACCTGACTGGGGCAACTGGAGATTAAGAAAAAGACACAAAGATAGACATACAGAAAGCTGGGATCGGGTGGGTTCAACACTCCTGTTGACAGATGCCAGTGACCCCCCTCCACCTCCAAGCACATTTATTTATACAGCATGTATGAGAAAGTGGGATGAAATGCAGGTCAAGTTCTCATGGGTCCAGTCATATAGGCGGCAGGAACAGAAAAGCTGTGGTATGTTGTTATTTAGTACAGACTATTCTGACTAGGTCAGCATGTCCTGTTTTTCTTGCAGGACAGCTTTGCTGAACCTTCCTCCCCTGAGCTGGGTTTGTGCCTATCAGCCAAGAGGCCCTTGACATAGTCGTGTTCATGTCAAGGCCTACTTCCACTGCCTCAGTCTCCCACAGCTACCCACATTGGTTTGTCTCTGTCAGACCCCTTCACTACTTCCTGGTCCCCTTCCCATAGTGGCCTCTGCCAGTTTAAGATTATTATATTCACTTCTCTACAGTGAGCACATCAACCACATTAAAGTTTTAGGTTTCCTTCCCTTGCCCTATTCTTCCTGTGCATGTTCTCCTCTTAGTGTGTGACCCATGTCCAATAATATTACTGCATTTGAGAAAACAGATTTTAAGCAAATCTATATTGCTATAGTAGATTTAAAGCAGAGCTAATTGTGTGTGCGTGTGTGTGTGTGCACACACACACACACAAAATGATACATTACTAAAAGCAAATGAAATTAAAGGTAAACTTAAAAATAATGTAAAATAATAATAAGAACACTAAATGTGTACCATAAAAATCTATACACATGCTACAAATAGACCAAAAAGTCATCACCGTCCTTTCCTACAATCAACTGAAAAACTATAATGTGGGCAATTCTATAGCTCATAGAGTTTATGTATCCAAACATTCAAGAGGTTATTATTCTGTGTACTAATCCAGCAAAGAAATTCTTCTAAGAATATTGTAAACAATGATGTTCTCAGTATATTTTTAAAGCTGAAGAGATCTAAGGATGGTTTGAAAAACCTATACATTAAATATTTAAAGAATTATTATTTAATAATATTTATAATATGTGCAAATATTTACATATATAGACATTTAAATATGTTAAAATATGCATGACTTTTTTTTAGGGTATTATAGTAGAAAACAGTGGTAAACTTATTCTCTGTAAAAGTGCATGGTATAGTTATGATGGGCAACAATGGCTTTAATAAATACCTGGCCATATCTTCTGCTAAGCAGAAGTGCTCAGGAGCACCACTCTAAAATGAAAGTCATGATTATTTAGCAAACTGTCCACAAAAACACAAAAATAAGTGGTTTATTTATAATCTTATGCAGTAGGTTATGTATTTCTTGCTATTCAAGATTAACTGTTCCAATTGTACTTTCCTAAAACTTTTAAAAATGGCTAAAGGGCATACTTTTCCTGCATATATAATTTTTAGGCTGTTTTTTTCCCATGTGCCCTTTGCTAGAAAATTTGGAGACCTGTTTATACCTCCATCTGCACATCCCAGAAAAACATTTCAAGGAACTTCTTCCTTCCTTCAGAAACTGAGAACTTTTCTGTTTGTCATATGTCCTATTAGGCATACACCTCAGCTTTCCTCAGTGGATGTGAAACCATTTCAGCTTAGATGTCTCTTAGATATGGTTATAGCTTAAGTTAGAACACAAGACTGCTGCACTCCAGGTAACTTAAGGAGTACTACTGCTCCAATTTTATGAAAAGCTCACTGGAACAAAAGTATATACTAGTTAGAAACACACACACACACACACACACACACACACACACACACACACATGCACACACAATCATCAGAAGGATATGTGGTTAACAGAAGCAAAGACAAAAACCACTTGATCATCTCAATAGATGCAGAAAAAGCCTTTGATAAGATCCAACATCATTTCATGATAAAAGCTCTAAGAAAACTAGGAATAGAAGGAAAGTTCCTCAACATTATAAAAGCTATATATGACAAACCTACAGCCAGCATTATACTTAACGGAGAAAAATTAAAACCACTCCCTCTAAAATCAGGAACCAGACAAAGGTGCCCACTATCTCCACTCCTATTCAACATAGTACTGGAATTCCTAGCCAGAGCAATTAGGCAAGAAGAAGGAATAAAAGGAATACAAATAGGTAAAGAAACTGTCAAAATATCCCTATTTGCAGACGACATGATCCTATACCTTAAAGACCCAAAAAACTCTACTCAGAAGCTTCTAGACATCATCAATAGCTATAGCAAGGTAGCAGGATATAAAATCAACATAGAAAAATCATTAGCATTTCTATACACTAACAATGAGCAAACTGAAAAAGAATGTATGAAAACAATTCCATTTACAATAGCCTCAAACAAAATCAAATACCAAGGTGTAAACCTAACAAAAGATGTGAAAGACCTCTACAAGGAAAACTATACACTTCTGAAGAAAGAGATTGAGGAAGACTATAGAAAGTGGAGAGATCTCCCATGCTCATGGATTGGTAGAATCAACATAGTAAAAATGTCTATACTCCCAAAAGTAATCTACATGTTTAATGCAATTCCCATCAAAATTCCAATGACATTCATTAAAGAGATTGAAAAATCTACTGTTAAATTTATATGGAAACACAAGAGGCCACAAATAGCCAAGGCAATACTCAGTACAAAAGAACAATGCAGGAGGTATCACAATACCTGACTTCAAACTATATCACAAAGTAATAACAATAAAAACAGCATGGCACTGGCACAAAAACAGACATGAAGACCAGTGGAACAGAATAGAGGATCCAGATATGAAGCCACACATCTATAAGTAACTTATCTTTGACAAAGGAGCTAAAAATATACGATGGAGAAATAGCAGCCTCTTCAACAAAAACTGCTGGGAAAACTGGTTAGCAGTCTGCAAAAAACTGAAACTAGATCCATGTATATCACCCTATACCAAGATTAACTCAAAATGGATCAAGGATCTTAATATCAGACCCCAAACTCTTAAGTTGATACAAGAAAGAGTAGGAAATACTCTGGAGTTAGTAGGTGTAGGTAAGAACTTTCTCAAAGAAACCCCAGCAGCACAGCAACTAAGAGATAGCATAGATAAATGGGACCTCATAAAACTAAAAAGCTTCTGTTCATCAAAAGAAATGGTCTCTAAACTGAAGAGAACACCCACAGAGTGGGAGAAAATATTTGCCATCAGACAAAGGACTGATAACCAGAATATACAGGGAACTTAAAAAACTAAATTCTCCCAAAACTAATGAACCAATAAAGTAATGGGCATGTGAACTAAACAGAACTTTCTCAAAAGAAGAAATTCAAATGGCCAGAAAACACATGAAAAAATGCTCACCATCTCTAGCAATAAAGGAAATGCAAATTAAAACCACGCTAAGATTCCACCTCACCCCTGTTAGAATAGCCATCATCAACAACACCACCAACAACAGGTGTTGGCGAGGATGCGGAGAAAAAGGAACCCTCTTACACTGTTGGTGGGAATGTAGACTAGTACAACCACTCTGGAAAAAAATTTGGAGGCTACTTAAAAAGCTGGACATTGATCTACCATTTGAATCAGCAATACCACTCTTGGGGATATACCCAAAAGACTGTTACTCCAGAGGCACCTGCACATCCATGTTTATTGCGGCACTATTCACAATAGCCAAGTTATGGAAACAGCCAAGATGCCCCACCACTGACGAATGGATTAAGAAAATGTGGTATCTATACACAATGGAATTTTATGCAGCCATGAAGAAGAACGAAATGTTATCATTCACTGGTAAATGGATGGAATTGGAGAACATCATTCTGAGTGAGGTTAGCCTGGCTCAAAAGACCAAAAATCGTATGTTCTCCCTCATATGTGGACATTAGATCAAGGGCAAACACAACAAGGGGATTGGACTATGAGCACATGATAAAAGCGAGAGTACACAAGGGAGGGGTGAGGATAGGTAAGACACCTAAAAAACTAGCTAGTATTTGTTGCCCTTAACGCAGAGAAACTAAAGCAGATACCTTCAAGCAACTGAGGCCAATAGGAAAAGGGGAACAGGTACTAGAGAAAAGGTTAGATCAAAAAGAATTAACCTAGAAGGTAACACCCACGCACAGGAAATCAATGTGAGTCAATGCCCTGTATAGCTATCCTTATCTCAACCAGGAAAAACCCTTGTTCCTTCCTATTATGGCTTATACTCTCTCTACAACAAAATTAGAAATAAGGGCAAAATAGTTTCTGCTGGGTATTGAGGTGGGGGGAGAGGGAGGGGGCGGAGTGGGTGGTAAGGGAGGGGGTGGGTGCAGGGGGGAGAAATGAACCAAGCCTTGTATGCACATATGAATAATAAAAGAAAAATGAAAAAAAAAAAGAAGGATATGTGGTCCAGCAGGAAGATGCATTAATTTATTGGAGATTACTGTTAGTCCCTCATACAATTGCTTTTTATTGAGTTGGTTCTTAGGTGCAAGGTCCCAGCTTTCAGTGGGAGACTTAATAAAGAATAGTCAGAGGAAACACATTGCTGCATTGAGTTTCTTATATTACTCAGTAGCATTTAATGAAGACCATGAACGAGCATTCTCTTAGATTTCAGAGAGTAATTCCTGTCCTGGGCCACATTCTACGTCTCTTCCACATTAAGAAGAATATACATGACTGGGCCATTCTGAAGCCTAGATTTCCTGGCCCTGTCCTCTGTGACTCTTCTTACACTGAATGCCAGAAGATGTAGCATGAGTATGTGACCTTCTTACAGCAGGGGTCTAGATTCCAGGCATCTTGTATACTCATTTTAATCTTGGATTCAACTAATTTCTTCCATTGTCATTTCCCCTTGATTCCATTTATTATGTTCTTAGTTTTCATTCTATCTTTCCTTAGTACATTGTATGGATTTTTAGAGACTTTAAATAACTTGTGGAAGGGATCATGAGGGTTTTGAGAGAAGTGAAAGCTTTGACCTTTCATTGTTTCATGTACTTTAATTCTAGGGACCCCATGTGCTCTTTAGCTGCCTATGTCGTCAGTCAGATCTCATTCGTGGTTTGCTCACTCTTCTCTCTACAGGCTTTTTCTGTGCCAATAAAATGATATGTCACTGCCTTCCCCAGGGAGGACATGAAACATGGTTGCTGTTGCATCTGTTTCTGCACATCACTTGTGCTACACCCTTTAAGCATATAAATTTTAATAAAAAATTTAAGCCTTCTTGGAAATATTAGATTCTGTGAGCTTAATGTTTTTGATGACTCATATTGTCACTCAGTTTCTTGGGTGATTGAGTAAAAGATCTGAACTCTTCTCTGGAATGAACATACTCATTTAATAAAAAAATGAAATGTTTACATAATTATTTTGATTGCAGTTGACAGTAAAGCAGAAATTCTGAGAAATGCTGGTACTAAATATTGTCAGTAAACTCATTTCTCCTTTGTCTGAAAATACTTCTTACTTAAATGGCACATCAGAGATTCCATATATCCCGTGAGTTGCTTTAAGATTCATGCTCTTTGAATAAATAAAATAGATATGGGAAACTTATTTTTATTGGGTTATCGTTCATTCACTCATCCATTTATTCCTGCAGTCAATACGTGCTCTGTACCCTGT
The DNA here is from genome assembly GCF_047511655.1 of Castor canadensis. Classification (NCBI taxonomy): domain Eukaryota; kingdom Metazoa; phylum Chordata; class Mammalia; order Rodentia; family Castoridae; genus Castor; species Castor canadensis. The sequence goes on along the minus strand of NC_133393.1, from coordinate 33,883,085 downwards.
GTGACTCTAGGCTCTGGGGAGATAGTGGTGAACAATACAAAATCCATGCTCAAGCAGAATTTATATCTTCCAGTCAGGGGAAGGAACTAAAAAATAATTGAAATAGTTTCAGATAGATGAGAATATAGTGAAAGAAAGAAAGGTGATCATGTGTAGTGATAACTTTGGTTAGAGGGCTCAGGAAGGTCTTTGTTATGAGACTTGAAGGATCAGAGAGAACCAGCCATGCAATGATCTAGGAAAGAAACCCCTAAGACATGGGAGCAAAATATGCAAAGGGTCATTGACAGGAATGTTTGTAATCTCAGAGTTGAGAGAGAAGTCCAGCACAACCTGAGCCAGGAATATCAGAAGAGGTAAACTGGGTGGGACATGGGAAGACGGCTGATCATTTGGGGTCTTTAGTTATGCGTGTCTCTTTTTGGGGCCCTTGAGCAAGTTATCTGATCCGAATGGCCTCAGTTTCCCCTTTTCTAAAATGAAGAGAATGAGAGCTGACTCATAGGCTTGCTCGAGAAGACCTTGTGTGCTAACAAGATATTACATGCTTAGGAGGGTATCTGGCACTTTGAAAGAACTATATCTATTAACTATTATTATTAAATATTTATACATTGTACACTTATCCCCTAGCCAACAATTTATTACTCCAATAAACTTTTAAAGCTTGAATAGGTCTTAGAAATTATGTCCAATTTGACATTTTATAGATGACACTTTAGCTTAGAGAGAGCCAATGATTGACACAAATTCTCCAAACTGGTGAGTAAATGTTTAGATTATATAGAATCTTGTTTTCTTGACTCTCAGCCCAAAAGCATTCTTTCTACTAGATAGTGTTGGTGTTTAGCTAGCAATCTAATGGACTAGAATTAGTTTCCTTGGTAATTGCCTTATAGGATCGTATTTACAATAATAATATTGAATTTTATTTTTTAAATAGAGACTGAGATGGTTACCATTTTGGCAGTGAACTTATATGTAATTACTTACTGAGAACTGAAAGATATTTGAGAATAATTAGAATTTTGCCACTCAGTTTATAGTAACATTTACCAAGAATGAAACAGTAATATAGTCTATTATTTAAGATTATTGTATTCTAGGCAATGAATTAAATATTCCACTGCTAGTTGAGCATTTATACTTTTTGAATAAGGTGGATATGTCACTTTGTTGCATTATTCATTGCCTCAATAACCACTCTGTACCATGTACTTTTCTAGGTCCTGGAGATTCAATGGTGAATAATGTGATATGTCTACCCTCATAGAGCTTATACTCCTGTTAGCAGAAGTGGATGATAAACATACAAATAAACAAATAGGATTCAAAGATGGTGTCTAGAGGGAGGAAGCAGAAAGCGAGCCTCCTATAGTGAAATCTTGGAGAGACACTGGAGACACACTTTGCAGGCAAAATCACTGAGAAGAGGCAAAACTTTGACCCCTCCACACCTCCAGCCAGCACAGAGAATCTCCACTTCATGTTAAATGGAGAAACAAGGAGGACCCCCGGGCTGCCAGTTGCCCGCACCCAGATGGCTTGGAAGACGCGGACCAAGTGAGCTTCACAGTACGTGGTACTCCTACAGACAAGCCTGGGCCAGAGCAGCATAGCCACCTGGACAGACCAACCTCCACCCGGGGAAAAAAGAGAAACTGAGTAATAAGCAATAAGAACAATAAAGACACACGGGAAAGAGGGTGGGGTGCCCTGAGTGCCAAAGATTGGGGTAAGGGAATCCTTCCCAGGACTGTAAATAAACAAGCCAGGTGGGCCGGAGAGCCTTTGGTGAGAGCGGGGGCACGCACCCAGCAACCAGGAGCGGGAAAGCTTGTGAGAGTGGCGGAGGGAGGAAATCTCCACAGGAGAGGAGGGAAGACCCACTTCCCATGTGAGCTGTAAACAAACATGGTGGCTGGCAGGAGCAGCAGCACCACCCAGTAATCAGGAGCAGGAAAGCTTGTGAAAGTGGCGGTGGGAGGAAAACTGCACAGGAGAGGGGGGATGACCCACCTCCCACATGAACTGTAAACACACAGGCCTGACAATGCGGGTGCAGTGTCACCTTTCCCAGTGTGCTTGGAAAGGGGGAAAGCTTGTAGCAGAGGCTCAAGCACAGGAGAACATTGAGTAAACAAAGCCTGCAGGGCCAGGTGAGTGCTAAGCTCACCCCAGAGATCTTCATAAATAATGCCTCCAGCAACAGCAGGCTGACAGCATTGGGCAGGCAAGCCATAGCCACAGATACCATTCTCAGAACTGTCTCCAGACTCTTTTTTTTTTTTCTCTTTTTCTCCCTACCTATGATGAGAGAACAACCGAATTACACCTGCATGCTGAAAAACTTACTGAAACTGTGTTGCATTTGAACTTGGGACACTTGATGAGGTTTTTTTTTGTGTGTGTATGTAGTTTTGTTCTACTTTATGCATCCCCTTTGATGAGACAACTACAGAACAACATCAGAGACACCATCTCCAGAATTAGAGACTGAGATGGACACTCAAAATATTAAGACTGAAACTTCATTGCATTTGAACTTGGAGGTTTTTTGGGTTTTTTTTTTAATTTTCTATTTTTCATCTTATTTTAATTCATTTTTATATATAGATATTTCTTTCATTTACTTATTTTTATTTTTAGTCTTATCTTTTTTTTATTTTTTATTTTCAATCCTCTCTCTGTCTCTCTGATGTCTGTGCAGCTTACTGTCAGTTAGTACACTAACGCTCCCTGTTTATACCTTTGAAACTTTCTTGTCTGATTCCTTGTTCTGTTTTCTCCTTCTTATCTGTTTATTTGTTTTTCTCTTTTCTTAAACTTCTTGCTTTCCATCTCCACTCACCCTTCCATTCTAAATATTACCATTGTTATTATTACAAGCTAGAAAATACTTAATTGCACACAGTACAGGGACAGTAACAACACCAAAGACAATGATGGGAAGACAGAAAAAACAGGGAAACCAGTTTCCCCACAGCAAAAAATTAGTACAGGAACCAGAGGGGAATGAAGAAAACAGATACTCAGATCCAGACTCCAACAAAATGAAGATAAACTATGCCAAAGGACCCAATGAAGCCCACAAGAATAATTTAAAAGAAGACATACTACAGGTACTCAATGAGAATTTTATAGAGATGATACTGGATAGGGTCAACCAAAATGTACAGGAGACACTCAAGAAATTCCAAGACAACAAAATAGAGAATTTGAAAAAGCAAAAGAAGAAATAAAGGAAACCATAGAAGCACTGTATAGACACCAAAGTGAAACAGAGAACACAATGAATAAACAGATAAATGAACTCAGGACAAAAATAGACAACATTAAAGAGGAAACCACCCAGGATATGGAAAACCTCAGAAAAAAGATTGAAACAGAACTGCAAAACAAAACAGAAGACCAATCCAGCAGAATAGAAGAAACAGAAGACAGAATCTCAGAACTTGAAGATGAAATGGTAATTTAAAGAAAAACCGAAGAACTATTAATTAAACAACAAAAGACCTGTGAAAAGAAAATGCAAGAACTCACTGACTCCATCAAAAGACCAAACTTGAGAATCATGGGCATCGAAGAAGGGGAAGAGGTGCAAGTGAAGGGAATGCGTAATATATTCAACAAAATAATAACAGAAAATTTCCCAAATTGAGACAAAGATATTCCCATACAGATGCAAGAGGCCTCCAGGACACCAAACAGACCAGCTCAAAAGAGAACTACCCCATGACATATCATCATTAAAACAACAAGTTCAGAAACTAGGAAAAGAATATTGAAGGATGTAAGAGAGAAAAAACAAGTAACATACAAAGGTAAACCCATCAAAATCACAGCAGACTTCTCAACAGAAACATTAAAAGCAAGAAGAGCTTGGGGTGAGATCTTCTGAGCACTGAATGAAAATAACTTCAACCCCTGGATAGTCTACCCAGGAAAACTATCATTCAAAATAGATTTAGCAATAAAAGTCTTCCATGATAAGCAGAAACTAAAACAATATGTGACCACAAAGCCACCACTACAAAAGATTCTTCAAGGGATTCTACACACAGAAAGTGAAACCCAACTTAATCATGAAAAGACAGGCAGCACCAAACCACAGGAAAAGAAAAAGCAAGACAGTAGAGAGTAACCTCAACTTAGGTACACACAATCAAACCTTCAAACAACTAAGACAACTAAATGACAGGAATCACCATATACCTATCAGTACTAACACTTAATGTTAACAGACTTAATTCACCCATCAAAAGGCAGCACTTGATGAAATGGATTAAAAAGGAAGATCCAACAATTTGTTGCTTACAGGAGACCCATCTCACCGACAGAAATAATCATAGGCTTAGGATGACAGGCTGGAAGAAGATTTACCAAGCCAATGGCCCCCCAAAACAGGCAGGAGTAGCAATACTAATCTCTGACAAAGTAGACTTCAAACCTACATTGATCTAACGAGATAAAGAAGGACATTCGATAGTAATTAAAGGGGAAATAGACAAAAAGGAAATAATAATCATCAACCTGTATGCACGCAATGTCAATGCACCCAATTTCATCAAACATACCCTGAAAGACCTAAAAGCATATATTAACACCAACACAGTGGTTGTGGGAGACTTTAACACACCATTATCATCAATAGATAGGTCATCCAAACAAAAAATCAATAAAGATCTAAAATATGCAATAGATCAAATGGACCTACTTGATGTCTACAGAACATTTCATCCAACTTCTGCACAATATACATTCTTCTCAGCAGCCCATGGAACCTTCTCCAAAATAGATCATATCCTAGGGCACAAAGCAAGTCTCAGCAAATATACAAAAATAGAAATTATACCGTGCATACTATCTGATCACAATGCAGTAAAAGTAGAACTCAACCACAAAAGTAAAGACAAAAAACATGCAAACAGCTGGAAACTAAATAACTCATTACTTAATTAAGAATGGATCATCAATGAAATAAAAGAGGAAATTAAAAAGTTCCTGGAAGTCAAGAAAAGGAAAACATAACCTACCAGAACCTATGGGACACAGCTAAGGAAGTCCTGAGAGGAAAGTTTATGGTGATGATTGCATATATTAAAACGACTTAAAGATCCCAAATCAATGACCTAATGATACATCTCAAACTCCTAAAAAAACAAGAACAAGCAAATCCCAAAACAAATAGAAGGAGAGAAATAATAAAAATAAGAGCTGAAATCAATGAAAGAGAAACCAAAAAAACCATACAAAGAATTAATGAAACAAAAGGTTGGTTCTTTGAAAAAATAAACAAGATTGATAGACCCCTGGCAAACCTGACTAAAATGAGGAGAGAAAAAACCCAGAATCAGGAATGCAAAAGGGGAAATAACAACAAACACCATGGAAGTCCAGGAAATCATCAGAGACTACTTTGAGAACCTATATTCAAATAAATTTGAAAATCTTAAAGAAATGGACAGATTTCTAGATACATATGATCATCCAAAACTGAACCAAGAGGAAATTAATCACCTGAATAGATCTGTAACACAAAATGAAATTGAAGCAGCAATCAAGAGTCTCCCCAAAAAGAAAAGTCCAGGACCTGATGGATTCTCTGTTGAATTCTATCAGACCTTTAAAGAAGAACTGATACCAACCCTCCTTAAACTGTTCCACAAAATAGAAAGGGAAGAAAAACTGCTGAACACATTTTATGAAGCCAGTATTACACTTATCCCAAAACCAGGCAAAGACACCTCCAAAAAGGAGAACTATAGGCCAATCTCCTTAATGAACATTGCTGCAAAAATCCTCAACAAAATAATGGCAAACGGAATTCAACAACACATCAAAAAGATTATTCACCACGACCAAGTAGGCTTCATCCCAGGGATGCAGGGATGGTTCAACATACGAAAAATCAATGAATATAATAAACCACATTAACAGAAGCAAAGACAAAAACCACTTGATCATCTCAATAGATGCAGAAAAAGCCTTTGATAAGGTTCAACACCATTTCATGATAAAAGCTCTAAGAAAACTAGGAATAGAAGGAAAGTACCTCAACATTATGAAAGCTATATATGACAAACCTACAGCCAGCATTATACTTAACAGAGAAAAACTGAAACCATTCCCTCTAAAATCAGGAACCAGACAAGGATGCCCACTATCTCCACTCCTATTCAACATAGTACTGGAATTCCTATACAGAGCAATTAGGCAAGAAGAAAGAGTAAAAAGAATACAAATAGGTAAAGAAACTGTCAAAATATCCCTATTTGCAGATGACATGATCTTATACCTTGAAGACCCAAAAAACTCTACTCAGAAGCTTCTAGACTCATCAATAGCTACAGCAAGGTAGTAGGATATAAAATCAACATAGAAAAATCATTAGCATTTCTATACACTAACAATGAGCAAACTGAAAAAGAATGTATGAAATCAATTCCATTTACAGTAGCCTCAAAAAAAATCAAATACCTAGGTGTAAACCTAACAAAAGATGTGAAAGATCTCTACGAGGAAAACTATACACTTCTGAAGAAAGAGATTGAGGAAGACGATAGAAAGTGGAGAGATCTCCCATGCTCATGGATTGGTAGAATCAACATAGGAAAAATGTCTATACTCCCAAAGTAATCTACATGTTTAATGCAATTCCCATCAAAATTCCAATGACATTCATTAAAGAGATTGAAAAGTCTACCGTGAAATTTATATTGAAACACAAGAGGCCACGAATAGCCAAGGCAATACTCAGTCAAAAGAACAATGCTGGAGGTATCACAATACCTGATTCAAACTATAGTACAAAGCAATAACGATAAAAACAGCATGGTACTGGCACAAAAACAGACATGAAGACCAGTGGAACAGAATAGAGGATCCAGATATGAAGCCACACATCTATAAGTAACTTATCTTTGACAAAGGAGCTAAAAATATACGATGGAGAAATAGCAGCCTCTTCAACAAAAACTGCTGGGAAAACTGGTTAGCAGTCTGCAAAAAACTGAAACTAGATCCATGTATATCACCCTATACCAAGATTAACTCAAAATGGATCAAGGATCTTAATATCAGACCACAAACTCTAAAGTCAATACAGGAAAGAGTAGGAAATATCTGGAGTTGGTAGGTGTAGGCAAGAACTTTCTCAATGGAACCCCAGCAGCACAGCAATTAAGAGATAGCATAGATAAATGGGACTTCATAAAACTAAAAAGCTTCTGTTCAACAAAGGAAAAGGTCTCTAAACTGAAGAGAACACCCACAGAGTGGGAGAAAATATTTGCCAGCTATACATAAGACAAAGGACTGATAACCAGAATATATAGGTAACTTAAAAAACTAAATTCTCCCAAAACTAATGAACCAATAAAGAAGTGGGTAAGTGAACTAAACAGAACTTTCTCAAAAGAAGAAATTCAAATGGCCAAAAAACACATGAAAAAATGCTCACATCTCTAGCAATAAAGGAAATGCAAATTAAAGCCACACTAAGATTCCACCTCATCCCTGTTAGAATAGCCATCATTAGCAACACCAACAACAACAGGTATTTTCGTGGATATGGGGAAAAAGGATCCCTCTTACACTGTTGATGGGAATGTAAACTAGTAAAACCACTCTGGAAAAAAATTTGGAGGCTACTTAAAAAGCTAGACATTGATCTAACATTTGATCCAGCAATACCACTCTTGGGGATATACCCAAAAGACTGTGACACAGGTTACTCCAGAGGCACCTGCACACCCATGTTTATTGCAGCACTATTCACAATAGCCAAGTTATGGAAACAGCCAAGATGCCCCACCACTGATAAATGGATTATAAAAATGTGGTATCTATACACAATGGAATTTTATGCAGCCATAAAGAAGAACGAAATGTTATCATTTGCTGGTAAATGGATGGAATTGGAGAACATCATTCTCAGTGAGGTTAGCCTGGCCCAAAAGACCAAAAATCATTTGTTCTCCCTCATATGTGGACATTAGATCAAGGGCAAACACAACAAGGGGATTGGACTTTGAGCACATGATAAAAGCGATATCACACAAGGGAGGGGTGAGGATAGGTAAGACACCTAAAAAATTAGCTAGCATTTGTTGCCCTTAACGTAGAGAAACTAAAGCAGATACCTTAAAAGCAACTGAGGCCAATAGGAAAAGGGGACCAGGAACTAGAGAAAAGGTTAGATCAAAAAGAATTAACCTCGAAGGTAACACACACGCACAGGAAATTAATGTGAGTCCACTGTCTGTATAGCTATCCTTATCTCAACCAGCAAAAACCCTTGTTCCTTCCTATTATTGCTTATACTCTCTCTTCAACAAAATTAGAAATAAGGGCAAAGTAGTTTCTGCTTGGTATTGAGGGGGTGGCGGGGAGAAGGAGGGGGTGGAGTGGGTGGTAAGGGAGGGGGTGGGGGCAGAGGGGAGAAATGACCCAAGCATTGTATGCACATATGAATAATAAAATAATAATAAAAGAAAATGCTCAGAGGGAGGGCCCCTCATCATTTGTCATCTGGGGCCTGTCTGTTCTTCTGGCTACTCTGGAAGGCCATCTGGCTACTTAATAAAACCAGTACATCTCTTGAGGCTGTTCAGTGATGCCTACATGCAATTTAGTTTTTTCAAACTTTCCTAAACTCTGTTTTAGACAGGCATATTGCATGCTCCACAGAAAATATTCTGCTGCTATTTTATTCCTTCTTTGTTCCAAATCTTGGAAGATATCTATAAGGACCTTAAAGTATATAAAATAAACACATAGTGCAATGTGTGTCAATTAAGGAGTGAGTAAAAAGTATAATATTGTGTTACTGGTCATTTTCAAGTATGTTGAAAGTAGAGTCTGTACTTTGCGTTCTTTTGTTCTTAATATGAACATGACTTTGGGTGGGTGGAGGTTGACTATGGAGTAATTGGCAACCAACTGTGCTCTTGATATCCAAGGACACAACACAAATTCTGACTGCATGGCCTCTTTGAGTTTCCTGCAAATTCCCTTTCCTTTAAATATGGACTGCAACCTGTCTTAAAGGCCCAGTTTGAGGCTCATATTTATTCAACAATATTCTTCAGATAGTCATCAATTGCCTACTATGTATTGGACAATAGGCTAAGTATTGGGGAGATAATGGCAACTAAGATGTAAGACCTTTGGGGAACTTAAATTGTGGTGGGAAATATGAAACAGACAAAATGTCAAATCAACAAATAAATATGATAAACATAACAACAACAAAAAAAACAAAACAAAAACAAATAAATACCTAAAAGCGGTTATCTCAGGGTAGTCTCCAAGATATTTTAAAATTGGGAAACCAGTGACTTAGTTGTCATTGTGAATAATGTCATTATGAATTTTAGTAATAAGAATGTTATCACTAAAACTAGAGGGCCTAATTGTACTTTAAATAAGTAGCTCATTTAAACAATTTATTTGTCAAGTCTTAGTTTTCTAGCTTTGCAACCTACTAATAGACAAATTAATGGGCTACATAAATTCAAATGTAATTATGCACATATTGAATGGAAAAATTTAAAATAATATGTAAAAAAACTCTGCTAAAGCATCACTATATAAGAATAAAATTATTCTACCTCAAAAGTACATTAGTATAAAGTGTTTTTCATGCACTATTTTATTAGCATAGTTTGATATCTCAGATTAATTTTAGTTTAGTACTTGTGTCTTTCTCCAAATTTATAGAACTTCTTAGGCAAAGGAAAATTACTTCATAAGATAATCTTCTTTTTTCTGTTTGCCTCTATATAGAAAGGCTCTTGTCTAGGAAAGGTTTTGTTCCAGAAGTCAATTTGTAGTCATTTTTAACTCATTTATTATAGAAGCGGTGCTTAGCACAGTTGTTAGGTTCAACTGTCAGCTTACAGAAGTTTATTTCACTGTTTTTCAAACAGACAGTGTACATAATGGTGGTCTCCTGAGTTCTGGCCCAGTTTGGTTGCAAGGAATAAGCAAGGAGGGGCATGTTTGTTCTCCTTCCCCCTTTGCACCCTCTTTTCCTCCTCTGTGCACCCCTCTCTCCCCAGAGCACTCTTCTTTTTAGACCTCAAAAGAATTTTTTCCTAGTTAAAGCTATGTGTTCTTTATTCAATATTTTTACCTATTTGGAATAATACCAAAGTTGATAGTTGAATAAGCAATATGAATATTTGATGTTTTAGGAAGCCAAATAGATATTTCATAAAGTCAGAATTATTTTTGTTCAAACACCTGTCCTTTGGAGCCAAGAATCCAGTTTCCCAGAGTTCCCTTCCTTTGCTCCTTAACAACACCCTCTGCCTGGTCAGAGCTGTGGCCAATTGAGCCCCAAATTTCAATAACATGTCCTTGCTTCCTATTTTGGGATGGTACATGGGATTTGAAAATCTATGAGATTTCACTCAAGGCAAGCTTAATACTGTAAAAAAAAAAAACAGGCTGAAAAAATATAACAATATGAGTTGAGTAGCCTAGGTTCACCTTGTTCTTGGATCTGCTTTATTCTATATATCATCCTGTGCACTTTGATGTTACTTTAGAGAAATATACCACGTGAAATCCTGGACTAAGCAAAAAGCAAATGGAAGCAGTAAGTTTGTCCCACACCACCATAAAGGCAGTACATAGGCCCATTGCCTGCCAAAAATAGATAAAGTTTATAGTATATTTAACTCCATTGCTCATAGTTTTTCATTTCTTCTTCTCAGCTGAACAAATGGGGGAAAGAGAGAAAAAAGATTACTATCCTAAAAAGTACATTTCCCTCTCTATGTTCAATTATGGAAGGACATCCTATAAATACAGGCACAAAGCCCAGAGGAAAGGAGATATTTCTGAAATGTTGTATGATAGACACTTTAGTTTCCAAATAAAAATAGTTTGAAAATACATATAAGGCCATATAAGCAGAAATATTGACATGGTATGTGATATTTGGCTGAGTGTGTGGATGACATATGAACTTGCCTGAAGGAGTTTTGCTGGTAATTGTAAAGTCTGGAAGGGGATGATTATCTGTCATGAGACAGAAGTTTAGGGGACTGTGGAAACTTCATGGTTTTATAGAAGCATTTACTTGGTAATTAAAGCACATGAATATAACTACTACAAAATATGAATGAAATTAGTGATAGATTTTTAGAACTAACTACGGTCTAGTTTACAAATTATTGTAATTTTCAAAAGGTACTATTTATTGAACTCCATGTGGAAGTGTCAAATATAAGTTGAATTCCTAGCTCCAGGCTGCTCAGGGTAAGGCATTTATTTATTTATTTAATGCATTTTTACCTCTAAAGCATATGTCAGATATGCTTACAGCATATTCAAAGTTATAAGGCTTCATAGATTTAAAGTGGGGAGGAAGCAAGATTTGCAGCAGCACGTGCTCAAAGTAGCATTTACTTGAAAAATAAATGTTTTGAAGAGAGCATGGCTTACTAGGCTACACATTAGATTGAAAGAAGGAAGGTCAGTTTCTGTTTCTACTTTTAGCACTTAGTTTTATGAGTGTACACATATGACAATCATTCTTGAATTTTTGGATATATCTTTAAAATAGGTGAGTTGTCAGACTGATTTCTAAGATTTCTTTCTTATATACATACTCAGTGGATTCCACTAGGCAATAATTTGGGAGAAAAATCCCTCTTCTTAGTGCCAAGAAATATCTGTAAAATTATTTTAAAAACTAAAGTATCTGAAAATTTTTTATAGTTATTTGCATCTGATTTTATAACATCTGTGGATATTGCTATATTAATTATTTTAGACTCAGAAAGAAAGGTGTCACCCTCCTGATATAGGCACATTAGATCTTTGAGAGACTCTTCATGTACCAGCTCTGTAAGTATATCTTTGTCAGAAAACAAGGTGGCATCTTCAAATTATGAAAATGAGTGCTTAATGGGCTGATAGCTAGAGTTTAGGGGGCTAGTTAGAATTTATAGTCAGAGTTAGCAAGGAAGGACAAGCATCTTTGGGCATAGGAAGACACCTCTAATCCTGTAGAGGCAAAGGGAACAAGGGGTTGGATTTATAGTGGGATCTGTAACTAATTATATAGCCTGGGAAGAGGCTCTGGATAGAGCTTTGGGATCTGGAGAAACCTGACCCTTTTCCAGAAGGAAGGGAGCCAGTAAAAAAATCGTTACCTGAATCTCTTTTTCCACTGATTCTCCAGTCTCTTTCTAGTGCTACCACTGGCCGAACTCAAGTGTGAGCCAGAGATCCAAAGAAGCCAAATGGAAATGGTCTGGTAAAGTTTGCCTCCAAAGTCCCAAAACATGACAGAAAAGGTTCAGAAGTTCTTCCAGAGGGGCAAATAGAGAATATCAGTGTGTAGTCAGCTTTCTGTTGCTATAAAAATACTTGAGATGGTCAACTTATAAAAAAAAAAGTTTTGGCTCATAGTTACGGAGGTTCCAGTTCCTGATTGATTGGCCCCATTGTTTTTTGGACCTGTGGTGAGGAAGCATAACAGAGTGGGTGGTGGAGCAAAACTGTTCATCTCATAGTAAGGAAGCAAAAAAAGATGAATAGGAGAGGAGTAGGATCCCAATATTCCCTTGGAGGGTATACCCCCATGGACATAAAGACCTTTTAAAGTTTTTACCACCTCCCAATAGCCCCACCCTGAGGACAAACCTTTGGTGGGACTTTTATCTAAGTCATAACAATCAGGTACATGTATTATTTTATGCTATAGAAATGTTTTATTCCTTCTATAAAAATTGGTTAGGTATTTTGGATAGACGTTTAGAATAATTTTTGGCACGACTACTTTCATAGATGATGTAAACCTCTGAGTAAATCATCAAAGATCACGTTTTCCCCCATGTGGAAGCTAGACCTATAAGTTAATTGTCTATGTAGATATATATGTGATCATATATATATATATATATATATATATTACACCCACACACGCACATATACATATATATATATATGTATATGGTGAAAGGGAAAACAAAATTGTATTAATGAGTCTGAGGGGATTACTGTAGGCAGTAGAGGGGATAAAAGTTAGAGAATAAAAATAGTGAAACAACCCATGTATATATGAATATAATATAATGTACTGTACTATAAGTTGTTGAATATTGGGGGAGTATTTGATAGAGAAAGAGTAAGTATGGGGGGTTTAATTTGATTAAATCACGACATATAGACTTGAAGTACCAAAGCGAAACACCCTTGGACCATCAATACACACTTTAACAAAATGAAGGGCAAGAGGTTAAAATAGGTGTTTTCCAGGTGTGGGTACCAGTGGGTGTGGGATGGACATAAGGAAAAGGTGAACGAGGGTGAATATGGTACATGCATTTTATATTCATATATGATAATAGAAGAATGAAACCTGAAAAAAAATATGAAAACTCATATTTATGATACTGGGCTAGGGCCCATACTGTAAGTATTGTAGATATAAATATTTGTGTGTGTGTGTTTGTATGTAGTAATAATAAAAACGTAAATATAAGCTTCTGAAAAACTGCTTTGAATTAGACTTGGGTATCTGCCATCATACTGCTGTCAACAATAATATCCTTTCCAGGACCCCCCGGAGTGTGTTGCTGTGGTACATTTTATCTAGTACTTCTGAATAGATAAATAGTGTGATCAGACTTAGGGGGTGATGGGAAATTATTGAGGGTCCATTTTTTTCATTATCAAATTCAATTTACTGGGTAAAAGAATGAAGGCTCGTATATCTAAATTTATGGGAGATTTTGTTCTATATTTTTTTTTCTTTGATTTTTGTATTGCTTCTCTCTGGGTGACAATATTGGGCTCATCAATTTAGTTGGGAAGTGTTCCTTTCTCTTCTATTTTCTGAAGGAGATTGTCTAAAATTGATGTTAATTTCTATTCAGATGTTTGGACGAATTCTACTCTAAAACCATGTGGGACTTAAGATTTCATTTTGGGGAACTTTTATAACTCCAAATCTATGAATGGAGTTATGCTGGTTGAGTTGCACTAATATGTGAATTTGGAGAAACTGTTACATTTCTTCTAAGTTGTTGAATTGATAAATGTAAAATTGTTTGTGGTATTACCTTACTGTTATAGTTTGGAAATGATTTGTGTATTTCTGCCAAGGGTCATTGTGATTGGAGGAATGGTAGCAGAGTTGGGAGGTGGTGGAGCCTTTAAGAGTTGGGGCCTTGTGGGAGGTGCTTAGGTTCTTGACATCATGAGGTATTTCTCACAGGAAGATTGTTGTGAAGCAGAAAGCCTGACCCCATTCTCTGTCAATGCTTCCTGACTAAAGATAGGACTTCTACCATTTGCCATCTGCCATGGGTCACTCACCAGAACCAGTGCTTGCACCACATCATTTGTACTTTGAACTTGCAAATCTGTGGGCTACATAAACTTCTTTTCTTCGTAAGTAGCCTGTGTAAGGTATTTTATTATAGTAATGAAAAGCTGACTAATATACTTGCTATATTTTTTGAGTGACTGTAGAATCTGTAGTGATACAGATTTCATTCTAAGATTGGAAATTTGTGTCTTTTTTTTTTTTTTTGGTTTGTCAGCCTTACTACAGATTTATAAATTTTAATGATTTTTTAAGGAAACAACTTGTTCTCTATTTCATATTTTCAATTTCATTGACTGATACTCTTGTTTTTATTGCTTCCTTCTTTTTCCACTCTTTCTACTTTTCTCTTATTGTTTTCTTTGACCAGAATTTTGATTATTGATTTTCATTTTCTTTTTCATTCTATTTATTTTCATTTTCTTTTTTTGGTCAGTAGTGGGATTGAACTCAGGGCCTTGTGCTTGCTAGGCAAGCACTCTATTACTTGAGTCACACCTTCAACCCTTTTGGCTTTAGATTATTTTTTACATAGGATCTCATTCGTTTTCCTAGACTGGCCTGGGTCTGCAACTTTTCCACCTATACTTCTTAGGTAACTGGGATTACAGGTGTGCACCATCACAACCAGCCCTCTCATTTTTATTTCATGCTATAGATTGTCTTTTCAGTACTGCTTTAGCTACATCCATGGAACTTGGAAAAAGTATTTTGCTATTGAGTTGTATATCATTATCCTCAGCCAGTAAGATTTTTTTTGTTATTATATTTTTTCTATAATTTCCATTTGGTTATTTAAAAAATAACTACTGAAAAATAACTTCTGTCTTTAATGAGATATCTGAAAATTTGTCATTTATGTTGAAGTATTTTTTTATGACATCTGTTTCAAAATCCTTTCACATAATTCCACATCTGATTATTTTGACATTGGCATTCATGGATTTTATTTTCTTATTCAAATTTTAATTTTTTTGGTTCTTCATATGACATGTCATTTCCAAATATTGCTTGGGCAGTTTGCCTTCTATTAGAAAACTCTGTGATCTTATTTAAAATTTAAAGTTTTATTTTAGTAGGAAGTCATAGAAGTTCTGGCCTACTCTTAAGGCTGTGTTCCAATGACACAATGACAGTCTAAGTGTCAAAGTTTTTTTCATGTTATTTTGGTTTGTTTGACTTACCTGATGCTGCTTGTGTTCCTGCTGTTTTCTGCTGGTGCTGCCTGAGGAGGCAGAAGTTGTTTCCCCAGTAAAGGTCACTGGATGTCTTTATGTGAGAGAGGGAAAGGCCAGGTCTGCATGGAGAAAGAGGCTAACCTGGCCAGAACTTGTGGTGTGATCTCCCTACTGGGGCTCCAACTGCTGCAGAATCTGTGAGAGGAGGACTGGAGTCTTAGGTCTTGTTGGACAAATGAGTTTTCCAGGCACTGCTTGCCTGTTTTAACTCAGTTCTCCTTCTTGCTCCCCAGTGCAGAAGGGAGTTTCAGGCTTGTGGAGAATTCCCTAGGCAGGCACTTGTTTGACGTGATTTTCTCCTGTTTCATGGCCACCATTTCTTAGGGTAAGCCACTTGTTGGGGTGGAATCTCCATAGAGGACAGTGTGGTGTCTCTTGAAGGATCAATTGGGCAGCCACAGTGACTCTTGGAAGGAGAGCATTTCTCTATCCATGTTCTTTATGATTCTGACTGGCTTCTCCTGTCTTCTGATGGGATTTGGTTCAGTTCTGGGAAGTTTGGCTCTATGCAGGGTGCCTTTTGGTGCTAGATTGGGAGAAATGCTGGGCCTGGGTTGCCTCATTCTCTTGGGTGTTTGGAGGGTCTGCTTATTCTGTTGGGTATTTCTTTTTTGCTCTTCGGGTCCTTGGGTCCCAAACCAGCTTACTCTGATCTCTTACCAGTGATCAGAGATCTCCTAGGGTTGCTTCTTGTAACTTTCAGATTGAAGAATAGGGACAAACAGGTCTATGCCTTTTTTTCTAAGTAAGTATAATACTTGTTATCAAGTATGCATCAATATTTATTATGAAAACTTTAACTTTTAATATTCATTAGATTAAATTTTGCCTTTGTTCTTGATTCCTTCTTTTTAAAAAACATTTTTATTAGCATATATTAGTTGTACAGGGAATTTCATTTTGGCACTTCCATATATGCTTGTTATGGACCTTGGTTAAAGTCATCCCTCCATCATTCTCCCTCATTACCTCTCCCTCCCTTCTTAAAACAATTTTATCGTTCCGTTTTCATACAAGAATACAAAATACAGAGACCATATTCACATTTATTCATTGTCTCCACTCACCTTCTTCTCTCTCACTAGTACCCACCTTTGAACAGGACCTGCTTTACATTTTGAACTTCATTTTTTAGGTGTATATTCTTTGTTCAAAAGGGTTTCACCATGATATTTCACCCATGAACATGTTATACTTTAATCAGATTAATCCTTTCTATTGCTCTGTCTTTCCCTATCCCTCCTACACCCCACTATTCAACTGTTTTCAGGCATTTTCTTATGCCATCTCCATACACAAATGCAATGTATTTCAGTGTTATTCACTATCATTTTCTTTTCCTGTCCCACCTCCAATAATCTCCTCAAAGAGTCCTATGTTACAAACATCCTATACATATGTATATGTGCATATCATATATATATATGATCATATGTGTATTTGTATATGCACTTATCATTTAGGTTTATATTCCACATATGAGAGAAAACATGTGAACTTTTGTCTTTCTGAACCTGGCTTGCTTTGCTTAATATGATGATCTCAAGTTCCATCCATTTAACTGCAAATTGCATAATTTCATTCCTCTTTATGGCTGAATATTACTTCATTATGTATATATATCACATTTTCTTAATCCATTCATCAATTGTATAATGTCTGGGATGTTTCCATAGCTTAGCTATTCTAAATAGTGCTGCAATAAACATGGATGTGCAAGTGTCTCTATTGTATACTGACTTACATTCTTTCTGATATATGGTAAAACTGGATTGTATGATGGGTCTACTTTAGTTTTCTGAGTAGCCTTTATATGGTTTTCCATAGTGGTTGCACTCATTTACATTCCCATTAACAGTGTATAAGGGTTCCTTCACACCCTCCTTTTTTTTTCTTAATTTTAGAATAAAGGATATTTATTTTAAAAACTTAAAGCCTGCAGCAGAAATAAAATCCTGAAACTCTAAAATTGATTCAAACTAATTTATGCAGAAAAACAATAAGGTAATGATACAAAGCTTTCTCTTTAACAAAATTGGAGAAGATGGAAGAACAGGTTCTGCCTGGAAGAGAGGGTGGTGGGCAGGAGAGGGAGGAGGCAAAGGAGGGGACGGGGGCAGGGGAAGAAATGGCCCAAACAATGTATGCACATATGAATTAAAAAAATACAATACATTAAGGACAAGAAGGTAAAACAGGTCTTTTCTAGGTGGGTACCCGTGGGAAGGGAGAGGGCATAAAGTGGGTGAATATGGTTGATGTATTTTGTATTTATGTATGAAAATAAAACAATGAAACCTGTTGAAATTGTTCTGTGAAGCAGGGAGAAGTTATGAGGTTTGATCCCACTGCTCCAGGGTTCAGACTGGATAGGTCAACTATTCAGGAGCAGGATGTCTGGGTATCTTTTACTGGAGTGTCCCTCTTCTGTTCTCACTTCCTTCTGGGGGCAATATTGCATCTAGCCTAACCTCTGTGTTGTACATGTTTTCCAAAATGTACTGTATGAAACACAAATCCTGGAAGAATAGCTGTGTAAATCCTCATGTAAAAAAAATCCCAGAATCAAGGACTTGGAAATTCTGTTTCTTTAAGAGTCACTTGCTTAGCCTACTATTTTCCACCCTTCTTCTTGCCAGCATTTGTTGATTGTGTTATTGAAAATAGCTATTCTGACTAGAGTGAAGTGAAATCTCAATGTTACTTTGACTTGTATTTCCTTTATGGCCAGGGAAGTTCAGTATTTCTTCATTTATTTATTGGTCATTTGTACTTCTTTTGAAAATTATCTGTTCAGTTCATTTACCTGTTTATTCACTGGGTTGTTGAGTTTTTTGGGAGTTTAGATTTTGAGCTCCTTGCACTCTGGTTATTAATACCTTGTCAGATGTATAGCTGCAAAGATTTTAATGCACTCATTCCATGGGCAGTCTCTTCAGTCTAGTGACTGTTTCCTTTGCAGTGCAGAAGCTTTTTAGTTTGATGCAATCCCACTGCCAATCTTCTCTCTTATTTGCTGAGCTATTAGTGTTCTAATCAGAAAGTTATTGCCTATGCCTTTAAATTCTATTGTTTTTCCTTTTCTTTCCTGCAGTAATTTCAAAGTGTCAGGTCTACATCAAGATCTTTGATCCACTTTGAATTGATATTAGTGCAGTGTGAGACAGGAATCTAGTTTCAGCCTTCTACATTTGTATGCCCAGTTTTCCAGGACCATTTGTTGAAAAGGGTGCCTTTCTCCAATGTATGTTTTGGGGTTCTTCTGACAAGAATCAAATGGCTGTCATTGTGAAGATTTATCTCTGTGTCTTTCATTCTCTTCTATTGGTCTTTGTGTCTGTTTTTGTGCCAGTACCACACTGCTTTTAATAATATGGCTCTGTAGTATAATTTCAATTCAGGTATTGTGATACCTGTAACTTTTCTGTTTTCGTTCAGGATTGCTTTGGCCATTTGAGGTCTTTTGTGCTTCAGTATATGAACTTTAGGATTGATTTTCCTATCTCTGTGAAGAATGTCATGGGAATTTTGATGAGAATTGAATTGAGGATATAGATTGATTTTGGTAGTATAGCTATTTTCACAATAATAATTCTGCCAATTCATGAGCACAGGAGATCTTTCCATCTTCTGATGTCTTCTTCGATTTCTTTCCTCTGTGACTTAATAGTTTTTGTTGTAGAGGTCTTTAACTTCCTTCACTAAATTTATTGCTACATATTTTTGTGGTTATTTTGAATGGAATTATTTTCCTGATTTCATTCTCACTTTGTTAATTTTGGGGGTATGGAAAATCTCCCTAATACTTTGCCGAATTTGTTTATGAGATCTAATAGTTTTATAATGGAGTATTTAAGGTCTTTCAGGTGTAAGAGCATATCAAATGATTATGAGATCATTTGATATCATCTGTCTATATTTAAATCCCTTTTATATCTTCCTCCTATCTTATTGTCCTGGCTAGCAATTCCAGTATTATATTGAATAAGAATGGGGAGAGTGAACACTCTTGAATTGATCCTGACTTTAGAGGAAATGGTTTCGATTTGTCCTTGTTTACTACGATGTCGGCTGTAGCTTTTTCATAGATAGCCTTTGTTATGTTGAGGTACGTTCCTTCTATTCTTAGTTTTGATAGAGATTTTATAATAAAAGCATATTAAATTTTTTTCAAGGGCTTTTTCTTCATCATTTGTAAAGATATGATTTTTGTCATTAGTTCTATTTGTATGCTGTATTACATTTATTGATTTGCATATATTAAACCATCCTCACATCCCTGGGATGAATCCAATTTGATCATGGTATATGATCTTTTTGATTTGTTGTTGAATTTGGTTTGTACATATCTTTTTGAGAATTTTTGCACCTATGTTCAAGGAAAGACTGATCTATAATTCTCTTTGCTGTATCCTTGTCCAGGTTTGGAATGAAAGTAATATTGGCTTCACAGAATGAGTTTGTCTTTGTCCTACCCTTTCTGTTTCATGGGAAACTTTGGGAGTGTTGGTAGTAATACTTCTTTAAAGGTCTGGTCAAATTTGTCAGTGAATCATTTGGGTCCTGGGCTTTTCTTCAGGAGATTCTTCCTTATTGCTTAATCTCATAACTTATTATAAACCTATTTAGTTGGTTTATATCCTCTTGGTCCAATTTTGGTAGGTAAAATGCATCTGGAAATTTATTCATTTCCTCTAAGTTTTCCAGTTTATTTGAATACAGTTGTTAAAGTATTCCCTCATGATTCTCTGCCAAAAAAATTAGACTTTTCATCTCTAATTTTATTTAGGTCTTTTTCTTCCTCGTTTTAGTCAGATTGGCTAAGTGTTTGTCAATCTTACTTTTATCAAAGAACCAACT
This sequence comes from Castor canadensis, assembly GCF_047511655.1. Lineage (NCBI taxonomy): Eukaryota > Metazoa > Chordata > Mammalia > Rodentia > Castoridae > Castor > Castor canadensis. The sequence continues at coordinate 33,862,637 of NC_133393.1, read as the reverse complement.
TTTTGTTTCATCGATTCTTTGTACAGTTTTGTTGGTCTCTATTTCATTAATTTCTGCCTTAGTTTGTATTATTTCTGTTAGTTTCAGGTTCGGCTTATTTTTGTTTTTCTAGGGGCTTAGGGTGTACTTATTTATCTGTGATCTCCCCTTTTTTTTTCTATAGGTGCTCAAAGCTATAAACTTTCCTCTCAGCACTGTCTTTGCTGTATCCCAAAGATTCTGGTAGGGTATGTTTTCATTTTCATTAATGAATCTACTTTCATTAGATTCTAGCAACTTTATTATTTCCCCTTTATTTCTTCAATGGCCCACTGGTCAGTCAACAATGTGCTGTTCAGTCTCCATGTATTTGAATGTTTTCTGTAGTTTCTTTTCTGTTGAGTTTTAGTTTTATTCCTTTATGATCTAATAGAATACAGGAAGTTATTTTAACTTATATTTGCTAAGATTTGGTTTGTGTTCTAAAATATGATCTATTTTGGAGAAAGTTCCAAGGGCTGCTGAAAAGAATGTTTATTGTGCAGTAGGTGGATGAAACACTCTGTAAATATTTGTTAAGTGCATTTGGTCTGTTGTGTCAGTTAATTTTGAGGGTGTTTTCTTGGTTGATTTTTTTATCTGGATAACCTATATATTTTTCATAGTGAAGTATTGAAGTCTTCTACAATTACAGTGTTGGAATTTATCTGTGCTTTTGAATCCAGTAGTTTTTTTTTTTTTAATGAAGTTGGGTAAACTGACATTTGTTGCATATATGTGAATAATTATTAGTGCATCTTGATGAACTGTTCACTTTATTAATATGAATTGACTTTTTAAAATTTCTTCTGCTTAATTTTGGTCTGAAGTCTTCCTTATGAAATATGAATATAGCTAACTCTTGCCTGCTTTTGGGGGTCCATTTGCTTGGAAGACCTTCTTCCATACGTTTACTCTAAGCCAACATTTGTCTTTGCCACTGAGATGTGTTTCTTGTAACCAAGAAATGCTTGTTTTTTAATTTAATTTATCATTCTGTGTTTTGATTGAGGAATTGAGGCCATTAACATTCAGTGATAATATTGACATGCATGTAGTATTTTTAGTCATTTTGTTGTTTTTCACATGTTTACTTTTTCCCTATTCCTTCTTTGCTAATCTACTTGGCTAGTGTTCATTAGTTCTGGCATTTTCCTTGCTACATCTCTTTTACATCTCTGAGTTGGAGTCTTTTAAATATTTTCTGCAGTGTTTTACTGGGGGGCTGGTACTGGGTATGAACTCAGAGCCTCATACTTGCTGTTTGCTACTCAGGCAATCTTGCCACTTGAGCTTCTCCACCAGCCCTTTTTTGTGATTATTATTATTATTATTATTATTATTACTATTATTTTTGACATAGGGTCTCCTGAACAATTTGCCTGGGTCTGGCTTCAAACCACAATCCTCTTGATACTTTTGCAGGATTGATTAGTGTAGGTTGACAATTGCTTTCTCTTGGGGCTTGAAATACCCTCTTGCATTTAGAGTTTGTGCTGAGAAATCTGCTGTTATTCTGATGTGTTGGCCTTTATATGTGACTTGTCATTTCTTTTTTTGCAGCTCTCAATGTTCTTTCTTTCTTCTATATAGTTAGTGTTTTAATTGTAATATGTCTAGGGGGTGTTTCTTTTCTAATTCTGCCTGTTTGGTGTTCTAAAAGTCTCCTATAACTGATTGTCCCTCTAATTCTCAAGATTGGGGAAATTTTCAGCTATTATGTTTTTGAATAAGATATCTATCCTTTTACTTTGTATCTCTTCTTGTTCAATATATCTGATTTGTAGGCTTAGTCTTTTGATTGTGTCCCATTGTTTTTGCGTATTCCATTCATGCTTTCTTAGTATTTTCTATTATCTTTGACTTATAGATCGAATTCCCTTAGTTATCTTTAATCCCTGATACTCTATTTATACCCAGCTCCGTTCTTTTAGCAAGAGTTTTGATTGAAGTTTTTATTGAGAATATTAAGCTTTTCATGTTCAAGATTTCAATTTGATTTTTGTCAGAACTTCTATATCTTTACTGAATTCTTCTTTCATATCCTGCATTAACTTCTTCATTTCATTCAGATGTATGTTTGAATTCTCTTTGAGTTCAGTCATTTATTTATTTATATCCACTTTTAATTCATTCATTTCCCTATATGTCTTATTGATCATTCTTGTCATTGTTTTTGAATTTGTTGTTTGAGATTTCTTCCTCTTCAGTAGTGTATTAGTTCTTTATTGTGGAGTTGATGACTTTGGAGGAGACATACTGGTTTGTCTTTTCATAGAATTTGTGTTATGCTGGCATTTATGCATCTAGACCAAGTTTTTGGTTAGGGGTTTCTACCCACTGTGTCCTTTTAGTTAGGAATTCACCACTGATTATTTCTGACAATGTAGTGGCCTGGTGGTGTTTTAGTTTCTTGTCACTAGACTGGTGGTGTGTGGCTCGGTAGACAAATATTCTACCTCAGTGTTCAAGATGCTGGGTGCAGGTTCCTTCTCTACTCAGGAAGAGGAAGAAGCTAGTTGCAAGAGTTATCACAAGTGATAAAAAACAACTTGAGATTTCAGTAAATCCTAATGAAGTCCAGTCATTGTTTCCATGTTAATATATTTAGAATAGTAAAGGAGCAACGAAAAGCCTTCACCTTCTAGGAAAACCTAAGTTAATAAAGGTGTTAATGGGAAGGAGATATGTGGGACAACACTAATGAATAATACATGGTATATGGTTTTGTAAGGCATGAAGGGGTGGTGACTTAGGGTTAGTGAGAAAGTGAGATGAGGTAGGTAGGAAACAACTCAATGTTCTCATGGGGAAGGGAGATGAAGAAACTTAAACAAGCAACAAAAAATTGAGGAAGAAAGATTTTCAGGCAATCTAGTTAACCTAAAAAAAGGGAGGCAATAAAAAAGTATTATGGATGGATAGTTAGAAATAGAAGCAAACTAGGAGGAAGAGAGCAGTAACTGGAGAAGGAAGGAAAGTATTAATGTGGGAGGGCAATAGGGAAAAAATGGAGAAGATATGGTTAAGACTGAATTCTGAAAGGCAGGTGTCATGGTTCATATATAATGACTACAGAGAAAAGGAAGGGAGGAAAAGCAGAATTAAAAAGAAAACGAGAGAGAGTATAAAGTTATCTTAATCAGATAAACAAATTAATTCAAACAAATGCTCAAAAGATAAAAATAATCAAAATTTAACAGTGACTAAATGAAACTTAGTTTCATTTTAAAAATCAAAATTTTTAGTTGCTTTACTGATTATCTATCATCATCATCTATCATCTATCTATCATCATGTTTTAGTGCTGATCCTTTTCCAGGTTGGAAGCTGCTGCATTGTTCTTCCCTGCACACTGCTGCAGTTTCTCAGCAGTGGCTAAAAACTATGTCCTATCCAAAGTAAGAGCTCTAATTTTGTCTCAGAAGGGGGTTCTACAAGGCTGTGTCCATTTCTTTCTGTTTTTATTTCTGCATCCTCCACAAATTAAGAGTCAGAGCATGGGTTACTCTGAAGATTCTGTGCTCATCCATGTGGGTTCCTGTCAGACAAGCCCACCATCCCATTTTCTGCTTTGCACACAGTTACCAGTACACTTGTGTGTTGTTGATGGGATCAAAATTACTTTGTTACTGTTACTTACTATTTTAGTAGTTATGTAAGGAATTAGGTGAGTGGATTGCTGTTCACTGGGGTTATCTGTGAGGAATTATGGTGGGTGATGTTATTCCATTGCTATCTTGCCATCATGAAAAATCACTTTTTAAAAAATTTGTGGTACTTGGGTTTGAACTCAGGGCTTCACGTTTGCTAGGTAGGTGTTCTACCACTTGAGCCACTCCACCAGCCCGCATGCTCTGACTCATAATTTGTGCCTATTTACCAACCATTTTACTCCTTGAAGTATACTCTCAGCACTCTATGGCTTCAGGTATGAACTGGAAGAGTAGGGTCTGTTTTAAACCAAGGAAATAAATTGTAATGAATGAACATGTGGAGAGAAAGGAAAAAGCAGGCAGAAAGAAATTGAAGTTTTAGAGCACTCTTTTTTCAGAAGCCATGACAAGCTGAGAAAATATTCTCGACAGCATGAATATCTGTCCTGGAGTGACTATTTTTGTTTCTTCCAAATTTAAGTGTATTTTATTTCTTCATTAATTCTCTCTAGAAATGTATAATGAGAATGATTGTAATTTTGTTTTCTTTTGTAGGCTATTGGTTAACTTTCACTGTGCCTTGAGATTTAAATCCTTGCAGAAAAGGAGTCTACTGTAAAATTTGGATTATTATTTAGCAGTACATGAATTGTTGATGGACAATTAAAGGGCTAATGATGATTATTTAATTGAGCTTACAAAATTTTATATATGCAGATAAAGAGTGATACATATAATTTTATTCCCAACTCCTTATGGCAGTATAAGAGCTTTCATTTAAATTGTGTATGAAATAAATTATTTTATTATGATTGATAAACATGGATGGTATTATTATGTGTGTATACAGAATTCATTATTCTAGACAGATTAAAAATGAAAGTTCTTATCCCTTTGGGAAATAAATATTATAATATGTAGTTTTTGTTTTATATTTATTTTATCTTCTTTTACATATATATTGGTGAATTTTAAATGCCATACTATTATAATAGTAATATATGTATTAAATTTTTACATAATATGGGCACTGATAGGGTTCTAGAAAATCAAAATAATTTGAAGATTAGTGTTTTAGACAATAAAAGTTTTCAAAGTACTGTATTTTAAATGGTATGTAATGGGGGGGTTTACCTCAAAATAATTCATAAAATACTTCAGTTCATTTGAACAGAGGTAGAATGTGGAAAATATTCATGTTTGAATAAGTTTGAAGAACTTACTTGACAGTGGGCTGAATAGAAAGAAATCTGACAGCCTAGGAATAAATTGGATCTGGAATACAAGAGAATACACGGATGTCTGAATTAATAGGGCAATATTGGTGGTTGCATTTCTTAATGACTTCTAACTTGTGTTATAAGAGCACTGCACTCTCTCCACCATACTCCTTAGATTTTTTTACCCTTCTCTATTTCTTTTTTTTGCAAGTATATTTCAAAATATACTTCTAGTCATATTTCTTGTGGTTGTCTGTCTTCTCCCAGCTGAAATGTAAGTCTATAACTACAGGTGCCACCATCTGCTTTGCTTGTTAATTTGTACCAAACAACAACAACAGTGTCTGAGTAAAGTGACAGTTAGATAAATATTAATTAAGTGACCAATAAGAGTCTGGGGTTGACCTCTAACTTTTGTTTTTTAATGGCTCTTATTAGCAATTATTGCTGACCTGTTCTTCAGTTAATGTTAAGAGGTTAGGGCATTTTCTGTTCTCTTTCTCAGGATAAATGTAAACTAAATTTAGAGATAATTTTTTATATCTGTTATGTTAGCTAGAATATACTCTTAAAACCACACTAATTGGTTTCCTTTTTTATTCAAAAGATACTACTTTTTGACTTACAACAATTAAGTGGGATGAGTGATGCTGAGACTAAATCTATTTTCCAATTCTGGTTATATTGTTTTCTTATACTAAATTGAACTGTTTTGTTGTCTCATAGGATAAGTACAAATTCTAAGTTGACATCCTTCACAATTCAAAGACAATTATGACTAGGTGTTTCCCGATTGTTACCCTACAGTAAACTGTGTAGCTTATTAATGAGATATCAAATGTCTTTAAAAATGAACATTTCTTATAAATTTATTATAAATACTCCTTTTTGAACAATGTCTAGGCCAAACTTGATTATCTACTGATTCCTTTTAATGCTACATGTATTAACATCTCAGTTTCTTTTGCTCAAGTTGTACGTTCTGCTACATTGTAAAAATGATTGTAGAAGAAATGGAAAATATGCTGTCTTCCTGTTTTGGTCTATCAGTATTCTACTAAGCCTTCAAAACTCCATCTCAAAGCCCCCACAATGGTGCCACTTTGGGCAATCTTCTTTTTCTCACATCCTGATGCTTCCTGGCTCTTTGACATAAGTATAGTTATTTGCATATTTATCTAATACTCTCTCAAACTTCAGAGCATACCCCTGGAAGACAGATTTTTCTTACCTCTCTTTTAGTTCTCATGGTGCCAATATATGTGGGTTACTAAATTATGAGATCAGTGAATTTCTAGGGTTAGTTTGTTTCAGTGCTGACACTACTGCTATTATTCTTATAGGACCATTTCTTCAAATGTAACCATATAGTTATCCTTATCTCAACTAGCAAAAACGCTATGTCTTTCTTATTATTGCTTATGTTTTCTCTTCAACAAAATTGGGAAAAGGGCAGAAGAGGTTCTGCCTAGAAGGGAAGGTGTGGGGAGAACTGGCCCAAACAATTTATGCACATATGAATAAATGAATAAAGAAAAAAAGAAGAAGAAGAAGAAGAAAAAGAAAACAATAGTAGAAGTAAGTAGACTCACTCTGGTTGGAAAACGAGTGATTGATATAGTCTTCTCAAATATTCTCTCTCTTACTACCTCTTGCAACTCTACTACATACCTAGGACTTTTTTGTCTGAAAACTACAACATTCAGTTTCCATGTCACAGTCAAGGAGAGGTCTTTTCCTATCACCTCCTCAGTAGTTTACTTGAAGTCTTAAATTCGTGCTTGGAATAAACACTTTGTAAAAGATGTGTGTGTGAAATGCAAGTAGGTTAATGGTAAACTTACATTTTATACATTTACACTATCATTCATTGGAAAATTTCACTCCTGATAAATGCCATCATCTCTGTTGGAAATATCTAGAAATTGATGGGAAGGAAGCTAAGTCTGAAATATGATAGAATTAGATGTTTTCAACATAAATAACTTAGAAAGAAAGAATATGCAGGTTCTTCCATACTCTCCTGCCTGTTAAAAGAAAAAAATAATCTGAGTGAAGGCCTTGATATTTGCATGCATTCAAGAGGAAAGAGAGGCGTAATAGTTTGGTTTGGGGCAGGGCATTCTGATGTGTTCTGAAAGGTGTGGGTCATGACAGTTAGAGACAGAAGCAAGATTCAGATCAAAATATCCCTCCTTATGGAGAAAAGAGATTGGCTATTTCTGGAAAACTTTCTTATTAGTATGGGAAAGTTTAGCTTCATTATTTTTTGAAAAAGAGGTAGAAAATTGCTTTGGATCATGACCTGCAGAAGTGCCAAGTTCTGCTTATGCTCAGATTATAGTATCTCAATTTTTAAATGCAAAGAATATCCCTAAAACACACAAAGTTTTAGGAAAGCAAGAGAGAAAAGGGAGGTCAAAGGAAAATAGGGCAAGATATTTGCTTTCAGATCTAATAATTAATGTAGATATAGGTTTTCACCAAGTTCAGAATGCTAATTGCATCTTATCATACACATTCTTTTATTCATTTTCTTTCTTCTTATCTTTCCCACCTCATCTCCTGCCTCTCTCTAGCTTCAACTTTATTCCACCCTTTCATCTTTTTATTTAATATCTATCAGGATGTAGAATGGGATGTCTCCCATTGTGTACAGTCTAGAAATCCCTGCAGAAACCATGACTCTCCTTCGAAAACCCCCTGGCAATCCCACAACCTTCTAAGTAGACTGGGCCTTTAGATCAGTCCTCATCCTAGCTTGCTTAAAGGGTGGTGAACAAACTGAGCCATCCTCATTCAATCAATTCACCCAGACTGAATCAACAGAACATTAGGTATTTTTAGGGATTGGGTGTGGGAGTTATCATTTGGTGGCTTAGTAGAGAATACCTGTAAAGCTGCTTCTCTAAGATAATTATTGATAGAGATAACTACTTATGGGATTCAAAAGAAGGTAAGAATGGTGTCTTATTCCTCAGGTGACTGTCTGCTAATGATCTCTACTTTCCAATCCTCTTGATGTTAATATGAACAGGAGAAGAGATTTGTGGAGATCCAAGAGAAGGCTCAGCAGTGATTGGGTTTTTTGCCACTCGATTGCTTAGAGTGCTTATGTTGCATGAATTTCCTGTGAGTTAGTTGGAAGATTGCTGACTTTGGGACAATTTTTTTAGTAGGGTGCATTTAGGGTTCGGAACCAGCAGCAGAGGCTGTAAAGGATGCTACAGAGGACAGAGCTGTGGGGTAGATAGAAGAATCAAGCCAGGGCATTTCTGCTGAAAAACACACTAGTATACCCCACAGGAAAGACACACTTTTCACTCAGAAGAAATTCAAGTCCAGTGCCTGTTAACAATGTGAAATGAATCATAGTACCTCATAAGTCAGTGCTTTCAGAAATGGTTCTATTTCTCCTAATCGTTTATCTTATTCTGACAGAGAAAGGAATAGAGATCTAGTAGAAAGAAGGGAAAGAAACAGTTTCAGTTACTGACATCAGATTTTCTGCTATGTCCTTTGAGCCCCAAAAGGAAGAGAGGAAAGTATTAAATATTCTGAATATGAGATGGGGCTTAAACTTGAATGAAGAGGTCTTGTGAAACCCAGAGTGACTAGAACGCATGGAATGTGTCCAGGATGATTTTAAGGGGATGGGAACACAGTTAAGCATGATTGGAAAGAGCTACTGGAGAAATCTAGAGCCATTTTGTATGTATGCATCCTAACTATTTTTAGACTGTGCCATTGCGGAGCACTAGCAGTGTCTATCTCACCAATGTGAAAGTTAGCTCACAGAACGTGGTGACTTTCATAAAGCATCCTGAGGATTCAGTCTTCTTGATGGGATTGTTATGAATGGTAACCAAACTTTTGGATTCCGATAATGACCCATGTTAACTTAGTGTGGTTCTAAAGTAAATTGTTAGTTGTCTTATTTGCTATCCTGGCTTCTGTTATTTGTCACAAGTTTTGTGAGGAACTTCTCAATGGTAGCGATAGGTTTACTTTTGATTTTCCATTAAATGAAGAAAAGAAACTTTGACAAATTGACACTTGTAAAGAGTCAGTTTTTATTTTTTTATGAAGAGACCATTACACCCAAGCACGCATTAAAAAGTTGTAAAACTAAAAAGCTTGTCAAGAGGTACATCCATGAGAACCATCTCAGACATAGAGGGGATGGATGTGGGATTAGCAGCTGCCTTCATGGACAACTTTGCACCTCAGGATCTTGAGAAAATTGTCAACCTTATTTGCATCCCTGTGTAGGCAGTGGAGCAGGTTATAAAAACCATTAAGGTGAGAGTCTTTTTCACCCTCCAGCAGTGATTAAAGTCCAGACCAAGCAGTTAAGATGTCATCATTTACAACTCCAGGTTCAACCTAGTCACCAAAAAGATAGTCACTTATTATTCAAACTATTAATATTTGTTTATCCTTGTTCCTGCTAATTGCTGAATCATGATTTGGGGATGAAAGGGATTGGAAAATGTGAGCCAAAGACATGGATTTTTGTGTATGTGGATCAAGATGTCATAAATCTAAAAGTAGGCCATATGTATGAATTTTCTGGCATACAAGAAATCACACATAAAATATGTTTTTACAGGAGTAGATGGAGGGAAAATCAGGAAACTGCTGTTAGAAAATAGACTTGGCTTTGACCAAATGATAATGGAAGAGCTCTTATCTGTTGTCTTACTTGAGTAACTTTTACATTTCTCAAATCTTGTCCCTAGCATTCCCTCTGCACTTTATTTCTTCTGATAGTTCACCATTTATCTTTTCCTTCCTTTGAACTGAATCCATTCTTCAGAGAATGTATGTACTGAAGTCTTAGAAACAATAAGGCCTGCACCTGATGCTTTAAGATGCAGATAATCTGATGATGAGAACGGTGAAGATCTGCTGAAGTAATCAGGGAATATTTCATTTAAATCAGGAAAGTTATCTTCCAAATTTCTATGAAGAATAGCTGTTTTCTCTTTTAGTTCTCTGGAGTGGGAGGTAGTGGGCTAAGGACGGTGCTGCAAAGACCCCTCAGTGGTGAGGACTGTGTGCTAAGGCATGACTAGGAGTACAAAAAGAACCTGCAAAACATCTTGAGAGAGGGGCAGTGCATGACTCTGGATTCTATCAGCCTTAGCATGCTGGGAATCTCCAGAGATCTTAGAGAAAAGGAACTATCTTGTTACTTTAAGGATGTCTGAGTTACAGCGTCTACTAGGTACCAGTCTGAGATAATTGTAGACCTTGATTTGCAGAGCTTTCTCTTACAGAGTAGCACATTTTTTATGTATGGGATTAACTCTCAGAATTTAAAGCGTATTTGTGTTGTCTGACGTTATGCTTTTTATATTTTATGAAAATTTTTTGGAGTCAATTATTGAGAAAATTTACTGTGCAAGGTATAGTGATATTAACATGATTAAATAAAGAAGTGGGAGGAATAAAGGAACAGAAATATAAAGCATTATGGAACAAATTAGCTACATCAGGTAGTAGACTTAAAATAATAAAGAAAATTACTTGGAAAAAAGGTGTTTATTTCATAGGTTCCTGGGTTAATGTGATCTTTGTATTTGTTGTGTTTTTGTTCAGAGTTGTAGTCTTCTCCCATGAAAAAGACAAAAATGACACATGATACCATGTACTTAGTACACAAAAAGAAGTATAAAATTGTTTCTCCTATTATTTCTATAGCTATATGCTTTTCTTTAGATGATACATTATTCTTGAAAGTTTCAGAAAACTTAGCTGCAATCTCACTAAAGTTGAAATTATCCTATTTTAATTGGGAGATACATACTGAAAGTACTAATTTAATCTAAGTATGACAAATTATTTGGAAATATTATTTACAATAATATGAATTTTGATTGAGGATCCCTAAGCAAAACAAAATTTAGGATGAAATATCTTTCTAGATATTATGAAATATGGAAAATTCCAGAAAAGACACACCCTTCTTTTTGTAACATCTAGTATTGTGAGACAACATTGAAGCTATGGCCTCTTCTTTTCAGTCTTTCCTTGGTGATGGAGCAGGGAGGGAGCTCTAGTCTAGTGTGATTTTGATTTTCTCCTTTCTCTCTTCCCACTCTAATTCTCTGGTGTGAGTAGAATGGAGAAAGAATCTCATCAGCATTTCAATGCCTGTATCCTGATATACTTTGTAGAGAGCATTTATCTTGCAGATTTTATTCTCTGATTTTCTTTCTCTGGAAAATATTTAACCCCACTCCCCAGGAAAGAGGAAGACTTTGGTGGATTTGTGGACAATGTAAGAAAGGCTACACCTGTCACATTCGGAAAGCTATTGCTAAAGTTGACATACATCAGGATCTAACACTATGGATGCCTGAGGCCTGGCCTAGTCATCTACACCAATAGATGCCTACATTTGCTCTTGAAAAGTGAGGAACATCTAAAATCAGGAACCAGACAAGGATGCCCACTATCTCCACTCCTATTCAACATAGTACTGGAATTCCTAGCCAGAGCAATTAGGCAAGAAGAAGGAATAAAAGGAATACAAATAGGTAAAGAAACTGTCAAAATATCCCTATTTGCAGACGACATGATCCTATACCTTAAAGACCCAAAAAACTCTACTCAGAAGCTTCTAGACATCATCAATAGCTATAGCAAGGTAGCAGGATATAAAATCAACATAGAAAAATCATTAGCATTTCTATACACTAACAATGAGCAAACGGAAAAAGAATGTATGAAAACAATTCCATTTACAATAGCCTCAAAAAAAATCAAATACCTAGGTGTAAACCTAACAGAAGATGTGAAAGACCTCTACAAGGAAAACTATACACTTCTGAAGAAAGAGATTGAGGAAGACTATAGAAAGTGGAGAGATCTCCCATGCTCATGGATTGGTAGAATCAACATAGTAAAAATGTCTATACTCCCAAAAGTAATCTACATGTTTAATGCAATTCCCATCAAAATTCCAATGACATTCATTAAAGACATTGAAAAATCTACTGTTAAATTTATATGGAAACACAAGAGGCCACGAATAGCCAAGGCAATACTCAGTCAAAAGAACAATGCAGGAGGTATCACAATACCTGACTTCAAACTATATTACAAAGCAATAATAATAAAAACAGCATGGTACTGGCACAAAAACAGACATGAAGACCAGTGGAACAGAATAGAGGATCCAGATATGAAGCCACACAAGTATAAGCAACTTATCTTTGACAAAGGAGCTAAAAATATACGATGGAGAAATAGCAGCCTCTTCAACAAAAACTGCTGGGAAAACTGGTTAGCAGTCTGCAAAAAACTGAAACTAGATCCATGTATATCACCCTATACCAAGATTAACTCAAAATGGATCAAGGATCTGAATATCAGACCCCAAACTCTTAAGTTGATACAAGAAAGAGTAGGAAATACTCTGGAGTTAGTAGGTATAGGTAAGAACTTTCTCAATGAAACCCCAGCAGCACAGCAACTAAGAGATAGCATAGATAAATGGGACCTCATAAAACTAAAAAGCTTCTGTTCATCAAAAGAAATGGTCTCTAAACTGAAGAGAACACCCACAGAGTGGGAGAAAATATTTGCCAACTATACATCAGACAAAGGACTGATAACCAGAATATATAGGGAACTTAAAAAACTAAATTCTCCCAAAACTAATGAACCAATAAAGAAATGGGCATGTGAACTAAACAGAACTTTCTCAAAAGAAGAAATTCAAATGGCCAGAAAACACATGAAAAAATGCTCACCATCTCTAGCAATAAAGGAAATGCAAATTAAAACCACGCTAAGATTCCACCTCACCCCTGTTAGAATAGCCATCATCAGCAACACCACCAACAACAGGTGTTGGCGAGGATGCGGGGAAAAAGGAACCCTCTTACACTGTTGGTGGGAATGTAGACTAGTACAACCACTCTGGAAAAAAATTTGGAGGCTACTTAAAAAGCTGGACATCGATCTACCATTTGATCCAGCAATACCACTCTTGGGGATATACCCAAAAGACTGTTACTCCAGAGGCACCTGCACATCCATGTTTATTGCGGCACTATTCACAATAGCCAAGTTATGGAAACAGCCAAGATGCCCCAGCACTGACGAATGGATTAAGAAAATGTGGTATCTATACACAATGGAATTTTATGCAGCCATGAAGAAGAACGAAATGTTATCATTCACTGGTAAATGGATGGAATTGGAGAACATCATTCTGAGTGAGGTTAGCCTGGCTCAAAAGACCAAAAATCATATGTTCTCCCTCATATGTGGACATTAGATCAAGGGCAAACACAACAAGGGGATTGGACTATGAGCACATGATAAAAGCGAGAGCACACAAGGGAGGGGTGAGGATAGGTAAGACACCTAAAAAACTAGCTAGCATTTGTTGCCCTTAATGCAGAGAAACTAAAGCAGATACCTTAAAGCAACTGAGGCCAATAGGAAAAGGAGACCAGGAACTAGAGAAAAGGTTAGATTAAAAAGAATTAACCTAGAAGGTAACACCCACGCACAGGAAATCAATGTGAGTCAATGCCCTGTATAGCTATCCTTATCTCAACCAGCAAAACCCCTTGTTCCTTCCTATTATTGCTTATACTCTCTCTACAACAAAATAAGAGATAAGGGCAAAATAGTTTCTGCTGGGTATTGAGGGGGGGAGCGGGAGGGGGTGGAGTGGGTGGTAAGGGAGGGGGTGGGGGCAGGGGGGAGAAATAAACCAAGCCTTGTATGCACATATGAATAATAAAAGAAAAATGAAAAAAAAAAAAAAAAAACAAAAAGAAAAGTGAGGAACATAAATGCCATCTTCTGTCGCAGAGGTTGTCTCTTTCATTAATGAGAAAATCAAAGAAGTATCAAAGATTTCTCACCTGTTTAATTATCTTCTCCAAGCCCTTAGAAGTTGACTGGTTTTATACTCATTCTCTTCGGCTCTTCTAATCATAACCTCTGGGAAGTTTTTCTCACTCCTCACTCTGGTGTTCATTTGCTGCAGAGGGTCTTCCCAGGAGCGCAATAAGCCTCATACCGTATTCAGAAGTGTTCCAGACTAGCAACCATATTGAACAATGACAGTAATGAAGTGAAATACAGCAGGGCTGGTAACATGTAATTTTTGTGGAGAAGTGAACTAAAATATCTCTTTGTTATTTCAATGTGTATGTAAAAATTTTCTGTAGATAATACAATTTTTAGAAATGTAAAATGTAAGTTATATTAAAGTTACTAAACTGGCTTATTTAAAGATCTGACTATATATATGTATATATATACACACATATATACACAAACATATGTATGCATATATAGATATCATGTATATGATGTTTACTTTAAATTTTGTTTAAACTGGTTAGGGCAGGAACTCAGAAGGGAGAGATTAGAACAATAAAATATTGGAGATGGTTTGATATGTAGATTTTGTTGTCATCAGAACAGAGACTATAGTTTCTGCTGCAAGAAACATAATATTTTGTAGGACCTGCTTGGTGGGGTGTGTTTCAATTAAGATGCAGCATGGGACAGAAGAGTCAGGGACGAATGAGGAAGTAAGTGTTAGAGGAGTAGAAGTAGAACTGGAAGAGTCTTGAAAATCTAGACAAGAGGGCTGAAATCATTCAGTGATCAGGAATGTAATATGCTGTCAATGGAGGAGCATTGCATAACTGCATTTGCATTTCTTATATCTATCACATATGGATATTCACCCATGCATGTCCAACTCACCCCAAACATTCTTACAGAATGATATATGCAATCCTAGGTATAAGGCATTGCATGAAATGTTGTCCTCTGTATGCATAACTTTAGATCTACTGCAAGCTTACTTAGTATTTGTTTTTATTAATAATTAATCAGCTACATACTGTAAATTTTCTTTGATTGCATTCTTTTCCTCCATTTTTCCCTGCACATGTGATTACTATACTTATTATAGTGACTCTAATAACTTATAGTACAGCAACCCCAGAATACTGCCTCAGCTTTTTGGTAAAAAACCTGGGCTTAAGTCTTACCTCGGTTTTTAGGGCTTGGTGTTTGTCTGCTGGAGTAGGAATGGAAGACGTGTGGCAGCTGTTGATGGCCCTAGAAATGAACTCCTGGCCAGTGGCATGTGTTTGTTCCTAGAATGATAGAAAAAATTCAATTAGTTAAAGCTTGGGAATTGAATAAGCTAGTCCATTACCAGAATGTTCATACAGTTGGTAGATGTGTAATTTTCTCAAAAAGAGCACTGCATAATATTGAACCTAAGGAATTACCATACTTGCCCTGTTGCCTACTTTTTTTGTGATTAGTTTGTAATCTCATGTTTTTCATCTAACTTTTCTAACCTGTTCACCTCTTCTCTCTTGTCACAACCTTCCTTTCATTCTTCCTACAGGTTGCTATTTGAAAAGAAACCACTAAATACTGCCAAACTACAAATCATCAAGTGTTTTAAATACTAATGCCAAATTGCATAACTATGTACGTTTATCCATTTAATCTCTTATTTCCTGTGGATCCCACTGATAAGCTTCTTTTAAGTAGACATTATAAAAGTACAATTTTTCTTTCAATTACTTCTGACTACACATGCCTATACCTCACCAAGTTTATCATGAATTCAAAAAACAATCTTACTGATTGTGACAAAATAAATCAAAAGTAACAGAGCATAACATTTTAGGAATAAGAAGTGAACAGATTGAAAACTGAAAAAAGTATTAAATTTTATGATTTAAAACTAATATTTAGCAAAAGTTGTGAAAATTTAAAGGGATTACTAGGAAGATGTGGCAGATAAAGGATGGTCAGTCAAAAATGAGGAATAAAAGAAAAACTAGTGAGTGAAAATAATTTTATGAATATGTATTTATTGCAAATATCGAGTCACATCTTATGGAGGCCCAATGATATACTGAAGCCCTAATCTTTTGTGGGGTCCTTGACTGCTCAAGAAGACCTAACATGTAACTTTCAAAGTACCTTCACCAGGAAGAGAAAACGTGTTTCCAATTATAAACCAGCCCTTTTGCTGTAATTATCAGACCGTGCACTGGAAATCTTAAAACAATGATTCCTAGTATTTTGGGGTTCCTGAAAAGCCATTTTTTTTGGTTTGGTATTTCCCCCTCCTGACATGGCTTCAGTTCAGCCTAATTCTATTCCATCCACCCAATTTACTGCAATACAATTCTTGTTTATTGAATATCTACAGTATGCCAAATACAGATTACCAGGGCTACTGGCTTCCAAGAACAAAAAAATCAATGTTCTTCTTGTTACTTAAAAGACTTTACTTCTGGTGTTTAAATTAAAAACAAATAGAAATAAGATGAATTAAAGAAAAATTATTAAAATCATTGTATTCTTTGAGAATCTTTGAGCTTTCATGAAACTTGGAGCTTTCTCCTTTTCTCACCTTTTATTACCTGATGCCTTCTTTTACTTATTAAGATTTGTTATTTGCAATTTGATTCATGAGGTTTTCTTTATTAAATTTCATACAGTCCTATCCTTGGCATGAAGGCTTCTTTTGGGAAGAAGCAATGAGTGGGATACTTACAAAGTCCCTGAATGTGTCTTCAGCAACTTTATAGATGTTGTCAGACAGGGCGACTGCACGGGTGAACAGGTCTTGGAGGCTCAAGCGGCAGTTCGCAGCCCCACCTGCACAGGCAGGGCTGGCAGCCACATTCTTGCAGAGAAGGAGGTTTAACACCAGCAGCAGCAGGAGTGATCCTGTGTAAACAAAAACACAACCCACTTTGAGATGATCTATTCTGCCGAGGTTATCAGATGTAATTCTGCTGTGGGAAACTTTCTCCCTCAGCACTGTCCTTTTCTACAGGAATTGCTAGTATAGCTGGGGTGGGAGAAGAAGCAACAGTTTTCCACTGTGTCAATTTAGATATATATAATTATATTTGTACAGATATGTAGTTTGAGAAGTGGGTGACTTCCTGCATTTCTGTATTGCTTTCAGAAGGGGTTCTATACTTTGTAAACATTTGGAACTTAAATTAATTCTGAAGCAGGGTGTTTAAGTCATTCTCTGAAGATAAGCTAATGTCTTGGGTGTTTCTGCAGATTTTTGGTGGTCAGAGTTTATAATTTTTTAGGTCAAAATCCAATATTTGCATTTCTGGCACTGAT
The DNA here is from genome assembly GCF_047511655.1 of Castor canadensis. Classification (NCBI taxonomy): domain Eukaryota; kingdom Metazoa; phylum Chordata; class Mammalia; order Rodentia; family Castoridae; genus Castor; species Castor canadensis. The sequence continues at coordinate 33,845,581 of NC_133393.1, read as the reverse complement.
GTGACAAAGACAGTGCAGTTCATCTGTGTGTTTTATCTTCATTCCTGACAAGAATAAACTGATGATTGCTTGATTGCTAGTATGGATTATGAAAAGAATCCTATCATAAAAATGATGCTGGAGGCTGGGTTTACAAGTCACCATAATAATCCCACACATTTGTCTGATCTTTTCCAAAAGCTTCAGATGTTTTTCTTTCTAAACTTGAGCTTTACAATTCTCCAGTATTGAAGGCTCCAGGAATAGACTGAGCCTTCATAATTATCACTAAATTATATTGATGAAACAAACAGAGGGCTTAGAGAGGTTAAATGATTCCCCTCCCTTTATTAGCAGGTGGAGAAGTAGAACACCAACACCATGGTCTGTGTCTCCACCTTGTCACATCATACACACCTGTGGGCCCTCACTTTGCATGTGTATCAGGGACCATGTCATTATTCCTGAGATCAGTGTTTGCAGAGGTTGTTACCATTACTTTTAAAGAACAACACTTTACTTTGATTATATGGTAAGAGAGGCCCTAGGTAACTTGATTTTATTCAGTTTTCCTGCTCTATTAAGCACCCACATTAAAAATCTGACAATGATCAGTGATGGTTTTATCATCACATTGCTGTCTCAGCAGATGGACAGATACCTATCATTAACATATCAATAATTTACACTCTCAAAGGAAAGAAACAGCACATAGGTGCCAAATTAATATCACTCTTTAACATAGTGACATAATTCCAAGAACTTCTGATATAAAAATATGTTTCTCATTTCCATAGAATCTTTGACAGATGCAATTGGAATTGTCTAAGATAAAATAATGCAATGTTAAAGACCAATGTGTGAAATAAAAACCTAACTCCAAGTATCCCAAGTAAGTATAAATGTACTTGAAAATTGTTTTGTTTATAATGTAAGTAAACAAATTGTTAGGTGCAAAATTAAAATAATCTTATGAGATAACTTGTATTACATATCTTTAATTTTTCAAAAACACGATGCTTCATAAATTTATTTAATGTATGTTATAGTCATATAATGTAGCTGAATGGATGTTTTATCTACATGTTTAAAAGAAATGTGCTTTGAAAATAGAGAATGCAGACTAGTACTCTAGAAAATTCCTAACTGAATATTCTTTAATGCTGAGAACATTTATGTGTGTGTTTATAATTTGTGGCATTTTCATAGTCTAAGATGAGATAAAATAGTTAAATATTTTTATTTTTTACTTTATGAAATACATTTTGTTGTTAGTAGTAATTTATTTTTCTTGAAAATGTCAGCAAGGGCTGGTGCAGCGGTCCAAGTTGTAGAGTGCCTACCTTGCAAGTATGAGGCCCTGAATCCAAACCCCAGTACTACCAAAAAAAAAAAAAAAAATCACCAAAAAAGTACAGGCTATTAGTTAATCCTTGCCTTTTGTTCCTTGTGAAATGTCATTTGGCCTGAACCAAACTGACAAAGCAGTATGAGATACGTATCTGCTATCATTGTCAGCATTATGACTCACAATTGTGTCGTCATCAGGTTGATTCAAATGGTGCAGTTCATATAAGAGATCTGGGAGCCAGAAAGTGTTAACTTTTTTCTTCTGATGTATGACAGTTTGGATGTATAAACTCTTGAGGTCTTATTCTAGTATAGTTCTTGGTCTCAGAATCATTGGTCTTCTGAGTTGGGTTATTCCATGTTCTGGGAGCTGTCCTTGAAGAATGCATTAGAGGATGTTTATCAGCCTCCCTGGTTTCTACCCATTGGACACCAGTACAATCTTCCCCTTTCCTGACTTACCTCAATTAAGACAATGCAAAATGTCTCTGAGAGAAAGAAGATCCCCTATTCGAGAATGACTGATCTATTCCATTGTGCCCTTGTACAATTGCCTTCTAGAATAATGATTAGAAGGTTCTTATAAACCCCGTAAGCCATGCTGTTAGGTAAAATTTCACATTAGTTTCCCCTGCCCAAAAGATTGTTCACAAAGACAGTGAGCAGTTGCACATACCTTTCCATGATGACTGCTTGCTGGTCATTGCGGGAACAAACTTCACCAGAGAACATCTGGAAGTTGTACAGCTTTCTCCCCTGAAGATGTTGGCTTATAAACCTTTGATACATTTGTGAAAGTATTTAATCATACATTCTCCTCCTCTTTCTAGTAACGCTTTTCTGTCATTATATTATCCCATAATCTCAAACGTCAAATGCTATTTTATGTCTTATTCATATTCAGGAAGACATAATGGCCAGAAATGAAATATTTTGATTAATTAGAGTGAAAGAAAATGAGAAAACTGATGAAGGTGAGATCTTTAGACTAGTTTTGGATAGAAGATGTATAAAACAATAGAAGCCTTTTAATTTAAAATTTACCTTTAGCTCTCTTTAGTTTCTTTAACATATAACATTATATTTCACTTAAAATAGTCTCATGTGTTACCAGTTATAAAAATTCTCATTGAAGATTGCTAAGTGAAATGAGTTTTAAAAAATTTATGTACTGTATACCAGAAGATACAGAATAAGTTCCTATTATGTTCTGATTGAATCTCCCTGTTTTTATTGCTTTTATATGTTCTGTTAAATCCGTTTTAAAATTCCGTATCTGTATCATACTTTGTTTTATGAAATGGATTCTGTCTTTTATTTATCTACATTATTTCCTTTGTTTTCAACATATATATGTGTGTGTGTGTATATATATATATATATATATATATATATATATTTGCAAGTTAATCTCTTTTTATGTATGAAGTTGTATCATTATCCTCAGTTCACAGTTTAGGATACAGAGGTTCAGAGACACTAAATACAAAGTTTAGGGAAGAAATAATAATTTTATACTCATGTAAGATGCGGGGAGGATATTGTTTCAAAAGCAATTTGGATGGATGTGAGGAAGGCTAGGAAATGAAGCATTTATACCTATTGATTTTATCCATATCTGAGATGAGCAAGATATCAAACTTGACCCTAGAGAATTTATTTTGAAGAAACAATAGTAGTTTTTCAGGGCAAGCACATACATTGTACACACATGTATTTACAAAGATCCTATACAGGATGTAATAAACTCCAATTCTAGTCAATTATTTCTACTTTTTCCTAGAGGTGGATAAACTGTTAATAACTAACTTATGACCAATATACCTTCTTTGACCTTAGCTTGCTCTGGGGCAAGATGACAAAAACAATCATTTTCCATTGGCTCAAAAGTTCCATTACCTCTTAGACAATACCTAAATGAAATGATTATGATGAATAAGTATGAGTCATTGATGACTTTCTCTAATTTTAAGTCCATGCATCCAAAGCAGCTGAGACCTTTAGTTTCAATTTTACTGTCTTGGAGAGAAGACTGACAGAGGAGGGAATTTAAAAAGTAATCTCTTCTTATGGCATTTGCTTTATCTGTAAAAGTTAGTGCCAATATATGCTTTAGCAATTATCTAATTGCTGATATGGAGACTTAGAAATCTTAACAAAGAATAATGTATCTGAGAAACTATTTTCTCTCATTGTCTTAGCTTAAGCAATGATAGATTTTGAATCATAAGCATCAAATGTGATGACTGATAAGCTCTATCAATCTAAAAGTGGGGTCGGGATTCTATAGACTTACAGTGGGTATCCATTTTTCTCTCTAGACAAGGAAAGTCTGAATTATTAAGAAAGCAGAACTGTGTAGTAGAGAAGTTAATGTTGTCTTGTCTTACATTACCCTTTTCTCCCACAGAAATTGAAGGGTAAGAAAATATACTGTAACGAATTGACAGTGATAGAGGCAGGGGCAAGATGGTGTATTAGAAGCATCTATCATTTTACTCTGTGATTGAGAGAGTCAGGTTATACAAGAAAGATTATGTTCTGAAGACTGAAAAAGAAGACTAGCATTGGGAATCATGAAAGAGATGGCAGGACATCAGAAAAGCACAAAGAAATCTAGGCAACAGAGAAAAACAGCAAACAGTTTCAAGCCCATCCTTGGCTCCCTGGGAGGAAGAGGGCAAGCTGAAGACCCAATCACAAGATAAGTCAGAGGGACCTGACAGCAAACTGGAAATTCTAGCTGCAAGATAAGCCCACACCTCCTTAAATCCAGTGAAGGGATTTGGAAGACAATGACTGTTCTGATGTAGAAGCCTAGCCCTTGTGAAGGAAGACAGTTTGTCACTCCCCTCATCTCAGTCTGCCACAGTAAGATGACTTCTTGAGAAAGGGTTGGTTTAGACTATTAGTTAGGACCAAGATACTCTAGAGGCTTGAAAACAAGAAATAGTCATGGCTCAGAGAGTAGAGGGATACCCTACCAAAGAATGTTGGTGAGCAAAGGCCATGAAAGATGGTCAAGGAGAGGGAGAGAGTCTTACCTGGTTCTGCAGAGAAGCAAGTGGGATCCACTGCAGTGAAGGATGTACTGGTTGCGTGCCACATGCTCCCTTATAAAGACCAGTCACCTCAGAGTCACATGAAAACAAATGAGCAGCATGGTATTCAGCCACCAGGGCCTGTCTTCTGGCAATCTGTGTTGGTTGCTAGATGGGGCAGAGACTTTTCAGACCCCCTGTACCAGAAAACCAGAAAACATCCTTCTTACTTCATATTATAGTTAGGTCATTAGACATCCAGAATGTGGAAAGTATATTGAAGGGTGCAAGCAGTACAAAACCACCTTGAAAGGCAAACCTATCAGAGGCACAGCAGATTTCTCAACAGAACTTTTAAAAGCAAGGAGGATATGGAATAGTATATTTCAAGTCCTGAAAGAAGATAACTTCCAACCTAGGTTACTGTATCTAGAAAATATATCCTTCATAACTGAAGGAGAAATAAGAACCTTCCATTATAAACAGAAACTAAAGCAATTCATGAATACTACACCTGCACTGCAAAAGATACTTAAAAGGGTAGTGAGTGTCTTTCAGTAATACCTGCATGTTAATGGTCTCAGTTTTCTGAAAGACACAAATTAGTAGATTGGATTAAAAAACAAGTCCTGACTACCTGTTGCTTATGAGGAATGCATTTCAATGGCAAAGACAAACAGTCTTACCATGAAAGGGTGGAAAAAATTTTCCAAGTAAACATGGCCTAAAAGAAAGAAGGAGTGGCCATACTCATATCTGACAAAGCAGACTCCAAACCAAAATTAGTTAGAAGGGACAAAGAGGGTCACTTTATATTGATAAAGGGAACAGTTTATCTGGAGGATATAATAATAGGAAACATAAGCACACTGACTGTTGGGATACTCAATTTCATAAAGTAAACACTACTGAACATAAAATCACAGATAGACCCCCCCAAATAATAATAACGATGACTTTAATATACCACTCTCACCAAAAGACAGGTTATACAGTCAAAAAATAAATAAGAAAACTTCAGACTTAAATAACACTATAGATCAAATGGAATTAAGTTATACACAGAGTAGTCAATTCAACAGTCATAGGATACACAGTTTTCTCAGCAGCTTATGGAACTTTCTCTAAGTAGATCATATCTTAGGACATAAAGCAATCTTAGCCAATGGAAGAAAATTCACATAAAATCCTATTTTATCAGACCCTTACACAAATAATGAACAGACTGAGAAAGAAATCAGAAAAATAATACCATTCACAAACCTTCAAAAATTAATACCTAGGAATAATCCTAATGAAGATGTGACAGGCCTCTATAATGAAAACTATAAAACCTTGAAGAAAATTGAAGACTCTAGAAGATGGAAAGACTTACTGGATAAGCAGAATTAATGTTTGGAAAATGGCTGTACTACCAGAACCAAGCTCAATCTTAATTCGATCCCCAGAAAAATTCCAATGTCATTTTTTAGACTAAAAAAATCAAGTGTAAAATTTATACAGAATTACAAGAGACCCCAAATAGCCAATGGAATCATAAGCAATGCTGACTTCAAATTCTAATATAGAGCCATAGTAGCAAAACCAGCATGATACTGGCACAGAAGCAGACAAATAGTCCAATGGAATAGAATAAAATATCCAGAAAGAAGCCTGCACAGCTCCAGCCATCTGATTGTTGGCAAAGGTGCCAAAAAACATAGTAGGAGAAAGACTGCCACTTCAACAAATGGTGCTGGGAAAACTGGATATCACATGTAGAAGACTGAACCTAGAACTCTAATCTTTAACTCTGTGTAGAAATCAATCCAGGTATCTCAGTTTAAGGCTTGAAACTTTGAAACTATTATAGAAAAACATAGGAAAATCTCTTGAAGATGTAGGTATAGGTAACTTCTTTTGAATAGGACACCAATGCCTCAGGAGATAAGAGCAAGAACTGACAAATGGAATTATATCAAAATAAGAAATTTCTGCACAATAAAGGAAACAGTGATCAGAATTAAAAGGCAACCCACAGAACGGGCGAAAATCTTTCCCAGCTTTTCATCAGATAAAGAATTAATATCTGGAATATATAAGGAGTTCCAACAATTGAAAAACAAAAAAATTAGTAGATGGGCAAATCAATTATAGAAATACTTCTCAAAAGAGGCACAAATGGCCAGTAAATACATGCACAAATGTTCAACATCTTTAGCCATAAAGGAAATGGAAATCAAAACAACACTGAGATTTCATATTGCCCCAGTCAGAATGCCAGTCATTAAGAAAACAAACAAGAAATGTTGGTGAGAGTGTAAGGAAAAATGAGCACTTCTATGCTGTTGGTGGGCATGTACATTAGTGCAGCCACTATAGAAATAAGAATGGAGCTCTTCCAAAATCTAAAGGACAGCCAGGCATCACTGGCTCATGTCTGTAAACCTAGTTACTTGGCAGGCATGATCAGAAGGAACAAGGTTTGAGGTCTGCCAGGGAAAATAATTCAGGAGGTCCTGTCTTGAAAATACCCAACACAAAAAAAAGTTGGGAGAGTAAGGGAGAGTAATGCAAGCACTAGAGTGCCTGCCTAACAAGCATGGGGCCCTAAGTTCAAACCCCAGTACCACCAAAAAAAAAAAAAAAAACCTAAAAGATGAACTACTACATAATCCTGCTATACCACTCTTGGACATACATCTGAAGGATGTAAGTCAGCATAAAATAGAGATACTTGCACATCCATATAGTAGGACTGTTCACAATAGCCCAACTATTGAGGCAGCTGTCATGTCTATTAACTAATGAACGGATAAAGAAAATGTGATACCTATCTATCTATCTATCTATTTACCTACCTACCTACCTATCTATAAGGGACTATTATTTAATCATAAAGATGAATGAAATTATGTCATATGCAGGAAAATGTGTAAACTGGAAATCCTCATGTTAAGTTAAATATGTCAGACTGCAACAGATACATATTTCATATTTGTCTCTTATATGTAAGATTCTAGACCTAAAGAAAAGAAAAGTGAATGACTAGTGTATAAAAGGAAGGAATGTTTGGAGTGGGAACCAGCAGACGGGGAGAAGGTGAAAGTGGTAAACATGATCAAAGTACTTCATTCACATGTATGAAAATAGAGTACTGAAACCTGTTAAATTGTTTTAAAGAGAAAGAATAATGGATGGGGATAAATTTGATCAAAGTCCAATATATGCATGTATGGAAATATCACAATGAATTCCATGTGACAATCAATATATACTCCTTACAAAAGGAAAAATGAAGAACTGACAAGTGACAACTTAATCTTAAATTTTGAAATGTTGCCACTTTTGTGGATAACCTGAGAAAACCAGAGTTGTGGTTATTCAGTAGAGACCAATTGATTTATTTGACTGCAAAGAAGTTATGTGTTTCACTGTAAAATTTATTGTGTGCTTCTTTGCTGCCTCAGAGCCCCTCATGTCCTGTGGATGGGATAGTGCAATATCTAAATAATGCAAAAGGCATATTTTATGTGAAAAGTAACAGTTGCCCTATTTTTCTATCTACTATACATATCATCACTTTCCCCTTAATATTTGTATGTACTCTTTTTTGAATGTTTTACTTTGTCAAACTGTGCCTTATATTAGAACAATGAAAAAGTTCACTAAGGATGGACTTATCTGTTTTCATTGGAAAACTTCACTTGTTTGCCATTTTTGATTTAATGCCTTGTGATAAAACTGAGAGCTGATAACTGATTTCTTATTTTATTTTTTATTTTTTTAATTTTAATTTTTTATTATTCGTATGTGCATACAATACTTGGGTCATTTCTCCCCCGTGCCCCCACCCCCTCCCTTACCATCTACCCAATCCCCTCCGTCTCCCCGCTACCCCCTCAATACCCGGCAGAAACTATTTTGCCCTTATCTCTAATTTTGTTGAAGAGCGAGTATAAGCAATAATAGGAAGGAACAAGGGTTTTTGCTAGTTGAGATAAGGATAGCTATAGAGGGAGTTAACTCACATTAATTTCCTGTGCATGTGTGTTACCTTCTAGGTTAATTCTTTTTGATCTAACCTTTTCTCTAGTTCCTGGTCCCCTTCTCCTATTGGCCTCAGTTGCTTTTAAGGTATCTGCTTTAGTTTCTCTGCGTTGAGGGCAACAAATGCTAGCTAACTTTTTAGGTGTCAACTCCCTGTATACCTATCCTTATCTCAACTAGCAAAAACCCTTGTTCCTTCCTATTATTGCTTATACTCTCTCTTCAACAAAATTAGAGATAAGGGCAAAATAGTTTCTGCCAGGTATTGAGGGGGTGGGGGGGAGAGGGAGGGGGCAGGGTTGGTGGTAAGGGAAGGGTGGGGGCACAGGGGAGAAATGACCCAAGCATTGTATGCACATATGAATAATAAAACAATAAAAAAAAGTATCTGCTTTAGTTTCTCTGCATTGAGGGCAACAAATGCTAGCTAATTAATAACTGATTTCTGTCAAGCAGCTAAATAAATGGCTCAAATGATATTAAAGTTTTAATGATATCTTCAGTACATGAATCTTATACTAAAGGGATCTTACTTTAAGGATTAAGTGACATCTAATTAGCTTTCCTTCCTGGTTAGGAACAAAGCTTTTATTTTTTTTATATCTTCTTTTATTTATCTATCATGAAGTTTGGGATAATTTTTATTTTTCTTCTGTTGTTTATGACACAACATGCATATATTGCCTCCTTGAGGACCTTTGCCAATGTGTAAAGATATTTTTGAGTATCACAACTGGAGTACTACTGGAATCTGGTGGTAGAGGCCAGATGTGCTGTTAAACATCCTACAACACAGAGTGCCAACCTCAATACAAAATATTCTGTTACCCAAATATCAGTGATATCTCTGTTGAGAAAACCTGATTTATAAGGTGGTAAGACATGTGAAGGTATAAAAACCATGACATTAAGCAAATCATTGAACCTTGCTAGAGAAATACATCTATTGATAAGTAAAAGTGCTTAAAATATAGTAGTTTGTGATATTGTATATCATCAAGAGTGGAGACAAAACTTTCAATCTTCTCACATCTAATAAGAGGGTATATAACATAATGCATAGATTTAAATCAATGCCAGGGGAAATTATCCAAGATACAAAACCAGGAGAAAACATGTGTGTATATTTGTTCTCCTTAATGAAAATGTTACAGTTTTCTAAAAAGTAGAACTCATGCAACAAGGATACATAAATAGTTTATGTATTATGTTTTTTCTTTATAGATTTTCTTCTAATGGTCACCAATGATTGTTTAGTTGCTGACTCTAAATAATTCCTTGAGTCATTATCTGTGTTTATGTTTTTATTTTATTTTATATTTTGGTCAACAGCCCTGTATTCCCCTTTTGGCTAACTTATTGAATGCCAGAACTTTACCTGTAGTATCCATGAAAACACTACCAATCCTCTTTAGCTGCCAGCTACCTATTAGTACTATACCCTATTTATTTTTAAGCAAAATATACTGAACTATTGTAGAACATCCTTAGTGATTTGTCATTTCTTTCACACTAATAGCTTCTCAGTTTCCCACACTTATCATCTCAAAGTTGCTTTTATTTCCTTTCCTTTCTTCTCCCTTATACCACACTCACCCAGTTGGATGTTGCAATTATTATGCCTCTATAACTTCTATAACATTCTCTTTCTTCTATTCTATGGGTTATCTTGACCTGGCTATTCGTAATTGACCCTTTTCTATTTTCTTCTGCCTATGTCAAATTCAATTTCAGTCTATTCATCAGGAAGATTTATTATTCCAAAGGACAATTTCTGAATAATCTTTATTCAGAAATTTAGGAATTAGAATAAAATGGAGTAAATTGATGAAATATCACAATTTACTTCTTTTTAGATGAGAAAAAGAAGTAAACATATTTAATTACTGAACAAATAACATGGCACTGTAAATCCTGAACTTTTACTTGCTATACAAATAATATTTCTTCTTGCCTTGTCTATCCTTGTGCTCACATGGCCATTGAGCATATTATATGGCTGATGGTAAGTTGTGGTGCTTTATATAGATTTTGAAGACACATTGAGAAAGCCATTATTCAAGGAACAAAATGCCAAGGTAATTATTGTCTTCCCATGGAGAGGGGAGAAAGCGGTGGAATGTTTTAAGCAATTGAAACATGTAAGGAAGCACTGCCATTGTCAAAGAGACTTTGAGTCTGATTCTAAATCATGTTATAAAAACAATACATTTGTTAGATGATTTCTTAATGAGTTATGCAGAAAGGGATGAGAAGCTATTAAGTTTTTTCTTCTTCAAATTAGTCTTTGATCCATCTGCCATTTTGGTGTCTAAGAATTCTTTTTAATAACATGAGTCTTGCATATCTTATAAAAATCTTCATTTAACTTTTCACTTGTCACTTCTATATCATAGTAGAATGAAAATCACAGAATACTTGCAAATTAAAAATAGATAAAAGGTTATCTGTCGACTACTTGTGAGAGGCAATATTATTATTACTGTTACAGGTGATGTGGCATTTGAATGTTCTCTCTTCTGCAGGTCGTTTTGTACTCTTTCTTTATGAGTTATCTTAATAGATGAGAAATAGGGAGTTTCTTCCTGAAAAGGGCATTGGTTTCATAGAGAATCAAAGAGAATGAATAAAAACTATAGTTTCTCATAATAACTGTAGAATAAGTTTCAGCTGCACCTGAAGACAAGCTATTGTCAATTGGAATAAATGAAATTCATGGATTACTTATGTGGGAAACAGCTGTGAAATTGTGAGACTGTTTTCCTATTGGGTTTAGCATCCTCATTAAAGTCAAGTCAAGTATATACGAACATATTTTTGATCATTAAGAGTATTTTTAAAGTATATGAAATTACTATCTTAAAAAATTTTCTTTATATAAATAATATTTACCAATGAAAGTATTTATAGCAGAATTTTAATCCCAAAGGTCAAGAGAGAAGGTTTTCTTCCATTCTCAAACAATTTCATAAATTATTCATTGCATTTGTCTGTATATGTCTGTGTGTTGTCAGCTTTCCCTCACTATAATAAATACCTAAAAAGAAAAATCAGCTTAAGTGAAAGACTTTATTTTGGCTCACAGTTTTGGAGGTTTTGGTCTGTAATTGATTGGCACATCATGACAGGAGTGAATGGCAGAGAAACTGCTCAGTTAGTGGCAGGAAGCAAGAAAGAAGAAGGGGCCAGATTCCACTGTCTCCATTAAGGGCACACCCAATGACCTTCAGACCTCCCAGTGGACCCTGCTTCTTAAAGGTTCCAACAAGACCCAATGGGGGTACCCTGAGGGCCAAGTCTCTAATATGTGTATATTTGGAGGACTTTTATTATCCAACTAGAACAATCTACATTTTATTTTGTTCAGAATATTTAATACTTTGTTTGCATTTTAGCAAATTCGATAGCTAAAAGCAATCAAATTATTTGATAGATTTTTGAAGGCCCGTATAATTGTTCATGAAAACATTAATAACTTTTACCTTTCAAATTCCTTGATGATCCAAACAATGATAGACTAGAAACCTTTATTTTTAGTGCTCAGATCAAAATTCTGTAACATGCATACTTATGTATTGATTTTATCAATGGTACTGAAATATTTTAACTTTAAATAATTGTACAAGTCATTTTCTTTGCTGTGTGTATATTAGAGGTAGGGCAGTAGATATGAATGTAAGTTTGTTCTAAATTATTTAGGTAATCATAATAATCTCAGTGCATATCACAAAAATTTACTACATGCAAAATGTACCTTAATTTCTCAACAGTCATTTAAAAGTTTTAGATGGACCTTTAAAAATGCAAATAATATTTCCATTATATGAAGCTATTTCTACTTTTTCAATACAAAATAAAAATATCATAAAAATTATGCTTTTGGTGATTTAAGTTATTCTTCAAGAAGCCAAGGATTTAAAAATGGAAATTAAACAATTTCCAGTGATTTTAAATATTATTCTTTTTAAATATCATATACCTATGTATAAGATAAGTACATATAAAAGGTAAAAACATAAGGTTCAGTTAACATCTTAAAATTCAGCCCCATTTCCAACCATTAATCATCACTCCAAAGGTCAAGAGAAAATGTTCACCTGCCAAATATTTGTGTCCTTAAAAAAATCATTAGAAGCAGCATATACCTCCTATTTGGCCAATTTCTTAGTGAATGTATTTGCATTTAATAATAGAATACCACCTTTAGAGCTTTCCTGCTCATTTTCTCTGTCTTTATCCTAAGTAGCCAGATTTCCAAGGTTAAGACCAAAGGCTTTATGAAGATGTCAGGGGTTTGCCCTTGTTAAAAAAAAAAATTCCAAAAACTCAAAAGTCTTGACTTGTCATTTATTGCAAGGTTATTTCATGCAGAGGAAAACCTTACCATCCTAAACACAAAAGCAAAAATGTTGTTTTCTGGTGTTATGAAAGACTTCATTACAGGCATTCACTCTTGCCACAGATGCATTTTAGCAAAGTTCATGAGGACAATGTTAAAGCTGTTTTGCTTTCATTGCAACCGAAAATTGTAAGTTTGTATCTTCAGTCTTATCTTTTTAGAGAGGATTATGTGAGAGAAAACTCCAAAATCTTGAAGAAATATGCTTATTCATTGGAACAAATTATATCCTGCTATTTGTTATACAGATAGATGTATAAATCATTGCACAAGGTGAAGAGATTTGTGTTATATTATTACCTCCATTTCCGGCTTATTGGGGTTGTACCTAGAGGATTATGACAAATAGTTGCTTTAGTCAGTTTTTGATCACTGGGAAAAAATACCTAGAAAAACAATGTAAGGAAGGAAGAATGTATTTTGTTTCAGAGGTTTCAGTCCCTGGGTAGTTAGCCGGCTCCATTGTTTTTGGCCTGAGGGAGGCAGAACATCACGGCAGAGAGTGCATGACAAAGCACAACTGGTCACCACATGACAGTGGGGAAGCAAAGAGAGTCCAGGGAAAGGGTTCCAGACAAGGACTAGGACTGAAGGGCATTTCCCAGTGACCTACTTCCTCCAACTATGCCTTGTCCTCAAATTTTCCACCTTTTTCCAATAATTCAGCCAAATTGTGAATTAATCAATGCATTAAACCATTGAGGGAGGAAGAGACCTCATGTTCTAAGCACTTCCCCAATCTCCACATGTGAACATTGTGCCAGGGACCAAGCCTTTAACTAGTGAGATTTATGGAGGACATTTCATATTCAAACAATGATTACCAGTTTTAATAAATATTTGTCATGGTCTGTTAAATTCCCATTCCTCCACATTTCTTTCTGCTCAGGAAGCTCCACAAATCAGCTGTAGCTAGCAACTTCCTGCGATACCTACTTCTGCCAAGGTATCATGAAATCAGGTAGGCCAAGCAGCCATTTGCAGCAGTGGCTTCTCAGCACAGGACGGACTTGTTGATATATTGAGTAATGCTTGGAATATTCTTTCAGTCTCCAGTAAAAGAGACTATGAATAGTTTTTCTTATTAGTGATTGTTAACACAAACCAAAATAAAATAACAATAAAATTACCTACAAAGTTAGTGACTTTAGACTGATAACCAGAATATACAGGGAACTTAAAAAACTAAATTCTCCCAAAACTAATGAACCAATAAAGAAATGGGCACGTGAACTAAACAGAACTTTCTCAAAAGAAGAAATTCAAATGGCCAGAAAACACATGAAAAAATGCTCACCATCTCTAGCAATAAAGGAAATGCAAATTAAAACCACACTAAGATTCCACCTCACCCCTGTTAGAATAGCCATCATCAGCAACACCACCAACAACAAGTGTTGGCGAGGATGCGGGGAAAAAGGAACCCTTTTACACTGTTGGTGGGAATGTAGACTAGTACAACCACTCTGGAAAAAAATTTGGAGGCTACTTAAAAAGCTGGACATCGATCTACCATTTGATCCAGCAATACCACTCTTGGGGATATACCCAAAAGACTGTTACTCCAGAGGCACCTGCACATCCATGTTTATTGCGGCACTATTCACAATAGCCAAGTTATGGAAACAGCCAAGATGTCCCAGCACTGACGAATGGATTAAGAAAATGTGGTATCTATACACAATGGAATTTTATGCAGCCATGAAGAAGAACGAAATGTTATCATTCGCTGGTAAATGGATGGAATTGGAGAACATCATTCTGAGTGAGGTTAGCCTGGCTCAAAAGACCAAAAATCGTATGTTCTCCCTCATATGTGGACATTAGATCAAGGGCAAACACAACAAGGGGATTGGACTATGAGCACATGATAAAAGCGAGAGCACACAAGGGAGGGGTGAGGATAGGTAAGACACCTAAAAAACTAGCTAGCATTTGTTGCCCTTAACGCAGAGAAACTAAAGCAGATACCTTAAAGCAACTGAGGCCAATAGGAAAAGGGGACCAGGAACTAGAGAAAAGGTTAGATCAAAAAGAATTAACCTAGAAGGTAACACCCACACACAGGAAATCAATGTGAGTCAATGCCCTGTATAGCTATCCTTATCTCAACCAGCAAAACCCCTTGTTCCTTCCTATTATTGCTTATACTCTCTCTACAACAAAATTAGAGATAAGGGCAAAATAGTTTCTGCTGGGTATTGAGGGGGGGAGCGGGAGGGGGTGGAGTGGGTGGTAAGGGAGGGGGTGGGAGCAGGGGGGAGAAATGAACCAAGCCTTGTATGCACATATGAATAATAAAAGAAAAATGAAAAAAAAAAAAAAAAAAAAGTTAGTGACTTTAAACCACAATAATCAGTTTGCTATTATCTCTTATAACTTTTGCTTGGGTTTTCATGTAAACTGTAGCTGGGTAGTGGTTAGGGCTAAAGGCATCCTGAAAGCTTTCTCACTTAGATGTCTGATAGTTGATGCCAGCTGACAGCTGGGACCTCATTTGGAGTTTCCAGCAGAACTCTTACTCAAGGCCTATCCATGTTTTCCTGATTTCCTCACCACATGGAGGCTGGGATCTAAGAGAAACTAACTCAGGAAAATGAGATGTAAACTCTACCACATTTATGACATAGCCTTGGAAGTGAATGGTATCATTGTTTTCATAGTTACTGGCATGCTTAGATTCAAGGAGGAGAATAGACCCTACTTGTCACTGGGAATGGTGTAAACATCATATTTTAAGAAAATCTGTGTAATGGAAGATCTGTTATGTCTATTTTGAACAACATAATCTGCTTAATGTTTGTGCTGTAGTGCTATTATGTTAATTCCTTAAGTTTTCCTCTGATGAATCTTTTATGTCTACCTTAATCTAATGTTTTATCCTCAAACAGTAACACATTTCTCCATATTCTACTTTAGGGTTTGCCATTCAGTGACAGATTCCTGTGTGGCCTCTGCAAACATTGTTCTTAAAACATTTTTCATAACTTTTATTACAAGTCTTGCAAAGGAAAGAATAGAAAATAATTATTTTATCTTTCAATAATCTGCATCAAGGGTCAGCAAACTGTTTCTTAAAATACCATATTAAATATTTTGGGCTTTGTTAGTCTAAAGGAAAAAAATCCAGGAATATTAGATATGACTTATATGATTACTTAAGATTTAGTTGTTTAAAATGTTTTCTTTGCTCATGGGTTATACATAAACAGCTGGTAAATTGACTTTTGTTTGCAGAGTATTGTTTGCTAAGCTTTGGCCCAGATCACTAGGCATGGTACAAATCAAAAGTTTTAAAGCCCATGAGTTGCTTTTCACTTATTTTTATGGATGTGGGTAGATATGTAGAAAATTCATTCACATTGGTATGTTTATATATGGTCTTTTGTTACCAGTTCTTTCATAATACCCCATTGGATGCTTCACACATTATCTATACAACCTTCAAGATTATATCCAGCTCCTTCTACATGGTCATGCTGAGCCATCGCCCAGCCCTGGAATCCAGCCAGGGCCAACACAGCCATTGTCCACCACCTGCCCACCATAGACCCTGGCAAAGTGAGTGAGTTTCAGGCCTTAGTAAAAATGCATCAGCAGGATCTGAGCATACTGCACACTGAGGAGATTGCTTCCTGAGGTAGTGGGTGGAGAGCACTGGGGGAAGAGTAAAGTCCCACCTGCTACTCATAAAGCTAAATCTGAGGAAGACTTCAGGGAATAAAAGACAGTAACAAGACATGGGAAAACATGAAGACAGATGAGCCTTCAAGTGAGGAAAGTGATGTATAAATGGACGATGAAGGTGTAATTGAAGCAGGCACTGATGCCCCCAAGAAATGGGAGATGAAAATGTTGAGATAACTGAAGAGATGATGGATCAAGCAAATGAAAAGAAAGAGACTGGCATTGAAGTCTTGAATGGTGGTGAATTACAGAAAGACATTTACTTGTTCATAGATGTCATCAAGCTATATCCTTGCTTGGCCAAACTGTATGCCAAGACAGTCAGTGTCTTCAAGAAATTATGGAAGCCAAATATTGCTATTTGAGACTGTGACAGAGCCATTGAAATAAATCTTCATTCAGCTCAGCCTTACAAGTGGCAAGGGCGATCATACAGATTTCTGGACATTGGGAAAAAGCAGCCATAGATCTTGCCCTTGCTTGTAACTGGATTGTGATGATAATGCTAGTGCACTGCTGAAAGCAGTCCAACAAGGACCAGAAAATTGTTTTTTCTTTAAAGAAATAACAGAAAGGATTAAGAAAGGTGGAGGAGAGTATTAGAGGGCCCTGAGTGAGGAAGAAGCCAGAGGACAATCAGAATTTCAGTATAGCACTTTTCTAGGAGGCTTTTCTGAGGAATGCCTAGAATGGTAGGGACATGCCTGAAATGTCAGGAATGCTTGGGTACAATGAAATTCTTGGTCATTGATAAGTTCTTGCAGCATGCAGGATCCAAGATATTGTGGCCTTCCAGGGTGTGACCCAGAATTCACAAATATATAAAAATAGAAGTGTAACCCAAAAGTTGTGAATCTTATCAGTAAATTTTCAGCCAAATTTGGAGGTCAAGCATAAACCCATGTGACAAAGTCCTTACTGAAGGAAAATCAACCTAGGACGCTTAGTGGATGTCACAGTAGTGTATCTCTGACCTTCTCCTTAGGAACGGTGAGGTGCTTTGAAGATAATAGCTACCCCTGTGCATCAAATACAACTAATACTTTCCTAAGTATTCATTAAGATAATGTTTTCCCATAAGGAATTATAAACTTTATATTTTAAATCTTGAAAATATTTAAAACAAATTAAAAGGATGTTGATTCCTCCATTTCTTTACTAATTATTTTGAGATTTCTCTTTGAATTATCAGGGAAGGAAGATATACACAGAAAATTTATTGTTCTACTGTGAGTGAAATAGAAGTTTATTAGTAGGAAGCAAATAAAACTCATTTAAGTATGTTAAATTAGAGTTGGATATTGGTTAGTAAGGCTTTTTTTGTTTTTTAAAATGCGTTTTTAAATGATTTATTTCAATAAGACTCTTGGTACCACCAGTATTTCAATATGACTGGGTAAGGACTGGAAGTAATTGGCAAGGCAGGGCAGTCTTACCATGTTTTATATGACATGTGCCCTTGTGTTGTTGCACTCAAATCTTACAGTGTGAAGGGATAAATTTTTGTTATGTTGCAGTAGGATTGGATTACTTAACTGTGTTCGTGTCCAGCATATTAGAAGAATATTTCATTTCTTTTCCACATAAAGGGAAACAGAGATTGCATCCACTTCCATTCCCAATATAAATAAAATTGTATGAATTTTTTGGATATGCTTTTATGTGAAATAGCGAAAGACATTCTGTTAAGTAGGGAATTGAAATTAGAGGTCTAGTGGTGTTGTGATTAAATTTGCTTTACACATAACCTTAAACTATTAAAGTTACCATCATACGTACATTATAATGATAACACAAACTAAATACACTGAAAAACAATGTATAACAGGCTTAATAAAGAGAGGAATGTCAGTGATTATTTCATCTCAACTAAATTTATCTGCTTAATTGATTTGACTAAAATGATAGCCATTGTTTAGAAAATGAGTATTAAGTTCTCCTAAAATTTTTAGTCATTCTTGAGATTAAAATATATACTCATAACCTTGTGCAGGATAGTTGGCATTAATAATATTGTATTCCATGTAAAATGTAGAAGCTTTGGAACCATACCTGTTCATATAATTCCCTTATCCTTTATTGTTATATATGTTACATGTACATATGTTATACAACTTTCAAAACAATGTTACCATTTTGCTTTAAACAGTCATATGTATTGTATAGAATGCATCAGAGAAAATAGTCTTAAATATTTGCCATTTCTAGTGTTTTCTATTCCTTCTAAGAGGCCCATGCTTACCTCTGGTATTGTTTCCCATTAATCCAAAACCTTTTAGCATGTCTCATTTTTAAAAAAATCAAAATGTCTTTACTTTGCTTTTATCTTTGAGGGATAGTTTTTCTAAATATACAAGTTTGTATTTGCTGGGTGCTAGTGGCTCATGCTTATTGTCCTAACTACTTGGAAGGCTGTGATTGGGAGGATTAAGTTTCAAGGCCAGCCTGACAAAATAATATATGAGGCCTGCATCTTCAAAACTTGCAGAGCAAACTGGACTGGAGGTGTGGTTTTAGTGAAGCAACCTGTGCTGAGTTCAAACTCAATTCCACCAAAAAAAGTTTGTATTTTTATTTCCAACTTTTAGAAATAAAAGTTTGTGATTTTATTTTTTCTTCAGAACTTTGAATATGCTACTCCAATATTGTCTGTTATCTGTAATTTTATTTTATTGATTAATTTGTTGTTTGTATTTTTATTACTGT
Source organism: Castor canadensis (assembly GCF_047511655.1). Lineage (NCBI taxonomy): Eukaryota > Metazoa > Chordata > Mammalia > Rodentia > Castoridae > Castor > Castor canadensis. The sequence goes on along the minus strand of NC_133393.1, from coordinate 33,826,390 downwards.
ATTATTGTTATACAGGGGGTACCTTGTGACATTTACAAAAGTATTTACAATTTATCTTGGTTAGAGTCACCACCTCTATCATTCTCACTTACCTTCCCTTACCTCCATCCTTAGAATAGTTACAACAGGTCAAGTTGTTCCATTTTTATACTTGAGTACATAATATTTCCAGCATATTCACCCTCCTTCACCCTTTCCTTATGTCCTCCCTTCATCTACCTTTACCACCCCCAGAAGGATCTGTTTTACCTTTCTGTCCTTTTTTTTGACAAAAAATCATTTTTATTTGCTTAAGATAGCTGTACAGGGAGTTTCATTATTACATTTCCATGTATATATGTATGAAATTCCAAATTGATTCATCTGCTCCATTATTTGTCCATTTTTATTAGTACATATTCATTGTAAAGGAAGCATTCATTGTGGCAAACCTGAATAGCCTTTCATTGTACATTGGTTAGATAGCCCCCACCATCTCCTACTCCCTGCAAATCCCTCCCCACCCCACTTAAAGCAATTGCAACTGGTTTTATGTTTCTATTTTGTATATGTATATGAAACCCATCATCCATATTCCCTCACGTTCAGGTCTTCCATTCACCCTCCCCCCTCATATGAACCCTCCCACACTGTACCTATTTTGTAGTCCTGTCTTTCATTATTAATTCCAAGGTCAATATTCAAAGGGCTTTATTGAAGTGTCCTCACTGTGAATATACTTCTCTGGTCAGTTGAACCCCTTCCATTACTCTCTTTTACTTTTTCCCTCCCACATGCATTGTTCAACAGATTTCCATACCTTTTATTATATTCTCTACCTGTACAGATGAATTTCAATATTGTTGATTGTATCATTCTCTTTTCCTTTCCCTCCTCCCCCGAGTTCCACAGAGTAATTCCAATATTAATAACATGTTTGACCCATAAGTTTGTGTATGATTATGATTGGTTTTGTGTATATGTTTATCTTTGGATCTATCTTCCACATATGAGAGAACATGTGGCTTTTGTCTTATTGAACCTGGCTTACTTCACTTAACATTATGTCCTCCAATTGCATCCACTTACCTTCAAGATTTCATTCTTCCTAATGGCTGAATAAAACTCCACCATAAATCTCTCTCTCTCTCCAAATATATATATATATATATATATATGATGTTCTTAATTCATTTTTCAGTTGTAGAGTTTCTGGGTTGTTTCCATAGCTTCTCTTTTGTGAACAGTGCTGCAATAAACAGGGATGTGCAAGTGTCTCTATTTTATTCTGTTTTACATTCCTTCAGGTATAGGGCCAAGAGTGGTATAACTGGATAATATTGCAGTTCCATTTCCAGTTTTTTTATTAGTCATTTGCATATCTTCCTTAGAAAATTCCCTATTCAATTCATGTGCACATTTCTTCATTGGATTGTTGATTCTTCAAGGTTTTTTTTGAGTTCCCTGTAGATTCTGACACTAGTACCTAATCAGATGAATAAGTGACAAAGATTGTCCCCTTTCAGTGGGTAGTTTCTTAAGTCTAGTGTTGCTGTTTCTGTTGCTGTGTAGAAGCTTTTCAGTTTTATTCATTCCCATTTGTTCTTTAGGAAGTCATTGCTTATGCCTATATGCCTCAGTGTATTTTGCACTACTTCCTGAAGTTTTTTCAAATTATCAGGCCTTATATTGAGGTTCTTAATCCACTTTGCATTGGTATTTGTATGGGTGAGAGACATAGATGTAGTTTCAGTTTTCTATTCTCAGATGTTCAGCTTTCACAGCAACATTTGCTGAACAGACCATTTCTCCATCATATATTTTGGGTACCTATGTCAAAAATCAGGTGGGCATAGATATGTGGATTCTTATCTGGGTCTTCTGTTCTGTTCCATTGATGTTCATGCCTGTTTTTGTGCCAGGACTATGTTATTTTGATTGCTATGGCTCTGTAGTATAGTTTGAAGTCGGGGATTGTGACACCTGCAGTGTTGTTCTTTTTGCTCAGTATTGCCTTGACTATTCAAGGTCTTTTGTGCTTCTATCTGAATTTTTGGGTTGATTTTTCAATCTTGGTGATGAATGTCATTGGAATTATGATGGGGATTGTATTGAACACTTAGATTGCTTTGGCAATATAGCCATTTCCACAATATTGATTCTACCAATCAATGAGTATGGGAGATCTTTCCATCTTCTGTAGTCTTCATTGATTTCTTTCTTTAATAGTTTTTATAGTTTTCATTCTAGAGATCTTTCACTTTCTTTATTAAGTTTATCTTATGGTATTTTATTCTTTGAGGCTATTGTAAATGGAATTGTTTTCCTATATTCTTTCTCAGACTGTTCATTGTTGGTATATAGAAAGGTTGATGATTTTTGAAACTGATTTTGTATCCTGCTAGTTTGCTGAGTGTTTATGATGACTAAGAGTTTTTTGATGGACTTTTCCTGGTCTTTTAGATGTAAGGTTATATAATCTGCAAATAGGGATAGTTTGAGTCTTCATTTCCTATTTGAAATCCTTGTTCCTGTCTCATTGCTCTGGCTAGGTATTTCAGGACTTTGTTGAATAAGAGTGGAGAGAGTGGACATCCTTATCTCATTCCTGACTTTATAAGAAATGGTTTCAGTTTTTCCCCATTTACTATGATGCAGTCAATAGCCTTTTCATATATAATCTTTATTATGTTGAGGTACATACTTTCTTTCCCAGTTTCATCAGAACTTTTATCATGAAAAGATGTTGAATTTTGTTGAAGTTTTTTCCTACATATTGAGATGATCATGTGCCTTTTTCTTTGCTTCTATTAATTTGCTGTATTGCATTAATGTTTTGTGTATGTTGAATCATCCCTCCATTCCAGGGGTAAAACCCATTTGATCATGGTGTATGATCTTTATAATATGTTGTTGAATTTGGTTTGCCAGTGTTTTATAGAGAATTTTGCATCTGAGTTCATTAAAGAAATCAGACTATAATTCTCTCTCTCTTTTTTTTTGTTGTGTCCTTGTCTATTTTTGGGATGAGTCTAATAGTGTCTTCATGGAATGAGTATGGTAGTGTTCTTTCCCTTTCTATTTCATGGAAAAGTTTGAGGTGTGTTGGCATTACTTCTTCTTTAAAGGTCTGGTAGAATTCCTCAGGGTATCTATCAGATTCCAGACTTTTCTTTCTGTGGGAGACTATTGCTGCTTCCATTTCATTGCTTATTATAGATGTATTTAGGTGATTTATATCCTCTTGGTTCAATTTTGGAAGGTCATATGTGTCTAGAAGTTTGCCCATTTCTTCTAGATGTTCCTATTTATTTGAAAATGAGTTTTCAAAATAATCCTTATAATTCCCTGGATTTCCATGGTATTTGTGATCTTCCCTTTTTTGCTTACAATTTTATTAATTTGGGTCTTTTCCCCCTCATTTTAGTCAGATTTGCTAGGGGTTTGTCAGTGTTATTTATTGCTCTATGACCTATGGGTCATCAAAGAAATAAGGGAGAAAATAAAAAAGTTGCTGGATTTCACTAAAAATGAAAGCACAACCTACCAGAACTTATGGGATACAGCAAAGGCAGTGCTAAGGGGAAAGTTTATAGATATCAATGCATATGTTACAAGCAAATAAATGACCAAATACTGCATCTCAAATTCCTAGAAAAATAAGAACAAGGTAAACCCAAAAGTAGCAGAAGGAGAGAAATAATAATAAGGGCTGAAATCAATGAAACATATATTTCCACCAAGAAAAGGAAAGAAGAAAAAACCAAACAAAGAATCAATGAAACAAAAAGCTGATTTTCTTTTATTCATAATTTTAAAGGTGAAGTCAGTTGATAATTAATCCGAGTTTTCCTGAGCATAATGTATTGCTTTTTTCCTTGTTTTCAGACATTTTCTATTTTTGGTTCTATAATGCTATTCATTGAATTTACACTGCTTGTGTTTTAAGACCAATATATCTACACATTTTTATCTTTACCAATTTGATTACAATTTTGGATTTTCATTCCATTTTATCCTGTGGAAATTTAACTTTTTGGAATAGTCCCACAAATTCTTGAGCTCTTTTACTTTTTTAATGTTTTCTTTGTTTTTCACAGTAGATTATTTCAATTATAAGTTTAGTGACTTTACCCTGTTTTCACCTTTGTTTCTACCAAGCTTCTTCCATGACTTTAAACAAATTTAGAGATGGGTGTGGTGGCTTATGACTATAATCTCAGCTATGTGGGAGGTGTAGTTAGGAGGATCAGTTGCTGAGGCTGGCTCCAGGTAAAAATGCCAGACCTTTCCTTATCTGAAAAATAACTGAAGCAAAAAGAAAGGTTAGAGGTGTGGCCCAAGTGATAGAGTGCTTGTCTAGAAAAATGGAGGCCTTGAGTACAAATCTCAGCACCACCAAGAAAAGAAAACTTAGGTACTATACTTTCCTGGAATTTTCATTTTATTTTTTCATCTGTTTTCTCTGCTGAGATTCCTATACTTTCATTTTTCATGATCATTTCTTTCATATTATGTGATCATAATTATAATTGTTTAAAATTCTTGTCTTCTAGTTCTAATACTTCAATCATCTGAAGAGTGAAATCAGTTGTATTTTCTTTCACAAATGAGTGTTATTTTCCTCATATGTCAAATAATTTTGGATTCCTTCCTTTGTATTGTACATGATATGTTTGAATTTTGTTATAGTTCATTAACAGCATTGTTTGTTTTTTACTTTCTTCTTTAATGAGCAATTCAAGAAGATAAAACTCAGTCTTTAAACACCCTTTCTTGAGTGGAAACTCAAATCTCAGCTCAGGTTTTGAATCTTTAGCTGTGACACTTGAGATAGAGGCCAGTCAGAAATTCATATCAAATCTACACACAGAATTTGCATCTTCTCTCTCTCTCTCTTTCTTTTCTTAGATTCTTTTTTCACTCTCTAGTGGCTAAAATTGTTCAGACTAATTCCGGTATTTCTAACAGAATTTTAGCCACTCAACATAGAATTTTCATAGTCTTCATTCAGGCCAAATCTATACAATAAAGGCAAAACACTTTTGCCATTTCCTTCTTTCAAATGTTGATTGCTCTCTGAAAGTTCCATGCTTTTGGTGTCACTTTCCAGGTAGTTCTCAATATGTTTAAGTATTTTGGCTTATTTTTCTTTTGTTTCTCTTTCCTCCTTCTTCCCTTCCTTGCTTTCCTCATTCTTTTTCTATCTCTCATTTTCTCCTCTCCTCCTTCCTTCTTCCCCCCACCTTTCTTTCTTTCTTTCCTTCCTTCTTTCTCTCCTTCTTCCTTCTTTCCTTCTCTTTCTCTCTCCCATCCTTCCTTCCTGCCTCCCTTCTTTACTTCCCTTCCTTCATTCCTTCTTTCCTCCCTCCCTCCCTCCCTCCCTCCCTTCCTGTCTCTTTCTTGCTCTTTTTCATTCTCTTTCCATCCTTGCCATCCCTAGTCCTCCCTTTCCAGACTTCGGAGAGTGTGATAGAAGATACAACTTGATGAAAATTTGAGGATGATAATAAATCATCTCTTTAAATCCCAAAGACCACACTTTCTGTTTTTGTTCATTTTAGCATTTTTAAATTTACTCACAGGTGTATACATTATTTGGGCCCACCCCCCCTCCCAGCCCCCCAAATCCCTCCTTCTCCCCTGGCCCCCCAGTGCCACAGGTCTGCATGGAGAAAGAGGCTAACCTGGCCAGATCTTGTGGCATGATCTCCCTACTGGTGCCCCAACTGCTGCAGAATCTGTGAGAGGAAGATTGGAGTCTTAGGTCCTGTAGGACAAAAGGGCTTTCCAGGTACTGCCTGCCTGTTTTGGCTATGTCTCTCCTTCTCACTCCCCCAGTGCAGAAGGGAGTTTCAGACTTGTGGAGAATTCCCTAGGCAGGCACTTCTTTGACAGGGTTTTCTCCTGTTTGATGGCCACTGTTTCTTAGGGTAAGCCACTTGTTGGGGTGGAATCTCCATGGAGGACAAAAGATTAAAAGATAAAGCTGACTGTGTGGTGTCTTTTGAAGGATCAGTTTCGCAGTCACAGTGACTCTTTCCTGGAAGAAGGGAATTTCTCTACCCATGTTCTTCATGATTCTGATTGGCTTCTCGTGTTTTCTGATGGGATTTGGTTCAGTTATGGGAGGTTTGGCTCTATGCAGGGTGCCTTTTGGTGCTAGATTGTGAGAAATGCTGGGTCTGGGTTGCCTTGTTCTGTTGGGTGTTTGGGTGGTTAGCTTGTTCTATTGGGTATTTTTCTTTTTTGCTTTTCCAGTCCTTGGGTTCAAACCAGCTAACTTTCTTCTTACCAGTGATCAGAGAACTCTTAGGGTTGCTTCTTGTAACTTTTGGGTTGAAGACTAGGGACAAACAGGTCTGTAACTTTTTTTCCAAGTATGTATAATATTTATTATCAAGTGTATATCAATATTTATTATGAAAACTTTAATTTTAATGTTCATTAGCTTAAATTTTGCCTCTGTTCTTCCATTCCTTCTTTTTAAAAAACACTTTTATTAGCATATATTAGTTGTACAGGGAATTTCATTGTGGTGTTTCCATATATGCTTGTGATGGACCTTGGTTAAAGTCACTCCTCCATCATTCTCCCTCATCCCTCCTCCTTACATTCTTAAAACAATTTTAACAGATTTTATTGTTCAGTTTTCATGCAGAATACAAAATACAGTGTCCGTATTCACATTTATTCATTGTCTCCACTCACCTCCTTCTCTCCCACTAGTACCCACCTTTGAACAGGACCTGTTTTACGTTCCTGTCCTTCATTTTTTAAGGTGTATATTCTTTGTTTTAAATGGTTTCACCATGGTATTTCACCCGTGAATATAGTGTCTGTTAATCAGATTAATCCTTTCTATTGCTGTGTCTTTCCCTATCCCTCCTAAATAATGAGGGCAGTTTAATTTTACAGGGTGTTTCATTATGCCATCTTCATATACAGATGCAATGTATTTCAATGCTACTCACTATCATTTTCTTTTCCTCTCCCACCTTTCATAGTCTCCTCAAAGAGTCTCATATTACAAACATGCTACACATAAATATATGTGTATGTCATATATATGCAATCATATGTATATTTATATACACATTTACCTTTAGGTTTAGATTCTACATATGAGAAAACAAGTGACCTTTGTCTTTCTGAACTTGGCTTACTTAGCTTAATATGATGATCTCCAATTCTATCCATTTAACTGCAAATTACATAATTTAATTCTTTATGAAGAATTTCATTCTTTATATATATAGATATATATTTATCTTAATCCATTCATCAATTGTCTGGTTGTATGGTATTGGGGATGTTTCCATAGCTTAGCTATTGTAAATAGTGATGTAAAAAATATGGATGTGCAAGTGTCTCTATTATATACTGACTTACATTCTTTCAGATATATGCCCAGGAGTGTTAAAGGTGGATTGTATGGTGGGTCTATTTTTTAGTTTTCTGAGTAGCCTTTATATGGCTTTCCATAGTGGTTGCACTCATTTATATTCCCATCAACAGCGTATAAGGGTTCGTTCCCATCTCCTTCTTGCCAGCGTTTGTTGTTTGTGTTATTGAAGATAGCCACTCTGACTGGAGTGAGGTGAAGTCTCAATGTCACTTTGATTTGTATTTCCTTTATGGCCAGGGAGGTTGAGTTTTTTCATGTATTTATTGGCCATTTGTACTTCTTTTGAGAATTATCTGTTCAGTTCATTTGCCAGTTTAGTTACTGGGTTGTTGATTTTTTTGTGAGTTTAGATTTTGAACTCCTTGGTTATTAATACCTTGTCAGACATACAGCTGCAAAGATTTTAATGCCTTCATTTCATGGGCAGTCTCTTCAGTCTAGTGACTGTGTCCTTTTTGGCACAGAAGCTTTTTTAGTTCTCTCTTATTTGCTAAGCTTTTAGTGTTCAAATCAGGAAGTTATTGCCTATGCCTGTATATTCCATTGTTTTCCCTTTTCTTTCCTATCGTAATTTCTATGTTTCAGGTCCTTCATCAAGACCTTTGATCCACCTTGAATTGATATTAGTGCAGTGTGAGACAGGAATCTAGTTTCAGCCTTCTACATTTGTATGCTCAGTTTTCCAGGACCATTTATTTAAGAGGATGTCTTTCTCCAATGTATATTTTGAGTTCCTCTGTAAAGAATCAAATGGAAAAAAAAAAAAAAGAATCAAATGGCTTGTGTTGTGAAGATTTATCTCTGTGTCTTTCATTCTCTTCTATTGGTATTTGTGTCTTTTTTTGTGCCAGTACCATACTGTTTTTATTACTATGGCTCTGTATATAATTTGAAGTCAGGTATTGTGATACCTGTAACATTTCTGTTTTTGTTCAGGATTGCTTAGGCTATTTGAGGTCATTTGTGCTTCCATATATAAACGTTAGCATTGATTTTTCTATCTCTGTGAAGAATGTCATGGGAATTTTAATGAGGATTGAATTGAGCATATAAATTGATTTTGAGAGTATAGTTATTTTCAGAATATTAATTTGGCCAATTCATGATCACTGGAGATCTTTCCATCTTCTGATGTCTTCTTTGATTTCTTTGTCTGTGACTTATAGATTTTTGGTGTAGACATCTTTAACTTCATTCATTAAATTTATTCCTAGATATTTTTGTGGTTATTGTAAATGGAATTATTTTCCTGATTTTGTTCTCATTTTGTTCATTTTTGGTATATAGAAAAGCTACTGATTTTTATGTGTTGATTTTGTATCATAACACTTTGCTGAATGTGTTTATGAGAGCTAATAGTTTCATAATGGAGTTTTTAAGGTCTTTCCTGAATAAGATCATATCATTTAGAAATAGGGATACGTTGATCTCATCTGTCTCTATTTAAACCCCTTTTATATCTTTCTCCTGTCTTATTGTTCTGGCTAGCAATTCCAGTATTATATTGAATAAGAATGGGAGAATGGATACCCTTGAATTGATCCTGACTTTAGAGGAAATGGTTTCAGTTTGTCCTTGTTTACTATGATGTCGGCTGTAGCTTTATCATATATAGCCTTTATTATGTTGAGGTCTGTTCCTTCTATTCCTAGTTTCTATAGAGCTTTTATCCCCTGCTTTTGGGGGTCCCTTTGCTTGGAAAATCTTTTTATATACTTTTACTCTAAGGGAACATTTGCCAATGAGATATGTTTCTTGTAATCAACCAGTGCTTGCTTTTTAATATAATTTACCATTCTGTGTTTTGATTGAGGAATTGAGGCCATTAACATTCATTGATAATACTAACATGTATATAGTATCTTTAGTTATTTTGTTGTTTTTCTCATGTTTACTTTTTCCCTAATCCTTGTTTGCTAATCTACTTGGCTAGAGTTCATTTTTTCTGGCATTTTCTTTCCTGCGTCTCTTTTACATCTGTATGTTGGATTCCTTTAAGTAATTTCTGCATTGCTGTTTTTTTTTTTTTTTTTTTTTGGTGGTATTGTGGTGTGAACTCAGGCTCTCATGCTTGCTGTTTGCTTGGCGGGCACTCTTACTACTTGAGCTACTCCCCCAGCCCTTTTTTGTGATTTTTTTTTTTTTTTTTTTGAGATAGGGTCTCATGGACCAGACCCTATCTGTCTGGCTTCAAACCACAATCCTCTTGATCTCAGCCTCCTGGGTAGCTAGGATTACAAGTGTGAACCACCAGCACCTGGCTGCAGTGCTGGTTTGGCAGTCATTAATTTCTTTAGTTTTTGTTTATTGTGAAAGGTTTTTATTTCTCTTTCAACTATGCAGGTATTTTTTCTGGATCGATTGGTGTAGGTTGACAATTGCTTTCTCAGGAGCTTGAAATACCCTCTTGCATTTAGAGTTTGTGCTGAGTAATCTGCTGATATTTTGATGTATTTGCCTTTATATGTGACTTCTCATTTCTTTTTTTGCAGCTCTCAATATTTTTTCTTCTGTATATTTAGTGTTTTAATTGTAATGTGTCTGGGGGTGTTTCTTTTCTGATCCTGACTGTTTGGTGTTCTAAAAGTCTCCTATAACTGATTGTCCGTCTCTTTCTCAAGATTGGGGAAATTTTCTGCAACTATGTCTTTGAGTAAGGTGTCCATGCCTTTCCTTTTATCTCTTCTCCTTCTTCTATGTCTCTGATTTTTGGGTTTAGTCTTTTGCTGGTGTCCCACAGTTCTTGCATATTCCATTCATGTTTTCTTAGTATTTTCATTGCCTTTGAATTACTGATCTAATTCCCTTATTTATCTTTTATCCTTGAAAGTCTATTTATGTCTACCTCCACTCTTTTAGCAAGAGTTTTGATAGAAGGTTTTTTTGAGAATATTAAGCTTTTTATGTTCACTATGTCAATTTGATTTTTGTCAGGACTTCTATATCTTTATTGAATTCTTCTTTCATATTGCATTGTCTTCTTCATTTCATTCAGGTGTTTGTTTGAATTCTCTTTGAGTTCAGTCACTTATTTATTTGTATCCACTTTTAATTCATTCAGCTCTTTATACATCTCATTGATCATTCTTGTCATTGTTTTTAAATTTGTTGTTTGAGAATTCTTCCTCTTCACTAGCATTTAAGTTCTTTATTGTGCAGTTGATGCTTTTGGAGGATACATACTGGTTTTTGTCATTTCATAGAATTTGTTCTGTTATGCTGGGATTTATGCATCTATGGCCAAGTTTTTGTTTAGGGGTTTCAGCCCACTGCGTCCCTTTAGTTAGGAATTCTCCGCTGATTATTTCCAACAATGTAGCAGCCTGGTTGTGTTTTAGGTTCTTGTCATTAGACTGGTGGTGTTTGGCTCAGTAGTCAAATATTTGACTAAAATATTCAAGATTCTGAGTGCAGGTCCCTACTCTACTCAGGAAGAAGAAGCCTAGCTGCAAGAGCTATCACAGGTGATAAATCACAATTTTGAGATTTCAGTAAATCCTAATGAAGTCCAGTCATTGTTTCCACTTTAATATAGTCAGAGGAGCAGAGGAGCAAAGGAAAATCTTCAAGATCTATGAAGACCTAAGTTAATAAAGGTGTTAATGGGAAGGAGATATGTGGGACAACACTAATGAATAATACAGGGTATATGGTTTTATAAGGCATGAAGGGGTGGTCACTTAGGGTTAGTGAGAAAGTGGGATGAGGTAGGTAGGAAACAACTGATTAATGTTATGATGGGGAAGAGAGGTGAAGAAACTTAAACAAGCAACAAAAATTTGAGGAAAAATGATTATCTGGCAATCTAATTAACCTACAAAAGAGGTAGGTAATAAAAAAGTACTATGGATGGATAGTTAGATGTAGAGGTAAAATAGGAGGAAGACAGCAGTCTCAAGTGGTTGCATCACTTTGAATCTTCTGTCTACTACATAGATTCTCCAAAGAGTCACAACCTGTTGATCTTCTCATGTGCCCCATTTTCTTAGTTTCCATCCTCTTGGCAGATCTCTAAATTATACTCTTTTAATGGTATTTTAAAAGAGTAATGGTAGTTTAACTTGTTCTGGACCACTCATTTTTCTACCAACTCCACACTCCCATAACCAGATTAATTCTATCTTCCAATTCTAGCTATATTGTTTTCTTACACTAAAATGTACTGGGTTTTGTTGTCTCATAGCATAAGTGCAAATTCTCCAAATTGACATAAATCATCCTCCACAATTCAAAAATAATGATGACCATGGGATTCCCCATTGTTCCCCTACAATAACCTGTGTAGCATATTAATGAGATATCAAATGTCTTTGAAAATGAACATTTCTTATAAATTTATAATAAATGCTCCTTTGTAAACAATGTCTAGGCTAAACTTGATTATCTACTGATTCCTTTGAATGCTACATATATTAACATCTCAGTTTCTTTTGCTCAAGTTGTAGGCTCTGCCTACATTGTAAAAATGATTGTAGCAGTAATGAAAGATATGCTATCTTTCTGTTTTTGTCTTATCAGTATTCTACTAAGCCTTCAAAACTCCATCTCAAAGCTCCCACAATGGTGCCACTTTGGACAATCTTCCTTGTTCTCACATCTTGATGCTCCTGGCTCTTAGACATAAGTATAGTTATTTGCATATTTATCTAATACCCTCTAAAACTTCAGAGCAAACCCCAGAAGACAGATTTTTCTTATCTCTCCTTTAGTTCTTACAGTGCCCATAATGTGTGAGTTACTAAACTATGAGATCAATGAATTTCTAGGGTTAGTTTGTTTCAGTTGACACCACTGCTGTTATGTGGAAAACTATAGAAGAAGAAAGTAGACTTACTCTGGTTGGAAAAGGAGTGACTGACATATTCTTCCAAATATTCTCTCTCTTAGTACTTCTTGCAGCAGTATTATATACCTATGGCTCTGCTCAATCTTGTCTGAAAATTACAACATTCAGTTTCCATGTCACAGTCAAGGAGAGGTCTTTTCTATCACCTCCTCAGTAGTTTACTTGAAGTCTTAATGGTGAACTTATATTTTATACAACTACACTGTCATTCATTGGAAATTTTCACTCCTGATTAATGCTATCATCTTTTGGAAACATTTAGAAACTGATGGGATGGAAGCTAAGTGGGAAGCATAAAAGAATTAGATGTTTTTAACATATATAACTTAGAAATAAAGAATATACAGTTTTCTCCCATACTCTCCTGCCTTTTAAAAGAAAAAGTCTGAAATCTGAGTGAGGGCACTGATATGTTGCATGCATTCAAGAGAAAAGTGACGGGTGATAGATTGGTTTGGGACAGGGTATTCTAATGTATTCTGAAAGGTGTAGGTCTTCACAGTTAAAGGCAGAAGCAAGATTCAGAACACAATAACCCTCCTTATGGAAAAAAGAGATTGATTATTGTTGGAAATTGTTCTTATTAATATGGGAAATTTTCACTTCATTATTTCTTAAAGAAGAGATAGAAAATTGCTTTGGATTTTGATCTGCAGAAGTGCCAAGTTCTTCTTGTGCTGAGAACTATAGCACCTCATGTGATAAAGGCAAAGAATATTCCTAAAACATACAAAAATTTCAGGAAAAACAGAAAAGGGAAGTGAAAGGAAAACAGGGAATGCAATTTGCTTTCAGATCTAATAATTAGGTAGATACAGTTTTTCACCAAGTTCAGTATGCTAAATGCATCTTATTCACATTCTGTCTTTTACTCATTTTCTATCTTCTTATATTTCCCTCCTCCTGCCTTTCTCTAGTTTTCCCTTTATTCCACTACTTCATAGTTTTATTTAACATCTATCAGGATGTAGAATGAGATGTCTCCCATTGTGTACTGTCTAGAAATCCCTGCAGAAACCATGACCCTCCTTCAAAAAGCACCTGGCAATTGTACAACCTTCTAAGGAGACTTGGACTTGAGATCAGCCCTCACCCTAGCCTGTTTAAAGGCAGGTGAACAATCTGAGCCACTTTCATTCAATCAGTTCTCTCTAGAATGAATTAACAGAACTTTAAGTATTTTGGAGGGATAGGGTGTGGGAATTATCATTTAGTGGCCTAGTAGAGAGTACCTGTAAGCCTGTATCTTTAAGATAATTGTTGATAGAGATAATTACTCATGGGATTCAAAAGAAGAGAAGTATGGTGTCTCATTCCTCATGTGACTGCTCTTGAACTCTACTTTCTCATCTTCTCTATGTTAATATGAAAAGAGAAGAGAATTTATGGAGAACCAAGAAAGGGCTCAGGAGTGATTTGGGTTTATTGTCACTGGATTGCTTAGAGTGGTTATGATGCATGAATTTCAAGTGAGTTAGTTGGAAGATTGCTGACTTTGGACAATTTTCTTAGTAGGGTGCATTTAGGGTGAGGGACCAGCAGCAGAGGCTGTAAAGGATACTACAAAGGGCAGAATTGTGGGATAAATGGGAGACTCAAGCCAGGGCATTTCTGCTGAAAAACACACTAGTGTATCCCACAGGAGAGACGCACTTGTCACTCAGAAGAAATTCAAGTCCAGTGCCTGTCAGCAATGAGAAGTCTATCACAGTACCTCATAAGGCAGTGCTGTCAGAAATTGTTCTATTTCTCCTAACCATTTATCTTATTCTGACAGAGAAAGGAATGGAGAGCCAGTAGAAAGAAGGGAAAGAAACACTTTAAGGAACTGACCACATCAACTTTCCTGCTATGTCTTTTGAGCCACAAAAGGAAGAGAGGAAAATCTTAAATATTTGGCATATGAAATGGGGCTGAAACTTGAGTGAAAAGATCTTGGTGAAAATCAGAATGACTAGAATGCATGGAATGTGTCCAGAAAGATTCTAATGGGATGGAAACTCAGTGAAGCATGATTGGAAAGAGCTACTGGAGAAATCTAGAGCCATTTTGTATGTTTGCATCCTAACTATTTTAGACTTTGCCATTGCAGAGCACTAGCAGTGTCTATCTCATCACTGTGAAAGTTAGCTCACAGAACGTGGTGACTTTCATAAAGCATCCTGAGGATGTAGTCTTCTTGATGGGATTGTTATGAATGGTAACCAAACTTTTGGATTCCAATAATGACCCATGGTTCTAAAGTAATTGTCTTAATTGCAATCCTAGCTTCTCTTATTTGTCACAAGTTTTGTAGGAACTTCTCAATGATAGTGATAGATTTTCTTTTGCTTTTCCATTAAATGAAAAAAAGAAACTTTGACAAATTGGCTTTTTAGATATTGACTCATCTAAAGGGTCAGTTTTTATTTATTTATTTTTTAGAAAGAGACCCATTATACTCAAGCATGCATTAAAAATCTATAAAACTAGAACAAGCTTGTGAAGAGATACAGCCATTAGAACCATCTCAGACACAGAGGGAATTGATATGTAATTAGCAGCTGCCTTCATGGACAACTTTGCACTTCAGGATCTTCAGAAAATTGTCAACCTTATTTGTATCCCTGCGTAGGCAGTAGAGCAGGTTATAAAATCCAACAAGACGAGAGTCTTTGTCACCCTCCTGCAATGATGAAAGTCCAAACCAGGCAGCAAAGATGTCATCGTTTACAGCTCCAGGTTCGACCTAGTCACCAAAAAGATAGTCACTTATTATTCATACTATTAGTATTTTTTTTTATTGCTGTTTCTTCTAATTGCTGAATTATGATCTGGGCATGATATAGGAATGGAAAACATAAGCCAAAGACATGGAGTTTTGTGTATCAGGATCAAGGTGTCATAAATCTAAAAGTAGGCCATATGCATAATTTTTCTGGCATAAGAGAGACCACAGATCAATTATGTTCTTATAGGAGTAGATAGGTGGAAAAGCAGGAAGTTGTTGTTAGAAAATAGACACGATTTTGACCAAGGGACAATGGAAGAGCTCCTATCTGTTGTCTTACTTGAATGACTTTTACATTTCCCAAATTTTGTTCCTAGCATGTCCTCTGCACTTTATTTCTTCTGATAGTTCGCCATTTATTTTTCCTTCCTTTGAACTGAATCCATTCTTCAGAGAATGTATGTACTGAAGTCTTAGTAACAATGAGGGCTGCACCTGATGCTTTAAGATGCAGATAATCTAATGGTGAGTGTGGTGAAGAATTGCTGAAGTAGTCAGGGAGTCTTTCATTTAAATCATGAAATGTTCCTTCCAAATTTCTATGAAGAATACCTGTTTTCTTTTTTAGTTCTCTGGGGTGGGAGGTAGTGGGAAAAGGCTGGTGCTGCAAAGACCCCTCAGTGGTGAGGACTGTGTGCTAGGGCATGACTAGTATTACAAAAAGAACCGCCAAACAGCTTGGGAAAGGGGGCAGTGTGTACCTCTGGTCTTTATTAGCCTTTGCAAACTGGGAATCACCAGAGATCTTAGAGAAAACGAACTATATCAGTACCTTTAAGGATGTCTGAGTTAGAGAGCCAACTAGGTACCAGTCTGAGATAATTGTAGACCTTGATTTGCAGAGCATCTTTTATAGAGTTAGCACATTTTTAATATATCGGATTACCTATCAGAATTAAAGTGTATGTGTTTTGTCTAACTTTATGCTTTTTATTTTTAATGAAAAGTTCTTTTGAGAAAATTTTTGAGAAAATTGAGAAAATTTACTGTGCAGATAGTAATGATGTTAACATGATTAATAAAGAATTGGGAAGAGAAAAGGAACAGAAAAATAAAGTATTATAGAAGAAATTAGCTACATCAGGAAGTAGGCTTAAAATAATAAAGAAAATTACTTGAAGAAATGGTGTTAATTGCACAGGTTGCTGGATTAAGTTTAGGATGAAATATTTTTCTAGATATTATGAAATTAGTAAAATTCCAGAAAAGACACACTCTTCCTTTTGTGATATCTAGTATTTTGAGACAACATTGAAGCTATGGCCTCTTCTTTTCAGTCTTTCCTTGGTGATGGGGCAGGGTGGGCACTCCAGTCCAGTGTGATTTTGATTTTCTCCTTTCTCCCTCCCACTCTAATCCTCTGGTGTGAGTAGAATGGAGAAAGACTCTCACCAGCATTTCGATGCATGTATACTGAGATACTTTGAAAAGAGCATTTATCTTGCAGATTCTATTCTCTGGTTTTCTTTCTCTGGAAAATATTTTACCCCATTCCCAGGGAAAGGGAAGACTTTGATGGATTTGTGGACAGTGTAGGAAAGGCTACACTTGTGAAATTCAGAAAGCTATTAGTAAGGTTGATGTACATCAGGATCTAACACTATGGATGACTAAGGCATGACCTAGTCATCTACATGATGGGATGCCTAAATTTGTTCTAGCAAAATGAGGCACTTCAACGCCATTTCCCATCACACAGGTTGCCTTTTTCATTGATGAGAAAATCAAAGAAGTATCAAAGATTGCTCACCTGTTTGATTATCTTCTCCATGCCCTCTCGAAGTTGATGGGTTTTATGCCCAATCTCTTGGACTCTTCTAATCATAACCTCTGGGAATTCTTTCATATCCATCACTGTGGTGGTCAGGTGCTGCAGAGGGTCTTCCCAGGAGTTCAATAAGCCTCGGACCGTATTCAGAAGTGTTCCAGACTGATCAACCATATTGAGCAATCATATTTAAGGAAGTAAAATATAGCAGGGTTGGTAACATGTAGCTTTTGTGCAGAAGTTGAACTAAAATATCTTTTTGTTATTCCTATGTGTATGTAAAAATTTTCTGTAGATAATACAATTTTTAAAGATGCAAAATGTAAGCTATTGTTAAAAGTTACAAAACTGGCTTATTTAAAGAACTGACTATATTTTGGGAGGTATATATATACACAAACATACATTTATAGATATCATGTACATGATGTTTACTTTGAACTGTGCTTAGACTGGTTGTGGCAGGAATTCAGAAGGGAGAGATTAAAATAATAAAAATTAGAGCTGTTTGGACATGCAGATTTTGCTGTTATCAGAACAGAGACTAGAGTTGCTTCTACAAGAAACATAATATTTTATAAGACCTGCTTGATGGGGTATGTTTTAATTAAGATGTAGCATGAAGCAGAAGAGTCAGGAAAGAATGAAGAAGTAAGTGTTAGAGAAGTAGAAGTAGAACTGGAAGAGTCTTGAAAATCTAGACAAGAGGGCTCAAATCATTCAGTGATCAGGGATGTAATATGCTGTCAGTGGAGGAGCATTACATAACTGCATTTGCATTTCTTACATCTGTCATGTGTGGATATTTACTCATGCATGTCCAACTCACCTGAAACATTTGTACAGAACGATATATACAATCCTAGGTATGAAGCATTGGGTGAAATATCTTCTGCATGCACAATTGATAGTTCTGCTGCAGGCTTACTTAGTATTTGTTTTTACTTGTAATTTATCAGGTACATAATGTAAATTTTCTTAGATTGCATTCTTTTCCTCTATTTTTCTCTGCACATGTGATTACTATACTTATTATAGTGACTAATAATTTATAGTACAGCAACCCTAGAATGCTGCTTCAATTGCTTTGGTGAAAAGCCTGGGCTTAAGACATACCTCAGTATTTAGGGCTTGGTCCTTGTCTGCTGGAGTAGGAATGGAAGAAGTGTGGCAACTGATGATGGTCCTGGAAATGAACTCTTGGCCAGTAGCATATGTTTGTTCCTAGAAATTATAGAGAAAATTCAAGTAGTCTAAGCTTGAGAATTGAGTAAACTAATCCATTACCAGAATGTTAGTACAGTTGGTATATGTATAATTTCCTCAAAAAAGAACTGCATAAAATTGAAACTAAGGAATTAACAAAGTAGTACATTTGCCTAAATTTTTTTTGCTATTAGTTTGTAATCTCATTTTTTTCATCTAACTTTTCAAATCTTTGAACTTCTTCTCTTCTTTACTATTCCTGTATTGTCACAACCTTCCTTTCATCCTTCTTACTGTTGGCTATTTTAAAAGCAAACACTAAATACTACCAAACTACAAACCATCAAGTGTTTTAAATACCAAATGCCAAAGTACATAAGATCTATCCATTTAATCTCTTATGTCTTGTGTGTCCAACTGATATGCTTCTTTTAATCAGACATTATAAAATTACAATTTTTCTTTCAATTACCTCTGAATACACATAGCTGTACCTCACCAAGTTTATCATGAATTCAAAATACTATATTACTGGTTGTAGCAAAATAAATCAAAAGTAACAGAGTATAACTTTTAGGAAATATTAAGAAGTGAAAAGATTAAAAACTGAAAAAAATAGTAAACTTTATGATTTGAAACTAATATTTAGCAAAATTTGTGAAAATTTAAAAGGATTACTAGGAAGATGTGGAAGATAAAGGATGGCCAGTCAAAAATGAGAAATAAAGGAAAAACTAGTGATTGAAAAGAATTTTATGAATATATATTTATTGCAAATATTGAGTTACGTTCTCTGGAGGCCCAATGATATACTGAAGCCTAATCTTTTCTAGGCTCCTTGACTTACCTAGAAGACATAACATATAACTTTCAAAGTACCTTCATTAGGAAGAGAGAACCTGTTTCCAACTGTAAACCAGCCTTTGTGCAGTAACTAGCAATTCACATACTGGATATCTTGAAAGAATCATTTCTAGCATTTTGGGGTTTCTGAAAAGCCATTTTTTTTGTTTGTTTTTTTCCCATCCTGACATGGCTTCAGTTCAGCCTAATTTTATTCCATCCACCAATTCAGTGCAATGCAATTCTCATTAATTGAATATCTACAGTATGCCAAATACAGATTGCCCAGGGAGACTGGCTTTTGAGAACAAAAAAATCAATGCTTTTCTTTTTACCTAAAAGAGGCTTAACACAAGGTGTTTAAATTTTTAACACAAATAGAAATAAGATGAATTAAAGAAAATTTATAAAAATCATTGCATTCTTTAAGAATCTTTGAGCTTTCAGAATATTGGTGCTTTCTCCTTTTTCCACCTTTTATTACCTGATGCCTTCTTTTACTTATTAAGGTATATTATTTACAATTTGTTTCATGAGATTTACTTTATTAAATTGCATACAGTCCTATCATTGGCATGAAGGCTTCTTTTGGGAAAAGCAATGAGTGAGATACTTACAAAGTCCCTGAATGTGTCTTCAGCAACATTACTGATGTAGTCAGACAGGGCGACTGCACGGGTGAACAGGTTCCAGAGGCTCAAGTGGCAGTTCGCAGCCCCACCTGCACAGGCAGGGCTGGCAGCCACATTCTTGCAGAGAAGGAGGTTTAACACCAGCAGCAGCAGGAGTGATCCTGTGTAAACAAAAACACAACCCACTTTGAGATGATCTATTCTGCCGAGGTTATCAGATGTAATTCTGCTGTGGGAAACTTTCTCCCTCAGCACTGTCCTTTTCTATAGGAATTGCTAGTATAGCTGGGGTGGGAGAAGAAGCAACAACTTCCATTGTGTAAATTTAGATATATAATTATATTTATACATATATGTAGTTTGAGAAGTGGGTGACTGTCTGCATTTCTATATTGCTTCCAGAGGACTCTATACTTTGCAAACATTTTGAGCTTGAATTTAATTCCGAAGCAGGGTGTTTAAGTCATTCTCAAGATAATCTAATGTCTTGGGCGTCTCTGCAGATTTTTGGTGGTCAGAGTTTATAATTTTTTAAGTCAATGTCCAATATTTGCATTTCTGGCTCTAATGTGACAAAGACAGTGCAGTTCATTGGTGCGTTTTATCTTCATGGCTGATAAGAATAAACTCGTGAATGCTTGATTGCTAACATGGATTATGAAAAGAATCCTATCCTAAAAATAATGCTGGAGGCTTGGTGGCTAACTCACCATTATAATCCCACACATTTGTCTGAAATTTTGCCAAACCATTCAGATTTTTTCTTTCAAAATTTGGGCTTTGCAATGCTCCTGTGAATAGACTGGGCCTTCTTAGTAATCACTAAATCATATTGATGAAATAGAAGGTTTAGGGAGGTTAAATGACTCCCCCCACCTTATTAGCAGGTGGGGAGGCAGAACACCAACACCATGGTCTTTGTCCTCACCTTGTCACATTATATACACCTGTGAGCCCTCACTTTGCATGTGTATCAGGGACCACATCATTATTCCTGAGACTCAGTGTTTGTAGAGGTTGTTACCATTACTTTTAAAGAACAACACTCTGCCTTAATTATATGGTAACAGAGGACCTAGGTAACTTGATTTTATCCCGTTTTCCTACTCTATCAAATACCCACATTAAAAATCTTAACAAGGATCAGTGGTGGTTGTATCATCACTTTGCTGTCTCAGCAGATGGACAGATACCTATCATTAACATATCAATAATTTATACTCTCAAAGGAAAGAAACAGCACATAGGTGCCAAATTAATATCACTCTTTAACATAGTGACATAATTCCAAGAACTTCTGATATAAACATGTGTTTCTCAGTTCCATAGAATCTTTGACAGATGTAATGGAAATGTCTAAGATATAATAATGCAATGTTAAAGACTAATGTGTGAAAAAAAACCCCTAACTCCAAGTATCCCAAGTAAGTATAAATATACTTAAAAGTTATTTGGTGTATAATGTAACTAAACAACTTTTTTACCTGAAAAGTTAAAATAATCTTGTGAGATAACTCATAGTACTGATCTTTAATTTTTCAAAAACACAATGCTTCTAAACTTTTTTTATTGTATATTATAGTGGTATAATGTAGTTGAATGGATGTTTTGTCTACATGTATAAAAGAATTGTGCCTTGAAAATAGAGAATGTAGAATAGTACTCTAGGAAAGTCTTAACTGGATATTCTTTAACACTGAGAACATTTACCTATGTGTTTATTATCTGTGGGATTTTCATAGTCTAAGATGAGGTAAAATAGATAAATGTTTTTATTTTTCATTTCATAAAACATATTGTGTGGTTGTTAGCAATTTATTTTATTAATAATAGTCACCAAGAGCTGGTGCAGTGGTCCTAGTCTAGAGCGCCTGCCTTGCAAGTGTGATGCCCTGAATTCAAATCCCATTACCACCAAAAAAAAAAAAATATATATATATATATAGCCAAGAAAGTACAGGCTATCAGTTAACATTCACCTATTTTTTCTCATGAAATGTCATTTGGCTTGAACCAAATTGACAAAGCAGTATGAGGTACATATCTGCTATCCTTGTCAGCATTATGACTTCAGAATTTTAAGTTTCAACAGGTTGATTCAAATGGTGCAGTTCATGTAAGAGATCTGTTAACTTTTTTCTTCTGATGTATGACAGTTTGGACATATAAACTCTTGAGGTCTTATTCTAGTACAGTTCTTGATCTCAGAATCATTAGTCTTTTAGTTGGGTTATTTCATGTTCTGGGAGCTGTCCTTGAAGAATGCATTGGAGGATATTTAGTAGCCTCCCTGGTTTCTACCCATTGGACAACAGTATTATCTTCCCCTTTCCTGCCTTACCTCAATTAAGACAACGCAAAATGTCTCTGGGAGAAGACAATCCCCTATTCAAGAACGGCTGATCTATTCCATTGTGCCCTTGTACAGTTGCTTTCCAGAATAATGATTAGAAGGTTCTTATAAACCATGTAAGCATTGTCATTAGCTAAAATTTCACATTAGTTTCCCCCTATCACTGGATTGTCTACAAAGCCAGTGAGCAGCTGCACATACCTTTCCATGATGAGTGCTTGCTGTCCATGGTGGTGGTCATTGTAGGAACACACTTCACCAGAGGAGACCTGGGAGTTGGACAACTTTCTCTCTTGAAGTTGTTGGTTTATAAACCTTTGACACCTTCATGAATATATTTAATCAGACCTTGTCCTCCCCTTTCTAGTAACCCATTTACATCATTAAGATTACCCACATAATTTCAAACATCAAATGTTATTTCATTTCTTATTCATATTCAGGAAGACATACTGGCCAGAAATGAAGTATTTTGATTAATTAGAGCAAAAGGAAATGAGAAAACTGATGAAGGTGAGATTGTTAAACTAGTTTGGGTTAGAAGATGTACAAAACCATAGAAGCCATTTACTTATAAGTTTACATTTTCTGTGGTTTCTTGAACATATAGCATTATATTTCACATAAAATGGTCTCACGTGTTACCAGTTGTAAAATTTCTAATTCAAGATTGCTAAGAGAAATGAGTTTTAAAAATTTATGCACTATATACCAGAAGATACAGAATAAGTTCCTATTATGCTCTGAGTGAATCTCCCTGCTTTTCTTGCTTTTACATATTCTGTTTAGTCCATTTTAAAATGACATGTCTGTATCATACTTTGTTTTTTAAAATGTATTCTTCCTTTATCTCTATTATTTCCTTTGTTTTCAACATATATATATATATATAAACTGTGTATAAACATATATATATATACACACACATATATATAAAGTAGTAAGCTTATCTCTTTTGCTTATATGAAGTTGTATCATTATCCCCAGTTCACAGTTTAAGAAACAGAGGTTCAGAAACAGTAAATATAAGTATATGGAAGAAATAATTCTTCTATAGTCAATTTAGAGGCAGGAAGAATATTGTTTCAAGAGGACTTTAGAGGGATGTGAGGAAAGCTAGGAAATGAAGCGTTTGTACCTGTTGATGTTTACCCATGTATAACATGAAGAAGATATCAAACCTGACTCTAGAGAATTTATTTTGAAGAAACAATACCAGTTTTTTTAGGGCAAACATATACATTGTACACACTTATATTTACAAAGATCCTAATACAGGATGTAATAAACCCCAATTCTGGTCAATTATTTCTAATCTTTCCTATTGGTGGATAAACTGTTACTAACTAATTTACCACCAATCTACCTTGTTGACCTTAGCTTGCTCTGGGGCAAGATGACAAAAACAGTCATTTTCCTTTGGCTCAGAAGTTCCATTACCTCTTAGAGAATTCCTAAATGAAATGATTATGATGAATAAGAATGAATCATTGATGACTTTCTCTAATTTTAAGTCCATGCATCTAAAGCAGCTGTGACCTTTAGTTTCAAATTTACTGTCTTTGGTAGAAGACTAAGAGATGAGGGAATTTAAAAAGTAATCTCTTCCCCTGTCATTTGCTTTTTCTGAAACTGTTAGTGCCAACATGTGCTTTAACAATTATCTAAGTGCTGATATGGAGACTTAGAAATCTTAATAAAGAATAATGTGTCTGACATAGCATTTTTTCTCATTGTCTTAGCTTAAGCAAAGCTAGATTTTGAATCTTAAGCATCAAATGTGATGACTGATAAGCTCTATCATTCTAAAAGTGGGATTGGGATTGTATAGACTTATGGTGGGTATCCATTTTTCTCCCTAGACAAGGAAAGTCTGAATTATTAAGACAGCAAAGCTGTATAGTAGAGAAGTTAATGTAGTCCTACATTATCTTTTCCCTGCAGAAACTTACGTGCAAGAAAATGTACTGTAATGATTGACAGTGATGGAGGGAGGGGCAAGATGGTGGATCAGAAGCATCTACCATTTTGACTCTGAGATTGAGAGTCAGGTTACACAAGAAAGACTATGTTCTGAAGACAGAAAGAGAAGGAAAGCATTGGGATCACAAAAGAGATTGCAAACATCAGAAAAGCACAAAGAAATCTAGGCAACAGAGAAAAGTGGCAAACAGTTCCAAGCCCATCCTTGGCTCTCTGGGAGGCAGAGGGCAAGCTGAAGACCCAATCACAAGGTCAGTCAGAGGGACCTGACAACAAACTGGAAATTCTAGCTGCAAGATAAGCCCACACCTCCTTAAATCCAATGAAGGGATTTGGAAGACAGTGACTGCTCTGCTCTAAAAGGCTAGCCTTTGTGAAGAAAGATATTTTGTCACTCCCCTCATCTCACAGTGACACAGCAAGATGACTTCTTGAGAAAGGGTTGGTTAAAACTATTGGTTGAGACTGAGACACTCTGGGGGCTTGAAAACAAGGAATATCATGGCTCAGAGAATAGAGGCATACCTTATCAAAGTGTGTTGGTGAGAGATGGCATTGAAAGATGGTCAAGGAGAAGGAGACAGTGTTACTTGGTCCTCCAGAGAAGCAAGTGGGATCCACTGCAGTGAAGGCATACTGGTTGCAGGCCACACGTTCCCTTATAAAGACCAAGTCCAGTCACCTCAGGGTCACATGAAAACAAATAACCAGCATGGTATTCAGCCTCCAGGCCTTATCCTCAGGCAATCTGTGTTGGTTTCTAGGTGGGGCATAAGCTTTTTGGACACCTTTTACCAGAAAACATTCTTCTTACCTCATATTATAGTTAGGTCATTAGACATCCAGAATGAGGAAAGTATATTGAAGGGTGCAAGACAGAAGTACGAAATCACCTTGAAAGGCAAACCCATCAGAGGAGTAGCAGATTTCTCAACAGAACTTTAAAAGCAAAGAGGACATGGAATAATATATTTCAATCTCTGAAAGAAAATAACTGCCAGCCTTGGTTACTGTACCTTGAAAAAATATCCTTCATAATCGAAGGAGAAATAAGAACCTTTCATTATAAACAGAAACTAAAGCAATTCATGATCACTACACCTGCACTGCAAAAGATACTTAAAAGAATTGTGTATTTCAACAATAATTTTGCATGTTAATAGTCTCAGTTCTCTGAAAGAGACACAAGAGAATTTGAGTAAAAAAACAAGTCCTGACTATCTGTTGCTTATGAGGAATGCATCTCACTGGCAAAGACAAACAGCCTTACCATGAAAGGATGGAAAAAATTTTCCAAGCAAATATGGCCTAAAAGAAAGCAGGAGTAACTATACTCATATTTTGCAAAGCAGACTTCAAACCAAAATTAGTTAAAAGGGGCAAAGAAGGTCACATAATATTGATAAAGGGCAAAATTTATCAGGAGGATATAATAATAGTAAACATAAGCACACTCAATTTCTTAAAGCAAACACTACTGGACATCAAATCACAGATAGACCCCCAAAATAATAATAATGGGTGACTTTAATATATTACTCTCATCAAAAGACAGGTTACGCAGACAAAAAGCACTTCTATGCTGTTGGGGGGCATATAAATTAGTGCAGCCATCTGTGGATCATGTCTGTAAACCTAGTTACTTGGGAGTCAGAGACCAGAAGGACCAAGGTTTGAGGCCAGCCAGGGAAAATAGTTCAGGAGGTCCTATCTTGAAAATACTCAACACAAAAAAGGGTTGGGGGAGTAACACATAACTAGAGTGCCTGCCTAACAAGCATGAGGCCCTAAGTTCAAACCCTAGTACCACTAAAAAAAAATCTAAAAGATGAATTATTATGTAATCCTGCTATACCACTGTTAGGCATATATCTGAAGGATATTAGTCAGCATAAAATAGAGATACTTGCACATCCATATAGTAGGACTATTTGCAACAGCCCAACTCTGGAGTTAGCTGGTGTGTCTGTTAACTAGTGAATGAATAAAGAAAATGTGATATCTATCTATCTATCTATCTATCTGTCTGTCTGTCTATCTATCTATCCATTTGTCTATCTACCTACATACCTACCTATATTTAACCATAAAGTGGAATGAAATTATGTCATATGTAGGAAAATATGTACACTGGAAATCCTCATGTTAAGTGAAATACGTCAGACTGCAAAAGACACATATTTCATATTTATCTCTTATATATATATAATCTATACCTAAAGAAAAACAAATGACAAGTGTGTCAAAGGCAGGAATTTTTGGAGGTGGGAACCAGCAGACAGGGGAAAATGAAAGGAGAAGGTGAAAGGGGTGAACATGATCAAAGTACTTCATTCATGTGTATCAAAATAGAGTTCTGAAACCTGTTAAATTGTTTTAAAGAGAAAGATGGATGGGGATAAATTTGATCAAAGTCCATTATATACATGTATGGAAATATCACAATGAATTCCATGTGACAATCAATATATACTCCTTACAAAAGGAAAAATGAAGAACTGACAAGTGACAACTTAATCTTAAATTTTGAAGTGTTGCCACTTTTGTGGATAACCTGAGAAAACCAGAGTTGTGCTTATTCAGTAGAGGCCAATTGATTTATTTGACCGCAAAGAAGTTACGTGTTTCACTGTAAAATTTATTGTGTGTTTCCTTGCTGCCTCAGAGCCCCTTATGTCCTGTGGATGGGATAGTGCAATATCTAAATAATGCAAAAGGCATATTTTATGTGAAAAGTAACAGTTGTCCTATTTTTCTATCTACTATACATATCATCACTTTCCCCTTAATATTTGTATGTTCCCTTTTGTGGATCTTATACTTTATCAAACTGTGCCTTACATTAGAACAATGAAAAAGTTCACTAAGGAAGGACTAACCTGTTTTCATTGGAAAACTTCACTTGTTTGCCATTTTGATTTAATTCCTTGTGATAAAACTGAGAGTTGATAACTAATTTCTGTCAAGCAGCTAAATAAATAGCTGAAATGACACTAAAGTTCTTATGGTATTTTTAGTCTGTGAATCTTACACTAAAGGGTTCTTACTTCAAGGATTAAGTGACATCTAATTGGCTTTCCTTCCTAGTTAGGAACAGAACTTGTATTTTATTTATATCTTCTTTTATTTATCTATCTTCAAGTTTGAAGTAATTTTTATTTTCTTCTGTCATTTATGACACAACATGCATATATCGTCTCCTTGAGGACCTTTGCCAATGTGTAAAGATATTTTTGAGTATCATGACTGGAGTATTACTGGAATCTGGTGGTAGAGGCCAGATGTGCTATTAAACATCCTACAACACAGAGGGCCAACCTTGATACAAAATATTCTGCTACCCAGATATCAGTGATATCTCTGCTGAGAAAACCTGATTCACAAGGTGATAAGATATGTGAAGGTATAAAAACCATGACATTAAGCAAATCATTGAAACTTGCTAGCGAAATACATCTATTGGTAAGTAAAAGTGCTTAAAATATAGTATTTTGTGATATTGTATATCATCAACAATGGAGATAAAACTTTCTGTCATCTTTTCTCATCCAATAATAGGATATAAAACATAATGCATAGATTTAAATCAATGCCAGGGGAATTATCCAAGATACAAAACCAGCATTAAATATGTGTTTATATATGGCCTCCTTAATGAAAGTCCCACCAAGACCAAATGATGTTACCATGGGGGTCATGTCTCTAATATGTGTGTATTTGTAGGACATTTATTAACCAACTATAACAGTCAACGTCTTATTTTATTCAGAATATTTAACACTTTGTTTGCATGTTAGCAGATTCCAGAGCTAAAAGCATAAAAATTGTTTGATAGATTTTGAAGGCCCATACAATTGTTCATGAAATCATTAACAACTTTTACCTATCAAATCCCTTGATGATCCAAACAATGATGATAGAGTGGAAGCCTTTATTTTTAGTACTCAAATCAGAATTCTGAAACATGCACACTTATGTATTGATGTTATCAATGGTACTGGAACATTTTAACTTTAAATACTGCACTGTGTGTACAGTACTTAAATACTGTACACACTTTAAATTCTTCACCATGTTCCCTGGAGTTGGGGCAATTGAAATGTATGTGGGTTTGCTCTGAATTATTTAGGTAATCCTAATAATCTCACACCACATAACAAAAAATTACTACATGCAAATGTACTTTATTTTCTCAACAGTCATTTAAAATTTTTAGATATACCTTTAAAAATGCAAGTAGTATTTCCATTATATGAGGTTATTCTAACAATACAACACAAAGTAAAAATTCCATAAAAATGATGCTTTTGGAGATAAGTTATTCTTCAGGAAGCACATGGATACAAAAATGGAAATGAAAAACTTCTAATGATTTTAAATGATATCAAACATTTAAATATTATATACCTATGTATATGATAAGTGTATGTATAAGGTAAAAAGGAAGGTCCAGTTAACATCTTATCATCCAGGCCCATTTCCACCCATTAATCAATACTCCAAAGGTCAAGGAAAAATGCTCACCTGCCAAATATTTGTGTCTTAAAAGAAATTCATTAAAAGCAGCATATACCTCCTGTTTGGCCAATTTTTAATGAATATATTTGCATTTAATAATGGAATACCACCTTTAGAGCTTTCCTGGTCATTTCCTCTCTCTTTATCCTAAGTAGCCAGATTTCCAAGGTTAAGACCAAAGGCTTTGTGAAAATGTCAGGGGTTTGCCCTGTTAAAAAAAGTTCCAGAAACTCAAAACTCTTGAAATGTAGTTTATTGCAAGGTTATTTCAAGCAGGGCAAGCCTTACCATCCTAAACATAAAAGCAAAAATGTTGTTTTGTGGCATTACGAAAAACTTTATTACATGTATTCTCTCCTGAAACAGATGCAAGGACAATATTAAAGCTATTTGGTTTCATTGCAACTGAAAATTACAAGTTTATATCTTAAGCCTAATATTTTTAGGCTTAAGATTAAATTAATTAAGATTAAGATTAATTTTGTGAGAGAAAACTCCAAAATTTTGAAGAAATATGCTTATTCATCTGAACAAATTATATGCCGCTGTTTGTTATATAGATATATATGTACACCATTGCACAAGGTGAAGAGATTTGTGTTATATTATTACCTCCATTTCTGGCTTATTGGGGTTGTACCTAGAGGATTATGGCAAAGAGTTGCTTTAGTCAGTTTTTGATCACTGTGAAAAAATACCTAGAAAGACAATGTAAGGAAGGAAGAATGTTTCAGACTGTGGGTAGTCAGCAGGCTCCATTGTTGTAGTCCTGGGGAGGCAGAACATCATGGTGGAGAGGGCATGACAAAGCACAACTGGTCACCACATGACAGAGCGGAAGCAATGAGAGTCCAAGGAAAGGAGTTCAACAAGGACTAGCACCGAAGAGCATTTCCCAGTGACCAACTTCCTCCAACTTGGCCCTGCCCTGAAATTCTCCAATAATTCAGCCAAATTGTGAATTAATCAATGGTTTCAACCATTGTGGAAGGAAGAGACCTCATGTTCCGATCACTTCCCCAAAGCTCCACATATGAACATTGTGCCAGGGACCAAGCCTTTAACAAGTGAATCTTTGGGAGGACATTTCATATTCAAACAATAATGAGTACCAGCTTTAATAAATATTTGTCATGGTCCATCATCCAGGCCTGGAATCCTGCCAAGGCCAATCCAGCCATTGTCCAACCATCTGCCCACCATGGACCCTGGCAAAGTGAGTGAGTTTCAGGCCTTAGTAAAAATGCATCAGCAGGATCTGAGCATACTGCACACTGAGGAGATTGCTTCCTGAGGTAGTGGGTGGAGAGCACTGGGGGAAGAGTAAAGTCCCACCTGCTACTCATAAAGCTAAATCTGAGGAAGACTTCAGGGAATAAAAGACAGTAACAAGACATGGGAAAACATAAAGACAGATGAGCCTTCAAGTGAGGAAAGTGATGTATAAATGGATGATGAAGGTGTAATTGAAGTAGGCACTGATGCCCCCAAGAAATGGGAGATGAAAATGTAGAGATAACTGAAGAGATGATGGATCAAGCAAATGAAAAGAAAGAGACTGGCCTTGAAGTCTTAAATGGTGGTGAATTACAGAAAGACATTTACTTGTTCACAGATATCATCAAGCTATATCCTTGCTTGGCCAAACTGTATGCCAAGACAGTCAGTGTCTTCAACAAATTATGGAAGCCAAATACTGCTATTTGAGACTGTGACAGAGCCATTGAAATAAATCCTGATTCAGCTGAGCCTCACAAGTGGCGATGGAAAACACACAGATTCTGGACAATGGGAAAAAGGAGCCCATGATCTTCCCCTTGTCTGTAACTTGATTATGATGATAATGCTAGTGCACTGCTGAAAGCAGTCCAACAAGGGCCCAGAAAATTGTTCTTAAAGAAAGAACAGAAAGGATCAAGAAAGCTCGAGAAATGTATTAGAGGGCCCTGAGTGAGGAAGAAGCCAGAGGATAATCAGAATCTCAGTATGGCACTTTCCATAGTGCCATTTCCTAGAATGGTAGTGACATGACTAGGATGTCAAGAATGCCTGGGTCAATGAAATTCTTAGTTGTCTACTAGTTCTTATAGCATGCAGGATCCAAGATATTATTGTGGCCTTCCAGGGTGTGACCCAGAACTCACAAATATGTAAAAATAGCAGAGTAACCCAAAGGTTATGAATCTTATCAGTAACTTTTTAGCCAAATTTGGAGGTCAAGCATAAAGCCTATGTGACAAAGTCCTTGGAGAAGGAAATCAACCTAGGTTGCTTAATGGATGTCACAGTAGTGTATCTTTGACCTTCTCATTAGGAATGGTGAGGTTCTTTGAAGATAAGCCTTACCCCTGTGCAGCGAATACAGCTAAGCATTTCATAATGTTTTGCCATTAAGTAATCATTCAGGTAATGTTTTCCCACAAAGAAATACAAACTTTACATTTAAACCTTGAAAATATTTAAAACAAATTAAAAGGGTGTTGATTCTTCTATTTTCTTTACTAATTATTTTGAGATTTCCCTTTGGATTTTCAGGGAAGGAAGATATGCACAGAAAATTTATTGCCCTATTGTGAGTGAAGTAGAATTTCACTCACACTAAATAAAACATATGCAAATAAACATACACAAATAAAACTCATTTACCTATTTTAAATTTGAGTTGGATATTGGTTAGTAAGGCATTTTTGTTTCTTAAAATGCTTTTTTAAATCTTAAATCTTACAGTGTTGCATTTAAATCTTACAGTTACATTTAAATCTTACAGTGTTGAAGGGTACATTTTTGTTATGTTGCAGTAGAATTGGATTACTTAACTGTGTTCATGTCCAGTATATTACAAGAATATTTCTTTTCCACATAAAGTGAAAAAGAGGTCGCATACATTTCCATTATTCAATATAAATAATACTGTGATGAATATTTTTGGATATGCTTTTATATGAAAGAGTGAAAGACATTCTTTAAATAGGGAACTGAAATTAGAGGTCTAGTGACTGTTGTAACTAAATTTGCTTTACACATAACCTTAAAATATTATAATTACCATCATACATACATTATAATGACAACACAAACTAAATATGCTGAAAAAAAATTGTAGAACAAGCTTAATTAGAGTGCAATGTCAGTGCTTATTCGATCACAAGTAAATTTATCTACTACATTAGATTTGATTAAAAAGAATAGTCACTGTTTAGGAAATGAGTACTAAATTCCCCTAAAATTTTTAGTAGTTGCTCTGGAGATTAAGACATATGCTCATAACTTTGAGAAGATTAGTTAACATTAATAATATTGCATTCTATGTAAAATATAGAAGCTTTGCAACCATACCTGTTCATACGATTTCCTCATCCTTTGTTGTTATGTATGTTCCATGTACATATGTTATACAACTTTCAAAATGTTACCTTTTGCTTTAAACAGTCATATGTATTGTGTAGAATGCATCAGAGAAAATAGTTTTACATATTTCTCATTCTAGTGTTTTCTATTTCTTTTAAGAAACCCATGCTTACCTCCGGTATTGTTTTGCATTAATCCAAAACCTTTTAGCATGTCTCATATTACAGGTTTGCATATGACAAATGGTCTCATTTAAAAAAAATTCAAAATGTATTCACTTTGCTTTATCTTTGAGAGACAGTATTTTAAGCTATACAAGTTTGTATTTGCTGGGTGCTAGTGTCTCATGCCTGTAATCCTAACAATTTGGGAGGCTGAGATTGAAGGGTCAAGGTTCAAGGCCAGCCTGACCAAATAATTCATGAGGCCTGCATCTCCAAAACAAGAACAGCAAACCAGACTGGAGTTGTGGTTTTAGTGAGAGAAGCTGCCCAGAGTTCAAACTCAGTTTCACCAAATAAGTTTGTATTTTTATTTCCAACTTTAGAAGTAAAAGTTTGTGATTTTATTTTTCCTTCAAAACATTGAATATGCCTGTCCAGAATTTTCTGTTATCCACAATTTTATTTTATTGATTCATTTGTTGTTTGTATTTTTATAACCATATTATTGTTGTATAGGGCCACCTTCATTCTCATTTATCTCCTCTATCCCTGTCCTTAGAATAGTTACAACAGGTCAAGTTGTTCCCTTTTTATACTTGAGTACATAATATTTCCAGCATATTCACCCACTTTCACCTTTTCCTTATGTCCTCCCCCATTTACTTCTACCACCCCTCAGAAGGACCTGTTTTACCTTCACTTTTCACAAAAAGACATTTTTATTTGCTTAAGATAGCTGTAAAGGTGATTAATATCTTCTTGGCTCAGTTTTGGGTGGTTGTAAGTTTCGAGAAATCTGTCCATTTCTTCAAGATTTTCAAATTTATTAGAGTATAGGCTCTCAAAGTAATCTCTGATGATTTCCTGGATTTCCATGGTGTTTATTGTTATCTCCTCTTTTGCATTTCTGATTTTACTGTTTTGGGTTTTTTTTCTCCTCGTTTTAGCCAGGGGTCTGTCAATCTTCTTTATTTTTTTAAAGAACTGGCTTTTTGTTTTGTTGATTCTTTGTATATATATATATTTTGGTTTCTATTTCATTGATTTCAGCCCTTATTTTAATTATTTCTTTCCTTCTGCTTGTTTTGGGATTTGCTTTTTCTTGTTTTTCTAGGATTTTGAGCTGTAGTATTAGGTCATTGATTTGAGATCTTTCTGTCCTTTTAATATATGCACTTGTAGCTATAAACTTTCCTCTTAGAACTGCCTTTGCTGTGTCCCATAGGTTCTGGTAGGTCGTGTTTTCATTTTTATTAACTTCCAGGAACCTTTAATTTCCTCTTTTATTTCATCAATGACCCATTCGTCATTGAGCAATGTGTTGTTCAGCTTCCAATTCTTTACATGTTTTTTACTGCTGTTTTTGTTGTTGATTTCTAGATTTAATGCATTGTGGTCAGATAGAATGCATGGGATTATTTCTATTTTCTTATATTTGTTGAGGCTTGCTTTGTGCCCTAAGATATAATCAATTTTTGAGAAGGTTCCATGAGCTGCTGAGAAGAATGTGTATTGTGCAGAAGTTGGATGAAATATTCTGTAGACATAAGCTAGGTCCATTTGATCTATGGTGTGGTTTAGTTCCAGAATTTCTTTATTGATTTTTTGTTTGGATGACCTATCTATTGGTGATAGGGGAGCATTAAGGTCTCCCATTATCACTGTGTTGGAGTTTATATATAACACAAAAAGAAATTGAAGCAGCAATAAAGAGTCCCCCAAAAAAGAAAAGTCCAGGACCCAATGGATTCACTGCTGATTTCTATCAGACATTTAAAGAAGAACTAATAGCAACTCTCCTTAAACTGTTCCATGAAATAAAAAGGTAAGGAACACTGCCTTATTCATTCTATGAAGCCAATATAACTCTCATCCCCAAACCAGAAAAAGACACCTCTAAAAAAGGAGAATTGTAGGCCAATTTCCTTAATGAATATTGATGCAAAAATCCTTAATAAAATGATGGCAAACCGAATCCAACAACATATCAGAAAGATCATACACCATGACCAAGTCAACTTCATCCCAGGGATGCAGGGGTGGTTCTACATACTGAAATCTATAAATGTAATACAGCACATCAATAGAAACAAAGACAAAAACCACTTAATCATCTCAATAGATGCAGAAAAAGCCTTCAACAAGATCCAACACCACTTCATTATAAAAGCGCTAAGAGAACTAAGAATAGAAGGAATGTACCTCAACATTGTAAAGGCTATTTATGACAAACCTACAGCCAACATCATACTTAATGATGAAAAACTGAAACCATTCCCCCTAAAATCAGGAATGAGACAAGAGTGCCCACTATCCCCACTCCTATTCAACAAAGTACTGGAATTCCTAGCCAGAGCAATTAGGCAAGAAGAAGGAATAAAAGGAATAAAAATAGGTAAAGAAACTGTCAAAATATCCTTATTTGCAGATGATATGATCCTATACCTTAAAGACCCAAAAACTCTTAGACACCATAAACAGCTACAGTAAGGTGGTAGGATACAAAATCAACCTACAAAAATCATTAGCTTTTCTATACACCAACAACTAACAAACTGAGAAGGAATATATAGAAACAATTCCATTCACAATAGCGCCCCCCCCTCCAAAATTAAATACCTAGCAGTAAATTTAACAAAAGATGTGAATGAACTCTACAAGGAGAATTACAAACTCCTGAAGAAAGAGGTCGAGGAAGATTACAAAAGATGGAAAGATCTCCTGTGCTCATGGATCAGTAGAATCAACATAGTAAAAATGGCTATACTACTGAAAGCAATCTACATGTTTAATGCAATTCCCATTAAAATTCCAATGACTTTCATCACAGAGATTGGAAAACCTACTCTAAAGTTCATTTGGAAACACAAGAGATCACGAATAGCCAAGGCTATGCTCAGCAAAAAAAGGAATGCTGGAGGTATCACAATACCCTACTTCAAAGTATATTACAAAGCAATAGCAATAAAAACAGCATGGTACTGGCATAAAAACCAACATGAAGACCAGTGGAACAGAATAGAAGATCCAGATATGAATCCACACAACTATACCCACCTCATTTTTGACAAAGTTGCCAAAAACATACGATGGAGAAAAGACAGCCTCTTCACAAATTTTGCTGGGAAAAGTAGCTATCCATCTGCAAGAAACTGAAACTAGATCCGTGTCTATCACCCTGTACTAGTATCAACTCAAAATGCATCAAGGACCTAAATATCAGACCTGAAACTCTGAAGTTACTAAAGGTAGGAGCAGGAAACACTCTGGATATAATAGGTACAGGCAAGGACTTCCTCAATGCAACCCCAGCAGCCCAGCAACTAAGAGAAAGGATGGATAAATGGGACTTCATAAAATTAAAAAGCTTTGCACAACAAAACAAATGGTCTCTAAACTGAAGAGACCACCACAGAGTGGGAGAAAATATTTGCCAGCTATACATCAGACAAGGGACTGATAACCAGAATATACAGGGAACTTAAGAAACTAAACTCTCCTAAAATCAATGAACCAATTAAAAAATGGGCAACTGAACTTAATAGAACTTTTTCAAAAGAAGAAATTCAAATGGCCAAAAAACAAATGAAAAAATGCTCACCATCTCTAGCCATAAAGGAAATGCAAATCAAAACCACACTAAGATTCCACCTCACCCCTGTTAGAATAGCCATCATCAAAAACACCACCAACAACATGTGTTGGTGAGGATGTGGGGAAAAAGGAACCCTAATCCATTGCTGGTGGGAATGCAAGCTGGTGCAACCACTCCGGAAAAAATTTGGAGACTCCTTAAAAATCTAAACATAGAAATGCCATATGATCCAGCAATCCCACTCCTGGGGATATACCCAAAGAAATACAACACAGATTACTCCAGAGGCACCTGCACACCCATGTTTATTGTGGTGCTAATTCACAATAGCCAAATTATGGAAACAACCAAGATCCCCCACTACTGATGAGTGGATCAAGAAAATGTGGTACTTGTACACAATGGAATTTTACCCAGCCATGAAGAAGAATGAAATCTTATCATTTGCAGGTAAATGGATGGAACTACAGAATATAATTCTGAGTGAGATCAGCCAAGCTCAGAAGACCAAAAATCATATGTTCTCATCCATATGCGGACTTTAGATCTAGGGCAAATGCAGCAATGTGGTTGGACTTGGATCACATGATAAGGGGAGAGCACATTTGGGTGATATAGAAATAGGTAGAAAACCCAAAACATGAAAGTGTTTGATGTCCCCACTCCAGAGGAGCTAATACAGAAACCTTAAAGCAACAGAGGTTATCATGAGAAGAGGGTCAGTAACCAAGGTAAAGATCAGTTAGAGATGAATCAACATCGGTCATAACACATGTACACCAAAGCAATGCTGGGAATATTTCTGTATAGCTATCCTCAACTCAACTAGCAAAAACACTTTGTCTTCCTTATTAGGCTTGTGTCTTTTCTTCAACAAAACTAGTGATAAAAGCAGAACAGGACCTGCCTGGAACTGAGGGGGGAAGGGGGGAGAGAGTAGGGGTGGGAGCAGGGTGGAAAAATGACCCAAACTATGTATGCATATGTGAATAAAAGAATAAAAAAAGATAGCTGTGCAGGCAGTTTCATTAAGACATTTCCATGTGTATTTGTATGATATTCCAAATTGGTTCATTTGCTATGTTATTTCCCTATTTTTATTAGGATACATTCATTGTTTAGGGGGCATTCATTGTGGCAAATCTGAATAGCCTTTCGTTGTACATTGGTTGGACAGCCCCAAACATCTCCTACACCCTTCAAGTCCCTCCCCACCCCACTTAAAGCAATTGCAATGGGTTTCATGTTTCTATTTTGTATATGTATATGAAGTCCATCAACCAAATTCCCATATGTTCAGGTCCTCCATTCACCCTCCCCCCTCACAATAACCCTCCCACACTATACCTTTTTACAGTCCTGTCTTTCATTATTAATTCCAAAGTCAATATTCAAAGGGCTTTATTGAAGTGTCCTCACTGTGAATATACTTCTCTTTGGTCAGTTGAACCTCTTCCATTACTCTCTTTTACTCTTTCCCTCCCACATGCATTGTTCAACAGCTTTCCATACCTTTTATTATGTTCTCTACCTGCACAGATGAATTTCAGTATTGTTGATTGTGTCATTCTCTTTTCCTTTCCCTCCTCCCCCGAGTTCCACAGAGTAATTCCAATATTAATAACATGCTTGACCCATAAGTTTGTGTATGATCATGATTGGTTTTGTGTATATGTTTATTTTTGGATCTATCTTCCACATATGAGAGAACATGTGGCTTTTGTCTTATTGAACCTGGCTTACTTCACTTAACATGATGTCCTCCAATTGTATCCACTTACCTTCAAGATTTCATTCTTCCTAATGGCTGAATAAAACTCTACAGTATATATATATATATATATACTGCATATACATATATACTGCATATACATATATACTGCCTATATAAATGTATATCTCAAGTTCTTAATTCATTTATCAGTTGTAGGGTTTCAGGTTGTTTCCATAGCTTGTCTATTGTGAACAGTGCTGCAAGAAACATGGATGTGCAAGTGTCTCTATTTTATTCTGACTTACATTCCTTCAGGTATAGGCCATGAGTTTTGTACATCTGGATCATATAGCAGTTCTATTTTTAGTTTTTTAAGGAAACTCTATACTGTTTTCCATAAGGATGTACTAATTTACATCTGTACAGTGTTTAAGGGTTCCTGTTTTTACCTATCCTCTCCAACAATTGTTGCTGTTTGTGTTCTTGATGATTGTAATTGGAGAAATCTTCACATACTTTTTGATTTGCATTGCTTTTATGGATAGGGAAGTTGAACATTTCTTCATGTTTTTATTAGCCATCTGTACCTCTTCCTTAGAAAATTCCCTATTCAATTCATGTACCCATTTCTTCATTGCATTATTGATTCTTTTGGCTTTTATTTTTTATGAGTTCCCTATAGATTCTGATATTAGTACCTAATCTGATGTATATGTGACAAAGATTTTCTCCTATTCTGTAGGCAGTCTCTTAAGTCTAGTGACTATTTCTGTTACAGTGCAGAAGCTTTTCAGTTTTATGCTTTCCCATTTGTTCATCCTTTCTCTTATTTGCTGAGCCATTAGAGTTCTATTTTGGAATTCACTGCCTATGCCTAAATGTTAAAGTGTGTTTCCACTACTTCCTGAAGTTGTTTCAAATTATTAGGCCTTATATTAAAGTTCTTAATATACTTTGAGTTGGTATTTATACAGGTGAGAGACATAGATCTAGTTTCAGTTTTCTGTTCTCAGATACCAGCTTTCACAGCAACATTTGCTGAAGAGGCCATTTCTCCATCATATATTTTGGGCCCCTATGTCAAAAATCAGGTGGGCATAGCTATGTGGATTCTTATCTGGGTCTTCTATTCTGCTCCATTGGTGTTCATGTCTGTTTTTGTGCCAGTGCTATGTTGTTTTGATTGCTATGGCTCTGTAATGTAGTTTGAAGTCAGGGATTTTGATACCTCCAGCTCTGCTGTTTTTGCCTTGACTATTCAAGGTCTTTTGTGCTTCCATTTGAATTTTCAGGTTTATTATGTCATTGGAATTTTGGTGGGGATTGCATTGAGCACGTAGATTGCTTTGGTAATATAGCCATTTCCATAATATTGATTCTATCAATCAATGAGTGTGGGAGATCTTTCCATCTTCTGTAGTTTTCATTGATTTCTTTCTTCAATAGTTTATAGTTTTCATTGTAGAGATCTTTGACTTTCTTTATTGAGTTTATCCTTAGGTATTTTAATTTTTGAGGCTATTGTAAATGGAATTGTTTTCTTATATAGTTTCTCAGTCTGTTCATTGTTGGTATTTAGAAAGGTTACTGATTTTTGTAAACTGATTTTTATCCTGCTAGTTTGCTGAGAGTTTATGATGTCTAAGAGTATTTTAATGGACTTTTCTTGGTCTTTTAGATATAAGGTATATCATCTGAAAATAGGGATAGTTTGAGTTCTTTCTTAACTCTTTGAATTCCTTCTTCTTGTCTCATTGCTCTGGCTAGGTACTATGTTGAATAAGAGTGGAGAAAGTGGACACCCTTTATTTCCTTCCTGATTTTATAGGAAATGGTTTCAGTTTTTCCCCATTTATTATGATGCAGTCTATAGTCTATATGCCATCATATATAGTCTTCATTATGTTGAGGTACATTCTTTCTATTCCTAATTTCATCAGCACTTTTGTCCTGAAAGGATGTTGAATTTTGTTGAAGTTTTTTCCTACATATTGAGATGATCATGTGCCTTTTTCTTTGTTTCTGTTAATTTGATGTATTGCATTAATGTTTTGTATATGTTGAGTCACACCTCCATTTCTGGGATAAAACCCACTTGATCATGGTATATGATCATTATAATATGTTATTGAATTTGGTTTGGCAGTGTTTTATTGAGAATTTTTGCCTTTGAGTTCATTTAAGAAATCAGACTATAATTCTCCCTCTCTCTCTCTCACTCTCTCTCTTTTTTTTTTGTGCCCTTGTCCAGGTTTGGGGTGAGTATAATACTGTCTTCATGGAATGAGTTTGGTAGTGTTCCTTCCCTTTCTATTTCATGGAAAAATTTGAGGTGTGCTGGCATTACTTCTTCTTTAAAGGTCTGGTAGAATTCCACAATGGATTTATCTGATTCTGTTTTTTTTTTTTTTTTTTAATGGGGAGGCTATTACTGCTTCAATTTCATTGCTTATTATAGATTTATTTAAGTGATTTATATCCTCTTAGTTCAATATTGGAGGTCATATGTGTCTAGAAGTTTGCCCATCTCTTCTAGATTTTCCTATTTATTTGAAAATGGGTTTTTAAAGTAATCCTCATGATTCCCTGGATTTCCTTGGTGTTTGTTGTGATCTCCCCTTTTTTGTTTCCAATTTTATTAATTTGTGTCTTTTCCCTCCTCATTTTAGTCAGATTTGCTAGGGGTTTATCAATGTTATATATTGCTCTATGACCAATGGGTCATCGAAGTAATAAGGGAGAAAATGAAAAAGTTCCTGGAATTCACTGAAAATGAAAGCACACCCTTCCCAGAACTTATGGGATACAGCAAAGGAGTGATAAGGAGAAAGTTTATAGCTATGAATGCGTAAGTTACAAACAAAATGATCTCACATAGAAGACCTAATACTGCATCTCAAATTCCTATAAAAATAAGAACAAGCAGAAATGGAGAAATAATAAAAATAAGGGCCAAAATCAATGAAATAGAGACCTCCACAAAGAAAAGAGGAAATATGCATACAAAGATCAACAAAAGTAAAATGTGGCTTTCTGTTATTCATAATTTTACAGATGAAGTCAGTTGCTAACATCCTAGTTCTCCTATGCATAATGTAATGCTTTTCTTCCTGTTTTCAGACATTTTGTATGTTTGGTTTGAGTCTTATGGTCTTATAATGCCATTTATTGAATTTATACTGCTTGAGTTTTGTTAAGATCAACATATTTACACATTTTTATCTTCACCAATTTGGTTACATTTTTGGAATTTTCGTTCCTTTTCCTCCTGTGGAGATTGTACTTTTTGGAATAGTCCCACAAATTCTTGAGGTCTTTTACTTTTTCAATGTTTACTTTGTTTCTCACAGTAGACAATTTCTGTTATAAGTTTAACTTTACCCTATCTTCCCCTTTGTTTCTACCTAGCTTCTTCCATGACTTTTAAAAAATTCAGAGAGAGTTGTGGAGGCTCAAGGCTATAATCTCAGCTATGTGGGAGGTGTATGTAGGAGGATCATTTGCTGAGGATGGCTCTAGGCAAAAATACCACACCTTCCTTCCTTATCTGAAAAATAACTGATGCAAAAAGAAGGGGTAGAGGTGTGGCCCAAGTGATAGAGTGATTGTCTAAAAAAACGGAGGCCCTGAGTTTCTCTTTCTTCCTTCTTCCTTTCCTTGCTTACTTCATTTTTTTCTGTTTCTCCTTCTCTCCCTCTCCTCCTTCCTTCTCCCTCTTCCCTCCACCTTTCTTCTTTTCCTTCCTTGTTTGCCTTCCTTCTTTCCTTCCCCCTTCTCACCCTTCCTCCCTCCCTCCTGCTCTTCCTCCCTCCCTTTGCTCCTTCCTTCCTTCTTTCCTTAAATCTGTCTTTACCCTTCCTACTTCCCTCTTTCCTTTCCCTTTCTTTTTCATCTTTCTTTCTCTTATTCTTCCTCCCTGCCCTCCTCTTTCTTTCTTTCTTGCTTTTTGCCTCTCTTCTTCTTTCCTTCATTCCTTCTCCTCTTTCATTTTCTTTTTCTTCCTTGCATTCTTTTTGTCTTTCTTTTTCTTCCTCTCTCTTTCCCACTGTCTCCCTCATCCCTTCCTACCCTCCATCCTTTCATTTCTTCCTTCTTTCCTAACATCACTTCCTCTTTCTTGCTCTTTTTCTTTCTATCTCTTTCTTCCCTCTTCCTCCTCCCCCTCCCCCCTCTCTCCAGGCTTCATAGAATGTGATAGAAGATTCAACTTGATGATAAATCATCTTTTTAAATAAAAGAAAACACAAACACATTTTCTTTTTTGTTTCATTTTAGCATATTTACATCTACATGTAAATATGTATACAGAAGTGTATACATTGCTTGGGCCACCTTCCCCACCCCGACCCCCTCAACCTTCATCCTCCCCCACTACCCAGGTCTGCATAGAGAAAGAGGCTAACCTGGCCAGATCTTGTGGCATGATCTCTCTACTGGTGCCCCAACTGCTGCAGAATTTGTGAGAAGAGGATTGGAGTCTTAGGCCCTGCAGGACAAAAGAGCTTTCCAGGTACTGCTTGCCTGTTTTGGCTATGTCTCTCCTTCTTGCTCACCCATGTGGAAGGGAGTTTCAGGCTTCTGGAGAATTCCCTAGGCAGGCACTTGTTTGACAGGATTTTCTCCTGTTAGATGGCCACCATTTCTTAAGGTAAACCACTTGCTGGGTTGGAAACTCCATGGAGGACGAAAGATTTAAAGACAAAGCTGTCTGTGTGGTTTCTCTTGAAGGATCAGTTTGGCAGCCACAATGATTCTTTCCTGGAAGAAGGAAATTTCTCTACCCATGTTCTTCATGATTCTGACTGGCTTCTCGTGTTTTCTGATGGGATTTGGTTCAGTTCTGGCAGGTTTGGCTCTATGCAGGGTGCCTTTTGGTGCTAGATCGTGAGAAATGCTGGGCCTGGGTTGCCTTGTTCTGTTGGGTGTTTGGGTGGTTTGCTTGCTCTATTGGGTATTTTTCTTTTTTGCTTTTCCAGTCTTTGGGTCCAAAGCAGCTGACCTTCTTCTTACCAGTGATCAGAGAACTCCTAGGGTTGCTTCTTATAACTTTCAGGTTGAAGACTAGGGACAAATAGGTCTGTATCTTTTTTTCCAGGTATGTACAATATTTATTATCAAGTATATATCAATATTTATGATGAAAACTTTAATTTTTAATGTTCATTAGCTTCAATTTTGTCTTTGTTCTTCCCTTCCTTCTACTCTAAAGACATTTTTATTAGCACATATTCATTATACAGTGAATTTCAATGTGGCATTTCCATATATGCTTATGACGGACGTTGTTTAAAGTCACACCTCCATCATTTGCCTCATCCTCCCTACTCCCCTTTTAAAACAATTTTAATGTTCTGTTTTCATACAAGGATACAAAATACAGTGACCATATTCACATTTATTCATGGTCTCCACTCACCCTCTTCTTTCTCACTAGTACCTACTTTGAACAGGACCTGTTTTACACTCCTCTCCTTCATTTTTTAAGGGGTATATTTTTTTTTCAAAAGGTGTTCACTATGTTATTTCACCCATGAATATATTGTACTTTAATCAGATTAAATTCTAATTCTCTGTCTTTCCCTATCCCTCCTGCACCCCATTATTCAGCTTTTTTTAGGGCATTTCATTATATATGCTATGTATTTCAGTGCTAGTCACTATGATTTTCTTCTCCATTCCCACCTCCCATAATCCCCTCAAAAAGTCCCATGTTACAAATATGTTATAAATATGTATATGTGTATATAATATATATGATCATATATTTATTTGTATACACATTTATCTTTTAGGTTTTGATTCCTCATATGAGAAAACATGTGGCCTTTGTCTTTCTGAACCTGGCTTATTTAGCTTAATTTGATGATCTCCAGTTCCATCCACTTAACTGAAAATTACCTAATTTAATTCTTCTTTATGAAGAATTTCATTCTTTATATATATAGCTAAAGAATATCTATATCTATAGCTATACATAATATATATATGTATATATGTATATCACATTTTTTTAATCCATCAATTGATTGTAGGGTATCTGGGTGTGTACATAGCTTAGCTAGTATGTATAGTGGTGTAATAAACATGGATGTGCAAGTGTCTCTATTGTATACTGACTTACATTCCTTCAGCCATATGCCCAGGGTTGGTAAAACTGGATTGTATGTAGGTCTATTTTAGTTTTCTGACTAGCCTTTATATGGCTTTCCATAGTGGTTGCACTCATTTATATTCTCATCACCAGTGTATAAGGGTTCCTTCCCACTCTCCTTCCTGCCAGCATTTGTTGTTTGTATTATTAAAGATAGTCACTCTCTGGAGTGAGGTGAACTCTCAATGTCACTTTGATTTGTATTTCCTTTATGGCCAGCGAGGTAGAGTATTTTTCATGTATTTATTGACTATTTGCACTTCTTTTGAGAATTATCTGTTCAGTTCTTTTGCCCATTTATTCACGGGGTTGTTGATTTTTTTGTGAGTTTAGATTTTGAGCTCCTTGTACTATAGTTATTAATACCTTGTCAGAGGTACATCTGTAAAGATTTTA
Organism: Castor canadensis; assembly: GCF_047511655.1. Lineage (NCBI taxonomy): Eukaryota > Metazoa > Chordata > Mammalia > Rodentia > Castoridae > Castor > Castor canadensis. The sequence continues at coordinate 33,782,716 of NC_133393.1, read as the reverse complement.
ATGCAATCATTCCATGGGCAGTGTATTCAGTCTAGTGACTGTTTCCTTTGCAGTGCAGAGCATTTTAGTTTGATGCAATCCCATTGCCAATCCTCTCTCTTATTTACTGAGCTATTAGTGTTCTAAACAGGAAGATATCACTTATTCCGGTATATTCCATTGTTTTCCCTTTTCCTTCCTGTCATAATTTCTATGTTTTGGATCCTACATCAAAAACCTTTGATCCACTTTGAATTGATGTTAGTGCAGTGTGAGACAGGAATCTAGTTTCAGCCTTATACATTTGTATGCCCAGTTTACCAGGACCATTTGTTGAAGAGGATGTCCTTCTCCAATGTATGTTTTAGGGTCCTCTGTCAAGAATCAAATGGTTGTTGTGAAGATTTAACTCTGGGTCTTTTGGTCTTTGTGTCTGTTTTTGTGCCAGTACCATACTGTTTTTATTACTATGTCTCTGTTATATAATTTGAAGTCAGGTGTTGTGATACCTGTAACATTTCTGTTTTTGTTCAGGATTGCTTTGGCCATTTGATGTCTTTTGTGCTTCCATATATAAACTTTAGCATTGATTTTTCTATTTCTGTGAAGAATGTCATGGGAATTTTAATGAGGATTGAGCTGAGCATATAGATTGATTTTGAGGGTATAGCTATTTTCAGAATATTAATTCTGGTAATTCATGAGCACAGGAGATCTTTCCGTCTTCTGATGTCTTCTTTGATTTCTTTCTCTGTGACTTACAGTTTTTTGTTGTAGATGTCATTAACTTCCTTCATTAAATTTACTCTTAGATATTTTTGTGCTCATTATAAATGGAATTATTTTCCTGATTTCATTCTCATTTTGTTCAATTTGGTGTATAGAAAAACTACTGATTTTTACGTGCGTGTTGATTTTGTATCCTAACGTTTTGCTAAATGTGTTTATGAGATCTAATAGTTTTATAATGGAGTTTTTAAGGTCTGTAAGGTATAAGATCATATCATTTGAAAATAGGGATACTTTGATCTCATCCATCTCTATTTAAATCTTTTTTACATCTTTCTCCTGTCTGTTTTTTCTGGGTAGGAATTCCAGTATTATATTGAATATGAATGGAGATAGTGGACACCCTTGAATTAATCCTGGCTTTAGAGGAAATGGTTTCAGTTTGTCGTTGTTTATGATGTTGGCTGTAGCTTTGTCATATATAGCCTTTATTATGTTGAGGTACATGCCTTCTATTTCTAGTTTCTATAGAACTTTTATAATAAAAAAGTATATTAATTTTTTCCCAAGGACTTTTTCTGCATCATTTATAAAGATCATATGATTTTTGTCATTAGTTCTATTTGTATGCTATATTACATTTATTGATTTGCACATATTGAGCCATCCTAGTATCCCTGGGATGAATCCAATTTGATCATGGTATATGATCTTTCTGATGTGTTGTTGAATTTGGTTTCTATGTATCATATTGAGAATTTTTGCATCTATGTTCAAGGAAAGACTGGTCTATAATTCTCTTTGCTGTATCCTTGTCCACATATGGAAGGAATGTAATACTGGCTTCACAGAATGAGTTTGGCAGTGTTCCCACCATTTCTGTTTCATGGGAAACTTTGGGAGTGTTGGTAGAAATACTTCTTTAAAAGTTTTGTAAAATTTATCAGTGAATCCTTTGGGTCCTGGGCTTTCCATTAGGAGATTTTTTATAATTACTTAATCTCACAATTTATTATAGGTCTATTTAGTTGGTTTATATCCTCTTGGTTCAATTTTGGTAGGTCAAATGCAGCTCAGAATTTATGCATTTCCTCTAAATTTTGCAGTTTGTTTGAATACAGTTTTTAAAAGTATTCCTTCATGATCCTCTGGATTTTTTTTGGTTGTTGCTCTAATTTAGGTCTATTTCTTCCTACTTTCAGTCAGATTGGGAAAGTGTTTGTCAATATTATTTTTGTCAAACAACCAAGTGTGCTGTATCCTAAATGTTCTACTAGGGTATGTTTTCATTTTCATTCGACTCTAGCAACTTCATTATTTCCCCCTTATTTCTTCAATGTTCCACTGGTCATTCAACAATGTGCTGTTCATTCTCCATGTATTTGATGTTTTCTGTTTTTTCTTTTGCTGTTGATGTCTAGTTTTATTCTTTTATGTTCTAATAGAATATAGGGAGGTGTTTTAACTTATATTTGCTAAAATTTGTTTTGTGTTCTAAAATGTGATCTATTTTGGGTAAAGTTCCATGGGCTGTTGAGAAGAACTTTTATTGCGCAGTGGGTAGATGAAATACTCTTTAAATATTTGTTAAGTACATTTTGGTCTGTTGTGTCAGTTAATTTTGAGGGGTTTTTTTGGTGGATATTTTTATCTGGATGACCTATATATTGTTGACAGTGGAGTATTGAAGTCTTCTACTATTATTGTGTTAGAATATTTCTGTGCTTTTGAATTCAGTACTGTTTTTTCTTAATGTAGTTGGATACACTGACATTTGGTGAATATATGTTAATAACTATTATTCCATCTTGATTTATTGTTCTTATTATTAATATGAATTGACTTTTATTGTTTCTTCTGACTAATTTTAATCTGAAGCCTTCCTTATCAAGTATGATTATAGCTAATTCTTGCCTGATTTTGTGGATCCATTTGCTTGTAAGATTTTTCCATACTTTTACTCTAAGCCACCATTTGTCTGTGCCAGTAAGTTGTGTTTTTTGTAAACATCAAATGTGTGCTTTTTAATTTAATTTTTCATTCTGTGTGTTTTCATTGAGGAATTGTGGCTGCTAACATTCAGTGATAATAATGACATATATGTAGTATTTTAGTCATTTTGTTGTTTTTCATGTGTTTACTTTTCCTTATTCCTTCTTTGCTAATCTCCTTGGCTAGTGTTCATTCATTCTGGCATTTTCTTTAGTATATCTCTGAGTTGGATTCCTTTAAGTATTTCTGCAGTGTTTTTTTTTTTTTTTTTGGATGGTACTGGGGTGTAAACTCAGAGCCTCATGCTTGCTGTTTGCTACTCAGGCAGTCTTGCCACTTGAGCTACTCCACCAGCCCTTTTTTGTGATTATTATTTTCCTTGAGATAGGGTCTCATGGACTATTTGCCTGGGTCTGGCTTCAAACCACAAACCTCTTGATCTCTGACTTCTGAGTATCTAGTATTATAGGTGTGAGCCACCAGCACCTGGCTGCACTGCTAGTTTGGTAGTCATTAATTTCTTTAGTTTTTGTTTATTGTGGAAGGTTTTCATTTCTCTTTCAACTATGCAGAATACTTAGTCTAGGTTGCCAGTTGCTTTCTCTTAGGGTTTGAAATACCCTCTTGCATTTAGAGTTTGTGCTGAGAAATCTGCATTTATTCTGATCTATTGGCCTTTATATGTGACTTGTCATTTCTTTTTTTTGCAGCTGTCAATGTTATTTCTTTCTTCTGTATATTTAGTGTTTTAATTGTAATATGTCTGGTGGTGTTTGTCTTCTAATTCTGCCTGTTTGGTGTTCTAAGAGTCTCCTGTAACTGATTGTTCCTCTCCTTCTCAAGACTGGGGAAATTATCTGTGATTATGTTTTTGAATAAGGTGTCCATGCCTTTACTTTGTATCTCTTCTCCTTCTTCTATGTCTCTGATTTAGGGTTTAGTCTTTTGATGGTATCCCACAGTTCTTGTGTATTCCTTTTATTTTTTCTTATTATTTTCTATTGTTTTTGACTTATTGATGTAATTCCCTTATTTATCTTTAATCCCCAATAGTCTATGTATACTTAGCTCCACTCTTTTAGCAAGAGTTTTGATTGAAGATTTTATTGAGAATGTTAAGTTTTTCATGTTCATGATTTCAATTTGATTTTTGTCAGGACTTCTATATCTTTATTGAATTCTTTCATATCCTGCATAGTGTTCTTCACTTCATTCAGGTGTTTGTTTGAATTCTCTTTGAGTGCAGTCACTTATTTATTTGCATCCACTTTTAATTCATTCAATTCCCTATACATCTCATTGATCATTCTTGTCATTGTTTTTGAATTTGTTTGAGAATTCTTCCTCTTCACTAGCATTTAAGTTCTTTATTATGGAGTTGATGGCTTTTGGAGGATACATACTGGTTTGTCTTTTCATAGAATTTGCTCTGTTATGTTGGAATTTATGCATCTGGGACCAAGTTTTTGTTTAGGGGTTTGAACCCATTGTTCCTTTTAATTCGAAATTCCTTACTGATTATTTCAGATAATGTAGGAGCCTGGGTGTGCTTTAGTTTCTTGTCACTAGACTGGTTGAGTGTGGCTCAGTAGTCAAATATTTGACTTCAACATTCAAGATGCTGTGTGCGGCTTCCTAGTCTTCATTAATTCTCTCTACAAATGTATAATGAGAATGACTGTAATTTTGTTTACTTTTGTAGGCTATTGGTTAAGCTTCATTGTGCCTTGAGATTTAAATCCTTGCAGAAAAGAATATACTGTAAAATTTGGATTTTTATTTAGCAGTACATGAATTGTTGATGAACAATTAAAGGGCTAAGAATGATTAACTTAATTGAGCTTACAAAATTTTATACATGGAGATGAAGAATGATACATATAATTTTATTTGCAAATCCTTGTGACTGTATAAGAGTTTTGATTTAAATTGTATGTGAAATAAATTATTTTATTATGATTGCCAAACATAGATGGTATTAGTATGTGTGTATACAGAATTCATTATTTCAGACAGCTTGAAAATGAATGTCTTTATCCTTTTGGAAAATAAATATTATAATATGTATTTTTCATTTTATTTTTTTAGTCTCTTTTCACTTATATCTTGTGTGAATTTTAAATGCCATACTATTATAATAGTAATATATATATTAAATTTTTACATAATTTTTGGCACTGATAAGATTCTATGTAATCAAAATAATTTGAAGAATAGTGCTTTACATAATAGAAGATTGTCAAAGTACACTTTTAAAAATGGTAACTAAGGGGGCTTTTACCTTGTAATAATTCAAAAAATCTTTCAGTTCAGTTGAACAGAGGTAGAAGGTTCAAAATATTCATGTTTGGATAAGATTGAAGAACACACTTGACCTTGGGCAGAATAGAAAGAAATCTAACTGCACAGGAAAAAATTGGTTCTGGGATACAATAGAACACATGAATGTCTGAAATAATAGGGCAATATTGGTGGTTGCATTTCTTATGGCTTCTAACTTGTACTATAAGATCACTGTCTTCTCTCCACCATGCTCCTTAAATTTTTTACCCTGCTCTCTCTCTTTTTTTTTTGCTAGTGCATTTCACAATATACTTTTAGTCATTTTTCTTGTGGTTGTCTGTCTTCTCCCAGCTGAAATGTAAGTCCATGTCCACAGGTGCTTCTTTCAGCTTTGCTTGTTAATATATACTGATTAACTACAACAGTGACTGAATAAAGTGACAATTAGATAGATATTAGTTGGGTGACCAATAACAGAGTCCTGGGTTGACCTCCAAATTTTGGTTTTTGAAGGCTATTATTAGCAATCATTGCTGACCTGTTCCTCAGTTAATGTTAAGAGATTAGGGCATTTTCTGTTTTCTTTCTCAGCATAAATGAAAACTAAATTTAGAGATAATTGTTTAAATCTGTTATGTTAACTAGAATATACTCTTAAAACCACACTTTTTTTATTCAGAAGATAACACTTTTTTGACTTAATACAATTGAGTGTAATGAGTGATTATGAGATTTCTATTCCAAAATAATTTTTAAAGTGTTGAGTGGAGTAAGTATGCCTTTCAATTCGAATTCATACAGAGCTTTAGGTGAAGGATCTACCCCAAATTAGCCTCACCTGCTTCCTTCATGCTTATATGGTTTGTATGTATGAGCCTGTTTTCCACTTGTTTATGCATTGTTTTCTAAATTCATCCATTGGTTCATTTTATTTTCTTGTACTTACTATTCAAACAGGTTGTGGTTGTGGAAAAGATTTTTAAGTATCAGAGGCAAACGTGGTTGTTTATTAGGCATTTTGTAAATATACTGGAGAGGAGACATTCTGCTATTGTGGTTTAATTTTCAAGATATTAGAAAGCTTTTATGCACAGTAATGGTAGCTCATACTTGTAATTTCAGGTACCCAGATGGGAGGATTACAATCTGAAACTTGCCTGGGCAAAAGCAGAAGATCCTATCTGAAAAACAAACTAAAAAAAAGCAAAAAAGCTCAACGGTAGAACACTTTCCTAGCAAGCAAGATGGCCTGAATTCAAGCTCCATTACTGCCTCCCATTTCTTCCAAAAAGCTTTTCAGTTACAGGAGTCATTAAATAGAAATATTTTTGTAGTGTAAGTTTCTAAAATTTTTTAACATAATTCATCATTAACTACTGACCATTTGCTGAGTGTAAGATGTGAAGAAATACTCAGGGGTGTGTTTGGAAGAAAGGTGCATTGATAGTGACAAAATACCTGACATAATCAGGTTAAAAGGAGGAAGGTGTATTTTGGCTCATGCTTTCAGTCAATGGTCACTTGGCCCTATTGCTTTGGATTTGTGGCAACTTAGCATGTCATGATAGCATCACTTTGCAGAGGACAGCTATTCACCTCATGGCAGAGAGAGTGTGGGGGGGGGGTCTTAATAGCCTCTCAAAGGGCCAGCACCACACATTCACTTCCTTAACTTCCTTCCACTAGGCCTCAACTCCTAAAGTTTCTACCATCTCCTAATGGTGCCACAGGCTGGGGACCAAGCTTCAAAAATGGGCCATTTTATAACAAAAGTAATTAAAAAAAAAAACTATCACAGAAAGTAGACAAAAGTTGAAAGTGGAGACCATTAATGTTTCTTTTTTTAAAATTAGTACTATGTCTCTAAAGAAATGGCTTTACACTGTATGTCTTATTAAAGTGTTGAAAGAGGCAAGTGACTTACCACTTGTTATAGAGCACTATAACTTCCTTTGTTCTGGTATATTGTATAGTTTCATAGAGGCTCTTGAATGTACTCATTTCTGTGTTTTGCTTAAGTAACTTAACATTTTCAATGATTTCTGGTACAAAGCCAATGAATTACAGGAAAACAGAGTTCATACATTTGTACAAAAACTTAATTTATTTCATCCTCTCTTGGACTTTCTCATCATTGTTTTAGTCATCTAGTTTCAAGTTGTTGCATCTCTTTGACTCTTCTGTCTACCAAATACATTCCCTCCAAAGAGCCAAAACCCGTTGATTTTTTCATGTGCCCCATATTTTTTGCTTTCTTCCTCTTGGCAGAACACTCAATTATGCTCTTTTAGTGGCATAATGGTATTTTAACTTGTTCTGTACACCTCATTTTTCTACCAACCCCACATTCCCAAAACCAGATTAATTGTGTTTTTCAATTCTACATATATTACACTAAATTACACTGGCTTTTGTGGTCTCACAGAATAAGTACAAATTCTACAAAATGACATAAATCAACCTACACAATTCAAAAACAATCCTGACCAGATGTTTCCCTTTAATAACCTGTGTAGCATATTAATGAGATATCAAATGTATTTAAAAATTAACATTTGTTATAAATTTATAATAAATGCTCCTTTTTAAACAATGTCTAGGCCAAACTTGATTATATACTGATTCCTTTGAATGTTACATGTATTAACATCTCAGTTTCTTTTGTTCAAGATGTAGACTTTGCCTACATTGTAAAAATGATTGTAGAAGAAATGGAAGATATGCTATCTTTCTGTTTTGGTCTATTAGTAGTCTACTAAGCCTTCAAACTCCCATCTCAAAGGTCCACAACAGTATGACTTTGGACAATTTCCTTGCTCTCACATATAGATGCTTTCTGGCTGCTCTTTGACATAATTACATTATTTGCATATTTATCTAATACTCTCTGAAACTTCAGGGCAAACCCCTAGAAACAGATTTTTCTTACCTCTCTTTTAGTTCTTACAGTGCCCATAATGTGTGAGTTACTAAACTGTGAGACCAATGAATTTCTAGGGTTAGTTTGTTTCAGTGTTAACATCACTGTTGTCATGTGCAAAACCGTAGTAGAAGTAAGTACACTCACTCTTATTGGAAAATGAGTGTTTGACATATTCTGTCAAATATTCTGTCTTACTACCTCTTGCAACACTATTACACACCTATGGCTCTGCTCAATCTTGTCTGAAAATTACAACATTCAGTTTCCATGTCACAATCAAGAGAGACCTTTTCTATCACCTCTGGTGTTTACTTGAACTCTTAAATTTGTGCTTGGAATCAACACTTTGTAAAAGAAAGGTGTGTGAAATGCAAGTAGGGTAATGTTGAACTTACATTTTATACAATGACACTGTCATTCATTGGAAAATTTCACTCCTGATAAATACCATCATCTCTGTTGGAAATAACTAGAAATTGATGAAAGGAAACTAAGTAGGAAACATAATAGAATTACATGTTTTCAACATAAATAACTTAGAAATGAAGAATATACAGTTTTCTCCCATACTCTCCTGCCTTTTAAAAGAAAAAGTCTGAAATCTGAGTGACAGCATTGATGTTTTGATTGCATTCAAGAGGAAACAATGACCCTCCTGCAAAACCCACCCTGGGAATACCACCATCTTCTAAGGAGACCAGGCCTTTAGATCAGCACTAATCCTAGCTTGTTTAAAGGGTGGTGAACAAGCTGAGCCACCCTCATTCAATCAATTCTATCCATACTGAATCAACAGAACATTAGGTATTTTTAGGGATTGGCTGTGGGAGTTATCATTTAGTGGCCTAGTAGAGAATACTGTCAGGCTGCTTCTCTAAGATAATAGTTCATAGATAATTACTCATGGGATTCAAAAGAGGGGAAGAAATGGTGTCTCATTCCTTAGGTTACTGTCTGCTAATGAACTCTACTTTCTGATTCTCTCTATGTTAATATGAACAGGAGGAGAGACTTGTGGCGATCCAAGATAGGGCTCAGCAGTGATTTGGGTTTATTGCTACTCTATTGAATAGAGTTGTTATGCTGCATGAATTTTTCCTGTGAGTTAGCTGGAACATTGCTGACTTTGTGACAATTTTTTTAGTAGGGTGCGTTTAGGGTAAGTGACCAGGAGCAGAGGCTGTAGAGGATACTACAGAGGACAGAGTTGTGGCATAGGTAGGAGAATCAAGCCAGGGCATTTCTGCTGGAAAACACACTAGGGCACCCCACAGGAGAGACAAATGTATCACTCAGAAGTAATTCTTTTTTTTATTTTATTATTCATATATGCATACAAGAATTGGGTCATTTCTCCCCCCTGCCCCCACCCCCTCCCTTACCACCCACTCTGCCCCCTCCCTCCCCCCACCCCCTCAATACCCAGCAGAAACTATTTTGCCCTTATTTCTAATTTTGTTGTAGAGAGAGTATAAGCAATAATAGGAAGGAACAAGTATTCAATTCCAGTGTCTGTCACCAATGAGAAGTCTATCACAGTATCTCATAAGATAGTGCTCTCAGAAATTGTTCATTTCTCCTTACAGTATATCTTATCATGACAGAAAAAGGAATGGAAATCCTTTAGAGAGAAGTGAATGAAACAAATTCAGTAACTGACCACATCAGCTTTCCTGCTATATCCTTTTAGCCACAAAAGGAAGAGAGGAAAATATTAAATATTCTGAGTATACAATGGGGCTGAAACTTGAGTGGAAAGCCTTATGAAACCCAGAGTGACTAGAATGCTGGGAATGTGTTCAGGATGATGCTAGGGGAATGGGAACTCCATGAAGCATGATTAGAAAGAGCTACTGGAGAAATCTAGAGACATTTTATGTGTTTTTTTCTTAACAATTTTTAGACTGTGCCATTGCAGAGCACTAGCAATGTCTATCTCACCACTGTGAAAGTTAGCTCACAGAACCTGGTGAATTTCATAAGGATCCTTATTATTCAGTATTCTTGATTGGATTGTTATGAATGGTAATGAAACTTTTGCATTCCAATAATGACACATGTTAACTTACTGTTGCTCTAAAGTATATTGTTAGTTGTCTTATTTGCAATCTAGCTTCTGTTCTTTGTCACAAGTTTTGGTAGGAACTTCTCAATGGTAGTGATAGGCTTACTTTTGATTTTCCATTAAATGAAGAAAAGAAACTTTGACAAATTGACACTTGTAAAGAGTCAGTTTTTATTTTTTTATGAAGAGACCCATTACACCCAAGCACACATTAAAAAGCTATAAAACTAAAAGAAGCTTTTCAAGAGGTACATCCATGAGAGCCATTTCAGACATAGAGGGGATGGATGTGGGATTAGCAGCTGCCTTCATGGACAACTTTGCACTTCAGGATCTTGAGATAATTGTCAACCTTATTTGTATCCCTGCGTAAGCAGTGGAACAGGTTATAAAATCCAACAAGGCGAGAGTTTTTGTCACCCTTCTGCAGTGATGAAAGTCCAGACCAGGCAGCGAAGATGTCATCATTTACAACTCCAGGTTCAACCTAGCCACAAAAAAGATAGTCACTTATTATTCATACTATTAGTATTTGTTTATACTTTTTCCTTCTAATTGTTGAATTATGATTGAAGATGATATAGGAATGGAAAACGTATGCCAAAGGCATGGATTTTTGTGTTTCTGGATCAGCGTGTCAAAAATCTAAAAGTAGGACATATGTATAAGTTTTCTAGCATATGAGATATCAAAGGTAAATTATGTTCTCACAGGAGTATATAGGTGAAAAAGCAGGAAGTTGCTTGTAGAAAATAGAGTTGGCATTGACCAAGGGACCTTGTAAGAGGTTCTAAATGTTTACTTACTTGAGTAACTTTTACCTTTCCCAAATCTTGTCCCTAGCATGGTCTCTGCACTGTAGTTCTTCTGATAGTTCACTATTTATCTTTTCCTTCCTTTGAACTAAATCCATTGTTCAGAGAATGTATGTACTGAAATGTTATAAACAATGAGGACTGCACCGAATGCATTAAGATGCAGATAATCTGATGGTGACTATGGTGAAAATCTGGTGAAGTAGTCAGGGAATCTTTCATTTAAGTCAGGAAAGGTTCCTTCTAAATTTCTATGATGAATAGCTGTTTTATTTTTTTAGTTCTCTGGTGTGGGAGGTAGTGGACAAAGGATGGTGCTGCAAAGACTCCTCAGTGGTGAGGATGCTAGGGCATGACTAGGATTACAAAAAGAACCTGTGAAACAGCTTGAGAGATGGGGCAGTGTGTACCTCTGGACTTTTTCAGCCTTTGCCAACTGGGAATCTCCAGAGATCTTAGAGAAAAGGAACGATCTTGGTATCTTTAAGGATGTCTGAGTTAGAGAGCCAACTAGGTACCAGTCTGAGATAATTGTAGACTTTGATTTTCCAAGCTTTTTCTTAGAGAGTAAACACATTTTTTTATATATTGGATTACCTATCAGAATTTATGTGTATTGTCTGGCCTTAAGCTTTTTGTATTTGATGAAAAATTTTTTGAGAAAATTGTTGGGAATATTTTATTATGCAAGATGTAATGACATTAACATAGCTAAATAAAGAAGTGGGAAGAAAAAAGGAACAAAAAATTAAAGCATTATGGAACCTTAGCTACATCATGAAGTAGGCTTATACTAATAAAGAAAATAAATTGAAAATCAAGGTGTTTATCTCATAGGTTGCTGGGTTAATGTGCCCTTTGTATTTGTTGTGTTTTTGCTCAGATTTGTAGTCTTCTCCCATGACAATGACAAAAATGATCATGATATCATGTACTTAGTACACAAAAAGAAGTATAAAATTGCTTCTCCTATTACTTTTAAAGCCATATGTTTTTCTTTAGATGATACATTATTTCTGAAAGTTACAGAAAGCTGCATAGCTATAATCTCACTAAAGTGAAATTATCCTATGTGAATGGAGATACACACTGAAAATATTAATTTAATCTAAATATGATGAATTATTTGGAATGATTATATATAATGATGAGTTTAGATTTGGATCCCCAAGTAAAACAAAATTTAGGATAAAATATTTTTCTAGATATTATGAAATTACTAAAATTCCAGAAAAAAACACACCTTTCCTTTTGTGACATCTAGTATTGTGAGACAACATTGAAGTTATGGCCTCTTCTTTTCAATCTTTCCTTGGTGATGGAGCATGGAGGGAGCTACAGTCCAGTGTGATTTTGATTTTCTCCTTTTCTCCCTTCCCACTCTAACCCTCTGGTGTGAGTAGAACAGAAAGAGAATCTGACCAGCATTTCAATGCATGTATCCTGAGATACTTTGAAGACAGCATTTATCTTGCAGATTCTATTCTCTGATTTTCTTTCTCTGGAAAATATTTAACCCCACTCCCCAAGAAAGAGGAAGCCTTTGATGGATTTGTGGACAGTGTAGGAAAGGCTACACCTTTCAAATACAGAAAGCTATTACTAAAATTGACGTACATCAGGATTTAACATTACGGATGACTAAGCCCTTGCCTAGTCATCTACACCAATAGATGCCTAAATTTGTTCTAGCAAAGTGAGGAATTTAAACCCCATTTCCCATCACAGAGGTTGCCTCTTTCATTGATGAGAAAATCAATGAAGTATCAAAGATTGCTCACCTGTTTGATTATCTTCTCCACGCCCTCTCGAAGTTGATGGGTTTTATACTCAATCTCTTGGACTCTTCTAATCATATCCACTGGGAATTCTTTCATATCCCTCACCGTGGTGGTCAGGTGCTGCAGAGGGTCTTCCCAGGAGCGCAATAAGCCTCGGACCGTATTCAGAAGTGTTCCAGACTGATCAACCACATTGAACATCACATTAAAGGAGTGAAATACAGCAGGGTTTGGAACATGTAATTTTTGTGGAGAATTTGAACTAAAATATCTCTTTGTTATTCTTATGTGTATGTAAAATTTTTCAATAGATAATACAACTTTTAGAAATGCAAAATGTTAGGTATTGTTAAAGTTACAAAACTGGCTTATTTAAAGAACTGACTTTTTTTGGAGTTATATGTATGTATATTTATATATATGTTTGTATATATACATATATATATCTCATGTTTATGATGTTTGTTTAAACTATGTTTAGACTGGTTAGGGCATTATTTCAGAAGGGATAGATTAGAAACATAAAAAACTGGAGCTGGTTTGACATGTAGATTTTGTTGTCATCAGAACAGAGACTATAATTGCTGCTGTAAGAAACATATTTTGTAGGATCTGCTTGGTAAGGTGTGTTTCAATTAAGATGCAGCATGAGACAGAAGAGTTAGGAAATAATGAGGAAGTGTTAGAGAAGTACAAGTAGAACCAGAAGAGTCTTGAAAAATCTAGACAAGAAGGCTCAAATCATTCAGTGATCAAGGATGTAATGTGCTGTCAATTGAGAAGCATTACATAACTGCATTTGCATTGCTTACATCTATCATAGTGGTTATTTACTCATGCTCCTCCAACTCACCCGACACATCCCTACAGAACAATATATGCAATCGTAGGTATAAGGCATTGGGTGAAATGTCCTCTGCATGCACAATTTATAGATCTACTGCAAGTTTACCTAACATTTGTTTTTACTTATAATTTATCAGCTACATAATGTAAATTTTCTTAGATTGCATTCTTTTCCTCCATTTTTCTCTGCACATGTGTTTACTATACTTATTTTAGTGACTCTAATAATTTATAATACAGCAACCCTAGAATGCTGCCTCAGCTGTTTTGGTGGAAAACCTGGGCTTAAGACTTACTTTGGTATTTAGGGCTTGGTCCTTGTCTGCTGGAGTAGGAATCGCAGAAGTGTGGCAGCTGTTGATGGCCCTGGAAATGAACTCCTGGCCAGTGGCATATGTTTTTTGCTAGAAATGATAGAGAAAATTCAATTAGTTATAGCTTGGGAATTGAATAAGCTAATCCATTAACAGTTGGTAGAGGTGTAATTTTCTCAAAAAGAGCACTGCATAATATTGAACCCAAGGAATTAATAAACAAGTTCTTTTGCCTACTTTTTTTGCAATTAGGTTGTAATTTCACTGTTTTCACCTAACTTTTCAAACCTTTGAACTTCTTCTCTTCTTTACTATTCCTGTATTGTCACAACCTTCCTCTCACCCTTCCTATGGGTTGCTATTTGAAAAGCAAACACTAAATGCTGCCAAACTACAAACCGTCAAGTGTTTTAAATACCAAATGCCAAAGTACATAAATATCTGTTTATCCATTTAGTCTCTTATGTCTTGTGTGTCCAACAGATATGCCTCTTTTAAGCAGACATTATAAAGTTACAATTTTTCTTTCAAATACCTCAGAATACACATAGCTGTATCTCACCAAGTTTACCATGAATTCAAAATTCAATGTTACTGGTTGTGACAAAATAAGTTTAAAGTAACAGAGCATAACTTTTAGGAAATATCAAGATGTGAACAGATTAAAAAGTGAAAAAAATAGTAAACTTCATGGTTTAAAAGTGATATTTGGCAAAAGTTGTGAAAATTTAAAAGGATTACTAGGAAGATGAGGAAGATAAAGGATGGTCATCAAAAACAAGGAATAAAAGAAAAACTAGTGAGTGAATAGAATTTTATGAATATATATTTAATTACAAATATTGAGTCACATTTTCTGGAGGCCCAATGATATATTGAAGCCCTAATGTTTTGTGGGCTTCTTGCCTGACCTACAAGACCTAAAATAAAACTTTCAAAATACATCAGGAAGAAAAACTCTGTTTCCAATTGTAAACCAACTTTTGTGCTGTAATTATCAATTCACACACTGGAAATCTTAAAACAATGATTTCCAGCATTTTGGGGTTTCTGGGAAGTTTTTTTTTTTCTTTTAGGCTTTTTTTTCCCCCCTTCTGACATGGCTTCAGTTCAGCCTAACTCTATTCCATCCACCCAATTCACTGCAATGCAATTGTCGTTTATTGAATATCTACAGTTTGCTGAATACAGAATGCCCAGGGAGACTGTTTTCTAAGAACAAAATTCTGGCTCTTCTTTTAACCTAAAAATGGCTTTACACTTGGTTTTAGATTTTTAATAAATAGATGAATTAAAGAAAATCTATAAAAATCATTGCATTCTTTGAGAATATTTGAGCTTTCAAGAACATTGGTGCTTTCTCCTTTTTCCACCTTTTATTATCTGATGCCTTCTTTTACTTAAAGGTATATTGTTTACAATTTGGTTCATGAGGTTTTCTTTATTAAATTTCATACAGTCATGTCATTGGCATGAAGGCTTCTTTGGGAAGAAGCAATGAGTGGGATACTTACAAAGCCCCTGAATGTGTCTTCAGCAACTTTATAGATGTTGTCAGACAGGGCGACTGCACGGGTGAACAGGTCTTGGAGGCTCAAGCGGCAGTTCGCAGCCCCACCTGCACAGGCAGGGCTGGCAGCCACATTCTTGCAGAGAAGGAGGTTTAACACCAGCAGCAGCAGGAGTGATCCTGTGTAAACAAAAACACAACCCACTTTGAGATGATCTATTCTGCCGAGGTTATCAGATGTAATTCTGCTGTGGGAAACTTTCTCCCTCAGCACTGTCCTTTTCTACAGGAATTGCTAGTATAGCTGGGGTGGGAGAAGAAGCAACACATTCACTGTGTCAATTTAGATATATGATTGTATTTGTACAGATAAGTAGTTTGAGAAGTGGGTGACTTCCTGCATTTCTGTATTGCTTTCAGAAGGACTTCTATACTTTGCAAACATTTGGAGCTTAAATTAATTCTGAAGCAGGGTGTTTAAGTCATTCTCTGAAGATAAGCTAATGTCTTGGGTGTTTCTGCAGATTTTTGGTGGTCAGAGTTTATAATTTTTTAAGTCAATGTCCAATATTTGCATTTCGGGCTCCAATGTGACAGACAGTGCAGTTCATCGGTGTGTTTTATCTTCATGGCTGACAAGAATAAACTCATGGTTGCTTGATTGCTAATATGGATTATGAAATGAATACTATCCTAAAAAAGATGCTGTAGGCTGGGTGGCTAACTCACCATTATTATCCCACCCATTTGTCTGAAACTTTGCCAAACCATTCAGATTTTTTTCTTTCATATTCTTAGATGAGATAAAATAGATGAATATTTTTATTTTTCATTTCATAAAACAAATTTTGTTGTTAGTAGTAATTGTTTTTCTTGAAAATGTCAGCAAAGGCTGGTGCAGTGGTACAAGTGGTAGAGCGCCTGCCTTGCAAGTATGAGGCCCCGAATTCAAACTCCAGTACCACCAAAAAATAATAAAGAAAAAGAAAGAAAAGAAAAAAGAAAATATTACCAAGAAAGTGCAGGCTATTAGTTAGCCCTTGCCTGTTTTTCCTTGTGAAATGTTGTTTGGTTTGAACCAAATTGACAAAGCAGTATGAGATACATATTTGCTAACATTATGACTCAGAATTGTTTCATCATGTTGATTCAAATGGTGTAATTCATATAAGAGATCTGGGAGCCAGAAAATGTGAATTTTTTACTTCTGATGTATGACAGTGTGGATGTATAAACTCTTGAGGTCTTATTCTAGTACAGTTCTTGATCTCAGAATCATTGGTCTTTTGAGTTGGGTTATTCCGTGTTCTGGGTGCTATCTCTGGAGAATTCATTGGAGGATATTTAGCAGCCTCCCTGGTTTCTACCCAGTGACCACCAGTATAATCTTACCCTTTCCTGCTTTACCTGAATTTA
Source organism: Castor canadensis (assembly GCF_047511655.1). Lineage (NCBI taxonomy): Eukaryota > Metazoa > Chordata > Mammalia > Rodentia > Castoridae > Castor > Castor canadensis. The sequence continues at coordinate 33,766,063 of NC_133393.1, read as the reverse complement.
GACAATGCAAATTGTATCAAGGAGAACATGCAATTGTATCAATCAGAACGACTGATCTATTCCATTGTGCCCTTGTACAAGTGCTTTCTAGAATATTGATTAGAAGGTTCTTATAACCCTGTGTGCCTTAAACTTCTTGTTATTACCTAAAATTTCACATTATTTTACCCCAAACACCAGATTGTTCACAAAGCCATTGAGCAGTTGCACATACCTTTCCATGATGACTGCTTGCTGTCCAAGGTGGTGGTCATTCGGGAACACACTTCACCCGAGAAGACCTAGGAGTTGTACAATTTTCTCCTGTGAAGATGTTGGCTTATGAACCTTTGATATGTTTATGAATATATTTAATCAGACATGCTCCCTTTCCAGTAATCCATTTCTGTCATTAAGATGACCCCCATAATCTATTTTATTTCTTATTCATATTTAGGAAGACATACTGGCATGACATGAAGGATTTTGATTAATTAGAGCAAAAGGAAATGAGAAAACTGATGAACGTGAGATCTTTAGACTAGCTGGGGTAGAAGATATATAAAACTATAGAACCCCATTACTTTAAAATTTACCTTTAGTTCTCTGCAATGTCAGAAAATATAGCATTATATTTAACTTAAAATGGTCTCATGTATTGTGAGTTGCAAAATTTCTCATTCAAGATTGTTAAGTCAATTGAGATTTAAAAATTTATGTCCTTTATACCAGAAGATACAGAATAAATTCTGATTACATTCCGATTGAATTTCTTTGTTTTTTTTTTCTTTTACAAGTTCTATTTAGTCCATTTTCAATGACATATCTATATCATACTTTGTTTTATAAAATGTATTCTCTCCTATGCTTATCCCTAATGAATCCTTTGTTTTCAATATATATGTATAGTGTTTATAAATGTGTGTGTACATATATATACATACATAAAGTTGTAGGTTTATCTCTTTTATATATATGAAGTTGTATCATTATCCCAATTCACAGTTTAAGAAATAGAGGTTCAGAGACACTAAAAATAAGGTGGATGGAAAGAATAATTTGTCTATAGTCATGTTAGATGCAGGAAGGATATTGTTTCAAGAGGAATTTGGATGGATGTGAGGAAGGATAGGAAATGAAATATTTATAGTTATTGATGTTTACCCACATCTAAGATAAGCAAGATATCAACACTGAGCCTAGAGAATTTATTTTGAAGCAATAGTAGTTTTTCAGGGCAAACGCATACATGTACACACATATATTTACAAAGATCCCAATATAGGATGTAATAAACTCCAATTCCAGTCAATTATTTCTACTCTTTCCTGTAGGATCATAAACTGTTAATAACTAACATATGACCCATCTACTTTCCTTGACCGTAGCGCACTCTGGGACAAGATGACAAAAACAATCATTATCTATTGGCTCAGAAGTTCTGTTATCTCTTAGACAATTCCTAAATGAAATGATTATGATGAATAAGAATGAATCACTGATGACTTTTCTAATTATTAAGTCCATGTATCTACATCAGGTAAGACCTTTACTTTCAATTTTAGTGTCTTTGAGAGAAGACTGACAGATGAGGAAACTTAAAAAGTAACGTCTTCCCATGGCATTTGCTTTTTCTGTGTTAGTGTCAATATGAGGTTTAACAATTATCTAAGTGCTGATATGGCAACTTAGAAATCTTAACAAAGAATAACATGTCTACATATCTGTGAAAGTATTTTTTCTCATTGTCTTAGCTTAAGCAATGCTAGATTTTGAATCATAAGCATCAAATGTGATGATTGAGAAGCTCTATCATTCTAAAAGTGGGGTTGGAATACTATAGACTTATAGTAGATATCTATTTTTCTCCCTAGACAAGGAAAGTCTGAATTATTAAAGACAGCAAAGCTGTGTAGTAGAAAAGTTACTGTAGTCCTACTTTACCTTTTCCCTGCAGAAACTTATGTGCAAGAAAATATACTGTAATGATTGACAGTGATGGAGGGAGGGGAACATGGTGGATCAGAAGCATCTACTATTTTGACTCTGTGATTGAGAGAGTCAGGTTACACAAGAAAGACTATGCTCTGAAGACAGAAAGAGAAGAAAAGTATTTGGATCACTAAAGAGATGGTAGAAATCAGAAAAGCACAGAGAAATCTAGGCAACAGAGAAAAACAGCAAACAGTTCCAAGCCCATCCTTGGCTCCCTGGGAAGCAGAGGGCAAGCTGAAGACCCAATCACAAGGTCAGTCAGAGGGACCTGACAACAAACTGGAAATTCTAGCTGCAAGAAAAGCCCACACCTCCTTAAATCCAGTGAAGGGATTTGGAAGATAATGACTGATCTGGTGTAGAAGGTTAGACCTTGTGAAGGTAGACATTTTGCCACTCCCCTCATCTCAGAATGCCACAGTAAGGTGACTTCTTGAGAAAGGGTTGGTTAAGACTATTGATTGAGACTGAGATACTCAGGGGGCTAGCGAGCAAGCAATAGTCATGCTTGCTCGCTAGCCCATATCAAAGTGTGTTGGTGAGAGATGGCTTTGAAAGATGGTCAAGTAGAGGGAGAGAGTCTTACCTGGTCCTGCAGAGAAGCAAGTGGGATCCACTGCAGTGAAGGATATACTGGTGGCAGGCCACATGCTCCCTTATAAAGACCAAGTCCAGTCACCTCAGGGTCACATGAAAACAAACAACCAGCATGGTATTCAGCCTTCAGGGACTGTCTTCAGGCTATCTGTGTTTGTTGCTAGGTGGAGCATAGGCTTTTCAGACTCCCTGTACCAGAAAACATCCTTCTTACTTCATATTATAGTTAGGTCATTAGACATCTAGAATGAGGAAAGTATATTGAAGGGTACAAGATAGAATTATGAAATTACCCTGAAAGGAAAACCTATCAGAGGAACAGCAGATTTCTCAACAGAACTTTAAATGCAAAGAGGACATGGATTAATATATTTCAAGCCCTGAAAAAAGATAACTGAGAACCTAGGTTACTGTACCTGGAAAAAATATCCTTCATAATCAAAGGAGAAATAAGAACCTTCCATAATAAACAGAAACTAAAGCAATTCATGATCACTACACCTGCACTGCAAAAGATACTTAGAAGAGTTGTATCTTTCAATAATAATTTTTCATGTTAATGTTCTCAGTTCTCTGAAAGACACAGACTAGGAAACACATTTTTCTCAGCAGCCCATGGAACTTTCTCTGAAATGCATCATATCTTAGGACATAAATCAAGTCTTAGCCAATACCTGAAAATTCACATAATTTCTTATATTTTATTAGACCCCTACAGAAACCATGAACAGGCTGAGAAAGAAATCAGGAAAGTAACACCATTCACAAAAGCTTCAATAAGTTAATATCTAGAAATAAACTTAATCAATATGTGAAAGGCCTCTAAATGAAAAGTATGAAACCTTGAAGAAAAATTGAAGAAGACACTAGAAGATAGAAATAGTATCTATGCACATGGATAAGCAGAATTAATATTTTGAAAATGTCTGTACTACCAGATCCAAGCTCAGTCTCAATGTAATTCCCAGAAAAATTCCAAGGGCTTTTCTTTGGAAATAGAAAACCAATTGTAAAATTTGTACAGAATCTCAAAAGCCCCCAAAATAACCAATGCAATCCTAAACAATTCTGACTTAAATATACTATAGAGCCATAGTAACAAAAACAGCATGATACTGACAAAGAAATAGACGAATAGTCCAATGGAATAGAGTAAAACATCTAGAAAGAAGCCTTCACAGCTACAGCCATCTGATTGTTGGCAAAGGTGCCAAAAAACATAGTTGGAGAAAAGACTGGCACTTCAACACACGGTGCTGGGAAAACTGGATATTCACATTTAGAAGAGTGATCCTAGAACTCTAATCTTTAACCTTGTATAAAATCAATCCAAAATATCTCATTTTAACTCCTGAAACTTTGAAACTATTATAGAAAAACATAGGGAAGCATCTTGAAGTTACAGGCATAGGTAATGCCTTTTGAATAGGACACCAATTGCTCAGGAGATATGAACAAGAACTGACAAACGGAATTATATCAAAATAAGAAATTTCAGCACAATAAAAGAATGAGTGATCAGAATTAAGAGGCAACCCACAGAATGGGAGAAAATCTTTGCCAGATATTCATCAGATAAAGAATTAATATCCAGAATATATAAGAAGTTGCACCAATTGAACACCAAAAAAAAATGCAATTAGTAAATGGGCAAATCAATTGAAGGAATCCTACTCAAAACAAGTACAAATGGTCAATATATACATGAAGAAATGTTCAATATCCTTAGCCATGAAGGAAATGCAAATCAAAACAACATTGAGATTTCAATATGTCCCCCAGTCAGAATGGCAATCATTAAGGAACAAACAAGAAATGTTGGTGAGTGTGTGAGGAAAAACGAGCACTTCTATGCTCTTGATAAGCACGTAAATTAGTGCAGCCACTATGGAAATAAGAATCGAGTTCCTCCAAAATCTAAAAGATGGCCGGGCATCAGTGGCTCATGTCTGTAAACCTAGTTACTTGGGAGTCAAAGTACTTCATTCACATGTATGAAAATTGATTACTGAAACCTGTTAAAATTGTTTTGAAGAGAAACAGTAAATGATGCAGATAAATTTGATCAAAGTCCATTATATGCATGTATGGAAATATCACAATGAAACCCCTTTGACAATTAATATACATTCCTTACAAAAGGAAAAATGAAGAACTGACAAGTGACAACTTAATCTTAAATTTTGAAGTGTTGCCACTTTTGTGATAAACCTGAGAAAACCAGAGTTGTATTTATTCCGTAGAGGAAAATTGATTTATTTGACTACAACTTACTTACTTGTTTCATTGTAAAATTTATTGTGCTTCCTTGCTGCCTCAGAGCCCCTCATTTTCTGTGAATGGGTTATTGCAATATCTAAATAATGCAAAAGATATATTTTAGTGAAAAGTCATAGTTGACCTATTTTTCTATCTATTCTACCTATCATCACTTTCCCTTTAATATTCCTATGTACTCTTTTGTGAATGTTTTACTTTATCAAACTATGCCCTATATTAGAGCAGTGAAAAATTTCATTAAGGATGGACTTAATCTGTTTTCAATGGAAAACTTCATTTGTTTGACTTTTTTTCTACAGTTTTCCAAAAAGTGGAACTCATGACAATACGGATACATAAACAGTTTATGTGTTATGCTTTGTCTTTTTTAATTTTCTTCTAATGGTCAACAATAATTGGTTAGTTGCTAAATCTAAATAATTCCTTGAGTCATTACCTGTGTTAATGTTTTTATTTTATTTTTATATTTTGGCCAACTGCCCTGTGTTCCTCTTTTGGCTAGCTTCTTCAATGCCAGACTTTACTTGCAGTATCCATGAAGATGCTACCAAATCTCTTTAGCTGCCAGCTACCTATTGGATACTTCAAAGTATTAGATACTGTATTTTGGCTCACAGTTTTGGAGGCTTTATTCTGTGATTATTTGGCACATCGTGGCAAGAGTGAATGGTAAACAGCCCGGTCACTTACTGGCAGGAAGCAAGAAAGAGGAAGGTGCCAGATTCCACTGTCTCCATTAAGGGCATGCTCAATGGCCTTCAGACCTCCCACTGGACCCTGCCTCTTATGGTTCCACCAAGACTCAATGGTGTTACCATGGGGGCCATGTCTCTAATATGTGTGTATTCACAGGACATTTATTAACCAACTATAACAATCAACGTCTTATTTTGTTCAGAATATTTGACACATTGTGTGCATGTTAGAAAGTTCCAGAGCTAAAAGAATTCAAATTGTTCGATAGATTTTGAAGGCCCATATAATTGTTCATGAAATCATTACTAACTTTTACCTTTCAAATTCCTTGATGGTTCAAACAACGATGATTGAGTGGAAGCCCTTATTTTTAGTGCTCAGATCAGAATCTGTAACATGCACACTTATTTATTGATGTTTCCAATTGCACTGGAACATTTTAACTTTAAAAACTGTACATGCTTTAAATTCTTCACCATGTTTGTTGGAGGTGGGGCAGTAGATATGTATGTGGGTTTGCTCTGAATTTTTTAGGTAATCATAATCTCAGTGCATATCACAAAAATTTAGTACAAGCAAAATGTACTTTAATTTCTCAACAGTCATTAAAAATTTTTGTATGTACCTTCAAAAATGCAAGTAATATTTCCATTATATGAGGATATTTCTAACAATACAACAGAAAGTAAAAATCCCATAAAAATGATGCTTTTGGAGATAAGTTACTCTTCAGGAAGCCAGGGATACAACAATAGAAATGGAAAAACTACAATGATTTTAAATGATACCATACATTCAAATGTTATATACATTTGTATATAACATGGTAATTGCATGTATAAGGTAAAAAGTAAGGTTTAATTAACATGTTATCATCCAGGCCCATTTCCAAGCATTAATCATTGCTCCAAAGGTCAAGGAAAAATGTTCACCTGCCAAATATTTGTGTCTTAAAAGAAATGCATTAAAAGCAGCATAAACCTCCTATTTGGCCAATTACTTAATGAATATATTTGCATTTAATAATAGAATACCACCTTTAGAGCTTTCATGGTCATTTCCTCTGTCTTTATCCTATGTGACCAGATTTCCAAGGTTAAGACCAAAGGCTTTGTGAAAATGTCAGGGGTTTCTCATGGTTAAAAAAAATTCCAAGAACTCAAAAGTCTTGAAATGTAGTTTATTGCAATGTTATTTCAAGCAGGGAAAACCTTACCATCCTAAACACAAAAGCAAAAATGTGAAATGTATGAAAGACTTCATTACATGAATTCTCTCCTTCAACGGATGCAAGGACAATAGTAAAGCTATTCAGTTTCATTGCAACTGAAAATTACAAGTGTATATCTTAAGCCTTATCTTTTTAGAGATATTATGTGAGAGAAAATTCCAAAATTTTGAAGAAATGTGCTTGTTCTTCAGAAAAAATTATATGATGCTGTTTGTTATATAGATATATGTATAAATCATTGCACAAGGTAAAGAGATTTGTGTTATATTATTAATTCCATTTTTGGTTCATTGCGGCTGTATCTACTGGATTAGGAAAAATAGTTGCTTTAGTCAGTTTTTCATCTCTGAGAAAAAATACCTAGAAAGACAATGTAAGGAAGGAAGAATGCTTCAGACTGTGGGTAGTCAGCTGGCTTCTTTGTTGTAGTCTTGAGGGAGCAGAACATCATGGTGGAGAGGGCATGATAAAGCACAACTGGTCACCAAATGGGAGTGGGGAAGCAATGAGAATCCAGTGAAAGGAGTCCAACAAGGACTAGCACTGAAGAGAATTTCCCAGTGACCTAATTCCTCCAACTAGGCCCGTCCTCAAATTTTCCACATTTTCCCAATAATTCTGCCAAATTGTGAATTAATCAATGCATTAAACCTTTGAGGAAGGAAGAGACCTCATGTTCCAAGCACTTCCCCAATCTCCACATGTGAACATTGTGCCAGGGACCAAGCCTTTAACAATGAGACTTGGGAGGACATTTCATATTCAAACAATGATTACCAGCTTTAATAAACATTTGTCATGGTCTGTTAAATTCCCATTCCTCCACCTATTTCTTTCTGCTCAGGAAGCTCCACAAATCAGCTGTAGCTAGCAACTTCCTGAACTATCACCTTCTGCCAAGGTATCATGAAATCAGGTAGACCAAGTAGCCATTTGCAGCAGTGTCTTCTCAGCACAGGGCTGATTTGCTAATATATTGAATAATATTTGGCATATTCTTTTACTCTCCAGTAAAAGAGACTATGAATAGTTTTACTAATTAGTGATTGTTACACAAACCAAAATAAAACAGCAATAAATTACATACATATTTAGTTGCTTTAATCCACAATAATCAGTTTGTCATTATCTCTCAGAGCTCTTGCTTGGAGTCTTCCATGTGTATTGTAGTTGAATAGTGGTTAGGACTGAAGGCATCCTGAAAGCTTTCTCACTTAGCTGTCTGATAGTTGATACCAGCTGACAGCTGGAACCTCATTTGGAGATGTCCAGCAGAACTCGTACTCAAGGCCTATCCATGTGTTCTTGATTTCCTCAGCTCGTGGAGGCTGGGTTTCAAGGGGAACTAACTCAAGAAAATGGGATATAAACTCGATCACCTTTTATGACCTAGCCGTGGACATGAATGGCATCATTTTCTTCATGGTCACTGGCGTGCTTAGATTCAAGGAGGAGAATAGACCCTACTTGTCATTTGGAATGCTGTAACATCATATTGTAAGAAATCTGTGTCATGGAAGATCTGTTATGTACATTTTGGACAACATAATCTGCTAAATCTTTGTGCTGTAGTGCTATTATGTTTATTCCTTAAGCTTTCATCTGAGGAATCTTTTACGTCTACCTTAATCTAATGCTTTTTAGTTCACCAGTAGCACATTTCTCCATATTCTTCTACGTTAGGGTTTGCCATTTAGTGACAGATTCCTTCTGTGGCCTCTGCAAAAACTGTTCTTAAATCATTTCTTTTAACTTTCATTACAACTCTTGCAAAGGAAAGAATAGAAAATAATTATTTTATCTATCAATGATCTGTATCAAGGATGCAAACTTTTTCTTAAAATACCATATTAAATATTTTGGTCTTTGTTAGTCTAAAAGAAAAAATCCTAGAATATTAGATATGACTCATATGATTCCTTAAAATTTAGTTGTTTAAAATGTTTTCTTTTCTCATGTAAATTTAGAGATAACTGAAGAGATGATGGATTAAACAAATGAAAAGAAAGAGACTGGCATGGAAGTCTTAAATGGTGGTGAATTAAAGAAAGACATTTACTTATTCATAGATGTAATCAAGGTAAATCCTTGGTTGGCCATAATGTATGCCAAGAGAGCCTGAGTCTTCAACAAATTATGGAATCCAAATGCTGCCAATTGAGACTGTGACAGAGCCATTGAAATAAATCCTGATTCATTTGAGCCTCACAAGTGGCAATGGAAAACACACAGATTTTGGACAATTTGAACAAGGAGCCCATGATCTTCCCCTTGCTTTAACTGGATTTTGATGATAATGCTAGTGCACTGCTGAAAGCAGTCCAACAAGGACCCAGAAAGTTGTTCTTTCCTTAAAGAAAGAACAGAAAGGATCAAGAAAGCTTGAGAATAGTATTAGAGGGCCCTGAGTGAGGAAGAAGTTTGAGGACAATCAAATCTCAGTATGGCACTTTCCATGAGGCTTTTCTGTGGAATGCCTAGAATGTTAGAGACATGTCTGGGATGTTAAGAATGCCTGGGTACAATGAAATTCTTGGTCATCCACAAGTTCTTGCAGCATGCTAGATCCAAGGTATTGTGGCCTTCCAGGGGGTGACCCAGAACTCACAAATATGTAAAAACAGCAGAGTAACCCAAAGGTTATGAATCTCATCAGTATATTGTCAGTCAAATTTGGAGGTCAAGCATAAAGCCCATGTGACAAAGTCCTTGCTGAAGGAAAATCAACCTAGGATGCTTAATGGATGTCACAGTAGTGTATCTCTGACCTTCTCATTAGGAATGGTGAGGTGCTTTGAAGATAAGCGCCTACCCCTGTGCAGGGAATACAGCTAAGCACTTCACAGTGTTTTGCCATTATGTATTCATTCAGATAATGTTTTCCCACAAGAAATTACAAATTTTACTTTTTAAACCTTGAAAATATTTAAAACAAATTAAAAGGGTGTTGATTCCTCCATTTTCTTTACTAATTATTTTGAGGTTTCTCTTTGGATTATCAGGCAAGGAAGATATGAACCAAAAATTTATTGCTCTGGTGTGAGCGAAATAGAAGTTTATTAGTGGGAAGCAAATAAAACTCATTTAAGTATGTTAAGTTCAAGTTGGATATTGGTTAGGAAGGCATTTTTGTTTTTTAAAATGCTTTTTTAAATCTTTTAAAACTTAAAGTGTTGTATTTAAAACTTAAAGTGTTGTATTTAAATCTCATAGATTTGAAGGGATGAGTTTTTGTTTTATTTCAGTAGAATTGAATTACTTCAGTGTGTTCATGTCCAATGTATCAGAAGAATATTTCATTTATTTTCCACATAAAGCTAAAATGAGATTGTATCCACTTCCATTCTCCATATTAATAATACTGTGATGAATATTTTTGGATATACTTTTATATGATAGCGTGAAAGACATTCTTTTAAGTAGGGAATTCAAATTAGAGGTCTAGTGACTGTTGTGATTAGATTTGCTTTACACATAACCTTAAAGTATTATGGTTACCATCATACATACATTATAATGACAACCCAAACTAAACCCATGGAAATCAACATTGTAGAACTGAATTAAAAAGAGTGTAATGTCAGTGCTTATTCAAGAGGTGTATGTAGGAGGATCAATTCCTGAGCCTAGCTCTAGACAAAAATACCAGACCTTCCTTCCTTATCTGAAAAATAAATGATGCAAAAAAAAAAAAGGGGTGGAGGTGTGGCCCAAGTAATAGAGTGATTGTCTAGTCCCTGAGTTTCTCTTTCCTCCTTCTTCCTTTCCTTGCTTTCCTCATTGTTTTTGTCTCTCTGTCTCTCCCTGTCCTCCTTTCTTCTCCCTCTTCCCTCCACCTTTCTTTCTTTCCTTCCTTCCTTGTTTGCCTTCCTTCTCTCCCTCCCTTCCTCCCCTCCTTCCTTCAATCTCTTTCCTTCCTTACTTCCCTCTTTCCTTTCCCTCTCTTTATTTCTTTCATCTTTCTTTATTCTTCCTCCCTTCCCCTTTCTTTCTTTCTTCCTCTTTCCCTCCATTCCTCTTTCTTTCATACCTTCCTATCTCTTTTTCTCTTTCTTCCTTTCTTTTTCCACCTCTTTCTTGTTCCTTCCCTCTCTCCTCCCTCCCTCCCTCCCCTCTGTCCCTTCCTTTCTTTCTTCTTTCCTTCTCTTCCTTTCTCTTTCATGTTCTTTTTCATTCTATCTCTTTCTTCCCTCCTCCTCACTCCCCTCCTCCCTCTCTCTAGGCTTCATAGAATATGGTAGAAGATTCAACTGGATGAAAATTTGATGATGAATCATCTTTTTAAATCCAAAAAAACACACTTTCTTTTTTGTTTCATTTTAGCATTTTTACATTTACATGTGTATATAGAAGTGTATACATTGTTTGGGCCACCTTCCCTACCCCTTCACCTCCACCCCCTCCCCCACTACCCAGGTTTTCATGGAGAAAGAGGCTAACCTGGCCAGATCTTGTGGCACCCTACTGGTGCCATAACTGCTGCAGAATCTGTGAGAGGAGGATTGGAGTCTTAGGTCCTGTAGGACAAAAAGGCTTTCCAGGCACTGCTTGCCTGTTTTGGCTAGGTCTCTCCTTCTTGATCCCCCATGCAGAAGGGAGTTTCAGGCTTCTGGAGAATTCCCTAGGCAGGCACTTGTTTGACAGGATTTTCTCCTGTTAGGTGGCCACCATTTCTTAAGGTAAACCACTTAAGTTTGGAAACTCCATTGAGGACAAATATTTAAAGACAAAGCTGTCTGTGTGGTTTCTCTTGAAGGATCAGTTTGGTAGCCACAATGATTCTTTCCTGGAAGAAGGGAATTTCTCTACCCATGTTCTTCATGATTCTGACTAGCTTCTCGGGTTTTCTGATGGGATTTGGTTCAGTTCTGGGAGGTTTGGCTCTATGCAGGGTACCTTTTGGTGCTAGATCGTGAGAAATGCTGGGCCTGGGTTGCCTTGTTCTGTTGGGTGTTTGGGTGGTTCGCTTGCTCTATTGGGTATTTTTCTTTTTTGCTTTTCCAGTCTTTGGGTCCAAAGCAGCTGACCTTCTTCTTACCAGTGATCAGAGAACTCCTAGGATTGCTTCTTATAACTTTCAGGTTGAAGACTAGGGACAAATAGGTCTGTATCTTTTTTTCCAGGTATGTACAATATTTATTATCATGTGTATATCAATATTTATGATGAAAACTTTAATTTTTAATGTTCATTAGCTTCAATTTTGTCTTTGTTCTTCCCTTCCTTCTACTCTAAAGACATTTTTATTAGCACATATTCATTATACAGTGAATTTCAATGTGGCATTTCCATATATGCTTATGACGGACGTTGTTTAAAGTCACACCTCCATCATTTGCCTCTTCCTCCCTACTCCCCTTTTAAAACAATTTTAATGTTCTGTTTTCATACAAGGATACAAAATACAGTGACCATATTCACATTTATTCATGGTCTCCACTCACCCTCTTCTTTCTCACTAGTACCTACTTTGAACAGGACCTGTTTTACACTCCTCTCCTTCATTTTTTAAGGGGTATATTTTTTTTTCAAAAGGTGTTCACTATGTTATTTCACCCATGAATATATTGTACTTTAATCAGATTAAATTCTAATTCTCTGTCTTTCCCTATCCCTCCTGCACGCCATTATTCAGCTTTTTTTGAGCATTTTGTTATATATGCTATGTATTTCAGTGCTAGTCACTATCATTTTCTGTTCCTTTGCCACCTTCAATAATCCCCTCAAAGAGTCTCATGTTACAAACATGTTATAAATATGTATATGTGTACATAATATATATGATCATATATTTATTTGTATACACATTTATCTTTTAGGTTTTGGTTCCTCATATGAGAAAACATGTGGCCTTTGTCTTTCTGAACCTGGCTTATTTAGCTTAATTTGATGATCTCCAGTTCCATCCATTTAACTGAAAATTACCTAATTTAATTCTTCTTTATGAAGAATTTCATTCTTTTTATATATATAGCTAAACAATATCTCTATCGTTCTCTTCTATTGGACTTTGTGTCTGTTTTTGTGCCAGTATCATGCTGTTTTTATTACTATGGCTCTGTAGTATAATTTGAAGTCATGCATTGTGATACCTGTAATGTTTATGTTTTTGTTCAGGTTTGCTTTGGCCATTTGAGGTCTTTTGTGCTTCCATATATAAACTTTAGCATTGATTTTTCTATCTCTGTGAAGAATGTCATGGGAATTTTAATGAGGATTGAATTGAGCATATAGATTGATTTTAAGAGTATAGCCATTTTCAGAATATCATTCTGGTAATTCATGTGCACAGGAGATTGTTCTATCTTCTGATGTCTTCTATGATATCTTTCTCTGTGATTAACAGTTTTTTGTTGTAGACGTCGTTAACTCACTTCATTAAATTTATTCCTAGATATTTTTGTGGTTATTATGAATGGAATTGTTTTCCTGATTTCATTCTCATTTTGTTCATTTTTGGTGTATAGAAAAGCTACTGATTTTTATGTGTTGATTTTGTATATTAACACTTTGCTGAATGTATTGATAAGATCTAATAGTTTTATAATGGAGTTTTTAAGGTCTTTCAGGTATAAGATAATATTATTTGGAAATAGGGATATTTTGATCTCAGCTGTCTCTATTTAAATCCCTTTTATATCTTCCTCCTGTCTTACTGCTCTGGTAGGAATTCCAGTATTATATTGAATAAGAATGGGGAGAGTGAACACCCTTGAATTGATCCTGATTTTAGAGGTAATAGTTTCAGTTTGTCCTTTTTACTATGATGACGGCTGTAGCTTTATCATATATAGCCTTTGTTATGTTGAGGTACATTCCTTCTATTCCTAGTTTCTATAGAGATTTTATCATAAAAGCATATTACATGTTTTCCAAGGGCTTTTTCTGCATCATTTGTAATGATCATATGTTTTGGCATTAATTCTATTTGTAAGCTGTATTACATTTATTGATTTGCATATATTGAGCCACCCTCGCATCCCTGGGATGAATCCAATTTGATCATAGTATATGATCTTTTTGATTTGTTGTTGAATTTGGTTTGTATGTATCTTCTTGAGAATTTTTGCATCTATGTTCAAGGAAAGACTATTCTAAAATTCACTTTGCTATATCCTTGTCCAGGTTTGGAATGAATATAATACTGGCTTCAAAGAATGAGTTTGGCAGTGTTCCTACCCTTTTTGTTTCATGGGAAACTTTGAAAGTGTTGGTAGTAATACTTCTTTAAAAGTCTGGTGAAATTTGTCAGTGAATCCTTTGGGTCCTGGACTTTCCTTCAGGAGATTCTTTGTTATTGCTTAATCTCATAACTTATTATAGATCATTTAGTTGGTTTATATACTCTTGTTTTAATTTTGAAAGTTTAAATGCATCTGGAAATTAATACATTTCCTCTAAATTTTGCAATTGACTTGAATATAGTTTTTAAAATTATTCCTTCATGATCCTCTGGATTTTTTGATAGTTGCTGTGATACTCAACTTTTCATCTCTAGTTTTATTTAGGTCTTTTTCTTCCTCCTTTCAGTCAGATTGGGTAAGTGTTTGTCAATTTTTTTTTTTAATCAAACAACCAAGTGTGCTGTTTCCTAAATGTTCTAGCAGGGTATGTTTTCATTGTCATTAGACTGTAGCAACTTCATTATTTCTCCCCTATTTCTTCAATGTTCCACTGGTCATTCAACAATGTGTTGTTCAATCTCCATGTATTTGATGTTTTCTGTTTTCTCTTTTGGTGCTGATTTCTAGTTTTATTTCTTTATGATCTAATCAAATATAGGGAGTTTTTTTTTTAACTTATATTTGCTAAGATTTGGCTTGTGTTCTAAAATATAGTCTATTTTGGAGAGAGTTCCATGGGGTGCTAAGAGGAATTTTTATTGTGCAGTAAGTGGACAAAATACTCTGTAAATATTTGTTAAGTCCCTTTTGGTCTGTTGTGTCAGTTAATTTGAGGGTTTTTTTTTTTTTGATATTTTTATCTGGAAGACGTATATATTTTTGTTAGTGGAGCATTGAAGTCTTTTACTATGATTGTTTGGAATATATCTGTAGTTTTGAATCCAGTAGTGTTTTTTTTTTATGTACTTGGATACACTGACAATTGCTGCACATTTGTTAATAATTATTATTCCATCTTGATGAATTGTTATTACTAATATGAATTGACTTTTATTGTTTCTTCTGATTAATTTTAGTCTGAAGCCTTCCTTATGAAATAGGAATACAGGTAACTCTTGCCTGCTTTTGTGGGTCTAGTTGCTTGTAAGATCTTTTCCATACTTTTCTCTAAGCCACCATTTGTCTTTGCTAGAGAGTTGTGTTTTTTGTGAGCAACAAGTCCGTGCTTTTTAATTTAAGTTTTCATTCTGTGTGTTTTGATTGAGGAATTGAGACCACTAAAATTAAGTGATAATATAGACATATATGTAGTATTTTAGTCATTTTGTTGTTTTTCATGGATTTACATTTCCCTATTCCATCTTTGCTAATCTACTTGGCTATTCTTCATTGTTCTCGCATTTTGGTTTTTTTGGGGGGGGACAGTACTGTGGTCTGAACTCAGTGCCTCCTGTTTGCTACTCAGGAAATCTTACCATATTAGCTACTCCACCATCGCTCTTTTTGTGATTATTATTATTTTTTTTGACATAGGGTCTCATGAACCATTTGCCTGGGTCTGGCTTCAAACCACAATCCTCTTGATCTCCACCTTCTGAGTAGCTAGCGTGAGCTCCAGCAACTTGGTGCATTGCTGGTTAGATAGTTATTAACTTTTTAGTTTTTGTTTATTATGGAAGGTTTTTATTTTCCTTTCAACTCTGCAGAATACTTTCCAGTTGTCTAGGTTGACAGTTGCTTTCTTTGAATTTGAAATACCCTCTTGCATTTAGAGTCTGTGTGGAGAAATCTGCTGTTATTCTGATGTGTGTGCCTTTATATGTGACTTGTATTTCCTTTTTTGAAGCTCTCAATGTTATTTCTTTCTTCTGTATATTTATTGTTTTAATTGTAATATGTCTGGGAGTGTTTCTTTTCTAATCCTGCTTTTGTGGTGTTCTTAAAATCTCCTGTAACTGAATGTCCCTCTCCTTCTCAAGAATGGGGAAATTTTCTGCTATTATTTTTTTAATAAGGTGTCCCTGCCTTTTCTTTGATCTCTCCTCCTTCTTCTAGGTCTCTGATTTTTTAGGTTTAGTCTTTTGATGGTATCCCACAGTTCTTGCCTATTCCATTCACATTTTCTTAGTGTTTTCTATTGCCTTTGAATTACTGATCTAATTCCCTTATTTATCTTTAATCCCTGATAGTCTATGTATACCCACCTCCACTCTTTTAGCAAGAGTTTTGATTGAAGGTTTTTTTGAGAATATTAAGCTTTTTATGTTTATGAATTCAATTTGATTTTTGTCAGGACTTCTATATCTGTATTGAATTCTTTTTCTTATTGCATTGTCTTCTTCATTTCATTCAGGTGTTTGTTTGAATTCTATTTGAGGTAAGTGACTTTTTTATTTGTATCCACTTTTAATTCATTCAGTTGCTTATACATTTCATTGATGATTCTTGTCATTGTTTTTGAATTTGTTGTTTGAGATGTCTTTGTCTTCACTAACATTTAAGTTCTTTATAGTGGAGTTGATGGCTTTTGGAGGAGAGATCCTGGTTTGTCTTTTCATAGAATTTATTCTGTTACATTCGGATTTATGTATCTGTGACCAAGTTTTTGGCTAGGGGTTTCAACCCACTGTGTCTTTTTAGTTAGTAATTATGTACTGATTATTTCTGACAATGTAGTGACCTGGTTGTGTTTTATGTTCTTGTCACTAGACTGGTGATGTGTGGTTCATTAGTCAAATATGTGACTTCATTGTTCAAGGTGCTGTTCAGGAAGAGGCAGAAGCCTGGTTGCAAGAGCTATCACACGTGATAAATCACAATCTTGAGATTGTAATTCATAATGAAGTTCAGTCATTGTTTCCACTTTAATATATTTAGAGGAGGAAAGGAGCAAAGAAAAATCTTCACACTCTCAGAAGACCTAGGTTAGTAAAGGTGTTTATGGGAAAGAGATATGTGGGGCAACACTATTGAATAATACAGGGTATATGGTTTTATAAGGCATGAAGGGGTGGTGACTTAGGGTTAGTGAGAAAGTGGGATGAGATAGGTAGGAAACAACTCTTTAATATAATTTATGTAATGTTGGGGAAGAGAGGTAAAAAACTTAAAAAAATAAGCAACAAAAATTCAGGAAAAAAGATTATCTGGCAATCTAATTAACCTACAAAAAGGGTAGGTAATAAAAATGTATTATAGATGGATAATTAGAGATAGAGGCAAAAAGGAAGGAAGAGAGCAGTAACTGGAAATGGAAGGAAAGTGTTAATGTGGCAGGGCAATTGGGAAAGAATGGAGAAGAAACAGATTAAGATTGAATTCTGAAAAGCAGGTGTCATGGTTCATAGATAATGACTGCAGAGAAAGGACAGGAACTCAGGGCCTCACATTTGCTAGATAGGTGTTCAGCCACTTGATCCTCTCTACCAGCCCTCATGCTCTGATTCATAATTTGTGCCTATTTACCAACCATTCTACTCTTTGAAGTACACTCTCAGCACTCTATGGCTTCAGGTATGAACTGGATGACTAAGGTCTGTTGTAAACCAAGGAAAGAAATTGTAATGAATGAATATGTGGAGAGAAAGTAAAAAGACTCCTCATGCTTGGAATAAACACTTTGTAAAAGAAAAGTTTGTGAAATGGAAGTAGGCTGATGGTGAACTTACATTTTATACAATTTTACTGTCACTCAATGCAAAATTTCACTCCTGATAAATGCCATCATCTCTGTTGGAAATATCTAGAAATTGATGGGAAAGAAGCTAAGTTAGAAACATAATCAAATTAGATGTTTTCAACATAAATAACATGGAAATAAAGAATATTCAGGTTCTCCCACACTCTCCTGCTTGTTGAAAGGAAAAGACTGATCTGAGTGAAGGCATCGATACTTTGCGTGCATTTAAGATATAAGAGAAGCGTGATAGTTTGGCTTGGGATAGGGCTTTCTTATGTGTTCTGAAAGGTGTGGGTAATCACAGTTAGAGAAAGAAGTAAGATTCAGATCAAAATAACCCTCCTTATGGAAAAAAGAGATTGGTTATTGTTGGAAAATGTTCCTATTAGTATGGGAAAATTTTAGATTCATTATTTCTTGAAAAAGAGTTGGAAAATTGCTTTGAATTATGATCAGCAGAAATACCAAGTTCTGTTTGTGCTGAGAACTATAACACCTCAATTGATAAAGGCAAAGACTATTCCTAAAACATACAAAAATTACAGGAAAGACAGAAGAGGGAAGTGAAAGGAAAACAGTGGATGCTATTTGCTTTCAGACCTAATAATTGAGATACACATAATTTTCCACAAAAACTGTATCTCCCACCACCTTCTAAGGAGACTGGGCCTTTAGATCAGCCCTCATCCTAGTTTGTTTAAAGGGTGGTGAGTAAGCTGAGCCACTCTCATTCAATCAGTTCTACCCTGTATGCTAACTGCATCTTATCATACACGTTCTATGTTTTATTCATTTTCTTCCTGCTTATCTTTCCTCCTCCCTTATGTCTCTCTCTAGCTTTTCCTTTATTCTACCCCTTCATATCATTATTTAATATCTATCAGGATGTAGAATGGGATGTCTCCCATTGTGTACTGTTTAGAAATCTCAGCGGAAACCATCACCTTCCTTCAAAACCCCCCTGGGAATCCCACCATCTTCTAAGGAGACTGGACCTTTAGATCAGCCCTCATTCTAGCTTTTTAAAGGGTGGTGAGTAAGCTGAGCCACCCTCATTCAATCAATTCTACCCAGACTGAATCAGCAGAACATTAGATATTTTTAGGTATTGGATGTGGGAGTTATCATTTAGTGCCTAGTAGAGAATACTGTCAGGCTGCTTCTCTAAGATAATTGTTGATAGAGATAATTACTCATGGGATTCCAAAGAAGGGAAGAATGGTGTCTCATTCCTCAGGTGACTGTCTGCTCTTGAACTCTTTTTTTCTGATCCTCTGTATATTAATATGAACAGGAGAAGGGATTTGTGAAGATTCAAAAGAGGGCTCTGCAGTGATTTGGGTTTATTGCTACTCTATTCCTTAGAGTAGTTATGATGCATGAATTTCCTGTGAGTTAGCTGGAACATTGCTGACTTTGTGACAATTTTTTTAGTAGGGTGCATTTAGGGTAAGTGACCAGCAGCAGAGGCTGTAAAGGATACTGCAGAGGGCAGAGCTGTGGGGTAGATAGGAGAATCAAACCAGGGCATTTCTGCTGAAAAACACACTAGTGTACCCCACAAGAGAGACACACTTGTCACTCAGAAGAAATTCAAGTCCAGTGCCTGTCAGCAATGAGAAATCTATCACAGTACCTCATAAGACAGTTCTGTCAGAAATTGTTTTATTTTTCCTAATTGTATATCTTATCCTGACAGTGAAAGGAATGGAGGTCGAAGAAAGAAGATAAAGAAACACATTCGGTTACTGACCACCTCAGCTTTCCTGTTATGTCCTTTAAGCCATAAAAGGAAGAGAGTAAAATATTAAATATTCTGAATATGAGATGGAGCTGAAACTTGAGTGAGGAGGTCTTGTGAAACACAGAGTGAGTAGAATGCATGGAATGTGTCCAGGATGATGCTAAAGGAATGGGAACTCAGTGAAGCATAGTTGGAAAAGCTATTGAAGAAAGCTAGAGTCATTTTATGTTTGCATCCTAACTATTTTTAGACTTTGCCATTGCATAGCACTAGCAGTGTCTATCTTACCACTGTGAAAGTTAGCTCACAGAACGTGGTGACTTTCATAAAGCATCCTGAGGATTCCATCTTCTTGACGGGATTGTTATGAATGGTAATGAAACTTTTGCATTGCAATAATGACCCATGTTAACTTACTGTGGTTCTAAAGTAAATTGTTAGTTGTCTTATTTGCAATCCTAGTTTCTCTTACTTGTCACATGTTTTGCTAGGAACTTCTCAATGGTTGTGATAGAGTTTTTTTTTTTTTTATTTCCCATTAAATGAAAAAAAAGAAACTTTGGCAAATTGCCTTTTTTGATTTTTACACTTGTAAAGAGTCAGTTTTTATTTGTTTATGAAGAGACCCATTACACCCAAGCACACATTAAAAAGTTGTAAAACTAAAAGAAGCTTGTCAAGAGGTACATCCATGCGAGCCATCTCAGACATAGAGGGGATGGATGTGGGATTAGCAGCTGCCTTCATGGACAATTTTGCACTTCAGGATCTTGAGGAAGTTGTCAACCTTATTTGTATCCCTGCGTAGGCAGTGAAACAGGTTATAAAATCCAACAAGGCGAGAGTTTTTGTCACCCTTCTGCAGTGATGAAAGTTCAGACCAGGCAGCAAAGATGTCATCGTTTACAACTCCAGGTTCAACCTAGCCACCAAAAAGATAGTCACTTATTATTCATACTGTTAGTATTTGTTTATACCTGTTCCTTTTAATTGTTGAATTATGATTGAAGATGATATAGGAATGGAAAACATATGCCAAAGGCATGGATTTTTGTGTTTCTGGATCAGCGTGTCATAAATCTAAAAGTAGGACATATGTATAAGTTTTCTGGCATATGAGATATAACAGATAAATTATGTTCTTATAGGAGTAGATAGTTGGAAAAACAGGAAGTTGCTGTTACAAAATACACTTGGCTTTGTCCAAGGGACAATGGATGAGCTACTATCTGTTGTCTTACTTGAGTGACTTTTACATTTCCCAAATCTTGTCCTTAGCATGGCCTCTGCACTTTAGTCTTTCTGGTAGTTCACCATTTATCTTTTCCTTCCTTAGAACTGAATCCATTGTTCAGAGAATTTATGTACTGAAATGTTATAAACAATGAGGACTGCACCGAATTCATTAAGATGCAGATAATCTGATGATGAGTATAGTGAAGATCTACTGAAGTAGTCAAGGAGTCTTTCATTTCAATCAGTAAAATTACATTCCAAATTTCTATAAAGAATAGCTGTTTTCTTTTTAGTATCTGGGGTGGGAGGTGGTGGGCAAAGGATGGTACTTTCAGAAACACCTCAGTGGTGAGGACTGTGTGCTAAGGCATGACTAGAATAACAAAAAGAACCTACCAAAGAGCTTGAGAGAGAACCACAGTGTGTACCTGTGAACTGTGTAGGCCTTAGCCAGTTGGGAATCTTCAGAGATCTTAGACAAAAGGAACTATCTTGGTATCTTTAAGGATATCTGAATTACAGAGTCTACTAGGTACCAGTCTGAGATAATTATAGAACTTGATTTGCAGAACTTTCTCTCTCAGAGTTAGCTCCTTTTTTATATATCGGATTACCTATCAGAATTTAAAGTGTGTATGTGTGTTGTCTGGATTTAAGATTTTTATATTTGATGAACTTTTTGTTGAGAAAATTTTTGAGAATATTTACTATGCAAGGTATAATGACATCAACATAATTAAATATAGAAGTGGGAGGAAAAAAGGAACAGAAATATAAAGCATTATGGAACAAATTAGCTACATTAGGTAGTAAGCTTATTCTAATAAAGAAAAATTGAAAATCAAGGTGTTTATTTCATAGATTGCTGGGTTAATGTGCTCTTTGTATTTGTTGTGTTTTTGCTCAGATTTGTAGTCTTCTCCCATGAAAATGACAAAAATGGCACATGATACCATGTACTTAGTACACAAAAAGAAGTATAAAATTGCTTCTGCTATTATTCTTATAGCCATATGTTTTCCTTTAGATGACACATTATTTCTGAAAATTTCAGAAAGCTGGAATCTCACTAAAGTTGAAATTATCCTATCTGAATGGAGATACATACTGAAAATATTAATTTAATCTAAATATTTATTATTTGGAATGATTATTTATAATGATATGGGTTTAGTTTGGATCCCCAAGCCAAACAAACTTTGGATGAAATATTTTTCTAGATATTATGAAATAAGGAACATTCCAGAAAGACACACTCTTCCTTTTGTTACATCTATTATTGTGAGACAACATTGAAGCTATGGTTTCCTTTTTTCAGTCTTTCCTCAGTGATGGGGCAGGGTGGGAGCTACAGTTCAGTGTGATTTTGATTTTCTCCTTTTTTTCTTCCTACTCTAATCCTCTGGTGAATTAAATGGAGACAGAATCTGAGCAGCCTTTCAATGCATGTATCCTGAGATACTTTGAAGAAAGCATTTATCTTGCATAATCTATTCTCTGGAAAATATTTAACCCCACTCCCCAGGAAAGAGGAAGCCTTTGGTGGATTTGTGGACAGTGTAGGAAAGGCTGCACCTGTCAAATACAGAAAGCTAATACTAAAATTGAAGTACATCAGGACCTAACACTATGGATGACTAAAGCTTGGCCTAGTCACCTACACCATGGGATGCCTAAATTTGTTTTAGCAAAGTGAGGTTTTAAACCCATTTCCCATACAAAGGTTGCCTCTTTCATTGATGAGAAAATCAATGAAGTATCAAAGATTGCTCACCTGTTTGATTATCTTCTCCACGCCCTCTCGAAGTTGATGGGTTTTATACTCAATCTCTTGGACTCTTCTAATCATATCCACTGGGAATTCTTTCATATCCCTCTCTGTGGTGGTCAGGTGCTGCAGAGGGTCTTCCCAGGAGCGCAATAAGCCTCGGACCGCATTCAGAAGTGTTCCAGACTGATCAACCACATTGAACATCACATTAAAGGAAGTGAAAAACAGCAGGGTTGGTAACATGTATATTTGTGGAAAAGTTGAACTAAAATATCTCTTTGTTATTCCTATGTGTATGTAAAAACTTTCTCTAAATAGTATAATTTTTAGTTATGCAAAATGTAAGTTTTAGTTAAAGTTACAAAACTGGTTTATTTAAAGAACTGACTATATTTGTGGAGGTATATGTATATACATATGTTTGTATGTGGAAAAAATGTATAAATATGTGTATGATGTTTTCTTTAAACTATGTTTAGACTATTTATGGCATCATTTCAGAAGGGATAGAAGAACAATAAAAAATTGGAGCTAGTTTGATATGTAGATTTTGTTGTCATCAAAACAGAGACTAGATTTGCTGCTGCAAGAAGCATAATATTTTGTAGGACCTGCTTGTTGGGTTAAGATGCAGCATGAGGTGAAGAGTAAGGGATGAATGAGGAAGTAAGTGTTAGAGAAGCAGAAGTAGAATCAGAAGAGTCTTGAAAATCTAGACAAGAGGGCTCAAATCATTCAGTGATCAGGGATGTAATGTGCTCTCAATGGAGGAGGATTACATAACTGCATTTGCATTTCTTACATCTATCCTATGTGGATATTTACTCATGGATGTTCAACTCACCTGACACATTCCTACAGAATGATATATGCCATCAAAGGTTGAAAGCATTGGGTGAAATGTTGTCCTCTGCATGCACAATTTATAGATCTACTGCAAGCTTACTTAGTATTTGTTTTTACTTATAATTTATCAGCTACATAATGTAAATATTCTTAGATTGCATTCTTTTCCTCCATTTTTCTCTGCACATGTGATTACTATACTTATTTTAGTGACTCTGATAATTTATAGTACAGCAACCCCAGAATGCTGCCTGAACTGTTTTGGTGAAAAACCTAGGCTTAAGACTTACCTTGGTATTTAGGGCTTGGTCCTTGTCTGCTGGAGTAGGAATCACTGAAGTGTGGCAGCTGTTGATGGCCCTGGAAATGAACTCCTGGCCAGTGGCATATTTTTTTTGCTAGAAATGATATAGAAAATTCAATTAGTTATAGCTTGGGAATTGAATAAGCTAATCCATTAGCAGAATATTCATACAGTTGGTAGATGTGTAATTTTCTCAAAAGAGCACTGCATAATATTGAACCTAGGGAATTAACAAACAAGTCCTTTTGCCTACCTTTTTTGCAATTAGTTTGTAATCTCATTGTTTACATCTAACTCTACAAACCTTTGAACTTCTTCTCTTCTTTACTATTCCCGTATTGTCACAACCTTCCTTTCATCTTTCCTACTGGTTGCTACTTGAAAAGCAAACACTAAATGCTGCCAAACTACAAACCATCAAGTGTTTTAAATACCAAACACCAAAGTACATATATATCTATGTTTTTCCATTTAAACTTTCATTTCTTGTGTGTCCAACAGATATGCTTCTTTTAAGTAGACATTATAAAATTACAATTTTTCTTTCAATTACCTCTGAATACACATAGCTGTACCTCATCATGTTTATCATGAATTCAAAATAACTATTACTGGTTCTGACAAAATAAGTTGAAAGTAACAGAGCATAACATTTTGGGAAATATTAAGAAGTGAACAGATTAAAAATGGAAAAAAAGTAACTATGATTTAAAACTAATATTTGACAAATGTTATGAATATTTAAAGGGATTACTAGGAAGATGTGAAAGATAAAAGATGGTCAGTCAAAAATGAGGAATAAAAGAAAAACTAGTGAGTGAAAATAATTTTATGAATATATATTTATTGCAAATATTGAGTCACTTTCTCTGGAGGCCCAATGATATACTGAAGCCCTAATCTTTTGTGGGCCCCAAGACTGACTTAGAATACTAAATTATAGGTTTCAAAGTACCTTCATCAGGAAGAAAAACCCTGTTTCCAATTGTAAACCAGCTTTTGTGCTGTAATTATCATTTCTTGCAGTGGAAATCTTAAAACAATGATTCCTAGCATTTTGGGATTTCTGAAAAACCATTTGTTTTTGGTTTGGTTTTTTCCCCCTACTGACATGGCTTCAGTTCAGCCTAACTCTATTCCATCCACCCAATTCACTGCAATGCAATTCTCGTTTATTGAATATCAACAGTATGCCAAATACAGATTGCCCAGGTTGCTGGCTTCTAAGAACAAAAAGTATCGATGCTCTTCTTCTTACCTAAAAAAGGCTTTACTCCTGGTGTTTAAATTAAAAAAAAAAATAGAAATAAGAGAAATTTCATAAAATGTACAAAAATCATTGCATTCTTTGAGACTCTTTGAGGTTTCATGAAATTTGGGGTTTTCTCCTTTTCTCACCTTTTATTATATGATGCCTTCTTTTACTTATTAAGGCATATTATTTGCAATTTGGTTCATGAGGCTTTCTTTATTAAATTGCATACAGTCATGTCATTGGCATGAAGGCTTCTTTGGGATGAAGCAATGAGTGGGATACTTACAAAGTCCCTGAATGTGTCTTCAGCAACTTTATAGATGTTGTCAGACAGGGCGACTGCACGGGTGAACAGGTCTTGGAGGCTCAAGCGGCAGTTCGCAGCCCCACCTGCACAGGCAGGGCTGGCAGCCACATTCTTGCAGAGAAGGAGGTTTAACACCAGCAGCAGCAGGAGTGATCCTGTGTAAACAAAAACACAACCCACTTTGAGATGATCTATTCTGCCGAGGTTATCAGATGTAATTCTGCTGTGGGAAACTTCCTCCCTCAGCACTGTCCTTTTCTACAGGAATTGCTAGTATAGCTGGGGTGGGAGAAGAAGCAACACCTTCCACTGTGTCAATTTAGATATATAATTATATTTGTACAGATATGTAGTTTGAGAAGTGGGTGACTTCCTGCATTTCTGTATTGCTTCCCGAAGGATTTGTATAGTTTGTAAATATTTTGAGCCTAAATTAATTCTGAAGCAGGGTATTTAAGTCATTCTCTGAATATAATTTAATGTTGGGTGTCTCTGCGGAATTTTGGTGGTCAGAGTTTTTAATTATTTAAGCCAACGTCTGATATTTGCATTTCAGTCACTAATGTGACAAAGACAAGGCAGTTCATCAGTGTGTTTTATCTTCATGCCTGACAAGAATAAACTCATGGTTGCTTGATTGCTAATATGGATTATGAAAAGAATCCTATCATAAAAATGATGTCATAGCCTGGGTTTTTTAACTCACTGTAATAATCCACACATTTGTCTGCTACTTTGCTAAAAGCATCAGATTTTTTTCTTTCTAAATTTGAGCTTTAAAATACTCCTGTGAAATGACTGGGCCTTAATAATCATCACTAAATTACACTGATGAAATAGAAGGCTTAGGGAGGTTAAATTATTCCCCTTCCTTTATTAGCAGGTTGGGGAGGCAGAACACCAACACCCTGGTCTTTGTCTTAAGCTTGTCACATCATACACACCTGTGGGCCCTCACTTTGCATGTGTATCAGGGACCATGTTATTATTCCTGAGATCAGTGTGTAGAGGCTGTTACTATTACTTTTAAAGAACAACACTTTGCTTTGATTATGTGGGAACAGAGGCCCTATGTAACTTTATTTTATTCTGTTTTCCTACTCTATCACACACTTTAAAAATCTTGACAATAATCAGTGGTGGTTTTATCATCACATTACTGTGTCAGCAGATGGACAGGTAACAATCTTTAACATATCAATAATTTCCACTGTCAAAAGGAGAGAAACAGTTCATATGTGACAAATAATATCACTCTTTAACATAGTGACATAATTCCAAGAACTTCTGATATAAAATGTGTTTCTCAGTTCCATAGAACCTTTGAGAGATGCAATTGGAAATGACTAAGATAAAATAATGTAATGTTAAAGACTCATGTGTGAAATAAAAACTTAACTCCTATTACCCCAAGTAAGTATAAATATACTTAAATGTTGTTTGGTTTATAATGTAACTAAACAAATTGTTAGGTACAAAATTAAAATAATTTTGTGAGATAATTCACATTACAGCTCTTTCAGTTTTCAAAAAACTATTCTAAAATTTGTTGAAAGTATGTTATAGTTGTGTAATGTAGGTGAATGGATGTTTTGTCTACATGTATAAAAGAATTGTGCTCACATTAATTTCCTGTGCATGTGTGTTACCTTCTAGGTTAATTCTTTTTGATATAACCTTTTTTCTATTTCCTGGTCCCCTTCTCCTATTGGCCTCAGTTGCTTTTAAAGTATCTGCTTTTGTTTCTCTGCATTGATGGCAACAAATGCTACCTAATTTTTTAGGTGTCAACTCCCTGTATAGCTATCCTTATCTCAACTAGCTAAAACCCTTGTTCCTTCCTATTATTGCTATACTCTCTCTTCAACAAAATTAGAGATAAGGGCAAAAAAGTTTCTGCCGGGTATGGAGGGGGTGGGGTCGGGATAGGAAGGGGGTGGAGTGGGTGGTAAGGGAGGTGGTGGAGGAGGGGGGAGAAATGACCCAAGCATTGTATGCACATATGAATAAAAAAAAAAAGAATTGTGCTTTGAAAATAGAGAATGCAGATTAGTACTCTAGGAAATTCCTAACTGAATGTTCTTTAATGCCTAGAACATTTTTCCTTTGTGTTTATAATCTGTGGGATTTTCGTAGTCTAAGATGAGATAAAATAGATAAATATTTCTATTTTTCATTTCATAAAACAAATTTTGTTGTTGTTAGTAATTTATTTTCTTTCAAATGTCACTAAGGTGTGGAGCAGTGCTCCAAGGGGTGGAGCGCCTGCCTTTCAAGTATGAGGCCCTGAATTCAAACCCCAGTACTGCCAAGATAAACAAAAAGAAAAAAATGAAAACACAAAAGAAAATATCACCAAGAAAGTATAGGTTATCTATTAGCCCTTGCGTGTTTTTCCTTGTGAAATGTCATTTGGCTTGAAGCAAATTGACAAAACAGTATGAGATACATATGTGTTATCATTGTCTGCATTATGACTCAAAATTGTGTCATCAGGTTGATTCAAATGGCATAATTCACATAAGAGATCTGGGAGCCAGAAAGTGTTAACTTTTTTCTTCTGATGTATGACAGTTTGGACACATAACTCTTGAGGTCTTATTCTAGTATAGTTCTTGATCTCAGAATCATTGGTCTTTTGAGTTGGGTTATTCCGTGTTCTGGGAGCTGTCCTTGAAGAATGCATTGGAGGATGTTTATCAGCCTCCCTGGTTTCTATTTATTGGACACCAGTATTATCTTCCCTTTTCCTGCCTTACCTCAATTAAGACAATGCAAAATGTCTCTGGGAAAAGGAGGATCCCTTATTCAAGAACGACTGATCTATTTCATTGTGCCCTTGTACAATTGCTTTCTAGAATAATGATTAGAAGGTTCTTATAAATCCTGTGTGCCTTAAACTTCTTGTTTTTACTTAAAATTTCCCATTAGTTTCCCTCAAACACCAGATTGTTCACAAAGCCCATGAGCAGTTGCACATACCTTTCCATGATGACTGCTTGCTGTCCATGGTGGTGGTTGTGGCAGGAACACACTTCACAGAGAAGACCTGGGAGTTGTACAATGTTCTCCTGTGAAGATGTTGGCCTATAAACCTTTGACATGTTCATGAATATATTTAATCAGACATTCTCCTCCCCTTGCCAGCAACCCATTTCCATCATTAAGATTTCCCCCATAATTTCAAACACCAAATGCTATTTTATTTCTTATTCATATTTAGGAAGACATACTAGCCAGAAATGAAGGATGTTGATTAATTATAGTGGAAGGAAATAAGAAAACTGATGAAGGTGAGCTCTTTAGAGTAGTTTGGCATAGAAGACTTATAAAACTATAGAACCAATTACCTTAAAATTTACCTTTAGTTCTCTGAAGTTTCTTGAACTTATAGCATTATATTTCACTTAACATTGTCTCATGTATGGTCAGTGGTAAAATTTTTCACTTAAGTTTGTTAAGTGAATTGAGAGAAAATTTATGTACTATATACCAGAAGATACAGAATAAATTCCTATTATGCTCTGAATGAATATCCTTGTTCTTACTTGCTTTTACAAATTCTATTTAGTCCATTTTAAAATTGACAAAGTATCTGTATCATATTTCATTTTATCAAATGTATTCTCTTCTTTGTTTACCTCTAATATTTCCTTTGTTTTAAACATATATCTATAGTGTATATAAATATATATACATATATATACACACATAAAGTTGTAAGTTTATCTCTTTTATGTATATGAAGTTGTATCATTATCCCAGTGCACAGTTTAAGAGACAAAGGTGCAGAGATACTAAAAATACAGTGTATGGAAGAAATCATTCATCTACAGTAAAATTAGATGCAAGAAGGATATTGTTTCAAGACAAATTTGGATGGATGTGAGGAAGACTAGGAAATGAAACATTTATACTTATTGATGTTTACCCACATCTAAGATAAGCAAGCTATCAACCCTGACCCTAGAGAATTTATTTTGAAGAAAAAAATAGTAGTTTTTCAGGGCAAATGCATACATTGTACATATATATATTTAAAAAGATCGTAATACAGCATGTAATAAACTTCAATTCTAGGCAATTATTTACTCTTTCCTGTTGGTTCATAAACTGTTACTAACTAACTTATGCCCCATCTACTTTCCTTGACTTTAGCTCACTCTGGGGCAAGATGACAAAAACAATCTTTTTCTATTGGCTCAGAAGTTCTATTACCTCTTAGACAATTCCTAAATGAAATGATTATATGAATAAGAATGGATCATTGATGACTTCCTATAATTTTTAAGTTCATGCATCTATATCAGGCAAAAACTTTCACTTTTACTGTCTTTGAGAGAAGACTGACAGATGAGAAAATTAAAAAAGTAATCCCTTCCCATGGTATTTGCTTTTTCTGAAACTGTTAGCGCCACCATGCGCTTTAACAATTATCTAAGTGCTGATATGGAGCACTTAACAAAGAATCTTAACAAAGAATAACGCATCTGAGGAACTATTTTTTCTCATTGTGTTAGCTTAAGCAATGCTAGGTTTTGAATCATAAGCATCACTGTGATGATTGATAGGCTGTATCAATCTAAAAGTGGATTTGTGATTCTATAAACTCATTCCATTTTTCAACCTAGACAAGGAAAGTCAGAATTATTAAAAGCAGATCTGTATAGTAGAGATGTTCAAGTTGTCCTAATTTACTCTTTCCCTGAAGAAACTTATGTGTAAGCAAATATACTGTAATGATTGACAGTGATGGAGGCAGAGGCAAGATGGTGGATCAGAAGCATCAACCATTTTGACTCTCATTTTGAGAGAGTAAGCTTACACAAGAAAGACTATGTTCTGAAGACAGAAGGAGGAAAAAAGCATTGGGAATCACAAAAGGGATGTCAGAACATCAGAAAAGCACAAAGAAAACTAAGCAACAGAGAAAAGCAGCAAACAGTTTCAAGCCCATCCCTGGCTTCCTGGGAGTCAAAGGGCAAGCTGAAGACCCAATCACAAGGTAAGTCAAAGAGACATGATAACAAACTGGAAAGTCTTGCTGCAAGATAAGCCCACACCTCCTTAAATCCAATGAAGGGATTTGGAAGACAATGACTGTTCTGGTGTAAAAGGCTAGCCCTTGTGAAGGAAGACAGTTTGTCATTCCCCTCATCTCAGTCTGCCATAGTAAGATGACTTCTTGAGAAAGAGTTGATTTAGACTATTGGTTGGGATCAAGGTACTCTAGAGGCTTGAGAACAAGAAATAGTCATGGCTCAGAGAGTAGAGGGATACCCTGTCAGAGAATATTGGTGAACAAAGGCCATGAAAGATGGTCAAGGAGAGGGAAGAGAGTCTTACCTGGTCCTGCAGAGAAGCAAGTGGGATCCACTGCAGTGAAGGATATACTGGTTGCAGGCCACATGCTGCCTTATAAAGACCAAGTCCAGTCACCTCAGGGTCACATGAAAACAAATGACCAGCATGATATTCAGCCTCCAGGCTCTGTCTTCAGACCATCTGTGTTGGTTGCTAAGTGGGGCAGAGGCTTTTTGGACACCCTTTGCCAGAAAACATCCTTCTCACTTCATATTATAGTTAGGTCATTAGACATCCAGAATGAGGAAAGTGTATTGAAGGGTGCAAGACAGATGTCCAAAATCACCTTGAAAGGCAAACCTATCAGAGGCACAGCAGATTTCTCAACAGAACTTGAAAGGCAAAGAAGACATGGAATAATCTATTTCAAGCCCTGAAAGAAGGTAGCTGCCAACCTAGCTTACTGTACCTAGAAAAAATATTCTACATAATCAAAGGAGAAAGAAGAACTCTTCCTAATACTCCATAATAAATAGAAACCAGGGCAATTCATGATCACTACACCTGCACTGCAAAAGATACTTAAAAGAATTTTATTTTTCAACAATAATTCTAGATGGTAATGCTCTCAGTTCTCTGAAAGTCACAGACTAGTAAAGTAATTTTCTCAGCAGCCCATGGAACTTCCTCTGAAATCCATCATATCTTAGGACATATATCAAGTCTTAGCCAATATGAGAAAATTCACATAATTTCCTATATTTTATTTGACTCCTACACAAAAATATGCAGACTGATAAAGAAAATAATACCATTCAGAGAAGCTTCAAAAATTAATATCTAATAATAAACCTAATGAATATTTGAAAGACCTCTATAATGAAAATTATAAAACCTTGAAGAAAATCGAAGAATACTCTAGAAGACAAAAAGAGTTCTTATGTTCATGGATAAGCAGAATTAATATTTTGAAAATGTCTGTACTACCAGAACCAAGCTCAATCTCATTGGAATTCATAGAGAAATTCCAAGGTCATTTTTTTAGAAAAAGAAAAACCAACTGTAAAATTCATAAAGAATCTCAAAAGACCCCAAACAGCCAATGCAATCCTAATCAATGCTGACTTAAAATTATACTATAGAGCCATAGTAACAAAAACTGCATGATACTGGCAAAGAAATAGACCAGTAGACCAATGGAATAGAATAAAATATCCAGAAATAAGCCTGAAAAGCCACAGCCATTTGATTGTTGGCAACGGTGCCAAAAAACATAGCTGGAGAAAAGACTGCCACTTCAACACACGGTGCTGGGAAAACTGGAAATCCACATGTAGAAGACTGAACATAGAGCTCTCTTCTTTAACCTTGTATAAAATCAATCCAAAATATCTAAGTTTAAGGCCTGAGATTTTGAAACTATTATAGAAAAACATAGGGAAGCATTTGAAGTAACAGTCATAGGTAACTCCTTTTGAATAGGACACCAATGGCTCAGGAGATAAGAGCAGAATTGACAAATGGAATTATATCCAAATAAGAAATTTCTGCACAATAAAGGAAACAGTGATCAGAATTAAGAGGCAACACACAGAATGGGAGAAAATCTTTCTCAGCTTTTCATCAGATAAAGAATTAATACCTGGAATATATAAGGAGCTCCAACAATTGAACACCAAAAAAAAAAATAACCAATGCAGTTAGTAAGTGGGCAAATCAATGGCAGAAATACTTCTCAAAGGAAGTACAAATGGCCCATAAATACATGAACAAATATTCAACATCCTTAGCCATCAAGGAAATGCAAATCAAAACAACATTGAGATTTCATATTACCCCAGTCAGAATGCCAATCATTAAGGAAACAAAGAGGAAATGTTGGTGAGTGTGTGAGGACAAATGAGCACTTCTGTGCTGTTGGTGGGCATGTAAATTAGTGTAGCCACTATGGAAATAAGAATAGAGTTCCTCTAAATCTAAAAGATGGCCAGGCATCAGTGGCTCATGACTGTAAACCTAGTTACTTGGGAGTCAGAGATCAGAAGGACCAAGGTTTGAGGCCAGCTAGGGAAAATAGTTCAGGAGGTCCTGACTTGAAAATACCCAACACGAAAAAGGGTTGGGGGGAGTACACAAGCACTTAGTGCCTGCCTAACAAGGATGAGACCCAGAGTTCAAAACCCAGTACCACCAATAAAATAATCTAAAGGATGAAGTATTATATCATCCTGCTATACCACTGTTGGGTTATATCTGAAGGATATTAGTCAGCATAAAATAGAGATACTTTCACATCCATATAGTAGGACTATTCACAATTGCCCGTACCTGGAGTTACCTGGCGTGTCTGTTAACTAATGAATGGATAAAGAAAATGTGATTATCTATCTATCTATCTATCTATCATCTATCTATCTATCTATCTATCTATCTATCATCTATCTATCTATAAGGGACTATTATTTAACCATAAGGAGGAATGAAATTATGTCATATGCTGGAAATTGTCATGTTAATTATATTATGTCAGAGTGCAAAAGACACATATTTCCTATTTGTCTTTTATATGTATAATTTAGACCTAAAGAAAAAAAAAACAATGACAAGTGTGTAAAAGGAAGGAAATTTTGGAGTTGGGAATGAGCAAACAGGGGAGGATGAAAGGAGAAGGTGAAAGAGGTAAACATGCTCAAAGTACTTCATTCTCATGTATGAAAATAGAGTACTGAAACCTGTTCAAGTTGTTTTAAAGAGAAAGAGTAAAGGATGCAGATAAATTTGATCAAAGTCCATGCGGGTATGGAAATATCACAATGAAACCCCTTTGACAATTAATATACATTCCTTCCAAAGGAAAAATGAAGAACTGGCAAGTGATAACTTAATCTTAAATTTTGAAGTGTTGTCAGTTTTGTGGATAACCTGAGAAAATCAGAGTTGTGTTTATTCATTAGAGGCCAATGGATTTATGTGACTGCAAAGACCTTATGTGTTTTAATGTAAATTTATCGTGTGCTTTCTTGCTGACTCAGAGCCCCTCATGTCCTGTGAACAAGATAGTGCAATATCTAAATAATTCAAAAGGCATATTTTATGTGAAAAGTCACAGTTGTCCTATTTTTCTATCTACTACACATATCATCACCTTCCCCTTAATGTTTGTATGTATTCTTTTGTGAATGTTTTACTTTATTAAAACTGTGCCTTCTGTTAGAGCAATGTAAAAGTTCAATAAGGATGGACTTATCTGTTTTCACTTAGAAAACTTCACTTGTTTTCCTATTTTGATTTAATGCCTTGATAGAACTGTGAGCTGATAACTGATTTCTGTCAAGCAGCTAAATAAATGGCTCAAATGATGTTAAAGTTTTAATGGTATTTTTAGTACATGAATTCTATACTAAAGGTTCTTACTTTAAGCATTAAGTGACATCTAATTAGCTTTCCTTCCTGGTGGAACAGGGCTTTTATTTTACTTATATCTTCTTTATTTTATCTATCTTCAAGTTTGAGGTAATTTTAATTTTTCTTCTGGCGTTTATGACACAACATGCATATATCGTGTCCTTGAGGACCTTTGCCAATGTGTAAAGATATTTTTGAGTATCGCAACTGGAGTACTACTGGAATCTGGTGGTAGAGGCCAGATGTGCTGTTAAACACCCTACAACACATAGTGCCAACCTTGATAGAAAATATTCTGCTACCCAGATATCAGTGATAGCTCTGTTGAGAAAACCTGATTCACAAGGTGATAAGATATGTGAAGGTATAAAAACCATGACATTAAGCAAATCATTGAAACTTGCTAGTGAAATACATCTATTGATAAGTAAAAGTGCTTAAAATATAGTAGTTTGTGTTATTGTATACCATCAACAGTGGAGACAAAACTTTCAGTCACCTTTTTGCATCAAATAATAGAATATAAAAATATAGTATATAGATTTGAAAAAATGCCAGGGAAATTATCCAAGATACAATATCAGAAGAAAGTACGTGTGTATATTTGGCTTCCTTAATGAAAATGCTACAGTTTCTAAAAATGTAGAACTCATGGCAACAAGGATACATAAATAATTTATGTACTATGTTTTGTCTTTTTAAATTTCTTCTAATGGTCACCAATGATTGTTTACTTGTTAAATCTAAGTAATTCCTTGAGTCATAACCTGCGTTAATGTTTTTATTTTATTTTATATTTTGGCCAACAGCCCTGTATTCCCCTTTTGGCTAGCTTCTTCGGTGCCAGAGCTTTACCTGTAGTATCCAAGAAGATGCTACCAACCCTGTCTAGCTGCCAGCTACCTATTGGATACTTCAAAGTATTAGATACTGTATCTTGGCTCACAGTTCTGGAGTTTTTATCTGTGATTGATTGGCACATCATGGCAGGAGTGAATGGTAGACAACCTGGTCACTTAGTGGCAGGAAGCAAGAAAGAGGAAGGGGCCAGATTCCACTGTCTCCATTAAGGGCACACCCAATGGCCTTCAGACCTCCCACTGGACCCTGACTTTTATGTTTCCAACAAGACCTAATGGTGGTACCATGGGGGCCATGTCTCTAATATGTGTGTATTTGTAGGACATTTACTAACCAAGTATAACAATCTGCTTTTTAGTTTGTTCAGAATAATTAACATTTTGTTTCATGTTAGAAAATTCCAGAACTAAAAGCATTCAAATTGTTTGATAGATTTTGAAGGCCCATACAATTGTTCATGAAATCATTGCTAACTTTTATATGTCAAATTCCTTCATGTTCCAAACAATGATGATAGAGTGGAAGTCTTTATTTTTAGTGGTCATTTCCTCTGTCTTTATCCTAAGTAGCCAGATTTCATAATTAAGACCATAGGCTTTGTGAAAATGTCAGAGTTTGTCCCAGTTAAAAAAAATTCCAGAAACTTAAAAGTCTTGACTTGTAGTTTATTGCAATGTTATTTCAAGCAGGGTAAACCTTACCATCCAAAAGATAAAAGCAAAAATGTTTTGTGGTATTATGAAAGACTTCATTACATGTATCTCTCTTGCAACACATGCAAGGACAATATTAGAGCTATTTGGTTTCATTGCAACTGAAAATTACAACTTTATATCTTCAGTCTTGTCTTTTTAGAGAGGGTAATGTGAGAGAGACTCCAATATTTTGAAGAGATGTGACTGTTCTTCAGAAAAAAATATATGCCATTGTTGTTATGTAGATATATGTATAAATCATTGCAAAAGACAAGGAGATTTGTGTTATATTATTAGCTCCATTTGTGGCTCATTGAGACTGTACCTAAAGGATTATGAAAAATAGTTACTTTAGTCAGTTTTTCATCTGTGGGAAAAAATACCTAGAAAGACAATGTAAGGAAGGAGGAATGTATTTTGTTTCATAGGTTTCAGACTGTGGGTAGTCAGCTGGCTCCATTTTTGTAGTACTGGGGAGGCAGAACATCATGGTGGAGAGGGCATGATAAAGCACAACTGGTCACCACATGACAGTAGGGAAGCAATGAGAATCCAAGGAAAGGAGTCCAATGAGGACTAGCACTGAAGAGAATTTCCCAGTGACCTACTTCCTCCAATTAGGCCCTGTCCTCAAATTTTCCAACTTTTTCCAATAATTCACCCAAACTGTAAATTAATCAATGCATTAAAACTTTGAGGAAGGAAGAGACCTCATGTTCCAAGCACTTCTCCAATCTCCACATGTGAACATTGTGCCATGGACCAAGTCTTTAACAAGTGAATCTTTGGGAAGATATTTCATATTCAAAAAATAATGAGTAGCAGCTTTAATAAATATTTGTCGTGGTCTGTGAAATTCCTGATTCCTCCACATTTCTTTCTGCTCAGAAAGGTCCACAAATCAGCTATAGCCAGCAACTTCCCAAGATATCTCCTTCTGCCAAGGTATCATGAAATCACGTAGACCAAGTAGCCATTTGTAGCAGTGGCTTCTCAGCAGAGCATTGACTTGGTGATACATTGAATAATGTTGGAATATTCTTTTAGTCTCCAGTAAAAGAGACTATGAATCGTTTTTCTCACTAGTGATTGTTACACAAACCAAAATAAAACCACAATCACAATAATCAATTTGCTATTTTCACTTATAAGTCCTGCTTGGAGTTTTTTATGTAAACTGTAGCTGAGTAGTGGTTAGGGCTAAAGGCATCCTGAAAGTTTTCTAACAAGATGTCTGATAGTTGATGCCAAGTGACAGCTGGGACCTCTTTGGGAGTTGTTCAGCAGAACTATTACTCAAGGCCTGTCCATGTGTTCTTGGTTTCCTTACCACATGGAGGCTGAGTTCTAAGGGAAATCAATTCAAGAAAATGAGAAGTGAAGTCTACCACCTTTTATGACCTAGATTGGTAGTGAATGGCATCATTGTCTTCATGGTCACTGGCATGGTTAGATTCAAGGAGGGGAATAGATCCTACTTGTCACTGGGAATGGTGTAAACATCATATTTTAAGAAAATCTGAGTAATGGAAGATCTGTTATGTCTATTTTGAACAACATAATCTGCTTAATGTTTGTGCTGTAGTGCTATTATGTTTATTCCTTAAGTTTTCCTCAGAGGAATTTTTTTATATCTACCTTAATCTAGTGTTTTATCCTCAAACAATAGCACATTTCTCCATAGTCTGCTGTAGGGTTTGCCATTCAGTGACAGATTTCTTCTGTGGCCTCTGCAAAAACTGTTCCTAAATCATTTCTCATAACTTTCATTACAAGTCTTGCAAAGAAAAGAGTAGAAAAGAATTATTTTATCTTTCAATAATCTGCATCAAGGATCAGCAAACTTTTTTATAAAATACCATATTAAATATTTTGTGCTTTGTTAGTCTAAAGGAAAAAAATCCAGGAATATTAGATATGACTTATATGGTTACTTAAAATTTAGTTGTTTAAAATGTTTTCTTTACTCATGGGTTATACATAAACAGGTGGCAAGTTGACTTTTGTTTTCAAACTATTGTTTGCTAAACTTTGGTCCAGATCACTAGGCAATGATAAGGTACAAGTCAAAAGTTTTAAATCCCATGATTTGCATTTCATTTGGTTTTGTGGATATGGGTAGATACTGATATTCTGACTTGACACCTATGTTTGGCATTGAAAATATTCTCCTTCTTTCCTCCCTTCCTCTCTCCCTCCCTCCTTCCATCTCTCTCTCTCTCCCTCCCTTCTCTTCTCTTTCTTTCATCTATCTATATGTTCTTTTCCCTTCTCACTCCCTTTATTTTCCCCAAAAGACCATTTTAATTAGTCACAAACAACCATTCTAATATATTTCTATGTATTTGTATGTGTTAATGTAATATGCATATCACTGTTATGTTTGTGTACATTTTGATTTTTCTTGAAGTTGTAAGAGAACTTAATTTGTTCTTTGTTCACTTTTTTATCATTTAGTTATATGTAGAAAATTCTTTCACATTGGTATGCTTACATCTACTCTGCTGTTACCAATTATTTCATAATACCCCATTGTATGCTTCCCATTTATGTATCAAGTCATTAATCCATTGCCCAGGCCTGGAATCTTGCCAAAGGCAACCCAGTCATTGCCCACAACCTACCCACCACGGACCCTGAAGAAGTGAACACGTTTCAGGCCTTAGTGAAAATGTGTAAGCAGCATCTGAGCATATTGCACACTGAGGAGATGTGCTTCCTGAGGGAGTGGGTGGAGAACATGGAGAGAATATCAGGGAATATAAAATATTAACAGGACAGAGGAAAACATAAAGACAGATGAATCATGAGTGAGGAAAGTGATGTAGAAATGGATGAATGAGGTGCAATTGAACCAGACACTGACGGCCCAAAGAAATGGGAGAAGAAAATGTAGTGATAGCTGAAGAGATGATGGGTCAAGCCAATGAAAAGAAAGAGGCTGGCATTGAAGTCTTGAATGGTGGTGAATTACACAAAGACATTTACTTGTTCATACATGTCATCAAGCTATATCCTTGCTTGGCCAAACTGTATGCCAAGACAGCCAGTGTCTTCAACAAATTATGGAAGCCGAATATTGCTATTTGAGACTGTGACAGAGCCATTGAAATAAATCTTCATTCAGCTCAGCCTTACAAGTGGCAAGGGCGATCACACAGATTTCTGGACATTGGGAAAAAGCAGCCATAGATCTTGCCCTCACTTGTAACTGGATTGTGATGATAATGCTAGTGCAATGCTGAAAGCAGTCTAACAAGGGCCCAGAAAAGTGTTCTTTCTTTAAAGAAAGAACAGAAAGGATCAAGAAAGCTCAAGAAGTGTATTAGAGGGCCCTGAGTGAGGAAGAAGCCAGAGGACAGTCAGAATATCAGTATGGCACTTTTCAGGATGCTTTCCTGAGGAATGACTGGAATGGTAGGGATATGCCTGAAATGTCAGGAGTGCCTGCGTACAATGAAATTCTTGGTCATCCACAAGTTCTTGCAGCATGCTGGATCAAAGGTATTGTGGCCTCAAGGGTGTGACCCAGAACTCACAAATATGTGAAAATAGCAGAGTAACCCAAAAGCTGTGAATCTTATCAGTAAATTTCAATCAAATTTGGAGGTCAAGCATAAAGCCCATGTGACAAAGTCCTTACTGAAGGAAAACCAACCTAGGACGCTTAGTGGATGTCACAGTAGTGTATCTCTGACCTTCTCAGGAATGGTGAGGTGCTTTGAAGATAAGCCCTACCCCTGTGCAGGGAATACAGCTAAGCATTTCATAGTGTTTTGCCTTTAAGTATTCATTAAGATAATGTTTTTCCACAAAGAGTTACAAACTTTACTTTTTAAACCTTGAAAATATTTAAAACAAATTAAAAGGGTGTTGATTCCTCCATTTTCTTTACTAATTATTTTGAGATTTCTTTTTGGATTATCAGGCAAGGATGATATGCACGGAACATGCATTCCTCTAGTGTGAGTGAAATAGAAGTTTATTAGTGGGAAGCAAATAAAACTCATTTAAGTATGTTAAGTTTCAGTTGGATATTGGTTAGGAAGGCATTTTTGTTTTTTAAAATGGTTTTTTAAATCTTTTAAATCTCATAGTTGCAATTAAATCTTACAGTTGCATTTAAATTTTTCAGTGTTGAAGGGATAAATTTTTGTTATGTTATAGTAGAATTGGATTACTTATCTGTGTTCATGTCTTGTATATCAGAAGAATATTTCATTTCTTTTCCACATAAAGTGAAGAAGAGATTGCATCCATTTCTATTCTCAATATAAATAATACTGTGATGAATATTTTTGTATACACTTTTATGTGAAAGAGTGAAAGATTTTCTCATTAGGGAATTCAAACTAGAGGTCTAGTGATTGTTGTGACTAAATTTCCTTTAACATTCCCTTAAACTATTATAATTACCATCACACATACATGATAATAAAAACACAAACTAAACACACTGAAAAATGCATTGTGGAACAGGCTTAATTAGAGTGCAACGTCAGTGATTATTCCATCGCAAGTAAATTTATCTACTTCATTAGATTTGATTAAAATGATAGTCACTGTCTAGAAAGTGAATATTAAGTTCTCCTAAAATTTTAGTAGTTGCTCTTGAGATTAAAATATATACTCATAACTTTGTGCAAACTTTTAGCATTAATAATATTGTATTCCATTTAAAATGTGGAAGCTTTGCAACCATACAGGTTCATATAATTCCCTCATCCTTTATTGTTATATATGTACACGTACATATGTTACATAACTTTCAAAACAAAGTTATGATTTTGCTTTAAATAGTCATATGTATTGTATAGAATGCATCAGAGAATGCAGTCTGAAATAATTGCCTTTTCTACTGTTGTCTATTCCTTCTAAGAGGCCCATGCTTACCTCTTGTATTGTTTCCCATTAATCTAAAACCTTTTAGCATGTCTCATACTACAGGTTTGCATATGACAAATGGTCACGTTTTAAAAATTCAAAATGTCTTCACTTTGCTTTTTTCTTTGAGATATAGTTTTTCAAGCTATACAAGTTGAATTTGCTGTGTGCTAGTGTCTCATGCCTTTAATCCTAACAACTTGGGAGGCTGAGATTGGAGGATCAGGGTTCAAGGCCAGCCTGACCCAATAGTTCATGAGGACTGCATCTCTAAAAGAAGAAGAGCAAACTGGACCAGAGGTGTGGTTTTAGAGAGAGAAGCTGCCCTGAGTTCAAACTCAATTCCACCAAGAAAAATTGTATTTTTATTTCCAACTTTTAGAAGTAAAATTTTGTGATTTTATTTTTTCTTCAAAACATTGAATATGCCACTCCAATATTTTCTGTTATGCATTCCCATTTGTTCATCCTTTCTCTTATTTGCTGATCCATTAGAGGTCTATTTATGAAGTCATTGATTATGCCTATATGCTTCAATATATTTCCACTACTTCCTGAAATTGTTTCAAAATTTCAGGCCTTATCTTAAAGTACTTAATCTACTCTGACTTGATATTTGTACGGGTGAGGGACATAGATTTAGTTTCAGTTTTCTGTTCTCAGATATTCAGCTTTCACAGGAACATTTACTGAATAGGCCGTTTCTCCATCATATATTTTGGGCCCCTTTGTCAAAAATCAGGTGGGCATAGATGTGGATTCTTATCTGGGTCTTCTATTCTGCTCCATTGGTGTTCATGTCTGTTTTTGTGCCAGTGCTATGTTGTTTTGAAGCGATGGCTCTGTAGTGTAGTTTGAAGTCAGGGAATGTGACACCTCCAGTGCTGCTCTGTTTGCCTTGACTATTCAAGGTCTTTTGTGCTTCCACCTGAATTTTCGGGTTTATTTTTCAATCTTGGTGATGAATGTCAATGGAATTTTGATGGGGATTGCATTGAACATGTAGATTGCTTTGGTAATATAGCCATTTCCACAATATTGATTCTACCAATCAATGTTGTATGAGATCTTTCCATCTTCTGTAGTCTTACTGATTTCTTTTATTAATAGTTTATAGTTTTCATTGTGGAGATCTTTGACTTACTTTATTAAGTTTATCCTCAGGTATTTTAATTTTTGAGGCTATTGTAAATGGAATTGTTTTCTTATATTTTTTCTCAGACTGTTTATCATTGGTATATAGCAAGGTTCCTTCTTTTGGTAAACTGATTTTTATCCTGCTACTTTGCTGAGTGTTTATGATGCCTAAGAGTTTTTTGGTGTAGTTTTCCTTGTTTTTTAAATATAAGATTACATCACTTGCAAATAGGGATAGTTTGAGTCTTCATTTCCTATTTCAAATCCTTGTTCCTGTCTCATTGCTCTGGGTAGGTATTCCAGGACTGTGTTGAAAAAGAGTGGACAGAGTGGACACCCTTATTTCATTTCTGACTTTATAGTAGTTTCAATTTTTTCCCATTTACGGTGATGCAGTCAATAGCCTTTTCATATATAGTCTTTATCATGTTGAGGAACAGTCTATTCCTAGTTTCATCAGAATACTTATTGTGAAAGGATGTTGAATTTTGTTCAGTTTTTTCCTACATATTAAGATGATCATGTGCCTTTTTCTTTGCTTCTGTTAATTTGCTGTATGCATTTAATGTTTTGTATGTGTTGAACTATCGCTTCATTCTAGGGAAAAAACCCACATGATCATGTGTATGATCTTTATAATATGTTGTTGAATTTGGTTTGCCAGTTGTTCAGTTCTGGGAGGTTTGGCTCTATGCAGGGTGCCTTTTGGTGTTAGATTGTAAGAAATGCTGGGCCTGGGTTGCCTTGTTCTTTTGGGTGTTTGGGTGGTTACATTGTTCTGAGGGTGTTTCTTTGTAGCTCTTCCAGTCCTTGGGTCCACACCAGCTTAGTTTCTTCTTACCAGTGATCAGAGAACTGCTATGGTTGCTTCTTGTAACCTTCAGGTTGAAGACTAGGGACAAACATGTTTCTACCTTTTTTTCCAAGTATGTACAATATTTATTGTCAAGTGTATATCAATATTTATTATGAAAACTTTAATTTTTAATGGTCATTAGATTGAATTTTGCCTTTATTCTTCCATTCCTTCTTTTTAAAAAACATTTCATTAGCATATATTTGATGTACAGGGCATTTCAATGTGGGATTTCCATATATGCTTGTGATGGACCTTGGTTAAAGTCACCCGTCCATCATTCTTGCTAATCCCCCCTCCCTACATTCTTAAAACAATTTCATCAGATTTTATTGTTCTGTTTTCAAACAAAAATGCAAAATACAGTGACCAAATTCACATTCATTCATTGTCTCCACTGACCATCTTCTCTCTCACTAGTACCCATCTTTGAACAGGACCTGTTTTACATTCCTGTCCTTCATTTTTTGGTGTATATTCTTTGTTTGAAAGGGTTTCACCATGGTATTTCACCCATGAATATATTGTACTTTAATCAGATTAATCCTTTCTATTGCTTTGTCTTTCCCTATCCCTCCTATGCCCCATTATTCAGATGGTTTTAGGGCCTTCGTTATACATGCAATTTGTTTCAGTGCTATTCACCATCATTTTCTTTTCCTTTCCCACCTCCCATAATCTCCTCAAAGAGTCTCATGTTACAAACAAGCTATAAATATATATGTGTGTATAATATATATGATCATATATTTATTTGTATACACATTTATCTCTTAGGTTTAGATTCCAATATGAGGAAACTAGTG
The DNA here is from genome assembly GCF_047511655.1 of Castor canadensis. Lineage (NCBI taxonomy): Eukaryota > Metazoa > Chordata > Mammalia > Rodentia > Castoridae > Castor > Castor canadensis. The sequence continues at coordinate 33,723,071 of NC_133393.1, read as the reverse complement.
ACCTTTGTCTATCTGAACCTTGCTTAGCTTAATATGATGATCCCCAGTTCCATCCATTTAACTGCAAATTACATTATTTAATTCTTCTTTATGAAGAATTCCATTCTTTATATGAATGTCATGGGAATTTTAATGAGGATTGAATTGAGCATATAGATTGATTTTGATAGTATAGCTGTTTTCAGAATATTAATTCTGCCAATTCATGAGCAGCTTCCAGATTGGAAGTTGCTGAATTGTTCTGCCCTTCCCACTGCTGCAATTTCCCAGCAGTGGCTAAAAGTTATGTCCTATCCAAGGTAAGAGGTCTAACTTGTCTCAGAGGGGGTTGTATAAGGCTGTGCCCATTGATTTCTGTTTTTATGCTGGATTCTCCACAAATTAAGAGTCAGAGCATGGGTTGCTCTGAAGATGCTGTGCCATGTGGTCTCCTGTCAGACAAGCCCACAGTCCCATTTTTCTGCTTTGCCTACAGTTACCAGTACACTTGTGGGTTATTGATGGATTCAAAACTACTTTGCTTCTGGTACTTACTATCTTAGAAGTTATGCAGGGAATTAGGTGAGTGAATTGCTGTTTATTCTTGCAATCTGTGAGGAATATGGTGAGTTATGTTACTCCACTGTTATCTTGCCATCATCAAAAGTCACTTTTTTAAAAAATTGGGGTACTAACTTTTGAATTCAGGGTCTCACATTTGCTAGGTAGGTGTTCTACCAATTGAGCCTCTCCACCAGCCCTCATGCTCTGGCCCATAACTTGAGCCTATTTACCAACCATTCTACCCCTTGAAGTACACTCTCAGCACTCTGTGGCTTCAGGAATGAACTGGAAGACTAGGGTCTGTTGTAAACAAGGCAAGAAGCTGTAATGAATGAATATGTGGAGAGAAAGTAAAAAGACTCCTCAGCAGGCAGAAAGAGATGCCAGTTTTAGAGTATTCTTTGTTCAGAAGCCATGAAAAGCTGAGAAAATATTCCAGACAATATGATTATCTCTTTTGGAATGACTATGCTTTTTGCTTCTTCCAAATTTAAGTATGTTTTATTTCTTCATTAGTTATCTCTACAAATGTATAGTGAGAAAGATTGTAATTTTGTTTACTTTTGTAGGCTACTTGTAAACTTTCATTGTTCCTTGAGATTTAAATCCTTGCAGAGAGGAATCTACTGTAAAATTTGGATTATTTTTGAGAATTACATGAACTGTTGATGAACAGTTAAAAGGCTAATGATGGTCACTAATTGAGCTTACAAAATTTTATATATGCCTATGAAGAGTGATAAATATAATTTTATTCCCAACTCCTTGTGGCTGTGTAAGGGCTTTGATTTAAATTATAGGTGAAATAAATTATTTGATTATGATTGATGAACATGGATGGCATTAGTATGTGTGTATACAGAATTCATATTTCTAGATAGCTTGAAATTGAATGTCTTTATCTTTTTGGGAATGAAATACTATAATATGTACTTTTTGTTTTATATTTATTTTAATCTTTTTTCACTTATAGTTTGTGTGAGTTTTAAATGCCCTACTATCATAGTAGTAATATATGTATTATATTTCTACATAATTTTTGGCACTGGCAGGGTTCTATAAAATGAAAATAAGTTGAAAATAGTGCTTTACATAGTAGAGGATTTTCAAAGTACAGTTTTAAAAATGGTGCCTAATGGAGGAGTTTACCTCAAATAATTCACAAAATCTTTCAGTTACATGAACAGAGGTCAAATGTTCAAAATATTCATGTTTGGATAAGTTTGAAGAACACACTTGATGTTGGGAAGTATACAAAGAAATCTGACTGCATAGGAAAAATTGATTCTGGAATACAATAGAACACATGCATGTCTGAATTGATAGGGCAATATTGGTGGTTGTATTTCTTATGGTTTCTAACTTGAACAGTAAGAGCAGTGTCCTCTCTCCACCATACTGCTTAAATTTTTTTTCTTGCTATATTGTTTTTTTGCTAGCATATTTGACAATATACTTCTACTTATATTTCTTGTGGTTGTCTGCCTGCTCCCAGATGAAATGTAAATCCATGTCCACAGGTCCCTCCATCTGCTTTGCTTGTTAATATGTACTGAATAACTATAACAGTGCCTGAATAAAGTGACAATAAGATAAATATTAGTTGAATGGCCAAGAACAGAGTCCTGGATTGTACTCCAAATTTTGGTTTTTAATGACTCTTATTAGCAATTATTGCTGACCTATTCTTCAGTTAACATTAAGAGGTTAGGGCATTTTCTGTTCTCTTTCTCAGCATAAGTGAAAACTAAATTTAGAGATAATTGTTTAATCTGTTATGTTAACTAGAATATACTCTTAAAACCACACTTTTTTATTCAAAAGATACTACTTTTTTGACTTAATACAATTAAATGTGATGAATGATTCTGAGACTTTGATTCCAAAATAATTTTTAAAGTGTTGAGTGGAATATGCTTTTCAATGAGAACTCATACATAGCATTCATTGAAGGATCTACCCCAAATTAGCTGCACCTGATTCCTTCATACTCATATGGTATGCAAGTGCAAATCTGTTTTCTACTTGTTTTTGCATTACTCTCTAAATGTCATCTATTGCTTCATTTTATTTTCTTGTACTTACTATTCAAACAGGTTGTGATTGTGGAAAAGATTTCTAAGTGGCAGAGGCAAACGTGGTTACATACTATAAATTTTCTACATATCTTAGAAAGGAGTCATTCTGCTGTTGAGGTTTAATTTTCAAGATATTAGAAAGCTTTTATGGGTAGTAAAGGAGATAGAGTTTGGAGGATCACAATCTGAAATTTACCTGGGCAAAAGCAGGAAAAACAAAGTATCTGAAAAACAAACTAAAAAAAAAAGCAAAAAAGGCTCAAGTGGTAGAAGATTTTCCTAGCAAGCAAGAGGCCCAGAGTTCAATCTCCATTATTGCCTCCCATTTCTTCCAAAAAGCTTTTTAGTTTCAGGAGTCATTAAATAGGAATGTTATTGTAGTGTAAGTTTCTAAAATGTTTTTACTTAAGTTTTAATTATCTGATCATTTGCTGAGAGCAAGATGTGAAGAAATACTCAGGAGTGTATTCGGAAGAAAGGTGCATTGATAGTGACAAAATACCTGAGGTAATCAATTTATGGAGGAAGGTGTATTTTGGCTCATGCTTTCAGTCAATGGTCACATGGCCCTATTGCTTTGGATTTGTGGCTATTTAAGTGTTCATGGTAGGAACACTTAGCAGAGGACAACTATTCACCTCATGGCAGAGAGAGTGTGGGGTGACCAGGTCTTAATATCCCCTCAAAGGGACAGAACCACACATTATTTTTTGGTTCCCTAACTACCTTCCACTAGGCCTCACCTCCTAAACTTTCTACCATCTCCTAATAGTGCCAAATTCTGGGGACCAAGCTTCAAAAATGGGCCAAATTATAACAAAAGGAGTTAAAAAAACTCTTAGAGAAAGTAGACAAAAGTTGAAAGAAAACACTGTTTATAGATCCTTTTTTTAAAATTAGGACTATGTCTGTAAAGAAATGGCTTTGCACTGTACATCTTAATAAAGTACTGAAAAAGACAAGTGACTTACCACTTGTTATAGGGCAATATAAATTCTTTTTTTCTGGTATATTGTATATTCTCACAGAGATTTTTGAATGTACTCATTTCAGTTTTCCTTAAGCAATGACATTTTCAATGATTTCTGGTACAAAGCCAATGAAATACAGGAAAACAAAGTTCATATCCATTGTACAAAAAATTACTTTATTTCTTCCTCTCTTGGACTTTACCATCATATTTTTACTGATCTAGTCTCAAGTTACTGCATGTCTTTGACTGTTCTGTCTACCACATACATTCCCTCCAAGAGACAAAACCCTTTGATTTACTCATGTGCCCCATCTTCTTTGCTTCCTTCCTCTTGCCAGAGCTCTCAATTATAATTTTAGTGTCATAATGGTATTTTAACTTGTTTTTCACCCCTCATTTTTCTATCAACCCCACACTTCCTCAACCAGATTAATACTGTTTTACAATTCTTGCTGTATTGTTTTCTTATGACAAAATGAGCTGTTTTTTCTTGTCTCATAGGATAAGCAGAACCTCTCCAAATTGACATATATTATCCCCCACAATTCAAAAACAATCCTGACCCGTGTTTTCCCTATTGTTGCCATACAATATCCTCTGTAGCATATTAATGAGGTATCAAATGTCTTTAAAAATGAACATTTCTTATAAATTTATAATAAATCCTTCTTTTTAAACAATGTCTAGTCCAAACTTGATTATCTACTGATTCCTTTGAATGCTACATATATTAACATCTCAGTTTCTTTTGTTCAAGATGTAGGCTTAGCCTACATTGTAAAAATGATTGTAGAAGAAGTGGAAGATATGCTATCTTCCTGTTTTGGTCTATCAGTAGTCTTCTAAACCTTCAAAACTCTATCTCAAAGGTCCCACAATGGTGCCACTTTGGACAATCTTCCTTTTCTCAAGTCCTAATGCTTCCTGGCTCTTTGACATAAGTATAGTTATTTGCATATTTACCTAATACTCTCTCAAACTTCAGAACAACCGCCGGAAGATACATTTTTCTTACCTCTCTTTTAGTTCTTACAGTGCCAATATGTATGGGTTACCTAACTATGAGATCAATGAATTTGTAGGGTTAGTTTGTTTCACTGTTGACAGCACTGCTATTATTCTTACAGGACCATTTCTTCAAGTGTAATCATATAGTTATCCATATCTCAAGTAGTAAAAACACTATGTCTTTCTTATTATTGCTTATGTTTTCTCTTCAACAAAATTAGGAAAAGGGCAGAACAGATTCTGCCTGGAAATGTGGAAGGTGGGGGGAGAAATGGCCCAAAGAATGTATGCACATATGAATAAATGAATGAAGAAAAAAAGAAGAAGAAGAAAGAAAACCATGGAAGAAGAATGAAGACTCACTCTGGTTAGAAAAGAAGCGATAGATATATTCTTCTCAAATATTCTGTCTTACTACCTCTTGCAACACCATTACACACCTGTGGCTTGCTCAATTTTGTCTGAAAATTACAACATCCAGTTTCCATGTCACAGTCAAGGACTATCACCTCCTCAGTAGTTTACTTGAAGTCTTAAATTTTTGCTTGGAATCAACACTTTGTAAAACAAAATGTGTGAAACGCAAGTAGGGTAATGTTGAACTTATATTTTGTACAATGACACTGTCCTTCATTGGAAAATTTCACTCCTGATAAATACCATCATCTCTGTTGGAAATAGCTAGAAATTGATGGGAAGAAAACTAAGTAAGAAACATAATAGAATAACATGTATTCAACATAAATAACTTAGAAATAATGAATATACATGTTTCTCCCATACTCTTCTGCCTTTTAAAAGAAAAAGATGAAATCTGAGTGAGGGCATTGATGCTTTGCATGCATTCAAGAGGAAAGAGATGGGGGATAGTTTGGTTTGGGGTAGGGCATTCTGATGTGTATGAAAGTTGTGGGTCTGCACAGTTAGAGACAGAAGCAAGACTCAGATCAACATATCCCTTCTCGTGTAGAAAAGAGATTGGTTAATGCTGGAAAATGTTCCTATTGATCGGGGAAAGTTTTATCTTTATTATTTCTTGAAAAAGAGGTAGAAAGTTGCTTTGAATCATGACCTGCAGAAGTCCCAAGTTCTGCTTGTGCTGAGACTATGGCACCTCAATTGATGGAGGCAAGAATATTCCTAAAACAAACAAAAATTTCAGGAAAACAGAAGACGGAAGTGAAAGGAAAACTGTAGATGCTATTTGCTTTCAGAGCTAATAATTAATGTAGATATAGTTTTTCACCAAGTTCACTATGCTAACTGCATCTTATCATTCAATTCTATCTTTTTATTCCTTTTCTTTCATCTTATCTTTCTCTCCTCTCCTATGCCTCTTTATAGCTTTGGCTTTATTCCACCCCTTCATCTTTTTATTTAATATCTATCAGGATGTAGAATGGATGTTTCCCATTGTGTACTGTCTAGAAATCCCAGCAGAATCCATGACTGTCCTTCAAAACCCCCCTGGGAATCCTACCACCTTCTAAGGACTGGGCCTTTACATCAACACTCATCCTGGCTTGTTTAAAGTGTGGTGAACAAGCTGAGCCACCCTCATTCAATCAATTTTATCTAGACTGAACAGTGAACATTAGATATTTTTAGGGATTGGATGTGGGAGTTACCATTTAGTGGTCTAGTAGAGGATACCTGTAAGGCTGCTTCTCTAAGATAATTGTTGATAGAGATAATTACTCATGGGATTCAAAAGAAGGGAAGAATGGTGTCTCATTCCTGAGGTGATTGTCTGCTAATGAACTCTATTTTCTGATTCTCTCTATGTTAATGTGAATAGGAGAAGAGATTTGTAAGATCCAAGAGAGGGCTCAGCAGTGATTTGGGTTTATTGCTACTCTATTGCTTAGAGTGGTTATGATGGATGAATTTCCTTTAAGTTGGAAGATTGCTGACTTTGGGACAATTTTTTTAGTAGGGTGCATTTAGGGTAAGGACCTGCAGTAGAGGCTGTAAAGGATTCTACAGAGTGCAGCGCCTTGGGGTAGATAGGAGAATCAAGCCAGGGCACTTCTGCTGAAACCACACTAGTGTGCCACACAAGAGAGACACACCTGTCACTCAGAAGAAATTCAAGTCCAGAGCCTGTCAGAAATGTGAAGTCAATCACAGTACCTCATAAAACAGTGCTCTCAGAAACTGTTTTATTTCTCCTAATTGTTTATGTTATTCTGACAAAGTAAGGAATAAAGATCCAGTAGAAAGAAGGGAATGAAATATTTCAGTTGCTGACATCTGCTTTACCTGATATCCTATGAGCCACAAAAGGAAGAGAGGAAAATCTTAAATATTTGGCATATGAAATGTGGCTGAAACTTGAGTGAAAAGGTCTTGTGAAAATCAGAGGGACTAGAATGCATGGAATGTGTCCAGAAAGATTCTAATGGGATGGGAACTCAGTGAAGCATGATAGGAAAGAGCTACTGGAGAAATCTAGAGCCATTTTGTATGTTTGCATCCTAACTATTTTAGACTTTGCCATTGCAGAGCACTAGCAGTGTCTATCTCACTAATGTGAAAGTCAGCTCACAGAAAGTGGTGACTTTCATAAAGCATCCTGAGGATTCCGTCTTCTTGATGGGATTGTTATGAATGGTAACCAAACTTTTGGATTCCAATAATGACCCATGTTAACTTACTGTGGTTCTAAAGTTAATTATTAATTTTCTTATTTGAAATCCTAGTTTCTCTTATTTGTCACAAATTTTGAAAAGAACTTCTCAATGGTAGTGATACGTTTTCTTTTGATTTTCCATTAAATGAAAAAAAAGAAACTTTGGCAAACTGGCTTTTTAGATATGCACTTGTAAAGAGTCAGTTTTTATTTTTTTAGGTAGAGACCCATTACACCCAAGCACACATGAAAAATCTATAAAACTAAAAGAAACTTGTCAAGAGATACATCCATGAGAGCCATCTCAGACATAGAGGGAATTGATATGTGATTAGCAGCTGCCTTCATGGACAACTTTGCACTTCAGGATCTTGAGATAATTGTCAACCTTATTTGTATCCCTGCGTAGGCAGTGGAACAGGTTATAAAATCCCACAAGGCGAGAGTTTTTGTCACCCTCCTGCAGTGATGAAAGTCCAGACCAGGCAGCGAAGATGTCATCGTTTATAACTCCAGGTTCAACCTAGTCACCAAAAAGATAGTCACTTATTATTCATACTATTAGTATTTGCTTATACCATTCCTTCTAATTGCTGAATTATGACCTATGGATGATATTGGAATGGAAAACATATGCCAAAGACATAGATTTTTGTGTATCTGGATCAGTGTGTCATAAATATAAAAGTAGGACATATGTATAAGTTTTCTGGCATCAGAGAGATCACAGATTAATTATGTTCTTACAGGAGTAGTCAGGTGAAAAAGCAGAAAGTTGCTGTTACAAAATACACTTGGCTTTGACCAAGGGACTTTGGAAGAGTTGTTCTTTTACTTGAGTGACTTTTACATTTTCCAAATCTTGTCCCTAGCATGGCCTCTGCACTTTAGTTCTTCTGATAGTTCACCATTTATCTTTTCCTTCCATTGAACTGAATCCATTGTTTAGAAAATGTATGTACTAAAATGTTAGAAATAATGAGGAATGCATTAAATGCTTTAGATGCAGATAATCTGATGATGAGTATGGTGAAGATTTGTTGTTGTATTTAGGGGGTCTTTCATATAAATCAGGAACGGTCCCTTCCAAATTTCTATGAAGAATAGCTGTTTTCTTTTTAGTTCTCGGGGGTGGGAGGTAGTGGGCTATGTAAGGTGCTGCCAAAGACCTCTTAGTAGTGAGGACTGTGTGCTAAGGCATGACTAGGAGTACAAAAACAACCTGTGAAACATCTTGAGAGAAGGGGTAGTTTGTACCTCTGGACTTTATTGGCTTATGCAAGCTGGGAATCTCCAGAGATCATACAGAAAAGGAAGTATCTTGGCACCTTTAAGAATGTCTCAGTTAGAGAGCCAACTAGGTACCAGTCTGAGATAATTATAGATTTTTATTTGCAGACTTTTCTCTTACAGAGCAAGTACATTTTTTAATATATCGCATTACCTATCAGAATTTATGTGTATTGTCTGGCTTTAAGCTTTTTATATTTGATAAAAATTTTTTTGAGAAAATTGTTGGGAATATTTATTGTGGGAGGTATAATGACATCAACATAATTAAATAAAGAAGTGGGAGGAAAAAAGGAATAGAAAAATAAAGCATTATGGAACACCTTAGCTACATCAGGAAGTAGGCTTATACTAATAAAGAAAATAAATTGAAAATCAAGATGTTTATTTCATAGATGGCTGGGTTAATGTACTCTTTGTATTTGTTGTGTTTTTGCTCAGATTTGTAGTCTTCTCCCATGCAAATGACAAAAATATCACATGATACCATGTACTTAGTACATAAAAAGAAGTATAAAATTGCTTCTGCTATTACTTCTATAGCCATAGGTTTTTCTTTAGATGACACATTATTTCTGAAAATTTCAGAAAGCTGGAATCTCACTAAAGTTGAAATTATTCTATCTGAATAGAGATAAATACTGGAAAAACTAATTTAATCTAAATATGATGAATTTTTAGAATGATTATTTATAATATATGAGTTTAGGTTTGTATCCCCAAGCAAAACACAGTTTAGGATGAAATATTTTTCTAGATATTATGAAATTAGGAGAATTCCAGAAAAACACACCCTTTTTTTTGTGACGTCTAGTATTGTGAGACACCATTGAAGCTATGGCCTCTTCTTTTCAATCTTTCCTTGGTGATGGGGCAGGGGGGGAGCTACAGTCCAGTGTGATTTTGATTTTCTCCTTTCTCCCTTCCCACTCTAATCCTCTGGTGTGGGTAGAATGGAGACAGAATCTGACCAGCATTTCAATGCATGTGTCCTGAGAACTTTGAAAAGAGCATTTATCTTGATGATTCTATTCTCTGATTTTCTTTCTCTGGAAAATATTTTACCCCATTCCCAGGGAAAGGGAAGCCTTAGTGGATTTGTGGATAGTGTAGGAAAGGCTACACCTGTCAAATATGGAAAGCTATTGGTAAGGTTGATGTTCATCAGGATCTCACACTATGGATGACTAAGGCCTGGCCTAATCATTTACACCATGGGATGCCTATTTGTTCTAGCAAAGTGAGGAATTTAAATCCATTTCCCATACAAAGGTTGCCTCTTTCATTGATGAGAAAATCAAAGAAGTATCAAAGATTGCTCACCTGTTTGATTATCTTCTCCATGCCCTCTCGAAGTTGATGGGTTTTATACTCAATCTCTTGGACTCTTCTAATCATATCCGCTGGGAATTCTTTCATATCCCTCACTGTGGTGGTCAGGTGCTGCAGAGGGTCTTCCCAGGAGCGCAATAAGCCTCGGACCATATTCAGAAGTGTTCCAGACTGATCAACCACATTGAACATCACATTAAAGGAAGTGAAATACAGCAGGGTTTGGAACATGTAATTTTTGTGGAGAAATTGAATTAAAATATCTCTTTGTTATTCCTATGAGTATATAAGAATTTTCTGTAGATAATACAATTTTTAGCAATGCAAACTGTATGGTATTGTTAAAGTTACAAAACTGGTTTATTTAAAGAACTGACTATTTGTGGAGGTATATATATATATATATATATATATATATATACAAACACACACACATATATAGATATATCATGTGTATGATGTTTACTTTAAACTATGTTTAGACTAGTTATGGCATTATTTCAGAAGGGATAGATTAGAACAATAAAACTCCAGCTGGGTTGATATGTAGATTTTGTTGTTATCAGAACAGAGACTAGAGTTGCTGCTGCAAGAAACATAGTATTTTGTTGGATGTGCTTGGTAAGGTGTGTTTCAATTAAGATGCAGCATGAGACAGAAGAGTCAGGGAAGAATAAGGAAGTAAGTGTTAGAGATGTACAAGTAGAACCAGAAGTCTCTTGAAAATCTAGACATGAGGGCTCAAATCCTTCAGTGATCAGGGGTGTAATGTGCTGTCAATGGAGAAGCATTACATAACTGCATTTGCATTTCTTACATCTATCCAATGTAGCTATTTACTCATGCTTCTCCAACTCACCTGACACATCCCTACAGAACGATATATGCAATCGTAGGTATAAGGCATTGGGTGAAAGGTCCTCTGCATGCACAATTTATAGATCTATTGCAAACTTACCTAATATTTGTTTTTACTTATAATTTATCAGCTACATAATGTAAATTTTCTTAGATTGCATTCTTTTCCTCTCTTTTTCTCTAAATATGTGATTACTATCCTTATTTTAGTGACTCTAATAATTTATAGTACAGCAACCCTAGAATGCTGCCTCAGCTGTTTTGGCGAAAAACCTGGGCTTAAGACCTACCTCAGTATTTAGGGCTTGGTCCTTGTCTGCTGGAGTAGGAATGGAAGAAGTGTGGCAGCTGTTGATGGCCCTGGAAATGAATTCCCGGCCAGTGGCATATGTTTTTTGCTAGAAAAGATAGACAAAATTCAATTAGTTATAGCTTGGGAATTGAAAAAGCTAATCCATTAGCAGAATATTCATACAGTTGGTAGATGTGCAATTTTCTCAAAAAAGCACTGCATAATATTGAACCTTTGGAGATAACAAACAAGTCCTTTTGCCTACTTTTTTTGTGATTAGTTTGTAATCTCATTGTTTTCATCTAACTTTTCATCAAACCTTTGAACTTGTTCTCTTCTTTACTATTCCTGTATTGTCACAACCTTCCTTTCACCCTTCCTATGGGTTGCTATTTGAAAAGCAAACACTAAATGCAGCCAAACTACAAACCATCAAGTGTTTTAAATACCAAATGCCAAAGTACGTAAGTATCTGTTTATCCATTTAGTCTCTTATTTCTTGTGTGTCCAACAGATATGCTTCTTTTAATCAGACATTATAAAATTGCAATTTTTCTTTCAATTACCTCTGAATACACATAGCTGTACCTCACCAAGTTTATCATAAATTCAAAATTCAATATTACTGGTTGTGACAAAATAAGTCAAAATTAACAGAGCATAACTTTCAGGAAATATAAAGTTGTGAATAGATTAAAAAGTGAAAAAAATAGTAAACTTCATGGTTTAAAAATAATATTAGGCAAACGTGAAAATTTAAAAGGATTAGTAGGAAGATGTGGAAGACGAAGGATGGTCAGTCAAAAACAAGGAATAAAAGAAAAACTAGTGAGTGAAAATAATTTTATGAATATATATTTAATTGCAAATATTGAGTCATATTCTCTGGAGGCCCAATGATATACTGAAGTCCTAATGTATTGTGGGCTCCTTGCTTGACTTAGAAGATCTAAAATACAACGTTCAAAGTACCTTAAAAAGGAAGAAAAACTCTGTTTCCAATTGTAAACCAGCCTTTGTGTTGTAGTTATCAATTCGTGCACTGGAAATCTTAAAACAATGATTCCTATCATTTTGGGGGTTCTGAAAAGCCTTTTTTTTTTTTTTGATTTGGCTTTTCCCCCTTCGGACATGGCTTCAGTTCAGCTTAATTCTATTCCATCCAACCAATTCACTGCAATGCAATTGGCGTTTATTGAATATCTACCTTATGCTGAATACAGATTGCCCAGGGAGACTGGCTTCTAAGAACAAAAATCTGGCTCTTCTCATAACTTATAAATAGCTTTACGCCTTGTTTTAGATTTTTAATATAGATGAATTAATGAAAATCTATAAAAATCATTGCATTCTTTGAGAATATTTGAGCTTTCATGAAACTGGAGCTTTCTCCTTTTTTCCACCTTTTATTATCTGATGCCTTCTTTTACTTAAAGGTATATTGTTTACAATTTGGTTCACGAGGTTTTCTTTATTAAATTGCATACAGTCCTATCCTTGGCATGAAGGCTTCTTTTGGGAAGAAGCAATGAGTGGGATACTTACAAAGTCCCTGAATGCGTCTTCAGCAACTTTATAGATGTTGTCAGACAGGGCGACTGCACGGGTGAACAGGTCTTGGAGGCTCAAGCGGCAGTTCGCAGCCCCACCTGCACAGGCAGGGCTGGCAGCCACATTCTTGCAGAGAAGGAGGTTTAACACCAGCAGCAGCAGGAGTGATCCTGTGTAAACAAAAACACAACCCACTTTGAGATGATCTATTCTGCCGAGGTTATCAGATGTAATTCTGCTGTGGGAAACTTTCTCCCTCAGCACTGTCCTTTTCTACAGGAATTGCTAGTATAGCTGGGGTGGGAGAAGAAGCAACACCTTCCACTGTATCAATTTAGATAAATAATTATATTTATACAGATATCTAGCTTGAAAAGTGGGTGACTTCCTGCATTTCTGTATTTCTTCCAGAAGGACTTCTATACCTTGCAAAGATTTGGAGCTTAAATTAATTCCGAAGCAGGGTGTTTAAGTCATTCTCAAGATAATCTAATGTCTTGGGTGTTTCTGCAGATTTTTGGTGGTCATAGTTTATGATTTTTTAAGTCCATGTCCAATAGTTGCATTTCAGGCTCCAATGTGACAAAGACAGTGCAGTTCATTGAGGTGTTTTATCTTCATGGCTGACAAGAATAAACTCATGAATGCTTGATTGATTATGAAAAGAATCCTATCATAAAAATGATGTAGGCTGAGTGGCTAACTCACCATTATAATCCCACCCATTTGTCTGAAATTTTGCCAAACCATTCAGATTTTTTCTTTCAAAATTTGGGCTTTGCAATGCTCCTGTGAACAGACTGGGCTTTCTTAGTTATCACTAAATCATATTGATGAAATAGAAGGCTTAGGGAGGTTAAATGATCCCCCTCCCTTTATTAGCAGATAGGGCAGGCAGAACACCAACACCATGGTCTTTGTCTTCACCTTGTCACATCATACACACCTGTGGGCCCTCCCTTTGCATGTGTATCAGGGACCATGTTATTATTCCTGAGACTCAGTGTTTGTAGAGGTTGTTACCATTACTTTTAAAGAACAACACACTGCCTTGATTATATGGTAACAGAGGCCCTACATAACTTGATTTTATCCCCTTTTCCTGCTCTATCAAACCCCCACATTAAAAATCTTGACAAGGATCAGTGTTGGTTTTATCATCACTTTGCTGTCTCAGCAGATGGACAGATACCTATCATTAACATATCAATAATTTGCACTCTGAAAGGAAAGAAACAGCACACAGGTGCCCAATTAATATCACTCTTTAACATAGTGACATAATTCCAAGAACTTCTGATGTAAACATGTATTTCTCAGTTCCATAGAACCTTTGACAGATGCAATTGGAAATGTCTAAGATAAAATAATGCAATGTTAAAGACTAATGTGTGAAAAAACACCCAACTCCAAGTATCCCAAGTAAGTTAAATATACTTAAAAGTTGTTTGGTTTATAATGTAACTAAACAAATTGTTTAGTTACATTATAAATTAAAATAATCTTCTGAGATATCTCATATTACAGATCTTTAAATTTCCAAAACCACAATGCTTCTAAAAGTTGCTTAATATATGTTATAGTCATATAATGTAGGTGAAGAGATGTTTTGTCTACATGTATAAAAGAATTGTGCTTTGAAAAAAGAGAATACAGACTAGTACTCTAGGATATTCCTAACTGAATATTCTTTAATGCTGAGAACACTTATCTATGTATTTATTATCTGGGGGATTTTCATAGTCTATGATGAGGTAAAATAGACAAATATTTTTATTGTTCATTTCAAAAAACAAATTTTGTTGTTAGTAGTAATTTTTTTTCTTGAAAATATCAGTAAAGGCTGGTGCAGTGGTTCAAGTGGTAGAGCACCTGCCTTGCAAGTATAAGGCCCTGAATTGAAACCCCAGTACCACCAAAAAATAGAAAAAGAAAAAGAAAGAAAAGAAAAAAGAAAATATCACCAAGAAATTACAGTCTATTATTTAGCCCTTGCCTGTTTTTCCTTGTGAAATGCCATTTGGCTTGAACCAAATTGACAAAGCAGCATGAGATGCATATTTGCTAACATTGTCTGCATTATGACTCAGAATAATTTCATCAGGTTGATTCAAATGGTGTAATTCATATAAGAGATCTTGGAGCCAGAAAGTGTGAACTTTTTTCTTCTGAAGTATGACAATGTGGATGTACAAACTCTTGAGGTCTTATTCTAGTATAGTTCTTGATCTCAGAATCATTTGTCTTTTGAGTTGGGTTATTTCATGTTCTGGGAGCTGTCCTTGGAGAATGCATTGGAGGATATTTAGCAGCCTCCCTGGTTTCTACCCATCGAACACCAGTATAATCTTACCCTTTCCTGCCTTATCTCAATTTAGACAATGCAAAATGTCTCTAGGAGAAGGAGGATCCACTATTCATGAATGACTGATCTATTCCATTGTGCCCTTCCTTGTACAATTGCTTTCTAGAATAATGATTAGAAGATTCTTATAACCCTGTTTGCCTTAAACTTCTTGTAATTACCTAATATTTCACATTATTTTACCCCAAACACCAGATTGTTCACAAATCCATTGAGCAGTTGCACATACCTTTCCATGATGACTGCTTGCTGTCCATGGTGGTGGTCATTCAGGAACACACTTCACCCAAAAAGACCTGGGAGTTGTACAACTTTCTCCTGTGAAGATGTTGGCTTATAAACCTTTGACATATTCATGAATATATTTAATCAGACATTCTCCCTTTCCAGTAACCAAATTCCTTCATTAAGATGACCCCCACAATCTCAAACCAAATGCTATTTTATTTCTTATTTATATTTAGGAAGACATACTGGCCTGAAATGAAGGATTTTGATTAATTAGAGCAAAAGGAAATGAGAAAACTGATGAATGTGAGATCTTTATACTAGTTGGGGTAGAAGATGTATAAAACTATAGAACCCCATTACTTTGAAATTTACCTTTAGTTCTCTGCAATTTCAGAAAATATAGCATTATATTTAACTAAAATGGTCTCTTGTATTGTAAGTTGTAAAATTTCTCATTCAAGATTGTTAAGTCAATTGAGTTTTAAAAATTTATGTCCTTTTTACCAGAAGATACAGAATAAATTCAGATTATGCTCCAATTCAATCTCCTTGTTTTTCTAGCTTTTTCAAATTTTATGTAGTCCATTTTCAATAACATATCTATATTATACTTTGTTTTTAAAATGCATTCTCTCCTATGTTTATCCCCAATAAATCCTTTGTTTTCAGTATATATGTATAGTGCTTACAAATGTGTGTGTGTGTATATATATATGTATATATACGTATATATATGCATACAGTTATAGTTTTATCTCTTTCATATATATGAAGTTGTATCATTATCCCATTCACAGTCTAAGAAACAGAAGTTTAGAGACACTAAAAATAAGGAGGATGGAAAGAATAATTTGTCTATAGTCAAGTTAGATGCAGGAAGGATATTGTTTCAAGAGGAATTTGGATGGATGTGAGAAAGGTTCAGAAATGAAATATTTATACTTATTGATGTTTACCCACACCTAGATAAGCAAAATACCAACCCTGACCCGAGAGAATTTATTTTGAAGGAACAAAATAGTAGTTTTTCAGGTCAAACGCATACATTGTACACACATATATTTACAAAGATCCCAATACAAGATGTAATAAACTCCAATTCCACTCAATTATTTCTACTCTTTCCTATAGGATGTTAAACTGTTTTTAGCTAACATATGACCCATCTACTCTCCTTGACCTTAGCTCACTCTGGGACAACATGACAAAAACAATCATTATCCATTGGCTGAGAAGTTCTCTTACCTCTTAGACAATTCCTAAATGAAATGATTATGATGAATAAGTATGTATCATTGATGCCTTTATAATTATTAAGTCCATGTATCTACATCAAGTAGGACCTTTACTCTCAATTTTAGTGTCTTTGAGGGAAGACTGAGAGATGAAGAAACTTGAAAAGTAATCTCTTCCCATTACATTTACTTTTTTTGTAATTGTTAGTGTTAATATATGCTTTAAAAATTATCTAAGTGCTGATTGGAGACTTAGAAATCTTAACAAAGAATAGCATATCTGTGAAAGTATTTTTTCCCATTTTCTTAGCTTAAGTAAAGCTAGATTTTGAATCTTAAGCATCAAATGTGATGATTGGTAAACTCTATCATTCTAAAAGTGGGGTTGGGATACTATAGACTTATGGTGGATATCCATTTTGCTCCCTAGACAAGGAAAGTCTGAATTATTAAGACAGCAAAGCTGTATAGTAGTGAAGTTAATGTAGTCCTACATTACCTTTTCCCTGCAGAAACTTATGTGCAAGAAAATATACTGTAATGATTGACAGTGATCGAGAAAGGGGAACATAATGGATCAGAAGCATCTACCATTTTTACTCTGTGATTGAGAGTCAGGTTAAGAAGAAAGACAGAGAAGAAAGACGGAGAAGAAAAGCATTGGGAAGCATGAAAGAAATATCAGAAATCAGAAAAGCACAAAGAACCTGGGCAACAGAGAAAAGCAGCAAACAATTCCAAGCCCATCCTTGGCTCCCTGGGAGGCAGAGGGTAAGCTGAAAACCCAATCACAAGGTCAGTCAGAGGGACCTGACAACATACTGGAAATTCTAGCTGCAAGAAAAGCCCACACATCCTTAAATCCAGTGACGGGATTTGGAAGACAATGACTGCTCTGGTGTAGAAGACTAGCCTTTGTGAAGAAATACATTTTGTCACTCCCCTCATCTCAGAATGCCACAGTAAGGTGACTTTTGAAAAGGGTTGGTTAAGGCTATGGATTGAGACTGAGATTCTCTGGTGGCTAGAGAACAAGCAATAGTCATGGCGGAGGAGTAGTGGGAACCCTATGTGTTGGTGAGAGATGGCATTGAAAGATGGTCAAGTAGAGGGAGAGAGTCTTACCTGGTCCTGCAGAGAAGCAAGTGGGATCCACTGCAGTGAAGGATATACTGGTGGCAGGCCACATGCTCCCTTATAAAGTCCAAGTCCAGTCACCTCAGGGTCACATGAAAACAAACAACCAGCATGGTATACAGCCTACAGGGCCTGTCTTCAGGCTATCTGTGTTTGTTGCTAGGTGGGGCATAGGCCTTTCAGACTCCCTGTACCAGAAAACATCCTTCTTACTTCAGATTGTAGTTAGGTCGTCAGACATCCAGAATGAGGAAAGTGTATTGAAAGGTGCAAGACAGAAGTATGAAAACACCTTGAAAGGCAAACCTATCAGAGGAGCAGCAGATTTCTCAACAGAACTTTAAATGCAAAGAGGACATGGATTAATATATTTCAAGCCTGGAAAGAAGATAACTGTGAACCTAGGTTACTGTACCTGGAAAAAATATCCTTCATAATCAAAGGAGAAATAAGAACCTTCCAAAATAAACAGAAACTAAAGCAATTCATGATAGCTACACCTGCACTGCAAAAGATTCTTAGAAGACTTGTATCTTTCAGTAGTAATTTTGCATTCTAATTATCTTTGTGCTCTGAAAGACACATACTAGGAAACACATTTTTCTCAGCAACCCATGGAACTTTCTCTGAAATACATCATATCTTAGGACAAAAATCAAGTCTTAGCCAATACCTGAAAATTCACATAATTTCTTATATTTTATTAGACCCCTACAGAAACCATGAACAGGCTGAGAAAGAAATCAGGAAAGTAATACCATTCACAAAAGGTTCAAAAAGTTAATATCTAGAAATAAACTTAATGAATATGTGAAAGGCCTCTAAATGAAAACTATGAAATCTTAAAGAAAAATTGAGGAAGACACTAGAAGACAGAAAGAGTGTCTATGCTCATGGATAAGCAGAATTAATATTTTGAAAATGTCTACACTACCAGAACCAAGCTCAATCTCAATGCAATTCCTAGAAAAATTCCAAGGTCATTTTTTTAAAAATAGAAAAACAACTGTAAAATTCATACAGAATCTCAAAAGACCCCAAATAACCAATGCAATCCTAAACAATGCTGACTTAAATTATACTACAAAGCCATGGTAACAAAAACAGCGTGATACTGACAAAGAAATAGACAAATAGTCCAATGGAATAGAAATTATATCTAGAACTAAGCCTGCACAGCTACAGCCATCTGATTGTTGGCAAAGGTGCCAAAAAACATAGTTGGAGAAAAGACTGGCACTTCAACACATGGTGCTGGGAAAATTGGATATTCACATTTAGAAGAGTGATCCTAGAACTCTAATCTTTAACCTTGCATAAAAACAATCCAAAAAAATCTAAGTTTAAGGCCTGAAACTTTGAAACTATTATAGAGAAACATAGGAAAGCATCTTGAAGTTACAGGCATAGGTAACTCCTTTGAATAGGACACCAATTGTTCTGGAAATATGAACAACTATCGACAAATGGAATTATATCACAATAAGAAATTTCAGCACAGTAAAAGAATCAATGATCAAAACTACGAGACAACCCACAGAATGGGAGAAAATCTTTGCCAGATATTCATCAGATAAAGAATTAATATCCAGAATATATAAAGCTGCACCAATTGAACACACACACACACACACAAACAAAAAACCCAAACCAATGCAATTAGTAAATGGGCAAATCAATTGAAGAAATTCTTCTCAAAAGAAGTTCAAGTGGCCAATATATATGTGAAGAAATATTCAGCATCCTTAGCCATCAAGGAAATGTAAATCAAGACAACATTGAGATTTCATATTGTCCCCCAGTGAGAATTCCAAGCATCAAAGAAACAAACAAGAAATGTTGGTAGTGTGTGAGGAAAAACGAACACTTCTATGGAGTTGTTAGGCATGTAAATTAGTGCAGTCACTATGGAAATAAGAATAGAGTTCCTCTAAAATCTAAAAGATGACCAGGCATTAGTGGCTCATGTCTGTAAACCTAGTTACTTGGAAGTCAAAGTACTTCATTCACACGTATGAAAATTGAATACTGAAACCTGTTAAAATTGTTTTGAAGAGAAAGAGTAATGGATGAAGATAAATTTGATCAAAGTCCATTATATGCATGTATGGAAATATCACAATGAAACCCCTTTGAAAACTAATATGCATTCCTTACAAAAGGAAAAATGAAGAACTGAGATGTGACAACTTAATCTTAAATTTTGAAGTGTTGCCTGTTTTGTGGATAATCTGAGAAAACCAGAGTTGTGTTTATTCAGTAGAGGAAAATTGATTTATTTGACTACAAAGAACTTACATGTTTCGCTGTAAAATTTATTGTGCTTCCTTGCTGCCTCAGAGCCCCTCATTTCCTGTGAATGGGATAGTGCAATATCTAAATAATGCAAAAGGCATATTTTATGTGAAAAGTCATAGTTGACCTATTTTTCTATCTATTCTACATACCATGACTTTCCCCTAATGTTCATATGTACTCTTTTGTGAATGTTTTACTTCATCAAACTGTGCCCTACATTAGAGTAGTGAAAAAGTTCATTAAGGATGGACTTATCTGTTTTCAATGGAAAACTTCACTTGTTTGACATTTTTTTCTACAGTTTTCCAAAACGTGGAACTCATGTTCATAAACATGAACAGTTTATGTGTTATGCTTTGTCTTTTTTAATTTTCTTCTAATGGTCACCAATGATTGGTTAGTTGCTAAATCTAAATAATTCCTTTAGTCATTACCTGTGTTAATGTTTTTATTTTATTTTATATTTTGGCCAACTGCCCTGTATTCCCCTTTTGGCTAGCATCTTCAGTACCAGAACTTTACCTGTAGTATCCATGAAGATGCTACCAACCCTCTTTAGCTGCCAGCTAACTATTGAATACTTCAACCTATTACATACTTTATCTTGGCTCACAATTCTGGAGTTTTTATCTGTGATTGATTGGCACATCATGGCAGGAGTGAAATGTAGACAACCTGGTCACTTACTGGCAGGAAGCAAGAAAGAGGAAGTGGCCAGATTCCACTGTCTCCATTAAGGACACACTCAATGGCCTTCAGACCTCCCACTGGACCCTGCTTCTTATGGTTCCACCAAGACTCAATGGTGTTACCATGGGGGCCATGTCTCTATTATGTGTGTATTCGCAGGACATTTATTAACCAACTACAAAAATCAACGTCTTATTTTGTTCAGAATATTTAACACTTTGTGTGCATGTTAGCAAGTTCCAGAATTAAAAGCATTCAAATTGTTTGAAAGATTTTGAAGACCCATACAATTGTTCATGAAATCATTACTAACTTTTACCTTTCAAATTCCTTAATGTTTCAAACAATGATGATTGAGTGGAAGCCCTTATTTTTAGTGCTCAGATCAGAATTCTGTAACATGCACACTTATGCATTGATGTTTTCAATTGCACTGGAACATTTTAACTTTAAAAACTGTACATGCTTTAAATTCTTCACCATGTTTGTTGGAGGTGGGGCAATAGATATGTATGTGGGTTTGCTCTGAATTATTTAGGTAATCCTAATCTCAGTGCATATCACAAAAATTTACTACATGCAAAATGTACTTTAATTTCACAACAGTCATTAAAAATTTTTAGATGTACCTTTAAAAATGCAAGTAATATTTTCATTATATGAGGATATTTCTAACAATACAACAGAAAGTAAGAATCCCATAAAAATGATGCTTTTGGAGATAAGTTACTCTTCAGGAAGCCAAGGATAAAAAATAGAAATGGAAAAACTACAATGATTTTAAATGATATCATACATTTATATATTATATACCTATGTATATGATAAGTATATATATAAGGTAAAAAGGAAGGTCCAGTTAACATCTTATCATCCAAGCCCTTTCCAACCATTAATCATCACTCCAAAAGTCAAGGAAAAATGTTCACCTGCCAAATATTTGTGTCTTAAAAAAGTATATTAAAAGCAGCATATACTTCGTATTTGGCCAATTACTTAATGAATATATATGCATTTAATAATAGAATACCACTTTTAGAGCTTTCATGGTCATTTCCTCTGTCTTTATCCTATGTGACCAGATTTCCAAGGTTAAGACCAAAGGCTTTGTGAAAATGTCAGGGGTTTCTCTTGGTTAAAAAAAATTCCAAGAACTCAAAAGTCTTGAAATGTAGTTTATTGCAATGTTATTTCAAGCAGGGAAAACCTTACCATCCTAAACACAAAAGCAAAAATGTGAACTGTATGAAAGACTTCATTACATGAATTCTCTCCTGCAACAGATGCAAGGACAATAGTAAAGCTATTCGGTTTCATTGCAACTGAAAATTACAAGTCTATATCTTAAGCCTTATCTTTTTAGAGATATCATGTGAGAGAAAATTCCAAAATTTTGAAGAAATGTGCTTGTTCATCAGAAAAAATGATATGCAGCTGTTTGTTATACAGATATATGTATAAATCATTGTACAAGGTAAAGAGATTTGTGTTATTATTATCTCCAATTTTGGCTCATTGGGGCTGTATCTACAGGATTATGAAAAATAGTTGCTTTAGTCTGTTTTTCATATCTGGGAAAAAATACCTAGAAAGACAATGTAAGGAAGGAAGAATATTTCAGATTGTGGGTAGTCAGCTGGCTCCATTGTTGTAGTCCTGAGGGAGGCAGAACATCATGGTGGAGAGGACATGATAAAGCACAACTGGTCACCAAATGGGAGTGGGGAAGCAATGAGAATCCAAGGAAAGGAGTTCAACAAGGACTAGCACTGAGGAGAATTTCCCAGTGACCTACTTCCTCCAACTAGGCCCTGCCCTCAAATTTTCCACATTTTTCCAATAATTCAGCCAAATTGTGAGTTAATCAATGCATTAAACCTTTGAGGAAGGAAGAGACCTCATGTTTAATGTATTTCCCAATCTCCACATATGAACATTGTGCCAGGGACCAAGCCTTTAACAAGTGAGACTTTGGGAGGACATTTCATATTCAAACAATGATTACCAGTTTTAATAAACATTTGTCATGGTCTGTTAAATTCCCATTCCTCCACATTTCTTTCTGCTCAGGAAGCTCCTCAGCTGTAGCCAGCAACTTCCTGAGATTTCTCCTTCTGACAAGGTATCATGAAATCAGGTAGATCAAGTAGCCATTTGCAGCAGTGGCTTCTCAGCACAGGGCTGATTTGCTAATATATTGAATAATATTTGGCATATTCTTTTACTCTCCAGTAAAAGAGACAACGAATAGTTTTACTAATTAGTGATTGTTATACAAACCAAAATAAAACAGCAATAAATTACCTACATATTTAGGTGCTTTAAACTGCAATAATCAGTTGGTTATTATCTCTCAGAGCTCTTGCTTGGAGTCTTTCATATGTATTGTAGTTGAATAGTGGTTAAGACTGAAGGCATCCTGAAAGCTTTTTCACTTAGTTGTCTGATATTTGAGGCCAGCTGACAGCTGGAACCTCATTTGGAGATGTCCAGCAGAACTCTTATTCAAGGCCTATCCATGTGTTCTTGATTTCCTCAGCTCGTGGAGGCTGGGTTTCAAGGGAAACCAACTCAAGAAATTGGGATATAAACTCGATCACCTTTTATGACTTAGCCGTGGACATGAATGCATCATTTTCTTCATGGTCACTGGCATGCTTAGATTCAAGGAGGAGAATAGACCCTACTTGTCATTGGGAATGGTGTAATATCATATTGTAAGAAAATCTGTGGGATGGGTGATTTGGTTATGTCCATTTTGGATAACACAATCTGCTAAATCTTTGTGCTTTAGTGCTAATATGTTTATTCCTTAAGCTTTCCTCTGAGGAATCTTTTATGTCTACCTTAATCTAATATTTTTTAGTCCACTAGTAGCACATTTCTCCATATTCTACTTTAGGGTTTGCCATTCAGTGACAGATTCCTTCTGTGGCCTCTGCAAAAACTGTTCCAAAATCATTTCTCATAGCTTTCATTACAAGTCTTGCAAAGGAAAGAATAGTTAATAATTATTTTATATTTCAATAATCTGCATAAGGGTCAGCAAACTGTTTCTTAAAATACCATATTACATATTTGGCCTTTCATAGTCTAAAAGAAAAAATCCAATGACCTATATGAAATCATATGACCTATATGATTACTTAAAATTTAGTTGTTTAAAATGTTTTCCTCACTCATTGGTTTTACATAAACAGCTGGTAAGTTGACTTTTGTTTTCAAACTATTGTTTTCTAAGCTTTGGCCCAGAGCACTAGGCAAAGGTACAATTCAAAAGTTTTAAAGGCCAAGCATTGCTTTTCATTTGGTTTTATGGATGTGGGTAGATGTTGGTATTCTGACTTGACCTATGTTTGGCATTTCAAATATTTTTCTTCTTTCCTCCCTTCCTCCCTCCCTTCCTCTCTCCATCATTCCATCCTTCTCTCCCTCCTTCTCTTCTCTTCTGTCTCTCTTTCATCTATCTACATGCTCTTTCCTTTCTCATTCCCTTTATTTTCTCCATAAAAGACCATTTAATGACTCATAAAACACCATTCTGATATATTTCTATGTATTTGTTTGTGTTAGTGTAATATGTATATCACTGTTATGTTTGTATACATTTTAAATTTATCTTGAAGGTGTTAGTGAACTGAATTCTTTTTTGTCTTGCTTTTTCTTTATTTAGTTATATGTAGAAAATTCTTTCACATTGGTATATTTACATCTAGTCTGTTATTACCAATTATTTCATAATACCCACTGATGCTTCCCATTTATGTATATCTTCAAGATTGAGTCCAGCACCTTCTACATGGTCAAACTGATCCATCATACAAGACTGGAATCTTGCCAAGGCTAATCCAGCCATGTCGACCACCTGTCCACCATGGACCTTGGCAAAGTGAGCGAGTTTCAGGCCTAAGTGAAATTGTGTAAGCAGGATCTGAGCATATTGCACCCTGAGGAGATGTGCTTCCTGAGGTAGTGGGAGGAGAACATGGGGAAAATGTCAGGGAATACAAAACAGTAACAGGACAGAGGAAAAAATAAAGACAGATGAATCATGAGTGAGGAAAGTGATATAGAAATGGATGATGAAGGTGTAATTGAACAAGACTATGATGGCCCAAATAGGTGGGAGATGAAAATGTAGAGATAACTGAAGAGATGATGGGTTAAGCAAATGAAAAGAAAGAGACTGGCATGGAAGTCTTAAATGGTGGTGAATTAAAGAAAGACATTTACTTGTTCATAGATGTCATCAAGGTAAATCATTGGCTGGCCATACTGTATGCCAAGAGAGCCTGAGTCTTCAACAAATTATGGAATCCAAATGCTGCCAATTGAGACTGTGACAGAGCCATTGAAATAAGTCCTGATTCAGCTGAGCGTCACAAGTGGCAAGCAAAATCACACAGATTCTGGACAATGGGAAAAAGGAGCCCATGATCTTCCCCTTGTTTGTAACTGGATTATGATGATAATGCTAGCGCACTGCTGAAAGCAGTCTAACAAGGGCCCAGAAAATTGTTCTTAAAGAAAGCACAGAAAGGATCAAGAAAGCTTGAGAAATGTATTAGAGTGCCCTGAGTAGGAAGAAGTTTGAGGACAATCAGAATCTCAGTATGGTACTTTTCCGGAGGCTTTTTGAGGAATGCCTAGAATGTTAGGGACATGTCTGGGATGTCAAGAATGCCTGGGTACAATGAAATTCTTTGTCATCCACAAGTTCTTGCAGCATGCTAGATCCAAGGTATTGTGGCCTTCCAGGGGGTGACCCAGAACTCATAAATATGTAAAAATAGCAGAGTAACCCAAAGGTTATGAATCTTATCAGTATATTGTCAGTCAAATTTGTAGGTCAAGCATAAAGCCCATGTGACAAAGTCCTTGCTGAAGGAAAATCAACCTAGGACATTAGTGGATGTCACAGTAGTGTATCTCTGACCTTCTCATTAGGAATGGTGAGGTGCTTTGAAGGTAATCCCTACCCCTGTGCAGGGAATACAGCTAAGCATTTCTCAGTGTTTTGCCATTATGTATTCATTCAGATAATGTTTTCCCACAAGGAATTACAAACTTTACTTTTTAAACCTTGAAAATATTTAAAACAAATTAAAAGGGTGTTGATTCCTCCATTTTCTTTACTAATTATTTTGAGGTTTCTCTTTGGATGATCAGGCAACGAAGATATGCACAGAAAATTTATTGCTGTAGTGTGAGTGAAATAGAAATTTATTAGTGGGAAGTAAATAAAACTCATTTAACTATGTTAAGTTCGAGTTGGATATTGGTTAGGAAGGCATTTTTTTTTAAAATCCTTCTTTATCTTTTAAATCCTATAGTGTTGCATTTAAATTTTATAGATTTGAAGGGATGAGTTTTTGTTTTATTTCAGTAGAATTGAATTACTTCAGTGTGTTCATGTCCAGTATATCGAAGAATATTTCATTTGTGTTCCACATAAAGCAAAAATGAGATTGTATCCACTCCATTCTCCATATTAATAATACTGTGATGAATATTTTTGGATGTACTTTTATATGATAGTGTGAAAGACATTCTTTTAAGTAGGGAATTCAAATTAGAGGTCTAGTGACTGTTGTGATTAGATTTACTTTACACATAACCTTAAAGTATTATGGTTACCATCATACATACATTATAATGACAACCCAAACTAAACCCATGGAAATAAACATTGTAGAACCGGCTTAATAAGAGTGTAATGTCAGTGCTTATTCGATCACAAGTAAATTGATCTACTTAATTAGATTTGATTAAAATGATAATCACTGCCTCAAAAATGATTAAGTTCTCCTAAAACTTTTAGTAGTTGCTCTTGAGATTAAAATATATACTCATAACTTTGTGCAGATTTTAGCATTTGCAATATTGTGTTCATGTAAAATGTAGAAGCTTTGGAACCATACCTGTTCATGTAATTCCCTCATCCTTCATTGTTACATTTGTTACATGTACATATGTTATAGAACTTTCTAACAATGTCACCATTTTGCTTTAAGCAGTCATATTTATTGTTTAGATTGCAGCAGAAAAAATAGTCTTAAATATTTGCCATTTCTAGTGTATTCTATTCCTTCTAAAAGGCCCATGCTTACTTCTGGTATTGTTTCCCATTAATCCAAAACCTTTTAGCATGTCTCATATTACAGGTTTGCATATGAAAAATGGTCTCATTTTAAAAAAATTCAAATTGTCTTCACTTTGCTTTTATCTTTCAGAGATAGTATTTCAAGCTATACAAGTTTCTATTTGCTGGGTGCTAGTGTCTCAAACTTGTAATCCTAACAACTTGGGAGGCTGTGATTGGAGGATCAAAGTTAAGGCCAGCCTGACCCAATAATTCATGAGGCCTGCAACTCCAGAAGAAGAGCAAACTGGACTGGAGGTGTGATGTAAGTAAGAAAAGGTGCCCTGAATTCAAACTCAATTCCACTAAAGAAGTTTGTGTTTTTATTTCCTACTTTAGAAGTAAGAGTTTATGATTTTATTTTTTCTTCAAAACATTGAATATGCCACTCCAATATTTCCAGTTATCCACACTCTATTTTATTGATTCATTTGTTGTTTGTATTTTTATTACCATATTATTATTGTAGTGGGACCACTGTCATTCTCATTTATCTCCTCCACCCCTGTCCTTAGAAGAGTTACAACAGGTCAAGTTGTTCCCTTTTTATACTTGAGTACATAATATTTCCAGCATATTCACCCTCCTTCACCCTTTCCTTATGTCCTCCCCCATTTGCCTTTATCACCCCTCAGAAAGACCTGTTTTATCTTCACTTTTCACAAAAAGACATTTTTATTTGTTTAAGATAGCTGTACAGAGAGTTTCATTTGATGTTTCTGTGTATATATGTATGATATTCCAAATTGGTTTATTCTTTCCATTATTCTTCCTTTTAGTAGGATATATTAATTGTACAGGGGGGATTTATTGTGCAATTCTGAGTATCCTTACATTCATTGTACATTGGTTAGACAGCCCCCACAATCCCCTGCACCCTACAAGTCCCTCCCCACCTCACTTAAAGCAATTGGAACGGGTTTCATGTTGCTATTTTGTATATGCATATGAAGCCTATTAACCATATTTCCTCACGTTCAGGTCCTCCATTCTCCCTCCCGCCCTCACAAGAACCCTCCCACACTGTTCCTATTTTACAGTCTTTTGACTCCATCAAAAGACCAAAACTGAAATCATAGGCATTGAAGAAGGAGAAGAGGTGTGAGAAAAAGAAATGTGTAATATATTCAACACAATAATAACAAAAAATTTCCCAACTCTGGAGAAAACTATGCCCATTCAGGGACAGGAAGCCTCTAGAACACCAAACAGACCTAACCAAAAGAACGACCCCACGACATTATCATTAAAACAACAAGTACAGAGACTAAAGAAAGAATATTGAAGGCTGTAAGAGAGAAAAAACAAGTAACATACAAAGGTAAACCCATCAAAATCACAGCAGACTTCTCAACAGAAACATTAAAAGCAAGAAGAGCATGGGGTGAGATCTTCCGGGCACTAAATGAAAATAATTTCAACCCTAGGATACTCTACCCAGCAAAGCTATCATTCAAAATAGATGGAGCAATAAAAGTCTTCCATGATAAGCAGAAACTAAAACAATATGTGACCACAAAGCCACCACTGCAAAAGATTCTTCAAGGGATTCTGAACACACAAAGTGAAACCCAACATAACCATGAAAGGACAGGCAGCGCCAAACTACAGGAAAAGAAAAAGCAAGAAAGTAGAGAGTAACCTCAACTTAGGTACACACAATCAAACCTTCAAACAACTGAGACAACTAAATGACAGGAATCACCACATACCTATAAGTACTTACACTTAATATTAACGGACTTAATTCACCCATCAAAAGGCACTCTTTGAAATGGATTAAAGAGAAAGATCCAACAATTTGTTGCTTACAGGAGACCCATTTAAGCATAGGCCGAAAACAGGCAGGAGTAGCAATACTTATCTCTGACAAAGTAGACTTCAAACCTACATTGATCAAATGAGATAAAGAAGGACATTCCATACTAATAAAAGGGGAAATAGACCAAAAGGAAATAATAATCATCAACATGTATGCACCCAATGTCAATGTACCCAATTTCATCAAACATACTCTGAAAGACTTAAAGCATATATTAACTCCAATACAGTGGTTGTGGGAGACTTGAACCCCCCATTATCATTAATAGATATGTCATCCAAACAAAACATCAATAAAGAAATCCAAGATCTAAAATATACAATAGATCAAATGGAACTACTTGATGTCTACAGAACATTTCATCCAACTTCTACACAATATACATTCTTCTCAGCAACCCATAGAACCTTTTCCAGATAGATCATATCCTAGGGCACAAAGTAAACCTCAGCAAATATAAGAAAATAGAAATTATACCATGCATTCTATCTGATCACAATGCAATAAAATTAGAACTCAACAACAAAAGTAAAGACAAAAAACATGCAAACAGCTGGAAACTGAATAACTCATTACTTAATGAAAAATGGATCATTGATGAAATAAAAGAGGAAATTAAAAAGTTCCTGGAAGTCAATGAAAATGAAAACACAACCTACTGGAACCTACGGGACACAGCAAAGGCAGTCCTGAGAGGAAAGTTTATAGCCATGAGTGCATGTATTAAAAAGACAGAAAGGTCCCAAATCAATGACCTAATGATACATCTCAAACTCCTAGAAAAACAAGAACAAGCAAATCCCAAAACAAGTAGAAGGAGAGAAATAATAAAAATAAGAGCTGAAATCAATGAAAGAGAAACCAAAAAAACCATACAAAGAATTAATGAAACAAAAAGTTGGTTCTTTGAAAAAATAAACAAGATCAACAGACCCCTGGCAAACCTGACTAAAATGAGGAGAGAAAAAACCCAAATTAGTAGAATCAGGAATGCAAAAGGGGAAATAACGACAAACACCAAGGAAGTCCAGGAAATCATCAGAGACTACTTTGAGAACCTATATTCAAATAAATTTGAAAATCTTAAAGAAATGGACAGATTTCTAGATACATATGATCATCCAAAACTGAACCAAGAGGAAATTAATCACCTGAATAGATCTATAACACAAAATGCAATTGAAGCAGCAATCAAGAGTCTCCCCAAACAGAAAAGTCCAGGACCTGATGGATTCTCTGCTGAATTCTCTCAGACCTTTAAAGAAGAACTGATACCAACCCTCCTTAAACTGTTCCCCAAAATAGAAAGAGAAGGAAAACTGCCAAACACCTTTTATGAAGCCAGTATTACACTTATCCCAAAACCAGGCAAAAACACCTCCAAAAAGGAGAACAATAGGCCAATCTCCTTAATGAACATTACTGCAAAAATCCTCAACAAAATAATGGCAAACCGAATTCAACAACACATCAAGAAGATTATTCACCACGACCAAGTAGTCTTCATCTCAGGAATGCAGGGGTGGTTCAACTTACGAAAATCAATAAATGTAATAAACCACATTAACAGAAGCAAAGACAAAAACCACTTGATCATCTCAATAGATGCAGAAAAAGCCTTTGATAAGATCTAACACCATTTCATGATAAAAGCTCTAAGAATACTAGGAATAGAAGGAAAGTACCTCAACATTATAAAAGCTATATATGACAAACCTACAGCCAGCATTATACTTAACAGAGAAATAATGAAACCATTCCCTCTAAAATCAGGAACCAGACAAGGATGCCCACTATCTCCACTCCTATTCAACATAGTACTGGAATTCTTAGACAGAGCAATTAGGCAAGAAGAAGGAATAAAAGGAATATAAATAGGTAAAGAAACTGTCAAAATATCCCTATTTGCAGACGACATGATCCTATACCTTAAAGACCCAAAAAATTCTAGTCAGAAGCTTCTAGACATCATCAATAGCTACAGCAAGGTAGTAGGATATAAAATCAACGTAGAAAAATCATTAGCATTTCTATACACTAATAATGAACAAACTGAAAAAGAATATATGAAAACAATTCCATTTACAATAGCCTCAAAAGAAATCAATACCTACGTGTAAACCTAACAAAAGATGTGAATGACCTCTACAAGGAAAACTACAAACTTCTGAAGAAAGAGATTGAGGAAGACTATAGAAAGTGGAGAGATCTCCCATGCTCATGGATTGGTAGAATCAACATAGCAAAAATGTCTATACTCCCAAAAGTAATCTACATGTTTAATGCAATACCCATCAAAATTCCAATGACATTCATTAAAGAGATTGAAAAATCTACTGATAAATTTATATGGAAACACAAGAGGCCACGAATAGCCAAGACAATACTCAGTCAAAAGAACAATGCTGGAGGTATCACAATACCTGATTCAAACTGTATTACAAAGCAATAACAGTAAAAACATCATGGTACTGGCACAAAAACAGACATGAAGACCAGTGGAACAGAATAGAGGACCCAGATATGAAGCCAAACAACTATAACCAACTTGTCTTTGACAAAGGTGCTAAAAATATGCAATGGAGAAAAATCAGCCCCTTCAACAAAAACAGATGGGAAAACTGGTTAGCAGTCTGCAAAAAACTGAAACTAGATCCATGTACATCACACTATACCAGGATTAACTCAAAATGGATCAAAGATCTTAATATCAGACCACAAACTCTAAAGTTGATAAAGGAGAGAGTAGGAAATACTCTGGAGTTAGTAGGTATAGGTAAGAACTTTCTCAATGGAACCCCAGCAAGACAGCACTAAGTGATAGCATAGATAAATGGGACTTCATAAAACTAAACTGAAGAGAACAGCCACAGAGTGGGAGGAAATATTTTTCAGCTACACATCAGACAAAGGACTGATAACCAGAATATATAGGGAACTTAAAAAACTAAATTCTCCCAAAACTAATGAACCAATAAAGAAATGGGCAAGTGAACTAAACAGAACTTTCTCAAAAGAAGAAATTCAAATGGCCAAAAAACACATGAAAAAATGCTCACCATCTCTAGCAATAAAGGAAATGCAAATTAAAACCACACTAACATTCTACTTTACCCCTGTTAGAATAGCCATCATTTGCAACACCACAAACAACAGGTGTTGGTGAGGATGCAGGGAAAAAGGAACCCTCATACACTGTTGGTGGGAATGTAAACTAGTACAATCATTCTGGAAAAAATTTGGAGGCTACTTAAAAAGCTAAACATTGATCTACTATTTGATCCAGCAATTCCACTCCTGGGGATATACCCAAAAGACTGTGGCACAGGTTACTCCAGAGGCACCTGCACACCCATATTTTTTATGGCACTATTCATAATAGCCAAGTTATGGAAATAGCCAACATGCCCCAGCACTGATAATGGATTATGAAAATGTGGTATTTATACACATTGGAATTTTATGTAGCCATGAAGAAGAACGAAATGTTATCATTTGCTGGTAAATGGATGAAATTGGAGAACATCATTCTGAGTAAGGTAGCCTGGCCCAAAAGACCAAAACTCGTATGTTCTCCATCATATGTGGACATTAGATCAAGGGCAAACACAGGGAATTGGACTTTGATCACATAATAAAGTGAGAGAACACAAGGGAGGTGTAAGGATAGGTAAGACACCTAAAAAATTAGCTAGCATTTGTTGCCCTCAACGCAGAGAAACTAAAGCAGATACCTTAAGCAACTGAGGCCAATAGGAGAAGGGGACCAGGAACTAAAGTAAAGGTTAGATCAAAAAGAATTAACCTAGCAGGTAACATACATGCACAAGAAATTAATGTGAGACAACTCCCTGCATAGCTATCCTTATATCAACTAGCAAAAACACTTGGTTCTTCCTATTATTGCTTATTCTTTCTCTTAAACAAAATTAGAAATAAGGGCAAAATAGTTACTGCCGGGTATCAAGGGGGTGGGGGGGAGAGGGAGGGGGCAGAGTGGGTGGTAAGGGAGGGGGTGGGTGCAGGGGGGAGAAATGACCCAAGCATTGTATGCACATATGAAAATAAAAAAACAAAAATTAAAAAAAAATAAATAATGACTGCAGAGAAAGGAAAGGAGAAAAAGCAGAACTAAAAAGAAAATGAGAAAGAGTATGAAGCTATCCTAATCAGATAAACAAATCAATTCAAATGACTGCTTAAAGATGAAAGTATTCAAAACTCAACAGTGACAAAATGAAACATTTTTTAAAAAAAATCAAAGCTTTTAGTTGCTTTATTGATTATCTATTTATCATCATCATCTGTCATCTATCTTTCATCTACCGTCCTGCTTACCTACATACCTATATTTATTTATTTTTTCCTTCAGGTTTGGAATCTTTCAAGCTAACCCATGTCAGTATGGTTCTAGATTCAACTCTGGAATAGGGTCTGGGCTTGTAATCAGGGTAGGGGCTGGGCAATCTCCAATGAAGGGTTATGAAGTCTGAGCCTTCAGCCTGCCAAGTCTCAGTTCTTAGTAAACTTGCAGTTTCTTTTCCCAAGTCCCCAATATCTCACAGTCAGCTGTGTGTTTTAGTGGTAATCCTTTTCCAGGTTGGAAGCTGCTGAATTGTTCTTCCCTACACATGCTTCCATTTCTCAACAGTGGCTAAAAGCCATGTCGTATCCAAGGTAAGGACTCTAACTTTTGTCTCAGAAGGGAGTTCTATAAGGCTTTGTCCATTTCTTTCTATTTTTATTTCTGGATTCTCCACAAGTTAAGAGTCAGTGCGTGGGTTGCTCTGAAGATTCTTTACCCATCCATGTGGGCTCCTGTCAAACAAGACCACAGTCCCATTTTCTGCTTTGGTCACTTTACCAGTACACTTGTTGGTTATTGATGTGATCAAAACTACTTTGCTATGGGTACTTACTACCTTAGGAGTTATGCAGGGAGTTAGGTGAGTGCATTGCTGTTTACTGGGGTTATCTGTGAGGGATTATGGTGATGTTACTCCATTACTATCTTGCCATCATGAAAATCACTTTTTTTTTTTTTATTTATGGTACCTGAGTTTGAACTCAGGGCCTCACATTTGCTAGATAGATGTTCAGCTACTTGATCCTCTCTACCAGCCCTCATGCTCTGACTCATAATTTGTGCCTATTTGCCAACCATTCTACTCCTTGAAGTACACTCTCAGCACTCTATGGTTTCAGGTATGAACTGGAAGACTAGGGTCTGTTGTAAACCAAGGAAAGAAATTGTAATGAATGAATATGTGGAGAGAAAGTAAAAAGACTCCTTAGAGAGTCTTAGAGATGGCAGTTTTAGAGCACTCTTTGTTCAGAAGCCTTGACAAGCTGAGAAAATATTCCAGACAATATGATTATCTGTTTTGGAATGACTATGGTTTTTGCTTCTTCCAAATTTAAATATGTTTTATTTCTTCATTAATTCTCTCTACAAATGTATAGTGAGAAAGATTGTAATTTTGTTTACTTTTGTAGGCTACTTATAAACATTCACTGTTCCTTGAGATTTAAATCCTTGCAGAAAGGAATCTATTGTAAAATTTGGATTATTATTGAGCATTACATGAACTGTTGATGGACAATTAAAGAGCTGATGATGATTACTTAATTGAGCTTACAAAATTTTATGTATGCAGATGAAGAGTGATACATACAATTTTAAACCCAAATCCTTGTGGCCATGTAAAACCTTTGATTTAAATTGTATGTGGGATAAATAATTTTTATGACTGATAAACATGGATGGTAATATTATGTGTGTATGCAGAATTCATTATTCTTGACAGTTTGAAAATGAATGTCCTTATCCTTTTGTGAAAAAAATAATATGTAGGTTTTTTTTATATTCACTTTTTTCACTTATAGCTTTTATGAATTTTAAATGCCATACTATTACAATAGAAATGTATGTATTAAATATTTACATAATTTTTCACACTGATGGGGTTCTATAAAATCAAAATAAGTAGAAGAATAGTGCTTTACATAATAGAAGATTTTCAAAGTACCCTTTTAAAAATGGTACCTAATGGGGGAGTTTACCTCAATATAATTCATATAATCTTATAGTTCAATTGAACAGAGGTAGAAGGCTCAAAATATTCATGTTTGAGTAAGTTTGAAAAACACAATTGACATTGGGAAGAATAGAAAGAAATCTGACTGCACAGGAAATAATTGGTTCTGGGATACAATAGAACACATGTATGTCTAAATTAATAGGGCAATATTGGTGGTTTCTTTTCTTATGGCTTCTAACTTGTACAATAAGAGCAGTGCCCTGTCTCCACCATACTGCTTAAATTTTTTATCTTGCCCTATTTTTTTGCTAGCATATTTCACAATATACTTCTAGTCATATTTTTTGTCTTTTTCTGTCTTCTCCCAGCTGAAATGTAATTCCATGTCCACAGGTACCTCCATCTGCGTTGCTTGTTAATATGTACTGAATAATTACAACAGTGCCTGAATAAAGTTACAATTAGATAGATATTAGTTGAATGACCAATAACAGAGTCCTGGGTTGACCTCAAATTTGGTTTTTAATGGCTCTTATAAGCAATAATTGCTGACCTATTCCTCAGTTAATACTAAGAGATTAGGGCAATTTCTGTTCTCTTTCTTAGCACAAATGAAAACTAAATTTAGAGATAATTGTTTAAATCTGTTATGTTAACTAGAATATACACTTAAAACTGCACTTTTTAATTCAAAAGATACTACTTTTTTTGACTTACTACAATTAAGTGTGATGAGTGAGTCTGAGACTTTGATTTCAAAATAATTTTTAAAGTATTGAGTGGAGTATGCCTTTCAGTGTGAATTCATACAGAGCTTTCAGTGAAGGAGCCACCCTGAATTAGCCTCACCTGCTCCCTTCATGTTCATATGGCATGCAAGTGTGAACCTGTTTTCCTCTTGCTTATGCATTGCTCTCTAAATGTCATCCATTTGTTCATTTCATTTTTTTGGTACTTAGTATTCAAACAGGTTGTGATTGTGGAAAAGATTTCAAAGTGGCAGAGGCAATCGTGGTTACCTTCTAGACATTTGGTATGTATACTGGAGAGGATCATTCTGCTATTGACGTTTAATTTTCAAGATATTACAAAGCCTTTATGGGCAGTATGGTAGCTCACGCCTGTAAGTTCAGGTACCCAGGAGATAGAGGTTGGATGATCACGATCTGAAACTTGCCTTGGCAAAAGCAGAATATCCTATCTGAAAAACAAATTAAAAAAAAAGGAAAAAGGCTCAAGTGATAGAAGATTTTCCTAGCAAGCAAGAGGCCCTGAGTTCAATCTCCATTACTGCTTCCCATTTCTTCCAAAAAGCTTTTCAGTTTCAGGAGTCATTAAATAAGAATATTATTGTAGTGTAAGATTCTAAAATTTTTTTTCTTAAGTTGTGATTTTCTGATCATTTGCTGAGAGTAAGATGTGAAGAAACACTCAGGGGTGTATTGGGAAGAAAGGTGCATTGATAGTGACAAAATACCTGAGATGATCAGGTTAAAGGAGAAAGGTGTATTTTGGCTCATGCTTTCAGTCAATGGTCACATGGCCTATTGCTTTGGATTTGTAGCAACTTAGCATGCCATGTAGCAGACCTTTGCAGAGGACAACTACTCACCTCATGGCAGAGAGAGTGTGGGGGGACCAGGTCCTAATATCCCCTCAAAGGGCCAGCACCTCCATTTGGTTCCCTAACTTACTTCCACTAGGCCACAGGCTGTGGACCAAGCTTCAAAAATGGGTCAAATTATAACAAAGGGAATTAAAAAAAACACTAAGAGCAAGTACACAAAAGTTGAAAGTGGGCACTGTTTATGGTTTCTTTTTTTAAAATTAAGACTATCTCTAAAGAAATGGCTTTAAACTATATGTCTCATTCATATAGTATAGTCTCTGAAAGAGACAAGTGACTTACCATTTGTTATAGGGCAGTATAAATTCCTTTGTTCTGGTATATTGTATAGTCTCAATGAGACTTTTGAATGTACTCATTTCTCTTTTGCTTAAGTAACTTAATATTTTC
Organism: Castor canadensis; assembly: GCF_047511655.1. Lineage (NCBI taxonomy): Eukaryota > Metazoa > Chordata > Mammalia > Rodentia > Castoridae > Castor > Castor canadensis. Next base: position 33,686,536 of record NC_133393.1, on the reverse strand, counting down.
AATGATTTCTGGTACAAAGCCAATGAAATACAGGAAAACAGAGTTCATATCCATTTGTACAAAAACTTACTTTATTTCTTCCTCTCTTGGACTTTCCAATCATTTGTATACTCATCTAGTCTCAAGTTGTTGCATGTCTTTGACTCTTCTGTCTCCCAAATACATTCCCTCCAAAGAGTCAAAGCCCGTTGATTTTCACATGTGCAACATTTTCTTTGCTTCCTTCCTCTTGGCAGAACTCTCAATTATGCTCTTATATATATTGTCATAATGGTATTTTACTTGTTCTGTACCCCTCATTTTTCTACCAACCCCATACCTCCAAAACCAGATTAATTCTGTTTTCCAATTCTAGCTATATTTTTTTCTGACACTAAAATGTAGTGTTTTTGTTGTTTCAGAGGATAAGTACAAATTCTCCAAATTGACCTAAATCATCCTCCACAATTAAAAAAGAATCGTGACCAGTGCTTTCACCATTGTTGCCCTACAATATCCTTTATAGCATATTAATGAGGTATTAAATGTCTTTAAAAATGAACATTTCTTATAAATTTATAATAAATGCTCCTTTTTAAACAATGCCTAGTGCAAACATGATTATCTACTGATTCCTTTGAATGCTACATGTATTAACATCTCAGTTTCTTTTGTTCAAGATGTAGGCTTTGCCTACATTGTAAAAATGATTATAAAAGAAATGGAAAATATGCTATCTTCCTGTTTTGGTCTATCAGTATTTTACTAAGCCCTCAAAATTCCATCTCAAAGTTCCCACAATGGTGCCACTATGGACAATCTTCCTTGTTCTCACATCCAGATGCTTCCTGGCTACTTTTTGACATAAGTATAGTCATTTGTATATTTATCTAACACTCTCTGAAACTTCAGAGGAAACCCTTAGAAGACAGATTTTTCTTACCTCTCTTTTAGTTCTTACAGTGACAATAATGTGTGAGTACTAGACTATGAGATCAATGAATTTCTAGGGTTAGTTTGTTTCCGTGTTACACCATTGCTGTCATGTGCAAAACCATAGAAGAAGTAAGTGGCCTCACTCTGGCTGGAAAAGGGGTGATTGATATATTCTTCTCAAATATTCTCTCTCTCACTACCTCTTACAACAGTATTACACACTTATGGCTCTGCTCAATCTTGTCTGAAAATTACAATATTCAGTTTCCATTTCAAAGTTAAGGAGAGGCCTTTTCTATCACCTCCTCCATAGTTTACTTGAAGCCTTAAATTCATGCTTGGAATAAACATTTTGTAAAAGAAAAGTATGTGAGATGGAAGTAGGCTGATGGTGAACTTACATTTTACACAATTTTACTGTCACTCAATGCAAAATTTCACTCCTGATAAATGCCATCATCTCTTTTGTAAATATCTAGAAATTGATGGGAAAGAAGCTAAGTTAGAAATATAATTGAATTAGATGTCTTCAACATAAATAACGTAGAAATAAAGAATATGCAGGTTCTCCCATACTCTCCTGCTTGTTGAAAGAAAAAGACTGATCTGAGTGAAGGCATCAATACTTTGCGTGCATTCAAGATGTAAGAGAGGCGTGATAGTTTGGTTTGGGATAGGGCTTTCTAATGTGTTCTGAAAGGTGTGGGTAATCACAGTTAGAGACAGAAGTAAGATTAAGATCAAAGTAATCCTCCTTATGGAAAAAAGAGATTGGTTATTGTTGGAAAATGTTCTTATCAGTATGGGAAAATTTTAGCTTCATTATTTCCTGAAAAAGAGTTGGAAAATTGCTTTGAATCATGACCGCAGAAATGCCAAGTTCTGCTCACGCTGAGAACTATAACACCTCAATTGATTAAGGCAAAGGATATTCCTAAAACATACAAAAATTTCAGGAAAGACAGAAGAGGGAAGTGAAAGGAAAACAGTGGATGCTATTTGCTTTCAGATCTAATAATTGAGATTGGTATAGTTTTCCACAAAGTAGTATGCTATCTGCATCTTGTCATACACATTCTATCTTTCATTCATTTTCTTTCTTCTTATCTTTCCTACTCCCCTATGTCTCTCTCTAGCTTTTCCTTTATTCCAACCCTTCATATCATTATTTAGTATCTATCAGGATGTAGAATGGGATGTCTCGCATTGTGTACTGTTTAGAAATCTCAGCGGAAACTATCATCCTCCTCAAAACTCCCCTGGGAATCCCACCACCTTCTAAGGAGGCTGGGCCTTTAGATCAGCCCTCATTCTAGCTTTTTAAAGGGTGGTGAGTAAGCTGAGCCACCCTCATTCAATCAATTCTACCCAGACAAAATCAGCAGAACATTAGATATTTTTAGGTATTGGATGTAGGAGTTATCATTTAGTGGCCTAGTAGAGAATACTGTAAGGCTGCCTCTCTAGGATAATTGTTGATAGAGATAATTACTCATGGGATTCCAAAGAAGGGAAGAATGGTGTCTCATTAATCAGGTGACTGTCTGCTCTTGAACTCCATTTTCTGATCCTCTTTATGTTAATATGAACAGGTGAAGAGATTTGTGGAGATCCAAGAGAGGGTTCTGCAGTGATTTGGGTTTATTGCTACTCTATTGCTTAGAGTGGTTATGATGCATGAATTTCCTGTGAGTTAGCTGGAACATTGCTGACTTTGTGACAATATTTTTAGTAGGGTGCATTTAGGGTAAGTGACCAGCAGCAGAGGCTATAAAGGATACTACAGAGGGCAGAGCTGTGGGGTAGATAGGAGAATCAAGCCAGGTCATTTCTGCTGAAAAACACACTAGTATACCCCACAGGAGAGACACACTTGTCACTCAGAAGAAATTCAAGTCCAGTGCTTGTCAGCAATGAGAAATCTATCACAATACCTCATAAGACAGTTCTGTCAGAAATTGTTTTATTTTTCCTAATTGTATATCTTATCCTGACAGTTAAAGGAATGGAGATCCAAGAAAGAAGAGAAAGAAACACATTCAGTTACTGACCACATCAGCTTTCCTGTTATGTCCTTTAAGCCATAAAAGGAAGAGAGTAAAATATTAAATATTCTGAATATGAGAAGGGGTTGAAACTTGAGTGAAGAGGTCTTGTGAAACGCAGAGTGACTAAAATGCATGGAATGTGTCCAGGATGATGCTAAAGGAATGGGAACTTGTGAAGCATGGTTGGAAAAGCTATTGAAGAAAGCTAGGGTCATTTTATATGATGGTATCCTAACTATTTTTAGACTTTGCCATTGCAGAGCACTAGCAGTGTCTATCTTACCAATGTGAAAGTTAGCTCACAGAACGTTGTGACTTTCATAAAGCATCCTGAGGATTCAGTGCTCTTGATGTGATTGTTATGAATGGTAATGAAACTTTTGGATTCCAATAAGGATCCATGTTAACTTACTGTGGTTCTAAAGTAAATTGTTAGTTGTCTTTTTGCAATCCTAGTTTCTCTTATTTGTCACATGTTTTGGTAGGAATTTCTCAATGGTTGTGATAGAGGTTTTTTTGGATTTTCCATTAAATGAAAAAAAAGAAACTTTGGCAAATTGCCTTTTTTGATTTTTACACTTGTAAAGAGTCAGTTTTTATTTGTTTATGAAGAGACCCATTACACCCAAGCACACATTAAAAAGTTGTAAAACTAAAAGAAGCTTGTCAAGAGGTACATCCATGCGAGCCATCTCAGACATAGAGGCGATGGATTTGGGATTAGCAGCAGCCTTCATGGACAACTTTGCACTTCAGGATCTTGAGATAATTGTCAACCTTATTTGTATCTCTGCGTAGGCAGTGGAACAGGTTATAAAATCCCACAAGGCGAGAGTTTTTGTCACCCTTCTGCAGTGATGAAAGTCCAGACCAGGCAGAGAAAATGTCTTCATTTACAACTCCAGGGTTAACCTAGCCACCAAAAAGATAGTCACTTATTATTCATACTGTTAGTATTTGTTTATACCTGTTCCTTTTTATTGTTGAATTATGATTGAAGATGATATAGGAATGGAAAACATATGCCAAGGGCATGGATTTTTGTGTATCTGGATCAGAGTGTCATAAATCTAAAAGTATGACATATGTATAAGTTTTCTGGCATATGAGATATCACAGGTAAATTATGTTTTTATAGGAGTAGATAGATGGAAAAGCAGGAAGTTGCTGTTACAAAATACACTTGGCTTTGTCCAAGGGACAATGGAAGAGCTACTATCTGTTGTCTTACTTGTGTGACTTTTACATTTCCCAAATCTTGTCCCTAGCATGGCCTTTGTACTTTAGTCCTTCTGGTAGTTCACCATTTATCTTTTTGTTCCTTTGAACTGAATCCATTGTTCAGAGAATGTATGTTGTGAAATCTTAGAAACAATGAAGACTGCATCGAATGCATTAAATGCAGATAATCTGATGATGAGTATAGTGAAGATCTGCTGAAGTAGTCAAGGAGTCTTTCATTTCAATCAGTAAAATTATATTCCAAATCTCTATAAAGAATAATTTTTTTTTTTTTTTTAGTTCTCTGGGCTGGAAGGTTGTGGGCAAAGGATGGTACTTCTAGAAACCCCTCAGTGGTGAGGACTGTGTGCTAAGGCATGACTAGGATTACATAAAGAACCTGCCAAAGAACTTGAGAGAGGCCCACAGTGTGTACCTGTTATCTCTATAGGACTTAGCCAGTCAGAAATCTTCAGAGATCTTAGAGAAAAGGAACTATCTTGGTACCTTTTAGGATGTCTGAGTTACAGAGTCTACTAGGTACCAGTCTGAGATAATTGTAGACCTTGATTTGTAGAACTTTCTCTTACAGAGTAAGCTCATTTTTTATATATCAGATTACCTATCAGAATTTAAAGTGTGTATGTGTGTTGTCTTGATTTAAGCTTTTTATATCTGATGAACTCTGTTGAGAAAATTGTTGAGAATATTTACTGTGCGAGGTATAAAGACATCAACATAATTAAATAAAGAAGTGGGAGGAAAAAAGGAACAGAAATATAAAGCATTATTGAACAAATTAGCTACATTAGGTAGTAGTCTTATAGTAATAAACAAAATATATTGAAAATCAAGGTGTTTATTTCATAGGATGCTGGGTTAATGTGCTCTTTGTATTTGTTGTGTTTTTGCTTAGATTTGTAGTCTTCTCCCATGAAAATGAGAAAAATGACACATGATACCAGGTACTTAGTACACAAAAAGAAGTATAAAATTGCTTGTGCTATTATTCTTATAGCCATATGTTTTCCTTTAGATGACACATTATTTCTGAAAATTTCAGAAAACTGGAATCTCACTAAAGTTGAAATTATCCTATCTGAATGGAGATACATACTGAAAATACTAATTTAATCTAAATATGGTGAATTATTTGGAATGATTATTTATAATAATAATGGTTTAGTTTGGATCCCAAAACAAAACAAAATTTAGGATGAAATATTTTTCTATATATTATGAAATAAGGAACATTCCAGAAAGACACACTCTTCCTTTTGTTACATCTAGTATTGTGAGACAACATTGAAGCTATGGCTTTCTCTTTTCAGTCTTTCCTTAGGGATGGGGCAGGGTGGGAGCTACAGTTTGGTGTGATTTTGATTTTCTCCTTTTTTTCTTCCTACTCTAATCCTCTGGTGAATTAAATGGAGACAGAATTGGAGCAGCCTTTCAATGTATGTATCCTGAGATACTTTGAAGAAAGCATTTACCTTGAGATTCTATTGTCTTGAAAATATTTAGCCCAACTCCACAGGAAAGAGGAAGCCTTTGGTGGATTTGTGGACAGTGTTTTAAAGGCTACACCTGTCAAATACAGAAAGCTGTTACTAAAATTGAAGTACATCAGGATCTAACACTATGGATGATTAAAGCTTGGCTTAGTCATCTACATCATAGGATTCCTAAATTTGTTCTAGAAAGTGAAGAATTTAAACCCATTTCCCTTCACAGAGGTTGCCTCTTTCATTGATGAGAAAATCAAAGAAGTATCAAAGATTGCTCACCTATTTGATTATCTTCTCCATGCCCTTCAAAGTTGATGGGTTTTATACTCAATCTCTTGGACTCTTCTAATCATATCTGCTGGGAATTCTTTCATATCCCTCACTGTGGTGGTCAGGTGCTGCAGAGGGTCTTCCCAGGAGCGCAATAAGCCTCGGACCATATTCAGAAGTGTTCCAGACTGATCAATCACACTGAACATCACATTAAAGGAAGTGAAAAACAGCCAGGTTGGTAATATGTAATTCTGTGGAGAAAGTGAACTAAAATATCTCTTTGTTATTCCTATGTATATATAAAAATTTTCTCTAAATAATACTATTTTTAGTTATGCAAAGTGTAAGTTGTAGTTAAAGTTACAAAACTGGTTTACTTAAAGAACTGACTATATTTGTGGAGGTATTTGTATATATATATGTATATATATAAATATACGTATGATGTTTACTTTAAACTATGTTTAGACTGGTTAGGGCATTATTTCAGAAGGGATAGGTTAGAACAATAAAAAACTTGAGCTGGTTTGATATGTAGATTTTGTTGTCATCAGAACAGAGACTAGAGTTGCTGCTGAAAGAAACATAACATTTTGTAGGACTTGCTTGGTAAGGTGTGTTTCAATTAAGATGCAGCATGATACAGAAGAGTCAGGGAAGAATGAGAATGTAAGTGTTAGAGAAGCAGAAGTAGAATCAGAAGAGTCTTGAAAATCTAGACAAGAGGGCTCAAATCATTCAGTGATCAGTGATGTAATGTGCTCTCAAGGGAGGAGCATTACATAACTGCACTTGCATTTGTTACATCTATCCTATGTGGACATTTAGTCATGCATGTCCAACTCACTCGAAACATTCCTACAGAAAGGTATATACAATCCTAGGTATAAGGCATTGGGTGAAATGTTGTCCTCTGCATGCACAATTTATAGATCTACTGCAAGCTTACTTAGTATTTGTTTTTATTTATAATTTATCAGCTACATAATGTAAATTTTCTTAGATTGCATTCTTTTCCTCCATTTTTCTCTGCACATGTGATTACTATACTTATTTTAGTGACTCTAATAATTTATAGTACAGCAACCACAGAATGCTGCCTGAGCTGTTTTGGTGAAAAACCTGGGCTTAAGACTTACCTCGGTATTCAGGGCTTGGTCCTTGTCTGCTGGAGTAGGAATCGAAGATGTGTGGCAGCTGTTGATGGTCCTGGATATGAACTCCGGTCCAGTGGTATATGTTTTTTGCTAGAAATGATAGACAAAATTCAATTAGTTATAGCTTGGGAATTGAATAAGCTAATCCATTAGCAAAATATTCATACAGTTGATAGATGTGTAATTTTCTCAAAAAAAGCACTGCATAATATTGAACTCAAGGAATTAACGAACAAGTCCTTTTGCCTACTTTTTTTGCTATTAGTGTATAATTTCATTTTTTTCATCTAACTTTTCAAACCTTTGAACTTCTTCTCTTCTTTACTGTACCCATATTGTCACAACCTTCCTTTCATCTTTCCTACTGGTTGCTATTTGAAAAGCAAAAACAAAATACTGCCAAACTACAAACCATCAAGTGTTTTAAATACCAAACACCAAAGTACATAAATATCTATGTTTTTCCATTTAAACTTTCATTTCTTGTGTGTCTAACAGATATGCTTCTTTTAAGTAGACATTTTAAAATTACAATTTTTCTTTCAATTACCTCCGAATACACATAGCTGTACCTCATCATGTTTATCATAAATTCACAGTACACTATTATTTGTTTTGAAAAAATAAGTCAAAAGTAACAGAGCATAACATTTTGGAAAATATTAAGAAGTGAACAGATTAAAAATGGAAAAAAATAGTAAACTTCATGGTTTAAAAATAATATTTGGTGAAAGTTGTGAGAATTTAAATGGATTACTAGGAAGATGTTAAAGATAAAGGATGGTCAGTCAAAAATGAGGAATAAAAGAAAAACTAGTGAGTGAAAATAAATTTTTGAATGTATATTTATTGCAAATATTGAGTCACTTTCCTTGGAGGCCCAATGATATACTGAAGCCCTAATCTTTTGTGGGCCCCAAGACTGACCTAGAATACTAAATTACAGGTTTCAAAGAACCTTCATCAGGAAGAAAAACCCTGTTTCCAATTGTAAGCCAGCCTTTGTGCTATAATTATCATTTCTTGCAGTGGAAATCTTAAAACAATGATTCCTAGCATTTTGGGATTTCTGAAAAGCCATTTGTTTTTGGTTTGGTTTTTTTCCCCTTCTGACATGGCTTCAGTTCAGCCTAACTCTATTCCATCCACCCAATTCACTGCAATGCAATTCTCGTTTATTGAATATCTACAGTATGCCGAATACAGATTGCCCAGGTTGCTGGCTTCTAAGAAGAAAAAGTATCAATGCTCTTCTTCTTACCTAAAAAAGGCTTTACTCCTGGTGTTTAAATTAAAAAAAAATAGAAATAAGAGAAATTTCAGAAAATGTACAATAATCATTGCATTCTTTGAGACTCTATGAGATTTCATGAAACTTGGAGTTTTCTCCTTTTCTCACCTTTTATTATCTGATGCCTTCTTTTACTTAAAGGTATAGTATTTACAATTTGGTTCATGAGATTTACTTTATTAAATTGCATACAGTCCTATCCTTGGCATGAAGGCTTCTTTTGGGAAGAAGCAATGAGTGGGATACTTACAAAGTCCCTGAATGTGTCTTCAGCAACTTTATAGATGTTGTCAGACAGGGCGACTGCACGGGTGAACAGGTCTTGGAGGCTCAAGAGGCAGTTCGCAGCCCCACCTGCACAGGCAGGGCTGGCAGCCACATTCTTGCAGAGAAGGAGGTTTAACACCAGCAGCAGCAGGAGTGATCCTGTGTAAACAAAAACACAACCCACTTTGAGATGATCTATTCTGCCGAGGTTATCAGATGTAATTCTGCTGTGGGAAACTTTCTCCCTCAGCACTGTCCTTTTCTACAGAAATTGCTAGTATAGCTGGTGTGGGAGAAGAAGCAACACCTTCCACTGTGTCAATTTAGATATATATAATTATATTTGTACAGATATGTAGTTTGAAAAGTGGGTGACTTCCTGCATTTCTGTATTGCTTCCAGAAGGAATTGTATACTTTGTAAACATTTTGAGCCTAAATTAATCCTGAATCAGGGTATTTAAGTCATTCTCTGAGGACAATTTAAAGTTGGGTATCTCTGCAGATTTTTGGTGGTCAGAGTTTATAATTATTTAAGCCAATGTCCGATATTTGCATTTTAGTCACTAATGTGACGAAGACAGTGCAGATCATCAGTGTGTTTTATTTTCATGCCTGACAAGAATAAACTCATGATTGCTTGATTGATAGTATGGACTGTGAAAGAATCCTATCATAAAAATGATGTTGTAGGCTAGGCTTGCTAACTCCCCATAATAATCCCACACATTTGTCTGCTACTTTGCTAAAAGCTCAGATTTTTTTCTTTCTAAATTTGAGCTTTACAATACTCCTGTGAAATGACTGGGCCTTAATAATTATCACTAAACTACACTGATGAAATAGAAGGCTTAGGGAGGTTAAATGATTCCCCTCCCTTTATTAGCAGGTTGGGGAGGCAGAACACCAACACCCTGGTCTTTGTCTTCACCTTGTCACATCATACACACCTGTGGGCCCTCACTTTGCATGTGTATCAGGGACCACATCATTATTCCTGAGATCAGTGTTTGTAGAGGTTGTTACCATTACTTTTAAAGAACAACACTCTGCCTTGATTTTATGGTAACAGAGGCCCTAGGTAAGTTGATTTTATCCCATTTTCCTGCTCTATCAAACACGCACTTTAAAAATCTAGTCAACAATCAGTGGTGGTTTTATCATCACTTTGCTGCCTCAGCAGATGGACAGGTAACAATCTTTAACATATCAATAATTTCCACTGTCAAAAGGAGAGAAACAGTTCATATGTGACAAATAATATCACTCTTTAACATAGTGACATAATTCCAAGAACTTCTGATATAAAAATGTGTTTCTCAGTTCCATAGAACCCTTGAGAGATGCAATTGGAAAAGTCTAAGATAAAATAACGCAATGTTAAAGACCATATGCGAAATAAAAACCTAACTCCAAGTACCCAAAGTAAGTATAAATATACTTAAAAGTTGTTTGGTTTATAATGTAACTAAACAAATTATTAGGTACAATATTAAAATAATTTTGTGAGATAATTCACATTAGAGCTCTTTCAGTTTTCAAAACCTATTCTTCTAAAATTTGTTGAAAGTGTGTTATAGTTCTATAATGTAGTTGTACAATTGTATAATGTTTTGTCTACATGTATAAAAGAATTGTGCTTTGAAAATAGAGAATGCAGATTAGTACTCTAGGAAATTCTTAACTGAATATTCTTTAATGCCTAGAACATTTTTGTTTGTGTTTATTATCTGTGGGATTTTCATAGTCTAAGATGAAAAAACATAGATAAATATTTCTATTATTCATTTCATAAAACAAATTTTGTTGTTAATAGTAATTTATTTCCTTTTAAATGTCACTAAATGCTGGTGTAGTGCTCCATGTGGTGGGATGCCTGCCTTGCAAATATGAGGCCCTGAATTCAAACCCTAGTACTGCCAAGATAAACAAAAAGAAAAAAATGAAGACACAAAAGAAAATATCACCAAGAAAGTATAGGCTATCTATTAGCTGTTATGTGTTTTTCCTTGTGAAATGTCATTTGGCTTGAAGCAAATAGACAAAACAGTATGAGATACATATGTGTTATCATTGTCTGCATTATGACTCACAATTTTGTCATCAGGTTGATTCAAATGGTGTAATTCACATAAGAGATCTGGGACCCAGAAAGTTTTAACTTTTTTCTTCTCATGTATGATACTTGGGATACATAAACTCTTGAGATCTTATTCTAGTATAGTTCTTGATCTCAGAATCATTGGTCTTTTGAGTTGGGTTATTCCATGTTCTGGGAGCTGTCCTTGAAGAATGCATTGGAGGATGTTTATCAGCCTCCCTGGTTTCTATTTATTGGACACCAGTATTATCTTCCCTTTTCCTGCCTTACCTCAATTAAGACAATGCAAAATGTCTCTGGGAGAAGGAGGATCCCCTATTCAAGAACGACTGATCTGTTCCATTGTGCCCTTGTACAATTGCTTTCTAGAATAATGATTAGAAGGTCCTTATAAATCCTGTGTGCCTTAAACTTCTTGTTATTACCTAAAATTTCCCATTAGTTTCCCTCAAACACCAGATTGTTCACAAAGCCATTGAGCAGTTGCACATACCTTTCCATGATGACTGCTTGCTGTCCATGGTGGTGGTCATGGCAGGGACACACTTCATCTGAGAAGACCTGGGAGTTGTACAATGTTCTCCTGTGAGATGTTGGCTTATAAACCTTTGACATGTTTATGAATATATTTAATCAGACATTCTCCTCCCCTTGCCAGTAACCCATATCCGTCATTAAGATTTCCCCCAAAATTTTAAACACCAAATGCTATTTTATTTCTTATTCATATTTAGGAAGACATACTAGCCAGAAATAAAGGATGTTGATTAATTATAGTGGAAGGAAATGAGAAATCTGATGAAGGTGAGCTCTTTAGAGTAGTTTGGCATAGAAGACTTATAAAACTATAGAACCAATTACCTTAAAATTTACCTTTAGTTCTCTGAAGTTTCTTGAACTTATAGCATTATATTTCACTTAACATTTTCTCATGTATGGTCAGTGGTAAAATTTCTCATTCAACTTTGTTAAGTGAACTGAGTTTTAAAAATTTATGTACTATATACCAGAAGATAAAGAATAAATTCCTATTATGCTCTGATTGAATCTCCTTCTTCTTACTTGCTTTTACAAATTCTGTTTAGTCCATTTTAAAATTGACAGAGTATATGTATCATATTTAGTTTTATCAAATGTATTCTCTCCTTTGTTTACCTTTAATATTTCCTTTGTTTTAAACATATATCTATAGTGTATATAAATATATATACATATATATATACACATAAAGTTGTTAGTTTATCTCTTTTATGTATATGAAGTTGTATCATTATCCCAGTGCACAGTTTAAGAGACAAAGGTGCAGAGATACTAAAAATACAGTGTATGGAAGAAATAATTCGTCTACAGTAAAGTTAGATGCAAGGATATTGTTTCAAGATAAATTTGGATGGATGTGAGGAAGACTAGGAAATGAAACATTTATACTTATTGATGTTTACCCACATCTAATATAAGCAAGCTATCAACCCTGACCCTAGAGAATTTATTTTGAAGAAAAAATAGTAGTTTTCAGGGCAAATGCATACATTGAACATACATATATTTAAAAAGATCATAATACAGCATGTAATAAACTTCAATTTGAGGCAATTATTTCTACTCTTTCCCATTGGTTCATAAACTGTTACTAACTAACTTATGCCCCATCTACTTTCCTTGACCTTAGCTCACTCTGGGGCAAAATGACAAAAACAGTCTTTTACCATTGGCTCAGAAGTTCTATTACATCTTAGACAATTCCTAAATGAAACGATTATATGATTAAGAATGAATCATTGATGACCTCCTCTAATTTTTAAGTTCATGCATCTATATCAGGCAAGAACTTTCTATTTTAGTGTCTTTGAGAGAAGACTGACAGATGAGGAAATTTAAAAAGTTATCCCTTTCCATGGCATTTGCTTTTTCTGAAACTGTTAGTGCCACCATGTGCTTTAACAATTATCTAAGTGCTGATATGGAGCACTTAACAAAGAATCTTAACAAAGAATAATGCATCTGAGGAACTATTTTTTCTCATTGTGTTAGCTTAAGCAATGTTATAATTGATAGGCTGTATCAATCTAAAAGTGGATTTGTGATTCATAAACTTATTCTGTGTATATATTTCTCCCTAGACAAGGAAAGTCTGAATTACTAAAAGCAGATCTGTATAGTAGAGATGTTCATGTTGTCCTAATTTACCCTTTCCCTGCAGAAACTTATGTGTAAGCAAATATACTGTAATGATTGACAGTGATGGAGGCAGGGGCAAGATGGTGGATCAGAAGCATCGACCATTTTGACTCTCATTTTGAGAGAGTAAGCTTACACAAGAAAGACTATGTTCTGAAGACAGAAGGAGGAAAAAAGCATTGGGAATCACAAAAGGGATGTCAGAACATCAGAAAAGCACAAAGAAAACTAAGCAACAGAGAAAAGCAGCAAACAGTTTCAAGCCCATCCCTGGCTTCCTGGGAGTCAAAGGGCAAGCTGAAGACCCAATCACAAGGTAAGTCAAAGAGACATGATAACAAACTGGAAAGTCTTGCTGCAAGATAAGCCCACACCTCCTTAAATCCAATGAAGGGATTTGGAAGACAATGACTGTTCTGGTGTAAAAGGCTAGCCCTTGTGAAGGAAGACAGTTTGTCATTCCCCTCATCTCAGTCTGCCATAGTAAGATGACTTCTTGAGAAAGAGTTGATTTAGACTATTGGTTGGGATCAAGGTACTCTAGAGGCTTGAGAACAAGAAATAGTCATGGCTCAGAGAGTAGAGGGATACCCTGTCAGAGAATATTGGTGAACAAAGGCCATGAAAGATGGTCAAGGAGAGGGAAGAGAGTCTTACCTGGTCCTGCAGAGAAGCAAGTGGGATCCACTGCAGTGAAGGATATACTGGTTGCAGGCCACATGCTGCCTTATAAAGACCAAGTCCAGTCACCTCAGGGTCACATGAAAACAAATGACCAGCATGATATTCAGCCTCCAGGCCCTGTCTTCAGGCCATCTGTGTTGGTTGCTAAGTGGGGCAGAGGCTTTTTGGACACCCTTTACCAGAAAACATCCTTCTTACTTCATATTATAGTTAGGTCATTAGACATCCAGAATGAGGAAAGTATATTGAAGGGTGCAAGACAGAAGTACAAACTCACCTTGGAAGGCAAACCTATCAGAGACACAGCAGATTTCTCAAAAGAACTTGAAAGGCAAAGAAGACATGGAATAATATATTTCAAGCCCTGAAAGAAGGTAACTGCCAACTTAGGTTACTGTACCTATAAAAAGTATTCTACGTATTCAAAGGAGAAAGAAGAACCCTTCCTAATACTCTGTAATAAATAGAAACTAGGGCAATTCATGATCACTATACCTGCACTGCAGAAGATACTTAAAAGAATTGTATTTTTAAACAATAATTCTAGATGTTAATGGTCTCAGTTCTATGAAAGACACAGACTAGGAGACTCATTTTTCTCAGCAACCCATGGAACTTCCTCTGAAATCCATCATATCTTAGGACATATATCAAGTCTTAGCCAATATGAGAAAATTCACATAATTTCCTATATTTTATTTGACTCCTACACAAATAATAAACAGACTGATAAAGAAAATAATACCATTCAGAAAAGCTTCAAAAAATTAATATCTAATAATAAACCTAATGTATATTTGAAAGACCTCTATAATGAAAATTATAAAACCTTGAAGAAAATTGAAGAATACTCTAGAAGACAGAAAGAGTTCCTATGTTCATGGATAAGCAGAATTAATATTTTGAAAATGTCTGTACTATCAGAACCAAGCTCAATCTCTATGCAACTCCCTGAAAATTTCCAAGGTCATTTTTTTAGAAATAGAAAAAACAACTGTAAAATTCATAAAGAATCTCAAAAGACCCCAAACAGCCAATGCAATCCTAATCAATGCTGACTTAAAATTATACTATAGAGCCATAGTAACAAAAACTGCATGATACAGGCAAAGAAATAGACCAATAGACCAATGGAATAGAATAAAATATCCAGAAATAAGCCTGAAAAGCCACAGCCATCTGATTGTTGGCAATGGTGCCAAAAAACATAGCTGGAGAAAAGACTGCCACTTCAACACATGGTGCTGGGAAAACTGGAAATCCACATGTAGAAGACTGAACATAGAGCTCTCTTCTTTAACCTTGTATAAAATCAATCCAAAATATCTAAGTTTAAGGCCTGAAACTTTGAAACTATTATAGAAAAACATAGGGAAGCATTTGAAGTTACAGTCATAGGTAACTCCTTTTGAATAGGACACCAATGGCTCAGGAGATAAGAGCAGAATTGACAAATGGAATTATATCCAAATAAGAAATTTCTGCACAATAAAGGAAACAGTGATCAGAATTAAGAGGCAACACACAGAATGGGAGAAAATCTTTCTCAGCTTTTCATCAGATAAAGAATTAATACCTGGAATATATAAGGAGCTCCAACAATTGAACACCAAAAAAAAAATAACCAATGCAGTTAGTAAGTGGGCAAATCAATGGCAGAAATACTTCTCAAAGGAAGTACAAATGGCCCATAAATACATGAACAAATATTCAACATCCTTAGCCATCAAGGAAATGCAAATCAAAACAACATTGAGATTTCATATTACCCCAGTCAGAATGCCAATCATTAAGGAAACAAAGAGGAAATGTTGGTGAGTGTGTGAGGACAAATGAGCACTTCTGTGCTGTTGGTGGGCATGTAAATTAGTGTAGCCACTATGGAAATAAGAATAGAGTTCCTCTAAATCTAAAAGATGGCCAGGCATCAGTGGCTCATGACTGTAAACCTAGTTACTTGGGAGTCAGAGATCAGAAGGACCAAGGTTTGAGGCCAGCCAGGAAAAATAGTTCAGGAGGTCCTGACTTGAAAATAACCAACACACGAAAAATGGTTGAAGGGTGTATGCAAGCACTTAGTGCCTGCCTAACAAGGATGAGACCCAGAGTTCAAAACCCAGTACCACCAATAAAATAATCTAAAGGATGAACTATTATATCATCCTGCTATACCACTGTTGGGCTATATCTGAAGGATATTAGTCAGCATAAAATAGATACTTTCACATCCATATAGTAGGACTATTCACAATTCCCCATACCTGGAGTTACCTGGCGTGTCTGTTAACTAATGAATGGATAAAGAAAATGTGATATATATCTACCTATCTATCTATCTATCTATCTATCATCTATCTATCTATAAGGGACTATTATTTAACCATAAGGAGGAATGAAATTATGTCATATGCTGGAAATTGTCATGTTAATTATATTATGTCAGAGTGCAAAAGACACATATTTCCTATTTGTCTTTTATATGTATAATTTAGACCTAAAGAAAAAAAAAAACAATGACAAGTGTGTAAAAGGAAGGAAATTTTGGAGTTGGGAATGAGCAAACAGGGGAGGATGAAAGGAGAAGGTGAAAGAGGTAAACATGCTCAAAGTACTTCATTCTCATGTATGAAAATAGAGTACTGAAACCTGTTCAAGTTGTTTTAAAGAGAAAGAGTAAAGGATGCAGATAAATTTGATCAAAGTCCATGCGGGTATGGAAATATCACAATGAAACCCCTTTGACAATTAATATACATTCCTTCCAAAGGAAAAATGAGGAACTGACAAGTGAAAACTTAACCTTAAATTTTGAAGTGTTGCCAGTTTTGTGGATAACCTGAGAAAACCAGAGTTGTGTTTATTCAGTAGAGACCAATGGATTTATTTGACTGCAAAGACCTTATGTGTTTTAATGTAAATTTATCGTGTGCATTCTTGCTGACTCAGAGCCCCTCATGTCCTGTGAACAGGATAGTACAATATCTAAATAATGCAAATGGCATATTTTATGTGAAAAGTCATAGTTGTCCTATTTTTTATCTACTATACATATCATCACCTTCCCCTTAATGTTTGTATGTACTCTTTTGTAAATGTTTTACTTTATTAAAACTGTGCCTTCCGTTAGAGCAATGTAAAAGTTCAATAAGGATGGACTTATCTGTTTTCACTTAGAAAACTTCACTTGTTTTCCTATTTTGATTTAATGCCTTGATAGAACTGTGAGCTGATAACTGATTTCTGTCAAGCAGCTAAATAAATGGCTCAAATGATGTTAAAGTTTTAATGGTATTTTTAGTACATGAATCTTATATTAAAGGTTCTTACTTTAAGCATTAAGTGACATCTAATTAGCTTTCCTTCCTGGTGGAACAGGGCTTTTATTTTACTTATATCTTCTTTATTTTATCTATCTTCAAGTTTGAGGTAATTTTAATTTTTCTTCTGGCGTTTATGACACAACATGCATATATCTTGTCCTTGAGGACCTTTGCCAATGTGTAAAGATATTTTTGAGTATCGCAACTGGAGTACTACTGGAATCTGGTGGTAGAGGCCAGATGTGCTGTTAAACACCCTACAACACATAGTGCCAACCTTGATAGAAAATATTCTGCTACCCAGATATCAGTGATAGCTCTGTTGAGAAAACCTGATTCACAAGGTGATAAGATATGTGAAGGTATAAAAACCATGACATTAAGCAAATCATTGAAACTTGCTAGTGAAATACATCTATTGATAAGTAAAGTGCTTAAAATATAATAGTTTGTGATATTGTATACCATCAACAGTGTAGACAAAACTTTCAGTCACCTTTCTGCATCAAATAATAGAATATAAAGCATAATGCATAGATTTGAAAAAATGCCAGGGAAATTATCCAAGATACAATATCAGAAGAAAGTATGTGTGTATATTTGGCCTCCTTAATGAAAATGCTACAGTTTCTAAAAAGGTAGAACTCATGGCAACAAGGATACATAGATAATTTATGTACTTACTATGTTTTGTCTTTTTAAATTTCTTCTAATGGTCACCGGTGATTGTTTACTTGTTAAATCTAAGTAATTCCTTGAGTCATAACCTGTGTTAATGTTTTTATTTTATTTTATATTTTGGCCAACAGCTCTGTATTCCCCTTTTGGCTAGCTTCTTCAGTGCCAGAGCTTTACCTGTAGTATCCAAGAAGATGCTACCAACCCTGTCTAGCTGCCAGCTACCTATTGGATACTTCAAAGTATTAGATACTGTATCTTGGCTCACAGTTCTGGAGTTTTTATCTGTGATTGATTGGCACATCATGGCAGGAGTGAATGGTAGACAACCTGGTCACTTAGTGGCAGGAAGCAAGAAAGAGGAAGGGGCCAGATTCCACTGTCTCCATTAAGGGCACACCCAATGGCCTTCAGACCTCCCACTGGACCCTGACTTTTATGTTTCCACCAAGACCCAATGGTGGTACCATGGGGGCCATGTCTCTAATATGTGTGTATTTGTAGGACATTTACTAACCAAGTATAACAATCTGCTTTTTAGTTTGTTCAGAATAATTAACATTTTGTTTCATGTTAGAAAATTCCAGAACTAAAAGCATTCAAATTGTTTGATAGATTTTGAAGGAGCATACAATTGTTCATGAAATCATTGCTAACTTTTATATGTCAAATTCCTCCATGGTCCAAACAATGATAGAGTGGAAGTCTTTATTTTTAGTAATCATTTCTTCTGTCTTTATCCTAAGTAGCCGGATTTCTAAGATTAAGACCATAGGCTTTGTGAAAATGTCAGAGTTTGTCCTGGTTAAAAAAAATTCCAAAAACTCAAAAGTCTTGACTTGTAGTTTATTGCAATGTTATTTCAAGCAGGGTAAACCTTACCATCCAAAACACAAAAGCAAAAATGTTTTGTGGTATTATGAAAGACTTCATTACATGTATCTCTCTTGCAACACAAGCAAGGACAATATTAGAGCTATTTGGTTTCATTGCAACTGAAAATTACAACTTTATATCTTTAGTCTTGTCTTTTTAGAGAGGGTAATGTGAGAGAAACTCCAATATTTTGAAGAGATGTGACTGCTCATCAGAAAAAATTATATGCCATTGTTGTTATGTAGATATATGTATAAATCATTGCAAAAGACAAGGAGATTTGTGTTATATTATTAGCTCCATTTGTGGCTCATTGAGACTGTACCTAAAGGATTATGAAAAACAGTGGCTTGAGTCACTTTTTCATCTGTGTAAAAAAAATACCTAGAAAGACAATGTAAGGAAGGAGGAATGTATTTTGTTTCATAGGTTTTGGACTGTGGGTAATCAGCTGGCTCCATTGTTGTAGTCTTGTGGGAGGCAGAATGTCATGGTGGACAGTGCATGATAAAGCACAAATGGCCACCACATGGCAGTGGGGAAGCAATGAGAATCCAAGGAAAGGATTTCAACAAGGACTAGCACTGAAGAGAATTTCCCAGGACCAACTTCCTCCAACTAGGCCCTGTCCTCAAATTTTCCCCCTTTTTCCAATAATTTGGTCAAAATGTGAATTAATCAATGCATTCAACCTTTGAGGAAGGAAGAGACCTCATGTTCCAAGCACTTCTCCAATCTCCACATGTGAACATTGTGCCAGGGACCAAGCCTTTAACAAGTGAGACTTTTGGAGGACATTTCATATTGAAGCAATGATTACCAGTTTAATAAATATTTGTGTTGTCTGTTAAATTCTAATTCCTCACATTTCTTTCTGCTCAGAAAGCTCCACAAATCAGCTATAGCCAGCAACTTCCCAAGATATCTCCTGTCAAGGTATCATGAAATCAGGTAGGCCAAGTAGCCATTTGCAGCAGTGGCTTCTAAGCACAGCATTGACTTGCTGATATAAATAATATTGGAATATTCACTTAGTCTCTAGTAAAAGAGACTATGAATAGTTTTTCTCATTAGTGATTGTTTCACAAACCAAAATAAAACCAAAATAAAATTACCTACAAAGTTAGTGGTTTTAAATCACAATAATCAATTTGCTATTATCACTTATAAGTCCTGCTTGGAGTTATACACAGTACAGGGACAGTAACAACACCAAAGACAATGATGGGAGACAGAAACAACAGGGAAACCAGTTTCCCCACAGCAAAAAATTAGTACAGGAACCAGAGGGGAATGAAGAAAACAGAAACTCAGATCCAGACTCCAACAAAATGAAGATAAACTATGCCAAAGGACCCAATGAAGCCCACAAGAATAGTTTAAAAGAAGACATACTTAGGATACTCAATGAGAATTTTATAGAGATGATACTGGATAGGGTCAACCAAAATGTACAGGAGACACTCAAGAAATTCCAAGACAACAAAAATAGAGAATTTGAAAAAGCAAAAGAAGAAATAAAGGAAACCATAGAAGCACTGTATAAACACCAAAGTGAAACAGAGAACACGATGAATAAACAGATAAATGAACTCAGGACAAAAATAGACAACATTAAAGAGGAAACCACCCAGGAGATGGAAAAAAGAACGAAACAGAACTCCAAAATAAAACGGAAGGCCAATCCAGCAGAATAGAACAAACAGAAGGCAGAATCTCAGAACTTGAAGATGAAATGGTAATTAAAGGAAAAATGAAAGAACTGTTAATTAAACAACTCAAGACCTGTGAAAAGAAAATGCAAGAACTCACCGACTCCATCAAAAGACCAAACTTGAGAATCATGGGCATCGAAGAAGGAGAAATGGTGCAAGCAAAAGTAATCCATAATATATTCAACAAAATAATAATGGAAAATTTCCCAAATCTAGAGAAAGATATTCCCATACAGATGCAAGAGGCCTCCAGGACACCAAACAGACCAGATCAAAATAGAACTACCCCACGACATATCATCATTAAATCAACAAGTTCAGAAACTAAGGAAAGAATATTGAAGGCTGTAAGAGAGAAAAAACAAGAAACATACCAAGGTAAACCCATAAAAATCACAGCAGACTTCTCAACAGAAACATTAAAAGCAAGAAGAGCATGGGTGGTTCAACATATGAAAATCAATAAACATAATAAACCACATTAACAGAAGCAAAGACAAAAACCACTTGATCATCTCAATAGATGCAGAAAAAGCCTTTGATAAGACCCAACATCATTTCATGATAAAAGCTCTAAGAAAACTATGAATAGAAGGAAAGTACCTCAACATTATAAAAGCTATATATGACAAACCTACAGCCAGCATTATACTTAATGGAAAAAAACTGAAACCACTCCCTCTAGAATCAGGAACCAGACAAGGATGCCCACTATCTCCACTCCTATTCAACATAGTACTGGAATTCCTAGCCAGAGCAATTAGGCAAGAAGAAAGAATAAAAGGAATACAAATAGGTAAAGAAACTGTCAAAATATCCCTATTTGCAGATGACATGATCCTATACCTTAAAAACTCAAAAAACTCTACTCAGAAGCTTCTAGACATCATCAATAGCTATAGCAAGGTAGCAGGATATAAAATCAACATAGAAAAATCATTAGCATTTCTATACACTAACAATGAGCAAACTGAAAAAGAATGTATGAAAGCAATTCCATTTACTAGCCTCAAAAAAATAAAATACCTAGGTGTAAACCTAACAAAAGATGTGAAAGACCTCTACAAGGAAAACTGTACACTTCTGATGAAAGAGATTGAGGAAGACTATAGAAAGTGGAGAGATCTCCATGCTCATGGGTTGGTAGAATCAACATAGTAAAAATGTCGATACTCCCTAAAGGAATGTACATGTTTAATGCAATTCCCATCAAAATTCCAATGACATTCGTTAAAGAGATCGAAAAATCTACCATTAAATTTATATGGAAACACAAGAGGGCACGAATAGCCAAGGCAATACTCAGTCAAAAGAACAATGCAGGAGGTATCACAATACCTGACTTCAAACTATATTACAAAGCAATAACAATAAAAAGAGCATGGTACTGGCACAAAAACAGACATGAAGACCAGTGGAACAGAATAGAGGACCCAGATATGAAGCCAAACAGCTATAACCAACTTGTCTTTCACAAAGGAGCTAAAATTATATGATGGAGAAATAGCAGCCTCTTCAACAAAAACTGCTGGGAAAACTGGTTAGCAGTCTGCAAAAAACTGAAACTAGATCCATGTACATCACACTATACCAGGATTAACTCAAAATGGATCAAGGATCTTAATATCAGACCACAAACACTAAAGTTGATACAAGAAAGAGTAGGAAATACTCTGGTGTTAGTAGGTGTAGGTAAGAACTTTCTCAACAAAACCCCAGCAGCACAGCAACTAAGAGATAGCATAGATAAATGAGACCTCATAAAGCTAAAAAGCTTCTGTTCACCAAAAGAAATGGTCTCTAAACTGAAGAGAACACCCACAGAGTGGGAGAAAATATTTTCCAGCTATACATCAAAGGACTGATAACCAGAATATATAGGGAACTTAAAAAACTAAATTCTCCCAAAACTAATGAACCAATAAAAAAATGGGCAAGTGAACTAAACAGAACTGTCTCAAAAGAAGAAATTCAAATGGCCCAAAAACACATGAAAAAATGCTCACCATCTCTAGCAATAAAGGAAATGCAAATTAAAACCACGCTAAGATTCTACCTCACCCCTGTTAGAATAGCCATCATCAGCAACACCACCAACAACAGGTGTTGGCGAGGATGTGGGGAAAAAGGAACCTTCTTACACTGTTGGTGTGAATGTAAACTAGTACAACCACTCTGGAAAAAAATTTGGAGGCTACTTAAAAAGCTAGACATTGATCTACCATTTGATCCAGCAATACTACTCTTGGGGATATACCCAAAAGAATGTGACACAGGTTACTCCAGAGGCACTTGCACACCCATGTTTATTGCAGCACTATTCACAATAGCCAAGTTATGGAAACAGCCAAGATGCCCCACCACTGACGAATGGATTAAGAAAATGTGGTATCTATACACAATGGAATTTTATGCAGCCATGAAGAAGAATGAAATGTTATCATTTACTGGTAAATGGATGGAATTGGAGAACATCATTCTGAGTGAGGTTAGCCTGGCCCAAAAGACCAAAAATCATATGTTCTCCCTCATATGTGGACATTAGATCAAGGGCAAACACAACAATGGGATTGGACTTTGAGCACATGATAAAAGCGGGAGCACACAAGGGAGGGGTGAGGATAGGTAAGACACCTAAAAAAAACTAGCTAGCATTTGTTGCCCTTAACTCAGAGAAACTAAAGCAGATACCTTAAAAGCAACTGAGGCCAATAGGAGAAGGGGACCAGGAACTAGAGAAAAGGTGAGATCAAAAAGAATTAACCTAGAAGGTAACACACATGAACAGGAAATTAATGTGAGTCAACCCCCTGTATAGCTATCCTTATCTCAACCAGCAAAAACCCTTGCTCCTTCCTATTATTACTTATACTCTCTCTACAACAAAATTAGAGATAAGGGAAAAATAGTTCCTGCTGGGTATTGAGGCAGTACAGGGGAGAGGGAGGGGGGGAGTGGGTGGTAAGGGAGGGAGTGGGGGCAGGGGGGAGAAATGACTCAATCCTTGTAGGCACATATGAATAATAAAATAAAAAACTAAATAAAAATAAAAATAAAAAAAAAGAAAAACAAAACAAAACATTGAATATGCCACTACAGTAATTTTTGTTTGCATTCCCATTTGTTCATCCTTTCTCTTATTTGCTGATCCATTAGAGGTCTATTTATGAAGTCATTGATTATGCCTATGTGCTTCAATATGTTTCCACTACTTCCTGAAATTGTTTCAAAATTTCAGGCCTTATCTTAAAGTACTTAATCTACTCTGACTTGATATTTGTATGGGTGAGGGACATAGATCTAGTTTCAGTTTTCTGTTCTCAGATATTCAGCTTTCACAGGAACATTTACTGAAGAGGCTGTTTCTCCATCATATATTTTGGGTCCCTATGTCAAAAATCAGGTAGGCATAGATGTAGATTCTTATATGGGTCTTCTGTTCTGCTCCATTGGTGTTCATGTCTGTTTTTGTGCCAGTGCTATGTTGTTTTGAAGCTATGGCTCTGTAATGTAGTTTGAAGTCAGGGAATGTGACACCTCCAGTGCTGCTCTGTTTGCCTTGACTATTCAAGGTCTTTTGTGCTTCCACCTGAATTTTCGGGTTTATTTTTCAATCTTGGTTATGAATGTCATTGGAATTTTGGTGGGGATTGCATTGAACATGTAGATTGCTTTGGTAATGTAGCCATTTCCACAATATTGATTCTACCAATCAATGAGTATGGGAAATCTTTCCACCTTCTGTAGTCTTACTGATTTCTTTCATTAATGGCTGTGGTGCTTGTTTGATAGTCATTAATTTCTTTAGTTTTTGTTTACTGTGGAAGGCTTTTATTTCCCTTTCAACAATGCAGAATACTTTTTATTAGTCTAGGTTGACAATTGCTTTCTCTTGGGACTTAAAAGATTCTCTTGCATTTAGAGTTTGTGCTGATAAATGTGCTGTTTTTCTGATGTGTTTGCCTTTATATGTGACTTGTCATTTCTTTTTTTGCAGCTCTCAATGTTCTTTCTTTCTTCTGTATATTTAGTGTTTCAATTGTAATATGTCTGCTTGTTTGGTGTTCTAAAATTCTATAACTGATTGTCCCTCTCCTTCTCAAGATTGGGGAAATTTTCTGCTATTATGTTTTTGAATAAGGTATCCATACCTTTTCTTTGTATTTCTTCTCATTCTTCTATGTCTGATTTTTAGGTTTAGTCTTTTGATGGTATCCCACAGTTCTTGCATATTCCATTCATGTTTTCATAGTATTTTCTATTGCCGTTGTATTACTGATCTAATTCCCTTATTTATCTTTAATCCCTGATACTCTATTTATACCCGTCTCCAATCTTTTAGCAAGAGTTTTGAATGAAGGTTTTTGTGGGAATATTAAGTTTTTCTTTTTTTTTTAATTCATATGTGCATACAATGTATGGGTCTTTTCTCCCTTCTTCCCCCACCCCTTCTCTTACCACCCCCTACACATCCCTCTCCTCCCCACCCGTCAATACCCAGCAGAAACTATTTTGCCCTTATCTCTAATTTTGTTGAAGAGAGAGTATAAGCAATAATAGGAAGGACCGAGGGTTTTTGCTGGTTGAGATAAGGATAGCTATACAGGGAGTTGACTTGCATAGATTTCCTGTACATGTATGTTACCTTCTAGGTTAATTCTTCTTGATCTAATCTTTTCTGTAGTTCCTGGACCCCTTCTTCTATTGGCCTCACTTGCTTTAAAGTATCTGCTTTAGTTTCTCTGCGTAGAGGGCAGCAAATGCTATCCAGTTTTTTAGGTGTCTTACCTATCATACCTCCCTTGTGTGCTCTCACTTTATCATGTGATCAAAGTCCAATCCCCTGGTTGTGTTTGCCCTTGATCTAATGTCCACATATGAGGGAGGACATATGATTTTTGGTCTTTTGGGCCAGGCTAACCTCACTCAAAATGATGTTTTCCAATTCCATCCATTTACAGCTTATGATAACATTTTGTTCTTCTTCATGGCTGCGTAAAATTCCATTGTGTATAAATACGACATTTTCTTAATCCAGAGAATATTTAGTTTTTCATGTTCACATTTTCAATTTGATTTTTGTCAAGACTTCTATATCTTTATTGAATTCTTCTTTCATATTGTTTTGTGTTCTTCCGTTCATTCAGGTGTTTGAATTCTCTTTGAGTTCAGTCACTTATTTATTTGTATCTACTTTCAATTCATTCAGTTGCTTATATATCTCATTGATCATCTTGTCATTGTTTTTGAACTTTTTGTTTCAGATTTCTTGCTCTTCACTAGAAATTATGTTCTTTATAGTGGAGCGGATGACTTTTGGAAGATACATGCTGGTTTGTCTTTTCATGGAATTTGTTCTGTTATGCTAGGATTTAAGCATCTGTGACCAAGCTTTTGGTTAGGTGTTTCAACCCACTATGTCCTTTTAGTAAGGAATTCCTTACTGACTATTTCCGACAATGTAGTGGCCTGGTTGTGTTTTAGATTCTTGTCACTAATCTGGTGGTGTTTTGTTCGGTAGTCAAATATTTGACTTCAACCTTCAAGATGCTGCATGCAGGTCCCTACTTTACTGAGGAAGTGATTTGTCACTTGTGATAGCTGTAAGAGCTATCACAAGTGACAAATCACAAGCTTAAGATTCCAGTAAATCCTAAAGAACCCTAGTCATTGTTTCCACTTTAATATATTTAGAGGAGTAAAGGAGCAAAGAAACAGCTTCATGATCTAGGAAGACCTAAGTTAATAAAGGTGTTAATGGGAAAGAGATATGTGGGGCAACACTAATGAATAATCAGGGTATATGGTTTTATAAGGCATGAAGGGGTGGTGACTTAGGGTTAGTGAGAAAGTGGGATGACATAAGTAGGAAACACCTTGTTAAAGTTATGATGGGGAAAGGGATGATGAAACTTACACAAAAAAATCAACAAAAAATTGAAATAAAAAGATTATCTGGCAATCTAATTAACATACAAAAAGGGTAGGTAATAAAAACTTATTATTGATGGATGGTTAGAGATAGAGGCAAAATAGGATGAAGACAGCAATAACTGGAAAAGGAAGGAAAGTATTAATGTGGCAGGGCAATAGGGAAAGAATGGAGAAGATGTGGTTTAAGATTGAATTTTGAAATGCAGTGTCATGGTTTATATATAAAGAATGCAGAGAAAAGGAAAGGAGGAAAAGCAGAACTAAAGAGAAAATGAGACCAAGTATAAAGTTATCCTAATCAGATAAACAAATCAATTCAAATGAATGCTTAAAGATAAAAATAATGAAAACTCAACAGTGGCAAAATTAAACTTATTTTTTTAAAAAAATCAAAGTTTTATTTGCTTTATTGTTGATCTATTTATCATTATCATGCACCATCTATCTTTCATCTACCTACCTACTTACATCCCTACCTATCCACATACTTATATTTATTTATTTTTTTCTTAAGTGTTGGAATCTTTCAAGCTAACACAAGTCAATATGGTTTTAGATGCAACTCTGGAATGGGGTATGGGCTTGTTTCCAGGGTAGGGGCTGGGGAGATCTGAATAAAATCTCCAGTGAGGGTTCTGAAGTCTGAGCCTTCAGCCTGCCAGTCTCTCAGTTCTTAGTAACCTTGGGGTTTCTCTTCCAAGTCCTCAGGATCTCACAGTCAGCTGTATGTTTTAGGGCTGATCCTTTTCCAGGTTGGAAGCTGCTGAATTGTTCTGCTTTGCCCACTGCTGCAATTTCTCAGCAGTGGCTGAAAGTTATGTCCTATCCAAGGTAAGAGGTCTAATTTTTGTCTCAGAGGAGCTGTATAAGGCTGTGCCCTTTGATTTCTGTTTTTATGCTGGATTCTCTACAAATTAAGAGTCAGAGCATGGGTTGCTCTGAAGATTCTGTGCCATGTGGGCTCCTGTCAGACAAGCCCACAGTTTCATTTTCTGCTTTGCCCACAGTTACCAGTACACTTGTGGGTTATTGATGGGTTCAAAACCACTTTGCTACTGGTACTTACTATCCTAGAAGTTATGCAGGGAATTAGGTGAGTGAATTGCTGTTTATTCTTGCAATCTGTGAGGAATTATGGTGAGTTATGTTACTCCACTATTATCTTGCCATCATCAAAAGTCACTTTTTTAAAAAATTGGAGTACTAACTTTTGAATTCAGGGTCTCACATTTGCTAGGTAGGTGTTCTACCAATTGAGCCTCTCCACCAGCCCTCATGCTCTGGCCCATAACTTGAGCCTATTTACCAACCATTCTACCCCTTGAAGTACACTCTCAGCACTCTGTGGCTTCAGGAATGAACTGGAAGACTAGGGTCTGTTGTAAACAAGGCAAGAAGCTGTAATGAATGAATATGTGGAGAGAAAGTAAAAAGACTCCTCAGCAGGCAGAAAGAGATGCCAGTTTTAGAGTATTCTTTGTTCAGAAGCCATGAAAAGCTGAGAAAATATTCCAGACAATATGATTATCTCTTTTGGAATGACTATGCTTTTTACTTTTTTAAATTTAAGTATGTTTTATTTCTTCATTAGTTATCTCTACAAAAGTATAGTGAGAAAGATTGTAATTTTGTTTACTTTTGTAGGCTACTTGTAAACTTTCATTGTTCCTTGAGATTTAAATCCTTGCAGAGAGGAATCTACTGTAAAATTTGGATTATTTTTGAGCATTACATGAACTGTTGATAGACAATTAAAAGGCTAATGATGATCACTTAATTGGGTTTACAAATTTTATATATGCAGATGGAGAGTGATACATATAATTTTATTCTCACCTCCTTGTGGCTGTGTAAGGGCTTTGATTTAAATTGTATCTGAAATAAATTATTTGATTATGCTTGATAAACATCGATGATATTTGTATGTGTGTATACAGAATACATTATTCTAGACAGCTTGAAATTGAATGTCCTAACCTTTTTGGTAAGAAATAGTATAATATGTATTTTTTATTTTATATTCATTTTAATCTTTTTTCACTTATAGCTTGTGTGAATTTTAAATGCCCTACTATCATAGTAGTAATATATGTCTTAAATTTCTACATAATTTTTGGCACTGGCAGGGTTCTATAAAGTGAAAATAAGTTGAAGAATAGTGCTTTATATAGTAGAGGATTTTCAAAGTACAGTTTTAAAAATGGTGCCTAATGGGGAAGTTTACCTCAAATAATTCACAAAATCTTTCAGTTATATTGAATGGAGGTCAAATGTTCAAAATATTCATGTTTGGATAAGTTTGAAGAACACACTTGACATTGGGAAGTATACAAAGAAATCTAACTGCTTTGGAAAAACTGATTCTGGGAAACAATAGAGCATGTTTGTCTGAATTAATCGGGCAATATTGGTGGTTGCATTTCTTATGGCTTCTAACTTGTACAGTAAGAGCCATGCCCTCTCTCTACCATACTGCCTAAATTTTTTATTTTGCTCTATTTTTTTTTTTTGCTAGCATATTTGACAATATACTTCTACTTATATTTCTTGTGGTTGTCTGCCTGCTCCCAGATGAAATGTAAATCCATGTCCACAGGTCCCTCCATCTGCTTTGCTTGTTAATATGTACTATAACAGTGCCTGAATAAAGTGACGATTAGATAAATATTAGTTGAATGGCCAAGAACAGAGTCCTGGATTGTTCTCCAAATTTTGGTTTTTAATGACTCTTATTAGCAATTATTGCTGACCTATTCTTCAGTTAACATTAAGAGGTTAGGGCATTTTCTGTTCTCTTTCTCAGCATAAGTGAAAACTAAATTTAGATATAATTGTTTAATCTGTTATGTTAACTAGAATATACTCTAAAAACCACACTTTTTTAGTCAAAAGATACTACTTTTTTGACTTAATACAATTAAATGTGATGAATGATTCTGAGACTTTGATTCCAAAATAATTTTTAAGTGTTGAGTGGAGTATGCCTTTCAATGTGATTTCATACATAGCATTCATTGAAGGATCTACCCCGAGTTAGTCGCACCTGATTCCTTCATGCTCATATGGTATGCAAGTGCAAATCTGTTTTCTACTTGTTTTTGAATTACTCTCTAAATGTTATCCATTGCTTCATTTTATTTTCTTGTACTTACTATTCAAACAGGTTGTGATTGTGGAAAAGATTTCTAAGTGGCAGAGGCAAACGTGGTTACATACTATTCATTTTCTACAGTTCCTAGAGAGGAGTCATTCTGCTGATGAGGTTTAATTTTCAAGATATTAGAAAGCTTTTATGGGCAGTAAAAAGATAGAGTTTGGAGGATCATGATCTGAAATTTACCTGGGCAAAAGCAGGAAAAACAAAGTATCTGAAAAACAAAATAAAAAAAAGTAAAAAAGGCTCAAGTGGTAAAAGATTTTCCTAGCAAGCAAGAGGCCCTGAGTTCAATCTCCATTACTGCCTCCCATTTAAAAACTTTTCAGTTTCAGGAGGTATTAAATAGGAATATTACTGTAGTGTAAGTTTCTAAAATGTTTTTACTTAAGTTGTGATTATCTGATCATTTGCTGAGAGTAAGATGTGAAGAAATACTCAGGAGTGTATTGGGAAGAAAGGTGCATTGATAGTGACAAAATACCTGAGATAATCAGGTTAAAGAAGGAAGGTGTATTTTGGCTCATGCTTTCAGTCAATGGTCACATGGCCCTATTGCTTTGGATTTGTGGCAACTTAGCATGTCACGTAGCAGACCTTTGCAGAGGACAACTACTCACCTCATGGCAGAGAGAGTCTGGGGGGACCAGGTCCTAATATCCCCTCAAAGGGCCAGAACTGCACATTATTTTTCGGTTCCCTAACTTCCTTCCACTAGGCCTCAATCCTAAAGTTTCTAACATCTCCTAATGGTGCCACAGGCTGGGGACCAATCTTCAAAAATGGGTCAAATTATAACAAAAGGAATTAAAAAAAAACTCTTAGAGAAAGTAGACAAAAGTTGAAAGAAGGCACTGTTCATAGTTTCTTTTTTTAAAATTAGGACTATGTCTGTAAAGAAATGGCTTTACACTGTACATCTTAATAAAGTACTGAAAGAGACAAGTGACTTACCACTTATTATAGGGCAATAGAAATTCTATTTTTCTGGTATATTGTATAGTCTCATAAGACTTTGAATGTATTCATTTCAGTTTTCCTTAAGCAATGACATTTTCAATGATTTCTGGTACAAAGCCAATGAAATACAGGAAAACAAAGTTCATATCCATTTGTACAAAAAGTTACTTTATTTCTTCCTCTCTTGGACTTTCCCATCATATTTTTACTGATCTAGTCTCAAGTTATTGCATCTCTTTGACTGTTCTGTCTACCACATGCATTCCCTCCAAGAGACAAAACCCTTTGATTTACTCATGTGCCACATCTTCTTTGCTTCCTTCCTCTTGGCAGAACTCTCAATTATGCTTTTTTAGTGTCATAATGATGCTTTCTGGCTGCTCTTTGACATAAGTATAGTTATTTGCATATTTATCTAATACTCTCTCAAACTTCAGAACAAACCCCTGGAAGATACATTTTTGTTACCTTCTTTTAGTTCTTACAGTGCCAATATGTATGGGTTACTAAACTATGAGATCAATGAATTTTTAGGGTTAGTTTGTTTCAATGTTGACACCACTGCTATTATTCTTATAGGACCATTTCTTGAACTGTAATCGTATAGTGGTCCATATCTCAAGTAGTAAAAACACTATGCCTTTCTTATTATTGCTTATGTTTTCTCTTGAACAGAATTAGGAAAAGGGCAGAACAGTTTCTGCCTGGAAGTGTGGAAGGTGGGGGGAGAAATTTCCCAAAGAATGTATGCACATATGAATAAATGAATAAAGAATAAAAGAAGAAGAAGAAAGAAAACCATGGAAGAAGAAAGAAGACTCACTCTGGTTAGAAAAGGAGTGATTGATATATTCTTCTTAAATATTCTCTCTTACTACCTCTTGCAACACCATTTCACACCTATGGCTTGCTCAATCTTGTCTGAAATTTACAACATGCAGTTTCCATGTCACAGTCAAGGACTATCACCTCCTCAGTAGTTTACTTGAAGTCTTAAATTCATGCTTCGAATCAACACTTTGTAAAACAAAATGTGTGAAATGCAAGGAGGGTAATGTTGAACTTACATTTTGTATGATGATACTGTCCTTCATTGGAAAATTTCACTCATGATAAATACCATCATCTCTGTTGGAAATATCTAGAAATTGATGGGAAGAAAACTAAGTAGGACACATAATAGAATTGCATGTATTCAACATAAATAACTTAGAAATAACGAATATACATGTTTCTCCCATACTCTTCTGTGTTTTAAAAGAAAAAGATGAACTCTGAGTGAGGGCATTGATATTTTGTATGCATTCAAGAGGAAAGAGAGGGGTGATATTTGGTTTTGTACATGGTATTCTGTTGTGTTCTGAAAGGTGTGGGTCTTCACAGTTAGAGACAGAAGCAAGACTCAGATCAAAACATCACTCCTTATGGAGAAAAGAGATGGGCTATTGCTGGAAAACATTCCTAATACTTTGGGAAAGTTTTAGCTTCATTATTTCTTGAAAAACAGGTAGAAAGTTGCTTTGAATCATGACCTCTAGAAGTGGCAAGTTCTGCTTGTGCTAAGACTATGGCACCTCAATTGATAAAGGCAAGAATATTCCTAAAATATACAAAAATTTCAGGAAAGACAGAAGAGGGAAGTGAAAGGAAAACGGTGGATGCAATTTGCTTCCTGATCTAATAATTAATGTAGATACAGTTTTTCACCAAGTTCAATATGCTAACTGCATCTTATCATTCAATTCTATCTTTTTATTCCTTTTCTTTCATCTTATCTTTCTCTCCTCCCCTATGCCTTTCTCTAGCTTTGGCTTTATTCCACCCCTTCATCTTTTTATTTAATATCTATCAGGATGTACAATGGGATGTTTCCCATTGTGTACTGTCTAGAAATCCCAGCAGAATCCATGACCCTCCTTCAAAACCCCCTTGGGAATCCCACCACCTTCTAAGGACTGGGTCTTTACATCAGCACTCATCCTAGCTTGTTTAAAGTGTGGTGAACAAGCTGAGCCACCCTCATTCAATCAATCAATTCTATCTAGACTGAACAGTGAACATTAGATATTTTTAGGGATTGGATGTGGGAGTTACCATTTAGTGGTCTAGTAGAGAGTACCTGTAAGGCTGCTTCTCTAAGATAATTGTTGATAGAGATAATTACTCATGGGATTTAAGAAGGGAAGAATGGTGTCTCATTCCTGAGGTGATTGTCTGCTAATGAACTCTATTTTCTGATTCTCTCTATGTTAATGTGAATAGGAGAAGAGATTTGTAAGATCCAAGAGAGGGCTCAGCAGTGATTTGCATTTATTGCTACTCTATTGCTTAGAGTGGTTATGATACATTAATTTCCTGTAAGTTGGAAGATGGCTAACTTTGGGACAGTTTTCTTCATTGGGTGCATTTAGGGTAAGGCACCTCCAGTAGAGCCTGTAAAGGATTCTACAGAGCGCAGCACTGTGAGGTAGATAGGAGAATCAAGCCAGGGCATTTCTGCTGAAACCACACTAGTGTGCCCCACAGGAGAGACACACCTGTCATTCAGAAGAAATTCAAGTCCCGTGCCTGTCAGAATTGTGAAGTCAATCACAGTACCTCATAAAACAGTGCTCTCAGAAACTGTTTTATTTCTCCTAATTGTTTATGTTACTCTGACATGGAAAGGAATAGAGATCCAGTAGAAAGAAGGGAATGAAATACTTTCAGTTACTGACATCTGCTTTACCTGATATCCTATGAGCCACAAAAGGAAGAGAGGAAAATCTTAAATATTTGGCATATGAAATGTGGCTGAAACTTGAGTGAAAAGGTCTTGTGAAAATTAGAGTGACTAGAACACATGGAATGTGTCCAGAAAGATTCTAATGGGATGGGAACTCAGTGAAGCATAATTGGAAAGAGCTACTGGAGAAGTCTAGAGCCATTTTGTATGTTTGCATCCTAACTATTTTTAGACTTTGCCATTGCAGAGCACTAGCAGTGTCTATCTCATCACTTGAAAGTCAGCTCACAGAACATGGTGACTTTCATAAAGCATCCTGAGGATTCTGTCTTATTGATGGGATTGTTATGAATGGTAATGAAACTTTTGGATTGCAATAATTACCTATGTTAACTTACTGTGGTTCTAAAGTTAATTATTAATTGTCTTATTTGCAATCCTGTTTTCACAAACAGGATATTTGTGACAAATAAGAGAAAAATCCTGTTTTCTCTTATTTGTCACTACTCAATGGTAGTGATATTTTTCCTTTTGATTTTCCATTAAATGAAGAAAAGAAACTTTGACAAATTGGCTTTTTAGATTTTGACACTTGTAAAGAGTCAGTTTTTATTTTTTTATGTAGAGACCCATTACACCCAAGTACACATTCAAAAGCTATAAAACCAAAAGAAGCTTGTCAAGAGGTACATCTATGAGAACCATCTCAGACATAGAGGGGATGGATGTGGGATTAGCAGCTGCCTTCATGGACAACTTTGCACTTCAGGATCTTGAGAAAATTGTCAACCTTATTTGTATCCCTGCGTAGGCAGTGGAACAGGTTATAAAATCCCACAAGGCGAGAGTTTTTGTCACCATTTTGCAGTGATGAAAGTCCAGACCAGGCAGCGAAGATGTCATCGTTTACGACTCCAGGTTCAACCTAGTCACCAAAAAAATAGTCACTTATTATTCATACTATTAGTATTTGTTTATACCCTTCCTTCTAATTGCTGAATTATGATCTGTGGATGATACAGGAATGGAAAACATAAGCCAAAGACATGGTTTTTTGTGTATCTGGATCAGCGTGTCATAAAATTAAAAGTAGGACATACGTATAAGTTTTCTGGTATAAGAGAGATCACAGATTAATTATTGTCTTATAGGAATAGATAGGTGAAAAAGCAGAAAGTTGCTGTTTCAAAATACACTTGGCTTTGACTAAGGGAGTTTGGATGAGTTGGTATCTGTTATTTTATTGAGTGACTTTTACATTTCCCAAATCTTGTCCCTAACATGGCCTCTGCACTTTAGTCCTTCTGATAGTTCGCCATTTATTTTTTCCTTCCATTGAACTGAATCCATTGTTCAGAGAATGTATGTACCAAAATCTTAGAAATAATGAGGAAAGCATTAAATGCTTTAAGATGTAGATAATCTGATGATGAGTATGGTGAAGATCTGCTGATGTATTTAGGGAGTCTTTCATTTAAATCAGGAAAGGTCCCTTCCAAATTTCTATGAAGAGTAGCTGTTTTCTTTTTAGTTCTCTGTGATGGGAGGTAGTGGGCTAAGGACGGTGCTGCAAAGACCCCTCAGTGGTGAGGACTGTGTGCTAAGGCATGACTAGGATTACAAAAAGAACCTGTGAAACATCTTGAGAGAAGGGGCAGTTTGTACCTCTGGACTTTATTGACTTATGCAAGCTGGGAATCTCCAGAGATTTTAGAGAAAAGGAACTATCTTGTTACTTTAAGGATGTCTGAGTTAGAGAGCCAACTAGGTACCAGTCTGAGATAATTGTAGATTTTGACTTGCAGACCTTTCTCTTACAGAGTAAGCATATTTTTTATAAATCAGATTACCTATCAGAATTTATATGTATTGTCTGGCTTTAAGCTTTTTATATTTGATAAAAAAATTTTTGAGAAAATTGTTGGGAATATTTATTGTGGGAGGTATAATTACATTAACATAATTAAATAAAGAAGTGGGCAGAAAAAAGGAATAGAAAAATAAAGCATTATGGAAAACCTTAGCTACATTAGGAAGTAAGCTTATACTAATAAAGAAAATAAATTGTAACATAGGTGTTTATTTCATAGGTGGCTAGATTAATGTGTTCTTTGTATTTGTTGTGTTTTTGCTCAGATTCGTATTCTTCTCCCATGAAAATGACAAAAATATCACATGATACCATGTACTTAGTATACAAAAGGAAGTATAAAATTGCTTCTGCTATTACTTCTATAGCCATAGGTTTTTCTATATATGACACATAATTTCTGAAAATTTCAGAAAGCTGGAATCTCACTAAAGTTGAAATTATCCTATCAGAATGGAGATAAATACTGAAAATACTAATTTAATCTAAATATGATGAATTTTTACAATGGTTATTTATAATATATGAGTTTAGATTTGGATCCCCAAGCAAAACAAAGTCTAGGATGAAATATTTTTCTAGATATTATGAAATTAGGAGAATTTGAGAAAAAACACACCCTTCCTTTTGTGACATCTAGTATTCTGAGACACCATTGAAGCTATGGCATCTTCTTTTCAGTCTTTCCTTGGTGATGGGGCAGGGAAGGGAGCTACAGTTCAGTGTGATTTTGATTTTCTCATTTCTCTCTTCCTACTCTAATCCTCTGGTCTGAGTAGAATGGAGAAAGAATCTGACCAGCATTTCAATGCATGTATCC
This sequence comes from Castor canadensis, assembly GCF_047511655.1. Taxonomy (NCBI): domain Eukaryota; kingdom Metazoa; phylum Chordata; class Mammalia; order Rodentia; family Castoridae; genus Castor; species Castor canadensis. The sequence continues at coordinate 33,650,842 of NC_133393.1, read as the reverse complement.
TGAGATACTTTGAAAAGAGCAATTATCTTGCAGATTCTATTCTCTGATTTTCTTTCTCTGGAACAATTTTACCCCATTCCCAGGGAAAGGGAAGCATTGGTGGATTTGTGGACAGTGTAAGGAAGCTGCACCTGTTGAATAAGGAAAGCTATTGGTAAGGTTGATGTTCTTCAGGATCTCACACTATGGATGACTAAGGCCTGGCCTAGTCATTTACACCATGGGATGCCTATTTGTTCTAGCAAAGTGAGGAATTTAAACCCCATTTCCCATCACAGAGGTTGCCTCTTTCATTGATGAGAAAATCAAAGAATATCAAAGACTGCTCACCTGTTTGATTATCTTCTCCACGCCCTCTCGAAGTTGATGGGTTTTATACTCAATCTCTTGGACTCTTCTAATCATATCCGCTGGGAATTCTTTCATATCCCTCACTGTGGTGGTCAGGTGCTGCAGAGGGTCTTCCCAGGAGCTCAATAAGCCTCAGACCATATTCAGAAGTGTTCCAGACTGATCAACCACATTGAATATCACATTAAAGGAAGTGAAATACAGCAGGATTGGTAACATGTAATTTTTGTGCAGAAGTTGTACTACAATATCTCTTTGTTCTTCCTATGTATATGTAAAATTTTTCTGTAGATAATACAATTTTTAGAAATACAAACTGCATGGCATTGTTAAAATTACAAAACTGGTTTATTTAAAGAACTGACTATTTGTGGAGGTATATATATACACAAACACACACACACATATATAGATATGTCATGTGAATGATGTTTACTTTAAACTATGTTTAGACTGGTTAGGGCATTATTTCAGAAGAGAGAGATTACAACAATAAAAACCTGGAGCTGGTTTGATGTGTAGATTTTGTTGTCATCAGAAGAGAGAATAGAGTTGCTGCTGCAAGAAACATAGTATTTTGTAGGATCTGCTTGGTAAGGTGTGTTTCAATTAAGATGCAGCATGAGATAGAAGGGTCAGGGAAGAATGAGGAAGTAAGTGTTAGAGAAGTAGAAGTAGAACCGGAAGTCTCTTGAAATTCTAGACATGAAGGCTCAAATCCTTCAATGATCAGGGATGTAGTATGATGTCAATGGAGGAGCATTACATAACTGCACTTGCATTTCTTACTACTATCCTATGTGGCTATTTACTCATGCATGTCCAACTTGCCCGACACATTCCTTCAGAATGATATATGCAATCCTAGGTATAAGGCATTGGGTGAAATGTCGTCTGTATGCACAATTTATAGATCTACTGCAGGCTTATGTAGAATTTGTTTTTACTTATAATTTATCAGCTACATAATGTAAATATTCTTAGATTGCATTCTTTTCTCCATTTTTCTCTGCATATGTGATTACTATACTTATTTTAGTGACTCTAATAATTTATGGTACAGCAACCCTAGAATGCTGCCTCAGCTGTTTTGGCGAAAAACCTGGGCTTAAGACCTACCTCAGTATTTAGGGCTTGGTCTTTGTCTGCTGGAGTAGGAATGGAAGAAGTGTGGCAGCTGTTGATGGCCCTGGAAATGAACTCCTGGCCAGTGGCATATGTTTTTTGCTAGAAATGATAGAGAAAATTCAATTAGTTATAGCTTAGAAATTGTATAAGCTAATCCATTAGCAGAATATTCATACAGTTGGTAGATGTGTAATTTTCTCAAAAAGAGCACTGCATATTATTGAACCTAGGGAATTAACAAACAAGTCCTTTTCCCTACTTTTTTTGCAATTAGTTTGTAATCTCATTGTTTTCATCTAACTTTTCAAACCTTTGAACTTCTTCTCTTCTTTACTATTCCTGTATTGTCACAACCTTCCTTTCACCCTTCCTTTGGGTTGCTATTTGAAAAGCAAACACTAAATGCTGTCAAACTACAAACCATCAAGTGTTGTTAATACCAAATGCCAAAGTACATAAGTATCTGTTTATCCATTTAGTCTCTTATTTCTTGTGTGTCTTACAAATATGCTTCTTTTAATCAGACATTATAAAATTGCAATTTTTCTTTCAATTACCTCTGAATACACATAGCTGTACCTCACCAAGTTTATCAGGAATTCAAAATTCAATATTACTGGTTGTGAAAATATAAGTCGAAAGTAACAGAGCATCACTTTCAGGAAATATTAATATGTGAATAGATTAAAAGCTGAAAAAAATAGTAAACTTCATGGTTTAAAAATAACATTTGGCAAAAATTGTGAAATCTTACAAGGATTAGTAAGAAGATGTGGAAGACGAAGGATGGTCAGTTAAAACAAGGAATAAAAGAAAAACTAGTGAGTGAAAATAATTTTATGAATATATACTTAATTGCAAATATTGAATGAGTCACTTTCTCTGGAGGCCCAATGATATACTGAAGCCCTAATGTATTGTGGGCTCCTTGCCTGACTTAGAAGATCTAAAATACAACTTTGAAAGTACCTTCATCAGGAAGAAAAACTGTTTCCAATTGTAAACCAGCATTTGTGTTTTAATTATCAATTCATGCACTGGATATCTTAAAACGATGATTCCTAGCATTTTCGGGGTTTGGAAAAGCCTTTTTTTTTTTCTTTTTGAATTGGCTTTTCCCCCTTCTGACATGGCTTCAGTTCAGCCTAATTCTATTCCATCCACCCAGTTCAATTCAATGCAATTGTCGTTTATTGAATATCTACAGTATGCCAAATACAGAATGCCCAGGGAGACTGGTTTCTGAGCACAAAAATCTGGTTCTTCTTATAACTTATGAATGGCTTTACGTCTGGTTTTAGATTTTTAATATAGATGAATTAATGAAAATCTATAAAAATCATTGCATTCTTTAAGAATCTTTGAGCTTTCATGAAACTGGAGCTTTCTCCTTTTTTCCACCTTTTATTATCTGATGCCTTCTTTTACTTAAAGGTATTTTGTTTACAATTTGGTTCATGAGATTTACTTTTATTAAATTGCATACAGTCTTCTCATTGGCATGAAGGCTTCTTTGGGAAGAAGCAATGAGTGGGATACTTACAAAGTCCCTGAATGTGTCTTCAGCAACTTTATAGATGTTGTCAGACAGGGCGACTGCACGGGTGAACAGGTCTTGGAGGCTCAAGCGGCAGTTCGCAGCCCCACCTGCACAGGCAGGGCTGGCAGCCACATTCTTGCAGAGAAGGAGGTTTAACACCAGCAGCAGCAGGAGTGATCCTGTGTAAACAAAAACACAACCCACTTTGAGATGATCTATTCTGCCGAGGTTATCAGATGTAATTCTGCTGTGGGAAACTTTCTCCCTCAGCACTGTCCTTTTCTACAGGAATTGCTAGTATAGCTGGGGTGGGAGAAGAAGCAACACCTTCCACTGTATCAATTTAGATATATATAATTATATTTGTACAGATATGTAGTTTGAGAAGTGGGTGACTTTCTGCATTTCTGTATTGGTTCCAGAAGTGCTTGTATACTTTGCAAAGATTTGGAGCTTAAATTAATTCTGAAGCAGGGTGTTTAAGTCATTCTCAAGATAATCTAATGTCTTGGGTGTTTCTGCAGATTTTTGGTGGTCATAGTTTATAATTTTTTAAGTCAATGTCCAATATTTGCATTTTGGGCTCCAATGTGACAAAGACAGTGCAGTTCATCGGTGTGTTTTATCTTCATGGCTGACAAGAATAAACTCATGAATGCTTGATTGCTAATATGGATTATGAAAAGAATCCTATCATAAAAATAATGCTGTAGGCTGGGTGGCTAACTCACCATTATAATCCCACACATTTGTCTGAAACTTTGCCAAACCATTCAGATTTTTTCTTTCGAAATTTGGGCTTTGCAATGCTCCTGTGAATAGACTGGGCCTTCTTAGTAATCACTAAATCATATTGATGAAATAGAAGGCTCAGAGGTGAAATGAATCCTCTCTCTTTATTAGCAGATAGGGCAGGCAGAACACCAACACCATGGTCTTTGTCTTCACCTTGTCACATCATACACACCTGTGGGCCCACACTTTGCATGTGTATCAGGGACCACATCATTATTCCTGAGATCAGTGTTTGTAGAGGTTGTTACCATTACTTTTAAAGAACAACACTCTGCCTTTATTATATGGTAACAGAGGCCCTACATAACTTGATTTTATCCCATTTTCCTGCTCTATCAAACACCCACATTAAAAATCACAAGGATCAGTGGTGGTTTTATCATCCCTTTGCTGTCTCAGCAGATGGACACATACCTATCATTAACATATCAATAATTTACACTCTTAAAGGAAAGAAACATCACATAGGTGCCAAATTAATATCACTCTTTAACATAGTGACATAATTCCAAGAACTTCTGATATAAACATGCATTTCTCAGTTCCATTGAATCTTTGACAGATGCAATTGGAAATGTCTAAGAAAAATAATGCAATGTTAAAGACTAATGTGTGAAAAAACACCCAACTCCATGTATCCCAAGTAAGTTCAAATATACTTAAAAGTTGTTTGGTTTATAATGTAACTAAACAAATTGTTAGGTACACATTTAAAATAATCTTGTGAAATAACTCATATTACAGATCTTTAAATTTTCCAAACCACAATGCTTCTAAAAGTTGCTTAATATATGTTATAGTCATATAATGTAGGTGAAGAGATGTTTTGTCTACATGTATAAAAGAATTGTGCTTTGAAAATAGAGAATGCAGACTAGTACTCTAGGATATTCCTAACTGAATATTCTTTAATGCTGAGAACACTTATCTATGTGTTTACTATCTGTGGGATTTTCATAGTCTATGATGATTTAAAACAGACAAATATTTTCATTATTCATGTCATAAAACAAATTTTGTTGTTAGTAGTAATTTTTTTTCTTGAAAATATCAGTAAAGGCTGGTGCAGTGGTTCAAGTGTTAGAGTGCCTGCTTTTCAGGTATGAGACCCTGAATTGAAACCCCAGTACCATCAAAAAATAGAAAAAGAAAAAGAAAGAAAAGAAAAAAGAAAATATCACCAAGAAATTACAGTCTATTATTTAGCCCTTGCCTGTTTTTCCTTGTGAAATGTCATTTGGCTTGAACCAAATTGACAAAGCAGTATGAGATGCATATTTGCTAACACTGTCTGCATTATGACTCAGAATAATTTCATCAAGTTGATTCAAATGGTGTAATTCATATAAGAGATCTGGGAGCCAGAAAGTGTGAACTTTTTTCTTCTGATGTGTGACAATGTGGATGTACAAACTCTTGAGGTCTTATTCTAGTATAGTTCTTGATCTCAGAATCATTTGTCTTTTGAGTTGGGTTATTTCATGTTCTGGGAGCTGTCCTTGGAGAATGCATTGGAGGATATTTAGCAGCCTCCCTGGTTTCTACCCAGTGACCACCAGTATAATCTTACCCTTTCCTGCCTTATCTCAATTTAGACAATGCAAAATGTCTCTAGGAGGAGGATCCCCTATTCATGAATGACTGATCTATTCCATTGTGCCCTTCCTTGTACAATTGCTTTCTAGAATAATGATTAGAAGGTTCTTATAACCCTGTTTGCCTTAAACTTCTTGTTATTACCTAAAATTTCACATTATTTTACCCCAAACACCAGATTGTTCACAAAGCCATTGAGCAGTTGCACATACCTTTCCATGATGACTGCTTGCTGTCCATGGTGGTGGTCATTCAGGAACACACTTCACCCAAGAAGACCTGGGAGTTGTACAATTTTCTCCTGTGAAGATGCTGGCTTATAAACCTTTGACATGTTCATGAATATATTTAATCAGACATTCTCCCTTTCTAGTAACCAAATTCCATCCTTAAGATGACCCCCATGATCTCAAAGACCAAATGCTATTTTATTTCCTATTCATATTTATGAAGACATACTGGCCTGAAATGAAGGATTTTGATTAATTAGAGCAAAAGGAAATGAGAAAACTGATGAATGTGAAATCTTTAGTCTAGTTGGGGTAGAAGATGTATAAAACTATAGAACCCCATTACTTTAAATTTCCTTTAGTTCTCTGCAATTTCAGAAAATATAGCATTATATTTAACTTAAAATAGTCTCATGTATTCTGGGTTGTAAAATTTGTCATTGAAGATTGTTAAGTCAATTGAGTTTTAAAAATTTATGTCCTTTATACCGGAAGACACAGAATAAATTCTGGTTATGCTCTGATTGAATCTCATTGTTTTTTCTTGCTTTTATAAATTTTATTTAGTCCACTTTCAATGACATATCTATATCATACTTTGTTTTATAAAATGCATTCTCTCCTATGTTTATCCCCAATAAATCCTTTGTTTTCAATATATATGTATAGTGCTTACAAATGTGTGTGTGTGTATATATATATGTATATATATGTATGTATATACATAAAGTTATACTTTTATCTCTTTTATATATATGAAGTTGTATCATTATCCCATTCACAGTCTAAGAAACAGAAGTTTAGAGACACTAAAAATAAGGAGGATGGAAAGAATAATTTGTCTATAGTCAAGTTAGATGCAGGAAGGATATTGTTTCAAGAGGAATTTGGATGGATGTGAGGAAGGTTCAGAAATTAAATATTTATACTTATTGATGCTTACCCACATCTAGATAGTCAAGATATCAACCCTGACCCTAGAGAGTTTATTTTGAAGGAACAAGAGTAGTTTTTCAGGTCAAAAGCATACATTGTATACACATATATTTACAAAGATCCCAATATAGGATGTAATAAACTCCAATTGCACTCAATTATTTCTACTCTTTCCTATAGGCTGTTAAACTGTTTTTAGCTAACATGACCCATCTACTTTCCTTAATCTTAGCTCACTCTGGGACAACATAACAAAAACAATCATTATCCATTGGCTCAGAAGTTCTATTACCTGTTAGACAATTCCTAAATGAATGATTATGATGAATAAGAATGAATCATTGATGACTTTTCTAATTATTAAGTCCATGTATCTACATCAAGTAAGATTTTACTTTCAATTTTTGTGTCTTTGAGGGAAGACTGACAGATGAGGAAATTTAAAAATAATCTCTTCCCATTACATTTACTTTTTCTGTAACTGTTAGTATTAATATGTGCTTTAACAATTATCTAAGTGCTGATATGGAGACTTAGACATCTTAACAAAGAATAACATATTTGTGAAAGTATTTTTTCTCATTGTCTTAGCTTAAGCAAAGCTAGATTTTGAATCGTAAGCATCAAATGTGATGATTGATAAGCTCTATCATTCTAAAAGTGGGGTTGGGATACTATAGACTTATGGTGGATATCCATTTTGCTCCCTAGACAAGGAAAGTCTGAATTACTAAGACAGCAAAGCTGTATAGTAGCGAAGTTATGTAGTCCTACATTACCTTTTCCCTGCAGAAACTTATGTGCAAGAAAATATACTGTAATGATTGACAGTGATGTAGGGAGGGGAACATGGTGGATCAGTGGATCATTTTGACTCTTTGAGAGAGTCAGGTTACACAAGAAAGACTACGCTCTGAAGACAGAGAAGAAAAACATTGAGAATCACGAAAGAGATGGCAGAAATCAAAAAAGCACAAAGAAAGCTGGGCAACAAAGGAAAGCAGCAAACAGTTCCAAGACCATCCTTGGCTCCCTGGGAGGCAGAGGGCAAGCTGAAGACCCAATCACAAGGTCAGTCAGAGGGACCTGACAACAAACTGGAAATTCTAGCTGCAAGAAAAGACCACACCTCCTTAAATCCAGTGAAGGGATTTGGAAGATAATGACTGCTCTGGTGTAAAAGGCCAGCCTTTGTGAAGAAATACATTTTGTCACTTCCCTCATCTCAGAATGCCACAGTAAAGTGACTTTTGAAAAAGAATGATGAAAGCTATGGATTGAGACTGAGATTCTCTGGGGGCTAGAGAACAAGAAATAGTCATGGCTCAGGAGTAGAGGGAACCCTATCAAAGTGTGTTGCTGAGAGATGGCATTGGAGATGGTCAAGGAGAGGGAGAGAGTCTTACCTGGTCCTGCAGAAAAGCAAGTGGGATCCACTGCAGTGAAGGATATACTGGTGGCAGGCCACATGCTCCCTTATAAAGTCCAAGTCCAGTCACCTCAGGGTCACATGAAAACAAACAACCAGCATGGTATTCAGCCTACAGGGCCTGTATTCAAGCTATCTGTGTTTGTTGTTAGGTGGGGCATAGGCCTTTCAGACTCCCTGTACCAGAAAACATCCTTCTTACTTCATATTATAGTTAGGTCATTAGACATCCAGAATGAGGAAAGTGTATTGAAAGGTGCAAGACAGAAGTATGAAAACACCTTGAAAGGCAAACCTATCAGAGGAGCAGCAGATTTCTCAACAGAACTTTAAATGCAAAGAGTACATGGATTAATATATTTCAAGCCTGGAAAGAAGATAACTGTGAACCTAGGTTACTGTACCTGGAAAAAAAATATCCTTCATAATCAAAGGAGAAATAAGAACCTTTCATGATAAACAGAAACTAGTGCAATTCATGATCACTACACCTGCACTGCAAAAGATTCTTAGAAGACTTGTATTTTCAATAATAATTTTGCATGTTAATTGTCTTTGTACTCTGAAAGACACATACTAGGAAACACATTTTTCTCAGCAGTCCATGGAACTTTCTCTGAAATACATCATATCTTAGGACATAAATCAAGTCTTAGCCAATACCTGAAAATTCACATGATTTCTTATATTTTATTAGACCCCCTACAGAAGCCATGAACAGGCTGAGAAAGAAATCAGGAAAGTAATACCATTCACAAAAGCTTCAAAAAGTTAATATCTAGAAATAAACTTAATGAATATGTGAAAGGCCTCTAAATGAAAACTATGAAATTTTGAAGAAAAATTGAAAAAGACACTAGAAGACAGAAAGAGTGTCTATGCTCATGGATAAGCAGAATTAATATTTTAAAAATGTCTGTACTACCAGAACCAAGCTCAATCTCAATGCAATTCCTAGAAAAATTCCAAGGTCATTTTTTTAGAAATAGAAAAACAATTGTAAATTTGTACAGAATCTCAAAAGACCCTAAATAACTAATGCAATCCTAAACAATGCTGACTTAAATTATACTATAGAGCCATAGTAACAAAAACAGCGTGATACTGACAAAGAAATAGAAAAATAGTCCAATGGAATAGAAAATATCTAGAAAGAAGCCTGCACAGCTACAGCCATCTGATTGTTGGCAAAGGTACCAGAAAACATAGTTGGAGAAAAGACTGGCACTTCAACACACGTTGCTGGGAAATCTGGATATTCACATTTAGAAGAGTGATCCTAGAACTCTAATCTTTAACCTTGTATAAAATGAATCCAAAATATCTGAGTTTAAGGCCTGAAACTTTGAAACTATTATAGAAAAACATAGGGAAACATCTTGAAGTTACAGGCATAGGTAACTCCTTTTGAATAGGACACCAATTGCTCAGGAGATATGAATAAGAACTGAAAAATGGAATTATATCAAAATAAGAAATTTCAGCACAATAAAGGAATCAATTATCAAAACTATGAGGCAAACCTTAGAATGGGAGAAAATCTATGCCAGATATTCATCAGATAAAGAATTAATATCCAGAATATATAAGAAGCTGCACCAATTGAACACCAAACAAAAAAAAAAAATCCCAAATCAATGCAATAAGTAAATGGGCAAATCAGTTGAAGAAATTCTTCTCAAAAGAAGTACAAATGGCCAATATATGCATTTCCTTAGCCATCAAGGAAATGCAAATCAAAACAACATTGAGATTTCATATTGTCCCCCAGTCAGAATGCCAAGCATTAAGGAAACAAACAAAATGTTGGGAGTGTGTGAGGACAAATGAGCACTTCTATGCAGTTGGTAGGTACGTAAATTAGTGCAGCCACTATGGAAATAAGAATAGAGTTCCTCTAAAATCTAAAAGATGACCAGGCATCAGTGGCTCATGACTGTAAACCTAGTTACTTGGGAGTCAAAGTACTTCATTCACACGTATGAAAATTGAATACTGAAACCTGTTAAAATTGTTTTGAAGAGAAAGAGTAATGGATGTAGATAAATTTGATTAAAGTCCATTATATGCATGTATGGAAATATCACAATGAAACCCCTTTGACAACTAATATGCATTCCTTACAAAAAGAAAAATGAAGAACAGAGAAGTGACAACTTAGTCTTAAATTTTGAAGTGTTGTCTGTTTTGTAGATAACCTGAGAAAACCAGAGTTGTGTTTATTCAGTAGAGGAAAATTGATTTATTTGACTACAAAGAACTTACATGTTTCACTGTAAAATTTATTGTGCTTCCTTGCTGCCTTAGAACCCCTCATTTCCTGTGAATGGGATAGTGCAATATCTAAATAATGCAAAAGGCATAATTTATGTGAAAAGTCATAGTTGAACTATTTTTCTATGTATTATACGTATCATCACTTTCCCCTTAATATTTGTATGTACTCTTTTGTGAATGTTTTACTTTATCAAACTGTGCCCTACATTAGAGCACTGAAAAAGTTCATTAAGGATGGACTTATCTGTTTTCAATGGAAAACTTCACTTGTTTGACTTTTTTTTCCACAGTTTTCCAAAAAGTGGAACTCATGACAATACGGATACATGAACAGTTTATGTATGTTCTGTCTTTTTAAATTTTCTTCTAATGGTCACCAATGATTGGTTAGTTGCTAAATCTAAATAATTCTGTGAGTCATTACCTGTGTTAATGTTATTATTTTATTTTGTATTTTGGCCAACAGCCCTGTATTCCCCTTTTGGCTAGCATCTTCAGTGCCAGAACTTTACCTATAGTATCCATGAAGATGCTACAAACCCTCTTTAGCTGCCAGCTACCTATTGGATACTTCATAGTATTAGATCCTGTATCTTGGCTCACAGTTCTGGATTTTTATCTGTGATTGATTGGCACATCATGGCAGGAGTGAATGGTAGATGACCTGGTCACTTACTGGCAGGAAACAAGAAAGAGGAAGGGGCCAGATTCCACTGTGTCAATTAAGGGTACACTCAATGGCCTTCAGACCTCCCACTGGACCCTGCCTCTTATGGTTCCACCAAGACCCATTGGTATTACCATCGGGGCTATGTCTCTATTATGTGTGTATTTGCAGGACATTTATTAACCAACTATAACAATCAACGTCTTATTTTGTTCAGAATATTTAACACTTTGTGTGCGTGTTAGCAAATACCAGAGCTAAAAGCATTCAAATTATTTGATAGATTTTGAAGGCCCATACAATTGTTCATGAAATCATTACTAACTTTTACCTTTCAAATTCATTGATGGTCCAAACAATGATGATTGAGTGGGTGCCATTATTTTTAGTGCTCAGATCAGAATTCTGCAACATGCACACTTATGTATTAATGTTTTCAATTATACTGGAACATTTTAACTTTAAAAACTGTACATGCGTTAAGTTCTTCACCATGTTTGTTGGGGGTGGGGTGGTAGATATGTATGTGGGTTTGCTCTGAATTATTTAGGTAATCTTAATCTCAGTGCATATCACAAAAATTTACTACATGCAAAATGTACTTTAATTTCTCGACAGTCATTAAAAACTTTTAGATGTACCTTTAAAAATGCAAGTAATATTTTCATTATATGAGGATATTTCTAACAATACAACAGAAAGTAAGAATCTCATAAAAATGATGCTTTTGGAGCTAAGTTACTCTTCAGGAAGCCAAGGATAAAAAATGGAAATGGAAAAACTACAATGAGTTTCAATGATATCATACATTTAAATATTATATACCTATGTATATGATAAGTGTATACATAAGGTAAAAAGGAAGGTCCAGTTAACATCTTATCATCAAAGCCCTTTCCAACCATTAATCATCATTCCAAAAGTCAAGGAAAAATGCTCACCTGCCAAATATTTGTGTCTTATAGAAATGTATTAAAAGCAGTATATTATACCTCATATTTGGCCAATTACTTAATGAATATCTTTGCATTTAATAATAGAATACCACTTTTAGAGCTTTCATGGTCATTTCCTCTGTCTTTATTCTATGTGACCAGATCTCCAAGGTTAAGACCAAAGGCTTTGTGAAAATGTCAGGGGTTTCTCTTGGTTAAAAAAAATTCCAAGAACTCAAAAGTCTTGAAATGTAGTTTATTGCAATGTTATTTAAACCAGGGAAAACCTTACCATCCTAAACACAAAAGCAAAAATGTTTTGTGGTATTATTCATTACATGAATTCCCTCTTGAAACAGATGCAAGGACAATATTAAAGCTATTTGGTTTCATTGCAACTGAAAAATTACAAGTCTATATCTTAAGCCTTATCTTTTTAGAGATATTATGTGAAAGAAAATTCCAAAATTTTGAAGAAATATGCTTGATCATCAGAAAAAAAAGATATGCCACTGTTTGTTAAACAGATATATGTATAAATCATTGCACAAGGTAAAGAGATTTCTGTTATATTATTAGCTACATTTTCGGCTCATTGGGGCTGTATCTACAGGATTAGGAAAAATAGTTGCTTTAGTCTGGGAAAAAATACCTAGAAAGACAATGGAAAGAAGGAAGAATGCTTCAGACTGTGGGTAGTCAGCTGGCTTCTTTGTTGTAGTCTTGAGGGAGGTAGAATATCATGGTGGAGAGGACATGATAAAGCAAACTGGTCACCACACGGCAGTGGGGAAACAATGAAAATCCAAGGAAAGGAGTTCAACAAGGACTAGCACTGAAGAGCATTTCCCAGTGACCTACTTCCTCCAACTAGGCCCTGTCCTCAAATTTTCCACCTTTTTCCAATAATTTGGCCAAATTGTGAATTAATCAATGCATTAAACCTTTGAGGAAGGAAGAGACCTCATGTTCCAAGCACTTCCCCAATCTCCACATGTGAACATTGTGCCAGGGACCTAGCCTTTAACAAGTGAGACTTTGGGAGGACATTTCACATTCAAACAATACCAGCTTTAATAAATATTTGTCATGGTCTGTTAAATTCCAATTCCTCCACATTTCTTTCAGGAAGCTCCATAAATCAGCTGTAGCTAGCAACTTCCTGTGATATCTCCTTCTGCTAAAGTATCATGAAATCAGGTAGGCCAAGTAGCCATTTGCAGCAGTGGCTTCTCAGCACAGGACTGATTTGCTAATATATTGAATAATGTTTGGCATATTCTTTTACTCTCCAGTAAAGCAGACTATGAATAGTTTCACTAATTAGTGATTGTTACACAAACCAAAATAAAACAGCAGTAAATTACCTACAAATTTAGTTGCTTTAAACTACAATTATCAGTTGGTTATTATCTCTCAGAGCTCTTGCTTGGAGTCTTTCATATGTATTGTAGTTGAATAGTGGTTAAGACTGAAGGCATCCTGAAAGCTTTGTCACTTAGATGTCTGATTTGATGCCAGATGACAGCTGGAACCTCATTTGGAGATGTCCAGCAGAACTCTTACTCAAGGCCTATCCATGTGTCCTTGATTTCCTCAGCTCGAGGAGGCTGGGTTCTGCAAGAAATCAGCTCAAGAAAATGAGATATAAACTCTATCACCTTTTATGACCTAGCTGTGGACATGAATGGCATCATTTTCTTCATGGTCACTGGCATGCTTAGATTCAAGGAGGAGAATAGACCCTACTTGTCATTGGGAATGGTGTAACATCATATTGTAAGAAAATCTGTGGGATGGGTGATTTGGTTATGTCCATTTTGGATAACACAATCTGCTAAATCTTTGTGCTTTAGTGCTAATATGTTTATTCCTTAAGCTTTCCTCTGAGGAATCTTTTATGTCTACCTTAATCTAATATTTTTTAGTCCACTAGTAGCACATTTCTCCATATTCTACTTTAGGGTTTGCCATTCAGTGACAGATTCCTTCTGTGGCCTCTGCAAAAACTGTTCCAAAATCATTTCTCATAGCTTTCATTACAAGTCTTGCAAAGGAAAGAATAGTTAATAATTATTTTATATTTCAATAATCTGCATCAAGGGTCAGCAAACTGTTTCTTAAAATACCATATTACATATCTGGGCTTTCGTAGTCTAAAAGAAAAAAATCCAAGAATATTCGATATGACCTATATGATTACTTAAAATTTAGTTGTTTAAAATGTTTTCCTCGCTCATTGGTTATACATAAACAGTTGAAAAGTTGATTTTTGTTTTCAAACTATTGTTTGTTAAGCTTTGGCCCAGAGCACTAGGCAAAGGTACAATTCAAAAGTTTTAAAGGCCAAGCATTGCTTTTCATTTGGTTTTATGGATGTGGGTAGATGCTGGTATTCTAACTTGACCTATGCTTGGCATTTCAAATATTTTTCTTCTTTCCTCCCTTCCTCCCTCCCTTCCTCTCTTCATCATTCCATCCTTCTCTCCCTCCTTCTCTTCTCTTCTGTCTCTCTTTCATCTATCTACATGCTCTTTCCTTTCTCATTCCCTTTATTTTCTCCATAAAAGACCATTTAATGACTCATAAAACACCATTCTGACATATTTCTACATATTTGTTTGTGTGAGTGTAATATGTATATCACTGTTATGCTTGTATACATTTTAAATTTATCTTGAAGGTGTTAGTGAGCTGAATTCTTTTTTGTCTTGCTTTTTCTTTATTTAGTTATATGTAGAAAATTCTTTCACATTGGTGTGTTTACATCTAGTCTGTTATTACCAATTATTTCATAATACCCACTGATGCTTCCCATTTATGTATCAAATCTTCAAGATTGCATCCAGCACCTTCTATATGGTCAAACTGATCCATCATACAGGACTGGAATCCTGCCAAGGCTAATCCAGACATGTCGACCACCTGTCCACCATGGACCTTGGCAAAGTGAGCGAGTTTCAGGCCTTAGTGAAATTCTGTAAGCAGGATCTGAGCACATTGCGCCCTGAGGAGATGTGCTTCCTGAGGTAGTGGGAGGAGAACATGGGGAAAATGTCAGAGAATATAACAGTAACAGGACAGAAGAAAAAATAAAGACAGATGAATCATGAGTGAGGAAAGTGATATAGAAATGGATGATGAAGGTGTAATTGAACAAGACGATGATGGCCCAAATAGGTGGGAGATGAAAATGTAGAGATAACTGAAGAGATGATGGGTTAAGCAAATGAAAAGAAAGAGACTGGCATGGAAGTCTTAAATGGTGGTGAATTAAAGAAAGACATTTACTTGTTCATAGATGTCATCAAGGTAAATCATTGGCTGGCCATACTGTATGCCAAGAGAGCCTGAGTCTTCAACAAATTATGGAATCCAAATGCTGCCAATTGAGACTGTGACAGAGCCATTGAAATAAATTCTGATTCAGCTCAGCCTTACAAATGGCAATGGAAAACACACAAATTCTGGACAATGGGGAAAAGGAGCCCATGATCTTCCCCTTGTTTGTAACTGGATTGTGATGATAATGCTAGTGCACTGCTGAAAGGAGTCTAACAAGGGCCAGAAAATTGTTCTTTCCTTAAAGAAAGCACAGAAAGGATCAAGAAAGCTCGAGAAATGTATTAGAGGGCCCTGAGTGAGGAAGAAGTTTGAGGACAATCAGAATCTCAGTATGGCACTTTTCAGGAGGCTTTTTGAGGAATGCCTAGAATGTTAGAGACATGTCTGGGATGTTAAGAATGCCTGGGTACAATGAAATTCTTGGTCATCCACACATTCTTGCAGCATGCTAGATCCAAGTTATTGTGGCCTTCCAGGGTGTGACCCAGAACTCATAAATATGTAAAAATAGCAGAGTAACCCAAAGGTTATGAATCTTATCAGTCAAATTTGTAGGTCAAGCATAAAGCCCAAGTGACAAAGTCCTTGTTGAAGGAAAATCAACCTAGGACGCTTAGTGGATGTCACAGTAGTGTATCTCTGACCTTCTCATTAGGAATGGTGAGGTGCTTTGAAGATAATCCCTACCCCTGTGCAGGGAATACAGCTAAGCACTTCGCAGTGTTTTGCCATTATGTATTCATTCAGATAATGTTTTCCCACAAGAAATTACAAACTTTACTTTTTAAACCTTGAAAATATTTAAAACAAATTAAAAGGGTGTTGATTCCTCCATTTTCTTTACTAATTATTTTGAGGTTTCTCTTTGGATGATCAGGCAAGGAAGATACGCACCAAAAATTTATTGCTGTAGTGTGAGTGAAATAGAAGTTTATTAGTGGGAAGCAAATATTAGTCATTTAAGTATGTTATGTTGGAGTTGAATATTGGTTAGGAAGCATTTTTTTTAAATGCTTCTTTAAATCTTTTAAATCTTAAAGTGTTGCATTTACATCTCATAGATTTGAAGGGATGAGTTTTTGTTTTATTTCAGTAGAATTGAATTACTTCAGTGTGTTCATGTCCAGTATATCAGAAGAATATTTCACTTATTTTCCACATAAATTGAAAATGAGCAGAAGTAGTGAAATAATAAATATAAAGGCTGAAATCAATAAAATAGAGACCTCCTCCAAGAAAAGAAAAGAAGAAAAACACCAACAGAGAATCAATTAACATTCTGTTATTCATAATTTACAGGTGAAGTCATTTGCTAACATTGTAGCTCTCCTATGCATAATGTATTGCTTTTCTTCCTGTTTTCAGACGTTTTGTGTGTTTGGTTTGAGTGTTATGGTCTTACAATGCTATTCATTGAATTTACACTGCTTGAGTTTTATTAAGATCAACATATTTATGCATTTTTATCTTCACCAATTTTGTTACATTTTTTTGGAATTTTTCATCCCATTTTCTCCTGTGGAGATTGTACTTTTTCAAATAGTCCCACATATTCTTGAGGTCTTTTACTTTTTCAATGTTTTCTTTGTTTTTCTCGGTAGACAATTTTGATTATAAGTTTAGCGACTATACCCTGTATTCCTCTTTGTTTCTACCAAGCTTCTTCCATGGCTTTAAAAAAATTTAGAGATAGGTGTGGAGGCTCATGTCTTTAATCTCAGCTATGTGAGAGGTGTATGTAGGAGGATCAATTCCTGAGGCTAGCTCTAGGCAAAAATACCAGACCTTCCTTCCTTTTCTGAAAAATAAATGATGCAAAAAAAAAAAAAAAAAGGGTGGAGGTATGGCCCAAGTAATAGAGTGATGGTCTAGTCCCTGAGTTTCTCTTCCCTCCTTCTTCCTTCCTTGATTTCCTCATTGTCTTTTGTCTCTCTGTCTCTCCCTCTCCTCCTTCCTTCTCCTCTTCCCTCCACCTTTCTTTCTTTCCTTCCTTCTTTGTTTGCCTTCCTTTTCTCCCTCAACTCCTCCCTTCCTTCCTTCAATCTCTTTCCTTCCTTACTTCCCTCTTTCCTTTCCCTCTCTTTGTTTCTTTCATCTTTCTTTCTCTTGTTCTTCCTCCCTTCCCCTTTCTTTCTTTCTTTCTTTCTTTCCTTCTTTCTTTCTTCCTTTCTTCCTCTTTCCCTTCGATCCTCTTTCTTTCATACCTTCCTCTTTTTCTCTTTCTTCCTTTCTTTTTCCACCTCTCTCTTGTTCCTTCCCTCTCTCCTCCATCCCTCCCTCCCCTCTGTCCCTTCCTTCCCTTCCTTTCTCTTTCATGTTCTTTTTCATTCTATCTCTTTCTTCCCTCCTCCTCACTCCCCTCCTCCCTCTCTCTAGGCTTCATAGAATACGTTAGAAAACGCAACTTCATGAAAATTTGATGATAAATCATCTTTTTAAATCCAAAAAAAACACACTTTCTTTTTTGTTTCATTTTAGCATTTTTACATTTACATGTATATATAGAAGTATATACATTGTTTGGGCCACCTTCCCTACCCGCTCACCTCCACCCCTTCTCCCACTACCCAGGTCTGCATGGAGAAAGAGGCTAACCTGGCCAGATCTTGTGGCATGATCTCCCTACTGGTGCCACAACTGCTGCAGAATCTGTGAGAGGAGGATTGGAGTCTTAGGTCCTGTAGGACAAAAGGGCTTTCCAGGCACTGCTTGCCTGTTTTGGCTAGGTCTCTCCTTCTTGCTCCCCCATACAGAAGGGAGTTTCAGGCTTATGGAGAGTTCCCTAGGCAGACACTTGTTTGACAGGATTTTCTACTGTTAGATGGCCACCATTTCTTAAGGTAAACCACTTGGTGGGTTGGAAACTCCATGGAGGACAAATATTTAAAGACAAAGCTGTCTGTGTGATTTCTCCTGAAGGATCAGTTTGGCAGCCACAATGATTCTCTCCTGGAAGAAGAGAATGTCTCTACCCATGTTCTTCATGATTCTGATTGGCTTCTTGTGTTTTCTGATGGGATTTGGTTCAGTTATGGAAAGTTTGGCTCTATGCAGGGTGCCTTTTGGTGCTAGATTGTGAGAAATGCTGGGCCTGGGTTGCCTTGTTCTGTTGGGTGTTTGGGTGGTTAGCTTGTTCTATCGGGTATTTTTCTTTTTTGCTTTTCCAGTCTTTGGGTCCAAACCAGCTCACTTTCTTCTTCCCAGTGATCGGAGAACTCCTAGGTTTGCTTCTTGTAACTTTCAGGTTGAAGACTAGGGACAAACAGGTCTGGATCTTTTTTCCCAAGTATGTACAATATTTATTATCAAGTGTATATCAATATTTGTTATGAAACTTTAATTTTTTAATGTTCATTAGCTTCAATTTTGTCTTTATTCTTCCCTTCCTTCTACTCTAAAAACATTTTTATTAGCATATATTCATTATACAGGGAATTTCAATGTGGCATTTCCATATATGCTTATGATGGACCTTGTTTAAAGTCACACCTCCATCATTTCCCTCATCCTCCCTACTCCTTTCTTAAAACAATTTTAATAGATTTTATTGTTTTTTTTTCACACAAGAATACAAAATACAGTGACCATATTCACATTTATTCATTGTCTCCACTCACCCTCTTCTCTCTCACTAGTACCTACTTTGAATGGGACCTGTTTTATTCTCCTGTCCTTCATTTTTTAGGTGTATATTCTTTGTTCAAAAGGGGTTCACCATGGTATTTCACCCATGACTATATTGTACTTTAATCAGATTAATCCTTTCTAATTCTCTGTCTTTCCCTATCCCTCCTACGCCCTGTTATTCAGCTATTTTTGGGACATTTCCTTATATATGCAATGTATTTCAGTGCTAGTCACTATGATTTTCTTCTCCATTCCCACCTCCCATAATCCCCTAAAAAAGTCCCATGTTACAAATATGTTATAAATATGTATATGTGTATATATATATATGATCATATATTTATTTGTATACACATTTATCTTTTATGTTTTGATTCCTCATATGAGAAAACATGTGGCCTTTGTCTTTCTGAACCTGGCTTACTTAGCTTAATTTGATGACCTCCAGTGCCATCCATTTAACTGAATATTATCTAATTTAATTCTTCCTTATAAAGAATTTCATTCTTTTTATATATATAGCTAAGAATATCTATATCTGTAGATATACATTATATATATAATGTATATGACATTTTCTTTTCTTTTTTTGGCTATGTAGAATTGTAAGAAAGAGTACTTTATTTTTATTTATTTATTTATTTTAAAAAATTATTTTATTATTCATATGTGCATACAAGGCTTGGGTCATTTCTCCCCCCTGCCCCCACCCGCCCCCTCCCTTTCCCCCCTGTCCCCTCAATATCCAGCAGAAACTAGTTTGCCCTTATTTCTAATTTTGTTGTAGAGAGAGTATAAGCCATAATAGGAAGGAACAAGGGTTTTTGCTAGTTGAGATAAGGACAGCTATACAGGGAGTTGACTCACATTAATTTCCTGGGCATGTGTGTTACCTTCTAGGTTAATTCTTTTTGATCTAACCTTTTCTCTAGTTCCTGGTCCCCTTTTCCTATTGGCCTCAGTTGCTTTTAAGGTATCTGCTTTAGTTTCTCTGCATTAAGGGAAACAAATGCTAACTAATTTTTTGGTGTCTTACCTATCCTCACCCCTCCCTTGTGTGCTCTCGCTTTTATCATGTGCTCAAAGTCCAATCCCCTTGTTGTGTCTGCCCTTGATTTAATGTCCACATATGAGGGAGAACATACGATTTTTGGTCTTTTTGGCCAGGCTAGCCTCACTCAGAATGATGTTCTCCAATTCCATCCATTTACCAGTGAATGATAACATTTCATTCTTCTTCATGGCTGCATAAAATTCCATTGTGTATAGATACCACATTCTCTTAATCCATTTGTCAGTGGTGGGGCATCTTGGCTGTTTCCATAACTTGGCTACTGTGAATAGTGCCTCAATAAACATGGATGTGCAGGTGCCTCTGAAGTAACCTGTGTCATAGTCTTTTGGGTATATCCCCAAGAGTAGTATTGCTGGATCAAATGGAAGATCAATGTCTAGCTTTTTAAGTAGCCTCCAAATTTTTTTCCAGAGTAGTTGTACTAGTTTACACTCCCATCAACAGTGTAAGAGGATTTCTTTTTCCCTGCATCCTCACTAACACCTGTTGTTGGTGGTGTCGCTAATGATGGCTATTCTAACAGGGGTGAGGTGGAATCTTAGTGTGGTTTTAATTTGCATTTCCTTTATTGCTAGAGATGGTGAGCATTTTTTCATGTGTTTTCTGGCCATTTGAATTTCTTCTTTTGAGAAAGTTCTGTTTAGTTCACATGCCCATTTTTTTATTGGTTCATTAGTTTTGGGAGAATTTAGTTTTTTAAGTTCCCTATATATTCTGGTTATCTGATGTATAGCTGGCAAATATTTTCTCCCACTCTGTGGGTTTTCTCTTCAGTTTACAGACCATTTCTTTTCATGAACAGAAGTTCTTTAGTTTTATGAGGTCGCATTGATCTATGCTATGTCTTAGTTGCTGTGCTACTGGGGTTTTGTTGAGAAAGTTCTTACCTATACCTAATACCTCCAGAGTATTTCCTACTCTTTTCTGTATCAACTTTAGAGTTTGTGGTCTGATATTAAGATCCTTGATCCATTTTGAGTTAATCTTGGTATAGAGTGATATACAAGGATCTAGTTTCAGTTTTTTGTAGACTGCTAATCAGTTTTCCCAGCAGTTTTTGTTGAAGAGGCTGCTATTTCTCCATCGTATATTTTTAGCTCCTTTGTGAAAGACAAGTTGGTTATAGTTGTGTGGCTTCATATCAGGGTCCTCTATTCTGTTCCACTGGTCTTCATGTCTGTTTTTGTGCCAGTACCATGCTCTTTTTATTGTTATTGCTTTGTAATATAGTTTGAAGTCAGGTATTGTGATACCTCCTGCATTGTTTTTTTGACTGAGTATTGCCTTGACTATTTGTGGCTTCCTGTTTTTCCATATACATTTCATGGTAGATTTTTCGATCTCTTTAATGAATGTCATTGGAATTTTGGTGGGAATTGCATTAAACATGTAGATTACTTTTGGGAGTATCGACATTTTTACTATGTTGATTCTACCAATCCATGAGCATGGAGATCTCTCCACTTTCTATAGTCTTCCTCAATCTCCTTCTTCAGAAGTGTATAGTTTTCCTTGTAGAGGTCTTTCACATCTTTTGTTAGGTTTACACCTAGGTATTTTATTTTTTTGAGGCTAGTAAATGGAATTGCTTTCATACATTCTTTTTCAGTTTGCTCATTGTTAGTGTATAGAAATGCTAATGATTTTTCTATGTTGATTTTATATCCTGCTACCTTGCTATATCTATTGATGATGTCTAGAAGCTTCTGAGTAGAGTTTTTTGAGTCTTTAAGGTATAGGATCATGTCATCTGCAAATAGGGATATTTTGACAGTTTCTTTACCTATTTGTATTCCTTTTATTCTTTCTTCTTGCCTAATTGCTCTGGCTAGGAATTGCAGTACTATGTTGAATAGGAGTGGAGACAGTGGGCATCGTTGTCTGGTTCCTGATTTTAGAGGGAATGGTTTCAGTTTTTCTCCATTAAGTATAATGCTGGCTGTAGGTTTGTCATATATAGCTTTTATAATGTTGAGGTACTTTCCTTCTATTCCTAGTTTTCTTAGAGCTTTTATTATGAAATGGTGTTGGATCTTATCAAAGGCTTTTTCTGCATCTATTGAGATGATCAAGTGGTTTTTGTCTTTGTTTCTGTTAATGTGGTTTATTACGTTTATTGATTTTCGTATGTTAAGCTACCCCTGCATTCCTGGGATGAAGCCTACTTAGTCGTGGTGAATAATCTTTTTGATGTGTTGTTAAATTCTGTTTGCCATTATTTTGTTGAGGATTTTTGCGTCAATGTTCATTAAGGAGATTGGCCTATAGTTCTCCTTTTTGGAGGTGTCTTTGCCTGGTTTTGGGATAAGTGTAATACTGGCATCATAAAATATGTTTGGCAGTTTTCCTTCCCTTTCTATTTCATAGAACAGTTTAAGGAGGGTTGGTATCAGTTTTTCTTTAAAGGTCTGATAGAATTCAGCAGAGAATCCATCAGGTCCTGGACTTTTCTTTTTGGGGAGACTCTTGATTGCTGCTTCAATTTCATTTTGTGTTATAGATCTATTCAGGTGATTAATTTCCTTTGGTTCAGTTTTGGATGGTCATATGTATCTAGAAATCTGCCCTTTTCTTTAAGATTTTCAAATTTATTTGAATATATGTTCTCAAAGTAGTCTCTGATGATTTCCTGGACTTCCATGGTGTTTGTTGTTATCTCCCCTTTTGCATTCTTGATTCTACTAATTTGAGTTTTTTCTCTCCTCATTTTAGTCAGGTTTGCCAGGGGTCTATCAGTCTTGTTTATTTTTTCAAAGAACCAACTTTTTGTTTCATTAATTCTTTATATGGTTTTTTTGGTTTCTATTTTGTTGATTTCAGCTCTAATTTTTATTATTTTTCTCCTTCTATTTGTTTTGGGATTTGCTTGTTCTTGTTTTTCTAGGAGTTTGAGATGTATCATTAGGTCATTGATTTGGGACCTTTCTGTCTTTTTAATATATGCACTCATGGCTATAAACTTTCCTCTCAGGACTGCCTTAGCTGTGTCCCATAGGTTCCAGTAGGTTGTGTTTTCATTTTCATTGACTTCCAGGAACTTTTTAATTTCCTCTTTTATTTCATCAATGATCCATTCTTCATTAAGTAATGAGTTATTTGGTTTCCAGCTGTTTGCATGTTTTTTGTCTTTACTTTTGTTGTTGAGTTCTACTTTTACTGCATTGTGATCAGATAGTATGCATGGTATAATTTCTATTTTCTTATATTTGCTGAGACTTGCTTTTTGCCCTAGGATATGATCTATTTTGGAGAAGGTTCCATGGGCTGCTGAGAAGAATGTATATTGTGTAGAAGTTGGATGAAATGTTCTGTAGACATCAACTAGGTCCATTTGATCTATTGCATATTTTAGATCTTGGATTTCTTTATTGATTTTTTGTTTGGCTGACCTATCTATTGATGATAATGGGGTCTTAAAGTCTCCCACAACCACTGTGTTGACGTTTATATATGCTTTTAGGTTTTTCAGGGTATGTTTGATGAAATTGGGTGCATTGACATTGGGTGCATACAGGTTGATAATTATTATTTCCTTTTGGTCTATTTCCCCTTTTATTACTATGGAATGTCCTTCTTTATCTCGTTTGATCAATGTAGGTTTGAAGTTTACTTTGTCAGAGATAAGTATTGCTAGTCCTGCCTGTTTTCGGGGGCCATTGGCTTGGTAAATCTTCTTCCAGCCTATGCTTATTTCTGTCGGTGAGATGGGTCTCCTGTAAGCAACAATCTGTTGGATCTTCTCTTTTAATCCATTTCATCAAGTGGTGCCTTTTGATGGGTGAATTAAGTCCGTTAACATTAAGCGTTAGTACTGATAGTTATGTGGTGAATCCTATTATTTAGTTGTCTTAGTTGTTTGAAGGTTTGATTGTGTGTACCTAAGTTGAGGTTACTCTCTATTTTCTTGCTTTTTCTTTTCCTGTGTTTTGGTGCTGCCTGTCTTTTCATGGTTAAGTTGGGTTTCACTTTCTGTGTGCAGAATCCCTTGAAGAATCCTTTGTAGTGGTGCTTTGTGGTCACATATTGTTTTAGTTTTTGCTTATCATGGAAGACTTTTATTGCTCCATCTATTTTGAATGATAGTTTTGCTGGGTAGAGTATCCTGGGGTTGAAGTTATTTTCATTCATTGCCCAGAACATCTCACCCCAAGCTCTTCTTGCTTTTAATGTTTCTGTTGAGACATTTACTCTGATTTTGATGGGTTTACCTTTGTATGTTACTTGTTTTTTCTCTCTTACAGCCTTCAATATTCTTTCTTTAGTTTCTGAACTTGTTGTTTTAATGACGATATGTCATGGGGTAGTTCTATTTTGATCTGGTCTGTTTGGTGTCCTGGTGTCCTGGAGAAAGCGAATAGCTTTCTCTAGATTTGGGAAATTTTCCGTTATTATTTTGTTATATATATTATGCATTCCCTTCGCTTTCACCTCTTCTCCTTCTTCGATTCCCATGATTCTCAAGTTTGGTCTTTTGATGGAGTCGGTGAGTTCTTGCATTTTCTCTTCACAGGTCTTGAGTTCTTTAATTAATATTCTTTGTTTTTTTCCTTTAATTACCATTTCATCTTCAAGTTCTGAGATTCTGTCTTCTGTTTGTTCTACTCTGCTGGATTGGCCTTCCGTTTTATTTTTCAGTTCTGTTTCATTCTTTTTTCTGAAGTTTTCCATATCCTTGGTGGTTTCCTCTTTAATGTTGTCAATTTTTGTCCTGAGTTCATTTATCTGTTTATTCATCGTGTTCTCTGTTTCACTTTGGTGTTTATACAGTGCTTCTGTGGTTTCCTTTATTTCTTCTTTTGCTTTTTCAAATTCTCTATTTTTGTTGTCTTGGAATTTCTTGAGTGTCTCCTGTACATTTTGGTTGACCTTATCCAGTATCATCTCTATAAAATTCTCATTGAGTACCTGTAGTATGTCTTCTTTTAAATTATTCTTGTGGGCTTCATTGGGTCCTTTGGCATAGTTTATCTTCATTTTATTGGAGTCTGGATCTGAGTTTCTGTTTTCTTCATTCCCCTCTGGTTCCTGTACTCATTTTTTGCTGTGGGGAAACTGGTTTCCCTGTTTTTTCTGTCTTCCCGTCATTTTCTTTGGTGTTGTTACTGTCCCTGTACTGTGTGCAATTAAGTATTTTCTAGCTTGTAATAATAGCAATGGTAATATTTAGAATGGAAGGGTGAGCTGAGATGGAAAGCAAGAAGGTAAAAAAAATGGGAAAAACAAATACATAGACTGGAAGGAGAAAACAGAACAAGGTATCAGACAAGAAAGTTTCAAAGGTATAAACAGGGAGCTTTAGTGTACTAATCGACAGTAAGCTGAACAGACATTAGAGAGACAGAGGATTGAAATAAAAAATAAAAAAAAATAAGAATAAAAATAAAAAATAAGTAAATGAAAGAAAAATCTATATATAAAAATGTATTAAAATAAAATGAAAAAATAGAAAATTTAAAAAAAAGAAAAAACCAAAAAACCTCCAAGTTCAAATGCAATGACGCTTCAGTCTTAATAATTTGGGTGTCTGTCTCAGTCTCCAGTCCTGGTTATGGTGCCTCAGATGTTCTGTAGTTGTCTCATCAAAGGGGATGCATAAGTAGAACAAAACTACACACACACACACACACACACACACACACACACAACACCCACCAAGTGTCCCAAGTTCAAATGCAATACAGTTTCAGTAAGTTTTTCAGCTTGCAGATGTAATTTGGTTGTTCTCTCATCAAAGGTAGGGAGACAAAGAAAAAAAAAGAGTCTGGAGACAGTTCTGAGAATGGTATCTGCTGCTGTGGCTTGCCTGCCCATTGCTGTCAGTCTGCTGTTGCTGGAGGCGTTATTTATGCAGATCTCAGGGGTGAGCTTAGCACTCACCTGGCCCTGCAGGCTTTGTTTACTCAGATTTCTCCTGTGCGTGAGCCTCTGCTACAAGCTTTCCCCTTTCCAAGCACGCTGGGAAAGGTGACACTGCACCCACGTTGTCAGGCCTGCGTGTTTATTTACAGTTCATGTGGGAGGTGGGTCTTCCCCTCTCTCCTGTGGAGTTTTCCTCCCACCACCACTTTCACAAGCTTTCCTGCTCGTGATTACTGGACAGTGCTGCTGCTCCTGCCAGCCACCATGTTTGTTTACAGTTCACATGGGAAGTGGGTCTTCCCTCCTCTCCTGTGGAGTTTTCCTCCCTCAGCCACTCTCACAAGCTTTCCCACTCCTGGTTGCTGGGTGCGTGTCCGACTCCCGCCAGAGGCCCTCTGGCCAGGCTGGCTTGTTTATTTACAGTCCCAGGAAGGATTCCCTTCCCCCAATCTTTGGTGCTCAGGGTGCCCCACCCTCTTTCCCACATGTCTTTATTGCTCTTATTGCTTATTACTCAGTTTTTCTTTTTTCCCCTGGTAGAGGTTGGTCTGTGCAGGTGGCTATGCTCCTCTGGCCCAGGCTTGTCTGTGGGAGTACCGTGTACTGCAAAGCTCACCTGGTCCGTGTCTTCCCAAGCATCTGGGCACCGGCGGCTGGTGGCCCAGGGGCCCTCCTTGTTTCTCCATTTAACGTGAAGTGGAGATTCTCTGCGCCGGCTGGAGGTGTGGAGGGGTCAAAGTTATGCCTCTTCTCAGTGATTATGCCTGCAAAGTGTGTCTCCAGCTTCTCTCCAGGATTTCACTATAGGAAGCTCGCTTTCTGCTTCCTCCCTCTAGCTGCCATCTTGGAATCTCGTTTATTTTATTATCGTTCATAAATGTGTGCAATACTGTTATTATATGAGTATAATTTTTTTTTCACATGTCCTAGCACACTACTGATTGATGTGACACTGGCCTTGGGTATGCCCTGGAATAATAAGGATTAGGAAGTCTGGAGGACTGAGGTAAACATTTCTCACATTTTCTTAATCCATTAATCTATAGTAGGGTATCTGGATTGTATACATAGCTTAGCTATTATGTATAGTGGTGTCATAAACATGGATGTGCAAGTGTCTCTATTGTATACTGACTTACATTCCTTCAGCCATATTTGCTGGTTTGGTAAAACTGGATTGTATGGTGGGTCTTTTTTAGTTTTTTGACTAGCCTTTATATGCTTTCCATAGTGGTTGCACTCATTTACATACCCATCAACAATGTATAAGTGTTCCTTCCCACCATCCTTCTTGCCAGCATTTGTTGTTTGTGTTATTGAAAACAGTCTCCCTGACTGGAGTGAGGTGAACGCTCAATGTCACTTTGATTTGTATTTCTTTTATGGCAGGGAGGTTGAGTTTTTTCATGTAATTATTGCCCATTTGTTCTTCTTTTGAGAATTATCTGCTCAGTTCATTTGCCTGTTTTTTCACTGGGTTGTTGATATTTTTGTGAGTTAAAATTTTGAGCTCCTTGTGCTGTGGTTATTATTAACTTGTGAGATGTACATTGCAAAGATTTTAATGCATTCATTCCATGGGCAGTCTCTTCAGTCTGGTAACTGTTTCTTTGTAGTGCAGAAGCTTTTTAGTTTGATGCAATCCCATTGCCAATCTTCTCTCTTATTTGCTGAGATTTTAGAGTTCTAATCAGAAGTTGTCACTTATGCCTGTATATTCCAATGTATTCCCTTTTCTTTCCTGCCATAATTTCTATGTTTCAGGTCATACATCAAGACCTTTAATCCACCTTGAATTGATATTAGTGCAGTGTGAGACAGGAATCTATTTTAAGCCTTCTACATTTGTATGCCCAGTTTTCCAGGACCATTTGTTGAAGAGGATGTCTTTCTCTAATATATGTTTTGGGTTCTTTTGTCAAGAATCAAATGGCTTGTATTGTGAAAATTTATCTCTGTGTCTTTCGTTCTCTCCTATTAGTCTTTGTGTCTGTTTTTGTGCCAGTATCATGATGTTTTTATTACTATGGCTCTGTAGTACAATTTGAAGTCATACATTGTGATACCTGTAATGTTTCTGTTTTCATTCAGGTTTGCTTTGGCCATTGAGGTCTTTCGTGCTTCCATATATAAACTTTAGCATTGATTTTTCTATCTCTGTGAAGAATGTCATGGGAATTTTAATGAGGATTGAATTGAGCATATAGATTGATTTTAAGAGAATAGCCATTTCCAGAATATCATTCTAGTCATTCATGCACACAGGAGATCTTTCCATCTTCTTATGTCTTCTATGATATATTTCTCTGTGACTTACAGTTTTTTGTTCTAGACATCATTAACTTCCTTCATTAAATTAATTCCTAGATATTTTTGTGGTTATTATGAATGGAATTGTTTTCCTGATTTCATTCTCATTTTGTTCACTTTTGGTGTATAGAAAAGCTACTGATTTTTATGTGTTGATTTTGTATGTTAAAACTTTGCTGAATGTATTGATAAGATCTAATAGTTTCATAATGGAGTTTTTAAGGTCTTTCAGGTATAAGATGATATCATTTGGAAATAGGGATATTTTGATCTCAGCTGTCTCTATTTAAATCCCTTTTATATCTTCCTCCTGTTTTACTGCTCTGGTAGGAATTCCAGTATTATATTGAATAAGAATGGGGAGAGTGAACACCCTTGAATTGATCCTGATTTTAGAGGAAATGGTTTCAGTTTGTTGTTTTAACTATGATGTCGGCCATAGCTTTATCATATATAGCCTTTATTATGTGGAGGTATGTTCCTTCTTTCCTAGTTTCTATAGAGATTTTATCATAAAAGCATATTAAATGTTTTCCAAGGGCTTTTTTTGCATCATTTGTAATGATCATATGATTTTGGCATTAATTCTATTTTTAAGATGTATTACATTTATTGATTTGAATATATTGAGCCAGCTTTGCATACCTGGGATGAATCCAATTTGATCTTAGTATATGATCTTTTTGATGTGTTGTTGAATTTGGATTGTGCATATGTTCTTGAGAATTTTTGCATCTATGTTCAAGGAAAGACTGATCTGTAATTCTCTTTGCTGTATCCTTGTCCAGGTTTGAAATGAATGTAATACTGGCTTCACAGAATGAGTTTGGCAGTGTTCCTACCCTTTCTGTCTCATGGGAAACTTTGGAAGTGTTGGTATTAATACTTCTTTAAAAGTCTGGTGATATTTGTCAGTGAATCCTTTGGGTCCTGGGCTTTCCTTCAGGAGATTCTCCATTATTGCTTAATTTCATAACTTATTATAGATCTATTTAGTTTATTCATATACTCTTGTTTTAATTTTGAAAGGTCAAATGCATCTGGAAATTTATGCATTTCCTCTAAATTTTGCAATTGATTTGAATATAGTTGTTAAAAGTATTCCTTCATGATCCTCTGGATTTTTTGATAGTTGCTGTGGTACTCAACTTTTCATCTCTAGTTTTATTTAGTTCTTTTTCTTCCTCCTTTCAGTTAGATTGGGTAAGTGTTTGTCAACATTTTTTTTAATCAAACAACCAAGTGTGCTGTTTCCTAAATGTTCTAGTAGGGTTGTTTTCATTGTCATTAGACTGTAGCAACTTCATTATTTCTCCCCTATTTCTTCAGTGTTTCACTGGTCATTCAACAATGTGTTGTTCAACTTCCATTTGTTTGATGATTTCTGTTTTGTCTTTTGGTGCTGATTTCTAGTTTTATTCCTTCATGTTCTAATCGAATATAGGGAGTTTTTTTTTTAAACTTATATTTGCTAAGATTTGGCTTGTGTTCTAAAATATGGTCTATTTTTGAGAAAGGTCCATGGACTGCTGAGAGAAATTTTTATTGTGCAGTAAGTGGATGAAATACTCTGTAAATATTTGTTTAGTCCCTTTTGGTCTGCTGTGTCAGTTAATTTGAGGGTTTTTTTGTTGTTGTTGATATTTTTATCTGGATGACCTATATATTTTTGATAGTGGAGTATTGAAGTCTTTTACTATTATTGTTTAGAATATATCTCAGTTTTGAATCCAGTAGTGCTTTTTTTTTAATATAGTTGGATACACTGACAATTGGTGCATATTTGTTAATGATTATTATTCCATCTTGATGAATTGTTCTCATTATTAATATGAAATGGCTTTTATTGTTTCTTCTGATTAATTTTAGTCTGAAGCCTTCCTTATGAAATAGGAATTCAGGTAACTCTTGTCTGCTTTTGTGGGTCTAGTTGCTTGTAAGATCTTTTCCATACTTTTTTCTAAGCCACCATTTGTCTTTGCTAGAGAGTTGTGCTTTTTGTGAGCAACAAATCCATGCTTTTTAATGTAATTTTTCATTCTGTGTGTTTTGATTGAGGAATTGAGGCAATTAACATTCAGTGATAATATAGACATATATGTAGTATTTTAGTCATTTTGTTGTTTTTCACAGGTTTACATTTCCCTATTCCTTCTTTGCTAATCTACTTGGCTAGTGTTAATCCTTCTTGCATTTTCCTTGCTACATCTCTTTTACATCTCTGAGTTGGATTATTTTAAGTATTTTCTACAGTGTTTCTTTTGGTGGGGGGCAGCAGCAGTGGTATGATGTCAGAGCCTCATGCTACCTGTTTGCTCCTCAGGAAATGTTGCCACATTAGCTACTCTAACATTGCTTTTTTTGTGATTATTATTATTTTTTTTTGACATAGGGTCTCATGAACCATTTGCCTGGATCTGGCTTCAAATCACAATCCTCTTGCTCTCCAACTTCTGAGTAGCTTGGGTTACAAGCATGAGCACCAGCACCTTGGTGCAGTGCTGGTTAGATAGTCATTAATTTTTTAGTTTTTGTTTATTGTGGAAGGTTTTTATTTCCCTTTCAACTATGCAGAATACTTTTGACTCATCTAGGTTGACAGTTGCTTTCTTTGAATTTGAAATACCCTCTTGTATTTAGAGTCTGTGTGGAGAAATCTGCTGTTATTCTGATGTGTGTGCCTTTATATGTGACTTGTATTTCCTTTTTTGAAGCTCTCAATGTTATTTCTTTCTTCTTTTTATTTATTGTTTTAATTGTAATATGTCTGGGGGTGTTTCTTTTCTAATCCTGCCTGTGTGGTGTTCTTAAAGTCTCCTGTAACTGATTGTCCCTCTCCTTCTCAAGAATGGGGAAATTTTTTGCTATTATTTTTTTAATAAGGTGTCCATGCCTTTTCTTTTATCTCTTCTTCTTCTATGTCTCTGATTTTTAGGTTTAGTCTTTTGATGATATCCCACAGTTCTTGCATATTCCATTCATGTTTTCTTAGTGTTTTCTATTGCCTTTGAATTACTGATCTAATTCTCTTATTTATCTTTAATCCCTGATAGTGTATGTATACCCACCTCCACTCTTTTAGCAAGAGCTTTGATTGAAGGTTTTTTTGAGAATATTAAGCTTTTTATGTTTATGGATTCAATTTTATTTTTGTCAGGACTTCTATATCTTTATTGAATTCTTTTTCATATTGCATTGTCTTCTTCATTTCATTCAGGTGTTTGTTTGAATTCTCTTTGAGGTCCGTGACTTATTTATTTGTATCCACTTTTAATTCATTCTGTTGCTTATACATTTCATTGATGATTCTTGTCATTGTTTTTGAATTTGTTGTTTGAGATGTCTTCGTCTTCACTAAAATTTAAGTTCTTTATATTGGAGTTGATGGCTTTTGGAGGAGAAATCCTGGTTTGTCTTTTCATAGAATTTATTCTGTTACATTGGGATTTATGCATCTGTGATCAAGTATTTGGTTAGGGGTTTCAACCCACTGTGTCCTTTTAGTTAGGAATTATGTACTGATTATTTCCAGAAATGTAGTGACCTGGTTGTGTTTTAGGTTCTTATCACTAGACTGGTGGTGTGTGGCTCATTAGTCAAATATGTGACTTCATTGTTCAAGGTGCTGGTCAGGTCCCTACTCTACTCAGGAAGAGGCAGAAGCCTGGCTGCAAGAGGTATCACAGGTGATAAATCACAATCTTGAGATTGTGATTCCTAATGAAGTCCAATCATTGTTTCACTTTAATATATTCAGAGGAGGATAGGAGCAAAGAAAAATCTTCACACTCTTGGAAGACCTAGGTTAGTAAAGGTGTTAATGGAAAAGAGATATGTGGGGCAACAATAATGAATAATACAGGGTATATGGTTTTATAAGGCATAAAGAGGTGGTGACTTAGGGTTAGTGAGAAAGTGGGATGAGATAGGTAGGAAACAACTCTTTAATGTAATATTGGGGAAGAGAAGTGAAAACAAATATTGAGGAAAAAATGTATTATAGATGGATAGTTAGAGATAGAGGCAAAATACAAGGAAGAGAGCAATAACTGGAGATGGAAGTAAAGTGATAACGTGACAGGGCAGTAGGGAATGAATGCAGAAGAAACATTTTAAGGTTGAATTCTGAAAGGCTGGTGTCATGGTTCATATACAATGATTGCACAGAAATGAAAGGAGAAAAAGCAGAAGTAAAAACAAAATGAGAGAGAGTATGAAATTATCCTAATCAGATAAACAAATCAATTCAAATCATTGCTTAAAGATAAAAGTATTCAAAACTCAACAGTGACAAAATGAAACATTTTTTAAATAAATCAAAGTTTTTAGTTGCTTTATTGATTATCTATTTACCATCATCATCTGTCATCTATCTTTCATCTATCTTCCTACTTACATGCATACCTATATTTATTTATTTTTTCCTTCAGGTTTGAAATCTTTCAAGCTAACACAAGTCAGTATGGTTCTAGATTCAACTCTGGAATAGGGTCTGGGCTTGTAATCAGGGTAGGGGCTGGGCAATCTCCAATGAAGGGTTATGAAGTCTAAGCCTTCAGCCTGCCAAGTCTCTCAATTCTTAGTAAACTTGCAGTTTCTTTTCCCAAGTCTAATCCTTTTCCAGGTTGGAAGCTGCTGAATTGTTCTTCCCTACACATGCTTCCATTTCTCAACAGTGGCTAAAAGCCATGTCATATCCAAGGTAAGGACTCTAACTTTTGTCTCAGAAGGGAGTTCTATAAGGCTGTGTCCATTTCTTTCTGTTTTTATTTCTGGATTCTCCACAAGTTAAGAGTCAGTGCGTGGGTTACTCTGAAGATTCTTTACCCATCCATGTGGGCTCCTGTCAAACAAGACCACAGTCCCATTTTCTGCTTTGGGCACTTTACCAGTACACTTGTTGGTTATTGATGTGATCAAAACTACTTTGCTGTGGGTACTTACTACCTTAGGAGTTAGGTGAGTGCATTGCTGTTTACTGGGGTTATCTGTGAGGGATTATGGTGATGTTACTCCATTACTATCTTGCCATCATGACCATCATGAAAATCACTTTTTTTTAATTTATAGTACCTGGGTTTGAACTCAGGGTCTCACATTTGCTAGATAGATGTTCAGCCACTGATCCTCTCCAACAGCCCTTTTGCTCTGACTGATAATTTGTGCCTATTTGCCAACCATTCTACTCCTTGAAGTACACTCTCAGCACTATGGCTTCAGGTATGAACTTTAAGACTAGGGTCTGTTGTAAACCAAGGAAAGAAATTGTAATGAATGAATATATGGAGAGAAAGTAAAAAGTCTCCTCAGCAGACAGAAAGAGATGCCAGTTTTAGAGCACTCTTTCTTCAGAAGCCTTGACAAGCTGAGATATATTCCAGACAATATGATTATCTGTTTTGGAGTGACTATGCTTTTTGCTTCTTCCAAATTTAAATATGTTTTATTTCTTCATTAATTTTCTCTACAAATGTATAGAGAGAAAGATTGTAATTTTGTTTACTTTTGTAGGCTACTTGTAAACTTTCACTGTTCCTTGAGATTTAAATCCTTGCAGAGAGGAATCTACTGTAAAATTTGGATTATTATTAAGCAGTACATGAATTGTTGATGGACAATTAAAGGGCTAATGATAATTACTTAATTGAGCTTACAAAATTTTATATATGCATATGAAGAGTGATACATACAATTTTATTCCCAACTCCTTGTGGTCATGTAAAAGCTTTGATTTAAACTGTATGTGGGATAAATAATTTTTATGATTGATAAACATGGATGATAGTAGTATGTGTGTATGCAGAATTCATTATTCTTGACAGTTTGAAAATGAATGTTCTTATCCTTTAGGGAATGAAATAATATGTAGTTTTTGTTTTATATTCACTTTAGTCTTTTTTCACTTACAGCTTGTATGAATTTTAAATGCCATACTATTATAACAGTAATATATGTACTAAATATTTACATAATGTTATACTGATAGGGTTCTATAAAATCAAAATAAGTTGAAGAATAGTGCTTTACATAATAGAAGATTTTCAAAGTACACTTTTAAAAATTTTACCTAATGGGGGAGTTTACCTCAAAATAATTCACATAATTTTTAGTTCAATTGAACAAAGGTAGGAAGTTCAAAATATTCACCTTTGAATAAGTTTGAAGAACACACTTGACATTGGGAAGTATACAAAGAAATCTAACTGCTTTGGAAAAATTGATTCTGGGATACAATAGAACACATGTATGTCTGAATTAATAGGGCAATATTGGTGGTTGCATTTCTTATGGCTTCTAACTAATACAGTAAGAGCAGTGCCCTCTCTCTGCCATACTGCTTAAATTTTTTATCTTGCCCTATTTTTTTGCTAGCATATTTCACAATATACTTCTAGTCATATTTCTTGTCTTTTTCAGTCTTCTCCCAGCTGAAATGTAAGTCCATGTCCACAGGTGCCTCCATCTGCTTTGCTTGTTAATATGTACTGAACAATTACAATAGTGCCTGAATAAAGTGACAATTAGATAGTTATTAGTTGAGTGACCAATAACAGGGTCCTGGGTTGACCTCAAATTTTGGTTTTAATGGATCTTATTAGCAATCATGCTGACCTATTCCTCAGTTAATGCTAAGAGATTAGGGCAATTTCTGTTCTCTTTCTTGCATAAATGAAAACTAAATTTAGAGATAATTGTTTAAATCTGTTATGTTAACTAGAATATACTCTTAAAACTGCACTTTTTTATTCAAAAGATACTACTTTTTGACTTACTACAATTAAGTGTGATGAGTGATTCTGAGACTTTGATTTCAAAATAATTTTTAAAGTGTTGAGTGGAGTATTCCTTTCAGTGTGAATTCATACAGAGTTTTCAGTGAAGGAGCCACCCTGAATTAGCCTCACCTGCTCCCTTCATGTTCATATGGTATGCAAGTGTGAGCCTGTTTTCCTCTTGCTTATGCATTGCTCTCTAAATGTCATCCATTTGTTCGTTTCATTTTTTTGGTACTTTGTATTCAAACAGGTTGTGATTGTGGAAAAGATTTCTAAGTGGCAGAGGCAATTGCGGTTACGTACTAAACATTTTGTGTATATACTGGAGAGGATCATTCTGCTATTGAAGTTTAATTTTCAAGATATTACAAAGCCTTAATGGGCAGTAATTGTAGCTCACACCTGTAAGTTCAGGTACTCAGGAGATAGAGGTTGGAGGATCACAAAACTGAAACTTGATGAGAAAAGCAGAAGATCCTATCTGAAAAACAAGCTACAAAAAAAAAAAAAAAAAAAAAAGGCAAAAGTGGTAGAAGATTTTCCCACCAAGCAAGAGGCCCTCAGTTCAATCTCTGTTATTGCCTCCCATTTCTTCCAAAAAGCTTTTCAGTTTCAGGAGTCATTAAATAGGAATATTATTGTAGTGTAAGATTCTAAATTTTTTTTTCTTAAGTTGTGATTTTCTGATCATTTGCTGAGAGTAAGATGTGAAGAAATACTCAGGGGTGTATTGGGAAGAAAGGTTCATTGATAGTGACAAAATACCTGAGATAATCAGGTTAAAGGGAGGAAGGTATATTTTGGCTTATGGTTTCAGTCAATGGTCACATGGCCCTATTGATTTGGATTTGTGGCAAGTTAGCATGTCATGTAGCAGCACTTTGTAGAGGACAACTATTCACCTCATGGCAGAGAGAGTGTGGGGGAACCAGGTCCTAATATCTCCTCAAAGGGCCAGCCCCACACATTTGGTTCCCTAACTTCCACTAGGACTCAATCCTAAAGTTTCTATCATCTCCTAATGGTGCCACAGGCTGGGGACCAAGCTTCAAAAATGGGTCAAATTATAACAAAGGGAATTTAAAAAAACACTAAGAGCAAGTACACAAAAGTTGAAAGTAGACATTGTTTATGGTTTCTTTTTTAAAAATTAAGACTATCTCTAAAGAAATGGCTTTATACTATATGTTTTATTAATGTGCTGAAAGAGACAAGTGACTTACCATTTGTTATAGGGCAGTATAAATTCCTTTGTTCTGGTATATTGTATAGTCTCAATGAGACTTTTGAATGTACTCATTGCTCTTTTGCTTAAGTAACTTAATATTTTCAATGATTTCTGGTACAAAGCCAATGAAATACAGGAAAACAGAGTTCATATCCATTTGTACAAGAAGTTCCTTTATTTCTTCCTCTCTTGGCGTTCCAATCATTTGTATATTCATCTAGTCTCAAGTTGTTACATGTCTTTGACTCTTCTGTCTCCCAAATACATTCCCTCCAAAGAGTCAAAACCTGTTGATTTTCTCATGTGCACCACTTTCTTTGCTTCCTTCCTCTTGGCAGAACTCTCAATTATGTTCTTATATATATTGTCATAATGGTATTTTACTTGTTCTGTACCCCTCATTTTTCTACCAAACCCACACTTCCAAAACCAGATTAATTCTGTTTTCCAATTCTTGCTATATTGTTTTCTTACACTAAAATGTAGTGTTTTTGTTGTTTCAGAGGATAAGTACAAATTCTCCAAATTGACCTAAATCATCCTCCACAATTCAAAAAGAATTGTGAGCAGTGCTTTCACCATTATTGCCCTACAATATCCTGTACAGCATATTAATGTGTTATCAAATGTCTTTAAAAATGAACATTTCTTATAAGTTTATAATAAGTGCTCCTTTTTAAACAATGTCTAGTGCAAATGTGATTACCTATTGATTCCTTTGAATGTTACATGTATTAACATCTCAGTTTCTTTTGTTCAAGTTGTAGGCTCTGCCTACATTGTAAAAATGATTATAAAAGAAATGGAAAATATGCTATCTTCCTGTTTTGGTCTATCAGTATTCTACTAAGCCCTCAAAATTCCATCTCAAAGCTCCCACAATGGTGCCACTATGGACAATCTTCCTTGTTCTCACATCCAGATGCTTCCTGGCTACTCTTTGACATAAGTATAGTCATTTGCATATTTATCTAATACTCTCTGAAACTTCAGAGGAAACCCTTAGAAAACAGATTTTTCTTACCTCTCTTTTAGTTTTTACAGTGACAATACTATGTGAGTACTAGACTATGAGATCAATGAATTAATAGGGTTAGTTTGTTTCTGTGTTACACCATTGCTGTCATGTGGAAAACCATAGAAGAAGTAAGTCTACTCACTCTGGCTGGAAAAGGGGTGATTGACATATTCTTCTCAATATTCTCTCTCTCTCATTACCTCTTACAACAGTATTACACACCTACGGCTCTGCTCAATCTTGTCTGAAAATTACAATATTCAGTTTCCATTTCAAAGTTAAGGAGAGGCCTTTTCTATCAACTGAGTAGTTTACTTGAAGCCTTAAATTCATGCTTGGAATAAACACTTTGTAAAAGAAAAGTATGTGAAATGGAATTAGGCTGATGGTGAACTTACATTTTATACAATTTTACTGTCACTCAATGCAAAATTTCACTCCTGATAAATGCCATCATCTCTGTGGAAATATCTAGCAATTGATGGCAAAGAAGCTAAGTTAGAAACTTAATTGAATTAAATGTTTTCAACATAAATAACTTAGAAATAAAGAATATGCAGGTTCTCCCATACTCTCCTGCTTATTGAGTGAAGGCATCGATACTTTATGTGTATTCAAGAGGTAAGAGAGGCGTGATAGTTTGGTTTGGGATAGGGCTTTCTTATGTGTTCTGAAAGGTGTGGGTAATTACAGTTAGAGACAGAAGTAAGATTCAGATCAACATAACCCTCCTTATGGAAAAAAGAGATTGGTTATTGTTGGAAAATGTTCTTTTTAGTATGGGAAAATTTTAGCATCATTATTACCTGAAAAAGAGTTGGAAAATTGCTTTGAATAATGACCAGCAGAAATGCCAAGTTCTGCTCGTGCTGAGAACTATAACACCTCAATTGATTAAGGCAAAGGATATTCCTAAAACATACAAAAATTTCGGGAAAGACAGAAGAGGGAAGTAAAAGGAAAACAGTGGATGCTATTTGTTTTCAGATCTAATGATTGAGATTGACATAGTTTTCCACAAAGTTCAGTATGCTAACTGCATCTTATCATACACATTCTATCTTTCATTCATTTTCTTTCTTCTTATCTTTCCTCCTCCCCTATGTCTCTCTCTAGCTTTTCCTTTATTCCACCCCTTCATATCATTATTTAATATCTATCAGCATGTAGAATGAGATGTTTTGCATGTGTACTGTCTAGAAATCTCAGTGGAAACCAACACCCTCCTTCAAAACCCCTCTGGGAATCCCACTACCTTCAAGGAGACTGGGCCTTTCCATCAGCCCTCATGCTAGCTTGTTTAAAGGGTGGTGAGTAAGCTGAGCCACCCTCATTCAATCAATTCTACCCACACTGAATCAGCAGAACATTACAGATTTTTAGGTATTGAATGTGGGAGTTATCATTTAGTGGCCTTTAGAGAATACTGCAAGGCTGCCTCTCTAAAATAATTGTTGATAGAGATAATTACTCATGGGATTCCAAAGAAGGGAAGAATGGTGTCTCATTCCTCAGGTGACTGTCTGCTCTTGAACTCTATATTCTGATCCTCTGTATGTTAATATGAACAGGTGAAGAGATTTGTGGAGGTCTAAGAGAGGGCTCTGCAGTGATTTGGGTTTATTGCTACTCTATTGCTTAGAGTGGTTATGATGCATGAATTTCCTGTGAGTTAGCTGGAACATTGCTGACTTTGTGACAATTTTTTTAGTAGGGTGAATTTAGGGTAAGTGACCAGCAGCAGAGGCTGTAAAGGATACTACAGAGGGCAGAGCTGTGGGGTAGATAGGAGAATCAAGCCAAGGCAATTCTGCTGAAAAACACAGTAGTGTACCCCACAGGAGAGACACACTTGTCACTCAGAAGAAATTCAAGTCCAGTGCCTGTCAGCAATGAGAAGTCTATCACAGTACCTCATAAGACAGTGCTGTCAGAAATTGTTATTTTTCCTAATTGTGTATCTTATCCTGACATTGAGAAGAATGGAAGTTCAAGAAGAAGAGAAAGAAACATGTTCAGTTACTGACCACATCAGCTTTCCTGTTATGTCCTTTAAGCCATAAAAGGAAGAGGGTAAAATATTAAATATTCTGAATATGAGATGGGGTTGAAACTTGAGTGAAGAGGTCTTATGAAACGCAGAGTGACTAAAATGCATGGAATGTGTCCAGGATGATGCTAAAGGAATGGGAACTCGTGAAGCATGGTTGGAAAAGCTATTGAAGAAAGCTAGGGTCATTTTATATGATTGCATCCTAACTATTTTTAGACTTTGCCATTGCAGAGCACTAGCAGTGTCTATCTCACCACTGTGAAAGTTAGCTCACAGAACGTGGTGACTTTCATAAAGCATCCTGAGGATTCAGTGCTCTTGATGGGATTGTTATGAATGGTAATGAAACTTTTGAATTACAATAATGACACATATTAACTTACTGTGGTTCTAAAGTAAAGTGTTAGTTGTCTTATTTGCAATCCTTGTTTCTCTTATTTGTCACATGTTTTGCTAGGAACTTCTCAATGGTTGTGATAGAGTTTTTTATTTTTGATTTTCCATTAAATGAAAAAAAGGAAACTGGCAAATTGCTTTTTTTGATTTTGCACTTGTAAAGAGTCAGTTTTTATTTGTTTATGTAGAGACCCATTACGCCCAAGCACACATTAAAAAGTTGTAAAACTAAAAGAAGCTTGTCAAGAGGTACATCCATGCGAGCCATCTCAGACATAGAGGGGATGGATGTGGGATTAGCAGCTGCCTTCATGGACAACTTTGCACTTCAGGATCTTGAGATAATTGTCAACTTTATTTGTATCCCTGCGTAGGCAGTGGAACAGGTTATAAAATCCCACAAGGCGAGAGTTTTTGTCACCCTTCTGCAGTGATGAAAGTCCAGACCAGGCAGCGAAGATGTCATCATTTACAACTCCAGGTTCAACCTAGCCACAAAAAAGATAGTCACTTATTATTCATACTATTAGTATTTGCTTATACCCATTCCTTTTAATAGTTTTATTATGATTGAAGATGATATAGGAATGGAAAACATATGCCAAGTGCATGGATTTTTGTGTTTCTGGATCAGCGTGTCATAAATCTAAAAGTACGACATATGTATAAGTTTTCTGGCATATGAGATATCACAGGTAAATTATGTTTTTATAGGAGTAGATAGATGGAAAAGCAGGAAGTTGCTGTTACTAAATACACTTGGCTTTGTCCAAGAGACAATGGAAAAGCTACTATCTGTTGTCTTATTTGAGTGACTTTTACATTTCCCAAATCTTGTCCCTAGCATGGCCTCTGTACTTTAGTCCTTCTGGTAGTTCACCATGTATCTTTTCCTTCCTTTAAATTGAATCCATTGTTCAGAGAATGTATGTAGTGAAATCTTAGAAACAATGAGGAATGCACCGAATGCATGAAGATGCAGATAATCTGATGATGAGTATAGTGAAGATCTACTGAAGTAGTCAAGGAGTCTTTCATTTCAATCAGTAAAATTACATTCCAAACTTCCATAAACAATAATTGTGGTTTTTTTTTTTTTAGTTCTCTGGGGTGGAAGGTAGTGGGCAAAGGATGGTACTTCTAGAAACCCCTCAGTGGTGAGGACTATATGCTAAGGCATGAATAGGATTACAAAAAGAACCTGCCAAAGAGCTTGAGAG
Organism: Castor canadensis; assembly: GCF_047511655.1. NCBI lineage: Eukaryota > Metazoa > Chordata > Mammalia > Rodentia > Castoridae > Castor > Castor canadensis. The sequence continues at coordinate 33,610,051 of NC_133393.1, read as the reverse complement.
AGGCTCACAGTGTGTACCTGTTATCTGTATAGGACTTAGCCAGTGGGAATCTTCAGAGATCTTAGAGAAAAGGAACTATCTTGGCACCTTTAAGGATGTCTGAGTTACAGAGTCTACTAGGTACCAGTTTGAGATAATTGTAGACCTTGATTTGCAGAACTTTCTCTTACAGACTAAACTCATTTTTTATATATCGGATTACCTATCAGAATTTAAAGTGTGCATGTGTGTTGACTGGATTTAAGCTTTTTATATTTGATGAACTGTTTGTTGAGAAAATTGTTGAGAATATTTACTGTGCGAGATATAATGACATCAACATAATTAAATAAAGAAGTGGGAGGAAAAAAGGAACAGAAATATAAAGCATTATGGAACAAATTATCTACAGTAGATAGTAGTCTTATACTAATAAAGAAAATAAATTGAAAATCAAGGTGTTTATTTCATAGGTTGCTGGGTTAATGTGTTCTTTGTATTTATTGTGTTTTTGCTCAGATTTGTACTCTTCTCCCATGAAAATGACAAAAATGACACATGATACCAGGTACTTAGTACACAAAAAGAAGTATAAAATTGCTTGTGCTATTATTCTTATAGCCATATGTATTCCTTTAGATGACACAATATTTCTGAAAATTTCAGAAAACTGGAATCTCACTAAAGTTGAAATTATGCTATCTAAACAGAGATACATACTGAAAATACTAATTTAATCTAAATATGATGAATTATTTGGAATGATTATTTATAATGATATTGGTTTAGTTTGGATCCCCAAACAAAACAAAATTTCGGGTGAAATATTTTTCTATATGTTATGAAATAAGGAAGATTCCAGAAAAGACACACTCTTCCTTTTGTTATATCTAGTATTGTGAGACAACATTGAAGCTATGACTTCCTCTTTTCAGTCTTTCCTTAGTGATGGGACAGGGTGGGAGCTACAGTTCAGTGTGATTTAGATTTTCTCCTTTTTTTCTTCCTACTCTAATCCTCTGGTGAAGTGAATGGAGACAGAATCTGAGCAGCCTTTCAATGCATGCATCCTGAGATACTTTGAAGAAAGCATTTATCTTGCATATTCTATTCTCTGGAAAATATTTAACCCCACTCCCCTGGATCCAACACTGTGGATGACTAAGCCCTTGTCTAGTCATCTACACCAATGGGATGCCTAAATTTGTTCTAGCAAAGTGAAGAATTTAAACCCATTTCCCATCACAGAGGTTGCCTCTTTCATTGATGAGAAAATCAAAGAAGTATCAAAGATTGCTCACCTGTTTGATTATCTTCTCCACTCCCTCTTGAAGTTGATGGGTTTTATACTCAATCTCTTGGACTCTTCTAATCATATCCGCTGGGAATTCTTTCATATCCCTCACTGTGGTGGTCAGGTGCTGCAGAGGGTCTTCCCAGGAGCGCAATAAGCCTCGGACCGTATTCAGAAGTGTTCCAGACTGATCAACCACATTGAACATCACATTAAAGGAAGTGAAATACAGCAGGGTTGGTAACATGTAATTTTGTGGAGAAGTGTACTAAAATATCTCTGTCTTGTTCCTATGTGTATATAAAAATTTTCTCTAAATAGTACTATTTTTAGTTATGCAAAGTGTAAGTTGTAGTTAAAGTTACAAAACTGGTTTACTTAAAGAACTGACTATATTTGTGGAGGTATTTGTATATATATATGTATATATATAAATATACGTATGATGTTTACTTTAAACTATGTTTAGACTGGTTAGGGCATTATTCCAGAAGGGATAGATTAAAACAATAAAAAACTGGAGCTCGTTTGATATGTAGATTTTGTTGTCATCAGAACAGAGACTACAGTTGCTGCTGAAAGAAACATAACATTTTGTAGGACCTGCTTGGTAAGGTGTGTTTCAATTAAGATGCAGCATGAGATAGAAGAGTCAGGGAAGAATGAGAATGTAAGTGTTAGAGAAGCAGAAGTAGAATCAGAAGAGTCTTGAAAATCTAGACAAGAGGGCTCAAATCATTCAGTGATCAGTGATGTAATGTGCTCTCAATGGAGGAGCATTACATAACTGCACTTGCATTTCTTACATCTATCCTATGTGAATATTTACTCATGGATGTTCAACTCACCCGACACATTCCTACTCTATGATATATGCAATCTTAGGTATAAGGCATTGGGTGAAATGTTGTCCTCTGCATGCACAATTTATAGATCTACTGCAAGCTTACCTAGTATTTGTTTTTACTTATAATTGATCAGCTACATTATGTAAACTTTCTTAGATTGCATTCTTTTCCTCCATTTCTCTCTGCACATGTGATTACTATACTTATTTTAGTGACTCTGATAATTTATAGTACAGCAACCCCAGAATGCTGCCTCAGCTGTTTTGGTGAAAAACCTGGGCTTAAGACTTACCTCGGTATTTAGGGCTTGGTCCTTGTCTGCTGGAGTAGGAATCGAAGATGTGTGGCAGCTGTTGATGGCCCTGGAAATGAACTCCGGTCCAGTGGAGTATGTTTTTTGCTAGAAATTATATAGAAAATTCTATTAGTTATAGCTTGGAAATTGAATAAGCTAATCCATTAGCAAAATATTCATACAGTTGATAGATGTATAATTTTCTCAAAAAGAGCACTGCATAATATTGAACCCAAGAAATTAACAAACAAGTCCTTTTGCCTACTTTTTTTGTGATTAGTGTATAATTTCATTTTTTTCATCTAACTTTCCAAACCTTTAAACTTCTTCTCTTCTTTACTGTACCCATATTGTCACAACCTTCCTTTCATCTTTCCTACTGGTTGCTATTTGAAAAGCAAAGACAAAATACTGCCAAACTACAAACCATCAAGTGTTTTAAATACCAAACACCAAAGTACATAAATATCTATGTTTTTCCATTTAAACTTTCATTTCTTGTGTGTCCAACAGATATGCTTCTTTTAAGTAGACATTATAAAATTACAATTTTTCTTTCAATTACCTCTGAATACACATAGCTGTACCTCATCATGTTTATCATAAAATCAAAATACAATATTACTTGTTCTGACAAAATAAGTCAAAGTAACAGAAGATAACATTTTGGGAAATATTTAGAAGTGAACAGATTAAAAATGGAAAAAAAGAGTAAACTTTATGATTTAAAACTAATATTTGACAAAAGTGAAAATTTAAATGGATTACTAGGAAGATGTTAAAGATAAAGGATGGTCAGTCAAAAATGAGGAATAAAAGAAAAACTAGTGAGTGAAAATAATTTTATGAATATATATTTATTGCAAATATTGAGTCATATTCTCTGGAGGCCCAATGATATACTGAAGCCCTAATCTTTTGTGGGCCCCAAGACTTACCTAGAATACTAAATTACAGATTTCAAAGTATCAAAGTACCTTCATCAGGAAGAAAAACTCTGTTTCCAGTTGTAAACCAGCCTTTGTGCTGTAATTATCAATTCATGCACTGGAAATCTTAAAACAATGATTCCTAGCATTTTGGGATTTCTGAAAAGCCATTTGTTTTTAATTGGTTTTTTCCCACCTGACATGGCTTCAGTTCAGCCTAACTCTATTCCATCCACCCAATTCACTGCAATGCAATTCTCGTTTATTGAATATCTACAGTATGCCGAATACAGATTGCCCAGGTTGCTGGCTTCTAAGAACAAAAAGTATCGATGCTCTTCTTCTTACCTAAAAAAGGCTTTACTCCTGGTGTTTAAAATTAAAAAAAAAAAAGAAATAAGAGAAACTTCAGTAAATGGACAATAATCATTGCATTCTTTGAGACTCTTTGAGCTTTCATGAAACTTGGGGTTTTCTCCTTTTCTCACCTTTTATTACCTGATGCCTTCTTTTACTTATTAAGATTTGTTATTTGCAATTTGATTCATGAGATTTACTTTATTAAATTTCATACAGTCCTGTCATTGGCATGAAGGCTTCTTTGGGAAGAAGCAATGAGTGAGATACTTACAAAGTCCCTGAATGTGTCTTCAGCAACTTTATAGATGTTGTCAGACAGGGCGACTGCACGGGTGAACAGGTCTTGGAGGCTCAAGCGGCAGTTCGCAGCCCCACCTGCACAGGCAGGGCTGGCAGCCACATTCTTGCAGAGAAGGAGGTTTAACACCAGCAGCAGCAGGAGTGATCCTGTGTAAACAAAAACACAACCCACTTTGAGATGATCTATTCTGCCGAGGTTATCAGATGTAATTCTGCTGTGGGAAACTTTCTCCCTCAGCACTGTCCTTTTCTACAGGAATTGCTAGTATAGTTGGGGTGGGAGAAGAAGCAACACCTTCCACTGTGTCAATTTAGATATATAATTGTATTTGTACAGATATGTAGTTTGAGAAGTGGGTGACTTCCTGCATTTCTGTATTGCTTCCACAAGGACTTCTATACTTTGTAAACATTTTGAGTCTAAATTAATCTTGAAGCAGGATGTTTAAGTCATTCTCTGAAGATAATTTAAAGTTGGGTATCTCTGCAGATTTTTGGTGGTCAGAGTTTATAATTATTTAAGCCAATGTCCGATATTTGCATTTCAGTCACTAATGTGACAAAGACAGTGCAGGTCATCGGTGCATTTTTTCTTCAAGCCTGAGAAAAATAAACTCATGATTGCTTGATTGCTAATATGGATTATGAAAAGAATCCTATCATAAAAATGATGTTGTAGGCTAGGTTTGCTAACTTACCGTAATAATCCACACATTTGTCTGCTACTTTGCTAAAAGCTTCAAATTTTTTCTTTCTAAATTTTAGCTTTAAAATACTCCTGTGAAATGTTCTGGGCCTCCATAATTATCACTAAATTACATTGATGAAATAGAAGGCTTAGGGAGGTTAAATGATTCCCCTCTCTTTATTAGCAGATAGGGCAGGCAGAACACCAACACCCTGGTCTATTTCTTGAACTTGTCACATCATATACACCTGTGGGCCCTCACTTTGCATGTGTATCAGGGACCACATCATTATTCCTGAGACTCAGTGTTTGTAGAGGTTGTTACTATTACTTTTAAAGAACAACACTCTGCCTTGATTATATGGTAACAGAGGACCTAGGTAACTTGATTTTATCCCGTTTTCCTACTCTATTAAACACCCACATTAAAAATCTTGTCAACAATCAGTGGTGGTTTTATCATCACTTTGCTGCCTCAGAAGATGGACAGGTAACAATCTTTAACATATCAATAATTTCCACTGTCAAAAGGAGGGAAACAGCTCATATGTGCCAAATAATATCACTCTTTAACATAGAGACATAATTTCAAGAACTTCTGATATAAAAATGTGTTTCTCAGTTCCATAGAATCTTTGAGAGATGTAATTGGAAATATCTAAGATAAAATAATGTAACATTAAAGACTCATATGTGAAATAAAAACCTAACTCCAAGTACCCAAAGTAAATATAAATATACTTAATAATTGTTTGGTTTATAATGTAACTAAACAAATTATTAGGTACAAAATTAAAATAATTTTGTGAGATAATTCACATTAGAGCTCTTTCAGTTTTCAAAAACCTATTCTTCTAAAATTTGTTGAAAGTATGTTATAGTTATATAATGTATTGTACTATTGTATAATGTTTTGTCTACATGTATAAAAGAATTGTGCTTTGAAAATAGAGAATGCAGATTAGTACTCTAGGAAATTCCTACCTGAATATTCTTTAATGCCTAGAACATTTTTTGTTTGTGTTTATTATCTGTGGGATTTTTGTAGTCTAAGATGAGATAAAATAGATAAATATTTCTATTTTTCATTTCATAAAACAAATTTTGTTTTTAGTAGTATTTTATTTCCTTTCAAATGTCACTAAGGTGTGGAGGAGTGCTCCAAGGGGTGGAACGCCTGCCTTGCAAGTATGAGGTCCTGAATTCAAACCCCAGTACTGCCAAGATAAACAAAAAGAAAAAAAATGAAAACACAAAAGAAAATATCACCAAGAAAGTATAGGCTATCTATTAGCCCTTATGTGTTTTTCCTTGTGAAATGTCATTTGGCTTGAAGCAAATTGACAAAGCAGTATGAGATACATATGTGCTATCATTGTCTGCATTATGACTCAGAATTGTTTCATCAAGTTGATTCAAATGGTGTAATTCACATAAGAGATCTGGGACCCAGAAAGTTTTAACTTTTTTCTTCTGATGTATGATAGTTGGGATGTATAAACTCTTGAGGTCTTATTCTAGTATAGTTCTTGATCTCAGAATCATTGGCCTTATGAGTTTGGTTATTCCGTGTTCGTGGAGCTGTCCTAGAAGAATGCATTGTAGGATGTTTATCAGCCTCCCTGGTTTCTACCTACTGGATACCAGTATTATCTTCCCTTTTCCTGCCTTACCTCAATTAAGACAATGCAAAATGTCTCTGGGAGAAGGAGAATCCCCTATTCAAGAATGACTGATCTGTTCCATTTTGCCCTCGTACAATTGCTTTCTAGAATAATGATTTGAAGTTTCTTATAAATCCTGTGTGCCTTAAACTTCTTGTTATTACTTAAAATTTCCCATTAGTTTCCCTCAAACACCAGATTGTTCACAAAGCCATTGAGCAGTTGGACATACCTTTCCATGATGACTGCTTGCTGTCCATGGTGGTGGTCATTGCAGGAACACACTTCACCAGAGAAGACCTGGGAGTTGGATAGATTTCTCTTGTGAAGATGTTGGCTTATAAACCTTTGACATGTTTATGAATATATTTAATCAGACATTCTCCTCCCCTTGCCAGTAACCCATTTCCATCATTAAGATTTCCCCCATAATTTCAAACACCAAATGCTATTTTATTTCTTATTCATATTTAGGAAGACATACTAGCCAGAAATGAAGGATGTTGATTAATTATAGTGGAAGAAATTAAGAAAACTGATGAAGGTGAGCTCTTTAGAGTAGTTTGGCATAGAAGACTTATAAAACTATAGAACCAGTTACCTTAAAATTTACCTGTAGTTCTCTGCAGTTTCTTGAACATATAGCATTATATTTTGCTTAACATTACCTCATGTATGGTCAGTGGTAAAATTTTTCATTCAAGTTTGTTAAGTGAATTGAGTTTTAAAAATTTTTGTTCTACATACCAGAAGATACAGAATAAATTCCTATTATGCTCTGATTGAATGTCCTTGTTCTTACTTGCTTTTACAAATTCTATTTAGTCCATTTTAAAATTGACAAAGTATCTGTATCATATTTTGTTTTATCAAATGTATTCTCTCCTTTGTTTACCTTTAATATTTCCTTTGTTTTAAACATATATCTGTAGTGTATATAAATATATATACATATATATACACACACATAAAGTTGTAAGTTTATCTCTTTTTTGTATATTAAGTTGTATCATTATCCCAGTGAACAGTTTAATAAATAAAGGTGCAGAGATACTAAAAATAAAGTGTATGGAAGAAATAATTCATCTACAGTCAGGTTAGATGCAAGGATATTGTTTCAAGACAAATTTGGATGGATGTGAGGAAGACAAAGAAGTGAAACCTTTATACTTATTGATGTTTACCCACATCTAAGATAAGCAAGCAATCAACCCTGACCCTAGAGAAATTATTTTGAAGAAAAATTAGTAGTTATTCAGGGCAAATGCATACATTGAACATACATATATTTAAAAAGATCATAATACAACATGTAATAAACTTCAATTCTAGGCAATTATTTCCACTCTTTCCTATTGGTTTATAAACTGTTACTAACTAACTTATGCCCCATCTACTTTCCTTGACTTTAGCTCACTCTGGGGCAAGATGACAAAAATAATCTTTTTCCATTGGCTCAGAAGCTCTATTACCTCTTAGACAATTCCTAAATTAAATGATTATATGAATAAGAATGAATCATTGGTGACTTCCTCTAATTTTTAAGTACATGCATCTATATCAGGCAAAAACTTTCAATTTTAGTGTCTTTGAGAGAAGACTGACAGATGAGGAAATTTAAAAAGTTATCCCTTTCCATGGTATTTGCTTTTTCTGAAACTGTTAGTGCCACCATGTGCTTTAACAATTATCTAAGTGCTTTTATGGAGCACTTAACAAAGAATCTTAACAAAGAATAATGCATGTGAGGAACTACTTTTTCTTCTTGTGTTAGATTAAGCAATGCTAGATTTTGAATCATAACCATCAATGTGATGATTGATAGGCTGTATCAATCTAAAAGTGGATATGTGATTCTATAAACTTATTCTGTGTATATATTTCTCCCTAGACAAGGAAAGTCTGAATTATTAAAACCAGATCTGTATAGTAGAGACGTTCATGTTGTCCTAATTTACCCTTTCCCTGCAAAAACTTTTGTGTAAGCAAATATACTGTAATGATTGACAGTGATGGAGGCAGGGGCAAGATGGTGGACCAGAAGCATCTACCATTTTGACTCTCTCTCTTTTTGAGACAGTAAGCATACACAAGAAAGACTATGTTCTGAAGACAGAAAGAGGAAAAAAGCATTGGGAATCACAAAAGGGATGTCAGAACATCAGAAAAGCACAAAGAAAACTAGGCAACAGAGAAAGGCAGCAAACAGTTTTAAGCCCATCCTTGGCTCCCTGGGAGTCAAAGGGCAAGCTGAAGACCCAATCAAAAGTAAAAAGGGACCTGACAACAAACTGGAAAGTCTTGCTGCAAGATAAGCCCACACCTCCTTAAATCCAGTGAAGGGATTTGGAAGACAATGACTGTTCTGGTGTAGAAGGTTAGACCTTGTGAAGGAAGACAGTTTGTCACTCCCCTCATCTCAGTCTGCCATAGTAAGAAGACTTCTTGAGGAAGGGTTGATTTAGACTATTGTTTTGACCAAGATACTCTAGAGGCTTGAAAACAAGAAATAGTCATGGCTCAGAAAGAGTAGAGGGATACCCTATCAAAGAATGTTGGTGAACAAAGGCCATGAAAGATGGTCAAGGAGAGGGAGAGTGTCTTACCTGGTCCTGCAGAGAAGCAAGTGGGATCCACTGCAGTGAAGGATATACTGGTTGCAGGCCACATGCTGCCTTATAAAGACCAAGTCCAGTCACCTCAGGGTCACATGAAAACAAATGACCAGCATGATATTCAGCCTCCAGGCCCTGTCTTCAGGCCATCTGTGTTGGTTGCTAAGTGGGGCAGAGGCTTTTTGGACACCCTTTACCAGAAAACATCCTTCTTACTTCATATTATAGTTAGACATTAGATATCCAGAATGAGGAAAGTATATTGAAGGGTGCAAGACAGAAGTACAAAATCACCTTGAAAGGCAAACCTATCAGAGGCACAGCAGATTTCTCAACAGAACTTGAAAGGCAAAGAAGACATGGAATAATATATTTCTAGCCCTGAAAGAAGGTAACTGCCAACCTAGCTTACTGTACCTAGAAAAAATATTCTATATAATCAAAGGAGAAAGAAGAACCCTTCCTAATACTCTGCAATAAATAGAAACTAGGGCAATTCATGATCACTATGCCTGTACTGTAAAAGATACTTAAAAGAATTGTATTTTTCAACAATAATTCTAGATGTTAATGGTCTAAGTTCTCTGAAAGACACAGAGTAGGAAACTCATTTTTCTCAGATGCCCATGGAACATTCTCTGAAATCCATCATATCTTAGGACATTAATCAAGTCTCAGCCAATATGAGAAAATTCACATAATTTCCTATATTTTATTTGACCCCTACACAAATAATAAACAGACTGATAAAGAAAATAATACCATTCAGAAAAGCTTCAAAAAATTAATATCTAGGAATAATCCTAATGAATATTTGAAAGACCTCTATAATGAAAATTATAAAACCTTGAAGAAAATTGAAGAATACTCTAGAAGACAGAAAGAGTTCCTATGTTCATGGATAAGCAGAATTAATATTTTGAAAATGTCTGTACTACCAGAACCAAGCTCAATCTCAATGCAATTCCCCGAAAATTTCCATGGTCACTTTTTTAGAAATAGAAAAATTAATTTTTAAATTCATGAAGAATCTCAAAAGACCCCAAACAGCCAATGCAATCCTAATCAATGCTGACTTAAAATTATATTATAGAGCCATAGTAACAGAAACAGAGTGATACTGGCAAAGAAATAGACCAATGGAATAGAATAAAATATCCAGAAATAAGACTGAAAAGCCACAGCCATCTGATTGTTGGCAACGATGCCAAAAAACATAGCTGGAGAAAAGACTGCCACTTCAACACACGGTGCTGGGAAAACTAGAAATCCACATGTAGAGGACTGAACATAGAGCTCTCTTCTTTAACCTTGTATAAAATCAATTCAAAATATCTAAGTTTAAGGCCTGAAACTTTGAAACTATTATAGAAAAACATAGGGAAGCATTTGAAGTTACAGTCATAGATAACTCCTTTTGAATACGACACCAATGGCTCAGCAGATAAGAGCAGAATTGACAAATGGAATTACATCAAAATAAGAAATTTCTGCCCAATAAAGGAAACAATGATCAGAATTAATAGGCAACACACAGAATGGGAGAAAATCTTTCTCAGCTTTTCATCAGATAAAGAATTAATATCTAGAATATATAAGGAGCTCCAACAATTGAATACCAAAAAAAATAACCAATGCAATTAGTAAATGGGCAAATCAATTGAAGAAATACTTCTCAAAGGAAGAACAAATAGCCAATAAATACATGAACAAATATTCAACATCCTTAGCCATCAAGGAAATGCAAATCAAAACAACATTGAGATTTCATATTACCTCAGTCAGAATGCCAAAAATTAAGGAAACAAAGAAGAAATGTTGGTGAGTGTGTGAGGACAAATGAGCACTTCTATGCTGTTGGTGGACATGTGAATTAGTGCAGCCACTATGGAAATAAGAATAGAGTTCCTCCAAAATCTAAAAGATGGCCAGGCATCAGTGGCTCATGACTGTGAACCTAGTTACTTGGGAGTCAGAGATCAGAAGGACCAAGGTTTGAGGCCAGCCAGGGAAAATAGTTCAGGAGGTCCTGACTTGAAAATACCCAACAGGCAAAAGGGTTGGGGGGTGTAACGCAAGCACCAGAGTGCCTGTCTAACAAAGATGAGACCCAGAGTTCAAAACCCAGTACCACCAAAACAAAATCTAAAGGATGAACTATTATATAATCCTGCTATACCACTGTTGGGCATATATTTGAAGGATATTAGTCAGCATAAAATAGAGATACTTTCACATCCATATAGTAGGACTATTCACAATAGCCTAAATCTGCAGTTACCTGGTGTGTCTGTTAACTAATGAATGGATAAAGAAAATGTGATCATCTATCTATCTATCTATCTATCTATCTATCTATCTATCTATCTAACTATCTATCTATAAGGGACTATTATTTAACCATAAGGAGGAATGAAATTATGTCATATGCAGGAAAATATGCGTATTGGAAATTATCATGTTAATTATAGTATGTCAGAGTGCAAAAGACACATATTTCCTATTTGTCTTTTACATGTATAATCTAGACCTAAAGAAAAAAAAAAACATAATGACAAGTATGTAAAAGAAAGGAACTTTTTGAGTTGGGAATGAACAAACAGGAGAGGATGAAAGGAGATGGTGAAAGAGATAAACATGCTCAAAGTACTTCATTCTTATGTATGAAAATAGAGTACTGAAACCTGTTCAAATTATTTTAAAGAGAATGAGTAATGGATGCAGATAAATTTGATTAAAGTCCATTATATGCATGTATAGAAATATCACAATGAAACCCCTTTGACAATTAATATACATTCCTTCCAAAAGGAAAAATGAAGCACTGACAAGTGATAACTTAATCTTAAATTTTGAAGTGTTGCCAGTTTTGTGGACAACCTGAGAAAACCAGAGTTGTGTTTATTCAGTAGAGGCCAATGGATTTATTTGACTGCAAAGACCTTATGTGTTTTAATGTAAATTTATTGTGTGCTTTCTTGCTGCCTCAGAGCCCCTCATGTCCTGTGAACAGGACAGTACAATATCTAAATAATGCAAATGGCATATTTTATGTGAAAAGTCACAGTTGTCACATTTTTCTATCTACTATACATATCATCACCTTCCCCTTAATGTTTGTATGAACTCTTCTGTGAATGTTTTACTTTATCAAAACTGTGCCTTCCGTTACAGCAATGTAAAAGTTCAATAAGGATGGACTTATCTGTTTTCACTTAGAAAACTTAACTTGTTTTCCTGTTTTGATTTAACGCCTTGTGATAGAACTGTGACATGATAACTGATTTCTGTCAAACAGCTAAATAAATAGCTCAAGTGATGTTAAAGTTTTTATGGTATTTTTAATATGTGATTCTTATACTAAATGGTACTTACTTTAAGTATTAAGTGACATGTAATCGGATTTCCTTCCTGGTTAGGAACAGGGCTTTTATTTTACTTATATCTTCTCTATTTTATCTATCTTCAAGTTTGAAGTAATTTTAATTTTTCTTCTGTTATTTAAGACACAACACGCATATATCATATTCTAATGGTCAACAATGATTGGTTAGTTGGTAAATCTAAATAATTCCTTGAGTCATTACCTGTGTTAATGTTTTTATTTTATTTTATATTTTGGCCAACCACCCTGTATTCCCCTTTTGGCTAGCTCTTCAGTACCAGAACTTTACCTGCAGTATCCATGAAGATGCTACCAACCCTGTCTAGCTGCCAGCTACCTATTGGATACTTCAAAGTATTAGATACTGTATCTTGGCTCACAGTTCTGGAGTTTTTATCTGTGATTGATTGGCACATCATGGCAGGAGTGAATGGTAGACAACCTGGTCACTTAGTGGCAGGAAGCAAGAAAGAAGAAGGGGCCAGATTCCACTGTCTCCCTTAAGGGCACACCCAATGGCCTTCAGACCTCCCACTAGACCCTGACTTTTATGTTTCCACCAAGACCCATTGGTGTTACCATGGGGGCCATGTCTGTAATATGTGTGTATTTGCAGGACATTTACTAACCAACTGTAACAATCAATGTCTTATTTTGTTCAGAATATTTAATATTTTGTTTTCTTGTTAGCAAATTCCAGAGCTAAAAGCATTCAAATTCTTTGATAGATTTTGAAGGCCCATACAATTGTTCATGAAATCGTTGCTAACTTTTATATGTCAAATTCCTTGATGGTTCAAACATAGATGATACAATGGAAGCCTTTATTTTTAGTGGTCATTTCTTCTGTCTTTATCCTAAGTAGCCAGATTTCTAAGATTAAGACCATAGGCTTTGTGAAAATGTTAGAGTTTGTCCTGGTTAAAAAAAAAACTTAAAAGTCTTGACTTGTAGTTTATTGCAATGTTATTTCAAGCAGGGTAAACCTTACCATCCAAAAGCTAAAAGCAAAAATGTTTTGTAGTATTATGAAAGACTTCATTACATGTATCTCTCTTGCAACACAAGCAAGGACAATATTAGAGCTATTTGGTTTCATTGCAACTGAAAATTACAACTTTAAATCTTCAGTCTTGTCTTTTTAGAGAGGGTAATGTGAGAGAAACTCCAATATTTTGAAGAGATGTGACTGCTCATCAGAAAAAATTATATGCCATTTTTGTTATGTAGATATATGTATAAATCATTGCAAAAGACAAGGAGATTTGTGTTATATTATTAGCTCCATTTGTGGCTCATTGAGACTGTACCTAAAGGATTATGAAAAACAGTTGCTTTAGTCAGTTTTTCATCTGTGGGAAAAAATACCTAGAAAGACAATGTAAGGAAGGAAGAATGTATTTTGTTTCATAGGTTTCAGACTGTGGGTAGTCAGCTGGCTCCATTGTGGTAGTCTTGAGGGAGGCAGAACATCATGGTGGAGAGGGCATGATAAAGCACAACTGGTCACCACATGGCAGTGAGGAAGCAATGAGAATCCAAGGAAAGGAGTCCAACAAGGACTACCACTGAAGAGAATTTCCCAGTGACCAACTTCCTCCAACTAGGTCCTGCCTTCAAATTTTCCACCTTTTTCCAGTAATTTGGTCAAATTGTGAATTAATTAATGCATTAAATGTTTGAGGAAGGAAGAGACCTCATGTTCCAAGCACTTCTCCAATCTCCACATGTGAACATTGTGCCAGGGACCAAGCCTTTAACAAGTGAGACTTTTGGAGGACATTTCATATTCAAACAATGATTACCAGTTTTAATAAATATTTGTCATGGTCTGTTAAATTCCAATTTCTCCAAATTTCTTTCTGCTCAGAAACTCCACAAATCAGCTATAGCCAGCAACCTCTCAAGATATCTCCTTCTGAAAAGGTGTCATGAAATCATGTAGACCAAGTAGCCATTTGCAGCAGTGGCTTCTCAGCACAGCATTGACTTGCTAATATGAATAATGTTGGAATATTCTTTTAGTCTTCAGTAAAAGAGACTATGAATAGTTTTTCTCATTAGTGATTGTTACACAAACCAAAATAAAACCACAATAAAATTACCTACAATGTTAGTGGTTTTAAATCACAGTAATCAATTTGCTATTATCACTTATATGTCCTGCTTGGAGTTTTTCATGTAAACTGTAGCTGAGTAGTGGTTAGGGCTAAAGGCATCCTGAAAGCTTTCTCACTTAGATATCTGATAGTTGATGCCATCTGGCCTCTTTTGGAGTTGTTCAGCAGAACTATTACTCAAGGCCTGTCCATGTGTTCTTGGTTTCTAAGGGAAATCAATTTAAGAAAATGAGAAGTAAACTCTACCACCTTTTATGACCTAGACTTGGTAGTGAATGGTATCATTGTCTTCATGGTCACTGGCATGCTTAGATTCAAGTAGGAGAATAGACCCTACTTGTCATTGGAATGGTGTAACATCACATTATAGGAAAATCTGTGGAATGGAAGATCTAGTTATGTCCATTTTGGACAACACAATCTGCTAAATCTTTGTGCTCTAGCGCTATAATGTTTATTCCTTAAGTTTTCCTCTGAGGAATTTTTTATATCTACCTTAATCTAATGTTTTATCCTCAAATAATAGCACATTTCTCCATATTCTACTTTAGGGTTTGCCATTCAGTGACAGATTTCTTCTGTGGCCTCTGCAAAAACTGTTCCTAAATCATTTCTCATAACTTTCATTACAAGTCTTGCAAAGAAAAAAGTAGAAAAGAATTATTTTATCTTTCAATAATCTGCATCAAGGATCAGCAAACTTTTTTTTAAATACCATATTAAATATTTTGGGCTTTGTTAATCTAAAGGAAAAAAATCCAGGAATATTAGATATGACTTATATGGTTACTTAAAATTTAGTTGTTTAAAATGTTTTATTTACTCATGGGTTATACATAAACATGTGGTAAGTAGAATTTTGTTTTCAAACTATTGTTTGCTAAACCTTGGCCCAGATCACTAGGCAATGATAAGGTACAAGTCAAAAGTTTTAAATCCCATGATTTGTGTTTCATTTGGTTTTGTGGATATGGGTAGATACTGATAGCCTGACTTGACACCTATGTTTGGCATTGCAAATATTCTCCTTCTTTCCTCCATTCCTCTCTCCCTCCCTCCCTCCATCTCTCTCTCTCTTCCTCCCTTCTCTTCTCTCTTTCTTTCATCTATCTATATGTTCTTTTCCCTACTCACTCCCTTTATTTTCCCCAAAGGACAATTTTAATGACTCACAAACAACCATTATAATATATTTCTATGTTTTTGTATGTGTTAATGTAATATGCAAATCACTTTTATGTTTGTGTACATTTTTATTTTTCTTGAAATTATTAGAGAACTTAATTTGTTCTTTGTTCGCTTTTTCATCATTTAGTTATATGTAAAAAATTCTTTCACATTGGTATGCTTACATCTAGTCTGTTGTTACAAATTATTTCATAATACCCCATTGTATGCTTCCCATTTATGTATCAAATCTTCAAGATTACATCCAGCACATTCTACATGGTCAAGCTAATCCATCACCCAGGCCTGGAATCCTGCCAAAGGCAACCCAGTCATTGCCCACAGCCTGCCCACCATGGACGCTGAGGAAATGAGTGCGTTTCAGGCCTTAGTGAAAATGTGTAAGCAGCATCTGAGCATATTGCACACTGAGGAGATGTGCTTCCTGAGGGAGTGGGTGGAGAACATGGGGAGAATATTAGGGAACATAAAATATTAAAAGAACAGAGGAAAACATAAAGACAGATGAATCATGAGTGAGGAAAGTGATGTAAAAATGGATGATGAAGGTTCAATTGAACCAGACGCTGATGGCCCAAAGAAATGGAAGATGAAAATGTAGTTATAGCTGAAGAGATGATGGGTCAAGCCAATGAAAGAAAGAAGCTGGCATTGAAGTCTTGAATGGTGGTGAATTACAGAAAGACATTTACTTGTTCATACATGTCATCAAGCTATATCCTTGCTTGGCCAAACTGTATGCCAAGACAGCCAGTGTCTTCAACAAATTATGGAAGCCGAATATTGCTATTTGAGACTGTGACAGAGCCATTGAAATAAATCTTCATTCAGCTCAGCCTTACAAGTGGCAAGGGTGATCACACAGATTTCTGGACATTGGGAAAAAGCAGCCATAGATCTTGCCCTCGCTTGTAACTGGATTGTGATGATAATGCTAGTGCAATGCTGAAAGCTGTCTAACAAGGGCTCAGAAAATTGTTCTTTCTTTAAAAAAGAACAGAAAGGATCAAAAACGCTCGAGAAGTGTATTAGAGGGCCCTGAGTGAGGAAGAAGCCAGAGGACAGTCAGAATATCAGTATGGCACTTTTCAGGAGACTTTCCTGAGGAATGCCTGGAATGGTAGGGACATGCCTGAAATGTCAGGAGTGCCTGAGTACAATGAAATTCTTGGTCATCCACAAGTTCTTGCAGCATGCTGGATCAAAGGTATTGTGGCCTCAAGGGTGTGACCCAGAACTCACAAATATGTGAAAATAGCAGAGTAACCCAAAAGTTGTGAATCTTATCAGTACATTTCAGTCAAATTTGGAGGTCAAGCATAAAGCCCATGTGACAAAGTCCTTACTGAAGGAAAATCAACCTAGGACGCTTAGTGGATGTCACAGTAGTGTATCTCTGACCTTCTCATTAGGAATGGTGAGGTGCTTTGAAGATAAGCCCTACCCCTGTGCAGGGAATACAGCTAAGCATTTCATAGTGTTTTGCCATTATGTATTCATTCAGATAATGTTTTTCCACAAAGAGTTACAAACTTTACTTTTTAAACCTTGAAAATATTTAAAACAAATTAAAAGGGTGTTGATTCCTCCATTTTCTTTACTAATTATTTTGAGGTTTCTTTTTGGATTATCAGGCAAGGATGGTATGCACGGAACATTCATTCCTCTAGTGTGAGTGAAATAGAAGTTTATTAGTGGGAAGCAAATAAAACTCATTTAAGTATGTTAAGTTTCAGTTGGATATTGGTTAGGAAGGCATTTTTGTTTTCTAAAATGGTTTTTTAAATCTTTTAAATCTTATAGTTGCAATTATATCTTACAATTGCATTTAAATTTTACAATGTTGAAAAGATAAATTTTTATGTTACAATAGAATTAGATTACTTAACTGTGTTCACATCTTGTATATCAGAAGAATACTTCATTTCTTTTCCATATAAAGTGAAGAAGAGATTGCATCCACTTCTATTCTCACTATAAATAATTCTGTGATGAATATTTTTGTATAGGCTTTTATGTGAGAGAGTGAAAGATTTTCTCATTAGGGAATTCAAACTAGAGGTCTAGTGTCTGTTGTGACTAAATTTCCTTTAACATTCCCTTAAACTATTGTGATTACCATCATACATACATGATAACAACACAAACTAAACACACTGAAAAATGCATTGTAGAACAGGCTTAATTAGAGTGCAATGTTGGTTATTATTCCATCGCAAGTAAATTTATCTACTTCATTAGATTTGATTAAAATGATAGTCACTGTCTAGAAAATGAGTATTAAGTTGTCCTAAAATTTTTAGTAGTTGCATTTGAGATTAAAATATATACTCATAGCTTTGTGCAAACTTTTAGCATTAATAATATTGTATTCCATTTAAAATGTAGAAGATTTGCAACCATACAGGTGCATACAATTCCCTCATCCTTTATTGTTATATATGAACACGTACATATGTTACATAACTTTCAAAACAAAGTTATGATTTTGCTTTAAATAGTCATATGTATTGTATAGAATGCATCAGAGAATGCAGTCTGAAATAATTGCCTTTTCTACTGTTGTCTATTCCTTCTAAGAGGCCCATGCTTACCTCTTGTATTGTTTCCCATTAATCTAAAACCTTTTAGCATGTCTCATACTACAGGTTTGCATATGACAAATGGTCACGTTTTAAAAATTCAAAATGTCTTCACTTTGCTTTTTTCTTTGAGATATAGTTTTTCAATCTATACAAGTTGAATTTGCTGTGTGCTAGTGTCTCATGCCTTTAATCCTAACAACTTGGGAGGCTGAGATTGGAGGATCAGGGTTCAAGGCCAGCCTGACCCAATAGTTCATGAGGACTGCATCTCTAAAAGAAGAAGAGCAAACTGGACCAGAGGTGTGGTTTTAGTGAGAGAAGCTGCCCTGAGTTCAAACTCAATTCCACCAAAAAAAAAATTGTATTTTTATTTCCAACTTTTAGAAGTAAAATTTTGTGATTTTAATTTTTCTTTAAAACATTGAATATGCCGCTCCAATATTTTCTGTTATGCATTCCCATTTGTTCATCCTTTCTCTTATTTGCTGATCCATTAGAGGTCTATTTATGAAGTCATTGATTATGCCTATATGCTTCAATATATTTCCACTACTTCCTGAAATTGTTTCAAAATTTCAGGCCTTATCTTAAAATACTTAATCTACTCTGACTTGATATTTGTATGGGTGAGGGACATAGATCTAGTTTCAGTTTTCTGTTCTCAGATATTCAGCTTTCACAGGAACTTTTACTGAAGAGGCTGTTTCTCCATCATATATTTTGGGTCCCTATGTCAAAAATCAGGTGGGCATAGATGTGGATTCTTATCTGGGTCTTCTGTTCTGCTCCATTGGTGTTCATGTCTGCTTTTGTGCCAGTGCTATGTTGTTTTGAAGCGATGGCTCTGTAGTGTAGTTTGAAGTCAGGGAATGTGACACCTCCAGTGCTGCTCTATTTGCCTTGATTATTCAAGGTCCTTTGAGCTTCCTTTTGAATTTTTGGGTTTATTTTTCAATCTTGGTGATTAATGTCATTGGAATTCTGATGGGGATTGCATTGAACACGTAGATTGCTTTGGTAATATAGCCATTTCCACAATATTGATTCTACCAATCAATGTTGTATGAGACCTTTCCATCTTCTGTAGTCTTACTGATTTCTTTCATTAATAGCTTATAATTTTCATTGTGGAGATCTTTGACTTACTTTATTAAGTTTATCCTCAGGTATTTTAATTTTTGAGGCTATTGTAAATGGAATTGTTTTCTTATATTTTTTCTCAGTATGTTCATCATTGTTATATAGCAAGGTTTCTTCTTTTGGTAAACTGATTTTTATCCTGCTACTTTGCTGAGTGTTTATGATGCCTAAGAGTTTTTTGGTGTAGTTTTCCTTGTTTTTTAAATATAAGATTACATCACTTGCAAATAGGGATAGTTTGAGTCTTCATTTCCTATTTCAAATCCTTGTTCCTGTCTCATTGCTCTGAGTAGGTATTCCAGGACTGTGTTGAATAAGAGTGGAGAGAGTGGACAGCCTTGTTTCATTCCTGACTTTATAGTAAATAGTTTCAATTTGTCCCCATTTATGATGATGCAGTCAATAGCCTTTTCATATATAGTCTTTATCATGTTGAGGAACAGTCTATTCCTAGTTTCATCAGAATACTTATCATGAAAGGATGTTGAATTTTGTTCAGTTTTTTCGTACATATTAAGATGATCATGTGCCTTTTTCTTTGCTTCTGTTAATTTGCTGTATGCATTTAATGTTTTGTATATGTTGAACTATCGCTTCATTCTAGGGAAAAAACCCACATGATCATGTGTATGATCTTTATAATATGTTGTTGAATTTGGTTTGCCTGTTTTTTTGAGAATTTTTGCATCTGAGTTCATTAAAGAAATCCAACTATAATTTGCTCATTTTGTTTTTGTTGTTTGGTTGTGTACTTTTCCAGTTTTGGGATGAGTATAATACTGGATTCATAGAATGACTTTGGTAGTGTACCTTCCCTTTCTATTACATGGAAAAATTTGAGGTATGCTGGCATTACTTCTTCTTTAAAGGTCTGGTAGAATTCTGCAAGGGATCTATCTGATTCTGATCTTCTATTGTTTTGGGAGACTTTTGCTGCTTCTATTTCATAACTTATTATAGATGTATTTAGATGATTTATATCTTGTTGGTTCAATTTTGGAAGGTCATATGTGTCTAGAAGTTTAACCATCTCTTCTACATTTTCTTATTTATTTGAAAATGGGTTTTCAAAGTAATCCTTATGATTCCCTTGGTGTTTGTTGTGATCTCCCCTTTTTTGCTTCCAATTTTATTAATTTGGGTCTTTCCCCACATTTTATTCTGAGCTTGCCAATCCTATATATTGCTCTATGACCAGTGGGTCATTAAAGTGATAAGGGAGAAAATCAAAAAGTTACTGGAATTTCAGAAAAGGAAAGCACAACCTTACCAGAACTTATGGGATACAGCAAAGGCAGTGCTAAGGAGAAAGTTTATAGCTATGAATGCTTATGTTACAAAGAAAAAGATCTCACAAAAAAGACCTAATACTGCATCTCAAAGTCCTAGAAAAATAAGAACAAGCTAAACTCAAAACTAGCAGAAGTAGAGAAATAATAAAAACAAGGGCCAAAATCAATGAAATAGGGACCTCCACCAAGAAAAGAAAAGAAGAAAAACATGTACAAAGAATCAACAAAACAAAAAGTTGGTTTTCTCTTATTCATAATTTTACAGGTGAAGTCGGTTTCTAACTTCCTAGTTCTCCTATGCATAATGTATTGCTTTTCTTCCTGTGTTCAGACATTTTGTATGTTTGATTTGAGTCTTATGGTCTAATAATGCTATTCATTGAATTTCTACTGCTTGAGTTTTATTAAGATCAACATATTTGCACATTTTTATCTTTGCCAATTTGGTTACATTTTTTGGAATTTTCATTCCATTTTCCCTGTGAGGATTGTCTTTCTGGAATAAACCCACAAATTCATGAGCTCCTTTATTTTTTCAATGTTTTCTTTGTTTTTCACAGTAGACAATTTCTGTTATAAGTTTAGTGTCTTTACCCCCTCTTCCCCTTTGTTTCTACCAGGCTTCTTCCATGGCTTTTAAAAAATTTAGAGCTAGGTGCGGAGGCTAATGACTATAATCTCAGCTATGTGGGAGGTGTATGTAGGAGGATCAATTCCTGAGGCAGGCTCCAGGCAAAAATACCAGACCTTCTTTCCTTATCTGAAAAATAAGTGATGCAAAAAGGAAGGGTAAAGGTGTGGCCCAAGTGATAGAGTGATTGTCTTAAAAAATGGAGGCCCTGAGTTTCTCTTTCCTCCTTTTTCCTTTGTTTGCTTTCCTCATTCTGTTCTGTCTCTCTGTCTCTCCCTTGCCTCCTTCCTTATCCTTCTCCCTCCACCTTTCTTTCTTTCCTTTCTTCCTTGTTTGCCTTTGTTCTCTCTCTCACTCCCTCCCTTCATCCCTTCTTTCCTTCCTTATATCTCTCTCTCCTTCTTTACATCCCTGTTTCCTTTCCCTTTCTCTCTTTATTTCTTTCACTTTTCTATCTCTTATTCTTCCTCTTTCTTTTTCTTTCTTTCTTTTTTGTTTGTTTCTTTCTTTCTCTTGCCTCCCTTCCTCTTTCCTTCACACCTTCTGCTCTCTCTTTTGCACTTTCCTCCTTTCATTCTTTTTCTCTTTCTTTCTTTTTCTTCCCCTGTCTCTTTCCCTTCGTCTCTCCCCTCCCTACTTCCCCTCAGTCCCTTCTTTTCTTCCTTTCCTTCCTTCCCTTCCTCTATCTTTCTTGCTCTTGTTGAATCTATCTCTTTCTTCCCTCCCCCTCCCTCCCTTCCTCCCTCTCTCCAGGCCTCATAGAATGTGATAGAAGATTCAACTGGATGAAAATTTGATAATAAATCATCTTTTTAAATCCAAATAAACACACTTTCTTTTTTTTTTTCCTTTTAGCATTTTTACATTTACATGTGTGTACAGAAGTGTATGCATTGTTTGGGCCACCTTCCCCACCCACACCCTCAACCTCCACCACCTCCTCCACCACCCAGGTCTGCAGGGAGAAAGAGGCTAACCTGGCCAGATCTTGTGGCATGATCTCCCTAGTGGTGCCACAACTGCTGCAGAATCTGTGAGAGCAGGATTGGAGTCTTAGGTCCTGTTGGGCAAATGAGTTTTCCAGGCACTGCTTGCCTGTTTTAGCTCGGTTCTCCTTCTTGCTTCCCTATGCAGAAAGGAGTTTCAGGCTTGTGGAGAATTCTCTAGGCAGGCACTTGTTTGACAAGATTTACTCCTGTTAGATGGCTGCCACTTCTTAGGATAAATCACTTGCTGGGGTGGAATCTCCATGGACGACACAAGGTTTAAAGAAAAGGTGTCTGTGAAGTGTCTCTTGAAGGATCAGTTTGGCAGCCACAATGATTCTTTCCTGAAAGAAGGGAATGTCTCTACCTATGTTCTTTGTGATTTTGACTGGCTTCTCATGTTTTCTGATGGGATTTGGTTCAATTATGGGAAGTTTGACTCTATGCAGGATGCTTTTTGGTGCTAGATTGTGAGAAATGCTGCTGCTGGGTTGCCTTGTTCTGTTCAGTGTTTGGGTGGTTACCTTGTTCTTTTGAGTGTTTCTTTGTAGCTCTTCCAGTCCTTGGGTCCACTCCAGCTTACTTTCTTCTTACCAGTGATCAGAAAACTGCTATGGTTGCTTCTTGTAACCTTCAGGTTGAAGACTAGGGACAAATATGTTTCTACCTTTTTTTCCAAGTATGTACAATATTTATTGTCAAGTGTATATCAATATTTATTATGAAAACTTTAATTTTTAATGGTCATTAGATTGAATTTTGCCTTTATTCTTCCATTCCTTCTTTTTAAAAAACATTTCATTAGCATATACTTGATGTACAGGGAATTTCAATGTGGGATTTCTATATATGCTTGCGCTGGACCCTGGTTAAAGTCACCCGTCCATCATTCTCGCTAATCCCCCCTCCCTACATTCTTAAAACAATTTCATCAGATTTTATTGTTCTGTTTTCATATGAGAATGCAAAATACAGTGACCATATTCACATTTATTCATTTTCTCCACTCACCCTCTTCTCTCTTACTAGTACCCATCTTTGAACAGGACCTGTTTTACTTTCCTGTCCTTTATTTTTTGGTGTATATTCTTTGTTTGAAAGGTTTTCACCATGGTATTTCGCCCATGAATTTATTGTACTTTAATCAGATCAATCCTTTCTATTGCTCTGTCTTTCCCTATCCCTCCTATGCCCCATTAATCAGATGTTTTTTGGGACTTTGTTAGACATGCAATTTGTTTTAGTGCTATTCACCATCATTTTCTTTTCCTTTCCCACTTCCCATAATCTCCTCAAAGAGTCTCATGTTACAAACAAGCTATAAATACATATGTGTGTATAATATATATGATTATATATTTATTTGTATACAAATTTATCTTTTTGGTTTAGATTCCACGTATGAGGAAATTAGTGACCATTGTCTATCTGAACCTGGCTTAGCTTAATATGATGATCTCCAGTTCCATCCACTTAAGCGCAAATTACATTATTTAATTCTTCTTTCTGAAGAATTTCATTCTTTATATGAATATCATGAGAATTTTAATGAGGATTGAATTGAGCATATAGATTGATTTTGATAGATAGCTATTTTCAGAATATTAATTCTGCCAATTCATGAGCACAGAAGATCTTTCCATCTTCCGATGTCTTTTTTGCTTTCTTTCTCTGAGACTTTTAGTTTTTTTGTTGTAGACGTCTTTAACTTTGTTCATTAAATTTATTCCTAGATATTTTTGTGGTTATTATGAATGGAATTGTTTTCCTGATTTCATTCTCATTTTATTAATTTGAGGTGTATAGAAAAGGAAGTGATTTTTATATGTTGATTTTGTATCCTAAAACTTTGCTGCATGTGTTTATGAGATCTGATAGTTTTATAATGGAGTTTTTCAGGTCTTTCTGGTATAAGATCATATCATTTGCAAATAGGGATACTTGATCTCATTTGTCTCTATTTAAATCCCTTTTATATCTTCCTCCTATCTTATTGTTCTGGCTAGCAATTCCAGTATTACATTGAATAAGAATGGGGAGAGTGGACACCCTTGAATTGATCCTGACTTTAGAGGAAATGGTTTTAGTTTGTCTTTGTTTACTGTGAGGTTGGCTGTAGTTTTATCATATATATCCTTTATTATGTGGAGGTACATTCCTTGTATTCCTAATTTCTATAGAGATGTTATCATAAAAAGCATATTAAATGTTTTCCAAGGGCTTTTTCTGCATCATTTGTGATGATCATATGAATTTTGTCATTAATTCTATTTGTGCACTGTTTTACATTTATTGATTTGCATATATTGTGCAATCCTTGCATCCCTGGGATGAATCCAATTTGATCATGGTATATGATCTTTCTGATGTGTTGTTGAATTTTTCTGAATCTTCTTCAGAATTTTTGCATCTATTTTTCAAGGAAAGACTGATCTATAATTCTCTTTGCTGTATCTTTGTCCAGGTTTGGAATGAATATAATACTGGCTTCACAGAATGAGTCTGTCTGTGTTCCTACCCTTCCTGTTTTATGGGAAACTCTGGAAGTGTTGGTAGTAATACTTCTTTAAAAGTCTGGTGAAATTCGTAAGTAAATCCTTTGGGTCCTGGGCTTTTGTTTAGGAGATTCTTCATTATTGCTTAATTTCATAACTTATAGATCATTGTAGTTGGTTTATATACTCTTGGTTCAATTTTGGTAGGTCAAATGAATCTGGAAATTTATGCATTTCCTCTAAATTTTGCAGATTGTTTTAATAAAGTTTTTTAAAGTATTCCCCCATGATCATCTGGATTTTTTTGGTAGTTTCTGTGGTACTCCACTTTTCATTTTTAATTTTAATTAGGTCTTTTTCGTCCTCCTTTTAGTCAGATTGGGTACGTGTTTGTCAGTATTATTTTTATCAAACAACCAAGTGTGCTGTATTCTAAATGTTCTAGTAGCATATGTTTTTATTTTTAGTAGACTCTTACAACTTTATATTTTCTCCCTTATTTCTTTAATGTTCCACTGGTCATTCAACAATGTGTTGTTCAGCCCCATGCATTTGATGTTTTCTGTTTTTTCTTTTGTTGTTGATTTCTAGTTTCATTCCTTTGTGTTCTAATGGAATATAGGGAAATATTTTAACTTGTATTTGCTAAGATTTCTTTTGTGTTCTAAAATATGATCTGTTTTGAAGAAAGCTCCATGGGCTGCTGAGATGAATTTTTATTGTACAGTAAGTGGATGAAATAGTCTGTAAATACCTGTTAAGTCCATTTTGGTCTGTTGTTTCAGTTAATTTTGAGGGTATTTTTGCTGATATTTTTTCTGAATGACCTATATGTTATCGATAATGGTTTATTGAAGTCTTTTACTATTTATTATTGTGTTGGAATCTATATTTGCTTTTGAATGCAGTAGTGTTTTTTAATGTAGTTGGATACACTGACATTTGGTGCATATACGTTAATAATTATTATTCCATCATGAAGAATTGTTCTTTTCATTAATATGAATTGAAGTATGAACATAGCTGACTCTTGCCTGCTTTTGTGGGTCCATTTGCTTGTAAGATCTTTTCCATACTTTTGGTCTAAGCCACCATTTGTATTTGCCAGTGAGTTGTGTTTTTTGTAAGCAACAATGCATGCCTTTTAATTTCATTTTTTATTCTGTGTGTTTTGATTGAGGAATTGAGGCTGTTTACATTCAGTGATAATATTGACATATATGCAGTATTTTAGGTCATTTTGTTGTTTTTCATGTGTTTACTTTTTCTCTATTCCTTGTTTGCTAATCTACTTAGCTAGTGTTTATTAGTTTTGGCATTTTCCTTGCTACATCTCTTTTACATCTCTGAGTTGGATTCCTCTAAATATTTTCTGCAGAGCCTCATACTTGCTGTTTGCTACTCAGGCAATCTTGCCACTTGAGCTTCTCTACCAGCCCTTTTTTGTGATTGTTATTATTATTATTATTTTTGACATATGGCCTCATGAACAATTTGCTGGGTCTAGGTTCAAACCAACAATCTTCTTGATCCCTCCCTTCTGAGTAGCTAGGATCACAGGCATGAGCTACCAGCACTTGGCTGCAGTGCTGGTTTGGTAGTCATTAATTTCTTTAGTTTTTGTTTACTGTGGAAGGCTTTTATTTCCCTTTCAACAATGCAGAATACTTTTGATTAGTCTAGGTTGATAATTGCTTTCTCTCATGACTTAAAAGATTCTCTTGCTTTTAGAGTTTGTGCTGAAGGAATCTGCTGTTATTCTGATGTGTTTGACTTTATATGTGACTTGTCATTTCTTTTTTTGCAGCTCTCAATGTTCTTTCTTTCTTCTGTATAGTTAGTGTTTCAATTGTAATATGTCTGGGGGTGTTTCTTTTCTAATCCTGCCTGTTTGGTGTTCTAAAGGTCTCCTATAACTGATTGTCCCTCTCCTTCTCAAGATTGGGGAAATTTTCTGCTATAATGTTTTTGAATAAGGTGTCCATGCCTTTTCTTTGTATTTCTTCTCCTTCTTCTATGTCTGATTTTTAGGTTAGTCTTTTGATGGTATCCCACAGTTCTTTCATATTCTATTCATGTTTTCATAGTATTTTCTATTGCCTTTGAATTACTGTTCTAATTCCTTTATTTATCTTAATCCCTGATACTTTATTTATACCCATCTCCAATCTTTTAGCAAGAGTTTTGAATGAAGTTTTTTATGAGAATATTAAGTTTTTCTTTTTTTTATTTATTCATATGTGCATACAATGTTTGGGTCATTTCTCCCGCCTTTCCCAACCCCTCCCCTTACCCCTCCCCCTCCCCCCACATCCCTCTCCCATCCACCCCCACGGTACCTGGCAGAAACTATTTTGCCCTTATCTCTAATTTTGTTGAAGAGAGAGTATAAGCAATAATAGGAAGGATGAAGGGTTTTTGCTAGTTGAGATAAGGATAGCTATACAGGGAGTTGACTTGTATTAATTTCCTGTGCATGTGTGTTACCTTCTAGGTTAATTCTTGTTGATATAATCTTTTCTCTAGTTCCTGGACCCCTTCACCTTTGGCCTCAGTTGCTTTAAAGTATCTGCTTTAGTTTCTCTGCATAGAGGCTAACAAATGGTATCTAGTTTTTTAGGTGTCTTAGCTATCATACCTCCCTTGTGTGCTCTCACTTTATCATGTGATCAAAGTCCAGTACCCTGGTTGTGTTTGCCTTTGATCTAACGTATGCATATGAGGGAGGACATAAGATTTTTGGTGTTTTGGGCCAGGCCAACCTCACTCAAAATGATGTTCTCCAATTCCATCCATTTACAAGCAAATGATAACATTTCGTTTTTCTTCATGGCTGCATAAAATTCCATTGTGTATAAATACAACATTTTCTTAATCCAGAGAATATTTAGTTTTTCATTTCACATTTTCAATTTGATTTTTATCAAGACTTCTATGTCTTTATTGAATTCTTCTTTCATATTGTTTTGTGTTCTTCATTTCATTCAGGTGTTTGTTTGAATTCTCTTTGAGTTCAGTCACTTATTTATTTGTATCTACTTTTAATTCATTCAGTTGCTTATATATCTCATTGATCATTCTTGTCATTGTTTTTGAACTTTTTGTTTCAGATTTCTTGCTCTTCACTAGAAGTTATGTTCTTTATAGTGGAGTGGATGACTTTTGGAGGATACATGCTGGTTTGTCTTTTCATGGAATTTGTTCTGTTATGCTAGGATTTAAGCATCTGTGACCAAGCTTTTGGTTAGGGGTTTCAACCCACTATGTCCTTTTTGTAAGGAATTCCTTACTGACTATTTCCGACAATGTAGTGGCCTGGTTGTGTTTTAGATTCTTGTCACTAATCTGGTGGTGTTTGGTTCGGTAGTCAAATATTTGACTTCAACCTTCAAGATGCTGCATGCAGGTCCCTACTTTACTGAGGAAGTGATTTGTCACTTGTGATAGCTGTAAGAGCTATCACAAGTGACAAATCACAAACTTAAGATTCCAGTAAATCCTAAAGAAGTCTAGTCATTGTTTCCACTTTAATATATTTAGAGGAGTAAAGGAGCAAAGAAAAATCTTCATGATCTAGGATGACCTAAGTTAATAAAGGTGTTAATGGGAAAGAGATATGTGGGGCAACACTAATGAATAATCAGGGTATATGGTTTTATAAGGCATGAAGGGGTGGTGACTTAGGGTTAGTGAGAAAGTGGGATGACATAGGTAGTAAACACCTTGTTAAAGTTATGATAGGGAAAGGGGTGATGAAACTTACACAAAAAATCAACAAGAAATTGAGATGAAAACATTATCTGGCAATCCAATTAATGTACAAAAAGGGTAGATAATAAAAATGTATTATTGATGGATGGTTAGAGATAGAGGCAAAATAGGAGGAAGACAGCAATAACTGGAAAAGGAAGCAAAGTATTAATGTGGCAGGGCAATAGGGAAAGAATGGAGAAGATGTGGTTTAAGATTGAATTTTGAAATGCAGTGTCATGGTATAGATTAAAAAATGCAGAGGAAAGGAAAGGAGGAAATGCACAACTAAAGAGAATGAGAGCAAGTATAAAGTTATCCTAATCAGATAAATAAATCAATTCAAATGAATGTTTAAAGATAAAAATAATTAAAACTCAACAGTGACAAAATTAAACTTATTTTTTAAAAAAATCAAAATTTTGTTTGCTTTACTGTTGATCTATTTATCATCATCATGCATCATCTATCTTTCATCTACCTACTTACTTAACTCCCTACCTACACACATACTTATATTTATTTATTTTTTTCTTAAGTGTTGGAATCTTTCAAGCTAACACAAGTCAATATGGTTCTAGACGCAACTCTGGAATGGGGTATGGGCTTGTTTCCAGGGTAGAGGCTGGGGAGATCTGAATAAAATCTCCAGTGAGGGTTCTGAAGTCTGAGCCTTCAGCCTGCCAGTCTCTCAGTTCTTAGTAACCTTGGGGTTTCTTTCCCAAGTCCTCAGGATCTCACAGTCAGCTGTATGTTTTAGTGCCCATTGATTTCTGTTTTTATGCTGGATTCTCCACAAATTAAGAGTCAGAGCATGGGTTGCTCTGAAGATTCTGTGCCATGTGGGTTCCTGTCAGACAAGCCCACAGTCCCATTTTTCTGCTTTGCAAACAGTTACCAGTACACTTGTGGGTTATTGATGGGTTCAAAACTACTTTGCTACTGGTACTTACTATCTTAGAAGTTATGCAGGGAATTAGGTGAGTGAATTGCTGTTTATTTTTGCAATCTGTGAGGAATTATGGTGGGTTATGTTACTCCACTGTTTTCTTGCCATCATCAAAAAAGTCACTTTTTAAAAAAATTGGGGCACTAACTTTTAAACTCAGGACCTAACATTTGCTAGGTAGGTGTTCTACCACTTGAGCCTCTCCACCAGCCCTCATGCTCTGGCTCATAATTTGTGCCTATTTACCAACCATTCTACTCCTTGAAGTACACTCTCAGCACTCTATGGCTTCAGGTATGAACTGGAAGACTAGGGTCTGTTGTAAACCAAGGAAAGAAATTGTAATGAATGAACATGTGGAGAGAAATCAAAGAGACTCCTCATCAGGCAGAATGAGATGGCAGTTTTAGAGCACTCTTTGTTCAGAAGCCATGACAAGCTGAGAAAATATTCCAGACAATATTATTATCTCTTTTGGAATGACTATGTTTTTTGCTTCTTCCAAATTTAAGTATGTTTTATTTCTTCATTAGTTATCTCTACAAATGTATAGTGAGAAAGATTGTAATTTTGTTTACTTTTGTAGGCTACTTGTAAACTTTCATTGTTCCTTGAGATTTAAATCCTTGCAGAGAGGAATCTACTGTAAAATTTGGATTATTTTTGAGCATTACATGAACTGTTGATGGACAATTAAAAGGCTAATGATGATCACTTAATTGAGCTTACAAAATTTTATATATGCAGGTGAAGAGTGATACATATAATTTTATTCCCAACTCCTGTGACTGTGTAAGGGCTTTGATTTAAATTGTATGTGAAATACATTATTTGATTATGATTGATAAATATGGATGATATTAGTATGTGTGTATACAGAATTCATTATTCCAGACAGCTTGAAATTGAATGTCCTTAACCTTTTGGGTAAGGAATAATATAATACGTATTTTTTATTTTATATTCATTTTAATCTTTTTTCACTTATAGTTTGTGTGAATTTTAAATGCCATACTATCATAATAGTAATATATGTGTTAAATTTCTACATAATTTTTGGCACTGGCAGGGTTCTATAAAGTGAAAATAAGTTGAAGAATAGTGCTTTACATAGTAGAGGATTTTCAAAGTACAGTTTTAAAAATGGTGCCTAATGGGGGAGTTTACCTCAAATAATTCACACATTCTTTCAGTTATATTGAAGAGAGGTCAGATGTTCAAAATATTCATGTTTGGAGAAGTTTGAAGAACACACTTGTCATTGGGCAGTATACAAAGAAATCTGACTGCATAGGAAAAATTGATTCTGGGATACAATAGAACACATGTATGTCTGAATTGATAGGGCAATATAGGTCATTGCATTTCTTATGGCTTCTAACTTGTACAGTAAGAGCCATGCCCTCTCTCTACCATACTGCTTAAATTTTTTTCTTGCTCTATTTTTTTTGCTAGCATATTTGACAATACACTTCTACTCATATTTCTTGTCGTTTTCTGGCTTCTCCCAGCTGAAATGTAAATCCATGTCCACAGGTGCCTCCATCTGCTTTGCTTGTTAATATATACTGAATAACTACAACAGTGTCTGAATAAAGTGACAATTAGATTAATATTAGTTGAGTGGCCAGTAACAGAGTCCTGGATTGAATTACAAATTTTGGTTTTTAATGCTCTTATTAGCAATTATTGCTGACCTATTCTTCAGTTTCATTAAGAGGTTAGGGCATTTTCTGTTCTCTTTCTCAGCATAAGTGAAAACTAAATTTAGAGATAATTGTTTAATCTGTTATGTTAACTAGAATATACTCTTAAAACCACACTTTTTTAGTCAAAAGATACTACTTTTTTGACTTAATACAATTAAATGTGATGAATGATTCTGAGACTTTGATTCCAAAATGATTTTTAAAGTGTTGAGTGGAGTATGCCTTTCAATGTGATTTCATACATAGCATTCATTGCAGTATCTACCCAGAGTTAGTCGCACCTGATTCCTTCATGCTCATATGGTATGCAAGTACAATCTGTTTTCTACTTGTTTTTGCATTACTCTCTAAATATTATCCATTGCTTCATTTTATTTTCTTGTACTTACTATTCAAACAGGTTGTGATTGTGGAAAAAATTTCTAAGTGGCAGAGGCAAACGTGGTTACATACTATGAATTTTCTACATATCCTAGAGAGGAGTCATTCTTCTGTTGAGGTTTAATTTTCAAGGTACTAGAAAGCTTTTATGGGCAGTAAAGGAGATAGAGTTTGGAGAATCATGATCTGAAATTTTCCCAGGCAAAAGCAGGAAAAACAAAGTATCTGAAAAACAAACTATAAAAAAAGCAAAAAAGACTCAATTGGTTAAAGATTTTCCTAGCAAGCAAGAGGCCCTGAGTTCAATCTCCATTACTGCCTCCCATTTAAAAACTTTTCAGTTTCAGGAGTCATTAAATAGGAATATTACTGTAGTGTAAGTTTCTAAAATGTTTTTACTTAAGTTGTGATTATCTGATCATTTGCTGAGAGTAAGACGTGAAGAAATACTCAGGAGTGTATTGGGAAGAAAGGTGCATTGATAGTGACAAAATACCTGAGATAATCAGGTTAAAGAAGGAAGGTGTATTTTGGCTCATGCTTTCAGTCAATGGTCACATGGCTCTATTGCTTTGGATTTGTGGCAATTTAGTATGTCATGGTTGGAACACTTAGCAGAGGACAACTATTCACCTCATGGCAGAGAGAGTCTGGGGGGACCAGGTCCTAATATCCCCTCAAAGGGCCAGAACCGCACATTATTTTTCAGTTACCTAACTTCCTTCCACTAGGCCTCAATCCTAAAGTTTCTAACACCTCCTAATGGTGCCACAGGCTGGGGACCAATCTTCAAAAATGGGTCAAATTATAACAAAAGGAATTAAAAAAAACTCTTAGAGAAAGTAGACAAAAGTTGAGAAAAGACACTGTTTATAGTTTCATTTTTTTAAAATTAGGACTATGTCTGTAAAGAAATGGCTTTACACTGTACATCTTAATAAAGTACTGAAAGAGACAAGTGACTTACCACTTATAAGGCAATAGAAATTCTATTTTTCTGGTATATTGTATAGTCTCATAGAGATTTTGAATGTACTCATTTGAGTTTTCTTTAAGCAATTACATTTTCAATGATTTCTGATACAAAGCCAATGAAATACAGGAAAACAAAGTTCATATCCATTTGTACAAAAAGTTACTTTATTTCTTCCTCTCTTGGACTTTCCCATCATATTTTTACTGATCAAGTCTCAAGTTATTGCATCTCTTCGACTGTTCTGTGTACGACATACAATCCCCTCAAAAGACAAAACTCTTTGATTTACTCATGTGCCACATCTTCGTTGCTTCCTTCCTCTTGGCAGAGCTCTCAATTATGCTTTTTTAGTGCCATCATGATATTTTAACTTGTTTTTCACCCCTCATTTTTCTACCTACCCCACACTTCCACAACCAGAATAATGCTGTTTTACAATTCTTGCTGTATTGTTTTCTTATGATAAAATGAGCTGTTTTTTGTTGTCTCATAGGATAAGCAGAACCTCTCCAAATTGACATATATTATCATATATTATTGACATATATTATCCTCCACAACTCAAAAACAATCCTGACTAGTGGTTTCCCTATTGTTGCCATACAATATCCTCTGTAGCATATTAATGAGGAATCAAATGTCTTTAAAAATGAACGTTTCTTATAAAATTATGATAAATGCTCCTTTTTAAACAATGTCTAGTCGAAACTTGACTATCTACTGATTTCTTTGAATGGTACATTTATTAACATCTCAGTTTCTTTTGTTCAAGATGTAGGATTAGCCTACATTGTAAAAATGATTATAGAAGAAATGGAAGATATGCTATCTTCCTGTTTTGGTCTATCAGTAGTCTACTAAACCAACAAATCTCCATCAATCAAAGGTCCCACAATGGTGCCACTTTGGACAATCTTCCTTTTCTCACATCCTGATGAAAGAGCTACTGGAGAAGTCTAGAGCCATTTTGTATGTTTGCATCCTAACTATTTTTAGACTGTGCCATTGCAGAGCACTAGCAGTGTCTATCTCACCACTGTGAAAGTTAGCTCACAGAACGTGGTGACTTTCATAAAGAACCCTGAGGATTCAGTGCTCTTGATGGGATTGTTATGAATGGTAGCCAAATTTTTGGATTCCAATAATGACCCATGTTAACTTACTGTGGTTCTAAAGTTAATTATTAATTGTCTTATTTGCAATCCTAGCTTCTCTTATTTGTCACAAATTTTGAAAGGAACTTCTCAATGGTAGTGATACATTTTCTTTTGATTTTCCATTAAATGAAGAAAAGAAACTTTGACAAATTGGCTTTTTAGATTTTGACACTTGTAAAGAGTCAGTTTTTATTTTTTTATGTAGAGACCCATTACACCCAAGTACACATTCAAAATCTATAAAACTAAAAGAAGCTTTTCAAGAGGTACATCCATGAGAACCATCTCAGACACAGAGGGGATGGATGTGGGATTAGCAGCTGCCTTCATGGACAACTTTGCACTTCAGGATCTTGAGATAATTGTCAACCTTATTTGTATCCCTGCGTAGGCAGTGGAACAGGTTATAAAATCCAACAAGGTGAGAGTTTTTGTCACCCTTCTGCAGTGATGAAAGTCCAGACCAGGCAGCGAAGATGTCATCGTTTATAACTCCAGGTTCAACCTAGTCACCAAAAAGATAGTCACTTATTATTCATACTATTAGTACTTGTTTATACCATTCCTTCTAATTGCTGAATTATGATCTGCGGGTGATATAGGAATGGAAAACATAAGCCAAAGACATGGATTTTTGTGTATCTGGATCAGCGTGTCATAAAATTAAAAGTTGGACATTTCTATAAGTTTTCTGGCATAAGAGAGATCATAGATTAATTATTCTCTTACAGGAGTAGATAGGTGAAAAAGTAGAAAGTTGATATTTCAAAATACACTTGGCTTTGACCAAGGGAGTTTGGATGAGTTGGTATCTGTTATTTTATTGAGTGACTTTTACATTTCTCAAATCTTGTCTCTAGCATGGCCTCTGCACTTTAGTCCTTCTGATAGTTCACTATTTATCTTGTTTCCATTGAATTGAATCCATTGATCAGAGAATGTATGTACTGAAATCTTAGAAATAATGAGGAAAGCATTAAATGCTTTAAGATGTAGATAATCTGATGATGAGTATGGTGAAGATCTGCTGATGTATTTAGGGAGTCTTTCATTTAAATCAGGAAAGGTTCCTTCCAAATTTCTATGAAGAGTAGCTGTTTTCTTTTTAGTTCTCTGTGATGGGAGGTAGTGGGCTAAGGACGGTGCTGCAAAGACCCCTCAGTGGTGAGGACTGTGTGCTAAGGCATGACTAGGAGTACAAAAAGAACCTGTGAAACATCTTGAGAGAAGGGGCAGTTTGTACCTCTGGACTTTATTGGCTTATGCAAGCTGGGAATCTCCAGAGATTTTAGAGAAAAGGAACTATCTTGTTACTTTAAGGATGTCTAAGTTAGAGAGTGTATTAGGTACCAGTCTGAGATAATTGTAGACCTTGATTTACAGAACTTTCTCTTACAGAGTAAGCTCATTTGTTATATATCAGATTACCTATCAGAATTTATGTGTATTGACTGACTTTAAGCTTTTTATATTTGATGAAAAATTTTTAGAGAAAATTGTTGGGAATATTTATTATGGGAGGTATAATGACATTAACATAGTTAAATAAAGAAGTGGGAGGAAAAAAGGAATAGAAAAATAAAGCATTATGGAAAACCTTAGCTACATCAGGAAGTAGGCTTATACTAATAAAGAAAATAAATTGTAACACAGGTGTATATTTCATAGGTGGCTGGGTTAATGTGCTCTTTGTATTTGTTGTGTTTTTGCTCAGATTTGTAGTCTTCTCCCATGAAAATGACAAAAATATCACATGATACCATGTACGTAGTACACAAAAAGAAGTATAAAATTGCTTCTGCTATTATTCCTATAGCTATATGTTTTCCTTTATATAACACATTATTTCTGAAAATTTTAGAAAGCTGGAATCTCACTAAAGTTGAAATAATCCTATCTGAATGGAGATAAATACTGAAAATACTAATTTAATCTAAATATGATGAATTATTTGGAATGATTATTTATAATGATATGAGCGTAGTTTGGATTCCCAAGCAAAACAAAATTTAGGATGAAATATTTTTCTAGATATTATGAAATAAGGAACATTCCAGAAAGACACACTCTTGCTTTTGTTACATCTAGTATTGTGAGACAACATTGAAGCTATGGCTTCCTCTTTTCAGTCTTTCCTTAGAGATGGGGCAGGGAGGGACCTACAGTTCAGTGTGATTTTGATTTTCTCCTTTCTTTCTTCCCACTCTAATCCTCTGGCATGACTAGAATGGAGACAGAATCAGACCAGCATTCTGATGCATGTATCCTGAGGTACTTTGAAGAGAGCATTTATCTTGCAGATTCTATTCTCTGATTTTCTTTTTCTGGAAAATATTTTACCCCATTCCCTGAAAGGGAAAGTTTGGTGGATTTGTGGACAGTGTAAGAAAGCTACACCTGTCAAAAAAGGAAAGCTATTACTAACATTGGCGTACATCAGGATCTCACACTGTGGATGATTAACGCCAGGCCTAGTCATCTACAACATGGGATGCCTAAATTTGTTCTAGCAAAGTGAGGAATTTAAACCCATTTCCCATACAAAGGTTGCCTCTTTAATTGTTGAGAAAATCAAAAAAGTATCAAAGATTGCTCACCTGTTTGATTATCTTCTCCATGCCCTCTCGAAGTTGGTAGGTTTTATACTCAATCTCTTGGACTCTTCTAATCATATCTGCTGGGAATTCTTTCATATCCCTCACTGTTGTGGTCAGGTGCTGCAGAGGGTCTTCCCAGGAGCGCAATAAGCCTCGGACTGTATTCAGAAGTGTTCCAGACTGATCAACCACATTGAACATCACATTAAAGGAAGTGGAAAACAGCTGGGTTGGTAATATGCAATTTTTGTGGAGAAATTGAACTAAAATATCTCTTTATTATCCCTATGTGTATGTAAAAATTTTCCGTAGATAATACAATTTTTAGAAATGCAAACTGCCTGGTATTGTTAAAGTTAACAAAACTGGTTTATTTAAAGAACTGACTAACACACACACACATATATAGATATATCATGTGTATGATATGTACTTTAAACTATGTTTAGATTGGTTAGGGCATTATTTCAGAAGGGATAGATTAGAACAATAAAAAACTGGAGCTGGTTTGATATGTAGATTTTGTTTTCATCAGAACAGAGACTATAGTTGCTACTGCAAGAAACATAATATTTTGTAGGACATGCTCGGTAAGGTGTGCTTCAATTAAGATGCAGCATGAGACAGAAGAGTCAGGGAAGAATGAGGAAGTAAGTGTTAGAGAAGTAGAAGTAGAACCAGAGGAGTCTTGAAAATATAGACAAGAGGGCTCAAATCCTTCACTGATCAGGGATGTAATATGCTGTTAATGAAGGAGCATTATATAACTGCATTTGCATTTCTTACATCTGTCCTATGTGGCTATTTACTCATGCATGTCTCACTCACCCGACACATCCCTACAGAACGATATATGCAATCGTAGGTATAAGGCATTGGGTGAAATGTCCTCTGCATGCACAATTTATAGATCTGCTGTAGGCTTACTTAGTATTTGTTTTTACTTATAATTTATCAGCTACAAAATGTAAATTTTCTTAGATTGCATTATTTTCCTCTGCACATGTGATTACTATACTTATTTTAGTGACTCTGATAATTTATAGTACAGCAACCCTAGAATGCTGCCTCAGCTGTTTTGGTGAAAAACCGGGGCTTAAGACTTACCTCGGTATTTAGGGCTTGGACCTTGTCTGCTGGAGTAGGAATGGAAGAAGTGTGGCAGCTGTTGATGGCCCTGGAAATGAACTCCCGGCCATTGGCATATGTTTTTTGCTAGAAATGATAGAGAATATTCAATTAGTTATAGCTTAGAAATTGAATAAGCTAATCCATTAGCAGAATATTCATACAGTTGATAGATGTGTAATTTTCTCAAAAAGAGCACTGCATAATATTGAACCTATGGAATTAACAAACAAGTCCTTTTGCCTACTATTTTTGCAATTAGTTTGTAATTTCATTGTTTTCACCTAACTTTTCAAACCTTTGAACTTCTTCTCTTCCATACTATTCCTGTATTGTCACAACCTTCCTTTCACCCTTCCTATGGGTTGCTTTTTGAAAAGCAAACACAAAATGGTCCAAACTACAGACTGTCAAGTGCTTTAAATACCAAATGCCAAAGTACATAAGTATCTGTTTATCCATTTAGTCTCTTATTTTTTGTGTGTCCAACAGATATGCTTTGTTTAAGCAGACATTATAAAATTAAAATTTTTCTTTCAATTACCTCTGAATACACATAGCTGTACCTCACCAAGTTTATCAGGAATTCAAAATTCAAAATTACTGGTTGTGACACAATAGGTCAAAAGTAACAGAGCAAAACTTTCAGGAATTATAAAGATGTGAACAGATTAAAAACTAAAAAAAATAGTAAACTTTCTGGTTTAAAAATAACATTAGGCGAAAGTTGTGAAAATTTAAAAGGATTACTTGGAAGATGTGGAAGACAAAGGATGGTCAGTCAAACACAAGGAATAAAAGAAAAACTAGTGAGTGAAAATAATTTTATGAATATATATTTAATTGCAAATATTGAGCCATATTCTCTGGTGGCCCAATGATATACTGAAGCCCTAATGTGTTGTGGGCTCCTTGCCTGACTTAGAAGATCTAAAATACAACTTTCAAAGTACCTTCATCAGGAAGAAAAACTCTGTTTCCAATTGTAAACCAGCATTTGTGTTGTAATTATCAATTCATGCACTGGAAATCTTAAAACAATGATTCCTAGCATTTTGGGGGTTCTGAAAAGCCTTTTTTTTTTCTTTTTGATTTGGCTTTTCTCCCTTCTGACATGGCTTCATGTTCAGCCTAATTCTATTCCATCCACCTAATTCACTGCAATGCAATTGTCATTTATTGGGTATCTACAGTATGCCAAATACAGAATGCCCAGGGAGACTGGTTTCTAAGAACAAAAATCTGGCTCTTCTTCTAACTTATAAATGGCTTTACGCCTGGTTTTAGATTTTTAATGAATAGTTGAATTAATGAAAATATACAAAAATCATTGCAATCTTTGAGAATCTTTGAGATTTCTTGAAACTGGAGATTTCTCCTTTTTTCCACCTTTTATTATCTGATGCCTTCTTTTACTTAAAGGTATATTGTTTACAATTTGGTTCATGAGATTTACTTTATTAAATTTCATACAGTCATGTCATTGGCATGAAGGCTTCTTTGGGAAGAAGCAATGAGTGGGATACTTACAAAGTCCCTGAATGTGTCTTCAGCAACTTTATAGATGTTGTCAGACAGGGCGACTGCACGGGTGAACAGGTCTTGGAGGCTCAAGCGGCAGTTCGCAGCCCCACCTGCACAGGCAGGGCTGGCAGCCACATTCTTGCAGAGAAGGAGGTTTAACACCAGCAGCAGCAGGAGTGATCCTGTGTAAACAAAAACACAACCCACTTTGAGATGATCTATTCTGCCGAGGTTATCAGATGTAATTCTGCTGTGGGAAACTTTCTCCCTCAGCACTGTCCTTTTCTACAGGAATTGCTAGTACAGCTGGGGTGGGAGAAGAAACAACACATTCACTGTGTCAATTTAGATATATAATTATATTTATACATATATGTAGTTTGAGAAGTGGGTGACTTTCTGCATTTCTATATTGCTTCCAGAAGGGCTTGTATAGTTTGCAAACATTTGGAGCTTAAATTAATTCTGAAGCAGGGTGTTTAAGTCATTCTCAAGATAATCTAATGTCTTGGATGTTTCTGCAGATTTTTGGTGGTCAGAGTTTATAATTTTTTAAGTCAATGTCCAATATTTGCATTTTGGGCTCCAATGTGACAAACACAGTGCAGTTCATCAAAGTGTTTTATCTTCATGGCTGACAAGAATAAACTCATGAATGCTTGATTACTAACATGGATTATGAAAAGAATACTATCATAAAAATGATGCTGTAGGCTGAATGGCTAACTCACCATTATAATCCCACACATTTGTCTGAAATTTTGCCAAAACATTCAGATTTTTTCTTTCAAAATTTGGGCTTTACAACGTTCCTGTGAATAGATTGGGACTTCTTAATTATCACTAAATCATATTGATGAAATAGAAGACTTAGGGAGGTTAAATGAATCCCCTCCCTTTATTAGCAGGTTGGCAGGCAGAACACCAACACCATGGTCTTTGTCCTCATCTTGTCACATCATACACACCTGTGAGCCCTCACTTTGCATGTGTATCAGGGACCACATCATTATTCCTGACACTCAGTGTTTGTAGAGGTTGTTACCATTACTTTTAAAGAACAACACTCTGCCTTGATTATATGGTAACAGAGGCCCTACGTGACTTGATTTTATCCCCTTTTCCTGCTCTATCAAACCCCCACATTAAAAATCTTGACAAGGATCAGTGTTGGTTTTATCATAACTTTGCTGTCTCAGCAGATGGACAGATACCTATCACTAACATATCAATAATTTACACTCTGAAAGGAAAGAAACAGCACACAGGTGCCCAATTAATATCACTCTTTAACATAGTGACATGATTCTAAGAACTTCTGATATAGACATGTATTTCTCAGTTCCATTGAATCTTTGACAGATGCAATTGTAAATGTCTAAGAAAAATAATGCAATGTTACAGACTAATGTGTGAAAAAATAACCTAACTCCAAGTATCCCAAGTAAGTTCAAATATACTTAAAAGTTGTTTGGTTTATAATGTAACTAAACAAATTGTTAGGTACAAATTTAAAATAATCTTGTGAAATAACTCATATTACAGATCTTTAATTTTTCAAAACCACAATGCTTCTAAAAGTTGCTTAATATATGTTATAGTCATATAATGTAGGTGAAGAGATGTTTTGTCTACATGTATAAAAGAATTGTGCCTTGAAAATAGAGAATGCAGACTAGTACTCTAGGATATTCCTAACTGAATATTCTTTAATGCTGAGAACACTTATCTATGTTTTTATTATCTGGGGGATTATCATAGTCTATGATAAGGTAAAATAGACAAATATTTTTATTATTCATTTCATAAAACAAATTTTGATGTTAGTAGTAATTTTTTTTCTTGAAAATATCAGTAAAGGCTGGTGCAGTGGTTCAAGTAGTAGAGCCTTGCAAGTATGAGGCCCTGAATTCAAAACCCAGTACCATCAAAAAATAGAAAAAGAAAAAGAAAGTAAAGAAAAAAGAAAATATCACCAAGAAATTGCAGTCTATTATTTAGCCCTTGCCTGTTTTTCCTTGTGAAATGACATTTGGCTTGAACCAAATTGACAAAGCAGTATGAGATGCATATTTGCTAACATTGTCTGCATTATGACTAAGAATAATTTCATCAGGTTGATTCAAATGGTGTAATTCATATAAGAGATCTGGGAGCCAGAAAGTGTGAATTTTTTTCTTCTGATGTGTGACAATGTGGATGTACAAACTCTTGAGGTCTTATTCTAGTATAGTTCTTGATCTCAGAATCATTTGTCTTTTGAGTTGGGTTATTTCATGTTCTGGGAGCTGTCCTTGGAGAATGCATTGGAGGATATTTAGCAGCCTCCCTGGTTTCTACCCAGTGACCACCAGTATAATCTTACCCTTTCCTGCCTTATCTCAATTTAGACAATGCAAAATGTCTCTAGGAGGAGGATCCCCTATTCATGAATGACTGATCTATTCCATTGTGCCCTTCCTTGTACAATTGCTTTCTAGAATAATGATTAGAAGGTTCTTATAACCCTGTTTGCCTTAAACTTCTTGTTATTATCTAATATTTCACATTATTTTACCCAATCACCAGATTGTTCACAAAGCCATTGAGGAGTTGCACATACCTTTCCATGATGACTGCTTGCTGTCCATGGTGGTGGTCATTCAGGAACACACTTCACCGGAGAAGACTGGGAGTTTTACAACTTCCTCCTGTGAAGAGGTTGGCTTATAAACCTTTGAAATGTTCATGAATATATTTAATCAGACATTCTCCCTTTCCAGTAACCAAATTCCATCATTAAGATGACCCCCATGATCTCAAAGACCAAATGCTATTTTATTTCTTGTTCATATTTAGGAAGACATACTGGCCTGAAATGAAGGATTTTGATTAATTAGAACAAAGGATATGAGAAAACTGATGAATGTGAGATCTTTATACTAGTTGGGGTAGAAGATGTATAAAACTATAGAACCCCATTACTTTAAAATTTACCTTTAATTCTCTGCAATTTCAGAAAATATAGCATTATATTTAAGTTAAAATGGTCTCATGTATTGTAAGTTGTAAAATTTGTCATTGAATATTGTTAAGTCAATTGAGTTTTAAAAATTTATGTCCTTTTTACCAGGAGATGCAGAATAAATTCTTATTATGCTCCAATTGAATCTCTTTGTTTTT
Organism: Castor canadensis; assembly: GCF_047511655.1. NCBI lineage: Eukaryota > Metazoa > Chordata > Mammalia > Rodentia > Castoridae > Castor > Castor canadensis. The sequence goes on along the minus strand of NC_133393.1, from coordinate 33,567,924 downwards.
TCTTGATTTTACAAATTTTGTGTAGTCCATTTTCAATGGCATATCTATATGATACTTTGTTTTATAAAATGCCTTCTTTCCTATGTTTATCCCCAATAAATCCTTTGTTTTCAATATATATGTATAGTATTTACAAATGTGTGTGTGTATATATATATACATATATATGCATATAGTTATAGGTTTATCTCTTTTATATATATGAAGTTGTATCATTATCCCATTCACAGTTTAAGAAACAGAGGTTTAGAGACACTAAAAATAAGGAGGATGGAAAGAATAATTTGTGTATAGTCAAGTTAGATGCAGGAAGGATATTGTTTCAAGAGGAATTTGGATGGATGTGAGGAAGGTTCAGAAATTAAATATTTATGCTTATTGATGTTCACCCACATCTAGATAAGCAAGATATCAACACTGACCCAAGAGAATTTATTTTGAAGGAACAATAGTAGTTTTTCAGGTCAAACGCGTACATTGTACACACATATATTTACAAAGATCCCAATACAGGATGTAATAAATTCCAATTCCACTCAATTATTTCTACTCTTTCATATAGGATGTTAAACTGTTTTTAGCTAATGTATGACCCATCTACTTTCCTTGACCTTAGCTCACTCTGGGACAACATATCAAAAACAATCATTATCCATTGGCTCAGAAGTTCTATTACCTATTAGACAATTCCTAAATGAAATGATTATGATGAATAAGAATGAATCATTGATGACTTTTCTAATTATTAAGTCCATGTATCTACATCAAGTAAGATTTTACTTTCGATTTTAGTGTCTTTGAGGGAAGACTGACAGATGAGGAAATTCAAAAATAATCTCTTCCCATTACGTTTACTTTTTCTGTAACTGTTAGTGTTAATATGTGCTTTAACAATTATCTAAGTGATGATATGGAGACTTAGAAATCTTAACAAAGAATAACATATCTGTGAAAGTATTTTTTCTCATTGTCTTAGCTTAAGCAATGCTAGATTTTGAATCGTAAGCATCAAATGTGATGATTGATAAGATCTATCATTCTAAAAGTGGGGTTGGGATACTATAGACTTATGGTGGATATCCATTTTGCTCCCTAGACAAGGAAAGTCTGTATTATTAAGACAGCAAAGCTGTATAGTAGCGAAGTTATGTAGTCCTACATTACCTTTCCCTGCAGAAACTTATGTGCAAGAAAATACACAAAAGAGATGGCAGAAATCAGAAAAGCACAAAGAAAGCTGGGCAAAAGAGAAAAGCAGCAAACAGTTCCAAGCCCATCCTTGGCTGCCTGGGAGTCAGAGGGCAAGCTGAAGACCCAATCACAAGGTCTGTCAGAGGGATTGACAACAAGCTGGAAATTCTAGCTGTAAGAAAAGCCCACACCTGCTTAAATCCAGTGAAGGGATTTGAAAGACAATGACTGCTCTGGTGTAGAAGGCTAGCCTTTGTGAAGAAAGAATTTTGTCACTGCCCTCATCTCAGACTGCCACAGCAAGGTGACTTCTTGAGAAAGCATTGGTTAAGGCCACGGATTGAGACTGAGATTCTCTCGTGGCTAGAGAACAAGCAATAGTCATGGCTCAGGAGTAGAGGGAACCCTATCAAAGTGTGTTGCTGAGAGATGGCATTGAAGGATGGTGAATTAGAGGGAGAGAGTCTTACCTGGTCCTGCAGAGAAGCAAGTGGGATCCACTGCAGTGAAGGATATAGTGGTTGCAGGCCACATGCTCCCTTATAAAGTCCAAGTCCAGTCACCTCAGGGTCACATGAAAACAAACAATCAGCATGGTATACAGCCTACAGGGCCTGTCTTCAGGCTATCTGTGTTTGTTGCTAGGTTGGGCATAGGCCTTTCAGACTCCCTGTACCAGAAAACATCCTTCTTACTTCATATTATAGTTAGGTCATTAGACATCCAGAATGAGGAAAGTGTATTGAAAGGTGCAAGACAGAAGTATGAAAACACCTTGAAAGGCAAACCTATCAGAGGAGCAGCAGATTTCTCAACAGAACTTTAAAGGCAAAGAAGATATGGATTAATATATTTCAAGCCCTAAAAAAAGATAACTGCAAACCTAGGTTACTGTACCTGGAAAAAATATCCTTCATAATCAAAGGAGAAATAAGAACCTTCCATAATAAACAGAAACTAAAGAAATTCATGATCACTACAACTGCACTGAAAAAGATTCTTAGAAGACTTGTATCTTTCAATAATAATTTTGCATATTAATTGTCTTTGTACTCTGAAAGACACAGACTAGGAAACACATTTTTCTCAGCAGCCCATGGAACTTTCTCTGAAATACATCATAACTTAGGACATAAATCAAGTCTTAGCCAATACCTGAAAATTCACATAATTTCTTATATTTTATTATACCCCTACAGAAACCATGAACAGGCTGAGAAAGAAATCAGGAAAGTAACACCATTCACAAAAGCTTCAATAAGTTAATATCTAGAAATAAACTTAATGAATTTGTGAAAGGCCTCTAAATGAAAACTATGAAATCTTGAGGAAAAATTCAAGAAGACACTAGAAGACAGAAAGAGTGTCTATGCTCATGGATAAGCAGAATTAATATTTTGAAAATGTCTATACTACCAGAACCAAGCTCAATCTCAATGCAATTCCCAGAAAAATTCCAAGGTCACTTTTTTAGAAATGAAAAACAATTGTAAAATTCGTACAGAATCTCAAAAGACCCCAAAAAACTAATGCAATCATAAACATGCTGACTTAATTTAAACTAAAGAGCCATAATAACAAAAACAGCATGATACTGACAAAGAAATAGACAAGTAGTCCAATGGAATAGAAATTATATCTAGAACTAAGTCTGCACAGCTACAGCCATTGATTGTTGGCAAAGGTGGCAAAAAACATAGTTGGAGAAAAGACTGGCACTTCAACACATGGTGCTGGGAAAATTGGATATTCACATTTAGAAGAGTGATCCTAGAACTCTAATCTTTAACCTTGTATAAAATCAATCCAAAATATCTAAGTTTATGGCCTGAAACTTTGAAACTCTTATAGAAAAACATCGGGAAGCATCTTGAAGTTACAGGCATAGGTAACTCCTTTTGAATAGAACACCAATTGCTCAGAAGATATGAATAAGAACTGAAAAATGGAATTATATCAAAATAAGAAATTTTAGCACAATAAAAGAATCAATAATCAAAACTATGAGGCAACCCACAGAATGGGAGAAAATCTTTGCCAGATATTCATCAGATAAAGAATTAATATCCAGAATATATAAGAAGCTGCACCAATTGAACACCAAAAAAAAAAAAAAGCCAAATCAATGCAATTAGTAAGTGGGCAAATCAATTGAAAAAATTCTTCCCAAAAGAAGTACAAATGGCCAATATATATGTGAAGAAATATTCAGCATCCTTAGCCATCAAGGAAATGCAAATCAAAATAACATTGAGATTTCATATTGTCCCCAGGTCAGAATACCAAGTATTAAGGAAACAAACAAGAAATGTTGGTAGTGTGTGGGTAAAAATGAGCACTTCTATGCAGTTGGTAGGCATGTAAATTAGTGCAGCCGCTATGGAACTAAGAATAGAGTTCCTCTGAAATCTAAAAGATGGCCAGGCATCAGTGGCTCATGTCTGTAAAGTTTTACTTGGAAGTCAAAGTACTTCATTCACTCGTATGAAGATTGAGTACTGAAACCTGTTAAAATTGTTTTGAAGAGAAAGAGTAATGATGCAGATAAATTTGATCAAAGTCCATTATATGCATTTATGGAAATATCACAATGAAACACCTTTCACAATTAATATACATTCCTTACAAAAGGAAAAATGTAGAACTCAGAAGTGACAAGTTAATCTTAAATTTTGAAGTGTTGCCAGTTTTGGGGATAACCTGAGAAAACCAGAGTTGTGTTTATTCAGTAGAGGAAAATTGATTTATTTGACTACAAAGAACTTACATGTTTCACTGTAAAATTTATTGTGCTTCCTTGCTGCCTTAGAGCCCCTCATTTCCCGTGAATGGGATAGTGCAATATCTAAATAATGCAAAAGGCATATTTTATGTGAAAAGTCATAGTTGACCTATTTTTCTATGTATTTTCTATGTATTTCTATGTATCATCACTTTCCCCTTAATATTCGTATGTATTCTTTTGTGAATGTTTTACTTTACCAAACTGTGCCCTACATTAGAGTAGTGAAAAAATTCATTAAGGATGGACTTATCTGTTTTCAATGGAAAACTTCACTTTTTTGACTTTTTTCTAGTTTTCCAAAAAGTGGAACTCATGACAATACGGATACATGAATAGTTTATGTATGTTTTGTCTTTTAAATTTTTCTTCTAATGGTCACCAATGATTGGTTAGTTGCTAAATCTAAATAATTCCTGAGTCACTACCTGTATTAATGTTTTTATTTTATTTTATATTTTTGCCAACCGCTCTGTATTCCCCTTTTGGCTAGCTTCTTCAGTGCCAGAACTTTACCTGTAGTATCCATGAAGATGTTATCAATCCTCTTTAGCTGCCAGCTACCTATTGGATACTTCATAGTATTAGATCCTGTATCTTGGCTCACAGTTCTGGAGTTTTTATCTGTGATTGATTGGCACATCATGGCAGGAGTGAATGGTAGATGACCTGGTCACTTACTGGCAGGAAACAAGAAAGAGGAAGGGGCCAGATTCCACTGTGTCAATTAAGTGCACACCAATGGCTTTCAGACCTCCCACTAGCCCTTGCCTCTTATGGTTCCACCAAGACCCATTGGTGTTACCATGGGGGCCATGTCTCTAATATGTGTGTATTTGCAGGACATTTATTATCCAACTATAACAATCAATGTCTTTTTTTGTTCAGAATATTTAACACTTTGTGTGCATGTTAGCAAATACCAGAGCTAAAAGCATTCAAATTATTTGATAGATTTGGAAGGCCCATATAATTGTTCATGAAATCATTACTAACTTTTACCTTTCAAATTCCTTAATGGTCCAAAAATGATGATTGAGTGGAAGCCCTCATTTTTGGTGCTCAGATCAGAATTCTGTAACATTCACACTTATGTATTGATGTTTTCAATTGTACTGGAACATTTTAACTTTAAAAACTGTACATGCTTTAAATTCTCCACCATGTTTGTTGGAGGTGGGGCAATAGATATGTATGTGGGTTTGCTCTGAATTATTTAGGTAATCTTAATCTCAGTGCATATCACAAAAATTTACTACATGCAAAATGTACTTTAATTTCACAAGTCATTAAAAATTTTTAGATGTACCTTTAAAAATGCAAGTAATATTTTCATTATATGAGGATATTTTTAACAATACAAAAAAAAGTAAGAATCCCATAAAAATGATGCTTTTGGAGATAAGTTACTCTTCAGGAAGTCAAGGATAAAAAATGGAAATGGAAAAACTACAATGATTTTAAATGATATCATACAGTTAAATATTATATACCTATGTATATGATAAGTGTATATATAAGGTAAAAAGGAAGGTCCAGTTAACATCTTATCATCCAAGCCCTTTCTAACCATTAATCATCACTCCAAAAGTCAAGGAAAAATGCTCACCTCTCAAATATTTGTGTCTTAAAGAAATACATTAAAAGCAGCATAAACCTCCTATTTGGCCAATTACTTAATGAATATATTTGCATTTAATAATAGAATACCACTTTTAGAGCTTTCATGGTCATTTCCTCTGTCTTTATCCTATGTGACCAGATTTCCAAGGTTAAGACCAAAGGCTTTGTGAAAATGTCAGGGATTTCTCTTGGTTAAAAAAAATTCCAAGAACTCAAAAGTCTTGAAATGTAGTTTATTGCAATGTTATTTCAAGCAGGGAAAACCTTACCATCCTAAACACAAAAGCAAAAATGTGAAATGTATGAGAGACTTCATTACATGAATTCTGTCCTGCAACAGATGCAAGGACAATAGTAAAGCTATTTAGTTTCATTGCAACCAAAAATTACAAGTGTATATCTTAAGCCTTATCTTTTTAGAGTTATTATGTGAGAGAAAATTCCAAAATCTTGAAGAAATGTGCTTGTTCATCAGAAAAAATGATATGCAGCTGTTTGTTATACAGATATATGTATAAATCATTGCACAAGGTAAAGAGATTTGTGTTATATTATTAGCTCCAATTTTGGCTCATTGGGGCTGTATCTACTGGATTAGGAAAAATAGATGCTTTAGTCAGTTTTTCATCTCTGGGAAAAAATACCTAGAAAGACAATGTAAGGAAGGAAGAATATTTCAGACTGTGGGTAGTCAGCTGGCTTCTTTGTTGTAGTCTTGAGGGAGGCAGAACATCATGGTAGAGAGGACATGATAAAGCACAACTGGTCACCACATGGCAGGGGGAAGCAACGAGAATCCAATGAAAGGAGTCCAACAAGGACTAGCACTGAAGAGAATTTCCCAGTGACCTACTTAGTCCAAATAGGCCCTGTCCTCAAATTTTCCAACTTTTTCCGATAATTCTGCCAAATTGTGATTTAATCAATGCATTAAATCTTTGAGGAAGGAAGAGACCTCATGTTCTAAGCACTTCTCCAATCTCCACATGTGAACATTGTGCCAGGGACCAAGCCTTTAACAAGTGAGACTTTGGGAGGACATTTCATATTCAAACAATGATTACCAGTTTTAATAAATATTTGTCATGGTCTGTTAAATTCCCATTCCTCCACATTTCTTTCTGCTCAGGAAGCTCCTCAGCTGTAGCTAGCAACTTCCTGCAATTTCTCCTTCTGCCAAGGTATCATGAAATCAGGTAGACCAAGTAGCCATTTGCAGCAGTGGCTTCTCAGCACAGGACTGATTTGCTAAAATATTAAATAATGTTTGGCATATTCTTTTATTCTCCAGTAAAACAGACTATGAATAGTTTTACTAATTAGTGATTGTTATACAAACCAAAATAAAACAGCAATAAATTACCTACAAATTTAGTTGCTTTAAACCAGAATAATCAGTTTGCTATTATCTCTCATAGCTCTTGCTTGGAGTCTTTCATATGTATTGTAGTTGAATAGTGGTTAGGACTGAATGCATCCTGAAAGCTTTGTCACTTAGATGTCTGATTCTTGATGCCAGCTGACAACTGAAACCTAATTTGGAAATGTTCATCAGAACTCTTACCCAAGGACTATCCTTGTATTCTTGATTTCCTCACCACATGGAGGCTGGGTTCTAAAAGAAATCGGCTCAAGAAAATGAGATGTAAACTCTATCAACTTTTATGACCTAGCCGTGGACATGAATGGCATCATTTTCTTCATGGTCACTGGCATGCTTAGATTCAAGGAGGAGAATAGACCCTACTTGTCATTGGGAATGGTGTAACATCATATTGTAAGAAAATCTGTGGGATGGGTGATTTGGTTATGTCCATTTTGGATAATACAATCTGCTAAATTTTTGTGCTGTAGTGCTAACATGTTTATTCCTTAAGCTGTCCTCTGAGGAATCTTTTATGTCTACCTTACTAATGTTTTTTATTTCACTAGTAGCACATTTCTCCATATTCTACTTTAGGGTTTGCCATTCAGTCGCAGATTCCTTCTGTGGCCTCTGCAAAAACTGTTCCAAAATCATTTCTCATAGCTTTCATTACAAGTCTTGCAAAGGAAAGAATAGTTAATAATTATTTTATATTTCAATAATCTGCATCAAGGGTCAGCAAACTGTTTCTTAAAATACCATATTACATATTTGGGCTTTCATAGTCTAAAAGAAAAAATCCAAGAGTATTCAATATGACTTATATGATTACTTAAAATTTAGTGGTTTAAAATGTTTTCCTTGCTCATTGGTTATACATACACAGCTGGTAAGTTGACTTTTTTTTTCAAACTATTGTTTGCTAACCTTTGGCCCAGAGCAATGGTACAATTCAAAAGTTTTAAAGGGCAAGCATTGCTTTTCATTTGGTTTTATGGATGTGGGTAAATGCTGGTATTCTGACTTGACCTATGTTTGGCATTTCAAATATTTTATTTCTTTCCTCCCTTCCTCCCTCCCTTCCTCCCTCCATCATTCCATCCTTCTCTCCCTCCTTTCCTTCTCTTCTATCTCCCTTTCATCTATCTATATGCTCTTTTCCTTTCTCATTCCCTTTATTTTCCCCATAAAAGACCATTTAATGACTCATAAAAAACCATTCTAATATATTTCTATGTGTTTGTTTGTGTTAGTGTAATATGTATATCACTGTTATGTTTGTATACATTTTAAATTTATCTTGAAGGTGTTAGTGAACTGAATTCTTTTTGTCTTGCTTTTTCTTTATTTAGTTATATGTAAAAAATTCTTTCACATTGTATGCTTTCATCTAGTCTGTTGTTACCAATTATTTCATAATACCCCACTGGATGCTTCCCATTTATGTATCAAATCTTCAAGATTGTGTCCAGCATCTTCTACTTGGTCAAGCTAATCCATTGACCAGGACTGGAATCTTGCCAAGACTAATCTAGCCATGTTGATCACCTGTCCACCATGGACCTTGGCAAAGTGAGCGAGTTTCAGGCCTTAGTGAAATTGTGTAAGCAGGATCTGAGCATATTGTGCCCTGAGGAGATGTGCTTCCTGAAGGAGTGGGAAGAGAACATGGGGAAAATGTCAGGGAATATAAAACAGTAACAGGACAGAGGAAAAAATAAAGACAGATGAATCATGAGTGAGGAAAGTGATATAGAAATGGATGATGAAGGTGTAATTGAACAAGACGATGATGGCCCAAATAGGTGAGAGATGAAAATGTAGAGATAACTGAAGAGATGATGGGTTAAGCAAATGAAAAGAAAGAGACTGGCATGGAAGTCTTAAATGGTGGTGAATTAAAGAAAGACATTTACTTGTTCACAGATGTCATCAAGGTAAATCATTGGCTGGCCATACTGTATGCCAAGAGAGCCTGAGTCTTCAACAAATTATGGAATCCAAATGCTGCCAATTGAGACTGTGACAGAGCCATTGAAATAAATCCTGATTCAGCTGAGACTCACAAGTTGCAATGGAAAACACACAGATTCTGCACAATGGGGAAAAGGAGCCCATGATCTTCCCCTTGTTTGTAACTGGATTATGATGATAATGCTAGTGCACTGCTGAAAGCAGTCCAAGAAGGGCCAGAAAATTGTTCTTTCCTTAAAGAAAGCACAGAAAGGATCAAGAAAGCTCGAGAAATGTATTAGAGGGCCCTGAGTGAGGATGAAGTTTGAGGACAATCAGAATCTCAGTATGGCACTTTTCAGTAGGCTTTTTGAGGAATGCCTAGAATATTAGGAACATGTCTGGATGTCAAGAATGCCTGGGTACAACGAAATTCTTGGTCATCCACACATTCTTGCAGCATGCTAGATCCAAGTTATTGTGGCCTTCCAGGGTGTGACCCAGAACTCATAAATATGTAAAAATAGCAGTGTAACCCAAAGGTTACAAATCTTATCAGTATATTGTCAGTTAAATTTGGAGGTCAAGCATAAAGCCCATGTGACAAAGTCCTTGTTGAAGGAAGATCAACCTAGGATGCTTAGGGGATGTCACTGTAGTGTATCTCTGACCTTCTCATTAGGAACGGTGAGGTGCTTTGAATATAATCCCTTCTCCTGTGCAGGGAATACAGCTAAGCACTTCGCAGTGTTTTGCCATTATGTATTCATTCAGATAATGTTTTCCCACAAGAAATTACAAACTTTACTTTTTAAACCTTGAAAATATTTAAAACAAATTAAAAGGGTGTTGATTCCTCCATTTTCTTTACTAATTATTTTGAGGTTTCTCTTTGGATGATCAGGCAACAAAGATATGCACAGAAAATTTATTGCTCTAGTGTGAGTGAAATAGAAGTTTATTAGTGGGAAGCAAATAAAACTCATTTAACTATGTTAAGTTCGAGTTGGATATTGGTTAGGAAGGCATTTTTGTTTTTTAAAATGCTTTTTAAAATCTTTTAAAACTTAAAGTGTTGCATTTAAATTTTATAGATCTGAAGGGATGAGTTTTTGTTGTATTTCAGTAGAATTGAATTACTTCAGTGTGTTCATGTCCAGTGTATCAGAAGAATATTTCAATTATTTTCCACATAATGCGAAAATGAGATTGTATCCAATTCCATTCTCCATATTAATAATACTGTGATGAATATTTTGGATATACTTTTATATGATAGCGTGAAAGACATTCTTTTAAGTAGGGAATTCAAATTAGAGGTCTAGTGACTGTTGTGATTAGATTTGCTTTACACATAGCCTTAAAGTATCATGGTTAGCATCATACATACATTATAATGACAACCCAAACTAAACCCATGGAAATAAACATTGTAGAACCGACTTAATAAGAGTGCAATGTCGGTGCTTATTCGATCACAAGTAAATTGATCTACTTCATTAGATTAGATTAAAATGATAGTCATTGCCTAAAAATGATTATTAAGTTCTCCTAAAACTTTTAGTAGTTGCTCTTGAGGTTAAAATATATACTCTTAACTTTGTGCAGACTTTTAGCATTAATAATATTGTATTCATGTAAAATGTAGAAGCTTTGGAACCATACCTGTTCATGTAATTCCCTCATCCTTCATTGTTACATATGTTACATGTACATATGTTATAGAACTTTCTAACAATGTCACCATTTTGCTTTAAACAATCATATTTATTGTTTAGAATGCAGCAGAGAAAATAGTCTTAAATATTTGCCATTTCTAGTGTTTTCTATTCCCTCTAAGAGGCCCACGCTTACTTCTGGTATTGTTTCCCATTAATCCAAAACCTGTTAGCATGTCTCATATTACAGGTTTGCATATGACAAATGGTCTCATTTAAAAAAATTCAAAATGTCTTCACCTTGCTTTTATCTTTGAGAGACAGTATTTCAAGCTATACAAGTTTGTACTTGCTGGGTGCTCATGTCTCATGCCTGTAATCCTAACAATTTGGGAGGCTGTGATTGGAGAATCAAGGTTAAAGGCCGGCCTGACCCAGTAATTCATGAGGTCTGCAACTCCAGAAGAAGAGCAAACTGGACTGGAGGTGTGATGTAAGTGAAAGAAGGTGCCCTGAATTCAAACTCAACTCCACCAAAAAAGTTTGTATTTTTATTTCCTACTTTAGAAGTAAAAGTTTATGGTTTTATTTTTTCTTCAAAACATTGAATATGCCACTCCAATATTTTCTGTTATCCACACTTTATTTTATTGATTCATTTGTTGTTTGTATTTTTATTACCATATTATTATTGTAGAGGGACCACCGTCATTCTCATTTATCTCCTCTACCCCTGTCCTTAGAAGAGTTACAACAGGTCAAGTTGTTCCCTTTTTATACATGAGTACATAATATTTCCAGCATATTCACCCTCCTTCACCCTTTCCTTATGTCCTCCTCCATTTACATTTACCACCCCTTGGAAGGACCTGTTTTACCTTAACTTTTCACAAAAAGACATTTTTATTTGCTTAAGATAGTTGTACAGGGAGTTTCATTATGATGTTTCCGGTATATACGTATGATATTCCAAACTGGTTTATCCCTTCCATTATTTTTCCTTTTAGTAGGATATATTAATTATGCAGGGGGGATTTATTGTGCAATTCTGAGTATCCTTACATTCATTGTACATTGGTTAGACAGCCCCCACAATCCCCTGCACCCTACAAGTCCCTCCCCACCCCACTTAAAGCAATTGGAATGGGTTTCATGTTGCTATTTTGTATATGCATATGAAGCCTATTAACCGTATTTCCTCACGTTCAGGTCCTCCATTCTCCCTCCTGCCCTCACAAGAACCCTCCCACACTGTACCTATTTTACAGTCTTGTCTTTCATTATTAAGAGTGGAGAAAATGGACACCCTTATCTCATTCTTGACTTTATAAGAAATGGTTTCAGTTTTTCTCCATTTAGTATGATGCCGTCTATAGGCTTCTCATATATAGTCTTCATTATGTTGAGGTACATTCTTTCTATACCTAGTTTCGTCAGCATTTTTATCCTGAAAGGATGTTGAATCTTGTTGAAGCTTTTTCAACATACTGTGCCTTTTTCTTTGCTTCTGTTAATTTGCTGTATTGCATTAATGTTTTGTATATGTTGAACCATCCCTCCATCCTGGGATAAAACCCACTTGATCACGGTGTATGATATTTATAATATGTTGTTGAATTTGGTTTGCCAGTGTTTTATTAAGAATTTTTGCCTCTGAGTTCATTTAAGAAATCACACTATAATTCTCTCTCTGTCTCTTTTTTTTATTGTGTCCTTGTCTATTTTTGGGATGAGTCTAATACTGTCTTCATGGAATGAGTTTAGTATTGTTCCTTCCCTTTCTATTTCATGGAAAAGTTTGAAATGTGTTGCCATTACTCCTTCTTTAAAGGTCTGGTAGAATTCCACAATGGATCTTTCTGATTCTGTTCTTTTGTTTTATGGGGAGACTATGGCTGCTTCAATTTCATTGCTTATTATAGATGTATTTAAGTGATTTATATCATCTTGGTTCAATATTTTGGAGGTCATATGTGCCTAGAAGTTTGCCCATGTCTTCTAGATTTTTCTATTTACATAAAAATGGGTTTTCAAAGTAATCCTCATGATTCCCTGGATTTCCTTGATGTTTGTTGTGATCTCCCTTTTTTACTTTGAATTTTATTAATTTGGGTCTTTTCCCTCCTCATTTTAGTCAGATTTGCTAGGGGTTTGTCAATCTTCTATATCCTTCTATGACCAATGAGTCAACAAAGTTATAAGGGAGAAAATGAAAAAGTTCCTGGAATTCACTGAAAATGAAAGCACAAACTTACCAGAATTTATGGGATACAGCAAAGGCAGTGCTAAGGAGAAATGCATTTGTTACAAACAAAAAGATCTCATATAAAAGACCTAATACTGCATCTCAAATTCCTAGAAAAATAAGAAGAATCTAAACTTGAAACTAGTAGAAGTAGAGAAGTAATAAAAATAAAGGTTGAAATCAATGAAATAGAGACCACCGTCAAGAAAAGAAAAGAAAAACACTTACAAAGAATCAACAAAACAAAAAGCTGGTTTTCTGTTATTTGTATTTTACAGGTGAAGTCATTTGCTAACATTGTAGCTCTCCTATGCATAATGTATTGCTTTTCTTCCTGTTTTCAGACATTCTGTGTGTTTGGTTTGAGTGTTATGGTCCTACAATGCTATTCATTGAATTTATACTGCTTGAGTTTTATTAAGATCAACATATTTACATATTTTTATCTTCACCAATTTGGTTACTTTTTTTGGAATTTTCATTCCATTTTCTCCTGTGGAGATTGTACTTTTTCAAATAGTCCCACATATTCTTGAGGTCTTTTACTTTTTCAATGTTTTCTTTGTTTTTCTCAGTAGACAATTTCTATTATAAGTTTAGTGACTTTACCCTGTCTTCTTTGTTTCTTCCAAGCTTCTTCCATGGCTTTAAAAAAATTTAGAGATAGGTGTGGAGGCTCATGTCTTTAATCTCAGCTATGTGAGAGGTGTATGTAGGAGGATCAATTCCTGAGGCTAGCTCTAGGCAAAAATCCCAGACCTTCCTTCCTTATCTGAAAAATAAATGATGCAAAAAAAAAGGGGTGGAGGTGTGGCCCAAATAATAGAGTGATTGTCTAGTCCCTGAATTTCTCTTTCCTCCTTCTTCCTTTCCTTGCTTTCCTCATTGTCTTTTGTCTCTCTGTCTCTTCCTCTCCTCCTTCCTTCTCCCTCTTCCCTCCATCTTTCTTTCTCTCCTTCCTTTCTTATTTGCCTTCCTTCTCTCCCTCAATTCCTCCCTTCCTTCCTTCAATCTGTCTCTCTCCTTCCTTACTTCCTTCTTTCCTTTCCCTCTATTTATTTCTTTTATCTTTCTTTCTCTTATTCTTCCTCCCTTCTGCTTTCTTTCTTTCTTCATCTTTCCTTCATACCTTCCTTTCTCTCTTTTTTCTCTTTCTTCCTTTCTTTTTCCACCTCTCTCTGATTCCCTCCCTTTTCCCCCCTCCCTCCCTCCCCTCCATCCATTCCTTTCTTTCTTCTTTCCTTCCCTTCCTCTCTCATGCTATTTTTCATTCTATCTCTTTCTTCCTAACCCATCCCTCCCCTCCTCCCTCTCTCTAGGCTTCACAGAATATGGTAGAAGATTCAACTGGATGAAAATTTGATGATGAATCATCTTTTTTAAATTCAAAAAAACTCACTTTCTTTTTTGTTTCATTTTAGCATTTTTACACTTACATGTGTATATAGACGTGCATACATTGTTTGGTCCACCTTCCCCAACCCTACCACATCCACCCCCTCCCCCACTACCCAGGTCTGCATGGAGAAAGAGGCTAACCTGGCCAGATCTTGTGGCATGATCTCCCTACTGGTGCCACAACTGCAGCAGAATCTGTGAGAGGAGGATTGGAGTCTTAGGTCCTGTAGGACAAAAAGGCTTTCCAGGCACTGCTTGCCTGTTTTGGCTAGGTCTCTCCTTCTTGCTCCCCCATGTGAAAGGGAGTTTCAGGCTTGTGGAAAATTCCCTAGGCAGGAACTTGTTTGACGGGATTTTCTCCTGTTAGATGGCCACCATTTCTTAATGTAGACCACTTGCTGGGTTGGAAACTCCGTAGAGGACAAATATTTAAAGACAAAGCTGTCTGTGTGGTTTCTCTTGAAGGATCAGTTCGGCAGCCACAATGATTCTTTCCTGGAAGAAGGGACTGTCTCTACCCATGTTCTTCATGATTCTGACTGGCTTCTCGTGTTTTCTGATGGAATTTGGTTCAATTTTTATGGGAGATTTGGCTCTAGCAGGGTGCCTTTTGGTGCTAGATTGTGAGAAATGCTGGGCCTGGGTTGCCTTGTTCTGTTGGGTGTTTTGGTGGTTTGCTTGTTCTATTGGTTATTTCTTTTTTGCTTTTCTACTCTTTGGGTCCAACCAGCTGATTTTCTTATCAGTGATCAGAGAACTCTTAGTGCTGCAACTTATAACTTTCAGGTTGAAGACTAGGGACAAACAGGTCTGTATCCTTTTTTCCAAGTACATACAATATTTATTGTCAAGTGTATATCAATATTTGCTATGAAAACTTTAATTTTTTAATGTTCATTAGCTTCAATTTTGTCTTTGTTCTTCCATTCCTTCTACTCTAAAAACATTTTTATTACCATATATTCATTATACAGGGAATTTCAATGTGGCATTTCCATATATGCTTATGACGGACCTTGTTTAAAGTCACACCTCCATCATTTCCCTCATCCTTCTAAGACAATTTTAATAGATTTTATTGTTCTGTTTTCATACAAGAATACAAAATACAGTGGTTATATTCACATTTATTCATTATCTCCACTCACTCTCTTGTCTCTCACTAGTATCTACTTTGAACAGGACCTGTTTTACACTCCTGTCCTTTATTTTTTAGGGGATATATTTTTGCTCAAAAAAGGTTCACCATGGTATTTCACCCATGACTATATTGTACTTTAATCAGATTAATCCTTTCTAATTCTCTGTCTTTCCCTATCCATCCTATGCCCCGTTATTCAGCTTTTTTGGGGGGGCATTTCATTATATATGCAATGTATTTCAGTGCTAGTCACTATGATTTTCTTTTCCATTCCACCTTCCATAATCCCCTCAAAAAGTCCCATGTTACAAACATGTTATAAATATGTATATTGTATATAATATATATGATCATATAGTTATTTGTATACACATTTATCTTTTAGGTTTGATTCCTCATATGAGAAAACATGTGGCCTTTGTCTTTCTCAACCTGGCTTACTTAGCTTAATTTGATGATCTCCAATTCCATCCATTTAACTGAAAATTATCTAATTTAATTCTTTACAAAGAATTTCATTCTTTATATATATAGCTAAAGAATATCTATGTCTATAGATATATCATGTATATATATATACATATATGTATATCACATTTTCTTAATCCACCAATTGATGGAAGGGTATCTGGGTTGTGTACATAGCTTAGCTATTATATATAGTGGTGTAATAAACATGGATGTGCAAGTGTCTCTATTTTATACTGACTTACATTCTTTCAGCCTTATGCCCAGGGTTGGTAAAACTGGATTGTATGGTGGTTCTATTTTATTTTTCTGACTAGCCTTTATATGGCTTTCCATAGTGGTTGCACTCATTTACATACCCATCAACAGTGTATAAGGGTTCCTTCCTACCCTCCTTCTTGCCAGCATTTGTTGTTTTTGTTATTAAAAACAGTCTCTCTGACTGGAATGAGGTGAATGTTCAATGTCACTTTGATTTGTATTTCTTTTATGGCCAGGGAGGTTGAGTTTTTTCATGTAACTATTGCCCATTTGTTCTTCTTTTGACAATTATCTGTTCAGTTTATTTGCCTGTTTTTTCACTGGATTGTTGATATTTTTGTGAGTTAAGATTTTGAGCTCCTTGTACTGTGGTTATTAATAACTTGTGAGATGTACACTGCAAAGATTTTAATGCATTCATTCCATGGGCAGTCTCTTCAGTCTAGTAAATATTTCTTTGCAGTGCAGAAGCTTTTTAGTTTGATGCAATCCCATTGCCAATCTTCTCTCTTATTTGCTGAGATTTTAGAGTTCTAATCAGAAGTTGTCACTTATGCCTGTATATTCCAATGTATTCCCTTTTCTTTCCTGCCATAATTTCTATGTTTCGGGTCATACATCAAGACCTTTGATCCACCTTAAATTGATATTAGTGCAGTGTGAGACAGGAATCTAGTTTCAGCCTTCTACATTTGTATGCCCAGTTTTCCAGGTCCATTTGTTGGGTTCTTTTGTCAAGAATCAGATAGCTTGTGTTGTGAAGATTTATCTCTGGGTCTTTCTCTTCTATTGGTCTTTGTGTCTGTTTTTGTGCCAGTACCATGCTGTTTTTATTACTATGGCTCTATAGTATAATTTGAAGTCATGCACTGTGGTACCTGTAATGTTTCTGTTTTCGTTCAGGATTGCTTTGGCCATTAGAGGTTTTTTGTGCTTCCATATATAAACTTTAGCATTGATTTTTCTATCTCTGTGAAGAATGTCATGGGAATTTTAATAAGGATTGAATTGATCATATAGATTGATTTTAAGAGTATAGCCATTCAGAATATCATTCTAGTAATTTATGCACACAGGAGATTTTTCCATCTTCTGATGTATTCTATGATATCTTTCTCTGTGACTTACAGTTTTTTGTTCTAGACATCGTTAACTTCCTTCATTAAATTTATTCCTAGATATTTTTGTGGTTATTATGAATGGAACATTTTTCCTGATTTCATTCTCATTTTATTATTTTTGGTGTATAGAAAAGCTACTGATTTTTATGTATCAATTTTGTATGTTAACACTTTGCTGAATGTATTTATAAGATCTAATAGTTTAATAATGGAGTTTTTAAGGTTATAGGTATAAGATGATATCATTTGGAAATAGGGATATTTTGATCTCAGCTGTCTCTATTTAAATCCCTTTTATATCTTCCTCCTGTCTTACTGCTCTGGTAGGAATTCCAGTATTACATTGAATAAGAATGGGGAGAGTGAACACCCTTGAATTGATCCTGATTTTAGAGGAAATGGTTTCAGTTTGTCATTTTTACTATGATGTTGGCTGTAGCTTTATCACATATAGCCTTTATTATGTGGAGGTACGTCCCTTCTATTCCTAGTTTCTATAGAGATTTTATCATAACTTATTAAATTTTTCCAAGGGCTTTTTCTGCATCATTTGTAATTATCATAATTTTGGCATTAATTCTATTTGTAAGCTGTATTACATTTATTGATTTGCATATATTGAGCCAGCCTAGCATCCCTGGGATGAATCCAATTTGATCATAGTGTATGATCTTTTCAATGTGTTGTTTGAATTTGGATTGTACATATGTTCTTGAGAATTTTTGCATCTATGTTCAAGGAAAGACTGATCTGTAATTCTCTTTGCTGTATCCTTGTCCAGGTTTGAAATGAATGTAATACTGGCTTCACAGAATGAGTTTGGCAGTGTTCCTACCCTTTCTGTTTCATGGGAAACTTTGAAAGTGTTGGTAGTAATACTTCTTTAAAAGTCTGGTGAATCCTTTGGGTCCTGGGCTTTCCTTCAGGAGATTCTTCATTATTGCTTAATCTCATAACTTATTATAGATCTATTTAGTTGGTTTATATACTCTTGTTTTAATTTTGATAGGTCAAATGCATCTGGAAACTTATGCATTTCCTCTAAATTTTGCAATTGATTTGAATATAGTTGTTAAAAGTATTCCTTCATGATCCTCTGGATTTTTTGATAGTTGCTGTGGTACTCAACTTTTCATCTCTAGTTTTATTTAGTTCTTTTTCTTCCTCCTTTCAGTCAGATTGGGTAAGTGTTTGTCAACATTTTTTTTAATCAAACAACCAAGTGTGCTGTTTCCTAAATGTTCTAGTAGGGTATGTTTTCATTTACATTAGACTGTAGCAACTTCATTATTTCTCCCCTATTTCTTCAATGTTCCACTGATTATTCAGCAATGTGTTGTTCAAACTCCATGTATTTGATGTTTTCTGTTTTTTCTTTTGGTGCTGATTTCTAGTTTTATTCCTTTATATTCTAATTGAATATAGGGAGTTTTTTTTTTTTTTAACTTATATATATTTGCTAAGATTTGGCTTGTATTCTAAAATATTTTGGAGAAAGTTCCATGGGCTGCTGAAAGGAATTTTTATTGTGCAGTAAGTGAATGAAGTACTATGTAAATATTTGTTAAGTCCCTTTTGGTCTGTTGTGTCTGTTAATTTGAGGGTTGTTTTTTTTTTGACCTATATATTTTTGATAGTGGAGTATTGAAGTCTTTTACTATTATTGTTTGGAATATATCTGTAGTTTTGAATCCAGTAGTGATTTTTTTTAATGTAGTTGGATACACTGACAATTGGTGCATATTTGTTAATAATTATTATTCCATCTTGATGAATTGTTCTCATTGTTAATATGAATTGACTTTTATTGTTTCTTCTGATTAATTTTAGTCCTAAGCCTTCCTTATGAAATAGGAATATAGGTAACACTTGCCTGCTTTTGTGGGTCCAGTTGCTTGTAAGATCTTTTCCATACTTTTCTCTAAGCCACCATTTGTCTTTGCCAGACAGTTGTGTTTTTTGTGAGCAATAAATCCGTGCCTTTTAATTTCATTTTTAATTCTGTGTGTTTTGATTGAGGAATTGAGGCCATTTACATTCAGTGATAATATAGACATATATGTAGTATTTTAGTCATTTTGTTGTTTTTCACGGGTTTACATTTCCCTATTCTGTCTTTGCTAATCTGCTTGGCTAGTGTTCATTTTTCTTGCATTTTCATTGCTGTATCTCTTTTACATCTCCGAGTTGGATTCTTTTTAGTATTTTCCACAGTGTTTCTTTTAGGGGGACAGTACTGGGGTCTGAACTCAGAGCCTCATGCTTCATGTTTGCTACTCAGGATATCTTGCCACATTAGCTACTCCACCATCACTTTTTTTGTGATTATTATTTTTTTTTTGACAGAGGGTCTCATGTACAATTTGTCTGGATCTTACTTCAAATCACAATCCTTCTGTTTTTAATTTTTATTTTATTCATATGTGCATACAATGTTTGGGTCATTTCTCCCGCCTTCCCCCACCCCATCCCTTACCCCTCTCCCCCTCCCTCTCCTCCTTATGCCCTTGCTACCTAGCAGAAACTACTTTGCCCTTATTTCTAATTTTGTTGAAGAAAGAGTATAAGCAATAAAGGAAGGACTAAGGGTTTTTGCTAGTTGAGATAAGGATAGCTATACAGGGAGTTGACTTGCATTGATTTCCTGTGCATTGTGTTACCTTCTAAGTTAATTCTTCTTGAACTAACCTTTTCTCTAGTTCCTGATCCCCTTCTCCTATTGGCCTCAGTTGCTTTAAAATATCTGCTTTAGTTTCTCTGCATTGAGGGCAAAAAATGCTATCTAGTTTTTTAGGTGTCTTACCTATCATACCTCCCTTGTGTGCTCTCACTTTATCCCACAGTCCTCTTGATCTCTACCTTCTGAGTAGCTAGGATTACAGGCGTGAGCCACCAGCACCTTAGTGCAGTGCTGGTTCGATAGTTATTAATTTTTTAGTTTTTGTTTATTGTGTAAGTTTTTATTTCCCTTTCATTTATGCAGAATACTTTTGAGTCGTCTAGGTTGACAGTTGCTTTCTTTGAGTTTGAAATACCCTCTTGCATGTAGAGTGTGTGAGGAGAAATCTGCTGTTATTCTGATGTGTTTGCCTTTATATGTGACTTGTCATTTCTTTTTTTGCAGCTCTCAATGTTATTTCTTTCTTCTTTGTATTTATTGTTTTAATTGTAGTATGTCTGGGGGTGTTTCTTTTCTAATCCTGACTGTGTGGTGTTCTTAAAGTCTCCTGTAACTGATTGTCCCTCTCCTTCTCAAGACTGGGAAAATTTTCTGCAATTATGTTTTTGAATAAGGTGTCCATGCCTTTTCTTTTATCTCTTCTCCTTCTTCTATGTTTCTGATTTTTGGGTTTAGTCTTTTGATGGTGTCCCACAGTTCTTGCATATTCCTTTCATGTTTTCTTAGTATTTTCATTGCCTTTGAATTACTGATGTAATTCCCTT
The DNA here is from genome assembly GCF_047511655.1 of Castor canadensis. Taxonomy (NCBI): domain Eukaryota; kingdom Metazoa; phylum Chordata; class Mammalia; order Rodentia; family Castoridae; genus Castor; species Castor canadensis. The sequence goes on along the minus strand of NC_133393.1, from coordinate 33,547,273 downwards.
GTTTATCTTTAATTTCTGATACTCTCACTCTTTTACAAAGAATTTTGATTGAAGGTTTTTTAAAGAATATTAATTTTTTCATATTCATGATTTCAATTTGATTTTTGTCAGGACTTCTATATCTTTATTGAATTCTTCTTTCATATTGCATTGTCTTCTTCATTTAATTCAGGTGTTTGTTTGAAATTTTTTTGAGTTCAGTCACTTATTTATTTGTATCCACTTTTAATTCATTCAGTTGCCTATACATTTCACTGATGAATCGTGTCATTGTTTTTGATATTGTTGTTTGAAATGTCTTCCTCTTCACTAGCATTTAAGTTCTTTATAGTGGAGTTGATGGCTTTTGGAAGAGAGATCTTAGTTTGTCTTTTCATAGAATTTATTCTGTTATGTTGGGATTTTTGCATCTGTGACCAGGTTTTTGGTTAGGGGTTTCAACCCACTGTGTCCTTTTAGTTAGTAATTATGTACTGATTATTTCCAACAATGTAGTGACCTGTTTGTGTTTTAGGTTCTTGTCACTACACTGGTGGTGTGTGGTTCATTAGTTAAATATGCAACTTCATTGTCCAAGGTGCTGTTCAGGTCCTTACTCTACTCAGGAAGAGGCAGAAGCCTGGCTGCAAGAGCTATCACAGGTGATAAATCACTATCTTGAGATTGTGATTCCTAATGAAGTCCAGTCATTGTTTCCACTTTAATATTTTTAGAGGAGAGAAGGAGCAAGGAAAAATATTCATGATCTAGGAAGACCTAAGTTAATAAAGGTGCTAATGGGAAAGAGATATGTGGGGCAACACTAATGAATAATATAGTATATATGGTTTTATAAGGCATGAAGGGGTGGTGACGTAGGGTTAGTGAGAAAGTGGGATGAGGTAGGTAGGAAACACCTCATTAATGTTCTCATCAGAAGGGAGATGAAGAAACTTAAACAAGCGCAAAAAAATTGAGGAAGAAAGATTTTTAGGCAATCTAGTTAAGCTACCAAAAGGGGAGGTAATAAAAAAGTATTATGGATGGATAGTTAGAAATAGAAGCAAACTAGGAGGAAGAGAGCAGTAACTGGAGAAGGAAGGAAAGTATTAATGTGGGAGAGCAATAGGGAAAGAATGGAGAAGATATGGTTTAAGATTTAATTCTGAAAGGCAGATGTCATGGTTCATATATAATGACTACAGAGAAAAGGAAGGCATGGAAAGCAGAATTAAAAAGAAAATGAGAGAGAGTATAAAGTTATCCTAATCAGATAAGCAAATTATTCAAAAAATTGCTTAAAGATAAAAGTAATCAAAACTCAACAGTGACAAAATGAGCATATTTTTAAAAAAATCAAAGTTTTTGTTGCTTTATTGATTTTCTATTTATCATCATCATCTGTCATCTATCTTTCATCTACCTTACTACTTACCTACATTCCTATGTTTATTTATTTTTTCCTTCAGGTTTGGAATCTTTCAAGCTAACACTAGTCAGTATGGTTCTAGATTCAACTCTGGAATAGGGTCTGGGCTTGTAATCAGGGTAGGGGCTGGGCAATCTCCAATGAAGGATTATGAAGTCTGAGCCTTCAGCCTGCCAAGTCTCTCAGTTCTTAGTAAACTTGCAGTTTCTTTTCCCAAGTCCCCAAGGTCTCACAGTCAGTTGTGTGTTTTAGTACTTCAATTTCTCAACAGTGGCTAAAAGCCATGTTCTATCCAAGGTAAGGACTCTAACTTTTGTCTCAGAATGGAGTTCTATAAGGCTGTGTCCTTTTCTTTCTGTTTTTATTTCTGGATTCTCCACAAATTAAGAATCAGTGCATGGGTTGCTCTGAAAATTCTGTCCCCATCCATATGGGCTCCTGTCAGACAAGCCCACAGTCCCATTTTCTGCTTTGGGCACTGTTACCAATACACTTGTTGGTTATTGATGTAATCAAAACTACTTTGCTATGGGTACTTACTACCTTAGGAGTTATGCAGGGAGTTAGGTGAGTGCATTGCTGTTTACTGGGGTTATCTGTGAGGAATTATGGTGATGTTATTCCATTGCTATCTTGCCATCATGCAAATCACTTTTTTTTAATTTGTGGTACTCAGGGCCTCACATTTGCTAGATAGATGTTCAGCCACTTGATCCTCTCCACCAGCCCTCATGCTCTGACTCATAATTTGTGCCTATTTACCAACCATTCTACTCCTTAAAGTACACTTTCGGCACTCTATGGCTTCAGGTATGAACTGGAAGACTAGGGTCTGTTGTAAACCAAGGAAAGAAATTATAATGAATGAATATGTAGAGAGAAAGTAAAACGATTTCTCAGCAGGAAGAAGAAGATGGCAGTTTTAGAGCACTCTTTGTTCAGAAACCATGACAAGCTGAGAAATATTCCAGACAATTTGATAATCTGTTTTGGAATGATTATGCTTTTTGCTTCTTCCAAATTTAAATATGTTTTTTTTCTTCATTAATTCTCTCTACAAATGTATAGTGAGAAATATTGTAATTTTGTTTACTTTTGTAGGCTACTTGTAAACTTTCACTGTTCTTTGAGATTTAAATCCTTGCAGAAATGGAATCTACTGTAAAATTTGGATTATTATTGAGCAGTACATGAACTGTTGATGGACAGTTAAAGGGCTAATGATGATTACTTAATTGAGCTTATAAAATTTTATATATGCAGATGAAGAGTGATACATATAATTTTATTCCCAACTCCTTGTGGCCATGTAAAAGCTTTGATTTAAATTGTATGTGGATAAATAATTTTTATAATTGATAAACATGGATGGTAATAGTATGTGTGTATACAGAATTCATTATTCTAGACAGCTTGAAAATGAATGTCCTAATCCTTTTGGGAAAGATATATTATAATATGTAGTTTTTGTTTTATATTCATTTTAGTCTTTTTCCATTTATAGCTTATATGAATTTTAAATGCCATACTATTTTAATAGCAATATATGTATTAAATATTTACATAATTTTACACTGATAGGGTTCTATAAAATCAAAATAAGTTGAAGAATAGTGCTTTACATAATAGAAGATTTTCAAAGTACACTTTTAAAAATGGTACCTAATGGGGAAGTTTACCTCAAAATAATTCATAAAATCTTTCAGTTCAATTGAGCAGAGGTAAAATGTTCAAAATATTCATGCTTGAATAAGTTTGAAGAACACACTTGACATTGGGAAGAACAGAAAGAAATCTGACTGCATAGGAAAAAATTGGTTCTGGGATACAATAAAACACATGTATGTCTGAATTAATAGGGTAATATTGGTGGTTGCATTTCTTATGGCTTCTAACTTGTACAGTAAGAGGAGTGCACTCTCTCCACCATACTGCTTAAATTTTTTATCTTGCCCTATTTTTTTTGCTAGCATATTTCACAATATACTTCTAGTCATATTTCTTGTCTTTTTCAGTCTTCTCCCAGCTGAAATGTAAGTCCATGTCCACAGGTGCCTCCATCTGCTTTGCTTGTTAATGTACCAAATAACTACAACAGTGCCTGAATAAAGTGACAATTAGATAAATATTAGTTGAATGACCAATAACAGAGTCCTGGGTTGACCTCATTTTGACTTACTACAAGTAAGTGTGATGAGTGATTCTGAGACTTTGATTCCAAAATAATTTTTATTTAAAGTGTTGAGTGGAGTATGCCTTTCAGTGTGAATTCATACAGAGCTTTCAGTGAAGAAGCCACGCTGAATTAGCCTCACTGCTCTCTACAGGTTCATATGGTATGCAAGTGTGGATCTGTTTTCCTCTTGCTTATGCATTGCTCTCTAAAAGTCATCCATTTGTTCATTCCATTTTTTTGTACTTAGTATTCAAACAGGTTGTGAGTGTGGAAAAGATTTCTAAGTGGCAGAGGCAATCTTGGTTACCTACTAGATATTTTATAAATATACTGGAGAGGATCATTCTGCTATTGAGATTTAATTTTCAAGATATTAGAAAGCTTTTATGGGCAGTAAAGGAGATAGAGTTTGGAGGATCACAATCTGAAACTTGCCTGGGCAAAACCAGGAGACACTATCTGAAAAATAAACTTAAAAAAAGGCAAAAAGACTCAAGTGGTAGAAGATTTTCCTAACCAGCAAGAGGCCCTGAGTTCAATCTCCATTACTGCCTCCCATTTCTTCCAAAAAGCTTTTCAGTTTCAGGAGTCATTAAATAGGAATATTATTCTAGTGTAAGTTTCTAAAATTTTTTTCTTAAGTTGTGATTATCTGATCATTTGCTGAGAGTCAGATGTGAAGAAATACTCAGGGGTGCATTTGGTGAAAGATGCATTGATAGTGACAAAATACCTGAGATAATCAGGTTAAAGGGAGGAAGGTGTATTTTGGCTTATGGTTTCAGTCAATGGTGACTTGGTTCTATTGCTTTGGATTTGTGGCAACTTAGCATGTCATGTAGCAGCACTTTGCAGAGGACAACTAGTCACCTCATGGCAGAGAGAGTGTGGGGGGACCAGGTCCTAATATCCCCTCAAAGGGCCAGCCCGGCACATTCGGTTCCCTAACTTCCTTCCACTAGGCCTCACCTCCTAAAGCTTCTACCATCTCCTAATGGTGCCACAGGCTGGGGACCAAGCTTCAAAAATGGGTCAAATTATAACAAAAGGAATTAAAAAAAAACTCTTAGAGAAAGTAGACAAAAGTTGAAAGTGGACACTGTTTATGGTTTCTTTTTTCAAAATGAGGACTGTCTCTAAAGAAATGGCTTTATACTATATGTCTTATTAATGTGCTGAAAAAGACAAGTGACTTACCATTTGTTATAGGGCAGTATAAATTCCTTTGTTCTTGTATATTGTATAGTCTCAATGAGACTTTTGAATGTACTCATTTCTCATTTGGTTAAGTAACTTAATATTTTCAATGATTTCTGGTACAAAGCCAATGAAATACAGGAAAACAGAGTTCATATCTATTTGTACAAAAAGTTACTTTATTTCTTCCTCTCTTGGACTTTCCAATCATTTCTATACTCATCTAGTCTCAAGTTGTTGCATGTCTTTGACTCTTCTGTCTCCCAAATACATTCCCTCCAAAGAGTCAAAACCTGTTGATTTTCTCCTGTGCACCATTTTCTAGCTTCCTTCCTCTTGGCAGAACTCTCAATTATGTTCTTATATATAGTGTCATAATGGTATTTTACTTGTTCTGTATCCCTCATTTTTCTACCAACCCCACACTTCCAAAACAGATTAATTCTGTTTTCCAATTCTAGCTATACTATTTTCTTACAATAAAATGTAGTGTTTTTGTTGTTTCAGAGGATAAGTACAAATTCTCCAAATTGACCTAAACCATCCTCCACAATTCAAAAAGAATCATGACCAGTGGTTTCACCATTTTTTGCCTTACAATATCCTGTACAGCATATTAATGAGTTATCAAATGTCTTTAAAAATGAGCATTTCTTATAAGTTTATAATAAGTACTCCTTTTTAAACAATGTCTAGCGCAAATGTGATTACCTACTGATTCCTTTGAATGCTACATGTATTAACATCTCAGTTTCTTTTGTTCAAGATGTCGGTTTTGCCTACATTGTAAAAATGATTGTAAAAGAAGTAGAAAATATGCTATCTTCCTATTTTGGTCTATCAGTATTCTACTAAGCCTTCAAAATTACATCTCAAAGCTCCAACAATGGTGCTGCTTTGGACAATCTTCCTTGTTCTCACATCCAGATGCTTCCTGGATGCTCTTTGACAAAAGTATAGTTATTTGGATATTTATCTAATACTCTCTGAAACCTCAGAGGAAACCCTTAGAAGACAGATTTTTCTTACCTCTCTTTTAGTTCTTACAGTGACAATAATGTGTGAGTACTAAGCTATGAGATCAATGAATTTCTAGGGTTGGTTTGTTTCCGTGTTACACCATTGCTGTCATGTGCAAAGCCATAGAAGAAGTAAGTGAACTCACTCTGATTGGAAAAGGAGTGATTAATATATTCTTCTCAAATATTCTCTCTCTCACTACATCTTTCAATAGTATTACACACCTATGGCTCTGCTCAATCTTGTCTGAAAATTACAATATTCAGTTTCCATGTCACAGTTCAGGAGAGGCCTTTTCTATCACCTCCTCACTAGTTTACATGAAGTCTTAAATTCATGCTTGGAATAAACACTTTGTAAAAGAAAAGTATGTGAAAAAGAGTTGGAAAATTGCTTTGAATCATCACCAGCAGTAGTGCCAAGTTCTGCTCGTGCTGAGAACTATAACACCTCAATTGATAAAGGCAAAGGATATTCCTAAAATATACAAAAATTTCAGGAAAGACAGAAGAGGGAAGTGAAAGGAAAACAGTGGATGCTATTTGCTTTCAGATCTAATAATTGAGATTGATATAGTTTTCCACGAAGTTCAGTATGCTAACTGCATCTTATCATACAAATTCTATCTTTTATTCATTTTCTTTCTTCTTATCTTTCCTCCTCCCCTATGTCTCTCTCTAGCTTTTCCTTTATTCCACCCCTTCATCTTTTTATTTAATATCTATCAGGATGTAGAATGGGATGTCTCCCATTGTGTACTGTCTAGAAATCTCAACAGAATCCATCACCCTCCTTCAAAATCCCCCTGTGAATCCTACCACCTTCTAAGGAGACTGGGCTTTAAAGGGTGGTGAGTAAGCTGAGCCACCCTCATTCAATCAATTCTACCCAGATTGAATCAGCAGAATGTTAGATATTTTTAGATATTGAATGTGGGAGTTATCATTTCATGGCCTAGTAGAGCATACCTGTAAGGCTGCCTCTCTAAGAAATTATTGATAGAGATAATTACTTATGGGATTCCAAAGAAGGGAAGAATGGTGTCTCTCATTCCTCAAATGACTGTCTGCTCTTGAACTCTATTTTCTGATCCTATGAATGTTAATATGAATAAGAGAAGAGATTTGTGGAGATCAAAGAGAGGGCTCAGCAGTGATTTGGGTTTATTGTTACTCTATTGCTTAGAGTAGTTATGATGCATGAATTTCCTGTGAGTTAGCTGGAACATTGCTGACTTTGGGATGATTTTCTTAGTAGGGTGCTTGTAGGGTAAGTGACCAGCAGCAGAGGCTGTAAGGATACTACAGAGGGCAGAGCTGTGGCATAGGTAGGAGAATCAAGCCAGGGCAATTCTGCGGAAAAACATACTAGTATACCCCATAGGAGAGACACACTTGTCACTCATAAGTAATTGAAGTACAGTGCCTGTCAGCAATGAGAAGTCTATCACAGTACCTCATAAGACAGTGCTGTCAGAAATTGCTTTATTTTTCCTAATTGTATATCTTATCCTGACAGTGAAAGGAATGGAGATCCAAGAAAGAAGAGAAAGAAACACATTCAGTTACTGACCACATCAGTAATGAGTGAAGAGGTCTTGTGAAACATAGAGTGACTAGAATGCATGGAATGTGTCCAGGATGATGCTAAAGGAATGGGAGCTCAGTGAAGCATGGTTGGAAAAGCTATTGTAGAAATCTAGAGCCATTTTGTATGTTTGCATCTTAACTATTTTTAGACTTTGCCATTGCAGAGCACTAGCAGTGTCTATCTCACCACTGTGAAAGTTAGCTCACAGAACGTGGTGACTTTCATAAAGCATCCTGAGGATTCAGTCTTCTTGATTGGATTGTTATGAATGGTAATGAAACTTTTGGATTCCAATAATGACCCATGTTAACTTACTGTGGTTCTAAAGTAAATTGTTAGTTGTCTTTTTGCATTCCTAGTTTCTCTTATTTGTCACATGTTTTGCTAGGAACTTCTCAATGGTTGTGATAGAGTTTTTTTTTGATTTTCCATTAAATGAAGAAAAGAAACTTTGACAAATTGCCTTTTTTGATTTTTACACTTGTAAAGAGTCAGTTTTTATTTGTTTATGAAGAGACCCATTACACCCAAGCACACATTAAAAAGTTGTAAAACTAAAAGAAGCTTGTCAAGAGGTACATCCATGTGAGCCATCTCAGACATAGAGGGGATGGATGTGGGATTAGCAGCTGCCTTCATGGACAACTTTGCACTTCAGGATCTTGAGATAATTGTCAACCTTATTTGTATCCCTGCGTAGGCAGTGGAACAGGTTATAAAATCCCACAAGGTGAGAGTTTTTGTCACCCTTCTGCAGTGATGAAAGTCCAGACCAGGCAGCAAAGATGTCATTGTTTACAACTCCAGGTTCAACCTAGCCACCAAAAAAGATAATCATTTATTATTCATGCTATTAATATTTGTTTATAACTGTTCCTTTTAATAGTTGAATTATGATTGAAGATGATATAGGAATGGTAAACATATGCCAAAGGCATTGATTTTTGTGTTTCTGGATCAGCGTGTCATAAATCTAAAAGTAGGACACTTGTATAAGTTTTCTGGCATATGAGCTATCACAGGTAAATTGTGTTCTTATAGGAGTAGATAGATGGAAAAGCAGGAAGTTGCTGTTACAAGATACACTTGGCTGTATCCAAGGGACAATGGAAGAGCTACTATCTGTTGTCTTACTTGAGTGACTTTTACATTTCCCAAATCTTGTCCCTAGCATGGCTTCTGTACTTTAGTCCTTCTGATAGTTCACCATTTATCTCTTCCTTCCTTTGAACTGAATCCATTGTCCAGAGAATGTATGTACTGAAATCTTAGAAACAACGAGGAATGCATCAAATGCTTTAAGATGCAGATAATCTGATGATGAGTATGGTGAAGATCTGCTGAAGTAGTCAGAGAATCTTTCATTTTAGTCAGGAAAGTTGCCCTCCACATTTCTATGAAGAATAGCTGTTTTCTTTTTAGTTCTCTGGGGTGGGAGGTAGTAGGCAAAGGACAGTACTTCCAGAAACTCCTAAGTGGTGAGGACTGTGTGCTAGGGGATAACTAGGATTACCAAAAGAATCTGCCAAAGAGGTTGAGAGAGGCCCACAGTGTGTACCTGTTATCTATACAGGCCTTTGCCAGTCGGAAATCTTCAGAGATCTTAAAAAAAGGAACTATCTTGGTACCTTTAAGGATGTCTGAGTTACAGAGTCTACTAGGTACCAGTCTGAGATACTTGTAGACCTTGATTTGCAGAACTTTCTCTTTCAGAGTAAGCTCAATTTTTATATATTGGATTACCTATCAGAATTTAAAGTGTCAATGTGTGTTGTCTGGATTTAAGCTTTTTATATTTGATGAACATTTGGTTAAGAAAATTGTTGAGAATATTTACTGTGCGAGGTATAATGACATCAACATAATTAAATAAAGAAATGGGAGGAAAAAAGGAACAGAAATATAAGGCATTATGGAACAAATTAGCTACAGTAGGTAGTAGTCTTATACTAATAAAGAAAATAAATTGAAAATCAAGGTATTTATTTCATAGGTTGCTGGGTTAATGTGCTCTTTGTATTTGTTGTATTTTTGCTCAGATTTGTAGTCTTCTCCCATGAAAATGACAAAAATGACACATGATACCATGTACTTAGTACACAAAATGAAGTATAAAATTGCTTCTGCCATTATTCCTATAGCCATATGTTTTCCTTTAGATGACACATTATTTCTGAAAATTTCAGAAATCTGGAATCTCACTAAAGTTGAAATTATCCTATCTGAATGGAGATACATTGTGAAAATACTAATTTAATCTAAATATGATGAATTATTTGGAATGATTATTTATAATGATATGAGCTTAGTTTGGATCCCCAAGCAAAACAAAATTTAGGATGAAATATTTTTCTAGATATTATGAAATAAGGAACATTCCAGAAAAGACACACTCTTCCTTTTGTTGCATCTATTATTGTGAGACAACACTGAAGCTATGGCTTCCTCTTTTTAGTCTTTCCTTAGTGATGGGGCAGAGTGGGAGCTACAGTTCAGTGTGATTTTGATTTTCTCCTTTCTTTCTTCCTACTCTAATCCTCTGGTGTGAGTAGAATGGAGACAGAATCTGAGCAGCCTTTCAATGCATGTATCCTGAGGTACTTTGAAGAGAGCATTTATCTTGCAGATTCTATTCTCTGATTTTCTTTTTCTGGAAAATATTTTACCCCATTCCCTGAAAGGGAAAGTTTGGTGGATTTGTGGACAGTGTAAGAAAGCTACACCTGTCCAATAAGGAAAGCTATTACTAAAATTGATGTACATCAGGATCTCACACTGTGGATGACTAAGGCCTGGCCTAGTCATCTACAACATGGAATGCCTAAATTTGTTCTAGCAAAGTGAGGAATTTAAACCCAATTCCAATCACAGAGGTTGCCTCTTTCATTGATGAGAAAATCAAAGAGTATCAAAGATTGCTTACCTGTTTGATTATCTTCTCCATGCCCTCTCGAAGTTGATGAGTTTTATACTCAATCTCTTGGACTCTTCTAATCATATCAGCTGGGAATTCTTTCATATCCCTCACTGTGGTGGTCAGGTGCTGCAGAGGGTCTTCCCAGGAGCGCAATAAGCCTCGGACCGTATTCAGAAGTGTTCCAGACTGATCAACCACATTGAACATCACATTAAAGGAAGTGAAATACAGCAGGGTTGGTAACATGTAATTTTGTGGAGATGTGAACTAGAATATCTCTTTGTTATTCCTATGTGTATATAAAAATTTTCTCTAAATAGTACAATTTTTAGTTATGCAAAGTGTAAGTTTTAGTTAAAGTTACAAAACTGGCTTATTTAAAGAACTGACTATATTTGTGGAGGTATATGTATATACATATATATGTATGTTGAAAAATATATATATAAATACATGTATGATGTTTACTTTAATCTACCTTTAGACTATTTATGGCATTATTTCAGAAGGGAGAGAAGAGAACAATAAAAAACTGGAGCTGGTTTGATATGTAGAGTGTGTTGATATCAGATCAGTGACTAGAGTTGCTGCTGCAAGAAACATAATATTTTGTAGGACCTGCTTGTTGGGTTAAGATGCAGCATGAGGTGAAGAGTCAGGGAAGAATGAGGAAGCAAGTGTTAGATAAGCAGAAGTAGAATCAGAAGAGTCTTGAAAATCTAGACAAGAGTGCTCAAATCATTCAGTGATCAGGGATGTAATATGCTGTCAATAGAAGAGCATTATATAACTGCATTTTCATTTCTTACATCGATCATATATAGATATTCACTCATGCATGTCCAACTTACCTGACACATTCCTACAGAATGATATATGCAATCCTAGGTAGAAGGTATTGGGTGAAATGTTGTCCTCTGTATGTACAATTTATAGATCTGCTGCAGGCTTACTTAGTATTTGTTTTTACTTATAGTTTATCAGCTATATAATATAAATTTTCTTAGATTGCATTCTTTTCCTCCATTTTTCTCTGCACATGTGATTACTATACTTATTTTAGTGACTCTGATAATTTATAGTACAGCAACCCCAGAATGCTGCCTCAGCTGTTTTGGTGAAAAACCTGGGCTTAAGACTTACCTCGGTATTTAGGGCTTGGTCCTTGTCTGCTGGAGTAGGAATGGTAGAAGTGTGGCAGCTGTTGATGGCCCTGGAAATGAACTCCCTGCCAGTGGCATAAGTTTTTTGCTAGAAATGATAGAGAAAATTCAATTAGTTATAGCTTGGGAATTGAATAAGCTAATCCATTAGCAGAATATTCATACAGTTGGTAGATGTGTAATTTTCTCAAAAGAGCAATGCATAGTATTGAACCTAAGGAATTAACAAACTAGTCCTTTGCCTACTTTTTTTATATTAGTTTGTTATCTCATTGTTTTCATCTAACTTTTCAAACCTTTGAACTTCTTCTCTTCTTTACTATTCCCGTATTGTCACAACCTTCCTTTCATCTTTCTTGCTGGTTGCTATTTGAAAAGCAAACACTAAATACTGCCAAACTATAAACCATCAAGTGTTTTAAATGCCAAAGTACATAAACATCTATGTTTTTCCATTTAAACTTTCATTTCTTGTGTGTCCAACAGATATGCTTCTTTTAAGTAGACATTATAAAGTTACAATTTTCCTTTCAATTACCTCTGAATACACATAGCTGTACCTCATCATGTTTATCATAAAATCAAAATACAATATTACTGGTACTGACAAAATAAGTTGAAAGTAACAGAATATAACCTTTTGGGAAATATTAAGAAGTGGACAGATTAAAAATGGAAAAAAATAGTAAACTTTATGATTTAAAACTAATATCTGATAAAGTTGTGAAAATTTAGAGGGATTGCTAGGAAGATGTGAAAGATAAAGGATGGTCAGTCAAAAATGAGGAATAAAAGAAAAACTAGTAAGTGAAAATAATTCTATGAATATATATTTATTGCAAATATTGAGTAACATTCTCTGATATACTGAAGCCCTAATCTTTTGTGGTCCCCTGATTGACCTAGAATACCTAAGTTACAGGTTTCAAAGTACCTTCATCAGGAAGAAAAACCCTGTTTCCAATTGTAAACCAGCCTTTGTGCTGTAATTATCAATTCATGCACTTGAAATCTTAAAACAATGATTCCTAGCATTTTGGGATTTCTGAAAAGCCATTTGTTTTTGATTTGTTTTTTTCCCCTCCCGACATGGCTTCAGTTCAGCCTAATTCTATTCCATCCACCCAATTCACTGCAATGCAATTCTCGTTTATTGAATATCTACAGTATGCCGAATACAGATTGCCCAGGTTACTGGCTTCTAAGAACAAAAAGTATCAGTGCTCTTCTTACCTAAAAAAAGGCTTTACTCCTGGTGTTTAAATCAAAAAAAAAAAAGAACCAAGAGAAATTTCAGAAAATGTACAATAATCATTGCATATTTGAGACTCTTTGAGCTTTCATGAAACTTGGAGCTTTCTCTTCTTCACAACCTTTATTATCTGATGCCTTCTTTTACTTATTAAGGCATATTATTTGCAATTTGGTTCATGAGGTTTTCTTTATTAAATTGCATACAGTCTTCTCATTGGCATGAAGGCTTCTTTGGGAAGAAGCAATGAGTGGGATACTTACAAAGCCCCTGAATGTGTCTTCAGCAACTTTATAGATGTTGTCAGACAGGGCGACTGCACGGGTGAACAGGTCTTGGAGGCTCAAGCGGCAGTTCGCAGCCCCACCTGCACAGGCAGGGCTGGCAGCCACATTCTTGCAGAGAAGGAGGTTTAACACCAGCAGCAGCAGGAGTGATCCTGTGTAAACAAAAACACAACCCACTTTGAGATGATCTATTCTGCCGAGGTTATCAGATGTAATTCTGCTGTGGGAAACTTTCTCCCTCAGCACTGTCCTTTTCTACAGGAATTGCTAGTATAGCTGGGGTGGGAGAAGAAGCAACAGTTTCCACTGTATCAATTTAGATACATAATTGTATTTGTACAGATATGTAGTTTGAGAAGTGAGTGACTTCCTGCATTTCTGTATTGCTTCAGAAGGAATTGTATACTTTGTAAACATTTGGAGCCTAAATTAATCCTGAAGCAGGATGTTTAAGTCATTCTCTGAAGATAATTTAATGTTGGGTGTCTCTGAAGATTTTTGGTGGTCAGAGTTTATAATTATTTAAACCAATGTCCAATATTTGCGTTACGCCAGTAATGTGACAAAGACAACGCAGGTCATTGGTGTGTTTTATCTTCATGCCTGACAAGAACAAACTTCCGATTGCTTGATTGCTAATATGGATTATGAAAAGAATCCTATCATAAAAATGATGTTGTAGGCTGGGATTGCTTACTCACCATAATAATCCACACATTTGTCTGCTACTTTATCAAAAGCTTCAGTTTCTTTTTTTTTTTTTTTTAATTTGAGCTTTAAAATACTCCTGTGAATTGACTGGGCCTTCATAGTTATCACTAAATTACATTGATGAAATAGAAGGCTTAGGGAGGTTAAATGATTCCCCTTCCTTTATTAGCAGGTTGGGGAGGCAGAACACCAACACCCTGGTCTTTGTCCTCACCTTGTCACATCATACACACCTGTGGGCCCTCACTTTGCATGTGTATCAGGGACCACATCATTATTCCTGAGACTCAGTGTTTGTAGAGGTTGTTACCATTACTTTTAAAGAACAACACTCTGCCTTGATTATATGGTAACAGAGGCCCTAGGTAACTTGATTTTATCCTGTTTTCCTACCCTATCAAACACCCACTTGAAAAATCTTGAGAACAATCAGTGGTGGTTTTATCATCACTTTGCTGCCTCAGCAGATGGACAGGTAACAATCTTTAACATGTCAATAATTTTCACTGTCAAAAGTAGAGAAACTGTTCATGTGCTCCAAATTAATATCAGTCTCTAACATAGTGACATAATTCCAAGAACTTCTGATATAAAAATGTGTTTCTCAGTACCATAGAATCTTTGAGAGATGCAATTGGAAATGTCTAAGATAAAATAATGCAATGTTAAAGATTTATGTGTGAAATAAAACCTAACTCCAAGTATGCCAAGTAAGTATAAATATACTTAAAAGTTGTTTGGTTTATAATGTAAATAAACAAATTTTTAGGTACAAAAAAAAAATCTAGTGAGATAACTCACATTACAGATCTTTCCGTTTTCAAAAACCTAATACTTGTAAAATTTTTTAAAAATATGTTAAAGTCGAATAATGTAGCTGAATGCATGTTTTGTCTACATGCATAAAAGAATTGTGCTTTGAAAATAGAGAATGCAGATTAGTACTCTAGGAAATTCCTAACTGAATGTTCTTTAATGCCCAGAACACTTTTTCTTTGTGTTTATTATTTATGGGATTTTCATATTCTAAGATGAGATAAAATAGATAAATATTTCTATCTTTCATTTCATAAAACAAATTTTGTTGTTAGTAGTAATTTACTTTCTTTCAAATGTCACTAATGTCTGGTGCAGTGCTCCAAGTGGTGGAGCACCTGCCTTGCAAGTATGAGGCCCTGAATTCAAACCCCAATACTGCCAAGGTAAGCAAAAAGAAATAAAAGAAAATATCACCAAGGAAGTATAGGCTATGTGTTAGCCCTTGCGTGTTTTTCCTTGTGAAATGTCATTTGGCTTGAAGCAAATTGACAAAACAGTATGAGGTACATATGTGCTATCATTGTCTGCATTATAACTCAGAATTGTTTCATCAGGTTGATTCAAATGGTGTAATTCACATAAGAGATCTGGGACCCAGAAAGTTTTAACTTTTTTCTTCTGATGTATGATAGTTGGGATGTATAAACTAATGAGATCTTATTCTAGTATAGTTCTTGATCTCAGAATCATTGGTCTTTTGAGTTGGGTTATTCTGTGTTCGGGGAGCTGTCCTTGAAGAATGCATTGTAGGATGTTTATCAGCCTCCCTGGTTTCTACCCATGGAACACCAATATTGTCTCCCCTTTTCCTGCCTCACCTCAATTAAGACAATGCAAAATGTCTCTGGGAGAAGGAAAATCCCCTATTCAAGAACGACTGATTTATTCCATTGTGCCCTTGTACAGTTGTTTTCTAGAATAATGATTAGAAGGTTCTTATAACCCTGTGTGCCTTAAACTTCTTGTTATTACCTAAAATTTCACATTAGTTTTCCTCAAACACCAGATTGTTTGCAAAGCCAATGAGCAGTTGCACATACCTTTCCATGATGACTGCTTGCTATCCATGGTGGTAGTCGTTGCAGGAACACACTTCACCACAAAATACCTGGAAGTTGTACAACGTTCTCCTGTAAAGATGTTGGCTTATAAACCTTTGACATGTTTATGAATATATTTAATTAGACATTCTCCTTCCCTTGCCAGTAACCCATATCCGTCATTAAGATTTTCCCCATAATTTTAAACACCAAATGCTATTATATTTCTTATTCATATTTAGGAAGACCTACTAGCCAGAAATGAAGGTGTTGATTAATTATAGTGGAAGGAAATGAGAAAACTGATGAAGGTGAGCTCTTTAGAGTAGTTTGGCATAGAAGACTTATAAAACTATAGAACCAATTACCTTAAAATTTACCTTTAGTTCTCTGTAGTTTCTTGAACATATAGCATTATATTTCACTTAAAATTGTCTCATGTATGGTCAGTGGTAAAATTTCTCATTCAAGTTTGTTACGTGAATTGAGTTTTAAAAATTTATGTTCTACATACCAGAAGATACAAAATAAATTCTTATTATGCTCTGATTGAATCATCTTGTTCTTACTTGCTTTTACAAATTCTATTTAGTCCATTTTAAAATTGACAAAGTATCTGTATCATATTTTGTTTTATCAAATGTATTCTCTCCTTTGTTTACCTTTAATATTTCCTTTGTTTTAAACATATATGTATAGTGTATATAAATATATATACATATATATACACACATAAAGTTGTAAGCTTATCTCTTTTATATATATGAAGTGGTATCATTATCCCAGTGCACATTTTAATAAACAAAGGTGCAGAGATACTAAAAATAAAGTGTATGGAAAAAATAATTCATCTACAGTCAAGTTAGATACAAGAAGAATATTGTTACAAGACAAATTTGGATGAATGTGAGGAAGACTAGGAAATGAAACATTTATACTTATTGATGTTTACCCACATCTAAGATAAGCAAGCTATCAACCCTGACCCTAGAGAGTTTATTTTGAAGAAAAAATAGTAGTTTTTCAGGGCAAACGCATACATTGAACATACATATATTTAAAAAGATCATAATACAAGATGCAATAAACTCCAATTCTAGGCAATTATTTCCACTCTTTCCTATTGGTTTATAAACTGTTACTAACTAACTTATGCCCCATCTACTTTCATTGACTTTAGCTCACTCTGGGGCAAGATGACAAAAACAATCTTTTTCCATTGGCTCAGAAGTTCTATTACCTCTTAGAAAATTCCTAAATGAAATGATTATATGAATAAGAATGAATCATTGATGACTTCCTCTAATTTTTAAGTTCATGCATCTATATCAGGCAAAAACTTTCAATTTTAGTGTCTTTGAAAGAATACTGACAGATGAGGAAATTTAAAAAGTAATCCCTTTCCATGGCATTTGCTTTTTTGAAACTGTTAGTGACACAGTGTGCTTTAACAATTATCTAAGTGCTGATATGGAGCACTTAACAAAGAATCTTAACAAAGAATAACACATTTGAGGAACTATTTTTTCTCCTTGTGTTAGATTAAGCAATACTAGATTTTGAATCATAAGCATCAATGGGATGATTGATAGGCTTTATCAATCTAAAAGTGGATTTGTGATTCTATAAACTTATTCTGGGTATATATTTCTCCCTAGACAAGGAAAGTCTGAATTATTAAAAGCAGATCTGTATAGTAGAGACGTTCATGTTGTCCTAATTTACCTTTTCCCTGCAGAAACTTATGTGTAAGAATATATACTGTCAGGGTTGACAGTGATGGAGGCAGGGGCAAGATGGTGGATCAGAAACATCTACCATTTTGACTCTCTTTTTGAGAGAGTAAGCTTACACAAGAAAGACTATGTTCTGAAGACAGAAAGAGAAAAAAAGCATGGGGAATCAGGAAAGGAATGTCAGGACATCAGAAAAGCACAAAGAAAACTAGGCAACAGAGAAAAGCAGCAAATAGTTTCAAGCCCATCCTTGGCTCCCTGGGAGTCAAAGGGCAAGCTGAAGACCCAATCACAAGGTAAGTCAGAGGGACCTGATAACAAACTGGAAATTCTTGCTGCAAGATAAGCCCACACCTCCTTAAATCTAGTGAAGGGATTTGGAAGACAATGACTGTTCTGGTGTAGAAGGTTAGACCTTGTGAAAGAAGACAGTTTGTCACTCCCCTCATCTCAGTCTGCAACAGTAAGATGACTTCTTGAGAAAGGGTTGGTTTAGACTATTGGTTGGGACCAAGATACTCTAGAAGCTTGAAACAAGAAATAGTCATGGCTCAGAGAGTAGAGAGAACCCTATCAAGAATGTTGGTGAGCAAAGGCCATGAAAGATGGTCAAGTAGAGGGAGAGAGTCTCACCTGGTCCCGCAGAGAAGCAAGTGGGATCCACTGCAGTGAAGGATATACTGGTTGCAGGCCACATGCTGCCTTATAAAGACCAAGTCCAGTCACCTCAGGGTCACATGAAAACAAATGACCAGCATGATATTCAGCCTCCAGGCCCTGTCTTCAGGCCATCTGTGTTGGTTGCTAAGTGGGGCAGTGGCTTTTTTGGACACCCTTTACCAGAAAACATCCTTCTTACTTCATATTATAGTTAGATCATTAGACATCCAGAAGGAGGAAAGTATATTGAAGGGTGCAAGACAGAAGTACAAAATCACCTTGAAAGGCAAACCTATCAGAGGCACAGCAGATTTCTCAACAGAACTTGAAAGGCAAAGAAGACATGGAATAATATATTTCTAGCCCTGAAAGAAGGTAACTGCCAACCTAGCTTACTGTACCTAGAAAAAATATTCTACATAATCAAAGGAGAAAGAAGAACCCTTCCTAATACTCTGTAATAAATAGAAACTAGGGCAATTCATGATCACTATGCTTGCACTGCAAAAAGATACTTAAAAGAATTGTATTTTTCAACAATAATTCTAGATGTTAATGGTCTCAGTTCTCTGAAAGACACAGAGTAGGAAACTCATTTTTCTCAACAGTCCATGGAACTTCCTCTGAAATCCATCATATCTTAGGATATTAATCAAGTCTCAGCCAATATGAGAAAATTCACATAATTTCCTATATTTTATTTGACCCCTACACAAATAATAAACAGACTGACAAAGAAAATAATACCATTCAGAAAAGCTTCAAAAAATTAATATCTAGGAATAAACCTAATGAATATTTGAAAGAAAATTATAAAACCTTGAAGAAAATCGAAGAATACTCTAGAAGACCGAAAGAGTTCTTATGTTCATGGATAAACAGAATTAATATTTTGACAATGTCTGTACTACCAGAACCAAGCTCAATGTTAATGCAATTCCCCGAAAATTTCCATGGTCACTTTTTTAGAAATAGAAAAATCAATTGTAAAATTCATAAAGAATCTCAAAAGACCCCAAACAGCCAATGCAATCCTAATCAATGCTGACCTAAAATTATACTATAGAGCCATAGTAACAAAAACTGCATGATACAGGCAAAGAAATAGACCAATAGACCAATGGAATAGAATAAAATATCCAGAAATAAGCCTGAAAAGCCACAGCCCTCTGGTTGTTGGCAATGGTGCCAAAAAACATAGTTGGAGAAAAGACTGCCACTTCAACACACGGTGCTGGGAAAACTGGAAATCCACATGTAGAAGACTGAACATAGAGCTCTCTTCTTTAATCTTGTATAAAATCAATCCAAAATATCTAAGTTTAAGGCCTGAAACATTGAAACTATTATAGAAAAACATAGGGAAGCATTTGAAGTTACAGGCATAGATAACTCCTTTTGAATAGGACACCAATGGCTCAGCAGATAAGAGCAGAATTGACAAATGGAATTATATCAAAATAAGAAATTTCTGCCCAATAAAGGAAACAGTGATCAGAATTAAGAAGCAACACACAGAATGGGAGAAAATCTTTCTCAGCTTTTCATCAGATAAAGAATTAATATCTGGAATATATAAGGAGCTCCAAGAATTGAACACCAAAAAAATAACCAATGCAGTTCGTAAATGGGCAAATCAATTGAAGAAATACTTCTCAGAGGAAGAACAAATAGCCAATAAATACATGAACAAATATTCAACATCCTTAGCCATCAAAGAAATGCAAATCAAAACTACACTGAGATTTCATATTACCCCAGTCAGAATGCCAATCATTAAGGAAACAAACAAGAAATGTTGGTGAATGTGTGAGGACAAATGAGCACTTCTATGCTGCTGGTGGGGATGTAAATTAGTTCAGCCACTATGGAAATAAGAATAGAGTTCCTCCACTCTTGGGGATATACCCAAAAGACTGTTACTCCAGAGGCACCTGCACATCCATGTTTATTGCGGCACTATTCACAATAGCCAAGTTATGGAAACAGCCAAGATGCCCCAGCACAGACGAATGGATTAAGAAAATGTGGTATCTATACACAATGGAATTTTATGCAGCCATGAAGAAGAACGAAATGTTATCATTCGCTGGTAAATGGATGGAATTGGAGAACACCATTCTGAGTGAGGTTAGCCTGGCTCAAAAGACCAAAAATCGTATGTTCTCCCTCATATGTGGACATTAGATCAAGGGCAAACACAACAAGGGGATTGGACAATGAGCACATGATAAAAGCTAGAGCACACAAGGGAGGGGTGAGGATAGGTAAGACACCTAAAAAACTAGCTAGCATTTGTTGCCCTTAATGCAGAGAAACTAAAGCAGATACCTTAAAGCAACTGAGGCCAATAGGAAAAGGGGACCAGGAACTAGAGAAAAGGTTAGATTAAAAAGAATTAACCTAGAAGGTAACACCCACGCACAGGAAATCAATGTGAGTCAATGCCCTGTATAGCTATCCTTACCTCAACCAGCAAAACCCCTTGTTCCTTCCTATTATTGCTTATACTCTCTCTACAACAAAATTAGAGATAAGGGCAAAATAGTTTCTGCTGGGTATTGAGGGGGGGAGCGGGAGGGGGTGGAGTGGGTGGTAAGGGAGGGGGTGGGGGCAGGGGGGAGAAATAAACCAAGCCTTGTATGCACATATGAATAATAAAAGAAAAATGAAAAAAAAAAAAAAAGAATAGAGTTCCTCCAAAATCTAAAAGATGGCTGGGCATCAGTGGCTCATGACTGTAAACCTAGTTACTTGGGAGTCAAAGTACTTCATTCACATGTATGAAAATAGAGTGCTGAAAGCTGTTAAAATGGTTTTGAAGAGAAAGAGTAATGGATACAGATAAATTTGAATAAAGTCCATTATATGCATGTATGCAAATATCACAATGAAACCCCTTTGACGATTAATATACATTCCTTACAAAAGGAAACATGGAGAACTAACAAGTGACAACTTAATCTAAAATTTTGAAGTGTTGCCAGTTTTGTGGATAACCTGAGAAAACCAGAGTTGTGTTTATTCAGTAGAGTCCAGTGGATTTATTTGACTGCAAAGAACTTATATGTTTCACTGTAAATTTATCGTGTGCTTCTATGCTGCTACAGAGCCTCTCATGTCCTGTGAATGGACAGTACAATATCTAAATAATGCAAAGGGCATATTTTATGTGAAAAGCCACAGTTGTCCTATTTTTCTATCTACTATACATATCATCACTTTCCCCTTAATGTTTGTATGTACTCTTTTGTGAATATTTTACTTTATTAAAACTATGCCTTCCATTAGAGCAATGTAAAAGTTCAATAAGGATGGACTTATCTGTTTTCAATTAGAAAACTTATTTTTTTTAAATTTTTATTGTTTTATTATTCATATGTGCATACAATGTTTGGGTCATTTCTGCCCCCTGCTCCCACCCCCTCCCTTACCACCCACTCTGCCCCCTCCTTCTCCCCCACCCCCTTGATACCGGCAGAAACTATTTTGCCCTTATCTCTAATTTTGTTGAAGAGAAAGTATAAGCAATAATAGGAAGGAACAAAGGTTTTTGCTGGTTGAGATAAGGATAGCTATACAAGGAGTTGACTCACATTAATTTCCTGTGCATGGGTGTTATCTTCTAGGTTAATTCTTTTTTTATTTTTCATTTTTCTTTTATTATTCATATGTGCATACAAGGCTTGGTTCATTTCTCCCCCCTGCCCTCACCCCCTCCCTTACCACCCACTCCGCTCCCTCCCTCTCCCCCCTCCTCAATACCCAGCAGAAACTATTTTGCCCTTATTTCTAATTTTGTTGTAGAGAGAGTATAAGCAATAATAGGAAGGAACAAGGGTTTTTGCTGGTTGAGATAAGGATAGCTATACAGGGCATTGACTCACATTGATTTCCTGTGCATGGGTATTACTTTCTAGGTTAATTCTTTTTGATCTAACCTTTTCTCTAGTTCCTGGTCCCCTTCTATTGGCCTCAGTTGCTTTTAAGGTATCTGCTTTAGTTTCGCTGGGTTGAGGGCAACAAATGCTAGCTAATTTTTTAGGTGTCTTACCTATTCTCACACCTACCTTGTGTGCTCTCACTTTTTTCATGTGCTCAACGTCCAATCCCCTTGTTGTGCTTGCCTTTGATCTAATGTCCGCATATGAGGGAGAACATATGATTTTTGGTCTTTTGGGCCAGGTTAACCTCACTCAGAATAACGTTCTCCAATTTCATCCACTTACCAGTGAATGATAACATTTTGTTCTTCTTCATGGCTTCATAAAATTTTTTTGTGTATAGATACCACATTTTCTTGATCCATTTGTCAATAGTGGGGCATCTTGGCTGTTTCCATAACTTGGCTATTGTGAATAGTGCTGCAATAAACATGGGTGTGCAGGTGCCTCTGGAGTAACCTGTGTCACAGTCTTTTTGGTATATCCCCAGGAGTAGTATTGCTGGATCAAATGGTAGATCACTGTTTAGCTTTTTAAGTAGCCTCCAAATTTTTTTCCAGAGTGGTTGTACTAGTTTACATTCCCACCAACAGTGTAAGAGGGTTCCTTTTTCCCGCATCCTCGCCAACACCTGTTGTTGGTGGTGTTGCTAATGATGGCTATTCTAACAGGGGTAAGGTGGAATCTTAGCATGGTTTTAATTTGCATTTCCTTTATTGCTAGAGATGGTGAGCACTTTTTCATGTGTTTTTTGGCCATTTGAATTTCTTCTTTTGAGAAAGTTCTGTTTAGTTCACTTGCCCATTTCTTTATTGGTTCATTAGTTTTAGGAGAATTTAGAAAACTTCACTTGTTTTCCTCTTTTGATTTAATGCCATGTGATAGAATTGTGAGCTCATAAATGTTTTCTGTCAAGCAGCTAAATAGATAGCTCAAATAATGTTAAAGTTTTTATGGTATTTATAATATGTGAATCTTATACTAAATGGTACTTACTTTAAGCATTAAGTGACATGTAATTGGCTTTCCTTCCTGGTTAGGAACAGGGCTTTTATTTTACTTATATCTTCTTTATTTTATCTATCTTCAAGATTGAGGTAATTTTTATTTGCTTCTGTCATTTATTACACAACATGCATATATTGTGTCCTTGAGGACATTTGCAAATGTGTAAAGACTTTTTTGAGTATCATAACTGGAGTATTACTGGAATCTGGTGGTAAAGGCCAGATGTGCTGTTAAACATCCTACAACACAGAGGGCCAACCTCGATACAAAATATTCTGCTACCCAGATATCAGTGATATCTCTGTTGAGAAAACGTGATTCACAAGGTGATAAGATATGTGAAGGTATAAAAACCATGACATTAAGCAAATCATTGAAAATTGTTAGAGAAATACATCTATTGATAAGTAAAAGTGCTTAAAATATAGTACTTTGTGATATTGTATATCATGAAAAATGGAGACAAAACTTTCAATCACCTTTTTGCATCAAATAATAGGATATAAAACATAATGCATAGATTTGAAACAATGCCAGGACAATTATTCAAGATACAAAGCCAGAAGAAAGTACGCATGTATATTTGGCCTCCTTAATGAAAATGCTACAGTTTCTAAAAAAGTAGAACTCATAGCAACAGTATGCATAGTTTATGTACTATATTTTGTCTTTTTAAATTTCTTCTAATGATCACCGATGATTGGTTGCTTGTTAAATCTAAATAATTCCTTCAGTCATTACCTGTGTTAATATTTTTATTTTATTTTATATTTTGGCCAACAGCTCTGTATTCCCATTTTGGCTAGCTTATTCAATGCCAGAACTTTACCTGTAGTATCCATGAAGATGCTACAACCCTCTTTAGCTGCCAGCTACCTATTGAATACTTCAACCTATTACATACTTTATCTTGGCTCACAGTTCTGGAGGTTTTATCTGTGATTGATTGACACATCATGGCAGGAGTGAATGGTAGACAACCTGGACACTTAGTGGCAGGAAGCAAGAAAGAAGAAGGGAACAGATTCCACTGTTTCCATTAAGGGCACACCCAATGGCTTTCAGACTCCCACTGCACCCTGACTTTTATGTTTCCACCAAGACCCTATGGTGGTAACCATGGGGGCCATGTCTCTAATATGTGTGTATTTGTAGGACATTTACTAAACAAGTATAACAATCTGCTTCTTATTTTTTTCAGAATATTTAACACTTTGTGTGCATGTTAGCAAATTCCAGAGCTAAAAGCGTTCAAATTGTTTGACAGATTTTGAAGGCCCATACAATTGTTCATGAAATCATTACTAACTTTTATATGTCAAATTCCTTGATGGTCCAAACAATGATGATAGAGTGGAAGTCTTTGTTTTTAGTGCTTAAGTAGAAATGAGAAAACTTCCAATGATTTTAAATGATGTCATACATTTAAATATAATATACATATGCATATGATAAGTGTATGTATAAGGTAAATAAATAGAGCTCCAGTTAACATCTTATCATCTAGGCCCGTATCCATTCTTTACTCATTGCTCTAAATGTCAAGGAAAAATGCACACGTGCCAAATTTGTGTCTTAAAAAAATTCATTAAAAGCAGTATGTACCTCCTATTTGGCTAATTTCTTAATGAATATATTTGCATTTAATAATAGAATATTACCTTTAGAGCTTTCCTGGTCATTTCCTCTGTCTTTATCCTAAGTAGCCAGATTTCTAAGGTTAAGACCATAGGCTTTGTGAAAATGTCAGATGTTTGTCCTGGTTAAAAAAAAAATATTCCAAAAACAAAAAGTCTTGACTAGTAGTTTATTGCAATGTTATTTCAAGCAGGGCAAACCTACCATCCAAAACATAAGAGCAAAAATGTTGCTTTGTGCTGTTATGAAAGACTTCATTACATGTATCTCTTTTGCAACAGATGCAAGGACAATATTAAAGCTATTTGGTTTCATGGCAACTGAAAATTACAAGTTTGTATCTTCCATCTTATCTTCTTAGAGAGGATTATGTAAGAGAAAACTCAAGCATTTTGAAGAAATGTAATTGTTCATCAGAAAAAATTATCTGCCATTGTTTGTTATATAGATATATGTATAAATCATTGTACAAAGTAAAGAGATTTGTGTTATATTAATAGCTCCATTTTTATCTCATTGAGGCTGTACCTACAGGATTATGAAAAATAGTTGCTTTAGTCAATTTTACATCTCTGGAAAAAAATACCTAGAAAGACAATGTAAGGAAGGATGAATGTTTCAGACTGTGGGTAGTCAGCTGGCTCCATTGTGGTAGTCTTGAGGGAGGCAGAACATCATGGTGGAGAGGGCATGATAAAGCACAACTGGTCACCACATGGCAGTGGGGAAGCAATGAGAATCCAAGGAAAGGAGTCCAACGAGGACTAGCACTGAAGAGCATTTCCCAGTGACCAACTTCCTCCAACTAGGCCCGGTCCTCAAATTTTCCACCTTTTTCCAATAATTCTGCCAAATTGTGAATTAATCAATGCATTAAACCTTTAAGGAAGGAAAAGACCTCATGTTCCAAGCACTTCCCCAAATCTCTACATGTGAACATTGTGCCAGGGACCAAGCCTTTAACTAGTGAGACATTTGGAGGACATTTCATATTCAAAAAATAATGAGTAAACAGCTCTAATAAATATTTGTCATGGTCAGTGAAATTCCTGATTCCTCCACATTTCTTTCTGCTCAGAAACTCCACAAATCAGCTATAGCCAGCAACCTCCCAAGATATCTCCTTCTGCCAAGGTATCATGAAATCAGGTAGACCAAGCAGCCATTTGCAGCAGTGGCTTCTCAGCACAGCATTGACTTGCTGATATACTGAATAATGTTGGAATATTCTTTTAGTCTCCAGTAAAAGAGACTATGAATGGTTTTTCTCACTAGTGACTGTAATACAAACCAAAATGAAACCAGAATAAAATTACCTACAAAGTTAGTGGTTTTAAATCACAGTAATCAATTTGGTATTATCAATTGTAAGTCCTGCTTAGAGTTTTTCATGTAAACTGTAGCTGAGTAGTGGTTAGGGCTAAAGGCATCCTGAAAGCTTTCTCACTTAGATGTCTGATAGTTGATGCCAGCTGACAGCTGGGACCTCTTTTGGAGTTGTTCAGCAGAACTATTACTCAAGGCCTGTCCATGTGTTCTTGGTTTCCTCACCACATGGAGGCTGGGTTCTAAGGGAAATCAGTTTAAGAAAATGAGATGTAAACTCTACCACCTTTTATGACCTAGACTTGGTAGTGAATGGCATCATTGTCTTCTTGGTCACTGGCCATGGTTAGATTCAAGGAGGACAATAGACTCTACTTGTCATTGGGAATGATATAACATCATATTGCAGGAAAATCTGTGGAATGGAAGATCCAGTTATGTCCATTTTGGACAACACAGTCTGCTAAATCTTTGTGCTCTAGTGCTATAATGTTTATTCCTTAAGTTTTCCTCTGAGGAATCTTTTATGTCTACCTTAATCTACTGGTTTTTAATCAACCAGTAGCACATTTCTCCATATTCTACTTTGGTGTTTGCCATTCAGTGAAAGATTCCTTTGTGGCCTCTGCAAAAACTGTTCCTAAATCATTTCTCTTAACTTTCATTACAAGTCTTACAAAGGAAAGAAAAGAAAGAATTATTTTATCTTTCAATAATCTCCATCAAGGATCAGCAAACTGTTTTTTAAAATACCATATTAAATATTTTGGGTTTTGTTAGTGTAAAGGAAAAAATCCGGGAATATTAGATATGACTTATATGGTTACTTAAAATTTAGTTGTTAAAAATGTTTTCTTTGCTCATGGGTTATACATAAACAGGTAGTAAATTGACTTTTGTTTTCAAACTATTGTTTGCTAAACTTTAGCCCAGATCACTAGGCAATAATAAGGTACAAGTCAAAAGTTTTAAATCCCATTATTTGTGTTTCATTTTGTTTTGTGGATATGGGTAGATACTGATAGCCTGACTTGACACCTATGTTTGGCATTGCAAATATTCTCTTTTTTTCCTCCCTTCCTCCCTTCCTCCCTCCCTCCATCTCTCTCTCTCTTCCTCCCTTCTCTTCTCTCTTTCTTTCATCTATCTATATGTTCTTTTCCCTTCTCACTCCCTTTATTTCCCCCCAAAGACCGTTTTAATGACTCATAAACTACCATTCTAATATATTTCTATGTATTTGTATGTGTTAATGTAATATGCATATCACTGTTATGTTTGTGTACATTTTGATTTTTCTTGAAGTTGTTAGAAAACTTAATTTGTTCTTTGTTCACTTTTTCTTCATTTAGTTATATGTAGAAAATTCTTTCAAATTGGTATGTTTACATCTAGTCTGTTGTTACCAATTATTTCATAAAACTCCATTAGATGCTTCCCATTTATGTATCAAATCTTCAAGATTACATCTAGCACATTCTACATGGTCAAGCTAATCCATTGCCCAGGCCTGGAAACCTGCCAAAGGCAACCCCCAGTCATTGCCCACGGCCTGCCCACCATGGACCCTGAGGAAGTGAGCGCATTTCAGGCCTTAGCGAAAATGTGCAAGCAGCATCTGAGCATATTATACACTGAGGAGATGTGCTTCCTGAGGGAGTGGGTAGAGAACATGGGGAGAATATCAGGGAATATAAAATAGTAACAGGACAGAGGAAAACATAAAGACAGATGAATCATGAGTGAGGAAAGTGATGTAGAAATGGATGAATGAGGAGCAATTGAACCAGATGCTGACGGCCCAAAGAAATGGGAGAAGAAAATGTAGTGATAGCTGAAGAGATGATGGATCAAGACAATGAAAAGAAAGAGGCTGGCATTGAAGTCTTGAATGGTGGTGAATTACAGAAAGACATTTACTTGTTCATAGATGTCATCAAGCTATATCCTTGCTTGGCTAAACTGTATGCCAAGACAGCCAGTGTCTTCAACAAATTATGGAAGCCGAATATTGCTATTTGAGACTATGACAGAGCCATTGAAATAAATCTTCATTCAGCTCAGCCTTACAAGTGGCAAGGGCGATCACACAGATTTCTGGACATTGGGAAAAAGCAGCCACAGATCTTGCCCTCGCTTGTAACTGGATTGTGATGATAATGCTAGTGCACTGCTGAAAGCAGTCTAACAAGGCCCAGAAAATTGTTCTTTCTTTAAAAAAAGAACAGAAAGGATTAAGAAAGGTGGAGGAGAGTATTAGAGGGCCCTAAGTGAGGAAGAAGTTTGAGGACAATCAGGATCTCAGCATGGCACTTTTCAGGAGACTTTCCTGAGGAATGCCTGGAATGGTAGGGACATGCCTGAAATGTCAGGAATGTCTGGGTACAATGAAATTCTTGGTCATCCACAAGTTCTTGCCGCATGCTGGATCCAAGTTGTTGTGGCCTTCCATGGTGTGACCTAGAACTTACAAATATGTGAAAATAGCAGAGTAACCCAAAATTTGTGAATCTTATCAGTAAATTTGGAGGTCAAGCATAAAGCCCATGTGGCAAAGTCCTTGCTGAAGGAAAATCAACCTAGGTTGCTTAATGGTTGTCACAGTAGTGTATCTCTGACCTTCTCATTAGGAATGGTGAGGTGCTTGAAGATAATCCCTACCGCTGTGCAGGGAATATAGCTAAGCATTTCACAGTGTTTTGCCTTTAAGTATTCATTAAGGTAATGTTTTTCCACAAAGAGTTATAAACTTTACTTTTTAAACTTTGAAAATATTTAAAATAAATTTAAAGGGTGTTGATACCTCCATTTTCTTTACTAATTATTTTGAGATTTCTGTTGGATTATCAGGCAAGGATGATATGCACAGAACATTCATTGCTCTAGTGTGAGTGAAATAGAAGTTTATTAGTGGGAAGCAAATAAAACTCATTTAAGTATGTTAAGTTGGAGTTGGATATTGGTTAGGAAGGCATTTTTGTTTTTTAAAATGGTTTTTTAAATCTTATAGTTGCAATTAAATCTTACAGTTGCATTTAAATTGTACAATGTTGAATGGATAAATTTTTGTTATGTTACAGTAGAATTAGATTACTTAACTGTGTTCATGTCTTGTATATCAGAAGAATATTTCATTTCTTTTCCACATAAAGTGAACAAGAGATTGCATCCACTTCCATTCTCAATATAAATAATACTGTGGTGAATATTTTTTATATGCTTTTACGTGAAAGAGTGAAAGTTTTTCTCTTCATTAGGGAGTTCAAACTAGAGGTCTAGTGTCTGTTGTGACTAAATTTCCTTTACACATTCCCTTAAACTATTGTAACTACCATCATACATACATGATAATAACAACACAAACTAAACACACTGAAAAATGCATTGTAGAACAGGCTTAATTAGAGTGCAATGTTGGTGATTATTCCATCGCAAGTAAATTTATCTACTTCATTAGATTTGATTAAAATGATAGTCACTGTCTCGAAAATGAGTATTAAGTTGTCCTAAAATTTTTAGTAGTTGCAGTTGAGATTAAAATATATACTCATAACTTTGTGCAGACTTTTAGCATTAATAATATTGTATTCATTTAAAATGTAGAAGCTTTGCAACCATACAGGTTCACATAATTTCTTCATCCTTTATTGTTATATATGTTACACGTACATATGTTACATAACTTTTGAAACAAAGTTACAATTTTGCTTTAAATAGTCATATGTATTGTATAGAATAGATCAGAGAATGCAGTCTTAAATAACTGCCTTTTCTACTGTTGTCTATTCCTTCTAAGAGGCCCATGTTTACCTCTGGTATTGTTTCCCATTAATCCAAAGCCTTTTAGCATGTCTCATACTACAGGTTTGCATATGACAAATGGTCACATGTTTTAAAAACTCAAAATGTCTTCACTTTGCTTTTATCTTTGAGAGATAGTATTTCAAGCTATAAAAGTTTGAATTTGCTGGGTGCTAGTGTCTCATGCTTTTAATCCTAATTACTTGGGATGCTGAGATTGGATGATCAAGGTTGAAGGCCTGCCTGACCCAGTAGTTCATGAGGCCTGCATCCCCAAAAGAAGAAGAGAAAACTGGACCAGAGGTGTGGTTTTCTTGAGAGAAGCTTCCCTGAGTTCAAATTCAATTCCACCAAAAAAAGTTTTTATTTTTATTTCCAACTTTTAGAAGTAAAATTTTGTGATTTTATTTTTTCTTCAAAACATTGAATATGCCACTCCAATATTTTCTGTTATCCACAATTTTATTTTATTGATTTATTTGTTGTTTTGTATTATTACCATATTACTGTTGTACAGGGACCACCTTCATTCTCCATTCTCATTTATCTCCTCTACCCCTGTCCTTGAATAGTTTCAATGGATCAACTTGTTCCCTTTTTATACATGAGTACATAGTATTTCCAGCATATTCACTCTCCTTCACCCTTTCCTTATGTCCTCCCCCATCAACCTTTACCACCCCATAGATGGACCTGTTTTGCCTTCATTTTTGACAAAAAGACGTTTTTATTTGCTTAAGATAGCTGTACAGGGAGTTTCATTATAACAGTTCATGTATATATGTATGATATTCCAAATTGGTTTATCCCCTCCATTATTTCTTCATTTTTAGTAGGATATATTCAATGTACAGGAGGCATTCATTGTTGCAAATCTGAATAGACTTTCATTGTACATTTGTTAGTTAGCCCGCACCATTTCCTATACCTTGCATATCCCTCCCCACCCCCTAAAAGCAATTGCAATGGGTTTCATGTTTCTATTTTGTATATGTTTATGAAGTCCACCAACCATATTCCTTCATGTTCAGGTCCTCCATTCATCCTCCCCCCTCACAAGAACCCTCACACACTGTTCCTATTTTACAGTCCTGTCTTTCATTATTAATTCCAAGGTAAATATTCAAAGAGTTTTATTGAAGTGTCCTCACTGTAAATATACTTCTCTGGTCAGTTGAGCCCCTTCCATTTTTCTCTTTTACTCTTTCCCTCCTACATGCATTGTTCAACAGCTTTCCATACCTTTTATTATATTCTCTACCTGCACAGATGTATTTCAATATTGTTGATTGTATCATTCTCTTTTCCTTTCTTTTCTCCCCCATGTTCCACAGAGTAGTTCCCTTACTAATCACATGTTCAACACATAAGGTTGTGTAGGATCATGATTGGTTTTGTTTATATGTTTATCTTTTGAATCTATTTTCCACATGTGAGAGAACATATGGCTTTTGTCTTATTGAACCTGGCTTACTTCACTTAACATAATGTCCTACAATTGCGTCCACTACCTTCAAGATTTTATTCTTCCTAATGGCTGAATAAAACTCCACTATGTATATAGGTGTGTGTATACATATATATATATATATATATATATATGTATATACACACACACATATATATATATATATGTATACACACACACACATATATATATATATATGTATACACACACACACATAATGTTAATTCATTTATCAGTTCTCTAGTTTCTGGGTTGTTTCCATAACTTGTCTATTGTAACAGTGCAGCAACAAACATGGATGTGCAAGTGACTCTACTTTATCCTGACTTACATTCCTTCAGGTAAAGTCCCATGAGTTGTACATCTGGATTATATAGCCATTCTATTTTTAGTTTTTTAAGGAAACTCCATAAGCTTTCCATAATGGTTGTACTAATTTACATCTTCCTGTACGGTGTTTAAGGGTTCCTGTTTTCCCTACCCTCTCCAAAAATTGTTGTTTGTGTTCTTGCTTATTGTCTCTGTGGTGAGGAGAAATCTTAGTGTACTTTTGACTCACATTTCTTTTATGGATAGGGAAGTTGTATATTTCTTTGTGTTTTTATTAGACATCTGTACCAGTTCCTGAGAAAATTCCCTGTTCAATTCATGTGCCCATTTCTTCATTGCATTACTGATTCTTTTGATTTTTGTTTTTTATGCATTCCCTGTAGATCTGATGTATATGTGACAAAGATTTTCTCCCATTCTGTGGGCAGTCTCTTAAATCCAGTGACTATTTCTGTTACAGTGCAGAAGCTTTTCAGTTTTATGCTTTCCCATTTGTTCATCCTTTCTCTTATTTGCTGAGCCATTAGAGCTCTATTTAGAAACATTGATTATGCCTATATGCTTCAATATATTACCACTACTTCCTGAAATTGTTTCAAAATTTCAGGCCTTATCTTAAAGTACTTAATCTATTTTGACTTGATAGTTGTACAGGTGAGGGACATAGATCTAGTTTCAGTTTTCTGTTCTCAGATATTCAGCTTTCACATGAACATTTACTGAAGAGGCTGTTTCTCCATCATATATTTTGGGCCCCTATGTCAAAAATCAGGTGGGCATAGATGTGGATTCTTATCTGGGTCTTCTGTTCTGCTCCATTGGTGTTCATGTCTGTTTTTGTGCCAGTGCTATGTTGTTTTGAAGCTATGGCTCTGCAGTGTAGTTTGAAGTCAGGGAATGTGACACCTCCAGTGCTGCTCTGTTTGCCTTGACTATTCAAGGTCTTTTGTGCTTCCACCTGAATTTTTGGGTTTATTTTTCAATCTTGGTGATTAATGTCATTGGAATTCTGATGGGGATTGCATTGAACATGTAGATTGCTTTGGTAATATAGCCATTTCCACAATATTGATTCTACCAACCAGTGTTGTGTGAGATCTTTCCATCTTCTGTAGTCTTACTGATTTTGTTCTTCAATAGTTTATAGTTTTCATTGTGGAGATCTTTGACTTTCTTTATTAAGTTTATCCTCAAGTATTTTAATTTTTGAGGCTATTGTAAATGGAATTGTTTTCTTATATTTTTTCTCAGTCTGTTCATCATTGGTATATAGAAAGAGTACTGCTTTTATTAAACTGATTTTTATCCTGCTACTTTGCTGAGTATTTATGGTGCCTAAGAGTTTTTTGGTGTAGTTTTCCTTGTTTTTTAAATATAAGATTACATCACTTGCAAATAGGGATAGTTTGAGTCTTCATTTCCTATTTCAAATCCTTGTTCCTGTCTCATTGCTCTGGCTAGCTATTCCAGGACTGTGTTGAATAAGAGTGGAGAGAGTGGACACCCTTATTTCATTCCTGACTTTATAGAAAATAGTTTCAGTTTGTCACCATTTACTATGATGCAGTCAATAGACTTTTCATATATAGTCTTTATCATGTTGAAGAACAGTCTATTCCTAGTTTCATCAGAATACTTATCGTGAAAGGATGTTGAATTTTGTTCAGTTTTTTCCTACATATTAGATGATCATGTGCCTTTTTCTTTGCTTCTGTTAATTTGCTGTATGCATTTAATGTTTTGTATATGTTGAACTGTCCCCACATTCCGGGGTTAAAACCCATGTGATCATGGTGTATGATCTTTCTTTTTTTTTAATTTTTATTTTATTCATATGTGCATATAATGTTTGGATCATTTCTCCCCCCTTCCTCCCACCTCCTTCCTTTCCCCACCCCACCCCGCTCCCTCCCTTATCCCCCCACCCCACTCCCTCCCTTACCCCCTTTACCCCTCGCTACCAGGCAGAAACTATTCTGCCCTTATCTCTAATTTTGTTGAAGAGAGAGTATGAGCAATAATAGGAAGGACCAAGAGTTTTTGCTAGTTGAGATAAGACTAGCTATACAGGGAGTTGACTCACATTAATTTCCTGTGCATGTGTATTACCTTCTAAGTTAATTCTTCTCGAACTAACCTTTTCTCTAGTTCCTGGTCCTCTTCTCCTATTGGCCTCAGTTGCTTTAAAGTATCTGCTTAGTTTCTCTGCATTAAGGGCAATAAATGCTATCTAGTTTTTTGGGTATCTTACCTATCTTCATACCTTCCTTGTACGTTCTTGCTTTATCATGTGATCAAAGCCCTATTCCCTTGTTCTGTTTGCCCTTGATCTAATGTCCGCATATGAGGGAAAACATACGATTTTTGGTCTTCTGGGTTAGGCTAACCTCACTCAGAATGATGTTCTCCAATTCCATCCATTTACCTGCAAATGATAACATTCATTTTTCTTCATGGCTGCATAAAATTCCATTGTGTATAAATACCACATTTTCTTAATCCATTCATCAGTAGTGGGGCATCTTGGCTGTTTCCGTAAGTTAGCTATTGTGAATAGTGCTGCAATAAACATGGGTGTGCAGGTGCCTCTGGAGTAACCTGTGTCACAGTCTTTTGGGTATATACCCAGGAGTGGTATTGCTGGATCAAATGGTAGATCAATGTCTAACTTTTTAAGTAGCCTCCAAATTTTTTTCCAGAGTGGTTGTACTGGTTTACATTCCCACCAACAGTGTAAGAGGGTTCCTTGTTCCCCGCATCCTGGCCAACACCTGTTTTTGGTGGTGTTGCTAATGATGGCTATTCTAACAGGGGTGAGGTAGAATCTTACTGTGGTTTTAATTTGCATTTCCTTTATTGCTATTGATGGTGAGCATTTTTTCATGTGTTTTTTGAGCATTTGAATTTCTTCTTTTGAGAAAGTTCTGTTTAGTTCACTTGCCCATTTCTTTATTGGTTCATTAGTTTTAGGAGAATTTAGTTTTGTGAATTCCCTATATATTCTGGTTATCAGTCCTTTGTCTGATGTGTATCTGGCAAATATTTTCTCCCACTCTGTGGGTGTTCTCTTCAGTTTAGAGACCATTTCTTTTGTTGAGCAGAAGCTTTTAGTTTTATGAAGTCCCATTTATCTATGCTCTCTCTTTGTTGCTGTGCTGCTGGGGTTCCATTGAGAAAGTTCTTGCCTATACCTATTAATTACAGAGTATTTCCTACTCTTTCCTGTACCAACGTTAGAGTTTGAGGTCTGATATAAGATCCTTGATCCATTTTGAGTTAATCTTGGTATAGGGTGATATCCATGGATCTAGTTTCAGTTTTTTGCAGACTGCAAACCAGTTTTTCCAGCAGTTTTTGTTGAAAAGGCTGTCTTTTCTCCATCATTTATTTTTAGCACCTTTGTCAAAGACAAGTTGGTTATAGTTGTGTGGCTTCATATCCAGGTCCTCTATTCTGTTCCACTGGTCTTCATGTCTGTTTTTGTGCCAGTACCATGCTGTTTTTATTATTGCTTTGTAATATAATTTGAAGTCGGGTATCGTGATACCTCCAGCATTGTTCTTTTGACTGAGTATTGCCTTGGCTTTTTGTGGCCTCTTGTGTTTCCTTATAAATTTAAGGGTAGGTTTTTCAATCTCTTTAATGAATGTCATTAGGATTTTGATGGGAATTGCATTAAACATGTAGATTACTTTTGGTAATATAGACATTTTTACCATGTTGATTTTACCAATCCATGAGCATGGGAGATCTCTCCACTTTCTATAGTCTTCCTCAGTCTCTTTCTTCAGAAGTTTATAGTTTTCCTTGTAGAGGTCATTCACATCCTTTGTTAGTTTACGCCTAGGTATTTGATTTTTTTTTAAGGCTACTGTAAATGGAATTGTTTTCATATATTCTTTCCCAGTTTGTTTATTATTAGTGTATAGAAATGTTAATGATTTTTCTATGTTGATTTTTATATCCTGCTACCTTGCTACAGCTATTGATGGTGTCTAGGAGCTTTTGAGTAGAGTTTTTTGGGTCTTTAAAGTATAGGATCATATCATCTGCAAATAGGGATATTTTGACAGTTTCTTTACCTATTTGTATTCCTTTTCTTCCTTCTTCTTGCCTAATTGCTCTGGCTAAGAATTCCAGTACTATGTTGAATAGGAGTGGAAATAGTGGCATCCTTGTCTAGTTCCTGATTTTAGAGGGAATGGTTTCAGTTTTTTGCCATGAAGTATAATGCCAGCTGTATGTTTGTCATATATAACTTTTATGATGTTGAAGTACTTTCCTTCTATTTCTAGTTTTCTTAGAGCTTTTATCATGAAATTGTGTTGGATTTTATCAAAGGCTTTTTCTGCATCTATTGAGATGATCAAGTGGTTTTTGTCTTTGCTTCTGCTAATGTGGTGTATTACATTTATTGGTTTTCATATGTTGAACCACTCATGAATTCCTGGGATGAAGTCTACTTGGTCTTGGTGAATGATCTTTTTGATGTGTTGTTGAATTCGGTTTGCCATTATTTTATTGAGGATTTTTGCATCAGTGTTCCTTAAGGAGATTGGCCTATAGCTCTCCTTTTGGAGGTGTCTTTGCCTGATTTTGGAATAAGTGTAATACTGGCTTCATAAAATGTGTTAGGAAGTTTTCCTTCCCTTTCTATTTCATGGAACAGTTTAAGGAGGGTTGGTATCAGTTCTTCTTTAAAGGTCTGATAGAATTCAGCAGAGAATCCATCAGGTCCTGGACTTTTCTTTTTGGGGAGACTCTTGATTGCTGCTTCAATTTCATTTTGTGTTATAGATCTACTCAGGTGATTAATTTCCTCTTGGTTCAGTTTTGGATGATCATATGTATCTAGAAATCTGTCCATTTCTTTAAGATTTTTGAATTTATTTGAATATAGGTTCTCAAAGTAGTCTGATGATTTCCTGGACTTCCAAGGTGTTTGGGTTTTTTCTCTCAACATTTCAGTCAGGTTTGCCAGGGGTCTGTTGATCTTGTTTATTTTTTCAAAGAACCAACTTTTTGTTTCATTAATTTTTTGTATGGTGTTTTTAGTTTCTATTTTCATTGATTTCAGCTCCTATTTTTATTATTTCTCTCCTTCTATTTGTTTTGGGATTTGCTTGTTCTTTTTTTTTCTAGGAGTTTGAGATGTATCACTTAGTCATTGATTTGAGATCTTCCAGTCTTTTTAATATATGCACTCATGTCTATAAACCTTCCTCTCAGGAAGGTTGGAAGGTTTATACGTTTGGTTTGAGTATTATGGTCTTATAATGCTATTCATTGAATTTCTACTGCTTGAGTTTTATTAAGATCAACATATTTACACATTTTTGTCTTCTCCAATTTGGTTACTTTTTTGGAATTTTCATTCCATTTTTCCTGTGGAGATTGTCTTTTTGGAATAGACCCACAAATTCTTGAGCTCCTTCACTTTTTCAATGTTTTCTTTGTTTTTCACAGTAGACAATTTCTGTTATAAGTTTAGTGACTTTACCCTGTCTTCCCCTTTGTTTCTACCAAGCTTCTTCCATGGCTGTTGGTGCCCATGACTATAATCTCAGCTATGTGGGAGGTGTATGTAGGAGGATGAATTCCTGAGGCAGGCTCCAGGCAAAAATACCAGACCTTCTTTCCTTATCTGAAAAATAACTGATGCAAAAAGAAAGGGTAAAGGTGTGGCCCAAGTGATAGTGTGATTGTCTAAAAAAATGGATTCCTTGAGTTTCTCTTTCTTCCTTTTTCCTTTCCTTGCTTTCCTCATACTCTTCTGTCTCTCTGTGTCTCCCTCACCTCCTTCCTTTTCCCTCTCCCTTCACCTTTCTTTCTTTCCTTACTTCCTTGTTTGCCTTTGTTCTGTCTCTCTCACTCCCTTCCTCCCTTCTTTCCTTCCTTCTATCTCTCTTTCTCCTTCCTTACATAACTGTTTCCTTTCCTTTTCCCTCTTTATTTCTTTCTCTTATTTTTCCTCTCTTCCTCTTTGTCTTCCTTTCTTTCTTGTTCTTTGCCTCCCTTTTTCTTTCCTTCATACCTTTTGCTCTTTTTCACTTTCTTCCTTTCATTCTTTTTTCTTTCTTTTTCTACCCCTGTCTCTCTCCTTCCCTCTCTCCCCTCCCTCCCTTCCATCAGTCCCTCCCTTTCTTCCTTCTTTCCTTCCTTCCTTCCCTTCCTCTATCTTTCTTTCTATTTTTCAATCTGCCTCTTTCTTCCCTTCCCCTCCCTCCCTTCCTCCCTCTCTCCAGTCTTCTTAGAATATGATAGAAGATCAACAGGATGAAAATTTGATGATAAATCATCTTTTTAAATCCAAATAAACACACTTTCTTTTTTTTTCCTTTTAGAAGTTTTACATTTACATGTGTATACATTGTTTGGACCACCTTCCCCACCCACACCCTCACCCTCCACCACCTCCTCCACCACCCAGGTCTTCAGGGAGAAAGAGGCTAACCTGGCCAGATCTTGTGGCATGATCTCCCTAGTGGTGCCACAACTGCTGCAGAATCTGTGAGAGGAAGATTGGAGTCTCAGGTCCTGTTGGACAAATGAGTTTTCCAGGCACTGGAAGGGAGTTTCAGGCTTGTGGAGAATTCCCTAGGCAGGCACTTGTTTGACAGGATTTTCTCCTGTTAGATGGCCACCATTTCTTAAGGTAAACCACTTGCTGGGGTGGAATCTCCATGGAGGACAAAAGGCTAAAAGACAAAGTGGTCTGTGTGGTGTCTCTTGAAGGATCAGTTTGGCAGCCACAATGATTCTTTCCTGGAAGAAGAGAATTTCTCTATCCATGTCCTTCATGATTCTGACTGGCTTCTCATGTTTTCTGCTGGAATTTGGTTTAGTTATGGGAGGTTTGGCTCTATGCAGGGTGCCTTTTGGTGCTAGATTGTGATAATGCTTGGCCTGAGTGCCTTGTTCTGTTGGGTGTTTGGTGGTTTGCTTGTTCTATTGGGCATTTCTTTTTTGCTTTTCCAGTCTTTGTGTCCAAACTAGCTGACTTTCTTCTTACCAGTGATCAGAGAACTCTTAGGGTTGCTTCTTGTAACTTTCAGGTTGAAGACTAGGGACAAACAGGTCTGTATCTTTTTTTCCAAGTATGTACAATATTTATTATCAAGTGTATATCAATATTTTTAATGAAAACTTTAATTTTTAATGGTCATTAAATTGAATTTTGCCTTTATTCTTCCATTCCTCCTTTCTAAAAAAACATTTCATTATCATATATTTGTTGTACAGGGAATTTCAATGTGGCATTTCCATATATGCTTGCAATGGACCTTGGTTAAAGTCACCCATCCATCATTCTTGCTAATCCCCCACCTACATTCTTAAAACAATTTCATCAGATTTTATTGTTCTGTTTTCATACAAGAATACAAAATACAGTGACCATAGTCACATTTATTCGTTGTCTTCAGTCACCCTCTTCTCTCTCACTAGTACCCATCTCTGAGCAAGACCTGTTTTACATGCCTGTCCTTCATTTTTTAGGTGTAAATTCTTTGTCCAAAACGGGTTCACCATGATATTTCACCCATGAATGTATTGTACTTTACTCAGATTAATCCTTCTATTGCTCTATCTTTCCCTATCCCTCCTACACCCCATTATTCAGCAGTTTTTAGGAAATTTGTTATACATGCAATTTGTTTCAGTGCTATTCACTATCATTTTCTTTTCCTTTCCCACCTCCCACAATCTCCTCAAAGACTCTCATATTACAAACATGCTATAAATATGTATATGTGTGTATAATATGTATGATCATATATTTATTTGTATACACATTTATTTTTTAGGTTTAGATTCCACACATGAGGAAAGTAGTGACCTTTGTCTTTCTGAACCTGGCTTACTTAGGTTAATATGATGATCTCCAGTTCCATCCATTTAACTGCAAATTACATTATTTTATTCTCATTATGAAGAATTTCATTCTTTATATATATATGAATGTCATGGGAATTTTAATGAGGATTGAATTGAGCATACAGATTGATTTTGAGGGTGTAGCTATTTTCAGAATATTAATTCTGCCAATTCATGAGCAGAGTAGATCTTTCCATCTTCCAATATCTTTTTTGCTTTCTGAAACTTGTAGTTTTTTTGTTGTGGACATCTTTAACTTCCTTCATTAAATTTATTCCTAGATATTTTTGTGGGTATTATGAATGGAATTGTTTTCCTGATTTCATTCTCATTTATTTCATTTTTGGTGTATAGAAAAGCTAGTGTTTTTAAGTGTTGATTTTGTATTCTAACACTTTGCTGCATGTGTTTATGAGATCTAATAGTTTTATAATGGAATTTTTAAGGTCTTTCCGGTATACGATCATGTCATTTGCAAATAGGGATACTTGATCTCATCTGTCTCTATTTAAATTCCTTTTGTATCTTCCTCTTATCTTATTGTTCTGGCTAGCAATTCCAGCATTATATTGAATAAGCATGGGGAGAGTAGACACCCTTGAATTGATCCTGACGTGAAAGGAAATGGTTTCAGTTTGTCCTCATTTACTATGATGTCGGTTATAGCTTTATCATGTATAGCCTTTATTATGTTGTAGTATGTTCCTTCTATTCCTAGTTTCTATAGAGATGTTATCATAAAAGCATATTAAATGTTTCCCAAAGGCTTTTTCTGCATCATTTGTAATGATCATATGATTTTTGTCATTAGTTCTATTTGTGTGCACTTTTACATTTATTGATTTGCATATATTGAGCCATCCTCGCCTCCCTGGGGTGAATCCAATGTGATCATGGTATATGATCTTTTTGATGTGTTG
This sequence comes from Castor canadensis, assembly GCF_047511655.1. Lineage (NCBI taxonomy): Eukaryota > Metazoa > Chordata > Mammalia > Rodentia > Castoridae > Castor > Castor canadensis. The sequence goes on along the minus strand of NC_133393.1, from coordinate 33,506,987 downwards.
TTGAATTTGGTTTGTATGTATCTTGTTGAGAATTTTTGCATCTATTTTCATGGAAAGACTGATCTATAATTGTCTTTGCTGTATCCTTGTTAAGGTTTGGATGAATGTAATACTGGCTTCACAGAATGAGTTTGTCTCTGTTCCTACCCTTTCTGTTTCATGGTAAACTTTGGGATTGCTGGTAGTAATTCTTCTTTAAAGGTCTGGTCAAATTTGTCAGTGAATCCTTTGGGTCCTGGGCTTTCCTTTAGGAGATTCTTCGTTATTGCTTAACCTCATAACATATTATAGATCTATTTAGTTGGTTTATATCCTCTTGGTTCAATTTTGGTAGGTAAAATGCATCTGGAAATCTGAAGTTTGCTGTTTATTTGAATACAGTTTTTTTATACTATTCCTTCATGATCCTCTGGATTTTTTGATAGTTGCTGTGGTACTCCACTTTTTATCTCTAATTTATTTAGATGTTTATCTTCCTCCTTTCAGTCAGATTGGGTATGTGTTTGTCAGTAATATTTTTATCAAACAACCAAGTGTGCTGTATCCTAAATGTCCTAGTAGAGTATGTTCTTATTTATGAAAAAGAGATAGAAATTTCTTTGAATGGTGACCTGCAGAAGTCCCAAGTTCTGCCTGTGCTGAGACTGTAGCACCTCAATTGATGAAGGCAAGAATATTCCTAAAACATACAAAAATTTCAGGAAAGACAGAAGAGGGAAGTGAAAAGAAAACAGTAGATGCTATTTGCTTTCAGATCTAATAATTAATGTAGATATAGTTTTTCACCAATTTCAGTATGCTAACTGCATCTTATCATTCAATTCTATCTTTTTATTCCTTTTCTTTCATCATATCTTTCTCTCCTCCCCTATGCCTCTCTCTAGCTTTGGCTTTATTCCACTCTTTTATCTTTTTATTTAATATGTACCAGGATGTAGAATGGGATGTTTTCCATTGTGTACTGTCTAGAAATTGCAGTGGAAACCATGGCCCTCCTTCAAATCCCCCTGGGAATTCCAACAACTTCTATGGAGACTGGGCCTTTACATCAGCACTCATCCTAGCTTGTTTAAAGTGTGGTGAACAAGCTAAGCCACCCTCATTGAATCAATTCCACCTAGATTGAACACTGAACATTAGATATTTTTGGGAATGGATGTGGGAGTTACCCTTTAGTGGCCTAGTAGAGAATACCTGTAAGAATGCTTCTCTAAGATAATTGTTGATAGAGATAATTACTCATGGGATTCAAAAGAAGGGAAGAATGGTGTCTCATTCCTCAGATTATTGTCTGCTAAATAACTCTATTTTCTGATTTTCTCTATGTTAATGTGAATAGGAGAAGAGATTTGTGGAGATCCAAGAGAGAGCTCAGAAGTGATTTGGGTTTATTGTGACTCTATTGCTTAGAGTGGTTATGATGCATGAATTTCCTGTAAGTTGGTTGATTGCTGAACTTGGGACAATTTTTTTAGTAAGGTGCATTTAGAGTAATGCACCTCCAGTAGAGGCTGCAAAGGATTCTACAGAGCACAGCGCTGCAAGGTAGATAGGAAAATCAAACCAGGCCATTTCTGCTGAAACCACACTAGTGTGCCCCACAGCAGAGACACATCTGTCACTCAAAAGAAATTCAAGTCCAGTGCCTGTCAAAAATGTGAAATCAATCACAGTACCTCATAAAACAGTGCTCTCAGAAATTATTTTATTTCTCCTAATTATTTATGTTATTCTGACACAGAAAGGAATAGAGATCCAGTAGAAAGAAGAGTACGAAATACTTTCAGTTACTGACATCTGCTTTACCCGATATTCTTTGAGCCACAAAAGGAAGAGAGGAAAATCTTAAATATTTGGCATATGAAATGGGGGCAGAAACTTGAGTGAAAAGGTCTTGTGAAAATCAGAGAGACTAGAACGCATGGAATGTGTCCAGAAAGATTCCAATGGGATGGGAACTCAGTAAAGCATGGTTGGAAAGAGCTACTGGAGAACGCTAGAGCCATTTTGTATGTTTGCATCTTAACTATTTTTAGACTGTGCCATTGCAGAGCACTAGCAATGTCTATCTCATCACTGTGAAAGTTAGCTCACAGAACATGGTGACTTTCATAAAGCATCCTGAGGATTCAGTGCTCTTGATGGGATTGTTATGAATGGTAATGAAACTTTTGGGTTCCAATAATGACCCATGTTAACTTACTGTGGTTCTAAAGTTAATTATTAATTGTCTTATTTGCAATCTTAGCTTCTCTTATTTGCCACAAATTTTGAAAGGAACTTCTCAATGGTAGTGATATGTTTGCTTTTGATTTTACATTAAATGGAGAAAAGAAACTTTGACAAATTGGCTTTCTAGATTTTGACACTTGTAAAGAGTCAGTTTTTATTTTTTTATGTAGACACCCATTACACCCAAGCACACATTAAAAAGCTATAAAACTAAAAGAAGCTTGTCCAGAGATATTTCCATGAGAACCATCTCAGACATAGAGGGAATTGATATACAATTAGCAGCTGCCTTCATGGACAAGTTTGCACTTCAGGATCTTGAGAAAATTGTCAACCTTATTTGTATCCCTGCGTAGGCAGTGGAACAGGTTATAAAATCCAACAAGGCGAGAGTTTTTGTCACCTTTCTGCAGTGATGAAAGTCTAGACCAGGCAGCAAAGATGTCATTGTTTACAACTCCAGTTTCAACCTAGTCACCAAAAAGATAGTAACATATTATTCACACTGTTACATTTGTTTATACTGTTCCTTCTAATTACTGAATTATGATTTGTGGATGATATAGGAATGGAAAACATAAGCCAAAGTCATAGATTTTTGTGTATCTAGATCAGCATGTAATAAAATTAAGAGTAGGACATATGTATAAGTTTTCTGGCATCAGAGAGATCACAGATTAATTGTGTTCATACAGGAGTAGTCAGGTGAAAAAGCAGAAAGGAACTATCTTTGTACTTTAAGGACTTCTGAGTTAGAGAGCCAACTAGGTACCAGTCTGAGATAATTGTAGATTTTTATTTGCAGACCTTTCTCTTACAGAGTAAGCACATTTTTTTATATATCAGATTACCTATCAGAATTTATGACTATTTTCTGGCTTTAAGCTTTTTATATTCAATGAAAAATATTTTGAGAAAATTGTTGGGAATATTTATTGTGGGAGGTATAATGACATTAACATAATTAAATAAAGAAGTGGGAGGAAAAAAGGAACAGAAAAATAAAGCATTATGGAGCACCTTAACTACATCAGAAAGTAGGTTAAACTAATAAAGAAAATAAATTGAAAATCAAGGCGTTTATTTCATAGGTTGCTGGGTTAATGTGCTCTTTGTATTTGTTGTGTTTTTGCTTAGATTTGTAGTCTTCTCCCATGAAAATGACAAAAATGACACATGATACCATGTACTTAGTACACAAAAAGAAGTGTAAAATTGCTTCTGCTATTACTTCTATAGACATATGTTTTTCTTTAGATGGCACATTATTTCTGAAAATTTCAGAAATCTGGAATCTCACTAAAGTTGAAATTATCCTATCTGAATGGAGATAATACTGAAAATACTAATTTAATCTAAATATGATGAATTATTTGGAATGCTTATTTATAATGATAAGAATTTACATTTGGATCCCCAAGCAAAATAAGGTTTATGATGAAATATTTTTCTAGATATTATGAAATTAGGAGAATTCCAGAAAAAACACACCCTTCCTTTTGTTACATCTAGTATTGTGAGACAACATTGAAGCTCTGGCCTCTTCTTTTCAATCTTTCCTTGGTGATGGGGCAGGGAGGGAGCTACAGTCCAGTGTGATTTTGATTTTCTCCTCTCTTCCCACTCTAATACTCTGGTGTGAGTAGAATGAAGAAAGAATCTACCAGTAGTTCAATGCATGTGTCTTGAGATACTTTGAAGAGAGCATTTATCTTGCAGATTCTATTCTCTGAATTTTTTTTTCTCTGAAAAATATTTTATCCCATTCCCAGGGAAAGGGAAAGTTTGCTGGATTTGTGGACAGTGTAGGAAGGGATACACCTGTCAAATAAGGAAAGCTATTAGTAAGGTTGATGTACATCAGGATCTCACACTTTGGGTCAAAAGGCCTGGCCTAGTGTAGATACACCATGGGATACCTAAATTTGTTCTAGCAAAGTGAGGAATTTAAACCCCATTTCCCATCACAGAGGTTGCCTCTTTCATTGATGAGAAAATCAAAGAAATATCAAAGATTGCTCACCTGTTTGATTATCTTCTCCATGCCCTCTCGAAGTTGATGGGTTTTATACTCAATCTCTTGGACTCTTCTAATCAAATCCGCTGGGAATTCTTTCATATCCCTCACTGTGGTGGTCAGGTGCTGCAGAGGGTCTTCCCAGGAGCGCAATAAGCCTCGGACTGTACTCAGAAGTGTTCCAGACTGATCAAGCATATTGAACATCACATTAAAGGAAGTGAAAAACAGCGGGGTTGGTAACATGTAACTTTTGTGCTAAATTGAACTAAAATATCTCTTTGTTATTCCAATGTGTATGTAAAAATTTTCTGTAGATAATACAATTTTTAGAAAAGGAAACTGTAAGGTATTGTTAAAGTTACAAAACTGGTTTATTTAAAGAAATGACTATTTGTGGTGGTATGTATATATACACACACACATATACATATATATATACATATACACATATCATGTGTATGATGTTTACTTTAAACTATGTTTGGACTGTTTGGGCATTATTTCAGAAAGGAGAGGTTAGAACAATAAAAAACTGGAGCTGGGTTGATATGTAGATTTTGTTGATATCAGAACAGAGACTATAGTTGCTGCTACAAGAAGCATAATATTTAGTAGGACCTACTTGGTATGGTGTATTTCTGTTAAGATGCAGCGTGAGACAGAAGAGTCAGGGAAGAATGAGGAAGTAAGTGGTAGAAGTAGATGTAGAACCTGAAGAGTCTTGAAAATCTAGACAATTTATCAGCTATATAATGTAAACTTTCTTAGATTGTGTTCTTTTCCTCTGCACATGTGTTTACTATACTTATTTTAGTGACTCTAATAATTTATGGTACAGCAACCCTAGAATGCTGCCTCAGCTGTTTTGGTGGAAAACCTGGGCTTAAGACTTACCTTGGTATTTAGGGCTTGGTCCTTGTCTGCTGGAGTAGGAATGGAAGAAGTGTGGCAGCTGTTGATGGCCCTGGAAATGAACTCCTGGCCAGTGGCATATGTTTTTTGCTAGAAATGATAGAGAAAATTCAATTTGTTATAGCTTAGAAATTGAATAAGCTAATCCATTAACAGAATATTCATACAGTTGGTAGATGTGTAATTTTCTCAAAAAATGCACTGCATAATATTGAGCCTAAGGAATTAACAAACAAGTCCTTTTCCCTACTTTTTTTGCAATTAGTTTGTAATGTCATTGTTTTCTTCTAACTTTTCAAACTTTGAACTTCTTCTCTTCTTTACTATTCCTGTATTGTTATAACCTTCCTTTCACCATTCTTATGGGTTGCTATTTGAAAAGCAAACACTAAATGCTGCTAAACTACAAACTGTCAAGTGTTTTAAATACCAAATGCCAAAGTACATAAGTATCTGTTTATCCATTTAGTCTCTTATTTCTTGTGTGTCCAACAGATATGCTTCATTTAAGTAGACATTATAAAATTACAATTTTTCTTTCAATTACCTCTGAATACACATAGCTGTACCTCACCAAGTTTATCAAGAATTCAAAATTCAAAATTACTGGTTGTGACACAATAGGTCGAAAGTAACAGAGCATAACTTTCAGGAAATATAAAGATGTGAACAGATTAAAAACTGGAAAAAATAGTAAAATTCATGGTTTAAAAGTAATATTTGCAAATGTTTTGAAAATTTGAAATGATTACTAGGAAGATGTGAAAGATAAAGGATAGTCAGACAAAAACCAGGAATAAATGAAAAACTAGTGAATGAAAATAATTTTATGAATATATATTTATTGCAAATATTGAGTCGTATTCTCTGGAGGCCCAATGATATACTGAAGTCCTAATGTATGGTGGGCTCCTTGCCTGACTTAGAAGACCTAAAATACAACTTTCAAAGTACCTTCATCAGGAAGAAAAACTCTGTTTCCAATTGTAAACCAGCCTTTGTGTTGTAATTATCACATGCACTGGAAATCTTAAAACAATGATTCCTAGCATTTGGGGATTCTGAAAAGCCTTTTTTTTTCTTTTTGGTTTGGCATTTCCCCCTTCTGACATGGCTTCAGTTCAGCCTAATTCTATTCTATCCACCCAGTTCAATCCAATGCAATTGTCGTTTATTGAATATCTACAGAATGCCGAATACAGAATGCCCAGGGAGACTGACTTCTAAGAACAAAAATCTGACTCTTCTTCTAACCTAAAAATGGCTTTATGCCAAGGTTTTGGATTTTTATTGAATAGATAAATTAAAGAAAATCTATAAAAATCATTACATTCTTCGAGAATCTTTGAGCTTTTTTGAATATTGGTGCTTTTCCCTTTTTTCCACCTTTTATTATCTGATGCCTTCTTTTACTTAAAGGTATATTGTTTACAATTTGGTTCATGAGATTTACTTTATTAAATTTCATACAGTCATGTCATTGGCATGAAGGCTTCTTTTGGGAAGAAGCAATGAGTGGGATACTTACAAAGTCCCTGAATGTGTCTTCAGCAACTTTATAGATGTTGTCAGACAGGGCGACTGCACGGGTGAACAGGTCTTGGAGGCTCAAGCGGCAGTTCGCAGCCCCACCTGCACAGGCAGGGCTGGCAGCCACATTCTTGCAGAGAAGGAGGTTTAACACCAGCAGCAGCAGGAGTGATCCTGTGTAAACAAAAACACAACCCACTTTGAGATGATCTATTCTGCCGAGGTTATCAGATGTAATTCTGCTGTGGGAAACTTTCTCCCTCAGCACTGTCCTTTTCTACAGGAATTGCTAGTATAGCTGGGGTGGGAGAAGAAGCAACACCTTCCACTGTGTCAATTTAGATATATAATTGTATTTGTACAGATTTGTAGTTTGAGAAGTGGGTGACTTCCTGCATTTTTGTATTGCTTCCAGAAGGAATTGTATACTTTGTAAACATTTGGAGCTTAAATTAATTCTGAAGCAGGGTGTTTAAGTCATTCTCAAGATAATCTAATGTGTTGGGTGTTTCTGCAGATTTTTGGTTGTCAGAGTTTACAATTTTTTAAGTCAATGTCCAATATTTGCATTTCTGGCACTGATGTGAAAAAGGCAGTGTAGTTCATCTGTGTGTTTCATCTTCATGGCTGACAAGAATAAACTCATGAATGCTTGATTGCTAATATGGATTATGAAAAGAATCCTATCATAAAAATAATGCTGGAGGCTTGGTGGCTAACTCACCATTATAATCCCACACATTTGTCTGAAACTTTGCCAAACCGTTGAGATTTTTTCTTTTGAAATTTGGGCTTTACAATGCTCCTGTGAATAGACTGTGCCTTCTTAGTAATCACTAAATCATATTGATGAAATAGAATGCTCAGAGGTTAAATGATTCCCCTCCCTTTATTAGCAGGTTGGCAGGCAGAACACCAACACCATGGTCTTTGTCTTCACCTTGTCACATCATACACACCTGTGGGCCCTCACTTTGCATGTGTATCAGGGACCACATCATTATTCCTGAGATCAGTGTTTGTAGAGGTTGTTACCACTACTTTTAAAGAACAACACTCTGCCTTTATTATACAGAGGCCTTAGGTAACTTGATTTTATCCCATTTTCCTGCTCTATCAAACACCCACATTAAAAATCTTAACAAGGATCAGTGGTGGTTTTATCATCCCTTTGCTGTCTCAGCAGATGGACACATATCTATCATTAGCATATCAATAATTTACACTCTGAAAGGAAAGAAACATCACATACGTGCCAAATTAATATCACTCTTTAACATAGTGACATGATTCTAAGAACTTCTGATATAAACATGTATTTCTCAGTTCCACAAAATCTTTGACAGATGGAATTGGAAATGTCTAAGATAAAACAATGCAATGTTAAAGACCATAGTCTACGATGAGTTAAAATAGATAAATATTTTTATTATTCATTTCATAAAACAAATTTTGTTGTTAGTAGTAACTTTTTTTCTTGAAAATGTCATCAAAGCCTGGTGCAGTGGTCCAAGTGGTAGAGCGCCTGCCTTGCAAGTATGAGGCCCTGAATTCAAGCCATAGTACTACCAAAAGTAGAAAGAAAAAGAAAAGGAAAAAAAAGAAAAAAGAAAATATTACCAAGAAAGTGCAGACTATTAGTTAGCCCTTGCTTGTTTTTCCTGGTGAAATGTCATTTGGCTTGAACCAAATTGACAAAGCAGTATCAGATGCATATTTGTTAACATTGTCTGAATTATGACTCAGAATTGTTTCATCAGGTTGATTCAAATGGTGTAACTCAGGTAAGAGATCTGGGAGCCAGAAAGTGTGAATTTTTTTCTTCTGATGTATGACAATGTGGATGTATAAACCCTTGAGGTCTTATTCTAGTATAGTTCTTGATCTCAGAATCATTGGTCTTTTGAGTTGGGTTATTTCATGCTCTGGGAGCTACCTTGGAGAATGCGTTGGAGGATATATGGCAAACCCCTTGGTTTCTACCCATTGGACACCAGTATAATCTTACCCTTTCCTGCCTTACCTCAATGTAGACAATGCAAAATGTCTCTAAGAGAAGGAGGATCCCCTTCAAGAATGACTGACCTATTCCATTGTGCCCTTAGATGGTTCTTATAACCCTGTGTGCCTTAAACTTTTTGTTATTACCTAAAATTTCACATTATTTTACCTCAAGCACCAGATTGTTCACAAAGCCATTGAGCAGTTGCACATACCTTTCCATGATGACTGCTTGCTCCATGGTGGTGGTCATTCAGGAACACACTTCACCCAAGAAGACCTGGGAGATGTACAACTTTCTCCTGTGAAGATGTTGGCTTATAAACCTGACGTGTTTATGAATATATTTAATCAGACATTCTCCCTTTCTAGTAACCCATTTCTGTCATAAAATGACTCCCAAAATCTCAAACACCAAATGCTATTTTATTTCTTATTCATATTTGGGAAGACACACTGGCCTGAAATGAAGGATTTTGATTAATTAGAACAAAAAGAAATGAGAAAACTGATGAATGTGAGATCTTTAGACTAGCTGGGGTGAAGATGTATAAAACTATAGAACCCCATTACTTTAAAATTTACCTTTAGTTCTCTGCAATTTCAGAAAATGTAGCATTATATTTAACTTAAAATGGTCTTATGTATTGTGAGTTGTTTAATTTCTCATTCAAGATTGTTAAATCAATTGAGTTTTAAAAATGTATGTCGTTATATCAGAAGATACAAAATAAATTCTGATTATGCTCTGATTGAACTCTTGTTTTTTCTTGCTTTTACAAATTCTATTTAGTCCATTTTCAATGATATATCTATATCATACTTTGTTTTATAAAATGTATTCTCTCTTATTTTTATTCCCAATAAATCCTTTGTTTTCAATATATATGTATATTATGTATAGTGTTTTTAAATGTGTGTGTGTGTATTTATATATATATGTATATTTATATATACATAAAGTTGAAAGTTTATCTCATATATATATGAAGTTGTATCATTATCTCAATTCACAGTTTAAGAAACAGAGGTTCAGAGGCACTAAAAATAAAGAGGATAGAAAAAATAATTTGTATTTAGTCAAGTTAGATGCAGGAGGGTATTGTTTAAAGAGGAATTTGGATGGATGTGAAGAAAGTTCAGGAATGAAATATTTATACTTATTGATGTTTACCCACATCTAAGGTAAGCAAGATATCAACCCTGACCCTAGAGAATTTATTTTCAAGGAACAATAGTAGGTTTTCAGGGCAAATGTATACATTGTACACATATATATTTATAAAGATCCCAATACAGGATGTAATAAACTCCAATTCCAGTCAATTATTTCTATTCTTTCCTATCAGATGATAAGCTGTTACTAACTAATGTATGACCCACCTACTTTCCTTGACCTTAGAGCACCCTGGGACAAGATGACAAAAACAATCATTATCCATTGGCTCAAGAAGTTCTCTTACCTCTTAGACAATTCCTAAATGAAATGATTATGATGAATAACAATGAATCATTGATAACTTTCTCTAATTATTAAGTCCATGTATCTACATCAGGTAAGACCTTTACTTTCAATTTCAGTATCTTTGAGGGAAGATTGACAGATGAGAAAATTTAAAAAGTAATCTCTTCCCATGGCATTTGCTTTTTCTATCTGTAAATGTTAGTGTCATATGTGCTTTAACAATTATCTAAGTGCTGATATGGAGACTTAGAAATCTTAACAAAGAATAATGTATCTGAGAAACTACTTTTTCTCATTGTCTTAGCTTAAGCAAAGGTAGATTTTGAATCTTAAGCATCAAATATGATGATCTATAAGCTCTATCATTCTAAATGTGGGGTTGGGATACTATAGACTTATGGTGGGTATCCATTTTTCTCCTTAGACAAGGAAAGTCTGAATTATTAGGACAGCAAAGCTGTATAGTAGAGAAGTTAATGTAGTCCTACATTACCTTTTCCCTGCAGAAACTTATGTGCAAGAAAATATACTGTAATGACTGACAGTGGTGGAGGGAGGTGTAAGATGGTGGATCAGAAGCACCTACCATTTTTACTCTGTGATTGAGAGAGTCAGGTTACACAAGAAGCACTATGTTCTGAAGACAGAAAGAGAAGAAAATCATTGGGATCACTAAAGAGATGTGGCAGACATCAGAAAAGCACAGAGAAATCTAGGCAACAGAGAAAAACAGCAAACAGTTTCAAGCGGATCCTTGGCTCCATGGGAGGCAGAGGGCAAGCTGAAGACCCAATCACAAGGTCAGTCAGAGGGACCTGACAACAAACTGGAAATTCTAGCTGCAAGATAAGCCCACACCTCCTTAAATCCAATGAAGGGATTTGGGAAACAATGACTGCTCTGGTGTAGAAGGCTAGCCTTTGTGAAGGTAGACATTTTGGCACTTCCCTCATCTCAGACTGTCACAGTAAGGTGACTTCTTGAGAAAGGGTTGGTTAAGGCTATGGATTGAGACTGAGATTCTCTGGTGGCTAGAGAACAAGCAATAGTCATGGCTCAGGAGTAGAGGGAACCCTATCAAAGTGTGTTGGTGAGAGATGGCATTGAAAGATGGTCAAGTAGAGGGAGAGAGTCTTACCTGGTCCTGCAGAGAAGCAAGTGGGATCCACTGCAGTGAAGGATATACTGGTGGCAGGCCACATGTTCCCTTATAAAGTCCAAGTCCAGTCACCTCAGGGTCACATGAAAACAAACAACCAGCATGGTATTCAGCCTCTAGTGCCTGTATTCAGGCTATCTTTGTTTGTTGCTAGGTGGGGCATAGGCCTTTCAGACTCCCTTTACCAGAAAACATCCTTCTTATTTCATATTAAAGCTAGTTCATTAGACATCCAGAATGAGGAAATTGTATTGAAAAGTGCAAGACACAAGTATGAAAACACCTTGAAAGGCAAACCTATCAGAGGCACAGCAGATTTCTCAACAGAACTTTAAATGCAAAGAGGACATGGATTAATATATTCTAAGCCCTGAAAAAAGATAACTGCAAACCTAGGTTACTGTACCTGGAAAAATATCCCTTATAATCAAAGGAGAAATAAGGTCCTTCCAAAATAAACAGAAACTAAAGTGATTCATGATCACTACACCTGCACTGCAAAAGATACTTCTAAGAATTGTATCTTTTAATAATAATTCTGCATGTTCATCGTATCTGTTCTCTGAAAGACACAGACTAGGAAACACATTTTTCTCAGCAGCCCATGGAACTTTCTCTGATATACATCATATCTTAGGACATAAATCAAGTCTTAGCCAATACATGAAAATTCACATAATTTCTTATATTTTATTAGACCCCTAGAGTAACCATGAACAGGCTGAGAAAGAAATCAGGAAAGTAATACCATTTACAAAAGCTTCAAAAAGTTAATATCTAGAAATAAACTTAATGAATATGTGAAAGGCCTCTAAATGAAAACTATGAAACCTTGAAGAAAAATTGAAAAAGACACTAGAAGACAGAAAGAGTTCCTATGCTCATGAACAGGCAGAATTATCATTTTGAAAATGTCTGTACTACCAGAACCAAGCTCAATCTCAATGCAATTCCCAGAAAAATTCCAAGGTCATTTTTTTAGAAATAGAAAAACCAATTGTAAAATTCATACAGAATCTCAAAAGACCCCAAATAACCAATGCAATCCTAAACAATGCTGACTTAAATTATACTATAGAGCCATAGTAACAAAAACAGCATGATACTGACAAAGAAAAAGACAAATAGTCCAATGGAATAGAGTAAAACACCTAGAAAGAAGCCTGCACAGCTATAGCCATCTGATTGTTGGCAAAGGTGCCAAAAAACACAGTTGGAGAAAAGACTCCCACTTGAACACACGGTGCTGGGAAAACTGGATATTCACATTTAGAAGACTGATCCTAGAACTCTAGTCTGTCACTTTGTATAAAATCAATCCAAAATATCTAACTTTAAGGCCTGAAACTTTGAAACTATTTTAGAAAAACATAGGTAAGACTCTTGAAGTTACAGGCATAGGTAACTCCTTTTCAGTAGGCCACCAGTTGCTCAGGAGGTATGAATAAGAACTGACAAATGGAATTTGCACAAGGTAAAGAGATTTGTGTTATATTATTAGTTCCATTTTTGGCTCATTGGGGCTGTATCTACTGGATTAGGAAAAATAGTTGCTTTATTCAGTGTTTCATCTCTGGGAAAAAATACCTAGAAAGACAATGTAAGGAAGGAAGAATATTTCAGACTGTGGGTAGTCAACTGGCTCCATTGTTGTAGTCCTGAGTGAGGCAGAACATCATGGTGGAGAGGGCATGATAAAGCACAACTGGTCACCCATGGCAGTGGGGAAGCAATGAAAATCCAAGGAAAGGAGTCCAACAAGGACTAGCACTGAAGAGCATTTCCCAGTGACCAACTTCCTCCAGCCAGGCCCTGCCCTCAAATTTTCCAACTTTTTCCATTAATTCAGTCAAATTGTGAATTAATCAAATCATTAAACCTTTGAAGAAGGAAGAGACCTCATGTTCCAAGCACTTCCCCAATATCCACATGTGCCAGGGACCAAGCCTTTAACAAGTGAGACTTTTGGAGGACATTTCATATTCAGACAATAACAACCAGCTTTAATAAATATTTGTCATGGTCTGTTAAATTCCAATTCCTCCACATTTCTTTCTGTTCAGGAAGCTCCACAAATCAGCTGTAGCCAGCAACTTCCTGCGATATCTCCTTCTGCCAAGGTATCATGAAATCAGGTAGGCCAAGTAGCCATTTGCAGCAGTGTCTTCTCAGCACAGGGCTGATTTGCTAATATATTAAATAATGTTTGCATATTCTTTTACTCTCCAGTAAAACAGACTATGAATAGTTATACTAATTAGTTATACTAATTAGTGATTGTTACACAAACCAAAATAAAACAGCAATAAATTACCTACAAATTTAGTTGCTTTAAATCACAATAATCAGTTTGTCATTATCTCTCAGAGCTCTTGCTTGGAGTCTTCCATGTGTATTGTAGTTGAATAGTGGTTAGGACTGAAGGAATCCTGAAAGCCTTCTCACTTAGATATCTGATAGTTGATGCCAGCTGACAGCTGGAACCTCATTTGGTGATGTTCATCAGAAATCTTACTCAAGGCCTATATATGAGTTCTTGGTTTACTCAGCACGGAGTGCCTGGGTTCTAAGGGAAACTAACTCAAGAAAATAATATGTAAACTCTACCACCTTTTATGACCTAGCCGTGGAAGTGAATGGCATCATTGTCTTCATGGTCACTGGCATGCTTAGATTCAAGGAGGAGAATAGACCCTACTTGTCATTGGAATGCTGTAACATCGTATTGTAAGAAAATCTGTGTCATGGAAGATCTGTTATGTCCATTTTGGACAACACAATCTGCTAAATCTTTGTGCTGTAGTGCTATTATGTTTATTCCTTAAGCTGTCCTCTGAGGAATCTTTTTTTTATCTACCTTAATCTAATATTTTTTAGTTCACCAGTAGCACATTTCTCCATATTCTACTTTGGGGTTTTCCATTCAGTGACAGATTCCTTCTGTGGCCTCTGCAAAAACTGTTCCTAAATCATTTCTCATAGCTTTCATTACAAGTCTTGCAAAGCAAAGAATAGCTAATAATTATTTTATCTTTCAATAATCTGCATCAAGCGACAGCAAACTGTTTCTTAAAATACCATATTAAATATTTTGGGCTTTGTTAGTCTAAAAGAAAAAAATCCAAGAATATTAGATATGACTTATAGGATTACTTAAAATTTAGTTGTTTAAAATGTTTTTTTGCTAATGGGTTACATAAACAGCTGGTAAGTTGACTTTTGTTTTCACACTATTTTTGCTGAATTGTGGCCCAGATCACTAGACAGTGGTACATGTCAAAAATTTTAAAGGACAGCATTGCTTTTTATTTGGTTTTGTTGATGTGGGTAGATGCTGGTATTCTGACTTGACACCTTTATTTGTCATGTCAAATATTCTCCTTTTTTCTTCTCTTCCATCCTCCCTCCCTGTTTCTATCCTTCCCGCTCTCTCTCCCTACTGCCCTTCTCTTCTCTCTAATTCATCTATATATGTTCTTTTCCTTTCTCACTCCCTCTATTTTCCCCATAAAAGACCATTTAATGACTCATAAAAAACCATTCTAATATAATTCTATGTATTTGTATGTGTTAGTGTAATATGCATATCACTGTTATGTTTGTATACATTTTAAATTTACCTTGAAGGTATTAGAAAACTGAATATGTTCCTTGTCTTGCTTTTCCTTCATTCAGTTATATGCAGAAAATTCTTTCACATTGGTATGTTTACATCTAGTCTGTTGTAACCAATTATCTTATAATACCACATTGGATGCTTCAAATCTTCATTTATGTGTCAAAATCTTATGTATCAAATCTTCAACATTACATACAGCACCTTCAACATGGTCAAGCTGATGCATCGGCCAAGCCTGGAATCCTGCCAAGGCCAACCCAGCCATTGTCCACCATCTGTCCACCATGGATCCTAGCAAAGTGAGCAAGTTTCAGGCCTTAATGAAAATGTGTAAGCAGAATCTGAGCATATTGCACACTGAGGAGATGTGCTTCCTGAGGGAGTGGGTACAGAGCATGGGGAAAATATCAAGGAATATAAAACAGAACAGGACAGAGGAAAACAAAAAGACGATGAATCATGATGAGGAAAGTGATGTAGAAATGGACAATGAAGGTGTAATTGACCCAGATGCTGACGGCCCAAAGAAGTGGGAGATGCAAATCTAGAGATAACTGAAGAGATGATGGGTTAAGCAAATGAAAAGAAAGAGACTGGCATGGAAGTATTAAATGGTGGTGAATTAAAGAAAGACATTTACTTGTTCATAGATGTCATCAAGGTAAATCATTGGATGGCCATACTGTATGCCAAGAGAGCCTGCTTCTTCAACAAATTATGGAATCCGAATGCTGCCAATTGAGACTGTGACAGAGCCATTGAAATAAATCCTGATTCAGCTGAGCCTCACAAGTGGCAATGGAAAACACACAGATTCTGGACAATGGGGAAAAGGAGCCCATGATCTTCCCCTTGTTTGTAACTGGATTATGATGATAATGCTAGTGCACTGCTGAAAGCAGTCCAAGAAGGGCCAGAAAATTGTTCTTTCTTTAAAGAAAGCACAGAAAGGATCAAGAAAGCTTGAGAAGAGTATTAGAGTGCCCTGAGTGAGGATGAAGTTTGAGGACAATCAAATCTCAGTATGGCACTTTCCAGGAGGCTTTTCTGAGGAATGCCTAGAATGTTAGGGACATGTCTAGGATGTCAAGAATGCCTGGGTACAATGAAATTCTTGGTCATCCACACATTCTTGCAGCATGCTGGATCCAAGATATTGTAGCCTTCCAGGGTGTGCGCCAGAACTCACAAATATGTAAAAATAGCAGAGTAACCTGTGAATCTTATCAGTAAATTTCAGCCAAATTTGGAGGTCAAGCATAAAGCCCATGTGACAAAGTCCTTGCTGAAGGAAAATCAACCTAGGTTGCTTAATGGATGTCACAGTAGCTTATCTCTGACCTTCTTCTTAGGAACGGTGAGGTGCTTTGAAGATAATCCCTACCCCTGTGCAGGGAATACAGCTAAGCATTTCACAGTGTTTTGCTTTCATTATTCATTAACATAATGTTTTCCCACAAAGAATTACAACCTTTACTTTTTAAACCTTGAAAATATTTAAAACAATTAAAAGGGTGTTGATTCCTCCATTTTCTTTACTAATTATTTTGAGATTTGTTTTTGGATTATCAGGCAAGGAAGATATGTACCAAAAATTTATTGCTCTAGTGTGAGTGAATAAATGTTTATTAGTGGGAAGCAAATGAAACTCATTGAAGTATGTTAAGTTAGAGTTGGATATTGGTTAGGAAGGCATTCTTGTTTTTTAAAATGCTTTTTTAAATCTTACAGTGTTACATTTAAGTCTTAGTGTTGGAGGGATAAGTTTATGTCATGTTGCAGTCGAAATGAATTACTTCAGTGTGTTCATGTTTAGTATATCAGAAGATTATTTCATTTCTTTTCCAAATAAAGTGAACAAGAGATTGCATCCACTTCCATTGTCCACATAAATAATACTGCTATGAATATTTTTGGATGTACTTTTATATTAAAGCGTGAAAGACATTCTCTTAAGTAGGGAATTCAAATTAGAGGTCTAGTGACTGTTGTGACTAGATTTCATTTACACATAACCTTAAACTATGATAGTTATCATCATACGTACATTATTATCACAATACAAACTAAACACACTGGAAAAAACATTCTAGAAGAGGCTTAATTAGAGTGTAATGTCAGTGGTTATTTGATCGAATGTAAATTTATCGACTTCATTTGATTTGATTAAAATTATAGTCACTATCTAGAAAATGACTAAGTTTTAAAATTTTTAGCAGTTTCTCTTGAGATTAAAATATATACTCATAACTTTGTGTAGACTTTTAGCATTAATAATATTGTATTCATGTAAAATGTAGAAGTTTCCATGTACTTCCCTCATCTTTCATTGTTATATATTTTACATGTACATATGTTACGCAACTTTCAAAAAAAGTTACTTTTACCCTTAAAAAAACATATGTATTGTATAGCATGCATCAGAGAAAATAGTCTTAAATATTTGCCATTTCTAGTGTTTTCTGTTCCTTCAAAGAGGCCCATGATTACCTCTGGTATTGTTTCCCATTAATCCACAATCTTTTAGCATGTCTTGTATTATAGATTTGCATATGACAAATGGCCTCATTTTAAAAAAATTCAAACTGTCTTCACTTTGCTTTTATTTTTGATAGTATTTCAACCTATACAAGTATGTATTTGCTGGGTGCTAGTGTCTCATGCTTATAATCCTAAGTACTTTGGAGGTTGAGATTGGAGGATCAAGATTCAAGGCCAGCCTGACCTAATAGTTCATGAGGCCTGTAACTCCAGAAGAAGATTAAACTGGACCAGAGGTATGGTTTCAGTGAGAGAAGCTGCCCTGAGTTCAAACTCAATTCCACCAAAAAGAGTTTGTAGTTTTATTTACAACTTTAGAAGTAAAAGTTTGTGATTTTATTTTTTCTTCAAAATGTTGAATATGCCACTCCAATATTTTCTGTTATCCACAATTTTATTTTATTGATTCATTAGTTGTTTATATTTTTATTACCATATTATTGTTGTACAGGGACCACCTTCATTCTCATTTATCTTCTCTACCCCTGTCCTTAGAAGAGTTGCAACACGTCAACTTGTTCCCTTTTTGTACATGAGTACATAGTATTTCCAGCATATTCACCCTCCTTCACCCTTTCCTTATGTCCTCCCCCATCAACCTTTACCACCCTGTAGACAGACCTGTTTTACCTTCATTTTTGACAAAAAGACGTTTTTATTTGCTTAAGATAGCTGTACAGGGAGTTTCATTATAAGAGTTCATGTATATATGTATGATATTCCAAATTGGTTTATCCCCTCCATTATTTCTCCATTTTTAGTAGGATATATTCAATGTACAGGAGGCATTCATTGTTGCAAATCTGAATAGACTTTCATTGTACATTAGTTAGATAGCCCCCACAGTCCCTCCCCACCCCACCCCATTGAAAGCAAGTGGAACGGGTTTCATGTTTCTATTTTGTGTATGTATATAAAGCCAATCAAGCAAATTCCCTCATGTTCAGGTCCTCCATTCTCCCTTCCCCCTCACAAGAAGCCTCCCACACTGTTCCTATTTTACAGTCTGTCTTTCATTATTAATTCCAATGTCAATATTCAAAGGGCTTTATTGAAGTGTCCTCACTGTGAATCTTCTCTTTGGTCAGTTGAATCCCTTCCATTACTCTCTTTTACTCTTTCCCACCCACATGCATTGTTCAACAGCTTTCCATACCTTTCACTCTATTCTCTACCTGCACAGATGCATTTCAATATTCCTTTTCCTCCTCCCCCAAGTTCCACAGAGTAGTTCCCTTACTAATCACATTTTCAACACATAAGGTTTTGTAGGATCATGATTGGTTTTGTGCATATGTTTATCTTTGGATCTATTTTCCACATATGAGAGAACATGTGGCCTTTGTCTTATTGAACCTGGCTTACTTCACTTAATATGATGCCCTCCAATTGCATCCACTTACCTTCAAGATTTTATTTTTCCTAATGGCTGATTAAAACTCCAGTAGGTATTTATATCTATCTATCTAAATATATATATGTATCTATACATTTTGTTCTTAATTCATTTGTCAGTTGTAGAGTTTCTGGGTTGTTGGCATAGCTTGTCTATTGTGAACAGTGCTGCAATAAGCATGAATGTTCAAGAGTCTCTACTACACCCTGACTTACATTCCTTCAGGTATAGGCCCATGAGTGGTACATTTGGATTATATAGCAGTTCTATTTTTAGCTTTTTAAGGAAACTCTTATACCTTTCATAATGGTTGTACTAATTTACATCTTCCTGTACAGTGTTTAAGGGTTCCTGTTTTGCCCTATCCTCTCCAACAATTGTTGTTGTACCCAAGTAGGTCACAGTTTTTTGAATGCTGATCTTTCAGTCTAAAACAGGTGATGACAAATTTCACATACAAAGTTACCACTCCTTTCCAAAGCAGTTTTAACGTTAAACAACATTTTGCCACCTAAACTGCTATAAAAGTTGCCTATAAGTTGGGGAAGTTTTAATTTTGTGCTCTTAGATAGCAGCAATTGTTGTTCGTGTTCATGATGATTCTAACTGGGGTGAGGAAAATCTTCCCACACTTTTGATTTGCATTTCTTTTACGGATAGGGAAGTTGAGCATTTCTTTGTGATTTTATTAGCCATCTGTACCTCTTCCTCAGAAAATTCCCTATTCAATTCATGTGTCCATTTCTTCATTGCATTATTGATTCAATGGTTTTTATTTTTATGTGTTCCCTGTAGATTCTGATATTAGTACCTAATCTGATGTATATGTGACAAAGATTTTCTCCCATTCTGTGTGCATTCTCTTAATTCTGGTGACTATTTCTGTTACAGTGCAGAATCTTTTCAGTTTTATGCTTTCCCATTGGTTCATCCTTTCTCTTATTTGCTGAGCCATTAGAGTTCTATTTTGGAAGTTATTGCCTATGCCTATATGCTTCAGTGTGTTTCCCACTGCTTACTGAAGTTGTTTCAAAATTTCAGGCCTTATCTTAATGTTCTTAGTGTACTTTGAGTTGATATTTGTACAGGTGAGAGACATAGATCTAGTTTCAGTTTTCTGTTCTCAGAATCAGGTTTCACAGCAACAGTTATTGAAGAGGCTGTTTCTCCAACATATATTTTGGGCTCCTATGTCAAAAATCAGGTGGGCATAGCTATGTGGATTCTTATCTGGGTCTTCTATTCTGTTCCACTGTTGTTCATGCCTGTTTTTGTGCCAGTGCTATGTTGTTTGATTGCTATGGCTCTGTAGTATGGTTTGAAGTCAGAGATTGTGATACCTCCAACATAGCTCTTTTTGCCTTGACTATTCAAGGTCCTTTGAGCCTCCTTTTGAATTTTTGGGTTTATTTTTCAATCTTGGTGATGAATGTCAATGGAATTTTGATGGAGATTGCATTGAACATGTAGATTGCTTTGGTAATATAGCCATTTCCACAATATTGATTCTACCAATCAATGTTGTATGAGAGCTTTCCATCTTCTGTAGTCTTACTGATTTCTTTTTTCCATATTTACAGTTTTCATTGTAGAGATCTTTGATTTTCTTTATTAAGTTTACCCTCAGGTATTTTAATTTTTGAGGCTATTGTTAATGGAATTGTTTTCTTACATTTTTTCTCACTCTGTTCATTGTTGGTATATAGAAAGGTTATTGCTTTCTGTAAATTGATTTTTATCCTGCTACTTTGCTGAGTGTTTATGATGTCTAATAGTTTGGTGTAGTTTTCCTTGTTTTTTAAATATGAGATTACATCACTTGCAAAGGGATAGTTTGAGTCTTCATTTCCTATTTCAAATCCTTGTTCCTGTCTCATTGCTCTGGCTAGTTATTCCAGGACTGTGTTGAATAAGAGTGGAGAGAGTGGACACCCTTATTTCATTCCTGACTTTATAGAAAATAGTTTCAGTTTGTCACCATTTACTATGATGCAGTCAATAGCCTTTTCATATACAGTCTTTATCATGTTGAGGATCAGTGTATTCTTAGTTTTATCAGAGCACTTATCGTTAAAGGATTTTAAGTTTTGTTCAGTTTTTTCCTGCATACTAAGATGATCATGTGCTTTTTTCTTTGCTTCTGTTAATTTGCTGCATGCATTTAATATTTTGTATATGTTGAGCCATCCCTCCATTCTAGGTACAAAACCCACATGATCATGGTGTATGACCTTTATAATATGTTGCTGACTTTGGTTTGCCAGTATTTTTGAGAATTTTTGCATTTGAGTTCATTAAAGAAATCAGACTATAATTCATTCTTTCTTTTTTGTTTGTTTGTGTCCATTGCCAGTTTTGGGATGAGTATAATACTGGATTCATAGAACGAGTTTGGTAGTGTTCCTTCCCTTTCTATTTCATGGAAAAATCTGAAGTGTGCTGGCATTATTTCTTCTTTAAAGGTCTGGTAGAATTCTGCAAGGCATCTATCTGCTTCTGGTCTTTTATTGTTTTGGGAGACTATTACTGTTCAGTTTTATTACTTATCATAGATGTATTTAGGTGATTTATATCCTCTTGGTTCAATTTTTGAAGTTTATATCTGTCTAGAAGTTTACCCATCTCTTCTAGATTTTCCTATTTCTTGAAAATGGGTTTTCAAAGTAGTCCTTATGATTCCCTTGGTGTTTGTTGTGATCTCCCCTTTTTTGCTTCCAATTTTATTAATTTGGGTTTTTCCCCTCATTTTATTCAGAGTTTGTTAATCTTATATATTGCTCTATGACCAATGGGTCATTAAAGTAATAAGGAAGAAAACAAAAAGTTACTGGAATTTCAGAAAATGAAAGCACAACCTTACCAGAACTTATGTGATACAGCAAAGGCAGTGCTAAGGAGAAAGCTTATAGCTATGAATGCATATGTTACAAACAAAAAGATCTCACATATAAGACCTAAGGCTGCATCTCAAATTCCTAGAAAAATAAGACAAGCTAAATTTAAAACTAGCCAAAGTAGAGAAATAATAAAAATAAGGGCTAAAATCAATGAAATAGAGACCTCCACCAAGAAAAGAAAAGAGGAAAAACACCTACAATAATCAACAAAATAAAAAGTTGGTTTTCTCTTATTCATAATTTTACAGGTGAAATCAGTTGCTAACTTCCTAGTTCTTCTATGCATAATGTATTGCTTTTCTTCCTGTGTTCAGACGTTTTGTTTGTTTGATTTGAGTCTTTTGGTTTTATAATGCTATTCATTGAATTTCTACTGCTTGAGGTTTATTAAGATCAACATATTTACACATTTTTATCTTTACCAATTTGGTTACATTTTTTGGAATTTTCATTCCATTTTCCCTGTGGAGATTGTCTTTTTGAAATAGACCCACAAATTCTTGAGCTCCTTTGCTTGTTCAATGTTTTCTTTGTTTTTCCCAGTAGACAATTTCTGTTATAAGTTTAGTGACTACCCTATCTTCCCCTTAGTTTCTACCAAGCTTCTTCCATGGCTTTTAAAAAATTTAGAGCTAGGTGTGGAGGCTCATGACTATAATCTCAGCTATGTGGGAGGTGTATGTAGGAGGATCAATTCCTGAGGCAGGCTCCAGGCAAAAATACCTTCTTTCCTTTTCTGAAAAATAGCTGATGCAAAAAGAAAGGGTAAAGGTGTGGCTCAAGTGATAGAATGATTGTCTAAAAAAATGGAGGCCCTGAGTTTCTCTTTCCTCCTTTTTCCTTTCCTTGCTTTCCTCATTTTTTTCTGTCTCTCTGTCTCTCACTCTCCTTCCTTTTCCCTCTCCCTCCACCTTTCTTTCTTTCCTTTCTTCCTTGTTTGCCTTAATTCTCTCCCTCATTCTCTCTTTTCCTCTCTTCTTCCATCTCTCTCTTGCATTCCATACTTCCCTGTTTCCTTTCACTTTCTCTCTTTCTTTCACTTTTCTTTCCCTTATTCTTCTCTTCCTCTTTCTTTCCTTTCTTCCTTCCTTCCTTCGTTCCTTCCATCCTTCCTTTTCTCTCTTTCTCTCTCTTTCTTTCTTTCCTTTCTTTTCTTCCTCTTTGCTTCCCTTCTCTTTCCTTCATCACTTCTACTCTCTTTTTCACTTTCTTCCTTTCATTTTTTTTCTCTTTCTTTCTTTTTCATCCCCTGTCTCTTTCCCTCCCTCTCCCCCCCTCCCTTGCTTAAATCCCTTCCTTTTTTTTTTTTTCATTTTTCTTTTATTATTCATATGTGCATACAAGGCTTGGTTCATTTCTCCCCCCTGCCCCCACCCCCTCCCTTACCACCCACTCCGCCCCCTCCCTCTCCCCCCCAATACCCAGCAGAAACTATTTTGCCCTTATTTCTAATTTTGTTGTAGAGAGAGTATAAGCAATAATAGGAAGGAACAAGGGTTTTTGCTGGTTGAGATAAGGATAGCTATATAGGGCATTGACTGACATTGATTTCCTGTGCATGGGTGTTACCTTCTAGGTTAATTCTTTTTGATCTAACATTTTCTCTAGTACCTGTTCCCCTTTTCCTATTGGCCTCAGTTGCTTTAAGGTATCTCCTTTAGTTTCTCTGCGTTAAGGGCAACAAATGTTAGCTAGTTTTTTAGGTGTCTTACCTATCCTCACCCCTTACTTGCGTGCTCTCGCTTTTATCATGTGCTCATAGTCCAATCCCCTTGTTGTGTTTGCCCTTGATCTAATGTCCACATATGAGGGAGAACATATGATTTTTGGTCTTTTGGGCCAGGCTAACCTTACTCAGAATGATGTTCTCCAATTCCATCCATTTACCAGCGAATGGAGGCTACTTAAAAAGCTAGACATGGATCTACCATTTGATCCAGTAATACCACTCTTGGGGATATACCCCAAAGACTGTGACACAGGTTACTCCAGAGGCACCTGCACACCCATGTTTATTGCAGCACTATTCACAATAGCCAAGTTATGGAAACAGCCAAGATGCCCCACCACTGACGAATGGATTAAGAAAATGTGGTATCTATACACAATGGAATTCTATGCAGCCATGAAGAAGTCCCTTCCTTTCTTCTTTCTTTCCTTCCTTCCATTCCTGTCCCTTTCTGGCTCTTTTTCAATCTATTTCTTTCTTCCCTCCACCTTCCTCCCCTCCTCCCTCTATCCAGAGTTCATAGAATATGATAGAAGATTCAACTTGATGAAAATTTGATGACAAATCATCTTTTTTAAATCCAGAAAAACACACTTTCTGTTTTTTTTCCTTTTAGCATTTTTACACTCCCATGTGTATACAGAAGTGTATTCAGAAGTGTATGCATTGTTTGGGTCACCTTCCGCACCCACACACCCTCACCCTCCATCCCCTCCTCCACCACCCAGGTATGCATGGAGAAAGAGGCTAATCTGTCCAGATCTTGTGGCATGATCTCCCTACTGGTACCACAACTGCTGCAGAATCTGTGAGAGCAGGATTGGAGTCTCAGGTCCTGTTGGACAAATGTGTTTTCCAGGCACTGCTTGCCTGTTTTGGCCCCGTTCTCCTTCTTGTTTCCCTATGCAGAAGGGAGTTTCAGGCTTGTGGAGAATTCCCTAGGCAGGCACTTGTTTGACAGGATTTTCTCCTTTTAGATGGCCGCCATTTCTTAGGGTAAACCACTTGCTGGGGTGGACTCTTCATGGAGGACAAAAGGTTAAAAGACAAGGATGTTTGTGAAGTGTCTTTTGAAGGATCAGTTTGGCAGCTACAATGATTCTTTCCTGGAAGAAGAAAATTTCTCTACCCATGTTCTTCATGATTCTGACTGGCTTCTCCTGTCTTCTGATGGGATTTGGTTCAGTTATGGGAGGTTTGGCTCTATGCAGGCTGCCTTTTGGTGCTAGATTGTGAGAAATGCTGGGCCTGGGTTGCCTTGTGCTTTTGGGTGTTTGGGTGGTTACCTTGTTCTGAGGATGTTTCTTTGTAGTTCTTCCAGTCCTTTTGTCCATACCAGCTTAGTTTCTTATTACCAGTGATCAGAGAACTGCTAGGGTTGCTTCTTGTATCCTTCAGGTTGAAGAGTAGGGACAAATAGGTCACTACATTTTTTTCTAAGTATGTACAATATTTATTATCAAGTGTATATCAATATTTATTATGAAAACTTTAATTTTTAATGGACTTTAGATTAAATTTTGCCTTTATTCTTCCATTCCTTCTTTTTAAAAAACACTTTATTAGCATATATTTGTTGTACAGGGAATTTCAATGTGGCATTTCCATATATGCTTGTGATAGATCTTGGTTATAATCACCCATCTATCATTCTTGCTAATTCCCACTCCCTACATTCTTAAAACAATTTCATCAGATTTTATTGTTCTGTTTTCTTACAAGATTACAAAATACAGTGACCATATTCACATTTATACATTTTCTCTAGCCACCCTCTTCTCTCTCACTAGTACCCATCTTTGAACAGGATCTGTATTACATTCCTGTCCTTCATGTTTTAGGTGTATATTCTTTGTTCAAAGGGGTTCACCATGGTATTTCACCCATGAATGTATTGTACTTTACTCAGATTAATCCTTCTATTGCTCTATCTTTCCCTATCCCTCCTATGCCCCATTATTCAGCAGTTTTTAGGGCATTGGTTATACATGCAATTGTTCAAGTGCTATTCACTATCATTTTCTTTTCCTTTCCCACCTCCCATAATCTCCTCAGAGTCTCATGTTAAAAAATGCTATAAATATGTGTATGTGTATATAATACATATGATCATATACTTATTTGTGTACATATTTATTTTTCAGGTTTAGATTCCATACATGAGGAAACTAGTGACCTTTGTCTTTCTGAGCCTGGCTTACTTAGCTTAATATGATGATCTCCAGTTCCATCCATTTAACTGCAAATTACATAATTTTATTTTACTTTATGAAGAATTTCATTCTTTATATATATATGAATGTCATGGGAATTTTAATGAGGATTGAATTGAGCATATAGATTGATTTTGAGATTATATCTATTTTCAGAATATTAATTCTGCCAATTCATGAGCACAGGAGATCTTTCCATCATCCAATGTCTTTTTTGCTTTCTTTCTCTGAAACGTGTAGTATTTATGTTGCAGACTTCTTTAACTTCCTTCATTAAATTTATTCCTAGATATTTTTGTGGTTATTATGAATGGAATTGATTTCCTGATTTCATTCTCATTTTGTTCATTTTTGGTGTATAGACAAGCTAGTGATTTTTAAGTGTTGATTTTGTACCTAACACTTTGCTGAATGTGTTTATGAAATATAATAGTTTTATCATGGAGTTTTTCCAGTCTTTCTGGTATAATATCATATCATTTGCAAATAGGGATACTTGATCTCATCTGTCTCTATTTAAATCCCTTTTATATCTTCCTCCTATCTTATTGTTCTGGCTAGCAATTCCAGTATTATATTGAGTAAGAATGGGGAGAGTCAAAGCCCTTGAATTGATCCTGACTTTAGAAGCAATGGTTTCAGTTTGTCCTTGTTTACTATTATGTGCTGTAGCTTTATCACATATAGCCTTTATTATGTTTAGGTATGTTCCTTCTATTCCTAGTTTCTATAGTGATTTTATCATAAAAGCATATTAAATCTTTCCCGAGGGCTTTTTCTGTATCCTTTGTAAAGATCATATGATTTTTGTCATTAATTCTATTTGTGAGGTGCTTTACATTTATTGATTTGCATATATTGAGCCATTCTCATATCCCTGGGATTAATCCAATTCAATCATGGTATATGATCTTTTTGACGTGTTGTTGAATTTGGTTTGTATGTATCTTATTGAGAATTTTTGCATCTATTTTCAAGGAAAGACTGATCTATAATTCTCTTTGCTGTCCAGGTTTGGAATGAATGTAATACTGGCTTCACAGAATGAGTTTGTCTGTGTCCTACCCTTTCTGTTTCATGGGAAACTTTGGGGGTGTTGGTTGTAATTCTTCTTTGAAGGTCTGATCAATTTATCAGTGAATACTTTGGGTCCTGGGCTTTCATTTAGATTTTTCATTATTGCTTAATCTCATAACATATTATAAATCTATTTAGTTGGTTTATATCCTCTTGGCTCATTTTTGGTAGGTAAAATGCATCTGGAAATCTAAAGTTTGCTGTTTATTTGAATACAGTTTTTTTATACTATTCGTTCATGATCCTCTGGATTTTTGATAGTTGCTGTGGTACTCCACTTTTTATCTCTAATTTTATTTAGATCTTTTTCTTCCTCCTTTCAGTCAGATTGGGTAAGTGTTTGTCAGTATTATTTTTATCAAACAACCAAGTGTGCTGTATTCTAAATGTTCTAGTAGAATATGTTTTTATTTTTAGTAGACTCTAGCAACTTTATTTTTTCTCCCTTATTTCTTCAGTGTTCCACTGGTCATTCAACAATGTGTTGTTCAGTCTCCATGTGCTTGATGTTTTCTGTTTTTTCTTTTGTTGTTGATTTCTAGTTTCATTCCTTTGTGTTCTAATAGAATATAGGGAGCTATTTTAACTTATATTTGGTAACATTTCATTTGTGTTCTAAAATATGATCTGTTTTGAAGAAAGTTGCATGGACTGCTGAGGTGAATTTTTATTGCACAGTAAGTGGATGAAATAGTCTGTAAATACCTGTTAAGTCCATTTTGGTCTGTTGTTTCAGTAAATTTTGAGGGGATTTTTGCTGATATTTTTTCTGAATGACCTATACATTATTGATAGTGGTATATTGAAGTCTTTTACTATTTATTATTGTATTGGAATCTATCTTTGCTTTTGAATGCAGTAGTGTTTTTTTTTAATGTAGTTGAATACACTGACATTTGGTGCATATATGTTATTATTATTCCATTGTGATGAATTGTTCTTTTCATTAATATGAATTGACTTTTATTGTTTCTTCTGTTTAATTTTAGTCTGAAGCCTTCCTTATGAAGTATGAACATAGCTAACTCTTGCCTGCTTTTGTGGGTCTATTTGCTTTTAAGATCTTTTCCATACTTTTACTCTAAGCCACCATTTGTGTTTGCCAGTGAGCTGTGTTTTTTGTATGCAACAATGTGTGCTTTTTAATTTCATTTGTCATTCTGTGTGTTTTGATTGAGGAATTGAGGCCATTTAAATTCAGTAATAATATTGACATATATGTAACATTTTAGGTCATTTTGTTGTTTTTCATGTGTTTACTTTTTCCCTATTCCTTGTTTGCTAATCTACTTGGCTAGTGTTCATTAGTTCTGGCATTTTCCTTGCTACATCTCTTTTACATCTCTGAATTGGATTCCTCTAAATATTTTCTGCAGTGTTTTATTGGGGGCAGGTACTGGGTATGAACTCAGAGCCTCATACTTGCTGTTTGCTACTCAGGCAATCTTGCCACTTGAGCTTCTCTACCAGCCCTTTTTTGTGATTACTATTACTATGTTTTTTGACATATCCTCTCATAAACAATTTGCCTGGGTCTAGTTTCAAACCACAATCCTATTGATACCTCCCTTCAGAGTAGCTAGGATTACAGGCGTGAGCTATCAACACTTGGTTGCAGTGCTATTTTGAAAATCATTAATTTCATTAGGTTTTGTTCATTGTGGAAGGTTTTTATTTCCCTTTCAACTATGCAGAATACTTTTGATTAGTCTAGGTTGACAGTTTCTTTCTCTTGGGATTTGAAAGATCCTCTTGCATTTACAGTTTGTGCTGAGAAATCTGCTGTTATTCTGATGTGTTTGCCTTAATATGTGACTTGTCATTTCTCTTTTTACAGCTCTCAATGTTCTTTCTTTCTTCTGTATATTTGTTATTTTAATTATAATGTGTCTGGGGGTGTTTCTTTTCTAATCCTGCCCGTTTGGTGTTCTAAAAGTCTCCAGTAACTGATTGTCCCTCTCCTCAAGAATGGGGAAATTTTCTGCAATTATGTTTTTGAATAAGGTGTCTATGCCTTTTCTTTTATCTCTTCTTCTTCTATGTCTCTAATTTTTAGGTTTAGTCTTTTGATGGTGTCTCACAGTTCTTGCATATTCCTTTCATGTTTTCTATTGCCTTTGAATTACTTATCTAATTCCCTTATTTATCTTTAATCCCTGATATTCTATTTGTGCCCACCTCCCCTCTTTTATCAAGAATTTTGATTGAAGATTTTATTGAGAATATTAATTTTTTCATGTTTATGATTTTAATTTTATTTTTGTGATTACTTATATATGTTTATTGAATTCTTCTCTCATATTGTTTTGTCTTCATTTCATTCAGGTGTTTGTTTGAATTCTCTTGAGTTCAGTCACATTTATTTGCATCCACTTTTAATTCATTCAGTTGCTTATACATTTCATTGATCATTCATCTCATTGTTTTTGAAATTTTGTTTCAGATTTCTTCCTCTTCACTAGCAATTTTTTTCTTTAGAGTGGAGTTGATGCTTTTGGAGAAGACATCCTGGTTTGTCTTTTCATAGAATTTGTTCTGTTATGCTAGGATTTATGTATCTGTGACCAAGCTTTTGGTTAGGGGTTTCAACCCACTATGTCCTTTTACTAAGGAATTCCTTACTGATTATTTCTGTCAATGTAGTGGCCTGATTGTGTTTTAGGTTCATGTCACTAAACTGGTGGTGTTTGGCTTGGTAGTCAAATATTTGACTTCCACCTTCAAATGCTGTGTGCAGGTCCCTACTCTACTCAGGAAGAGGAGGAAGCCTAGCTGCAAGAGTTATCACAAGTGACAAATTACAAGCTTGAAATTTCAATAAATCCTAATGAACTCCAGTCATTGTTTCCATTTAATATATTCAGACGCATAAAGGAGCAAAGAAAAATCTTCATGAACTAGGAAGACCTAAGTTAATAAAGGTGTTAATGGGAAGGAGATATGTGGGGCAACACTAATGATAATACAGGGTATATGGTTTTATAAGGCATGAAGTGGTGGTGGCTTAGGGTTTGTGAGAAAGTGGGATGAGGTAGGTTAGAAACACCTCATTAATGTTGTGATAGGGAAGAGAGGTGATGAAACTTAAATAAATAAACAACAAAAAATTTAGGTTAAAAGATTATCTGGCAATCTAATTAACCTACAAAAAGGGTAGGATATGATAACATATTATTGATGGATGGTTAGAAATAGAGGCAAAATAGGAGGAAGACAGCAATAACTGGAGAAGAAAGAGAAGTATTAATGTGTCAGGGCAATATGGAAAGAATGGAGAAGATATGGTTTAAGATTGAATTCTGAAACGCAGTGTCATGGTTTATATATAAAGACTGCAGAGAAAAGGAAAGGAGGAAAAGCAGAACTAAAAAGAAAATGAGAGCAAGTGTAAAGTTATCCTAATCAGATAAACAAATGAACTCAAATGAATACTTAAAGATAAAAATATCCAAAAACTCAACAGTGACAAAATTAAACTTATTTTTAAAAAAAATCAAAGTTTTTATTTGCCTTATTCATGATCTATTTATCATCATCATGCATCATCTATCTTTCATCTACCTACCTACTTACCTCCCTACCTATCTAAATACTTATATTTATTTATTTTTTTCCTTTCGTGTTGGAATCTTTCAAGCTAACACATGTCAATATGGTTCTAGATTCAACTGTGGAATGGGATATGGGCTTGTTTCCATGGTAAGGGCTGGGGAGATCTGAATAAAATCTTCAGTGAAGTTTCTGAAGTCTGAGCCTTCAGCCTGCCAAGTCTGTCAGTTCTTAGTAAACTTGGGGTTTCTTTCCCAAGTCTTCAAGATCTCAGAGTCAGCTGTATGTTTTAGTGCTGATCCATTTCCAGGTTGGAAGCTTCTAAATTGTTTTGCCCTGCCCAGTACTGCAATTTCTCAACAGTGGCTAAAAGTTATATCCTATCCAAGGTAAGAAGTCTAACTTTTGTCTCAGAGGGTGTTCTATAAGGCTGTGCCCATTGATTTCTGTTTTTATGCTGGATTCTCCACAAATTAAGAGTCAGAGCATGGGCTGCTCTGAAGATGCTATGCCATGTGTGCTCCTGTCATACAAGCCCACAGTCCCATTTTTCTGCTTTGCCCACAGTTAAACTTGTGGGTTATTGATGGGTTCAAAACTACTTTGCTACTGGTACTTACTATCTTAGAAGTTATGCAGGGAACTAGGTGAGTGAATTGCTGTTTATTTTTGCAATCTGTGAGGAATTATGTTTGGTTATGTTACTCCACTGTTTTCTTGCCATCATCAAAAAAGTCACTTTTTTAAAAAATTGGGGCACTAACTTTTAAACTCAGGACCTAACATTTGCTAGGTAGGTGTTCTACCACTTGAGCCTCTCCACCAGCCCTCATGCTCTGGCCCATAATTTGTGCCTATTTACCAACCATTCTACTCCTTGAAGTACACTCTCAGCACTCTATGGCTTCAGGTATGAACTGGAAGACTAGGGTCTGTTGTAAACAAGGAAAGAAATTGTAATGAATGAATATGTACAGAGAAAGTAAAAAGATTCCTCAGCAGGCAGAAAGAGATGGCAGTTTTAGAGCACTCTTTGTTCAGAAGTCATGACAAGCTGAGAAAATATTCCAGACAATATGATTATCTCTTTTGGAATGACTATGCTTTTTGCTTCTTCCAAATTTAAGTATGTTTTATTTCTTCATTAGTTATCTATACAAATGTATAGTGAGAACTATTGTAATTTTGTTTACTTTTGTAGGCTACTTGTAATCTTTCACTGTTCCTTGATATTTAAATCCTTGCAGACAGGAATCTACTGTAAAATTTGGATTATATTGAGCAGTATATACCTGTTTATGGACAATTAAAGGGCTAGTGATGATTACTTAATTGAGCTTACAAAATTTTATATATGCAGATGAAGAGTGATAAATATAATTTTATTCCCAACTCCTTGTGGCTGTGTATGGGCTTTGATTTAAATTATATGTGAAATAAATTATTTGATTATGACTGATAAACATGGATGGTATTAGTATGTGTGTATACAGAATTCATTATTCTAGACAGCTTTAAATTGATTGTCCTTACCTTTTTGGGAAAGAAATATTATAATATGTATTTTTTGTTTTATATTCATTTTAATCTTTTTTCACTTATAGCTTGTGTGAAATTTAAATGCCCTACTATCATAGTAGTAATATGTGTATTAAATTTGTACATAATTTTTGGTACTTGTAGATTCTATAAAATGAAGAATAGTGCTTTTACATAGTAGAGGATTTTCAAAGTACAGTTTTAAAAATGGTACCTTATAGGGGAGTTTACCTCAAATAATTCAAAAAATCTTTCATTTCAATTGAACATAGGTAGAATGTTCAAAATATTCATGTTTGGATAAATTTGAAGAACACACTTGACATTGGGCAGAATAGGAAGAAATCTGACTGCATAGGAAAAATCGATTCTGGGATATAATAGAGCACATGCATGTCTGAATTAATAGGGCAATATAGGTGGTTGCATTTCTTTTATTTTTTAAAATTTTTTTATTCATATGTGCATACAAGGCTTGGGTCATTTCTCCCCCCTACCCCCACCCCCTCCCTTACCACCCACTACGCCCCCTCCCTCTCCCCCCAGCCCCCTCAATACCCAGCAGAATCTATTTTGCCCTTCTTTCTAATTTTGTTGTAGAGAGAATATAAGCCATAATAGGAAGGAACAAGGGTTTTTGCTGGTTGAGATAAGGATAGCTATACAGGGAGTTGACTCACATTGATTTCCTGTGCGTGTGTGTTACCTTCTAGGTTAATTCTTTTTCAACTCCCTGTATAGCTTCTAACTTGTACAAAAAATAGCAATGTCCTCTGTCTACCACACTGCTTAAATTTTTCATCTTGATTTATTTTGTTGCTAGCATATTTCACAATATACTTGTAGTCATATTTCTTGTGGTTATCTACCTTCTCCCAGCTGAAGTGTAAATCCATGTCCACAGGTGTCTCCATCTGCTTTGCTTGTTAATATCTACCAAATTTACTACAACAGTGTCTGAATAAGGTGACAATTAGATAAATATTAGTTGAGTGACCAATAACAGAGTCTTGGGTTGACCTCCAAATTGTGGTTTTTAATGGCTCTTATTAGCAATTATTGCTGACTTGTTTTTCAGTTAACATTAAGAGGTTAGGGCATTTTCTGTTCTCTATCTCAGCATAAATGAAAACTAAATTTAGAGATAATTGTTTAATCTGTTATGTTAACTAGAATATACTCTTAAAAACACACTTTTTAATTCAAAAGATACTTCTTTTTTGACTTACTACAATTAAGTGTGATAAGTGATTCTGAGACTTTGATTCCAAAATAATTTTTAAAGCGTTGAGTGGAGTATGCCTTTCAATTTGAATTAATACAGAGCTTTAGGTGAAGGAGCCACCCCAAATTCACCTCACTTGCTTCCTTCATGCTTTTATGGTTTGCAAGCATGAGCCTGTTTTCCACTCGTTTATGCATTGCTTTCTAAATGTCATCCATTGGTTCATTTTATTTTCTTGCACTTACCATTCAAACAGGTTGTGGTTGTGGATAAGATTTCCAAGTGTCAGAGGCAAACAGGGTTGCCTACTAAGCATTTTATAAATATACTGGAGAGGATCATTCTACTGTTGAGTTTTAATTTTCAAGATATTAGAAAGCCTTTATGGGCAGTAATGGTAGATCATACCTGTAAGTTCAGGTACCCAGGAGATAGAGTTTGGAGGATCACAATCTGGAACTTGCCTGGGCAAAAGCAGGAGATCTTATCTGAAAAACAAACTGAAAAAAAAGCAAAAAGGCTCAAGTGGTAGAAGATTTTCCTAACAAGCAAGAGGCCCTGAATTCAATCTCCATTGTTGCCTCCTATTTGTTACAAAAGGCTTTTCAGTTTCAGGAATCATTAAATAGGAATATTTTTGTGCTGTAAGTATCTAAAATTTTTTAACTTAATTTGTCATTAACTGACCATTTGCTGAATGTAAGATGTGAAGAAATACTCAGGGTTGTGTTTGGAAGAAAGGTGCATTGATAGTGACAAAATACCTGAGATAATCAGGTTAAAGGAGGAAGGTGTATTTTGGCTCATGGTTTCAGTCAATGGTCACATGGCCCTATTGCTTTGGATTTGTGGCAACTTAGCATGCCATGGTAGCAGCACTTTGCAGAGGACAAATAGTCACCTCATGGCAGAGAGAGTGTGAGGGGACTGGGGTCTTAATAGCATCTCAAAGGGCCAGAACTTCACATTCACTTCCTTAACTTCCTTCCACTAGGTCTCAACTCCTAAAGTTCCTGCCATCTCCTATTGGTGCTACAGGCAGGGGACAAGCTTCAAAAATGGGCCAAATTATAACAAAAGTAATTAAAAAATAACACTAAGAGCAAGTACACAAAAGTTGAAAGTGGACACTGTTTATGGTTTCTTTTTTTTTGCATTAGGACTATGTCTCTAAAGAAATGGCTTTACACTGTATATCTTATTAAAATGTTGAAAGAGACAAGTGACTTACCACTTGTTATAGAGCACTACAAATTCCTTTGTTCTGGTATATTGTGTAGTTTCACAGAGGCTTTTGAATGTACTCATTTCTGTGTTTTCCTTAAGTAACTTCACATTTTCAGTGATTTCTGGTACAAAACCAATGAAATACAGGAAAAACAGAGTTCATACATTTGCACAAAAAGTTAATTTATTTCATACTGTCTTGGACTTTCCCATCATTTTTTTTCATTTTTCTTTTATTATTCATATATGCATACAAGGCTTGGTTCATTTCTCCCCCCTGCCCCCACCCCCTCCCTTACCACCTACTCCACCCCCTTCCTCTCCCCCCCCTCAATACCCAGCAGAAACTATTTTGCCCTTATTTCTAATTTTGTTGTAGAGAGAGTATAAGCAATAATAGGAAGGAACAAGGGTTTTTGCTGGTTGAGATAAGGATAGCTATATAGGGCATTGACTCACATTGATTTCCTGTGCATGGGCGTTACCTTCTAGGTTAATTCTTTTTGATCTCACCTTTTCTCTAGTACCTGTTCCCCTTTTCCTATTTGCCTCAGTTGCTTTAAGGTATCTGCTGTAGTTTCTCTGCATTAAGGGCAACAAATGCTAGCTAGTTTTGTAGGTGTCTTACCTATCCTCACCCCTTACTTGTGTGCTCTCGCTTTTATCATGTGCTCATAGTCCAATTTCCTTGTTGTGTTTGCCCTTGATCTAATGTCCACATATGAGGGAGAACATATGATTTTTGGTCTTTTGGGCCAGGCTAACCTTACTCAGAATGATGTTCTCCAATTCCATCCATTTACCAGCCCATCATTGTTTTAGTCATCTAGTCTCCAGTTGTTGCATCTCTTCGACTCTTTTGTCTACCAAATTCATTCCCTCCAAAGAGTCAAAACCTGTTGATTTTCTCATGTGCCCCATATTCTATGCTTCCTTTCTTTTGGCAGAACTCTCAATTATGCTCTTTTAGTGTCATAATGGTATTTTAAATGTGCTTTACCCCTCATTTTTCTACCAACCCCACATTCCCACAACTAGATTAATTCTGTTTTCTAATTCTAGCTATGATGTTTTCTTACACTAAAATGTACTGGTTATTGTGGTCTCATAGGATAAGTTCAAATTCTACAAAATGACATAAATCAACCTGCTCAATTCAAAAACAATCCTGGCCAGAGTTTTTCCCATTGTTGTCCTATAATAACTTGTGTAGCATATTAATGAGATATCAAATGTCTTTGAAAATGAACATTTCTTATAAATTTATATTAAATGCTCCTTTTTAAACAATGTCTAGGCTAAACTTGATTATTTACTGATTCCTTAGAATGTTACATGTATTAACATCTCAGTTTCTTTTGTTCAAGATGTAGGCTTTGCCTACATTGTAAAAATGATTGTAGAAGAAATGGAATATATGGTATCTTCCTGTTTTGGTCTATGAGTATTCTACTAAGCCTTTAAAACTTCATCTCAAAGCTCGCACAATGGTGCCACTTTGGACAATCTTTCTTGTTCTCACATCCAGATGCTTCCTGGATGCTCTTTGACAAAAGTTTAGTTATTTGGATATTTATCTAATACTCTCTGAAACTTCAGGGCAAACCCCTAGAAGACAGATTTTTCTTACCTCTCTTTTAGTTCTTTCAGAGCTCATAATGAATGAGTTACTAAACTATGAGATCAATGATTTTCTAGGTTTAGTTTGTTTCAGTTTTGACACCATAGCTATCATGTGCAAAACTACAGCAGAATTAAGTAAACTCATTCTCGTTGGAAAAGAAGTGATTGATATACTCTTCACAAATATCCTCTCTCTTACTACCTCTTGCAACACTATTACACACCTATAGCTCTGCTCAATCTTGTCTGAAAATTACAACATTCAGTTTCTATGTGACAGTCAAGGACTATCACCGCCTCAGTAGTTTACTTGAAGTCTTAAATTCATGCTTGGAATCAACACCTTGTAAAAGAAAAGTAATGTTGAACTTACATTTTATACAATGACACTGTCCTTCATTAGAAAATTTCACTCCTGATGAATACCATCATCTCTGTTGGAAATATCTAGAAATTGATGGGAAGAAAACTAAGTAGGAAACATAATAGAATTGCATGTATTCAACATAAATAACTTAGAAATAATGAATATACATGTTTCTCCCATATTCTTCTGCCTTTTAAAAGAAAAAGATGAAATCTGAGTGAGGGCATTGATGCTTTGCATGCATTCAAGAGGAAAGAGATGGGGGATAGTTTGGTTTGGGGCAGAGCATTCTGATGTGTATGAAAGGTGTGGGTCTGCACAGTTAGAGACAGAAGCAAGACTCAGATCAAAATATACCTCCTTATGGAGAAAAGAGATTGGTTAATGTGAGAAAATGTTCCTATTGATCTGGGAAAGTTTTATCTTTATTATTTCTTGAAAAAGAGGTAGAAAGTTCTTTGAATCATGACCTACAGAAGTGCCAAGTTCTGCTTGTGCTGAGACTATAGCACCTCAATTGATAAAGGCAAGAATATTCTTAAAACATACAAAAATTTCAGGAAAGAGAGAAGAGGGAAGTGAAAGGAAAACAGTGGATGCTATTTGCTTTCAGATCTAATAATTAATGTAGATACAGTTTTTCACCAAGTTCAGTATGCTAACTGCATCTTATCGTTCAATTCTATCTTTTTATTCCTTTTCTTTCATCTTATCTTTCTCTCCTCACCTATGCCTCTCTCTAGCTTTGGCTTTATTCCACTCATTTTATTTAATACCTATCAGGATGTAGAATTGATGTTTCCCATTGTGTACTGTCTAGAAATCCCAGCAGAATCCATGACCCTCCTTCAAAACCCCCCTGGGAATCCCACCACCTTCTAAGGACTGGGCCTTTACATCAGCACTCATCCTAGCTTGTTTAAAGTGTGGTTAACAAGCTGAGTCACCCTCATTCAATCAATCAATTCTATCCAGACTGAACACTGATCATTAGATATTTTTAGGGATTGGATGTGGGAGTTACCATTTAGTGGTCTAGTAGAGAATACCTGTAAGGCTACCTCTCTACGATATTGTTGATAGAGATAATTACTCATGGGATTCAAAAGAAGGGAAGAATAGTGTCTCATTCCTCAGATGATTGTCTGCTAATGAACACTATTTTCTGATTCTCTCTATGTTAATGTGAATAAGAGAAGAGATTTGTGGAGATCCAAGAGAGGGCTCAGCAGTGATTTGGGTTTATTGCTACTCTATTGCTTAGAGTGGTTATGATAGATGAATTTCCTGTAAGCTGGAAGATGGCTAACTTTGGGACAGTTTTTTTAGTAGGGTTCATTTAGCTTAAGGGACTTGCAGTAGAGGCTGTAAAGGATTCTACGGAGTGCAGCACCTTGGGGTAGATAGGAGAATCAAGCAAGGGCATTTCTGCTGAAACCACACTAGTGTGCCCCACAGCAGAGACACACCTGTCACTCAGAAGAAATTCAAGTTCAGTGCCTGTCAGAAATATGAAAACAATCACAGTACCTCATAAAACAGTGCTCTCAGAAATTGTTTTATTTCTCCTAATTGTTTATGTTATTCTGACATGGAAAGGAATTGAGATCCAGTAGAAAGAAGGTAATGAAATACTTTCAGTTACTGACATCTGCTTTACCTGATATCCTTTGAGCCACAAAAGGAAGAGAGGAAAATCTTAAATATTTGGCATGTGAAATGTGGCTGAAACTTAAGTGAAAAGGTCTTGTGAAAATCAGAGCAAATAGAATGCATAGAATGTGTCCAGGATTATTCTCAGGGGATTGGAACTCAGTGAAGCATAATTGGAAAGAGCTACTGGAGAAATCTAGAGCCATTTTGTATGTTTGCTTCCTAACTATTTTTAGACTTTGCCATTGCAGAGCACTAGCAGTGTCTAACTCATCACTATGAAAGTTAGCTCACAGACGTGGTGATTTTAATAAAGCATCCTGAGGATTCCGTCTTCTTGATGGGATTGTTATGAATGGTAACCAAACTTTTGGATTCCAATAATGACCCATGTTAACTTACTGTGGTTCTAAAGTTAATTATTAATTGTCTTATTTGCAATCCTAGCTTTTGTTATTTGCTACAAATTTTGAAAGGAACTTCTCAATGGTAGTGATATGTTTTCTTTTGTTTTTCCATGAAATGCAGAAAAGAAACTTTGACAAATTGGCTTTTTAGATTTTGACACTGGTAAAGAGTCAGTTTTAATTTTTTTATGAAGAGATCCATTACACCCAAGCACGCATTAAAAACTATAAAACTAAAAGAAGCTTGTCCAGAGATATTTCCATGAGAACCATCTCAGACATAGAGGGAATTGATATGTGATTAGCAACTGCCTTCATGGACAAGTTTGCACTTCAGGATCTTGAGAAAATTGTCAACCTTATTTGTATCCCTACGTAGGCAGTGGAACAGGTTATAAAATCCAACAAGGTGAGAGTTTTTGTCACCTTTCTGCAGTGATGAAAGTCCAGACCAGGCAGTGAAGATGTCATCGTTTACAACTCCAGGTTCAACCTAGTCACCAAAAAGATAGTAACGTATTATTCACACTGTTAGTATTTGTTTATACTGTTCCTTCTAATTACTGAATTATGATATGTGGATGATATAGGAATGGAAAACATAAGCCAAAGACATGGATTTTTGTGTTTCTGGATCAGCGTGTCTTAAAATTAAATGCAGGACATTTGTATAAGTTTTCTGGTATAAGGGAGATCACAGATTAATTATTCTCTTACAGGAGTAGTCAGGTGAATAAGCAGAAAGTTCCTGTTACAAAATACACTTGGCTTTGACCAAGGGACTTTGGAAGAATTCTTTTACTTGAGTGACTTTTACATTTCCCAAAATTTGTCCCTAGCATGGCCTCTGCACTTTAGTTCTTGTGATAGTTCACATTTATCTTTTCCTTCCTTTGACTGAATCCATTGATCAGAGGATGTATGTACTGAAATCTTAGAAACAATGAGGAATGCATTAAATGCTTTAAGATGCAGATAATCTGATGATGAGTATGGTGAAGATCTGCTGATGAATTTGGGGAGTCTTTCATTTAAATCAGGAAAGGTTCCTTCCAAATTTCTGTGAAGAGTAGCTGTTTTCTTTTTAGTTCTCTGTGTTGGGAGGTAGTGGGTTAAGGACGGTGCTGTCAAAGACCCCTCAGTAGTGAGGACTGTGTGCTAAGGCATGACTAGGATTACAAAAAGAACCTGCAAAACATCTTGAGAGAAGGAGCAGTTTGTACCTCCGGACTTTATTGGCTGGGAATCTCCAGAGATCTTACAGAAGAGGAACTATCTTTGTACCTTAAGGATGTCTGAGTTAGAGAGCCAAATAGATAGCAGTCAGAGATAATTGTAGATTTTGACTTGCAGACCTTTCTCTTACAGAGTAAGCACATTTTTTATATATCAGATTACCTATCAGAATTTATGTGTATTGTCATCTACACCATTGAATGCCTAAATTTGTTCTAGCAAAGTGAGGAATTTAAACACATTTTCCACCACAGAGGTTGCCTCTTTCATTGATGAGAAAATCAAAGAAGTATCAAAGATTGCTCACTTGTTTGATTATCTTCTCCACGCCCTCTTGAAGTTGATGTGTTTTATACTCAATCTCTTGGACTCTTCTAATCATATCTGCTGGGAATTCTTTCATATCCCTCACCGTGGTGGTCAGGTGCTGCAGAGGGTCTTCCCAGGAGCACAATAAGCCTCGGACCGTATTCAGAAGTGTTCCAGACTGATCAACCACATTGAACATCACATTAAAGGAAGTGAAAAACAGCGGGGTGGTAACATGTTATTTTGTGGAAAAGTTGAACTAAAATATCTCTTTGCTATTCCTGTGTATGTAAAAATTTTCAGTAGATAATACAATTTTTAGAAATGCAAACTGTAAGGTATTGTTAAAGTTATAAAACTGGGTTATTTAAAGAACTGAATATTTGTGGAGGTATGTATATATATATATATATATATACACACAAACACACACAGATATATATATATATATATATATATCATGTGTATCTTGTTTATTTTAAACTATGTTTAGACTGGTTAGGGCATTATTTCAGAAGGATAGATTAGAACAGTAAAAAACTGGAGCTGGTTTGATATGTAGATTTTGTTGTCATCAGAACAGAGACTAGAGTTTCTGCTGAAAGAAACATAATATTTGTAGGACATGCTTGGTAAGGTGTGTTTCAATTAAGATGCAGCATGAGACAGAAGAGTCAGGGAAGAATGAGGAAGTAAGTGTTAGAGAAGAAGTAGAACCAGAAGAGTCTTGTAAATTTAGACAAGAGGACTCAAATCATTCAGTGATCAGGGATGTAATGTGCTGTCAATGGAAGAGCACTACATAACTGCATTTGCATTTCTTACAACTATCCTATGTGGATATTTACTCATGCATGTCCAACTCACCCAAAACATTCCTACAGAAAGATGTATGCAATCCTAGGTATAAGGCATTGGGTGAAATGTTGTCCTCTGCATGCACAATTTATAGATCTACTCTAGGCTTATCTAGTATTTGTTTTTACTTATAATTTATCAGCTACATAATGTAAATATTCTTAGATTGCATTCTTTTCCTCCATTTTTCTCTGCACATGTGATTACTATACTAATTTTAGTGACTCTAATAATTTATAGTACAGCAACCCTAGAATGCTGCCTCAGCTGTTTTGGTGGAAAACCTGGGCTTAAGAGTTACCTTGTTATTTAAGGCTTGGTCCTTGTCCACTGGAGTAGGAATGGAAGAAGTGCTGCAGCTGTTGATGGCCCTGGAAATGAACTCCTGACCAGTGGCATATGTTTTTTGCTAGAAATGATAGAGAAAATGCAATTAGTTATATCTTGGGAATTGAACAAGCTAATCCATTAGCAGAATATTCATACAGTTGGTAGATGGTAATTTTCTCAAAAAGAGCACTGCATAATTTTGAACCCAAGGAATATTAACAAACAAGTCCTTTTGCCTACTTTTTTTGTGATTAGTTTGTATTCTCATTGTTTTCATCTAACATTTCAAATTTTTGAACTTCTTCTCTTCTTTACTATTCCTGTATTGTCACAACCTTCCTTTCACCCTTCCTTTGGGTTGCTATTTGAAAAGCAAGGACTAAATGCTACCAAACTACAAACTGTCAAGTGTTTTAAATACCAAACGCTAAAGTACATAAGTATCTGTTTATTCATTTAGTCTCTTTTTTCTTGTGTGTCCAACAGATATGCCTCTTTTAAGCAGACATTATAAAATTACAATTTTTCTATCAATTACCTCTGAATACACATAGCTGTACCTCACCGAGTTTATCATGAATTCAAAATTCAATATTACTGGTGTGACAAAGTAAGTCGAAAGTAACAGAGCATAACTTTCAGGAAATATTAAGATATGAACAGGTTAAAAACTGAATAAAATAATAAACTTCATGGTTTAAAAATAATATTTGGCGAAAATTGTGAAAATTTAAAAGGATTACTAGGAAGATATGGAAGATAAAGGACAGTCAAAAACCAGGAATAAATGAAAAAGTCTTGAGTGAAAATAATTTTATGAATATATATTTATTGCAAATATTGAGTCATATTCTCTGGAGGCCCAATGATATACTGAATCCCTAATGTTTTGTGGGCTCCTTGCCTGACCTAGAAGACCTAAAATACAACTTTCAAAGTACCTTCATCAGGAAGAAAAACTCTGTTTCCAATTGTAAACCAGCCTTTGTGTTGTAATTATCACATGCACTGGAAATCTTAAAACAATGATTCCTAGCATTTGGGGATTCTGAAAAGCCTTTTTTTTTCTTTTTGGTTTGGCATTTCCCCCTTCTGACATGGCTTCAGTTCAGCCTAATTCTATTCCATCCACCCAGTTCAATCCAATGCAATTGTCGTTTATTGAATATCTACAGAATGCCCAGGGAGACTGGTTTCTAAGAACAAAAATCTGGCTCTTCTTCTAACCTAAAAATGGCTTAACACCTGGTTTTAGATTTTTAATAAATAGATGAATTAAAGAAAATCTATAAAAATCATTGCATTCTTTGAGAATCTTTGAACTTTCATGAAACTTGGAGCTTTCTCCTTTTTTGCATCTTTTATTATCTGATGCCTT
Organism: Castor canadensis; assembly: GCF_047511655.1. Taxonomy (NCBI): domain Eukaryota; kingdom Metazoa; phylum Chordata; class Mammalia; order Rodentia; family Castoridae; genus Castor; species Castor canadensis. The sequence continues at coordinate 33,464,495 of NC_133393.1, read as the reverse complement.
CTTTTACTTAACGATATAGTATTTACAATTTGGTTCATGAGATTTACTTTATTAAATTGCATACAGTCCTATCCTTGGCATGAAGGCTTCTTTTGGGAAGAAGCAATGAGTGGGATACTTACAAAGTCCCTGAATGTGTCTTCAGCAACTTTATAGATGTTGTCAGACAGGGCGACTGCACGGGTGAACAGGTCTTGGAGGCTCAAGCGGCAGTTCGCAGCCCCACCTGCACAGGCAGGGCTGGCAGCCACATTCTTGCAGAGAAGGAGGTTTAACACCAGCAGCAGCAGGAGTGATCCTGTGTAAACAAAAACACAACCCACTTTGAGATGATCTATTCTGCCGAGGTTATCAGATGTAATTCTGCTGTGGGAAACTTTCTCCCTCAGCACTGTCCTTTTCTACAGGAATTGCTAGTACAGCTGGGGTGGGAGAAGAAGCAACACCTTCCACTGTGTCAATTTAGATATATAATTGTATTTGTACAGATATGTAGTTTGAGAAGTGGGTGACTTCCTGCATTTTTGTATTGCTTCCAGAAGGAATTGTATACTTTGTAAACATTTGGAGCTTAAATTAATTCTGAAGCAGGGTGTTTAAGTCATTCACTGAAGATAATATAATGTCTTGGGTGTCTCTGCAGATTTTTGGTCATCAGAGTTTATAATTTTTTAAGTCAATGTCCAATATTTACATTTCGGGCTCTAATGTGACAAAGACACTGCAGTTCATTGGTGTGTTTTATCTTCATGGCTGACAAGAATAAACTCATGAATGCTTGATTGCTAATATGGATTATGAAAAGAATCCTATCATAAAAATGATGCTGTAGGCTGGATGACTAACTCACCATTATAATCCCACACATTTGTCTGAAAATTTGCCAAACCATTCAGATTTTTTTTTCAAAATTTGGGCTTTACAACGTTCCTGTGAATATACTGGGACTTCATAATTATCACTAAATCATATTGATGAAATAGAATGCTCAGAGGTTAAATGATTCCCCTCCCTTTATTAGCAGGTTGGGCAGGCAGAACACCAACACCATGGTCTTTGTCTTCACCTTGTCACATCATACACACCTGTGGGCCCTCACTTTGCATGTGTATCAGGGACCACATCATTATTCCTGAGATCAGTGTTTGTAGAGGTTGTTACCATTACTTTTAAAGAACAACACTCTGCCTTGATTTTATGGTAATAGAGGCCCTAGGTAACTTGATTATATCCCGTTTTCCTGCTCTATCAAACACCCACATTAAAAATCTTAACAAGGATCAGTGGTGGTTTTATCATCCCTTTGCTGTCTCAGCAGATGGACAGATATCTATCATTAGCATATCAATAATTTACACTCTGAAAGGAAAGAAATGGCACATAGGTGCCAAATTAATATCACTCTTTAACATAGTGAAGTAATACCAAGAACTTCTGATATAAACATGTATTTCTCAGTTCCACAGAATCTTTGACAGATGTAATTGGAAATGTCTAATATAAAATAATGTAAAGTTAAAGACTAATGTGTGAAAAAAAAACTAACTCCAAGTATCCTAAGTAAGTTTAAATATACTTAAAAGTTGTTTGGTTTATAATGTAACTAAACAAATTGTTAGGTACAAAATTAAAATAATCTTGTGAGATAACTCATATTATAGATGTTTCACTTTTCAAAAGCACAATGCTTCTAAAAGTTGCTCAATGTATGTTATAGTCATATAATATAGGTGAATGGATGTTTAACTACATGTATAAAAGAATTTTGCTTTGAAAATAGAGAATGCAGACTAGTACTCTAGGAAATTCCTAACTGAATATTCCTTAATGATGAGAACTATTATCTATGTGTTTATTATCTGGTGGATTTTCATAGTCTAAGATGAGGTAAATTAGATAAATATTTTTATTATTCATTTCATAAAACATATTTTGTTGTTAGTAGTAATTTTTTTCTTGCAAATGTCAGCAAAGGTTGGTGCAGTGGTTCAAGTGGTAGAGTGCCTGCCTTGCAAGTATGAGGCCCTGAATTCAAACCCCAGTACCACCAAAAAATAGAAAATGAAAAGGAAAGAAAAGAAAAAAGAAAATATCACCAAGAAAGTGCAGCCTATTAGTTAGCCCTTGCCTGTTTTTCCTGGTGAAATGTCATTTGGCTTCAACCAAATTGACAAAGCAGTATGAGATGCATATTTGCTAACGTTGTCTGCATTATGACTCAGAATGATTTCTTCAGGCTGATTCAAATGGTGTAACTCATATAAGAGATCTAGGAGCCAGAAAGTGTAAACTGTTTTTTTCTGATGTATGACAGTGTGGATGTATAAACTCTTGAGGTCTTATTCTAGTATAGTTCTTAATCTCAGAATCATTGGTCTTTTGAGTTGGGTTATTTCATGTTCTGGGAGATGTCCATGAAGAATGCATTGAAGGATATTTAGCAGCCTCCCCGGTTGCTACCCATTGAACACCAGTATAATCTACCCTTTCCTGCTTTACCTGAATTTAGATAATGCAAAATGTCTCAAGGAGAAGGAAGATCCCATATTTAAGAACGACTGATCTATTCCATTGTGTCCTTGTACAATTGCTTTCTAGAATAATGATTAGAAGGCTCTTATAACCCTGTGTGCCTTAAACTTTTTGTTATTACTTAAAATTTCACATTATTTTACCTCAAACACCAGATTGTTCACAAAGCCATTGAGCAGTTGCACATACCTTTCCATGATGACTGCTTGCTGTCCATGGTGGTGGTCATCCGGGAACACACTTCACCTGAGAAGACCTGGGAGTTGTACAACTTTCTCCTGTGAAGATGTTGGCTTATAAACCTCTGACTTGTTTATGAGTATATTTAATCAGACATTCTCCCTTTCCAGTAACCCATTTCTGTCATTAAGATGACCCCCATAATCTCAAACACCAAATGCTATTTTATTTCTTATTCATATTTAGGAAGACATACTGGCCTGAAATGAAGGATTTTGATTAATTAGAACAAAAGGAAATGAGAAAACTGATGAATGTGAGATCTGTAGACTGCTGGGGTAGAAGATATAAAAAACTATAGAACCCCATTACTTTAAAATTTACCTTTAGTTCTCTGCAATGTCAGAAAATATAGCATTATATTTAACTTAAAATGGTCTCATCATGTATTGTGAGTTGTACAATTTCTCATTCAAGATTTATAAGTCAATTGAGTTTTAAAAATTTATGTCCTTTATACCAGAAGATAAAAAATAAATTCTGATTATGCTCCGATTGAATCTCCTTGTTTTTTCTTGCTTTTACAATTCTATTTAGTCCATTTTCAATAACATATCTATATCATACTTTATTTTATAAAATGTATTCTGTCTTGATTTTATCCCCAATGAATCCTTTGTTTCAATATATATGTATATTATGTATAGTGTTTTTAAATGTGTGTGTGTATATGTATACATATATATGAAGTTGTAAGTTTATCTCTTTTATATATATGAAGAGATATGAAAGAGATGGCAGAAATCAGAAAAGCACAAACAAAGCTAGGCAACAGAGAAAAAGAGCAAACAGTTCCAAGCCCATCCTTGGCTCCCTGAGAGGCAGAGGGAAAGCTGAAGACCCAATCACAAGGTCAGTCAGAGGCACCTGACAGCAAACTGGAAATTCTAGCTGCAAGATAAGCCCACACCTCCTTAAATCCAATGAAAGGATTTGGAAGACAATGACTGCTCTGGTGTAGAAGGCTAGCCTTTGTGAAGGTAGACATTTTGTCACTCCCCTCATCTCAGACTGCCACAGTAAGGTGACTTCTTGAGAAAGGGTTGGTTAAGGCTATGGATTGAGACTGAGATTCTCTGGGGGCTAGAGAACAAGCAATAGTCATGGCTCAGGAGTAGAGGGAACCCTATCAAACTGTGTTGTTTAGAGATGCCATGAAAGATGGTCAAGCAGAGGGAGAGAGTCTTACCTGGTCCTGCAGAGAAGCAAGTGGGATCCACTGCAGTGAAAGATATACTGGTGGCAGGCCACATGCTCCCTTATAAAGTCCAGGTCCAGTCACCTTACAGTCATATGAAAACAAAAAACCAGCATGGTATTCAGCCTTCAGGGACTGTCTTCAGGCAATCTGTGTTTGTTGCTGGTGGGGAATAGGCCTTTCAGACTCCCTGTACCAGAAAACATCCTTCTTACTTCATATTATACTTAGGTCATTAGACATCCAGAATGAGGAAAGTGTATTGAAAGGTGCAAGACAGAAGTATGAAAACACCTTGAAAGGCAAACCTATCAGAGGAGCAGTAGATTTCTCAACAGAACTTTAAAATGCAAAGAGGACATGGATTAATATATTTCAAGCCCTGAAAAAAGATAACTGTGAACCTAGGTTACTGTACCTGGAAAAAAAATCCTTCATAATCAAAGGAAAAATAAGGACCTTCCAAAATAAACAGAAACTAAAGCAATTCATGATAACTACACTGCACAGCAAAAGATACTTAGAAGAATTGTAACTTTCAATAATAATTCTGCATGTTTATGGTCTCAGTTCTCTGAAAGACACAGACTAGGAAACACATTTTTCTCAGCAGCCCATGGAAATTTCTCTGAAATACATCATATCTTAGGACATAAATCAAGTCTTAGCCAATACCTGAAAATTCACATAATTTCTTATATTTTATTAGACCCCTACAGAAACCATGAACAGGCTGAGAAAGAAATCAGGAAGGTAATACCATTCACAAAAGCTTAAAAAATTTAATATCTAGAAATAAACTTAATGAATATGTGAAAGACCTCTAAATGAAAACTATGAAACCTTGAAGAAAAATTGAAGAAGACACTAGGAAAAGGAGAGTTCCTATGCCCATGGATAAGCAGAACTAATATTTTGAAAATGTCTGTACAACCAGAACCAAGCTCAATCTCAATGCAATTCCCAGAAAATCTCCAAGGTCATTTTTTTAGAAATAGAAAAACCAATTGTAAAATCATACAGAATCTCAAAAGACCCCAAATAACCAATGCACTCCTAAACAATGCTGACTTAAAATTATACTATAGAGCCATAGTAACAAAAACAGCATGATACTGACAAAGAAATAGACAAATAGTCCAATGGAATAGAGTAAAACATCTAGAAAGAAGCCTGCACAGCTACAGCCATCTGATTGTTGGCAAAGGTGCCAAAAATCATAGTTGGAGGAAAGACTGGCACTTCAACACACGGTGCTGGGAAAACTGGATATTCACATTTAGAAGAGTGATCCTGGAACTCTATTCTTTAACTTTGTAAAAAATCAACCCAAAATATCTAAGTTTAAGGCCTGAAACTTTGAAACTATTATAGAAAAACATAGGGAAGACTCTTGAAGTTATAGGCATAGGTAACTCCTTTTGAATAGGACAGCAATTGCTCTGGAGATATGAACAAGAACTGATAAATAGAATTATATCAAAATAAGAAATTTTGGCAAAATAAAAGATTCAGTGATCAGAATTAAGAGGCAACCCACAGATGGGAGAAAATCTTTGCAGCTATTCATCAGATCAATAATACCCAGAATATATAAGAAGCTGTACAAATTGAACACCAAAAAAGCCCCCCAAAACAAAAAACCAAAAGCAATCCAATTGGTAAATGGGCAAATCAATTGAAGAAATTCTTCCCAAAAGAAGTACAAATGGCCAATATATACGTGAAGAAATATTCAACATCCTTAGCCATCAAGGAAATGCAAATCAAAACCACACTGAGATTTCATATTGTCCCCCAGTCAGAATGGCAATCATTAAGGAACAAACAAGAAATGTTGGTGAGTGTGTGAGGAAAAATAGCACTTCTACGCTTTTGGTAGGCACGTGAATCAGTGCAGCCACTATGGAAATAAGAATCGAGTTCCTCCAAAATCTAAAAGATGGCCGGGCATCAGTGGCTCATGACTATAAGCCTAGTTACTTGGGAGTCAAAGTACTTCATTCACACGTATGAAAATTGAATACTGAAAGCTGTTAAAATTGTTTTAAAGAGAAAGAGTAATGGATGCAGATAAATTTGATCAAAGTCCATTATATGTATGTGTGGAAATGTCACAATTAATCCCCTTTGACAATTAATATACATTCCTTACAAAAGGAAAAATGAAGAACTGACAAGTGACAACTTAATTTTAAATTTTGAAGCATTGCCAGTTTTGTGGATAATCTGAGAAAACCAGAGTTGTGTTTATTCAGTAGAAGAAAATTGATTTATTTGACTACAAAGAACTTACATGTTTCGCTGTAAAATTTATTGTCCTTCCTTGCTGCCTCAGATCCCCTCATTTCCTGTGAATGGGATAGTGCAATATCTAAATAATGCAAAAGGCATATTTTATGTGAAAAGTCATAATTGTCCTATTTTTCTATTATACCTATCATCACTTTCCCCTTATTATTCGTATGTACTCTTTTGTGAATGTTTTACTTTATCAAACTGTGCCCTACATTATAGCAGTGAAAAAGTTCATTAAGGATGGACTTACCTGTTTCCAATGGATATAACTTCACTTGTTTGCCTTTTTTGCTACAGTTTTCCAAAAAGTGGAACTCATGACAATACGGATACATAAACAGTTTATGTATTAAGTTTTGCCTTTTTAAGTTTTCTTCTAATGGTCACCAATGATTGGTTAGTTGCTAAATCTAAATAATTCCTTGAGTGATCACCTGTGTTAATGTTTTTATTTTATTTTATATTTTGGACAACAGCCCTGTATTCCCCTTTTGGCTAGCTTCTTCAGTGCCAGAACTTTACCTGCAGTATCCATGAAGATGCTACCAACCCTCTTTAGCTGCCAGCTACCTATTGAATACTTCAACCTATTACATACTTTATCTTGGCTTACAGTTCTGGAGTTTTTAATCTGTGATTGATTGGCACATCATGGCAGGGGTGAATGGTAGACAGCTCGGTCACTTAGTGGCAGGAAGCAAGAAAGAGGAAGGGGCCAGATTCCACTGTCTCCATTAAGGGCACACCCAATGGCCTTCAGACCTCCCACTGGACCCTGTCTTTTATTTTTCCACCAAGACCCAATAGTGGTACCATGGGGCCCATGTCTCTAATATGTGTGTATTTGCATGACATTTATTAACCAACTGTAACAATCTATGTCATATTTTGTTCAGAATATTTAACACTTTGTTTGCATGTTATCAAATTCCAGAGCTAAAGCATCCAAATTGTTTGATAGATTTGGAAGGCACATACAATTGTTCATGAAATCATTACTAACTTTTACCTTTCAAATTCCTTGATGGTCCAACAATGATGATCTACTGGAAGCCCTTATTTTTAGTGCTCAGATCAGAATTCTGTAACATGCACACTTATGTATTGATGTTTTCAATTGTACTGGAACATTTTAACTTTAAATACTGTACACACTTTAAATTTTTCACCTTGTTTGTTCATGGTGGGGCAGTAGACATGTATGTGTGTTTGCTCAGAATTATTAGGTAATCCTAATCTCAGTGCATATTATGAAAATTTACTACATGCAAAATGTACTTTAATTTCTTAACAGTCATTAAAAATTTTTGTATGTACCTTTAAAAATGCAAGTAATATTTCCATTATATGAGGATATTTTTAACAATACAACACAAAGTAAAAATAGGTAAAAGGAGCCCATGATCTTCCCCTTGCCTGTAACTAGATTATGATGATAATGCTACTGCATTGCTGAAAGCAGTCCAAGAAGGGCCCAGAAAAGTGTTCTTTCCTTAAAGAAAGCACAGAAAGGATCAAGAAAGCTCAAGAATAGTATCAGAGGGCCCTGAGTGAGGAAGAGGTTTGAGGACAATCAAATCTCAGTATGGCACTTTAAAAGAGGCTTTTCTGAGGAATGCCTAGAATGTTAGGGACATGTCTGGATGTCAAGAATGCCTGGGTACAATGAAATTCTTGGTCATCCACAAGTTCTTGCAGCATGCAGGATCCAAGATATTGTGGCCTTCCAGGGTGTGTGCCAAAACTCATAAATATGTAAAAATAACAGAATAATCCAAAATTTGTGAATCTTATCAGTAAATTTCAGCCAAATTTGCAGGTCAAGCATAAAGCCCATGTGACAAAGTCCTTGCTGAAGGAAAATCAACCTAGCACGCTTAGTGGATGTCACAGTAGTGTATCTCTGACCTTCTCATTAGGAACGGTGAAGCGCTTTGAAGATAATCCCTACCCCTGTGCAGGGAATACAGCTAAGCATTTCACAGTGTTTTGCCTTTCAGTATTCATTAACATAATGTTTTCCCACAAAGAATTACAACCTTTACTTTTTAAACCTTGAAAATATTTAAAACAAATTAAAAGGGTGTTGATTCCTCCATTTTTTAACTAATTATTTTGAGATTTCTTTTTGGATTATCAGGCAAGGAAGATATGTACCAAAAATTTATTGCTCTAGTGTGAGTGAATAAATGTTTATTAGTGGGAAGCAAATGAAACTCATTGAAGTATGTTAAGTTAGAGTTGGATATTGGTTAGGAAGGCATTCTTGTTTTTTAAAATGCTTTTTTAAATCTTACAGTGTTACATTTAAATCTTACAGTGTTGAAGGGATAAGTTTATGTTATGTTGCAGTAGAATTGAATTACTTCAGTGTGTTCATGTTCAGTATATCAGAAGAATATTTCATTTCTTTTCCACATAAAGTGAACAAGCGATTGCATCCACTTCCATTCTCCATATAAATGATACTGTAATGAGTATTTTTGGATATACTATTATATGAAAGCATGAAAGACATTCTCTTAAATAGGGAATTCAAATTAGAGGTCTAGTGACTGTTGTGACTAGATTTCATTTACACATAACCTTAAACTATGATAGTTATCATCATACGTACATTATAATGACAATACAAACTAAACTCACTGGAAAAAACATTCTAGAAGAGGCTTAATTAGAGTGTAATGTCAGTGGTTATTCAATCGAATGTAAATTTATTGACTTCATTTGATTTGATTAAAATGATAGTCACTATCTAGAAAATGACTACTAAGTTTTAAAATTTTTAGTAGTTGCTCTTGAGATTGCTGATCTACTTGGCTAGTGTTCATTAGTTCTGGCATTTTCCTTGCTATATTTCTTTTACATGTCTGAGTTGGATTCCTCTAAGTATTTTCTGCACTGTTTTATTGGGGGGCCGGTACTGGGTGTGACCTCAGAGCCTCATACTTGCTGTTTGCTACTCAGGCAATCTTGCCACTTGAGCTTCTCCACCAGCTCTTTTTTGTGATTATTATTATCATGTTTTTTGACATATGGTCTCATGAACAATTTGCCTGGGTCTGGTTTCAAACCAGAATCCTATTGATCCCTCCCTTCAGAGTGGCTAGGATTACAGGTGTGAGCTGTCAACATTTGGCTGCAGTGCTGGTTTGGTAGTCATTAATTTCATTAGGTTTGTTCATCGTGGAAGGTTTTTATTTCTCTTTCCACTGTGCAGAATACTTTTGATTAGTCTAGGTTAACAGTTTCTTTCTCTTGGGATTTGAAAGATCCTCTTGCATTTACAGTTTGTGCTGAGAAATCTGCTGTTATTCTGATGTGTTTGCCTTTATATGTGACTTGTCATTTCTTTTTTTACAGCTCTCAATGTTCTTTCTTTCTTCTGTATATTTATTATTTTAATTGTAATTTGTCTGGGGGTGTTTCTTTTCTAATCTTGCCTGTTTGTTGTTCTGAAAGTCTTCTGTAACTGATTGTCCCTCTCCTTCTCAAGATTGGAGACATTTTCTGCAATTATGTTTTTGGATAAGGTGTCCATTCCTTTTCTTTTATCTCTTCTCTTTCTTCTATGTCTCTGAATTTTAGATTTAGTCTTTTGATGGTGTCCCACAGTTCTTGCATATTCCTTTCATTTTTCTTAGTGTTTTCTATTGCCTTTGAATTACTGATGTAATTTCCTTATTTATCTTTAATCCCTGATAGTCTATTTATGCCTACCTCCACTCTTTTAGCAAGAATTTTGATTGAAGATTTTATTGAGAATATTAATTTTTTCATGATCATGATTTTAATTTTATTTTTGTCAGGATTTTATATGTTTATTGAATTCTTCTTTCATATTGTTTTGTCTTCTTCATTTCATTCAGGTGTTTGAATTCTCTCTGAGCTCAGTCACATATTTATTTGAATCCACTTTCAATTCATTCAGTTGCTTATACATCTCATTGATCTTTCTTGTCATTGTTTCTGAACTTTTTGTTTCAGATTTCTTCCTCTTCTCTAGCAATTATGTTCTTTAGAGTGGAGTTGATGGCTTTTGGAGGATACATCCTGGTTTGTCTTTTCATAGAATTTGTTCTGCTATGCTAGGATTTATGCATCTGTGACCAAGCTTTTGGTTAGGGGTTTCAACCTAGTATGTCCTTTTAGTAAGGAATTCTTTATTGATTATTTATGACAATGTAGTGGCCTGGTTGTGTTTTAGGTTCTTGTCACTAAACTGGTGGTGTTTGCCTCGGTAGTCAAATATTTGACTTCCATCTTCAAGATGCTGCGTGCAGGTCCCTACTCTGTTCAGGAAGAGGAGGAAGCCTAGCTGCAAGAGATATCACAAATGACAAATCACAAGCTTAAAATATCAGCACTCTTTATTCAGAAGCCATGACAAGCTGAGAAAATATTCCAGACAATATGATTATCTGTTTTGGAATGACTATGCTTTTTGCTTCTTCCAAATTTAAATATGCTTTATTTCTTCATTAATTCTCTCTACAAATGTATTGCGAAAAAGATTGTAATTTTGTAGGCTACTTGTAAACTTTCACTGTTCCTTGAGATTTAAGTCCTTGTAGAAAGGAATCTACTATAAAATTTGGATGGGCTTTGATTTAAATTATATGTGAAATTATTTGATTATGATTGATAAACATGGATGGTATTGATATGTGTGTATACAGAATTCATTATTCTAGACAGCTTAAAATTGATTGTCCTTACCTTTTTGGGAAAGAAATATTATAATATGTATTTTTTGTTTTATATTCATTTTAATCTTTTTTCATTTATAGCTTGTGTGAATTTTAAATGCCATACTATCGTAGTAGTAATACATGTATTAAATTTCTACATAATTTTTGGCACTGGTAGGGTTCTATAAAATGAAATAAGTTGAAGAATAGTGCTTTACATAATAGGGTAAAAGAGTTTACCTCAAATAATTCATAAAATCTTTCAGTTCAATTGAACAGAGGTAGAATGTTCAAAATATTCATGTTTGAAGAACGCACTTGACATTGGGCAGAATAGGAAGAAATCTGACTGCATAGGAAAAATTGATTCTGGGTTACAATAGAACACATGTATGGCTGAATTAATAGGGCAGTATTGGTGGTTGCATTTCTTATGGCTTCTAACTTGTATTATAAGAGCACTGTCCTCTCTCTGCCATACTGATTAAATTTTTTATCTTGCTCTATTTTTTTTCTAGCATATTTCACAATATACTTCTAGTCATATGTCTTGTGGATGTCTGTCTTCTCCCAGCTGAAATGTAAGTCCATGTCCACAGGTGCCTGCATCTGCTTTGCTTGTTAATATGTATGGAATAACTACAACAGTGCCTGAATAAAGTGACAATTAGATAAATATTAGTTGAGTGGCCAATAACAGAGTCCTGGGTTGACCTCCAAATTTTGGGTTTTAGTGGCTCTTATTAGCAATTATTGCTGACCTGTTCTTCAGTTAAGAGGTTAGGGCAGTTTCTGTTCTCTTTCTCAGCAAAAATGAAAACTAAATTTAGAAATAATTGTTTAAATCTGTTATGTTAACTAGAATATACTCTTAAAACCATACCTTTTTACTCAAAAGATACAACTTTTTTAACTTAATACAATTAAATTTGATGAATGATTGTGAGTCTTTGATTCCAAAATAATTTTTAAAGTGTTGAGTGGAGTATGCCTTTCATACATAGCATTCATTGAAGGATGTACCCCAAATTAGCTGTACCTGATTCCTTCATGCTCGTATGGTATGCAAGTGCAAATCTGTTTTCTACTTGTTTTTATATTACTCTGTAAATGTCATCCATTTGTTCATTTTATTTTCTTGTACGTTACTATTCAAACAGGTTGTGATTGTGGAAAAGATTAAGTGGCAGAGGCAAACATGGTTACATACTATGTATTTTCTACATATACTGGAGAGGAGTCATTCTGCTGTTAAGGTTTAATTTTCAAGATATTAGAAAGCCTTTATGGACAGTAATGGTAGCTCATACCTGTAAGTTCAGGTACCCAGGAGATAGAGGTTGGAGGATCACGATCTGAAACTTGCCTGGGCAAAAGCAGGAGATCCTATCTGAAAAACAAACTGAAAAAAAACCAAAAAGACTCAAGTGGTAGACGATTTTCCTAGCAAGCAAGAGGCTCTGAGTTCAATCTCCATTACTGCTTCCTATTTCTTCTAAAAAGCTTTTCTGTCTCAGGAGTCATTAAATAGGAATATTATTGTAGCGTAAGTTTCTAAGAATTTTTTATTTCTATTTTGATTATCTGATCATTTGCAGAGAGTAAGATGTGAAGAAATACTCAGGAGTATATTTGGAAGAAGGTGCATTGATAGTGACAAAATACCTGAGATAATCAGGTTAAAGGAGGAAGGTGTATTTTGGCTCATGCTTTCAGTCATTGGTCACATGGCCCTATTGCTTTGGGCCATTTCATGTAGCATTTCATGTAGCAGCACTTTGTAGAGGACAACTATTCACCTCATGGCAGAGAGAGTGTGGGGGAACCAGGTCCTAATATCCCCTCAAATGACCAGCACCACACATTCGGTTCCCTAACTTCCTTCCACTAGGCCTCACCTCCTAAAGTTTCTACCATCTCCTAATGGTGCCACAAGCTGGGGACCAAGCTTCAAAAATGGGCCAAATTATAGCAAAAGTAATTAAAAGAAGAATCTCTCACAGAAAGTAGACAAAAGTTGAAAGTGGACACTGTTTATAGTTTCTTTTTTTAAAATTAGGACTATCTCTCTAAAGAAATGGCCTTACACTGTATGTCTAATTAAAGAATTGAAAGAGACAAGTGACTTACCACTTGTTATAGAGCAGTATAAATTCTATTTTTCTGGTATATTGCATGTTCTCATAGAGACTTTTGAATGTACTCATTTCAGTTTTGCTTAAGTAATGACATTTTCAATGAATTCTGGTACAAAGCCAATGAAATAGAGGAAAACAAAGTTCATATCCATTTGTACAAAAAGTTACTTTATTTCATCCCCTCTTGGAATTTCCCATCATATTTTTACTCATCTAGTCTCAAGTTATTGCATCTCTTTCACTGTTCTATCACATACATTCCCTCCAAGAGTCAAAACCCTTTGATTTACTCATGTGCCCCATTTTCTTAGCTTCCTTCCTCTTGACAAAACTCTCAATTATGCTCTTTAGTGTTATAATGGTATTTTAACTTGTTTTTCACCCCTCATTTTCTATCAACCCCAAACTTCCACAACCAGATTAATACTTTTTACAATATTGCTGTATTGTATTCTTATGATAAAATGTGTGTTTTTTGTTGTCTCATAGTAAAGCAGAACCTCTCCAAATTCACATATATTATCCTCCACAATTCAAAAACAATCTTAACCAGTGGTTTCCCTATTGTTACCCTATAATATCATCTGTAGCATATTAATGAAGTATCAAATGCTTTTTTAAAAAAAACATTTCATGTAACTTTATAATAAATGCGCCTTTTTAAACAATGTCTAGGCCAAACTTGATTATCTACTGATTCCTTTGAATGCTACATAAACTAACACCTCAGTTTCTTTTGTTCAAGATGTAGGCTTTGTCTACATTGTAAAAATGATTGTAGAAGAAATGGAAGATATGCAATCTTCCTGCTTTTGTCTATCAGTAGTCTACTAAACCTTCAAAACTCCATCTCAAAGGTCCCACAATGGTACCACTTTGGACAGTCTTCCTTTTCTCACATCCAGATGCTTCCTGGCTTCTCTTTGACATAAGTATAGTTATTTGCATATTTATCTAATACTCTTTCATACTTCAGAGCAAACCCCTGGAAGACACATTTTTCTTACCTCTCTTTTAGTTCTTGCAATGCCAATATGTATTGGTTACTAAACTATGAGATCAATGAATTTGTAGGGTTAGTTTGTTTCACAGTTGACACCACTGCTATTTTTCTTATACGACCATTTCTTCAAGTGTAATCTTATAGTTATCCTTATCTCAAGTAGCAAAAACACTATGACTTTCTTATTATTGCTTATGTTTTCTCTTCAACAAAATTGGAATAAGGGCAGAACAGGTTCTGTCCAGGAGTGTGGAAGGTGGGGTGAGAAATGGCCCAAACAATGTATGCACATATGAATAAATGAATAAAGAATAAAAGAAGAAGAAGAAAGAAAGCCATAGAAGAAGAAAGAAGACTCACTCTGGTTGGAAAAGGAGTGGTTGATGTATTCTTCTCAAATATTCTCTCTTTATCTCTCTTACTACCTCTTGCAACACTATTACAAACCTATGGCTTTGTTCAATCTTGTCTGAAAACTACAACATTCAGTTTCCATGTCACAGTCAAGGAGAGGCCTTTTTCTATCACCTCTTCAGTAGTTTACTTGAAGTCTTAAATTCATGCTTGGAATAAACACTTTGTAAAAGAAAGGTGTGTGAAGTGCAAGTAGGCTAATGGTAAACTTACATTTTATACAATTACACTATCATGCACTGGAAAATTTCACTCCTCATAAATGCCATCATCTCTGTTGGAAATATCTAGAAATTGATGGGAAAGAAGCTAAGTGGGAAACCTAATCGAATTAGATGTTTTCAACATAAATAACTTAGAAATAAAGAATATGCAGGTTTCTCCCATACTCTCCTGCCTGTTGAAAGAAAAAGACTGAAATCTGAGTGAGGGCATTGATGCTTTGTATGCATTCAAGAGGAAAGAGAGGGGTGATACTTTTGTTTGGTACAGGGTATTCTGATATGTTCTGAAAGTGTGGGTCTTCACAGTTAGAGACAGAAGCAAGATTCAGATCAAAACATCCCTCCTACAGAAAAAAGAGACGGAAAGTATTCCTAACACTTTGGGAAAGTTTTAGCTTCATTATTTCTTGAAAAAGACGTGGAAAATTGCTTTGAATCGTGACCTGCAGTAGTGCCAAGTTCTGCTTGTGCTGAGAACTACAGCACCTCAATTGATAAAGGATAAGAATATTTCTAAAACAAACAAAAGTTTCAGGAAAGCAAGAGAGAAAAGGGAGGTGAAATTAAAATAGGGCAAGATATTTGCTTTCAGATCTAATAATTAATGTAAATATAGGTTTTCACCAAGTTCCGTATGCTAGCTGCATCTTATTATACACATTCTATCTTTTATTCATTTTCTTTCTTCTTATCTATCCCTCATCTTCTCCTGCCTCTCTCTAGCTTCTCCTTCATTGCACAACTTCATGTTTTGATGTAATATCTATCAGGATTTAGAATGGGATGTCTCCCATTGTGTACTGTCTAGAAATCCCTGCAGAAACCATGACTCTCCTTCGAAAACTCCCTGGCAATCCCATAACCTTCTAAGGAGACTTGGCCTTTAGATCAGTCTTCATTCTAGCTTGCTTAAAGGGTGGTGAACAAGCTGAGCTACTCTCATTCAATCAATTCTATCCAGGCTGAATCAACAGAACATTAGATTTTTTAGTGATTGGGTATGAGAGTTATCATTTAGTGGCCTATTAGAGAATGTTGTAAGGCTGCTTCTCTAAGATAATTGTTGATAGAGATAATTACTCATGGGATTCCAAAGAAGGGAAGAATAGTGTCTTATTCCTTAGGTGACTGTCTGCTAATGAACTCTACTTTCTGATCCTCTCTATGTTAATATGAACAGGAGAAGAGATTTGTGGAGATCCGAGAGAGGGCTCAGCAGTGATTTGGGTTTATTGCCACTCAAATGCTTAGAGTGGTTATGATGCATGAATTTCCTGTGAGTTAGTTGGAAGATATCTGACTTTGGCACAATTTTTTTAGTAGGGTGCATTTAGGGTAAGTGACCAGCAGCAGCGGCTATAGAGGATACTACAGAGGACAGAGCTGTGGGATAGATGGGAGAATCAAGCCAGGGCATTTCTGCTGAAAAACACACTGTGTACCACATAGGAGAAACACACGTGTCACTCAGAAGAAATTCAAGTCCAGTGCTTGTCAGTAATGAGAAATCTATCATAGTACATCCTAAGATAGGACTCCCAGAAATAGTTTTATTTCTCCTAATCATATATCGTATTCTGACAGAGAAAGGAATAGAAATCCAGTAGAAAGAAGTGAACAAAACAAATTCAGTAACTGACCACATCAGCATTGCTGTTGTGTCCTTTTAGCCACAAAAGGAAGAGAGGAAAAATATTAAATATTTTGAATCTGAGATGGAGCTGAAACTTGAGTGAAGAGGTCTTGTGAAACCCAGAGTGACTGCAATGCTTAAAATGTGTCCAGGATGATGCTAAGGTGATGGGAACTCAGTGAAGCATGAGAGAAAAGAGCTACTGGAAAACCTAGAGCCATTTTGTATGTTTGCATCTTAACAATTTTTAGACTGTACCATTGCAGAGCACTAGCAGTGTCTATCTCACCACTGTGAAAGTTAGCTCACAGAACGTGGTGACTTTCATAAAGCATCTTGAGGATTCAGTCTTCTTGATTGGATTGTTATGAATGGTAATGAAACTTTTGGTTTCCAATAATATCCCATGTTAACTTACTGTGGTTCTAAATTGTTAGTATCTTTTTTTTTGTATGCACATATGAATAATAAAAGAAAAAAAAATACCAGAAAGGAAAAAAAAGCAATTCATCTATTTGAAAAGATGACATAAAGACAAAATGTAAGGTATTGTAATATAAATGATATTCTATATTCTAATTGAACACAAGCCTTTTAAAAATAATAATAAAAAATAAAATGGAAAAAAAATTGTTAGTATCTTCTTTGTCACAAGTTTTGGTAGGATCTTCTCACTGGTAGTAATCAATTTTCTTTTGATCTTCCATTAAATGAAGAAAAAGTTCTTTGACAAATTGGCTTTTTAGATTTTGACACTGGTAAAGAGTCAGTTTTTATTTTTTTTATGAAGAGACCCATTACACCCAAGCATGTATTAAAAAGTTATAAAACTAAATGAAGTTTGCCAAGAGATACATCCATGAGTACCATCTTAGTTATAGAGTAAATGGATGTGGGATTAGCAGCTGCCTTCATGGACAACTTTGCACTTCAGGATCTTGAGAAAATTGTCAACCTTATTTGTATCCCTGCGTAGGCAGTGGAACAGATTATAAAATCCAACAAGGTGAGAGTTTTTGTCACCCTCCTGCAGTGATGAACGTCCAGACCAGGCAGAGAAGATGTCGTCATTTACAACTCCAGGTTCAACCTTGTCACCAAAAAAAGTCACTTATTATTCATACTATTAGTATTTTTTTTATCACTGTTTCTTCTAATTTCTGAATTATGATTTGGGCATGATATAGGAATGGAAAACATAAGCCAAAGACATGGAGTTTTGTGTTTCTGGATCAGGGTGTCATAAATCTAAAAGTAGGCCATATGCATAATTTTTCTGTCATAAGAGAGATCACAGATCAATTATGTTCTTATAGGAGTAGATAGGTGGAAAAGCAGGAAATTGCTGTTAGAAAATTGACTTGGCTTTGACCAAGTGGCAATGAAAGAGCTATTATTTGTCCTCTTACTTAAGTGACTTTTACATTTCCCAAATCCTGTCCCTAGCATGGCCTCTGCACTTTAGTCCTTCTGATAGTTCACCATTTATCTTTTCCTTCCTTTGACCTGAATCCATTGATCAGAGGTTGTATGTACCAAAATCTTAGAAACAATGAGGAATGCATCAAATGCTTTAAGATGCAAGTACTCTGATGATGAGTTTGGTGAAGATCTGCTGATGAATTTGGGGAGTCTTTCATTTAAATCAGGAAAGGTTCCTTCCAAATTTCTATGAAGCATAGCTGATTTTTGTTTGTTTGTTTTTTTTTTTTGTTGTTCTCTGGGGTGGGAGGTAGTGGGCAAGAGATGGTACTTCCAGAAACCCCTCAGTGGTGAGGACTGTGTGCTAGGGCATGACTAGGATAACAAAAAGAAGCTGTCAAACAGCTTGAGAGAGGGACAGTGCATGACTCTGGACTCTATCGGCCTTAGAAAACTGGGAATCTTTAGAATCTTAGAGAAAAGGAACTATCTTGGTCCCTTTAAGCATGTTTGTGTTAGAAAGTCTACTAGGTACAAGTCTGAGATAATTGTAGACCTTGATTTGTAGAACTTTCTCTTACAGAATAAGCTTATTCTTTATATATTGCATAACCTATTAGAATTTAAAGTGTATATATGTGTGTTGTCTGGCTTTAAGCTCTTTACATTTGACAAAATTTTCTTGAGAAAATTATTGAGAGTATTTACTGTTCAAGGTATAAGGACATTAACATAATTAAATAAAGAAGTGGGATGAAAAAAAGGAACAGAAAAAAAAGCATTTTGGAATCCATTAGCTACATCAGGAAATAGGCTTACACTAGTAAAAAAAATAAACTGAAAATCAAGGTGTTTATTTCATAGATTTCTGGGTTAATATGCTCTTTGTATTCACTAAGTTTTGCTCAGATTTGTAATCTTTTCCCATGAAAATGACAAAAATGACACATGATACCATGTAATTAGTATACAAAAAGAAGTATAAAATTGCTTCTGCTATTATTTCTATAGTCATATGTTTTTCTTTAGATGGCACATTATTTCTGAAAATTTCAGAAAGCAGGAATCTCGCTAAAGTTGAAATTATCCTATCTGAATGTAGATAATACTGAAAATACTAATTTAATCTAAGTATGATGAATTATTTGGAATGATTATTTATGAGGATATGAGTTTAGATATGGATCCCCAAGCAAAACGAAGTTTAGGATGAAATATTTTTCTAGATATTATGAAATAAGGAACATTCCAGAAAAGACACACTCTTCCTTTTGTTACATCTAGTATTGTGAGACAACATTGAAGCTATGGCCTCTTCTTTTCATTCTTTCTTTGGTGATGGGGCAGGGAGGGAGCTATAGTCCAGTGTGATTTTGATTTTCTCCTTTCTCCCTTCCCACTCTAATCTCTGGTATGAGTAGAACGAAGAAAGACTCTGACCAGCATTTCAATACATGTGTCCTGATATACTTTGAAGAGAGCATTTATCTTGCAGATTCTATTCTCTAATTTTCTTTCTCTGGAAAATATTTTACCCCATTCCCAGAGAAAGGGAAGCCTTAGTGGATTTGTGGATAGTGTAGGAAAGGCTACACCTGTCAAATATGGAAAGCTATTAGTAAGGTTGCTGTTCATCAGGATCTCACAGTATGGATGACTAAGGCCTGGCCTAGTCATCTACACCATGGCATTCCTAAATTTGTTCTAGCAAAGTGAGGATTTTAAATGCCATTTCCCATCACAGAGGTTGCCTCTTTCATTGATGAGAAAATCAAAGAAGTATCAAAGATTGCTCACCTGTTTGATTATCTTCTCCACGCCCTCTCGAAGTTGATGGGTTTTATACTCAATCTCTTGGACTCTTCTAATCATATCCACTGGGAATTCTTTCATATCCCTCACCGTGGTGGTCAGGTGCTGCAGAGGGTCTTCCCAGTAGCGCAATAAGCCTTGGACCGTATTCAGAAGTGTTCCAGACTGATCAACCACATTGAACATCACATTAAAGGAACTGAAAAACAGCGGGGTTGATAACATGTAATTTTTGTGCAGAAGTTGAACTAAAATATCTTTGTTATTCCAAAGTGTATGTAAAAATTTTCTCTAGATAATACAATTTTTAGAAATGTAAAGTTACAAAGCTGGTTTATTTAAAGAACTGATTATATTTGTATATATATATATATATATACACATATATACAAAAACACATATATAAATATCATGTGTATGATGTTTACTTTAAAATATGTTTAGACTGGTTATAGCAGGAATTCAGAAGGGTGAGAATAGAACAATAAAAACACGAGCTGGTTTGATATGTTTATTTTGTTGTTATTAGAACAGAGACTAGAGTTGCTGTTGCAAGAAACATAATATTTTCTAGGACCTGCTTGGTGGGTTAAGATGCAGCATGAGGTGAAGAGTAAGGGATGAATGAGGAAGTAAGTGTTAGAGGAATAGAAGTAGAACCAGAAGAGTCTTGAAAATCTAGACAAGAGGGCTCAAATCATTCAGTGATCAGGGATGTAATATGCTGTCAATAGAAGAGCATTACATAACTGTATTTGCATTTCTTACATCTATCATATATGTATATTTACTCATGCATGTCCAACTCACCTGACACATTCCTACAGAACAATATATGCAATCCTAGGTATAAGGCATTGGGTGAAATGTTGTCCTCTGCATGCACAATTTATAGATCTACTGCAGGCTTACTTAGTATTTGTTTTTACTTATAAGTTATCAGCTACATAATGTAAAGTTTCTTAGATTACATTCTTTTCCTCCATTTTTCTCTGCACATGTGATTACTATACTTATTTAGTGACTAATAACTTATAATACAGCAACCCCAGAATACTGCCTCAACTATTTTTGTGAAAAGCCTGGGCTTAAGACTTACCTTGGTATTTAGGGCTTGGTCTTTGTCTGCTGGAGTAGGAATGGAAGAAGTGTGGCAGCTGTTGATGGCCCTGGAAATGAACTCCCTGCCAGTGGCATAAGTTTGTTGCTATAAGTGACAGAGAAAATTCAGTTAGTTATAGCTTCGGAATAGAATAAGTTAATCCATTAGCAGAATATTCATATAGTTGGTAGATGTGTAATTTTCTCAAAAAGAGCACCGCATAAAATTGAACATAAGGAATTAACAAACTAGCCCTTTTGCCTACATTTTTTGCAATTAGTTTGTAATCTCATTGTTTTCATCTAACTTTTCAAACCTTTGAACTTCTTCTCTTCTTCACTCTTCCTGTATTGTCACAACCTTTGTTTCATCCTTCCTACTACTTGCTATTTGAAAAGCAAACACTAAATATTGCCAAACTACAAATCATCAAGTTTTTTAAATATCAAATTACCAAATCAATAAATGTCTATGTTTATCCATTTAATTCCTTATGTTTTGTGTGTCCAAAGGATATACTTCTTTTAAGTAGCCATTATAAAATTGAATTTTTTCTTTCAATTACCTCTAAATACACATAGCTGTACCCCACTAATTTATCAAAAATCAAAATACAATATTACTAATGTGACAAAATAAGTTGAAAGTAACAGAGCATAATGTTTTGGGAAATATTAAGTGAACAGATTAAAAATGGAAAAAAAGAGTAAACTTTATGATTTAAACTAATATTTGACAAAGTTGTGAAGATTTAAAGGGATTACTAGGAAGATGTGGAAGATAAAAGATGGTCAGTCAAAAATGAGGAATAAAAGAAAAACTAGTGACTGAAAAGAATTTTATAAATATGTATTTTTTGCAAATATTGAATCACATTCTCTGGAGGCCCAATGATATACTGAAGCCCTGTTCTTTTGTGGTCTCCTTGCCTGACCTAGAAGACCTAAAATACAACTTTCAAAATACCTTCATCAGGAAGAAAACACCTGTTTCCAATTGTACACCAGCCTTTGTGCTGTAATTATCAATTCATGCACTAGCAATTTAAAACAAAGATTCCTAGCATTTTGGGGTTCCTGAAAAGCCATTTTTTTGGTTTGGTTTCTCCCCCTCCTGACAAGGTTTCATTTCAGCCTAATTCTATTCATCTACCCCATACACTGCAATGCAATTCTCCTTTATTGAACATCTACAGTATGCCTAATACAGTTTGCCCAGGCTACTGGCTTAAGAACAAAAAAATCAATGCTATTCTTTTTGCTTAATAAAGGCTTTACACATGGTGTTTAAATTTTTAATAAAAATAGAAATAAGATAAATTAAAGAAAAATTATAAATATCATTGCATTCTTTGAGAATCTTTGACCTTTCATGAAACTTGGAGCTTTCTCTTGTTCCCACCCTTTATTATCTGATGCCTTCTTTTACTTATTAAGGCATATTATTTGCAATTTGGTTCATGAGGCTTTCTTTATTAAATTGCATACAGTCCTATCCTTGGCATGAAGGCTTCTTTTGGGAAGAAGCAATGAGTGGGATACTTACAAAGTCCCTGAATGTGTCTTCAGCAACTTTATAGATGTTGTCAGACAGGGCGACTGCACGGGTGAACAGGTCTTGGAGGCTCAAGCGGCAGTTCGCAGCCCCACCTGCACAGGCAGGGCTGGCAGCCACATTCTTGCAGAGAAGGAGGTTTAACACCAGCAGCAGCAGGAGTGATCCTGTGTAAACAAAAACACAACCCACTTTGAGATGATCTATTCTGCCGAGGTTATCAGATGTAATTCTGCTGTGGGAAACTTTCTCCCTCAGCACTGTCCTTTTCTACAGGAATTGCTAGTACAGCTGGGGTGGGAGAAGAAGCAACACCTTCCACTGTGTCAATTTAGATATATAATTGTATTTGTACAGATATGTAGTTTGAGAAGTGGGTGACTTCCTGCATTTCTGTATTGCTTTCCGAAGGGGTTCTATACTTTGCAAACATTTGGAACTTAAATTAATTCTGAAGCAGGGTGTTTAAATCATTCTCTGAAGATAATTTAATGTCTTGGGTGTCTGCAGATTTTTGGTGGTCAGAATGTATAATTTTTAAGCCAATGTCTGATATTTGCATTTCAGTCACTTATATGACAAAGAAAGTGCAGTTCATTGGTTTGTTTTATATTCATGCTTGATAAGAATAAACTCATGATTGAATGATCTCTAATACGGATTAGGAAAATAATCCTATTATAAAAATGATGCTGTAAGCTGGGTTTGCAACTCACAATAATATTCCCACACATTTGTCTGACACTTTTCCAAAAGCTTCCACTTTTTTCTTTCTAAATTTGGGCTGTATAATAATCCCGTGAATAGACTGAGCCTTCATAATTTTCACTAAATTATATTGATGAAACTAACAGAAGGCTTGGAGAGGTTAAATGATTTCCCTCCCTTTATTAGCAGGTAGGGGAAGGTAGAATACAAACACCATGGTCTTTGCACTTCACCTTGTCACAACATACACACCTGTGGGCCCTCACTTTGCATGTGTATCAGGGACCACACCATTATTCCTGACACTTAGTGTTTGTAGAGGTTGTTACCATTACTTTTAAAGAACAACACTCTGCCTTGATTATATGGTAACAGAGGCCCTAGGTAACTTGATTTTATCTCATTTTCCTCTCTATCAAACACCCACTTTAAAAATCTTGACAAGGATCAGTGTTGGTTTTATCATCACATTGCTATCTCAGCAGATGGACAGATACCTATCATTAACATATCAATAATTTACACTCTCGAAGGAAAGAAACAGCACATAGGTGCCAAATTAATATCACTATAAATGTTTTTAAAATATAAATATACTTAAAAGTTGTTTGGTTTATAGTGTAGCTAAATGAATTGTATGTAAAAATTAAAATAATCTTGTGAGATAACTCACATTAGAGATCTTTCAGTTTTCAAAAACACAATGCTTCTAAAATTTGTATAATGTATGTTAAAGTAATATAATGCAGCTGCATGGATGTTTTGTCTACATTTATAAAAGAAATGTGCTTTAAAAAACAGAGAATGCAGACTAGTACTCTAGGGAATTCCTAACTGAATATTCTTTAATGTTGAGAACATTTATTTGTGTGCTTATTATCTGTGGGATTTTCATAGTCTAAGATGAGAAAAAATAGATAAATATTTTTATTTTTCATTTCATAAAACAAATTTTGTGGTTAGTAGTAATTTTTTTTTCTTGAAAATATCACCAAGGGCTGGTGCAGTGGTCCAAGTGGTAGAGCACCTGCCATGCAAGTATGAGGCCCTGAATTCAAATCCCAGTATTTCCAATAAAAAGAAAAAAAAAAAAAAGAAAAGAAGAAGAAAATATCACCAAGAAAGTACAGGCTATTAGTTACCCCTTGCTTGTTTTTCCTTGTGAAATGTCATTTGGCTTGAACCAAGTTGATAAAGCAGTATGAGATACGTATGTGCTATCATTGTCTGCATTATAACTCAGAATTTTTTCATCAGGTTGATTCAAATTGTGTAATTCACATAAGAGATCTGGGAGCCAGAAAGTGTTAACTGTTTTCTTCTGATGTACGACAAATTGGACGTAGAAACTCTTGAGGTCTTATTCTAGTATAGTTCTTGATCTCAGAATCATTGGTCTTTTGAGTTGGGTTACTCCTTGTTCTGGGAGTTGTCCTTGAAGAATGCATTAGAGGATGTTTATCAGCTTCCCTGGTTTCTTCCCTTTTCCTGCCTTACCTCAATTAAGACAATGCAAAATGTCTCTGGGAGAAGGAGGATCCCCTATTCAAGAACGACTGATCTATTCCATTGTGCTCTTGTACAATTGCTTTCTAGAATAATGATTAGAAGGTTCTTATAACCCTGTGTGCCTTAAACTTTTTGTTATTACCTAAAATTTCACATTATTTTACCTCAAACACCAGATTGTTCACAAAGCCATTGAGCAGTTGCACATACCTTTCCATGATGACTGCTTGCTGTCCACAGTGGTGGTCATTCGGGAACACACTTCACCTGAGAAGACATGGGAGTTGTAAAACGTTCTCCTGTGAGATGTTGGCTTATAAACCTCTGACATGTTCATGAATATATTTAATCAGACATTCTCCTCCCCTTGCCATTAACCCATTTCCATCAATAAAATTTCCCCCATAATTTCAAACACCAAATGCTATTTTATTTCTTATTCATATTTGGGATGTCATAGTAGCCAGAAATGAAGGATTTTGATTAATTAGAACAAAAGGAAATGAGAAAACTGATGAACGTGAGATCCTTAGACTAATTTTGGATAGAAGAAATATAAAACTATAGAAGCCAATTACTTTAAAATTTACCTCTAGTTCTCTGCATTTTCTTGAACATATAGCATTATATTTCATACAAAATGGTCTCATGTTAAGCGAGTTGAGTTTTAAAATTTATGTACCATGTACCAGAAGATACAGAATAAGTTCCTATTATGCTCTGATTGAATCTCCTTGTTTTTTCTTGCATTTACAAATTCTACTTAGTCCATTTTACAATGACATATCTGTATCATTCTTTGTTTTATAAAATGTATTCTCTTCTTTGTTTATCTCCATTATTTCCTTTGTTTTCAACATATATGTGTAGTGTATATATATACATAAAGTTTTAAGTTTATCTATTTTATATATATGTAGTTGTATCATTATCTAAGTTCAGAGTTTAAGAAACAGAGGTTCAGAGACACTAAATATAAAATGTATGGAAGAAGTAATTCTTCTATAGTCAAGTTAGATGCTGGAAAGACATTGTTTCGACAGGAATTTGGATGGACGTGAGGAAGGCTAGGAAATGAAACATTTATACTTATTGATGTTTATTCACATCTATGATGAACAAGTTATCATCCCTGACCCTGGAGAATTTATTTTGAAGAAACAATAGTAGTTTTTCAGGGCAAATACAGATATTATACACACATATATTTACAAAGATCCTAATACAAGATTTAATAAACTCTAATTCTAGTCAATTATTTCTATTCTTTCCTATTGGTAGATAGACTGTTACTTACAAAATTTGACCCACATACTTTCCTTGACCTTAGCTCACTCTGGGGCAAGATGACAAAAGCAATCATTATCCATTGGCTCAGAATTTCCATTACCTCTTATAGAATTTTTAAATGAAATGATTATGATGAATAAGAATGAGTCATTGATGACTTTCTCTAATTTTTAAGTCCATGTATCTACATCAGATAAGAACTTTACTTTAAATTTTACTGTCTTTGGCAGAAGACTGACATAGGAGGAAATTTAAATGTAATCTCTTCCAATGGCATTTGCTTTTTCTGTAACTGTTAGTGCCAACATGTGCTTTAACAATTATCTAATTGCTGATATGGAGACTTAGAAATTTCCATAGATTTTTCTCCAGAGAAAAGCAGCAAACAGTTTCAAGCCCATCCTTGGCTCCCTGGGAGTCAAAGGGCAAGCTGAAGACCCAATCACAAGGTAAGTCAGAGGGACCTGACAACAAACTGGAAATTCTTGCTGCAAGATAAGTTCACACCTCCTTAAATCCAGTGAAGGGATTTGGAAGACAATGACTGTTCTGGTGTAGAAGGTTAGACCTTGTCAAGGAGACAGTTTGTCACTCCCCTCATCTCAGTCTGCCATAGTAAGATGACTTCTTGAGAAAGGGTTCATTTAGACTATTGGTTGGGACCAAAACACTCTAGAGGCTTGGAAACAAGAAAAATTCATGGCTCAGAGAGTAGAGGGACACCCTATCAAAGAAGGTTGGTGAGCAAAGGCCATGAAAGATGGTCAAGGAGAGGGAGAGAGTCTTACCTGGTCCTGCAGAGAAGCAAGTGGGATCCACTGCAGTGAAGGATATGCTGGTTGCGGGCCACATGCTCCCTTATAAAGTCCAAGTCCAGTCACCTCAGGGTCACATGAAAACAAATGACCAGCATGATATTCAGCCTCCAGGGCCTGTCTTCTGGCAATCTGTGTTGGTTGCTAGGTGGAGCATAAGCTTTTCAGACACCATTTACCAGAAAACATCCTTACTTCATATTATAGTTAGGTCATTAGACATCCAGAATGTGGAAAGTATATTGAAGGGTGCAAGACAGAAGTACGAAATAACCTTGAAAGGAAAACCTATCAGAGGCACAGCAGATTTCTCAACGGAACTTTAAAGGCAAAGAGGACATGGAATAATATATTTCAAGCCCTCAAAGAGGGTAACTGCCAACCTAGGTTACTGTACCTAGAAAAAATATCCTTCATAATCAAAGGAGAAATAAGAACCTTCCATAATAAACAGAAACTAAAGCAATTCATGATCACTACACCTGACTGCAAAAGATACTTAAAAGAATTGTACTTTTCAACAATAATTCTGGATGTTAGTAGTCTCAGTTCTCTGAAAGACACAGGCTAGGAAACACATTTTTCTCAGCAGCCCATGGAACTTTCTTGAAATATATCATATGTTAGGACATAAATCAAGTCTTAGCCAATACATGAAAATTCACATAATTTCTTATATTTTATTAGACCCCTACATAAATGATGAACAGACTGAGAAAGAAATCAGGAAAATAATACCATTCACAAAAGGTTCAAAAAATAATATCTAAGAATAAACCTAATGAATATGTGAAAGACCTCTATAATTAAAACTATAAAACCTTGAAGAAAATTTAAGAAGACCCTAGAAGACAGAAAGAGATCCTATGCTCATGGATAAGTAGAATTAATATTTTGAAAATGGCTGTTCTACCAGAACCAAGCTCAATCTCAATGCAATTCTTAGAAAAATTCCAAGGTCATTTTTTTAGAAATAGAAAAAACAATTCTAAAATTCATATAGAATTTCAAAAGACCCCAAATAGCCAATGCAATCCTAAGCAATGCTGACTTAAATTATACTATAGAACCATAGTAACAAAAACAGCATGATACTGTCACAGAAACAGACATGCAGACCAATGGAATAGAATAAAATATCCAGAAATAAGCCTGCACAGCTCCAGCAATCTGATTGTTGGCATAAGTGTCAAAAAACATAGTTGGAGAAAAGACTGCCACTTCAACACACAGTGCTGGGAAAATTGGAAATCCACATGTAGAAGACTGAACATAGAGCTCTCTTCTTTAACCTTGTATAAAATCAATCCAAACTATCTAAGTTTAAGGCCTGAAACTTTGAAAGTATTATAGAAAAACATAGGGAAGACTCTTGAAGTTACAGGCATAGGTAACTCGTCTTGAATAGGACACCAATGGCTCAGGAGATAAGGTCAAGAATTGACAAATGGAATTATATCCAAATAAGAAATTTCTGCACAATAAAGGAAACAGTGATCAGAATTAAGAGGCAACCCACAGAATGGGAGAAAATCTTTCTTAGCTTTTCATCAGATAAGGAATTAATATCTGGAATATATAAGGAGCTCCAACAATTGAACACCAAAAAAATAACCAATGCAGTTAGTAAATGGGCAAATCAATTGAAGAAATACTTCTCAAAGGAAGAACAAATAGCCAATAAATACATGAACAAATATTCAACATCCTTAGCCATCAAGGGAATGCAAATGAAAACAACACTGAGATTTCATATTACCCCAGTCAGAATGCCAATCATTAAGGAAGCAAACAAGAAATGTTGGTGAATGTGTGAGGACAAATGAGCACTTCTATGCTGCTGGTGGGCATGTAAATTAGTTCAGCCACTATGGAAATAAGAATAGAGTTCCTCCGAAATCTAAAAGATGGCCAGGCATCAGTGGCTCATGACTGTAAGCCTAGTTACTTGGGAGTCAGAGATCAGAAGGACCGAGTCTTGAGGCCAGCCTGGGAAAATAGTTCAGGAGGTCCTATCTTGAAAATATCCAACACAAGCACTAGAGTGCCTGCCTATCAAGCATGAGTCCCTAAGTTCAAACCCCAGTATCACCAAAAAAAAAAAAATCTAAAGAATGAACTATTATATAATCCTGCTATACCACTGTTGGGCTTACATCTGAAGGATGTAAATCAGCATAAAATAGAGATACTCGCACATCCATATAGTAGTAGGACTGTTCACAATAGCCCAAATATTGAGGCAGCTGTCAGGTCTGTTAACTAGTTAATGGATAAAGAAAAGTGATATCTATCTATCTATGTCTATCTATCTATCTACCTACCTATTTACCTATCTATAAGGGATTATTATTCAACCATAAAGAGGAATGAAATTATGTCATATGCAGGAAAATATGTACACTGACAATCATCATGTTAAGTGAAATATGTCAGGCTGCAAAAGATACATATTTCATATTTGTCTTTTATATGTGTAATCTAGACCTAAAGAAAAAAATTTTTAAACATGACAAGTGTGTAAAAGGAAGGAATTTTTGGAGTTGGGAACAAGCAGACAGGGGAGGATGAAAGCAGAAGGGGAAAGGGGTAAACATGATCAAAGTACTTCATTCACATGTATAAAAATAGAGTATTGAAACCTGTTAAAATTGCTTTAAAGTGAAAGAGTAATGGATGGAGATAAATTTGATTAAAGTCCATTATATGTATGTATGGAAATATCACAATGAAACCCCTTTGACTATTAATATACATTCCTTACAAAAGGAAAAATGAAGAACTGACAAGTGACAACTTAATCTTAAATTTAAAGTGTTGCCACTTCTGTAGATAACCTGAGAAAACCAGAGTTGTGTTTATTCAGTAGAGGCCAATGGATTTATTTGACTGCAAAGAACTTACGCGTATCATTGAAAAATTTATTATGTGTTTCCTTGCTGCCTCAGAGCCCCTCATTTCCTGTGAACAGGATAGTGCAATATCTAAATAATGCAAAAGGCATATTTTATGTGAAAAGTCACAGTTGTCCTATTTTTTTAATCTACTATACATATCATCACTTTCCCCTTAATATTTGTGTATACTCATTTGTGAATGTTTTACTTTATCAAACTGTGCCTTACATTAGAGCAATGAAAAATTTCACTAAGGATGGAAGTATCTGCTTTCAGTTAGAAAGCTTCACTTGTTTGCCTTTTTTGATTTAATGCCTTGTGATAAAACTGAGAGCTGATAACTGATTTCTGTCAAGCAGCTAAATAAATAACTCAAATGATGTTAAAGTTTTTAAGGTATTTTTAATACATGAATCTTATACTAAAGGGTTTTTACTTTAAGATTAAGGGATATCTAATTGGCTTTCCTTCCTGGTTAGGAGCAGAGCTTGTATTTTATTTATATTTTCTTTTATTCATGTGTCATGAAGTTTGAGATAATTTTTATTTTTCTTCTGTCTTTTATGACACAACATGCATATATTGTCTCCTTGAAGACTTTTGCCAATGTCTAAAGATATTTTTGAGTATCACAATTGGGTTACTACTGGAATCTGGTGTGTAGAGGCCAGATGTGCTGTTAAACATCCTACAACACATAGTGCCAAGCTCAATACAAAATATTCTGCTACCCAAATATCAATGATACCTCTGTTGAGAAAAACTGATTTACAAGGTAGTAAGGTATGTGAAGGTATAAAAACCACAAAGTTAAGCAAATCATTGAAACTTGCTAGAGAAATACATCTATTGATGTATTAGTATTGATGTATTAGGTATTAGTGCATAAAATATAGCACTTTGTGATATTGTACACCATCAATAATGGAGACACAACTTTCAATCATCTTTTTGCTTCCAGTAATAGCATATAAAACATAATGCATAGATTTGAATCAATAGCAGGAGAAATTTTCCAAGATACAAAACCAGGAGAAAATATGTGTATATATTTGGTCTCTTTAATGAAAATGCTACAGTTTTCTAAAAAGCAGAATTCACGGCAACAAGAATACATAAATAGTTTGTGTATTATGTTTTATCTTTTTAAATTTTCTTCTAATGGTCACTAATGATTGGTTACTTGCTGAATCTAAATACTTCCTTGAGTCATTATCTGTGTTAATGTTTTTATTTTATTTTTTATTTGGGCCAACCACCCTGTATTCCCCTTTTGGCTAGCTTATTCAATGCCAGAACTTTACCTATAGTATCCATGAAGTGCTACCAACCCTCTTTAGCTGCCAGCTACCTATTAGATACTTCAACCTATTACATATTTTTTCTTGGCTCACAGTTCTGGAGATTTTATCTGTGATCAATTGGTACATCATGGCAGGAGTAAATGGTAGACAGACTACCCACTTAGTGCCAGGAAGCAATAAAGAAGAAGGGGCCAGATTCCACTGTCTCCATTAAGGGCACACCCAATGACCTTAGACCTTCAACTGGACCCTGCCTCTTAACGGTTGCATCAAGACCCAATGGTTGTACCATGGGCATATGTTGCTAATATGTATGTGTTTATAGGACATTTATTAACTAACTATAACAATCTCTGTCTTATTTTATCCAGAATATTTAACACTTTGTTTGCATGTTAGCAAATTCCAGAGCTAAAAGCATTCAAATTGTTTGATAGATTTTGAAGGCCCATACAATTGTTCATGAAATCATTACTAACTTTTACCTTTCAAATTCCTTGATGATCCAAAAATGATGATAGAGTGGTAGCCTTTATTTTTAGTGCTCAGATCAGAATTCTGTAACATGCACACTTATGTATTGATGTTATCGATGGTACTAAACATTTTAACTTTAAATACTATACTTTGTGTACAGTATTTAAGTATGTAAATCCTTCACCATGCTTTTTGGAGGTGGGGTAGTAGATATGTATGTGGGTTTGCTCTGAATTATTTTGGTAATCATAATAATCTCAGTGCATATCACAAAAATTTACTATATGCAAAATGTACTTCAATTTCTCAACAGTCATTTAAAAGTTTTAGATGTACCTTTAAAATTGCAAGTAGTATTTCCATTATATGAGGTTATTTCTAACAATACAACAGAAACTAAGAATACCATAAGATATTTTTGGAGATAAGTTATTCTGCAGAAAGCCGAGGATACAAAAGTGAAAATGAAAAAACTGCCAATGATTTTAAATGATACAATACATTTAAATATTATATACCTATGTATATGATAAGAGTAGGTATAAGGTAAAAAAGAAGGTCCAGTTAGCATCTTATCATCAAGGATCATTTCCAACCATTACTTATCATTCCAAAGGTCAAGGAAAAATGTGTACCTGCCAAATATTTGTGTCTTAAAAAAAATTCATCAAAAGCAGCATATATCTCCTATTTGGCCAATTCCTTAATGAATATATTTGTATTTAATAATAAAATATCACCTGTAGAGCTTCCCTGTTCATTTCCTCCGTCTTTATCCTAAGCAGCCAGATTTCCAAATTTAAGACCAAAGGCTTTGTGAAAATGTCAAGGGTTTGTCCAAAAATTCAAAAATCTTGACTTGTTGTTTATTGCAATGTTATTTCAAGCAGGGGAAAACTTGCCATCCTAAATATAAAAGCAAAAATGTTGTTTTGTGGTATTATGAGAGACTTCATTACATGTGTTCTCTTTTGCAACAGATGCAAGGACAATATAGCTATTTTGGTTTCATTGCAACTGAAAATTATGTTTATATCTTAAGCATTATCTTTTTAAAGAGGATCATGTGAGAGAAAACTCCAACAGTTTGAAGAAATTGCTTGTTCATCACAAAAAATTTTGTGCTGCTGTTTGTTATATAGATATATGTATAAATCATTACACAAAGTAAAGAGATTTGTGTTATATTATTACCTCCATTTCTGGCTTATTGGGGCTGTACCTACAGGATTATGACAAATAGTTGCTTTAGTCTGTTTTTCATCACTGGAAAAAAATAAAGGATTACAGATAAGAACTAGCACTATAGGGTATTTCCAATGACCTACTTTTTCCAAGTAAGCCCTGTCCTCAAATTTTCCAACTTTTTCCAATAATTCAGCCAAATTGTTAATTAATCAATGCATTAAACCATTGACGAAGGAAGAGACCTCATGTTCCAAGCACTTCCCCAATCTGCACATATGAACAATGTGCCAGGGACCAAGCCTTTAACCTGTGAGTCTTTGGGAGGACATTTCATATTCAAACAATAATGATTACCAGATTTAATAAATATTTGTCATGGTATATGAATTTCCTGATTCCTCCACATTTCTTTCTGCTCAGGAAGTTCCACAAATCAGCTATAGCTAGCAACTTCCTGTGATATCTATTTCTGAAAAGGTATCATGAAATCAGGTAGGCCAAGCACCCATTTGAAGCAGTGGCTTCTCAGCACAGGACCTACTTGTTAATATATTGAATAATGATTGGAATATTCTTTTAGTCTCCAGTAAAAGAGACTATGAATAGTTTTTCTTATTAGTGATTATTACACAAACCAAAATAAAACAACAGTAAAATTATCTACAAAGTTAGTGGCTTTAAACCACAACGATCAGTTTGCTATTATCTCTCATAGCTCTTGATTAGAGTCTTTCATGTAAACTTGTAGCTGGGTAGTGGTTAGGGCTAAAGGCATCCTGAAATCTTTCTCACTTAGATGTCTGATTCTTGATGCCAGCTGACAACTAGGACCTCTTTTGGAGATGTCTAGCAGAACTCTTACTCAAGACCTGCCCATGTGTTCTTGGTTTCCTCACTACATGGAAGTGACTTCTAAGGGAAAGCAACTCCAGAAAAATGAGATGTAAACTCTACCACCTTTTATGACCTAACCTTCAAAGTTAATAGCATCATTGTCTTCATGGTCACTGGCATGCTTAGATTCAAGGAGGAGAATAGACCCTACTTGCCATTGGAAATGCTGTAACATCATATTGTAAGAAAATCTGTGGAATGGAAGATTCAGTTAGTCCATTTTGAACCACATAATCTGCTAAATCTTTGTGCTGTAGTGCTATTATGCTTTTTCCTTAAGCTGTCCACTGAGGAATCTTTTTTGTCTACCTTAATCTATTGTTTTTTAGTAGCACATTTCTCTATATTCTACTTTAGGATTTCCCATTCAGTGACAGATTCTTTCTGTGGCCTCTGCAAAATCTGTTCCTAAAACATTTCTTATTACTTTCATTACAAGTTTTGCAAAAGAAAAAACAGAGAATAATTATTTTATCTTTCAATAACTGCATCAAGGATCAGCAAACTGTTTCTTAAAATACCATATTAAATATTTTGGGCTTTGTTAGTCTTAAAGGACTATATCAAGGAATATTAGATATCACTTACATGATTACTAAAAATTTAGTTGTTTAAAATGTTTTCTTTGCTCATGGGTTACACATAAGCAGCTGGTAAGTTGGCTTTTGTTTGCAAACTTCTTTCTTTCATCTATATCAATGTTCTTTTCCCTTCTCACTCCCTTTATTTTCCTCATAAAATACCATTTAAATGACTAATAAGCAACCATTCGAATATATTTCTATGTATTTGTATGTGTTACTATAATATGCTTATCACTGTTATGTTTGTATACATTTTAAATTTATCTTGAAGGTGTTAGAGAACTGATTTTTTCTTTGTCTTGCTTTTGTTCTTTCAGTTATATGTAGAAAATTCTTTCACATTGGTCTGTTGTTCCCAGTTATTTCATAATACCCCATTGGATGCTTCCCATTTATGTATCAAATCTTCAAGTTTACATACAGTCCCTTCTACATGGTCAAGCTGATACATTGCTCAGGCCTCGAATCCTGCCAGGGCCAAACCAGCCTTTGGCCACTGCCTGCCCATCATGGACTCTGGCAAATGAGCAATTTTCAGGCTTTAGTGAAAACATGTATGCTGGATCTGAGCATATTGCACACTGAGGAGATGTACTTCCTAAAGGAGTGGGTGGAGAGTATGGGGAAAATATCAGGGAATATAAAACAGTAACAGGACAGAGGAAAACATAAAAACAGATGAACCATCAGTGAGTAAAATGATATAGACGTAGACAGTGAATGTTAATTGAACCAGAAGCTGATGCCCCCAGGAAATGGGAGATCAAAATGTAGAGATAACTGAAGAGATGATGGATCAAGCAAATGAAATAAAGAGACAGCATTGAATTCTTAAATGGTGGTGAATTACAGAAAGACATTTACTTGTTCATAGATGCCAGCAAGCTAAATTATTGCTTGACCATACTGTATGCCAAGAGAACCAGTGTCTTCAACATCATAGATGCCAGCAAGCTAAATTATTGCTTGACCATACTGTATGCCAAGAGAACCAGTGTCTTCAACAAATTATGGAAACCAAATGCTGCCATTTGAGACTGTGACAGAGCCATTGAAATAAATCATGATTCAGCTTAGCCTTACAAGTGGTAAGGGAAATCCCACAGATTTCTGGACATTGGGAAAAAGCAATACAATATACACTCTTCTGAGCAGCCCATGGAACCTACTCCAAAATCAATCAAATTTTAGGGCACAAAGCAAGCCTCAGCAAATATAAGAAAATAGAAATAATCCCATGCATTCTATCTGATCACAATGTATTAAAACTAGAACTCAACAAGAAAACTACAGTAAAAACATACAAAGAATTGGAAGTTGAACAACACATTTGTCCAATATCAATGAGTCAATGATGAAATAAAAGAAGAAATTAGAGTTTACTGGAAATTAATGAAAATGAAAACACGAACTACTGGAACCTATGGGACACAGCAAAGGTAGTCCTAAGAGGAAAGTTTATAGACATGAGTGCATATATTACAAGGACAGAAAGATCTCAAATCAATGACATAATGCTACATCTCAAACTACTAGAAAAACAAGAACAAGCAAATCCTAAAACAAGCAGAAGGAGAGAAATAATAAAAATAAGGGCTGAAATCAATGAAATAGAAACAAACAAAAAAACATACAAAGAATCAATGAAACAAAATATTGGCTCTTTGAAAAATTAAATAAGAATGACAAACCTGACTAAAATGTGGAGAGAAAAAAAACCCAAATCAGTAAAATTAGAAATGCAAAAGGGGAGGTAACAACAAACACCACAGAAGTCCAGGAAATCATCAGCGACTACTTTGAGAACCTATATGCTAATAGATTTGAAAATCTTGAAGAAATGGACATATTTCTAAATACTTATGACCATCCAAAACTGAACAAAGAGGATATTAATTACATGAATAAATCTATAACACAAAATGAAATTGAAGCAGCAATAGTCTCCCAAAAAAGAAAAGTCGAGGACCTGATGGATTCTCTGCTGAATTCTTTCAGACCTTTAAAGAAGAACTAATATCAACCCTCCTTAAACTGTTCCACAAAATAGAAAGGGAAGAAACACTGCCTAACTCATTTTATGAAGCCAATATTACACTCATTTCCAAACCAGACAAAGACACCTCCAAAAAGGAGAACTATAGGTCAATCTCCTTAATGGACATCAATACAAAAATCTTCAATAAAATAATGGCAAACTGAATATTTGGATCATTCACCATGACCAAGTCATCTTCATCACAGGGATGCAGGGGTGGTTCAACACACACAAACCTATAAATGTAATACAGCACATCAATAGAAACAAAGACAAAAACCACTTGATCATCTTAATAGAAGCAGAAGATGCAGAAAAAGCTTTCAGCAAGATCCAACACTACTTCATGATAAAAACTCTAAGAAAACTAGGCATAGAAGGAATGTACCTAAACATTGTAAAGGCTATATATGACAAACCTACAGCCAACATCATACTTAATGGTGAAAAACTGAAACCATTTCCCCTAAAATCAGGAATGAGACAAGAGTGCCTACTGTTTCCACTCCTATTCAACATAGTACTGGAATTTCTAGCCAGAGAAATTAGGCAAGAAGAAGAAATAAAAGGAATACAAATAGATAAAGAAACTGTCAAAATATTCCTATTTGCAGACAATATGATCCTATACCTTAAAGACCCAAAAAACTCTACCCAAAAACTCCTAGACACTATAAACAGCTACAGCAAGGTGGCAGGATACAAAATCAACTTACAAAAACTATTAGCTTTTCTATATACCAATAATGAACAAACTGAGAAAAAATATATGGAAACAATTCCATTTACAATAGCCTCAAAAAAAAAAAATCAAATGTCTAGGAGTAAACTTAACAAAGAATCTGAATGACTTCTACAAGGAAAACTAAAAACCTGAAGAAAGAGGTTGAGGAAGACTACAGAAGGTGGAGAGATCTCCTGTGCTCATGGATTGGTAGAATCAACATAATAAAAATGGCTATACTACCAAAAGCATTCTACATGTTTAATGCAGTTCCCATCAAAATCCCAATGACATTCATTGTGGAGATTGAAAAATGTACCCTAAAGTTCATTTGGAAACACAAGAGACTGCAAATAGACAAGGAAATGCTCAGCAAAAAGAACAATGCTGGAGGTATCACAATACCTGACTTCAAACTATATTACAAAGCAATAGCAATAAAAGCAGCATGGTACTGGCACAAAAACAGACATGCAGACCAGTGGAACAGAATAGAGGACTCAGATATGAATCCGCAAAGCTTTGCCCACCTTATTTTTGACAAAGGCACCAAAAATATAAGATGGAGAAAAGACAGCCTCTTCAACAAATGTTGCTGGGAAAAGTGGTTATCCATTTGCAAAAAACTGAAACTATATCCATGTTTATCACCTTGTACTAGTATCAACTTAAAATGGATCAAGGACCTTAATATCAAAACTTATACTCTAAAGTCACTACAGGAAAGAGCAGGGAATAGTCTAGAAGTAATAGGTATAGGCAAGGACTTCCTCAATACAACCCCAGAAGCTCAGCAATTAAGAGAAAGGATGGACAAATGTGACTTCATAAATTTAAAAAGCTTCTGCACAAGAAAAGACATGGTCTCTAAACTGAGGAGACCACCCACAGACTGGGAGAAAATATTTGCTAGCTATACATCAGACAAAGGACTGATAACCAGAATATACAGGGAACTTAAAAAACTAAACTCTCCTAAAATCAATGAACCGATAAAGAAATGGGCAACTGAACTAAACAGAACTTTCTCAAAAGAAGAAATTCAAATGATCAAAAACACATGAAAAACTCCTCACCATCTCCAGCCATTAAGGAAATGCAAATCAAAACCACGCTAAGATTCCACCTCACCCCTGTTAGAATAGCCATCATCAAAAATACCACCAACAATATGTGTTGGTGAGGATGTGGGGAAAAAGGTACCCTTGTACACTGCTGGTGGAAATGCAAGCTAGTGCAACCACTCTGGAAGAAAATATGGAGACTTCTTAAAAATCTAAACATAGATCTGCCATATGATCCAGCAATCCCACTCCTGGGGATGTACCCAAAGAATGCAACACAGGTTACTCCAAAGGCATCTGCACAGCCAT
The DNA here is from genome assembly GCF_047511655.1 of Castor canadensis. Classification (NCBI taxonomy): domain Eukaryota; kingdom Metazoa; phylum Chordata; class Mammalia; order Rodentia; family Castoridae; genus Castor; species Castor canadensis. The sequence goes on along the minus strand of NC_133393.1, from coordinate 33,426,433 downwards.
GTTTATTGCAACGTTATTCACAATAGCCAAGTTATGGAAACAGCCAAGATGCCCCACTATCAGCAAATGGATTAAGGAAATGTGGTCCTTATATACAAAGGAATTTTACTCAGCCATGAAGAATGGAATCTTATTATTCTCAAGTAAATGGATGGAACTGGAGAACATCATTCTGAGCGAGGTTAGCCAGGCTCAGAAGACCAAAAGTCATATGTTCTCCCTCAGATGCGGACTTTAGATCTAGGGCAAATACAGCACTATTGTTGGACTTGGGTCACATGCTAAGGGGAGAGCATGTATGGGAGGTATGGGGATAGGTAGGAAAACCAAAACATGAAATTGTTTGATGTCCACACTGCAGAGGAGTTAATACATAAACTTTCAAACAGAGGTTCAATATGAGAAGAGGATCAGGAACTAGTGAAAAGGTCAGGTAGAGATGAATCAAGTTGGGTTGTAACACATTTATTTGTACATGGAAGCAATGCTAGGAATCTCTCTGTATAACTATCCTTGTCTCAACTAGCAAAAACGCTTTGTCTTTCATGTTATTGCTTATATTCTTTCCAAAACATTAGAGATAAGGGCAGAACAGATTCTGCCTGGAAGGGAGGGGGAGAGAGAGGGAGGGGGCAGGGGCAGGGGGTAGAAATGGCCCAAACAATGTAAATGAGTAAAAAATTAAAAAAAAAAAAACACCAAACATGGTTGTGCAAGTGTCTCTACTTTATCCTGACTTAACATTCCATCAGGTATAGTCCCATGAGTTATACATCTGGATCATATAGCCATTCTACTTTTTGTTTTTTAAGGAAACTCCATAAGCTTTCCATAATGGTTGTACTAATTTACATCTTCCTGTACAGTGTTTAAGGGTTCCTGTTTTCCCTATCCTCTCTAACAATTGTTGTTTGTGTTCTTGATGATTGTAATTGGGGTGAGGAAAAATCTTCCCATACTTTTGATTTGCATTTCTTTTATGGACAGGGAAGTTGAACATTTCTTCAAGTTTTTATTAGCCATCTGTACCTCTTCCTTAGAAAATACCCTATTCAATTCATGTGCCCATTTCTTCATTGTGTTGTTGATTCTTCTGGGCTTATTTTTATGAGTTCCCTATAGATTCTGATATTATACCTAATCTGATGTATATGTGACAAAGATTTTCTCCCATTCTGAAGGCAGTCTCTTAAGTCTAGTGATTGTTTCTATTACAGTGCAGAAGCTTTTCAGTTTTATGCTTTCCCATTTGTTCATCCTTTGTCTTATTTGCTGAGCCATTAGAGGTCTATTTTGGAAGTCATTGTTTATGCCTATATGCTTCAGTGTATTTCCACTACTTCCTGAATTTGTTTCAAAATTTCAGGCCTTATCTTAAAGTTCTTAATCTACTTTGAGTTGATATTTGTATGGGTGAGAGACCTAGATCTAGTTTTAGTTTTAGTTTTCTGTTCTTAGATGTTCAGCTTTCACAGCAACATTTGCTGAACAGGCCATTTTTCCATCATATATTTTGGACACCTATGTCAAAAATCAGGTGGGCATAGCTATGTGGATTCTTATCTGGGTCTTCTATTCTGTTCCATTGGTGCTCATGTCTGTTTTTGTGCCAGTGCTATGTTGTTTGATTGCTATGGCTCTGCAGTGTAGTTTGAAGTCATAGATTATGATACTTCCAGCGCTGCTCTTTTTGCCTTGACTATTAAAGGATTGCATTGAACATGTGGATTGCTTTGGTAATATAGCCATTTTCACAATATTGATTCTACCAATCAATAAGTGTGTGAGATCTTTCCATCTTCTGTAATCTTATTGATTTCTTTCTTCAATAGTTTATAGTTTTCATTGTGGAGATCTTTAACTTTATTAAGTTTGTCCTCAAGTGTTTTAATTTTTGAGGCTATTGTAAATGGAATTGTTTTCTTATATTTTTTCTCAGTCTGTTCATCATTGGTATATAGCAAGGTTCCTTCTTTTTGTAAACTGATTTTTATCCTGCTACTTTGCTGAGTGTTTATAATGCCTAAGAGTTTCTTGGTGTAGTTTTCCTTGTTTTTTAAATATAAGATTACATCACTTGCAAATAGGGATAGTTTGAGTCTTCATTTCCTATTTCAAATCCTTGTTCCTGTCTCATTGCTCTGGGTAGGTATTCCAGGACTGTGTTGAATAAGAGTGGAGAGAGTGGACACCCTTATTTCATTCCTGACTTTATAGAAAATAGTTTCAGTTTGTCACCATTTACTATGATGCAGTCAATAGACTTTTCATATATAGTCTTTATCATGTTGAAGAACAGTCTATTCCTAGTTTCATCAGAATACTTATCGTGAAAGGATGTTGAATTTTGTTCAGTTTTTTCCTACATATTGAGATGATCAGGTCCCTTTTTCTTTGCTTCTCTTAATTTGATATATTGCATTACTGCTTTGTATATGTTGAACCATCCCTCCATTCTGGGGATAAAACCCACGTGATCATGGTGTATGATCTTTATAATATGTTGTTGAATTTGGTTTGCCAGTATTTTATAGAGAATTTTTGCATCTGAGTTAATTAAAGAGATCAGACTATAATTCTCACTCTGTCTTTTTTTTGTTTGGTTGTGTCCTTGTCTGTTTTTGGCATGAGTATAATACTGGATTCACAGAATGAGTTTGGTAGTGTTCCTTCCCTTTCTATTCCATGGAAAAGTTTGAGGTGTGCTGGCATGACTTCTTCTTTAAAGGTCTGGTAGAATTCTGCAGGGATTTATCTGATTTTGTTTTTATTGTTTTGAGAGACTATTGCTGCTTTAATTTCATTGCTTATTATAGATCTATTTAGGTGATTTGTATCCTCTTGGTTCAATTTTGGAAAGTCATATGTGTCTAGAAGTTTGTGGATCTCTTCTAGATGTTCCTATTTATTTGAAAATGGGTTTTCAAAGTAATCCTTATGATTCTCTGGATTTCCTTGGTGTTTGTTTTGATCCCCCCTTTTTTACTTCCAATTTTATTAATTTGGGTCTTTTACCTCCTTATTTTAGTCAGATTTGGTAGGGGTTTGTCAACCTTATTTATTGCTCTATGACCAATGGATCATAAAAGTAATAATGGAGAAAATCAAAAAGTTACTGGAATTCACTGAAAATGAAAGCACAAACTTACCAGAAGTTATGGGATTCAGCAAAGGCAGTGCTAAGGGAAAAGTTTATAGCTATGAATGCGTATATTACAAACAAAAAGATCTCACATATAAGACCTAATACTGCATCTCAAATTCCTAGAAAAATAAGAACAAGCTAAACTCAAAACTAGCAGAAGTAGAGAAATAATAAAAATAAGGGCCTAAATCAATGAAATAGAGACCTCCACAAAGAAAAGAAAAGAAGAAAAACACCTACAATAATCACAGTTGCTAACTTCCTAGTTCTCCTGTGCATAATGTATTGCTTTTCTTCCTGTTTTCAAACATTTTGTATGTTTAGTTTGAGTCTTATGGTCTTATAATGCTATTCATTGAATTTCTACTGCTTGAGTTTTATTAAGATCAACATATTTACACATTTTTATCTTTACCAATTTGGTTACATTTTTTGGAATTTTCATTCCATTTTCCCTGTGGAGATTGTCTTTTTGGAATAGACCCACAAATTCTTGACCTCCTTTACTTGTTCAATGTTTTCTTTAAAAATGACAATGAAAACATTGTCACAGTAGACAATTTCTGTTCTAAGTTTAGTGACTACCCTATCTTCCCCTTTGCTTCTACCAGGCTTCTTCCATGTCTTTAAAAAAATTTAGAGCTAGATGTGGAGGCTCATGACTATAATCTCAGCTATGTGGGAGGTGTATGTAGGAGGATCAATTCCTGAGGCAGGCTCCAGGCAAAAATACCAGACCTTCTTTCCTTATCTGAAAAATAACTGATGCAAAAAGAAAGGGTAAAGGTGTGGCCCAAGTGATAGAGTGATTGTCTTAAAAAATGGAGGCCCTGAGTTTCTCTTTCCTCCTTTTTCCTTTGTTTGCTTTCTTCATTCTCTTCTGTCTCTCTGTCTCTCTCTCTCTCCTCCTTCCTTTTCCCTCTCCCTCCACCTTTCTTTCTTCCTTGTTTGCCTTCGTTCTCTTCCTCACTCTCCCCTTTCCTCCTTTCTTTCCTTCCATCTCTCTCTCCTTCCTTACTCCATTTCCTTTCCCCTTCTCTCTTTTATTTCTTTCATGTTTCTTTCTCTCACTATTCCTCCCTTCCCCTTTCTTCTTTCCTTCCTTCCTTCCTTCCTTCTTTCTTTCTTTCTTTCTTTTCTTTCTTTCTTTCTTTCTTTCTTTCTTTCTTTCTTTCTTTCTTTCTTTCTTTCTTTCTTTCTTTCTTTCTTTCTTTCTTTTAGTTGGTTTAGTTGGTTTATATTCTCTTGGTTCAATTTTTATATCCTCTTGGATGCATTTGGTAGGTAAAATGCATTTGGAAACCTAAATTTTGCTGTTTATTTAAATACAGTTTTTTGTAGTATTCCTTTATGATCCTTTGGATTTTTTGATAGTTGCTGTGGTATTCCACTTTTTATTTCTAATTTTATTTAGATCCTTTTCTTCCTCCTTTCAGTCAGAGTGGGTAAGTGTTTGTTAATCATCTTTTTATCAAACAACCAAGTGTGCTGTATCCTAAATGTTCTATTAGGGTATGTTTTCATTTTCATTAGACTCTAGCAACTTTATTATCTCCCCCTTATTTCTAGATGTTCCACTGGTCATTCAACAATGTGTTGTTGAATCTCTATGTATTTGATGTTTTCTGTTTTTTCTTTTGCTGTTCATTTCTAGCTTTATTCCTTTATGTTCTAATAGAATATGGGGAGTTATTTTAACTTATATTTGCTAAGATTTGGCTTGTGTTCTAAAATATGATCTATTTTGGAGAAAGTTCCATGGGCTGCTGAAAAGAATTCTTATTGTGCAGTGAGCCCATGAAATACTCTGTAAATATTTGTTAAGCCCATTTTGTTCTTTGTGTCAGTTAATTGTGAAGTATTTTTGTTGTTGTTGATATTTTTATCTGGATGACCTATATATTGTTGATAGTGGAGTATTGAAGTCTTTTATGATTATTGTGTTGGAATATATTTGTAGTTTTGAATCCAGTAGTGTTTTTTTTAATGTAGCTGGATACACTGACATTTGGTGCATACATGTTATTAATTATTATTCCATCTTGATGAATCGTTCTTATTATTAATATGAATTGATTTTTATTGTTTCTTCTGATTAATTTTAATCTGAAGTCTTCCTTATCAAATGTGAATATAGCTAACTCTTCCCTGCTTTTGTGAGTCCATTTGCTTGTAAGATCTTTTCCATACTTTTATTCTAAGCCAACATTTGTCTTTGCCAGTGAGTTGTATTTTTTGTAAGCAACAAATGAGTACCTTTTAATTTAGTTTTTCATTCTGTGTGGTGTGATTGAGGAATTGAGGCCATTAACATTCAGTGATAATATTTACATGTATGTAGTATTTTTACTCATTTTGTTGTTTTTCACATGTTTACTTTTCCCTATTCCTTTTAATCTACTTGGCTAGTGTTTATTAGTTCTGGCATTTTCCTGCTACATCTCTTTTGCATCTCTGAGTTGGATTCTTCTAAATATTTTCTGTAGTTTTTTGGTTTTTTTGGGGGGTTGTACTGGTTGTGAACTGAGAGCCACATACTTGCTGTTTGCTACTCAGGCAATCTTGCCACTTGAGCTATTCCACCAGCTCTTTTTGTGATGATAATTTTTTTTTTGACATAGCATTTCATGAACAATTTGCCTGGGTCTGGCTTCAAACCACAATCCTCTTGATCCCTCCCTTCAGAGTAGTTAGGATTACGGGCATGAGCCACCAGCACTTGGCTGCAGTGCTGGTTTGGTAGTCATTAATTTCTTTAGTTTTTGTTTATTGTGGAAGATTTTTATGTTCCTTTCAACTATGCAGAATACTTTCGATTAGTCTAGGTTGACAGTTGCTTTCTCTCGGGATTTAAAAGATCCTCTTGCATTTAGAGTTTGTGCTGAGAAATCTGTTGTTATTCTGACGTGTTTGCCTTATTTGTGACTTGTCATTTCTTTTTTTGCAGCTCTCAATGTTCTTTCTTTCTTCTGTATATTTATTGTTTCAATTGTAATATGTTTGGGGGTGTTTCTTTTCTAATCCTTCCTGTTTGGTGTTCTTAAAGTCTCCTGTATTGCTTATCTCTTTCCTTCTCAAGATTGGGGGACATTTTCTGCTATTATTTTTTGAATAATGTGTCCATGCCTTTTCTTTTATCTATTCTCCTTCTTCTATATCTCTGATTTATAGGTTTAGTCTTTTGATGGTATACCACAGTTCTTGCATACTTCATTAATGTTTTCTTAGTATGTTCATTTCCTTTGAATTAATTATCTAATTCCCTTACTTATCTTTCATCCTTGATAGTCTATTTATACCCACCTCCACTCTTTTAGCAAGAGTTTTGATTGAAGGTTTTTTTGAGAATATTAAGCTTTTCATGTTAACAATTTCAATTTGATTTTTGTCAGGACTTCTATATCTTTATTGAATTCTTCTTTCATATTCTGTATTGTCTTTTCACTTCATTCAGATGTTTGTTTGAATTCTCTTTGAGTTCAGTGACTTATTTATTTGTATCCACTTTTAATTCATTCAGTTGCTTATACAACTCATTGATCATTCTTGTGATTGTTTGAGAATTTGTTGTTTGAGAATTCTTCCTCTTCACTAGCACTTAAGTTCTTTATTGTGGAGTTGAAGGCTTTTAGAGAATACATACTTGTTTGTCTTTTCATAGAATTTGTTCTGTTATGCTTGGATTTATGCATCTGGGACCAAGTTTTTGGTTAGGGGTTTCAACCCACTGTGTCCTTTTAGTTTGGAATTCCTCACTGATTCAGACAATGTAGTGGCCTGGTTGTGTTTTAGGTTCTTATCTCTAGATTGGTGGTGTGTGGCTCGTTAGTCAAATATTTGACTTCATGACTCAATATCCTCTGTGCGTGTGTCTACTCTACTCAGGAAGAGCATAAGTTTCTAAAATTTTTTTACTTAATTTGTGTTTTTCTGACCATTTGCTGAGAGTAAGATGTGAAGAAATACTCAGGGGTTTATTTGGAAGAAAGTGATAGATAGTGACAAAATACCTGAGATAATCAGCTTAAAAGGAGGAAGGTATATATTTGCTCATGGTTTCAGAGGTTTCAGTCAATGGTCACATGGCCCTATTGCTTTGGATTTGTGGCAACTTAGCATGTCATGTAGCAGCACATTTCAGAGGACAACTATTCACCTAATGGAAGAGAGACTGTGGGGGGACCAGGTCCTAATAGCCCCTCAAAGGGCATGCACCCCATATTCAGCCCCTTAACTTCCTCCAACAGGCCTCACCTGCTCAACTTTCTACTGTCTCTTAATGGTGCCATAATCTGGGGACCAAGCTTCAAAAATGAGCCAAATTATAACAAAAGGAATTTTAAAAAGACTCTTAGGGAAAGTAGACAAAAGTTGAAAGTAGACATTGTTCATGGTTTCTTTTTTTAAAATTAGGACTATCTCTCTAAAGAAATGGTTTTACACTGTATTAAAGTGTTGAGAGACAAGTGATTTACCAACTTGTTACGGGGCAGTATCAATTCTTTGTTCTGCTATATCGTATAGTCTCATAGAGTCTTTTGAATGTACTAATTTCTATGTTTTGTTAAGTAACTTATTTTCAATAATTTCTGGTACAAAGACAATGAAATACAGGAAAACAAAGTTCATATGCATTTGAACAAAAAGTTAATTTATTTCATCCTCTCTTGGACTTTACCATCATTTTTTTACTCATCTAGTCTCAAGTTGTTGCATCTCTTTAACTCTTCTACTACATACATTCCCTCCAAAGAGTCAAATCCTATTGATTTTCTCATGTGCCCCATTTTCTTTGCTTCCTTCCTCTTGGCAGAGCTCTTAATTATGCTCTTTTAGTGTCATAATGGTAATTTATCTTGTTCTGTTCCCCTCATTTTCTACCAACCCAACACTCCCACAACCAGATTAATTCTGTTTCCAATTTTACCTGTATTATTTTCTTAGACTAAAATGTGCTATTTTTTGTTGTCTCATCAGATAAGTTCAAATTCTCCAAATTGACATAAATCATCCTCCACAATTCAAAAACAATCTTGAGCAGGGGTTTCCCCATTGTTGTCCTAAAATAACCTGTGTAGTATATTAATGAGATATCAAATGTCTTTAAAAATGAACATTTCTTATAAATTTATAATAAATGATCCTTTTTTTTCATTTATTCATGTGTGCATAGATTGTTTGGGCCACTTCCTGGCAGAACCTGTTTTGCCCTTTTCTCCAATTTTGTTAAAGAGAAGACATAAGCAATAATAAGACTGAGAAAGCATTTTTGCTAGTTGAGATAAGGATAGCTATACAGAGAGATTCCTAGCATTGTTTCCATGCACAAGTATGTTACAATGCAAATTGATTCATCCTTATCCGACCTTTTCACTAATTCCTGATCACCTTCCCATATTGACCTCTGTCAGTATAAGGTTTCTGTATTAGCTCCTCAGCAGGGTGGACATCAAGCACTTTTATGTTTTGGGTTTTCTACCTATCCTCATACCTCCTGTATGCATTCTCCCCTTAGCATGTGACCCAAGTCCAACAACATTGCTGTATTTGCCCTAGATCTGAAGTCTGTATATGAGGGAGAACAAATGATTTTTGGTCTTCTGAGCCTGGCTAACCTTGCTCAGAATGGTGTTCTCCAGTTCCATCCATTTACTTGAGAATGATAAGATTTCACTCTTTTTCATGGCTGAGTAAAACTCCATTGAGTATAAGTGCCACATTTTCTTAATCCATTCATCAATAGTGGGGCATCTTGGCTGTTTCCATAACTTGGCTATTGTGAATAGTGCTGCAATAAACATGGGTGTGCAGGTGTCTCTGGAGTAACCTGAGTCACATTCTTTTGGGTATATTCCCAGCAGTGAGAATGCTGGATCATATGGCATATCTATGTTTAGATTTTTAAGAAGCCTCCATATTTTCTTCCAGAGTGGTTGCACTAACTTGCATTCTCACCAGCAGTGTGTGAGGGTTCCTTTTTCCTCACATCCTTGCCAATACCTATTGTTGGTGGTGTTTTTGATGGTAAATATTCTTATAGGAGTGACTTGGAATCTTAGTGTGGTTTTGATTTGCAATAAATGCTCCTTTTAAACAATGTCTAGGCCAAACTTGATTATCTATTGATTTCTTTGAATGCCACAGGTATTAATATCTCAGTTTCTTTTGTTCAAGATGTAGGCTCTGCCAACATTGCAAAAATGATCGTAGAAGAAATGGAAGATATGCTATCTTACTGTTTTGGTCTATCTGTATTCTACTAAGCCTTCAAAACTCCAGCTCAAAGCGATCACAACAGTGCCACTTTGGACAGTCTTCCTTGTTTTCACATCCATGTTTCCTGGCTGCTTTGACATAAGTATAATTATTTGCATGTTTATCTAATGCTTTCTCAAACTTCAGAGCAAACCGCTGGAAGACAGATTTCTCTTACCTCTCTTTTAGTTCTTTCAGTGCCCATAATGTGTGAGTACTAAACTATAACATCAATGATTTTCTAGGTTTAGTTTGTTTCAGTGTTGACACCATTGCTGTCATGTGCAAAACCATAGAAGAAGTAAGTAGACTCACTTTGGCTGGAAAAGGAGTGATTGATACATTCTTCTCAAATATTCTCTCTCTTACTACCTCTTGCAACAGTGTTACACACCTATGCCTCTGCTCAATCTTCTCTGAAAATTACAACATTTAGTTTCCATGTCACAGTCAAGAAGAGGCATTTTCCTGTCACCTCCCCATGGGAGTTTACTTGAAGTCTTAAATTCATGCTTGGAATAAACACTTTGTAAAAGAAAAGTGTGTGTAATGCTACTAGGCTAATGGTGAAATTATGTTTTATAGAATTACACTGTCATTCATTGAAAAATTTCACTCCTGATAAATCTCTGTTGGAAATATCTAGAAATTGATGGGAAAGAAGCTAAGTGGGAAACATAATAGAATTAGATATTTTTAACATAAATAACTTAGAAATAAAGAATATGCAGGTTTCTCCCATACGCTCGAGCTTGCTGAAAGAAAAAGACTGAAATCTGAGTGAGGGCATTGATGCTTTGCGTGCATTCAAGAGGAAAGAGAGGGGTGATAGTTTTGTTTGGGGCAGGGCATTTTGATGTGTTCTGAAAGGTGTGGGTCTTCACAGTTAGAGGCAGAAGCAAGATTCAGATCCAAATAACCCTCTTTATGGAAAAAAAAGAGATTGGCTATTGCTAGAAAATGTTCCTATTATTATGGAAAAGTTTTAGCTTCCTTATTTCTTGAAAAACAGTGGAAAATTGCTTTAAATCGTGACCTGCAGTAGTGCCAAATTCTGTTTGTGCTGGGACTATAGCACCTCAATTGAAAAAGGCAAAAATATTCCTAAAACATACAAATATTTCAGGAAAGACAGAAGAGGGAAATGAAAGGAAAACAGGGGATGCGATTTGCTTTCAGATCTAATCATTGATATATATTTAGTTTTTCACCAAGTTCAGTATGCTAACTGCATCTTATCATTCAATTCTTTTTATTCCTTTTCTTTCTTCTTATCTTTCTGTCCTTCCCTATGCCTCTCTCTAGCTTTTGCTTTATTCCACCCCTTCATCTTTTTATTTAATATCTATCAGGATGTAGAATGGGATATTTCCCATTGTGTACTGTCTAGAAATCCCAGTAGAAACCCCCCTGGGAATCCCACCACCTTCTAAGGACTGGGCCTTTAAATAAACACTCATCCTAGTTTGTTTAAAGTGTGAACAAGCTGAGCCACCCTCATTCAATCAATTCTATCCAGACTGAATCAACTTAACATTAGATATTTTTAGGGACTGGATGTGGGAGTTATCATTTAGTGGCCTAGTGGAGAATACCTGTAAGGCTGCTTCTCTAAGATAATTGTTGATAGAGATAATTCCTCATAGGATTCAAAAGAAGGTAAGAATGATGTCTCATTCTTCAGGTGACTGACTGTCTGCTAATGAACTCTACTTTCTGATCCTCTCTATGTTAAAATGAATGGGAGAAGAGATTTGTGGAGATCCAAGAGAGAGCTCAGCAGTGATTTGGGTTTATTGCTACTCTATTGCTTAGAATTATTATGATGCATGAATTTCTTGTTAGTTAGTTGGAAGATTGCTGACATTGGGACAATTTTTTTAGTAGGGTGCACCTAGGGGATGGGACCAGCAGTAGAGGCTGTAAAGGATGCTACAGAGGGCAGAGCTGTGGGGTAGATAGGAGAATCAAGCCAGGGCATTTCTGCTGAAAAACACACTTGTGTACCCCACAAGAGAGACACACTTGTTACTCAGAAGAAATTCAAGTCCAGTGCCTGTCACCAATAGGAAGTCTATGACAGTATCTCATAAGACAATGTTCTCAGAAAGTGTTTTCTATTTCTCCTAATCATTTATCTTATTCAGAGAAAGGAACAGAAATACAGTAGAAAGAACAAAATGAAACACTTTGAGGAACTGACCACATCAGCTTATCTGCTATATCCTGTGAGCCACAAAAGGAAGAAAGGAAAATATTAAATATTCTGAATATGAGATGGGGTTGAAACTTGAGTGAAGAGGTCTTGTGAAACCCAGAGTGACTAGAATGCGTGTCCAGTATGATGTTAAGGGAATGGGAACTCAGTTAAGCATGATTGGAAAGAGCTACTGGAGGAATCTAGAAACATTTTGTATGTTTGCGTCCTAACAATTTTTAGACTGTGCCATTGCAGAGCACTAGCAGTGTCTATCTCACCACTGTGAAAGTTAGCTCACAGAACGAGGTGACTTTCATAAAGCACCCTGAGGATTCAGTCTTCTTAATGAGATTATTATGAATGGTAACCAAACTTTGAATTCCAATAATGACCCATGCTAACTTACTGTGGTTCTAAAGTCAATTGTTAGTGGTCTTAATTGCAATCCTAGTTTGTCTTATTTGTCACAAGTTTTGGTAGGAATTTCTCAATGGTAATGATAGATCTTCTTTTGATTTTCCATTAAATGAAGAAAAAGAACTTTGACAAATTGGCTTTTTAGATTTTGACACTTTAAAGTAGTCAGTTTTAATTTTTTTTATAAAGAGACCCATTACACCCAAGCATGCATTAAAAAGTTGTAAAACTAAATGAAGTTTGCCAAGAGATACATCCATGAGAACCATCTTAGTTATAGAGTAAATGGATGTGGGATTAGCAGCTGCCTTCATGGACAACTTTGCACTTCAGGATCTTGAGAAAATTGTCAATCTTATTTGTATCCCTGCGTAGGCAGTGGAGCAGGTTATATAATGCAATAAGGCGAGAGTTTTTCTCACCCTCCTGTAACGATGAAAGTCCAGACCAGGCAGCGAAGGTGTCATTGTTTACAACTCCAGGTTCAACCTAGCCACCAAAAAGATAGTCACTTATTATTTATAATATTAGTATTTGTTTACAACTGTTCTTCTAATTGCTGAATTACGATCTGGGGATGATATAGGAATGGAAAACATCAGCCAAAGATATGGATTTTCAGGTATCTGGATCAGGGTGTCATAAATCTAAAAGTAGGACATATGTATAAGTTTTCTGGCATAAGAGAGATCACAGATAAATTATGTCCTTACAGGAGCAGGTAGGTGGAAAAGCAGGAAGTTGTTAGAAAATACACATGGCTTTAACCATGGTACATTTGAAGAGCTACTAACTATTCTCTTACTTGAGTGACTTTTACATTTCCCAAATCTTGTCCCTAGCATGGCCTCTGAACTTTATTTCTTCTGATAGTTCACCATTTATCTGTTTCTTCCTTTGAACTGAATCCATTCTTCAGAGAATGTATGTAAGGAAACCTTAGAAAAAATTAGAGCTATACCTGATGCTTTAAGATGCAGATAATCTGATGATGAGTATGGTGAAGATCTGCTGAAGTAGTCAAGGAGTCTTTAATTTAAATCAGTAAAATGACCTTCAAATTTTTATAAAGAATGACTTTTTTTTTTAGTTCTCTGGGTTGGGAGATATTGGGCAAAGGATGGTACTTCCAGAAACTCCTCAGTGGTGAGTACTGTGTACTATTGCATGACTAGGATTACAAAAAGAATCTGCCAAACAGCTTGAGAGAGGGGGCAGGGTGTACCTCTGGACTCTATTGGCTTAGCAAGCTGGGAGTCTTCAGAGATCTTAGAGAAAAGGAACTATCTTAGTACCTTTAATGATGTCTGTGTTAGAAAGTCTGCTAGATACAAGTCTGAGATAATGGTAGACCTTGATTTGTAGAGCTTTTTTCTTACAGAGTAAGCACATTTTTTATATATCAGATTACTTAACAGAATTTAAAGTGTATATGTTTGTTGTCTGGTTTTAAACTCTTTATATTGGACAAAAATTTTGAGAACATTATTGAGAATATTTACTGTACAAGGTATAATGTCATAAACATAATTAAATAAAGAAGTGGGAGGAAAAAAGGAACAGAAAAGTAAAGCATTATGGAACATATTAGCCACATCAGGAGGAAGGCTTACACCTTCCTTTTGTGACATCTAGTATTGTGAGACAACATTGAACCTATGGCTTCTTCTTTTCATTCTTTCTTTGGTGATTGGGCAGGGAGGGAGCTATAGTCCAGTGTGATTTTGATTTACTCCTTTCTCTCTTCCCACTCTAATCATCTGGTCTGAGTGAACGAAGAAAGAATCTGACCAGCATTTCAATGCATGTATCCTGAGATACTTTGAAGAGAGCATTTATCTTGCAGATTCTATTCTCTAATTTTCTTTCTCTGGAAAATATTTTACCCCATTCCCAGGGAAAGGGAAGCCTTGGTGGATAGTGTAGGAAAGGCTACACCTGTCAAATATGGAAAGCTATTAGTAAGGTTGCTGTTCATCAGGATCTCACACTATGGATGACTAAGGCCTGGCCTAGTCATCTACACCATGGCATTCCTAAATTTGTTCTAGCAAAGTGAGGAATTTAAATCCATTTCCCTTTACAGAGGTTGCCTCTTTCATTGATGAGAAAATCAAAGAAGTATCAAAGATTGCTCACCTGTTTGATTATCTTCTCCATACCCTCTTGAAGTTGATGGGTTTTATACTCAATCTCTTGGATTCTTCTAATCATATCCACTGGGAATTCTTTCATATCCCTCACTGTGGTGGTCAGGTGCTGCAGAGGGTCTTCCCAGGAGTGCAATAAACCTCGTACCATATTCAGAAGTGTTCCAGACTGATCAACCACATTGAACATCACATTAAAGGAAGTGAAATACAGCAGTGTTAGTAACATGTAATTTTTGTGCAGAAGTTGAACTAAAATATCTCTTTGTTATTCCAATGTGTATGTAAAAATTTTCTCTAGATAATACAACTTTTTGAAATGTAAAATTTAAGCTATTGTTAAAGTTACAAAATTGGTTTATTTAAAGAACTAATTATATTTGTGGAGGTATATATATATATATATGTATATAGCAGGAATTTAGAAGGGAGAGATAAGAACAATAAAGAACTAGAGCTGGTTTGATATGTAGATTTTGTTATCAGAACACAGACTAGAATTGTTGCTGCAAGAAACATAATAATTCATAGGACCTGCTTGGTAGAGTGTGTTTCAATTAAGATGCAGCATGAGGTTAAGAGTCAGGGAAGATAGAGGAAGAAAGTGTTAGAGAAGTAGAAGTAGAACCGGAAGAGTCTTGAAAATCTAGACAAGAGGGCTCAAATCATTCGGTGATGAGGAATGTAATATTCTGTTAATGGAGGAGCATTACATAATTGCATTTGCATTTCTTACATCTAGCATATATGCATATTTACTCATGCATGTCTAACTCACCTGACACATTTCTACAGAACAATATATGCAATCCTAGTTATAAGGCATTGGGTGAAATATTGTCCTCTGCATGCACAATGTATAGATCTACTGCAAGTTTACTTAATATTTGTTTTTACTTATAATTTATCAGCTATATAATGTAAAGTTTTTTAGATTACATTCTTTTCCTCCATTTTTCTCTGCACATGTGATTACTATACTTATTTAGTGACTAATAACTTACAGTACAGCAACCCCAGAACACTGCCTCAGCTATTTTGGTGAAAAACCTGGGCTTAAGACTTACCTCGGTATTTAGGGCTTGGTCTTTGTCTGCTGGAGTAGGAATGGAAGAAGTGTGGCAGCTGTTGATGGCCCTGGAAATGAACTCCCTGCCAGTGGCATAAGTTTGTTGCTATAAGTGATAGAGAAAATTCAGTTAGTTATAGCTTCGGAATAGAATAAGTTAATCCATTAGCAGAATATTCATACAGTTGGTAGATGTGTAATTTTCTCAAAAAGAGCACCGAATAAAATTGAATCTAAGGAATTAACAAACTAGCCATTTTGCTTACTTTTTTGGAATTAGTTTGTAATCTCATTGTTTTCATCTGACTTTTCTGACCTTCAGCTTCTCTTCTTTACTATTTCTATATTGTCACAACCTTTGTTTCATCCTTCCTACTTGTTGCTATTTGAAAAGCAAACACTAAATACTGCCAAACTACAATCCATCAAGTGTTTTAAATACCAAATTGCAAAGTAAATAAGTATCTATGTTTATCCATTTAATCACTTTTTTTGTGTGTGTCCAAAGGATATGCTTCTTTTAAGTAGGCATTCTAAAATTAAAATCTTTCTTTCAATTACCTCTGAATACACATAGCTGTACCTCACCAAGTTTATCATAAATTCAAAATATAATGTTACTTGTTGTGACAAAATAAGTTGAAAGTAACAGAGCATAACCTTTTGGGAAATATTAAGAAGTGAACAGATTAAAAACTAAAAAAATAGTAAATTTTATGATTTAAAACTGGTACTTGACAAAAGTGAAAATTTAAAAGGATTACCAGGAAGATGTGGAAGATAAAGGATGGTCAGTCAAAAATGAGGAATGAAAGAAAACTAGTGAGTGAAAGGAATTTTATGAATATATAATTATTGCAAGTATTGAGTCACACTCTCTGGAGGCCCAATGATATACTGAAGCCCTGTTCTTTTGTGGGCTCCCTGACTGACCTAGAAGACCTAAAATACCACTTTCAAAGTACCTTCATCAGGAAGAAAAACTCTGTTTCCAACTGTAAACCAGCCTTTGTGCTGTAATTATCAATTTATGCACTGGAAATATTAAAACAATGATTCTTAGCATTTTGGGGTTCCTGAAAAGCCATTGTTTTTGTTTTTGCTTTTTCCCCCTCCTGACATTGCTTCAGTTCAGCCTAATTCTTATCCATCCATCCATTTCACAATAATGTAATTCTCGTTTATTGACTATCTACAGTATGTTGAATACAGAATTCCCAGGCTACTGGCTTCCAAAACCAAAAAGATCAGTGCTCTTCTTCTTACTTAATAAAGGCCTTATGCATAGTGTTTTAATTTTTAATAAAAATAGAAATAAGATGAACTAAAGAAAATTTATAAAAATCATTGCATTCTTTGAGAATCTTTGAGCTTTCATAAAACATGGAGCTTTCCCCCTTTTCCACCTTTTGTTATCTGATGCCTTGTTTTACTTAAAGGTATATTATTTGCAATTTGGTTCATGAGGTTTACTTTTTTAAATTGCATACAGTCCTATCATTGACATGAATGCTTCTTTTGGGAAGAAGCAATAAGTGAGATACTTACAAAGTCCCTGAATGTATCTTGAGCGATGTTAAACATGTAGTCAGACAGGGCGACTGCACGGGTGAACAGGTCTTGGAGGCTCAAGCGGCAGTTCGCAGCCCCACCTGCACAGGCAGGGCTGGCAGCCACATTCTTGCAGAGAAGGAGGTTTAACACCAGCAGCAGCAGGAGTGATCCTGTGTAAACAAAAACACAACCCACTTTGAGATGATCTATTCTGCCGAGGTTATCAGATGTAATTCTGCTGTGGGAAACTTTCTCCCTCAGCACTGTCCTTTTCTACAGGAATTGCTAGTACAGCTGGGGTGGGAGAAGAAGCAACACCTTCCACTGTATCAATTTAGATATATAATTATATTTATACAGATATGTAGTTTGAGAAGTGGGTGACTTCCTGCCCTTCTGTATTGCTTCCAGAAGGAATTGTATACTTTGCAAACATTTGGAGCTTAAATTAATTCTCCGAAGCACAGTGTTTAAGTCATTCTCTGTAGATAATTTAATGTCTTGGGTGTCTCTGCAGATTATTGGTGGTCAGAGTTTATAATTTTTTAAGTCAATGTCCAATATTTGCGTTCCATTCACTGAAAAGATAAAGATAGTGCAGTTCATTGGTATGTCTTATCTTGACTACTTATTAGAAAAAACTCATAATTGCCTGATTGCTAATATGGAGTAAGAAAAGAATCCTATTATAAAAATGATGCTGTAGGCTGGGTTTCCAGCTTACCATAAAAATCCCACACATTTTTCTGATACTTTGCCAAAAGCTTCAGATTTTTTTCTTTCTAAATTTGAGCTTTACAATACTCCTGTGAATTGACTGGGCCTTCATAATTATCACTAAGTTATATTAGTGAAACAGAAGGCTTAGAGAAGTTAAATGATTCCCCTCCCTTTATTAGCAGGTGGGGGAAGTAGAACACCAACACCATGGTCTTTGTCTTCACCTTGTCACATCATACACACCTGTGGGCCCTCACTTTGCATGTGTATCAGGGACCACACCATTATTCCTGAGATCAGTGTTTGTAGAGGTTGTTACCATTACTTTTAAAGAACAACACTCTGCCTTGATTATATGGTAACAGAGGCCCTAGGTAACTTGATTATATCCCGTTTTCCTGCTCTATCAAACACCCACATTAAAAATCTTGACAACAATCAGTGGTGTTTTATCATCACTTTGCTGTCTCAGCAGATGGACAGATACCTATCATTAACATATCAATAATTTACTCTAAAAGGAAAGAAACAGCACATAGGTGCCAAATTAATATCGCTCTTTAACATAGTGACATAATTCCAAGAACTTCTGATATAAACATGTGTTAATCAGTTCCATAGAATCTTTAACAGATGCAATAGGAAATGTCTAAGATAAAATAATGCAATGTTAAAGACTAATGTGTGAAATGAAAACCTAACTCCAAGTATCCCAAGTAAGTATAAATATACTTAAAAGTTGTGTGGTTTATAATGTAACTAAGCAAATTGTTACATACAAAATTAAAATAATCTTGTGAGATAGCTCATATTACAGATCTTTAATTTTTCAAAAACACAATGCTTCATAAATTTGTTTATTGTATGTTATAGTCATATAATGTAGCTAAATGGATGTTTTGTCTACATGGATAAAAGAAACATGCTTTGAAAATAGAGAATGCAGACTAGTACTCTAGGAAATTCCTAACTGAATATTCTTTAACGCTGACAACATTTAACTGTGTGTTTTTTATCAGTGGGATTTTCATATTTTAAGATGAGATAAAATAGATAAATATTTTTATTTTTCACTTCATAAAACAAATTTTGGGGTAGTAGTAATTTATTTGTCTTGAAAATGTCAGCAAAGGCTGGTGCAGTGGTTCAAGTGGTAGAGCGCCTGCCTTGCAAGTATGAGGCCCTGAATTCAAACCCCAGTCCTGCCAATAAAAAGAAATTAAAAAAAAAGTAAAGAAAAAAGAAAATGTCACCAAGAAAGTACAGGCTTAGTTAGCCCTTGCCTGTTTTTCCTTGTGAAATGTCATATGTCTTGAACCAAACTGACAAAGCAGTATGAGATACATATCTGCTATCAATGTCTGCATTATGACTCACAATTGTGTCATCAGATTGATTCAAATGGTGTAATTCACATAAGAGATCTGGGAGACAGAAAGTGTTAACTTTTTTCTTCTGATGTATGAAAAATTGGATGTATAAACTCTTGAGATCTTATTCTAGTATTGTTCTTGATCTCAGAATCATTGGTCTTTTGAGTTGGGTTATTCCTTGTTCTGGGAGCTGTCCTTGGAGTATGCATTGTAGGACGTTTGTCAGCCTCCCTGGTTTCTATCCATTGGACAGCACTATTTTCTTCCCCTTTCCTGCCTTACCTCAATTAAGACAATGCAAAATGTCTCTGAGAGAAGGAGGATCCCCTATTCAAGAACGACTGATCTATTCTGTTGTGCCCTTGTACAATTTCTTTCTAGAATAATGATCAGAAGATTCTTATAAACCTGTGTGCCTTAAACTTCTTGTTGTTACCTAAAATTTCACATTAGTTTCTCCCAAACACTAGATTGTTCCCAAAGCCAATGAGCAGTTGCACATACCTTTCCATGATGACTGCTTGCTGTCCATGGTGGTGGTCATTTTGGGAACACACTTCACCAGAGAAGACCTGGGAGTTATACAACGTTCTCCTGTGAAGATGTTGGCTTATAAACCTTTGACGTGTTCATGAATATATTTAATCAGACATTCTCCTCTCCTTGCCAGTAACCTATTTCCATCATTAAGACAACCCCCATAATTTCAAACACCAAATGCTATTTTATTTCTTATTAATATTTGGGAAGTCATAGTAGGCAGAAACGAAGGATTTTGATTAATTAGAGCGAAAGGAAATGAGAAAACTGATGAAAGTGAGATCTTTAGACTAGTTTTGGATAGAAGATGTTTAAAACTATAGAAGCCAATTACTTTAAAATTACCTTTAGTTCTCTGCATTTTCTTGAACATATAGCATTATATTTCATACAAAATGGTCTCATGTATTATCAGTTGTAAAATTTCTGATTCAAGATTAAGTGAATTGAGTTTTAAAAATTTATGTACTATATACTAGAAGATACAGAATAAGTTCCTATTATGCTCTGATTGAATCTCCTGTTTTTCTTGCATTTACAAATTCTATTTAGTCCATTTTAATATGACATATCTGTATCATACTTTGTTTTATAAAATGTATTCTCTCCTTTGTTTATCTCCACTATTTCCTTTGTTTTCAACATATATGTATAGTGTATATAAATGTATATATATACATAAAGTTAAAATTTATATCTTTCATATATATGAAGTTGTATCATTATCCCAGTTCACAGTCTAAGAAACAGAGCTTCAGAGACATTAAATATAAAGAGTATAGAAGAAATAATTCTTCTACAGTCAAGTTAGATGCAGGGAGGATATTTTTTCAAGAGAAATTTGATGGATGTGGAGAAGTTTAGGAATGAAGCATTTATACTTATTGATGTTTCCCACATCTAAGATGAGCAAGATATTAACCCTGACCCTAGAGAATTTTTTTGAAGAAAAAATAGTGGTTTTTCAGGGCAAATGCATACATTGTACACACATATATTTGCAAAGATCCTAATACAGAATGTAATAAACTCCAATTTTAGTCAATTATTTCTGTTCTTTCCTATCAGTAGGTAAACTGTTACTAACTAACTTTTGAGCCATCTACTTTCCTTGACCTTAGCTCACTCTGGCAAGAAGATTAAAAACAATCATTTTCATTGGCTCAGAAGTTCCATTACCTCTTAGAGAATTCCTTAATGATTATGATGAATAAGAATGAATCATTGATAACTGTCTCTAATTTTTAAATCCATGTATCTACATCATTTTAGATCTTAACTTTCAATATTACTGTCTTTGACAGAAGACTGATGGATGAAGAAATTTAAAAAGTAATCTCTTCCCATGACATTTGCTTTTTCTGTAACTGTTAGTGCCAACATGTGCTTTAACAATTATCTAATTGCTGATATGGAGACTTAGAAATCTTAACAAAGAATAATGTATCTGAGAAATTATTTTTTCTCATTGTCTTAGCTGAAGCAAAGTGAGATTTTGAATCTTAAGCATCAAATGTGATGATTGATAGGCTCTATCTATCATAAAGTGGGGTTGGCATTATATAGACTTATGGTGGGTAACCATTTTTCTCCCCAGACAAGGAATGTCTGAATTATTAAGAAAGCAGAGCTGTATAGTAGAGAAGTTAAGGTTGTCTTACATTACCTTTTTTCCCACAGAAACTTATGTGTAAGAAAATATACTGTAATGATTGACAGTGATGGAGGCAGAGGCAAGATGTTGGATTAGAAGCATCTACCATTTTGACTCTGTGATTGAGAGAGTCAGGTTACACAACAAAGACTGTATTCTGATGACAGACATAGAAGGAAAACATTGGGAATCCTGAAAGAGATGGAAGACATCAGAAAAGCACAAAGAAAGCTAGGCAACAGAGAAAAACAGCAAACAGTTCCAAGCCCATCCTTGGCTCCCTAAGAGTCAGAGGGCAAGCTGAATACGCAATCAAAAGATCAGTCAGAGGGACCTGACAACAAACTGGAAATTCTAGCAGCAAGATAAGACCACATCTCCTTAAATACAATGAAGGGATTTGGAAGGCAATGACTGCTCTGGTGTAGAAGGCTAGCCCTTGTGAAGAAAGACATTTTGTCACTCCCCTCATCTCAGACTGCCACAGTAAGGTGATTTCTTAACAACGGGTTGGTTAAGACTATTGGTTGAGACTGAGATATTCTGGAGGCTTGAATACCAGGAATAGTCATGGCTCAGGAGTAGAGGGAACCCTATCAAAGTGTGTTGGTGAGAGATGACCATGAAAGACAGTCAAGTAGAGGGAGAGAGTCTTACCTGGTCCTGCAGAGAAGCAAGTGGGATCCACTGCAGTGAAGGATATACTGGTTGCAGGCCACATGATGCCTTATAAAGACCAAGTCCAGTCACCTCAGGGTCACATGAAAACAAATGACCAGCATGGTATTCAGCCTCCAGGCCCTGTCTTCAGGCCATCTGTGTTGGTTGCTAGGTGGGGCAGAGGCTTTTTGGACACTCTTTACCAGAAAACATCCTTCTTACTTCATATTATAGTTAGGTCATTAGACATCCAGAAGGAGGAAAGTATATTGAAGGGTGCAAGACAGATGTACAAAATCACCTTGAAAGGCAAACCTATTAGAGGCACAGCAGATTTCACAACAGAACTTTAAAGGCAAAGAAGACATGGAATAATAAATTTCAAGCCCTGAAAGAGGGTAACTGCCAACCTAGGTTACTGTACCTAGAAAAAATATTCTACATAATCAAAGGAGAAATAAGAACCCTTCCTAATACTCTGTAATAAATAGAAACTAGGGCAATTCATGATCACTATACCTGCACTGCAAAAGATACTTAAAAGAATTGTATTTTTCAACAATAATTCTGGATGTTAATGGTCTCAGTTCTCTGAAAGACACAGACTAGGAAACACATTTTTCTCAGCAGCCCATGGAACTTTCTCTGAAACATCATATCTTAGGACATAAATCAAGTCTTAGCTAATACATGAAAATTTACATAATTTCTTATATTTTATTAGACCCCTATACAAATGATGAACAGACTGAGAAAAAAATCAGGATTTAATACCATTCACAAAAGCTTCAAAAAATTAATGTCTAGGAATAAACCTAATGAATATGTGAAAGACCTCTATAATGAAAATTATAAAACCTTGAAGAAAATTTAAGAAGACCCTAGAAGACAGAAAGAGTTCCCATGCTCATGGATAAGCAAAGTTAATATTTTGAACATGGCTGTACTACCAGAACCAAGCTCCCAGAAAAATTCCAAGGTCATTTTTTTAGAAATAGAAAAATCAATTGTTAAATTTATATAGAATCTCAAAAGATCCCTAATAGCCAATGCAATCCTAATCAATGCTGACTTAAATTATATTATAGAGCCATAGTAAAAAAACCTGCATGATACAGGCAAAGAATAGACCAATAGACCAATGGAATAGAATAAAATATCCAGAAATAAGCCTGAAAAGTCACAGCCATCTGATTGTTCACAAAGGTACCAAAAAACATAGTTGGAGAAAAGACTGCCACTTCAACACACGGGGCTGGGAAAATTGGAAATCCACATGTAGAAGACTGAACATAGAGCTCTCTTCTTTAACCTTGTATAAAATCAATCCAAAATATCTAATTTTAAGGCTGAAACTTTGAAACTATTATAAAAAAACATAGGGAAGACTCTTGAAGTTACAGGCATAAGTAACTCCTTTTGAATAGGACACAAATGGCTCAGGAGATAAGAGCAAGAATTCTCAAGTGGAATTATATTCAAATAAATTTCTGCACAATAAATGAAACAGTGATCAGAATTAAGAGGCAACCCACAGAATGGGAGATAATTTTCCCAGCTTTTCATCAGATAAAGAATTAATATCTGGAATATATAAAGAGCTCCAACAATTGAATACCAAAAAAATAATGCAACTAGTAAATGGGCAAATCAATTGCAGAAATACTTCTCAAAGGAAGTACAAATGGCCAATAAATACATGAAGAAATATTCAACATTCTTAGTCATCTAGGAAATGTAAATCAAAACAACATTGAGATTTCATATTGTCCACCAGTCAGAATGCCAATCATTAAGAAAACAAACAAGAAATGTTGGTGAGTGTGCAAGGAAAGATGAGCACTTCTGTGCTGTTGGTGGGCATGTAAATTAGTGCAGCCACTATGGAAATAAGAATAGAGTTCTTCCAAAATCTAAAAGATGGCTGAGCATCAATGGCTCATGACTGTAAGCCTAGTTACTTGGGAGTCAGAGATTAGAAGAACCAAATTTTGAGGCCAGCCTGGGAAAAATAGTTCAGGAGGTCCTATCTTGAAAATACCCAACACAAAAAAGGGTTGGGGAAGTACCACAAGCACTAGAGTGCCTGCCTATCAAGCATGAGTCCCTAAGTTCAAACCCCAGTATCACCAAAAAAAAATCTAAAGAATGAACTATTATATAATCCTGCTATACCACTGTTGGGCTTACATCTGAAGGATGTAAATCAGCATAAAATAGAGATACTTGCACATCCATATAGTAGAACTGTTCACAATAGCCCAAATATGGAGTTACCTGGCATGTTTGTTAACTAATGAATGGATAAAGAAAATGTGATTATCTATCTATCTATCTCTCTGTGTGTCTATCTATCTATCTATCTACCTACCTACTTACCTACCTCCTACCTATCTAAGGAACTATTACTTAACCATAAAGAGGAATGAAATTATGTCATATGCAGGATATTATGTACACTGGAAATTGTCATGTTAAGTCCTTCAGACTGCAAAAGACACATATTTCGTATTTGTCTTTTATATGTATAATCTAGACCTAAAGCAAAAAATTTTTTTCAATGACAAGGGTGTGAAAGGAGTTGGGAACAAGCAGACAGGGGAGGATGAAAGGAGAAGGGAAAAGGGGTAAACATGATCAAAGTACTTCATTCACATAAATGAACCAAGCCTTGTATGCACATATGAATAATAAAAGAAAAATGAAAAAAAAATAGAGTACTGAAACCTGTTAAAATTGTTTTAAAGAGAAAGAGTAAAGGATGCAGATAAATTTGATCAAAGTCCATTATATGCATGTATGGAAATATCACAATAAAACCCCTTTGATAATTAATATATATTCCTTACAAAAGGAAAAAATGAAGAACTGACAAGTGACAACTTAATCTTAAATTTTAAAGTGTTGCCACTTTTGTGGCTAACCTGAGAAAACCAGAGGTGCATTTATTCAGTAGAGGCCAATGGATTTATTTGACTACAAAGAAGTTATGTGTTTCACTGTAAAATTTATTGTGTGCTTCCTTGCTGCCTCTGAGTCCCTCATTTCCTGTGAACGGGATAGTGCAATATCTAAATAATGCAAAAGACTTATGGGAAAAGTCATAGTTGTCCTATTTTTTTGTCTACTATACATATCATCATTTTTCCCTTAATATTTGTATGTTATCTTTTGTGAATGTTTTACTTTATCAAACTGTGCCCTACATTGGAGCAGTGAAAAAGTTCATTAAGGATGGACTTATCTGTTTTCATTGGAAAACTTCACTTGTTTTCCTGTTTTGATTTAATGCCTTGTGATAAAATTGAGAGCTGATAACTGATTTCTGTCAAGCAGCTAAATAAATAACTCAAATGATGTTAAACTTTTATGGTATTTTTAGTACATGCATCCTATACTAAAGGTTCTTACTGTGAGCATTAAGTGACATCTAATTGGCTTTTCTTCCTGGTTAGGAATAGAGCTTGTATTTCATTTATATCTTCTTTTATTTATCTATATTGATGTTTGAAGTAATTTTAATTTTTCTTCTGTCATTTATGACACAACATGCATATATCGTCTCCTTGAGGACCTTTGCCAATGTGTAAAGATATTTTTGAGTATCACAACTGGAGAACTGCTAAAATCTGGTAAGTAGAGGCCAGATGTTCTGTTAAACATCCTATGACACATAGTGCCAACCTCAATACAAAATATTCTGCTACCCAAATATCAGTGATACCGCTATTGAGAAAACCTGATTTATGAGGTGGTAAGACATGTGAAGGTATAAAAACCAGGACATTATGCAAATCATTGAATCTTTCTATAGAAATACTTCTATTGGTAGGTAAAAGTCCTTAAAATGTAGTACTTTGTGATATTGTACCATCAACAATGGAGACAAAATTTTCAATCATCTTTTTGTATCCAATAATAGCATATAAAGCATAATGCATAGATTTGAATCAATGCCAGGAGAAATTATCCAAGATACAAAACCAGGAGAAAGTATTTGTATATATTTGGCCTCCTTAAGGAAAATGCTACAGTTTTCTAAAAAGTTTAACTTCTGGCTACAACAATACATAAATAGTTTATGTATTATATTTTGCCTTTTTAAATTTTCTTCGAAGGGTCACCAATCATTGGTTAGTTGCTGAATATTAATAATTCCTTGAGTCATTATCTGTGTTCGTGTTTTTATTTTATTTTATATTTTGGCCAACAACCCTGTATTCCCCCTTTTGGAATACAATGCCAGAACTTCAATGCCAGAACTTTACCCGTTGTATCCATGAAGATGCTACCAATCCTCTTTAGCTGCCAGCTACCTATTAGATACCTCAACCTATTTGTTTTCAAGCAAAACACACTGAATTATTAAAGAACACCCTTAGTATTTTGTCATTTCTCTCAAACTAATAGCTTCTCAGTTACCCAAACTTGCAATCTCAAAGTTCCTTTTCTTTCCTTTCCTTTCTTCTCCCTATACCACACTCACCCAGTTGCTATGTTGCAAGTATTCTGCCTCTATAACTTCTATAACATTCTCTTTCTTCCATTCTATGGGTTATCTTCACCTGGATATTCATAATTGACTCTTTTCCATTTTCCTCTGGCTATGTCCAATTCCATTTCAATCTATTTCTTCATCAGGAAATTTTATCATCCCAAAGGACAACTGAGTGATCTCTAAATCATAGTACTTGGGAATCAGAATAAAATTGAATAAATTGATTTAATATCACAGTTTACAGATGAGAAAAAGAAGTAAACATTTAATTATTGAAAAAATAATATGGCATTGCTAATCCTGAACTTTTACTTGCTATAAAAATAATATTTCTTCTTGCCTTGTCTATCTTCGTGCTCACATGGCCATTGAGCATATTATATGGCTGATGGTAAGTTGTGGTGCTTTGTATAGATTTTGAAGACACATTGAGAAACCCATTATGCAAGGAACAAAATGCCAAGGTAATTATTGTCTTCCCAAGGAGAGGGGAGAAAGCAGTGGAATGTTTTAAGCAATTGAAATGTGTAAGGAAACATTGCCATTGTCAAAGAGACTTTGAGTCTGATTCTAAATCATGTTATAAAACAATACACTTGTAGATGATTTCTTAATGAGTTATGTAGATAAGGGATGAGAAGCTATTAACTTTTTTCTTCTTCAAATTAGTCTTTGATTTATCTGCCATTTTGGTCTCTAAGAATTCTCTAACTAACATGAGTCTTGCATATCTCATAAAAATCTTCATTTAACTTTTGAATCGTCACTTCTATATCATTAGTAGAATGAAAATCACAGAATACCTGCAAATTAAAAAAAGATAAAAGGTTATCTGTCGACTACTTGTGAGAAGCAATATTATTATTACCATTATAGGTGATGTGGCATTTGAATGTTCTGTCTTCTGCAGGCCATTTGGTACTCATTCTTTATGAGTTATTTTAATAGATGAGAAATAAGGAGTTCCTTCCTGAAAAGGGCATTGGTTTCATAGAGAATGAAAGAGAATGAACAGAAACTGTAGTTTCTCATAATAACTGTAGAATAAGTTTCAGTTGCACCTGAATACAAGCTATTGGTCAATTGGAGTAAGTGAAATTCATGAATTACTTGTGTGGGAAACAGCTGTGAATTGTGAGAATGTTTTCCTGTTTGGGTTTAACGTCCTTATTAAAGTCAAATCAAGTATATTCAAACATATTTTTGATCATTAAGAATATTTTTAAAGTATATGAAATCACTATCTTAAAAACTTTTCTTTATATAAATAATGTTTACCAATAAAAGTATTTATAGCAGACTTTTAATCCCAAAGGTCAAGAGAGAAGGTTTTTTCCCTTTTTTGAATAATTTCAAAAAAGTATTCATTGCATTTGCTTGTATAGGTCTGTGTGTTATCAGCTTCCCCCCAACAAATACCTAAAAAAAATCATTCTTAAGAGAAAGACTTTATCTTGGCTCACAATTTTGGATGTTTTGGTCTGTGATTGATTGGCACATAATGAGGAGTGAATGGCAAAGAAACTGCTCAGTTAGTGGCAGGAAGCAAGAAAGAGGACAGGGACAGATTCCACTGTCTCCATTAAGGGCACACCCAATGACCTTCACACCTCTCACTGGACTCTACCTCATAAAGGTTCCACCAAGATCCAATGGGGATACACTGGTGGCCAAGTCTCTAATATGTGTTTATTTGGAGGACATTTATTATCCAAGTAGAACAATTTACATCTGATTTGGTTCAGAATATTTAACACTTTGTTTGCATGTTAGAAAATTTGAGAGCTAAAAGCAGTCAAATTTTTTGATAGATTTTGAAGGCCCATACAATTGTTCATGAAATCATTAATAACTTTTACCATTCAAATTCCTTTGTACAATCCAAACAATGATGAGAAATAAATCCTTTATTTTTAGTGCTCAGATCAGAATTCTGTAACATGCACACTAATGTATTGATTTTATTGATGTTATTTGAACATTTAAATACTGTACAAGTCATTTTCTTCACTGTGTGTATGTTGGTGGTGGGACAGTAGATAGGTATGTGAGTCTCTTCTGAATTATTTGGGTAATCATAATAATCCCAGTGCATATTACAAAAATTTACTATATGCAAAATGTACTTTAATTTCTCAACAGTTATTTAAAAGTTTAAGATGTACCTTTAAAAATACAAGTCGTATTTTTATTACATGAGGTTATTTCTAGCAATATAACACAAAATAAAAATCCCAGAAAAATGATGCTTTTGGAGATTTAAGTTATTCTTTAGGAAGCCAAGAATACAAAAGTGGAAATGAACCAACTTCCAATGATTTTGAATGCTATCATATATTTAAATATCATATACCTATGTATACAATAGGTTTATGTAAAAGGTAAAAAAGTAAGGTCTAATTAACATCTTATCATCCAGGCCCATTTCCAACTGCTAATTATCACTTCCAAGGTCAAGTAAAAGTGTGCACCCGCCAAATATTTGTGTCTTTAGAAAATTCACTAAAAGTGGAATATACCTCCTATTTGGCCAATTTCTTAATGAATATATTTGCATTTAATAATGGAATACCACCTTTAGAGCTTTCCTGCTCATTTTCTCTGTCTTTATCCTAAGCAGCCAGATTTCCAAGGTTACGATCAAAGGCTTTGTGAGAATGTCAGCGGTTTGTGCTTGTTAAAAAAAATTCCAAAAACTCAAAAATCTTGACTTGTAGTTTATTGCAGTGTTATTTCAAGGAGAGGAAACCTTACCATCCTAAACACAAAAGGAAAAGTGTTGTTCGAAGTTTAATGAAAGACTTCATTACATGAATTCTCACTTGCAGCAGGTGAATTTTAGCACAGTTCATAATGACAATATTAAAGCTGTTTTGCTTTCATTGCAACTGAAAATTATAAGTTTATATTTCAAGCCTTATCTTTTTGAGAGGATTATATAAGAGAAAACTTCAAAATTTTGAAGAAATGTGCTTATTCATCAGAAAAAAATTATATGCCACTGTTTGTTTTATATATATATATATGTATGTATGTATAAATCATTGCACAAGGTAAAGAGATTTGTGTTATATTATTAGCTCCATTTCTGGTTTATTGGAGCTGTACCTACAGGATTATGAAAAATAGTGCTTTAGTCAGTTTTTCATTGCTGCGAAAAAATACTTAGAAAAACAATGTAAAGAATGCAGACTTTATTTCTGTTTCAGAGGTTTCAGTCCATGGATATTCAGCTGACTCCACTGTTTTAGTCCTGAGGGAGGCAGAACATCATGGTGGAGAGGGCATGATAAAGCACAACTGGTCACCACATGGCAGTGGGGAAGCAATGAGAATCCAAGGAAAGGAGTCCAACGAGGACTAGCACTGAAGAGCATTTCCCAGTGACCAACTTCCTCCAGCCAGGCCCTGCCCTCAAATTTTCCACCTTTTTCCAATAATTCGGCCACATTGTGAATTAATCAATGGATGGATTCAACCATTGAGGAAGAAAGAGACCTCATGGTCCAAGCACTTTCCCAATCTCCACATATGAACATTGTGCCATGGATGAAGCCTTTAACAAGTGAATCTTTTGAAAGACATTTCATATTCAGACAATAATGAGTACCAGCTTTAATAAATAATTGTCATGGTCTATGATATTCCTGATTCCTCCACATTTGTTTCTGCTCAGGAAATTCCACAAATCAGCTATAGTTAGCACCTTCCTCTGATATCTGCTTTTGCCAAGGTATCATGAAATCAGGTAGGCCAAGGACCCATTTGCAGCAGAGGCCTCTCAGCACAGGACTGTCTTGCTAATATATTAAAGAATATTGTTTGGAATATTCTTTCAGTCTCTAGTAAAAGAGACTATGAATAGTTTTTCTCATTAGTGATGGGTACACAAAACAAAATAAAGCAACAGTAAAATTACCTACAAAGTTAGTGGTTTTAAATCACAATAATCAGTTTGTTATTATCTCTCATAACTCTTGATTAGAGTCTTTCATGTAATCTGTAGCTGGGTAGTGGTTAGGGCTAAAGATATCCTGAAAGCTTTCTCACTTAGATATCTGATTCTTGATGCCAGCTGACAGCTGGGACCTCTTTTGGAGTTGTCCAGCAGAACTATTACTCAAGGCCTATCCATGTGTTCTTGGTTTCCATACCTCTTGGAAGCTGGGTCGAAGAGAAACCAACTCAAGAAAATGAAATGTAAACTCTACCACCTTTTATGACCTACCTTTGGAAGTGAATGGAATCATTGTCTTTGTGGTCACTGGCATGCTTAGATTCAAGGAGGAGAATAGACCCTACTTGTCATTGGAAATGCTATAACATGATGTTGTAAGAAAATCTGTGGAATGAAAGATTCAGTTATGTCCATTTTGAACAACATAATCTGCTAAATCTTTGTGCTGTGGTGCTATTATGTTTATTCCTTAAGTTTTCCTCTGAGGAATCTTTTATGTCTACCTTAATCTATTGTTTTTTAGTTCACCAGTAGTGCATATCTCCATATTCTACTTTAGGGTTTGCCATTCAGTGACAGATTCCTTCTGTGGTCTCTGCAAAAACTGTTCTTACAACATTTCTCATAACTTTCATTATAAGTCTTGCAAAGGAGAAAATAGAAAATAATTATTTTATCTTTCAATAATCTGCATCAAGGGTCAGAAAATTGTTTCTGAAAATATCACTTTAAATATTTTGGACTTTGTTAGTCTAATGGAAGAAATCCAGGAATATTAGATGTGACTTAAATGATTACTTAAAATTTAGTTGTTTAAAATGTATTCTTTACTCATGGGTTATATATAAACAATTGGTAAGTTGACTTTTGTTTGTAAACTATTGTTTGCTAAGCTTTGGCCCAGATCACTAGGCAATGGTACAAGTCAAAAGTTTTAAAGGCCAAGCATTGCTTTTCATTTGGCTTTATGGATGTCGGTAGATAAATGCAATTCTGACTTGACACCTATATTTGGCATTGCAAATATTCTCCTTCTTTCCTCTCTCCCTTCCTCTCTTTTCTCTTTCCTTCATTTATCTGTGTGTTCTTTTCCCATCCTCACTGCCTTTATTTGCCCCATAAAAGACCATTTTAATGACTCATAAACAACCATTGTAGTATATTTCTATGAATTTGTATGTGTTTTTGTAATATGCATATCACTGCTATCTTTGTACACATTTTAAATTTATCTTGAAGGTGTTAGAGAACTGAATTTGTTCTTTGACTTGCTTTTTCTTCATTCAGTTATATGTAGAAAATTCATTCTTATTGCTATGTTTACATCTAGTCTATTACTACAAATTATTTCAAAATACCCCATTGGATGCTTCACATTTTATTATGCAGTATTCAAAATTACATCCTGTCCCTTCTGCATGGTCATGCTGATCCATTGCTCAGGCCTGGAATCCAGCCAGGGCCAACCCAGCCATTGCCCACCACCTACCCTCTAGGGAACCTGGCAAAGTGAGTGAGTTTCAGGCCTAAGTGAAAATTTGTAAGCAGGATCTGAGCATACTGCACACTGAGATAGGCTTCCTAAAGGAGTGGGTGGAGAGCATGAAGTGAGATAGTTTGAGGGTGAGGTAAAGTAAAACCTGCTACTCATAAACTAAATCAGATGAAAATATCAAGGAATAAAAAACAGTAACAAGACAGAGGAAAACATAGAGACAGATGGGCCATGAAATGAGGAAATTAATCTAGAAATGGACAATGAAGGGGCAATTGAACTAGACACTGATGCCCCTAAGAAATTGGGATGAAAATATAAAGATAACTGAAGAGATGATGGATCAAGTAAATGAAAAGAAAGAGACTGACACTGAAGTCTTAAATGGTGGTGAATTAAAGAAAGACATTTACTTGTTCACAGATGTCATCAAGCTAAATCCTTGCTTGGTCAAACTGTATGCCAAGAGAGCCAGTGTCTTCAAGAAATTGCAGAAGCCAAATATTGCCATTTGAGACTGTGACAGAGCCATTGAAATAAGTCCTGATTCAGCTGAGCCTCACAAGTGGCAATGGAAAACACACAGATTCTGGACAATGGGAAAAAGGAGCCCATGATCTTCCCCTTGCCTGTAACTGGATTATGATGATAATGCTAGTGCACTGCTGAAAGCAGTCCAACAAGGGCCCAGAAAATTGTTCTTTCCTTAAAGAAAGAACAGAAGGGATCAAGAAACCTTGAGAAGTGTATTAGAGGGCCCTGAGTGAGGAAGAAGCCAGAGGACAATCAGAATCTCAGTACGGCACTTTTCTAGGAGGCTTTTCTGTGGAATGCCTAGAATGGTAGAGACATGCCTGAAATGTCAGGAATGCCTGGGTACAATGAAATTCTTGGTCACGTACAAGTTCTTGCAGCATGCAGGATCCAAGATATTGTGGTCTTCCAGGGTGAGACCAGAACTTGCAAATATGTAAAAATAACAGAGTAACCCAAAATTTACTTATCAGTAAATTGTAAGCCAAATTTGGAGGTCAAGCATAAAGTCCATGTGACAAAGTTCTTGCTGAAGGAAAATCAACCTAGGTTGTTTAATGGATGTCACAGTAGTGTATCTCTGACCTTCTCGTTAGGAATGGTGAGGTGCTTTGAAGATAATCCCTACCCCTGTACAGCAAATACACCTAAGCATTTCACAGTGTTTTGCCATTATGTATTCATTCAGATAATGTTTTCCCACAAAAAATTACAAACTTTACATTTAATCCTTGATTACATTTAAAACAAAGTAAAAGGGTGTTGATTTTTCCTTTTTCTTTATTAATTATTTTAAGATTTCCCTTTGAAGTATCAGGCAAGGAAGATACACCCAGAAAATTTATTGTTCTAGTGTGAGTGAAATAGAATTTTATCAGTGAGAAGCAAATAAAACTCATATAAATATGTTAAGTTTGAGTTGGATATTGGTTAGTAAGGCATTTTTGCTTTTTAAAATGCTTTTTGAAATGACTTATTTCAATAAAATTCTTGGGGCCACCAGTATTTCAATATGACTTGGGTAGGGACTGAAAGTAATTGATAGGACAGGGCAGTCTTACCATGTTTTATACAACATGTGCCCTTGTGTAGTTTGCACTCAAATCTTACAGTGTTAAAGGGATAATTTTTTTGTTATGTTGCAGAATTGGATTTCTTAGCTCTGTTCATGTCCAGTATATCAGATGACTATTTCATTTTTTTCTACATAAAGGAAAAAGAGACTGTATCCACTTCCATTCTCGATATAAATAATACTGTAATAAATTGTTTTGTATATCCTTTTATGTGAAAGAGTGATAGAAATTCTCTTCAGTAGGGAATTGAAATTGGAGGTCTAATAGTTTTTCTAGATTTACAAGTTTGTATTTGCTGGGTGCTAGTGTCTCATGCCTGTAATCCTAACTACTTGGGAGACTGAGTTTAGAGGATCAAGGCTCAGTGCCAGCCTGACCAAATAATTCATGAGGTCTGCATTTCCAACAGCACAAGAGAAAACTGGACTGGAGGTGTGGCTTAAGTAAGAGTACCTGTCCTGATTTCAAACCTAATTCCACCAAAAAAAGTCTGTATTTTTATTTCCAACTTTTAGAAATAAAATTTGTGATTTTATTTTTTCTTTAGAACTTTGAATATGCCACTTCAATAATTTCCCTTCCATTGCTTTTTCATTTTTATTAGGATATATTCATTGTACAGGGGACATTCATTGTGGCAAATCTGAATAGCCTTTCATTGTATATTGGTTAGATAGCCCTAACCATCTCCTATATCCTGCAAGTCCCTCCTCACCCCACTTAAAGTAATTGCAATGGGTTTCATGTTAATATTTTGTATATGTATATGAAACCCATCAACCATATTCCCTCACATTTAGGTCCTCCATTTACCCTCCCCCCTCACAAGAACCCTCCCACACTGTACCTATTTTTCAGTCCTGTCTTTCATTATTAATCCCAAAGTCATTGTTCACAGGGCTTTATTGAAGTGTCCTCACTGTGAATATACTTCTCTTTGGACAGTTCAACCCCTTCAGTTACTCTCTTTTACTACTACCTTCCCACACCTATTGTTCAACAGCTTTCCACACCTTTCATTATATTCCTTACCTGCACAGATGTATTTTGATATTATTGATTGTCTTATTCTCTTTTCCTTTCCCTCCTTCCTAAAGTTCCACAGAGTATTTCCACTATAAAAACATGTTTGAAATATAAGTTTGTGTATGATCATGATTGGTTTTGGATATATGTTTATCTTTTGTATATATCTTCCTATATCTCTCTATATGAGAGAACTGTGGTCTTTATGTTTTTGAACCTGGCTTACTTCAATTAATATGATGTCCTTCAATTGCATTCATTTACCTTCAAGATTTTATTCTTTCTAATGGCTGAATAAAACTTCACTGGATGTACATATGTATGTATATGTTTATCTATCTCATATTCTCAAATCATTTATCAGTTGTAGGGTTTTTAGGTTGTTTCCATACCTTGTCTATTGTGAACAGTGCTGCAATAAACATGGATGGGCAAGTGTCTCTATTTTATCCTGACTTGCATAAATTCAGGTATAGTCCCAGGAGTGGTATAGCTGGATCTTATCACAGTTCTAGTTTTAGTTTTTTAAGGAATCTCCATATTGCTTTCAATAATTGATATACTAATTTACATCCTCTTGAACAGTGTTTAAGGGTTCCTGTTTTGCCCCATCCAGTTTGAAGTCAGGGATTGTGATACATTCCACATTGCTCTCTTTGCTCAGTATTACCTTGACTATTCAAGGTCTTTTGTGCTTCCATCTGAATTTTCGGTTTGATTTTTCAATCTTGATGATGAATGTCATTGGAATTTTGATGGGGATTACACTGAACAAGTAGATGGCTTTTGAAAATATAGCCATTTTCACAACATTGATTCTACCAATCAATGAGTATGGGAGATCTTTCCATCTTCTGTAGTCTTCATAGATTTCTTTCTTCTTTGGTTTATACTTTTCATTGTAGAGATCTTTTACTTTCTTTATTAGGTTTATACTCAGGTATTGTATTTTTTTGAGGCTATTGTAAATAGAGTTCTTTTCCTGTACTATTTCTCAGACTGTTCATTGTTGGTAAATAGAAAGGTTACTGATTTTTCAAAATGATTTTATATCCTGTTATTTTTGCTGAGTGTTCATGATCTCTAAGAGTTTTTTGGTGGACTTTTCCTGGTATTTTAGATATAAGAATATGTCATCTTCAGATAGGGATGCTTTGAGATCTTCCTTTCTATTTGAATAACTTTATTTCTGTCTCATTGCTCTGGCTAGGTATTCCAGGACTGTGTTGAATAAGAGTGAAGAGAGTGGACACCCTTATCTCATTCCTGACTTCATAGGAAATGGTTTCAGTTTTCCCTATTTAGTGTGATGCAGTCTATAGGCTTCTCATATATAGTCTTTATTATGTTGAAGTACATTCTTTCTATTCCTAGTTTCATCAGAGCTTTTATCATGAAATGATGTTGAATTTTGTTGAAGATTTTTCCTACATGTTGAGATAATCATATGCCTTTTTCTTTGCTTCTGTTAATTTGCTGTATTGCATTAATGTTTTGTATATGTTGAACCATCCCTCCATTCCTGGGATAAAACCCACTTGATTCATGGTATATGATCTTTTTAATATGTTGTTGAATATGGTTTGGCAGTATTTTATTGAGAATTTTTGCATCTGAGTTCATTAAAGAAATCAGACTATAATTCCCTTCTTGTTGTTGTTGTTGTGTCCTTGTCCAGTTTTGGGATGAGTATAATACTGGCTTCATGGAATGAGTTTGGTAGTGTTCCTTTCTTTTCCATTTCATGGAAAAGTTTGAGATGTGTTGGCATTACTTCTTCTTTAAAGTTCTGGTAGAATTCCTCAGGGGATCTATCAGATTCTGGACCATTCTTTTTTGGGGAGACTATTGCTGCTTCAATTTCATTGCTTATTATAGATCTATTTAGGTGATATATATCCTCTCATTTCAATTTTGGAAAGTCATGTGTCTAGAAGTTTGCCCATCTCTTCTAGATTTTCCTATTTATTTGAAAATGGTTTTTCAAAGTAATTCTTAGTGATGACCTGGATTTCTTGGTGTTTGTTGGGATTTCCCCTTTTTTGCTTCCAATTTTATTAGTTTGGGTATTTTCCCTCTTCATTTTAGTCCAATTTGCTAGGTGTCATCACAGAAATAAGGGAAAAAATCAAAAGGTTCCTGGAATTCACTGCTTGTGTAGCACAACCTACCAGAACCTATGGGACACAGCAAAGCCATTGCTAAGGGGAAAGTTTATAGCCATGAATGCATGGATTACAAACAAAAAGATCTCAAATAAATTACCAAATACTGCATCTCAAATTCCTAAAAAAAAAAAAAGAACAATGTAAACCCAAAACTAGCAAAAGGAGAGAAATAATAAAAATAAGGGCTCAAAACAATGAAATAGAGACCCCCCCCAAGAAAAGAAAAGAAAAAGCCATGCAAAGAATCAATGAACCAAAAAGCTGGTTTTCTATTATTCACAATTTTATAGGTGAAGTCAGTTGTTAACTTCCTAGTTCTGCTATGCACAATGTAATGCTTTTCTTCTTGTTTTCAGACATTTTCTATTTTTGATTTGACTCTTATGGTCTTATAATGCTATTCATTGAATTTCTACTGCTTGAGTTTTATTATGATCAATATATCTGCACATCTTTATCATCATCAATTTTATACATTTCTGTTTATTAGTTTTTGGAATTTTCATCCCATTTTCTCCTATGGAGATTGAACTTTTTGGAATAGTTCCACAAATTATTGAGTTCTTTTACTTTTTCAATGTTTTCTTTGTTTTTCATGGTAGATAATTTCAATTATAAATTTAGTGACTTTACCCTGTGCTCATCTTTGTTTCTAGTAAGCTTCTTCCATGACTTTAACAAAATTTAGAGATAGGTGTGGTGGCTTATGCCTATAATCTCAGTTATGTGGGAGGTGTATGTAGGAGGATCAATTGCTGAGGATGGCTCCAGGCAAAAATACCTGACCTTCCTTCCTTATCTGAAAAATAACTGAAGCAAAAAAGAAGGGTTAGAGGTGTGGCCCAAGTGATAGAGTGCTTGTATAAAAAATAGAGGTCCTGAGTTCAAATCCCAGTACTGCCAAGAAAAGAAAACTTAAGTACTATACTTCCCTGGAATTTTCATTTTTTTTTTCATCTGTTTTCTCTGCTGAGATTCCTATACTTTCATTTTTCATGATCATTTCTTTCATATTATGTGATCATAATTATAATTGTTTAAAATTCTTGTCTTCTAGTTCTAATACTTCAATCATCTGAAGAGTGAAATCAGTTGTATTTTCTTTCACAAATGAGTGTTATTTTCCTCATATGTCAAATAATTTTGGATTGCTTCCTTTGTATTGTACATGATATGTTTGAATTTTGTTATAGTTCATTAACAGCATTGTTTGTTTTTTACTTTCTTCTTTAATGAGCAATTCAAGAAGATAAAACTCAGTCTTTAAACACCCTTTCTTGAGTGGAAACTCAAATCTCAGCTCAGGTTTTGAATCTTTAGCTATGACACTTGAGGCAGAGGCTAGCCAGATTTCCCATCAAATCTACACACAGAATTTGCATTTTCTCTCTCTCTCTTTCTTTTCTTAGATTCTTTTTTCACCTTCTAGTGGCTAAAATTGTTCAGACTAACTCTGGTATTTCTAACAAAATTTTAGCCACTCAACATAGAATTTTCATAGTCTTCATTCAGGCCAAATCTATACAATAAAGGCAAAACACTTTTGCCATTTCCTTCTTTCAAATGTTGATTGCTCTCTGAAAGTTCCATGCTTTTGGTGTCACTTTCCAGGTAGGTCTCAATATGTTTAAATAGTTTTTGGCTTATTTTTCTTTTGTTTCTCTTTCCTCCTTCTTCCTTTCCTTGCTTTCCTCATTCTTTTTCTATCTCTCTTTTTCTCCCTCTCCTCCTTCCTTCTTCCCCCCACCTTTCTTTCTTTCCTTCCTTCCTTCTCTCTCTCCCTTCCTTCTTTCCTTCCTTCCTTCCTTCCTTCTCTCTCTCCTTCCTTCCCTCCTTTTCTTTCTCTTTCTCTCTCTTTCATCTTTCTCCTAATCTTCCTCCCTCCCTTCCTCTCTCTTTCCTTAATTCCTTCCTTCCTTCATTTCTTCTTTCTCTTTCTCACTCTTTGTCTCCCTCCCTCCTTTCTTCATCCCTTTACCTTGCTCTTTTTCTTTCTCTCTCTTTCCTTCCCTCCCTCTCTCCCTCCCCCCATCCCTCCCTCCTTCTCTTCCTTCCTTCCTTCCCTTCCTCTTTTTCTCTCTCATTTTCTTTCTCTTTTTTATTGTATATTTTTCACTCCCTCCCTCTCCCTCTCTCCTCTCTCTCCAGACTTCAGAGAATATGATAGAAGATTCAACTTGATGAAAATTTGAGGATGATAATAAATTATGTCTTTAAATCCAAAAAAACACACTTTCTTTTTTTCATTTTAGCATTTCAGGCAGAATCTGTTCTGCCCTCTTGTCCTCCAATTTTGTTGAAGAGAAAACATAAGAGTCAATAAGAATGACATAGCATTTTGCTAGTTTGAGATAAAGATAGCTGTACAGAAAGATTCCTAGTGTTGCTTCCATGCACAGGCAAAACATACTTTCTTGTTTTCCTACATGGAACAGTGTAAATATTTCCATGGATATTATATAAACCAAATTCTCCCTTAAATCTATAAAAATACCTGAATATAAATAGTTCCCAATATTATTTTATTTTAAATTAAAAAATTTTTTGTATATTTTTTTATTGTGGTGGTAAGGGTACATGGTAGCATTTACAAAGGTTCTTACAATGTATCAAATATATCATACTTGAATTCACCCCCTCCTGCTCTTCTTCAACGCTCTCCTCTGATTCCTGGAACAGTTTCAACAGGTATCATTTATCATTTTTGCATTTACAGATGTGTATATATTATTTGCACCCTATTCATCCTCCTACCCCTTTTCCCACCACCTCCCCACTTCCACCAGTGCCAAACCCTCAGAACCTGTTCTGTCTTCCTGTTCTCCAATTTTGTAGAGGAAAAATCAGAAAGATAAATAGACAAACATGGCATATTTTCTAGTTTAAGGTAAAGATAGCTACACAGAACATTTCCTTGTGTTGTTTCCATGCATATATGTGTTATAAACTCAGTTAGTTCATCTCTTCTAGTCCTCTTCACTCCTCCCTAGTCTACTTCCCAAGGTGGCCCCCACCAGTTTAAGATTTCTATACCCCTTCCTGTACAGTGAGCACATCAACCATGTTCAAGGTCTTTTCAAGGTCTTAGCTTCCTTCCCTTCCCCTATCCCTCTTGTGTGTGACCTCCTCTTACTGTGACCAGTGTCCTGTATATTGCTGTATTTGTTTTAGGTCAATTCTCCACATATGAGAGAAATCGTGCACCTTTTCTCCTTCTTATTTTCATTTTACTTTTTTTTTTTTGTGGTATTGGGGATTTAACTCAGGGCCTACACCTCGAGCCATTACAATAGCCCTTTTTGTGAAGGTTTTTTCAAGATAGGGTCTTGTGAACTATTGGCTCGGGCTGGCTTCGAACCATGATCCTCCTGATCTCTGCCTCCTGAGTAGCTAGGACTGTAAGTGTGAGCCACCGAGAGCCTGGCTGGCTTTTGATCTTCTGAACCTGGCTAACTTCACTTTAGTTAAGTCCATTTCCATCCATTTACTTCTGAATGACAAAATTTCATTCTTCTTTGTGGCTGAGTAAAATTCCGTTGTGTATAAATACCACATTAAAAAAATTTTTTTATTATTATTGCTTTGTAATATAGTTTGAAGTCAGGTATTGTGATACCTCCTCCATTGTTCTTTTGACTGAGTATTGCCTTGGCTATTCGTGGCCTCTTGTGTTTCCATATAAATTTAACAGTAGATTTTTCAATCTCTTTAATGAAAGTCATTGGAATTTTGATGGGAATTGCATTAAACATGTAGATTATTTTGGGGAGTATCGACATTTTTACTATGTTGATTCTACCAATCCATGAGCATGGGAAATCTCTCCACTTTCTATAGTCTTCCTCAATCTCTTTCTTCAGAAGTGTATAGTTTTCCTTATAGAGGTCTTTCACATCTTTTGTTAGGTTTACACCTAGGTATTTGATTTTTTTTTGAGGCTATTGTAAATGGAATTGTTTTCATACATTCTTTTTCAGTTTGCTCATTGTTAGTGTATAGAAATGCTAATGATTTTTCTATGTTGATTTTATATCCTGCTACCTTGCTATAAGCTATTGATGATGTCTAGAAGCTTCTGAGTAGAGTTTTTTGGGTCTTTAAGATATAGGATCATGTCATTTGCAAATAGGGATATTTTGACAGTTTCTCCAGTGGAACAGAATAGAGGACCCAGATATGAAGCCACACAACTATAACCAACTTGTCTTTGACAAAGGAGCTAAAAATATACGATGGAGAAATAGCAGCCTCTTCAACAAAAACTGCTGGGAAAACTGGTTAGCAGTCTGTAAAAAACTGAAACTAGATCCATGTATATCACCCTATACCAAGATTAACTCAAAATGGATCAAGGATCTTAATATCAGACCACAAACTCTAAAGTTGATACAGGAAAGAGTAGGAAATACTCTGGAGTTAGTAGGTATAGGCAAGAACTTTCTCAACAAAACCCCAGCAGCACAGCAACT
This sequence comes from Castor canadensis, assembly GCF_047511655.1. NCBI lineage: Eukaryota > Metazoa > Chordata > Mammalia > Rodentia > Castoridae > Castor > Castor canadensis. The sequence goes on along the minus strand of NC_133393.1, from coordinate 33,385,472 downwards.
AAGAGATAGCATAGATAAATGGGACCTCATAAAGCTAAAAAGCTTCTGTTCATCAAAAGAAATGGTCTCTAAACTGAAGAGAACACCCACAGAGTGGGAGAAAGTATTTGCCAACTATACATCAGACAAAGGACTGATAACCAGAATATATAGGGAACTTAAAAAACTGAATTCTCCCAAAACTAATGAACCAATAAGGAAATGGGCAAGCAAACTAAACAGAACTTTCTCAAAAGAAGAAATTTGAATGGCCAAAAAACACATGAAAAAATGCTCACCATCTCTAGCAATAAAGGAAATGCAAATTAAAACCACGCTAAGATTCCACCTCACCCCTGTTAGAATAGTTATCATAAAAAACACCACTAACAGCAGGTGTTGGCAAGGATGTGGGGAAAAAGGAACCCTGGTATACTGCTGGTGGGAATGTAAACTAGTACAACCACTCTGGAAAAAAATTTGGAGGCTAGTTAAAAAGCTAGACATTGATCTACCTTTTGATCCAGCAATACCACTCTTGGGGATATACCCAAAAGACTGTGACACAGGTTACTCCAGAGGCACCTGCACACCCATGTTTATTGTGGCACTATTCACAATAGCCAAGTTATGGAAACAGCCAAGATGCCCTACCACTGACGAGTGGATTAAGAAAATGTGGTATGTATACACAATGAAATTTTATGCAGCCATGAAGAAGAACGAAATGTTACCATTCGCTAGTAAATGGATGGAATTGGAGAACATCATTCTGAGTGAGGTTAGCCTGGCCCAAAAGACCAAAAATCGTATATTCTCCCTCATATGTGGACATTAGATCAAGGGCAAACACAACAATGGGATTGGACTTTGAGCACATGATAAAAGCGATATCACACAAGGGAGGGGTGAGGATAGGTAAGACACCTAAAAAATTAGCTAGCATTTGTTGCCCTTAACTCAGAGAAACTAAAGCAGATACTTTAAAAGCAACTGAGGCCAATAGGAAAAGGGGACCAGGAACTAGAGAAAAGGTTAGATCAAAAAGAATTAACCTAGAAGGTAACACACGCACAGGAAATCAATGTGAGTCAATGCCCTGTATAGCTGTCCTTATCTCAACCAGCAAAAACCCTTGTTCCTTCCTATTATTGCTTATACTCTCTCTACAACAAAATTAGAAATAAGGGCAAAATAGTTTCTGCTGGGTATTGAGGGGGTGGGGGGGAGAGGGAGGGGGTGGAGTGAGTGGTAAGGGAGGGGGTGGGGGCAGGGGGGAAAAAGGACCCAAGCCTTGTATGCACATATGAATAATAAAAAATTTGTTTTTCTTTCTCTTTTTTATTATTCATTTATTCACCTGTGTGTTCATTATTTGGGTCATTTCTTCTCTCTGCCCCCCTCCCCCACTCTCTCCCCCTTTCTCCCCTAGCTTCCAGGCAGAACCTGTTCTGCCCTTATCTCTTAATTTTGTTGAAGAGAAGACATAAGCATAAGGAAGACAAAGCATTTTTGCTAGTTGAATTAAGGGTAGCTATACAGAGAGATTCCTAGCATTGCTTTCATGTACAAAGGTGTTAAAACCCAAGTTGATTCATCTGTAACTGATCTTTACATTGATTCCTGATCCCCTTCTTATGATAACCTCTGCTGCTATAAGGTTTCTATATTAGTTCCTCTGGAGTGGGGACATCAAACGCTTTCATGTTTTGGGTTTTCTACCTAATTCCCACATCTCCCATATGTGCTCTCCCCTTTTCATGTGACCAAAGTCCAACCATACTGCTGTGTTTGCCCTAGATGTAAAGTCCTCATATGAGGGAGAACATACGATTTTGGTCTTCTGATCCTGGCTAACCTCACTCAGAATGATGTTCTCTAGTTCCATCCATTTACTTGCAAATGATAAGATTTCATTCTTCTTCATGGCTGACTAAAATTCCATTGTGTATAAATACCACATTTTCTTGATCCATTCATCAGTAGTGGGACATCTTGGTTGTTTCCATAACTTGGCTATTGTGAATAGTGCTGCAATGAACATGGGTGTGTAGATAACTTTGTTGTAACCTGACTCAAATTCCTTCTGGTGTATCCCTAGGAGTGGGATTACTGGGTCATATGGCAGATCTAATATTAGTTCTTTAAGGAGCCTCCATGTACTAGCTTACATTCCTAACAGCAGTGTATGAGGGTTCCTTTTGCCCTGCAGCTTTGCCAATATTTGTTGTTGGTGGTGTTCTTGATGGTAGCTATTCTAACAGGAGTGAGGTGGAATCTTAGTGTGGTTTTGATTTGCATTTCCTTTATGGGCAGGGATGGTGAACATTTTTTTCATGTGTTTTGTTAGCCATTTGGATTTTTTCCTTTGTTTAGTTCATTTACCCATGTTTTTTTTTTTTGGGTCATTGATTTTTTGGGAGTTTAGTTTTTTGAATTCCCTGTATATTCTGGTTATCAGTCCTTTGATGTATAGCTAGCAAATATTTTCTCCCACTCTGTGGATGGTCTCTTCAGTTTGGAGACCATTTCTTTTGTTGTGCAGAAGCTTTTTAATTTCATGTAGTCCCATTTGTTCATCTTTTCTCTTAGTTGCTGGGCTGGTGGGGTTCTATTAAGGAAGTTCTTGCCTATATCTATTGCTTCCAGAGTTTTCCCTGCTCTTTCCTGTACTCACTGCAAGGTTTCAAAAACAGCATGGTACTGACACAAAAGCAGGTATAAAGACCAGTGGAATAGCATAGAGAACCAGGATAGGAATCCATGCAGCTATGCCCACCTAATTTTTGACAAAGATGCCAAAAACATACAATGGAGAAAAGACAGCCTCTTCAACAAATACTGCTGGGAAAACTGGATATCTGCATGCAGAGAAATGAAACAAGATCCATGTTTGTCCAATACTATTATCAAAGCCATTAATTTATTTTCCTTTCTATGAAAAGGATATCAGAGGACAAGCAAATGTTCTTTTCTATCTAAAGTATAATGGTCTTATTTGTTTTAAATACCTTTATTTTTTAATATCTCATTTAAAATATCTCTGAGAAAGAAATTAAGAAAATGTGTTCACAGATGTTGCCAGTCAGTTAACCTTTAATTCTCATACTGTTATTAGGTTTTAATAAACTTTTGTGTATATATTTTTGCCCTTAATATTACAAATAGAAATACTGACAATCTTGTTTTAGGGTAGAATAATGTTGCTAGTGAATTCTATAAGCAGAATTCAAGACTTAATTAAGCAAGAATTTAGTCTGGGAAGACTGATGAATCAGATTTTGTCATCTTGACTAAGATCTGAACATGACCATTTTCCACTTCATTAAAAAAATGATAAATGAAACAGAAAACATCAGCACTAGCAGGTTTTCTCCAGTTTTACTCAACTGAGAATGGGTACAGAATCCAAGAACATTTTGAAAAACATAATTAGGCAATTAAAACAGAAGAAATCGCTCTTAAATAGAAAGAATGAGTGAAAAAAATATGTGACTATATCTCTAATACTAAGAGCTTATCGTGGCAAGCAAAGGAACACAACAGCTCATAGACAAATGTTGTGCATAAGTGTAACTTTACATACACATTTTATATGGCACTTTGAGCCTAACTTAAGTTACATTTTATATGTAGAAATAAGGTTAGTTGAGTATCCTAAGTACTAGCGCAATCATTTGTTCGTAATTGAGAAAATGTTATTTTATGGACAACATATCAAAATATGTTATCAAGGAAGGTCTCAGTGGATCATTCTGACTGTAAACTGAAGGCCTAGATAATGGTTCTTTAAGTATACATGATTTTTGTCACTTAATGAGAAATACAAATTGGCAAATACCATTATTTGATACGGTGCCACAGAAAGTTGCTATCACTTGAAGGTGCTGAAATATCCAAGCATTCCAAGTGGGGTAGTTGTGAGAAGTGTGTAGTGTGAGCCTTGTGGCAGTGTCTTTGTTTTGGATGCTGAGATTTCTCTGTTCTCTGGTTCACCAGGTCCCAAACTTTTGAGCAACCTGTGGTTCCAATCATTTGTACAGGCCTTTGTATTTTCCTGTTTATTTCTTCCTGTGCTTATTTTCATCAGACTAACAAGGGTCTGTACGTGTGTGTGTGCCTGCATGTGTGTGCAGTACCAGTGTTTTAACTCAAGCCATTTTGCTTGTTTGCTAGCCAGGCCCTCTACTACTTGAGCCACACCCCCAACCCTTAACAAAGTTCTTTATGGGTTATTTTTCCAGACTGTTTTTAGTTTGCTTTTCTTTATACTTACTAGTATAATTGGCTTCAGATATACCACTGCTCTTGAATTTAGTATCTACATGCATGTTAATCACCTTCTCTTACTCATCTAAACTTTGACCTTCACCGTACTTTTTACAAATGAAGTTTTCCCTCTGACATAGTTCACTACGTACAACCTAATCTGTTTCTTCACTTCTGTCTTGTGCTTAGATTTTCAGGCAACTTTGGGAACTTGGGTTTGTCTTTAAGTATGTCAGTCTTCTTTAATACATTGCTGAACCTCTCTAATTCCATTTTCTACCTCTCTTATTCTGTCTTTGTCTTTCTGTGACCACTACAATTTCAGTACCGTGTGCTGAAATATTTGATATATTTGATATATATTTGATAATATTCCTGATCTATCATTAATTTAGTGAGCATAGAATTAATAAAAAATAAAAATATAGCAATGATATTGTTATATACACTTTGGGAGGTATTGTTTCCCAAATCATTTGCTACCATTTTCTTTACATGTATTTATCCATTTATAATATTGAAGTCCCCTAACTTACTATTTCTGATGATGTTGTTCAATTTTAAAATAGAATTTAGAGAACAATGGATTGTTAAACTGGCAAAATTACCATGTTTTTCATATGCCTCATTAATAAGGCATAATGATTGTATTGGTTATTGGGGATATTGTGAGGTCCATGTTATAGTTCAGTGTTTGGTGACAGCTATTATATGAATAATGCACACTATGGGTTGTAACCACCAAAGAAGAAGAAAGAAATGAAAGAAAGCAGATCAGGCAGACTGCACTGGAGGAAGAATTTGTACATCACTCATCTGGAGTTTGGTCTTCATACCTATCAAAACTCTTTCTCTTATTTCTCTTTGTAATATTAAATATTTTGGTGAATTTATATTCTTTGTGTAGGAAAAAAGAACATGTTCTTGTTTTCCTTTGAGAAAAGCAGACTTGAATAGTTCTGAGTTAGCTTTCGTACCATTCAAGCCAAAAGATTAATGGATTAAATAGTTAAGAGTGGATGAAGAGGATGAAAAATCCCTTGCTAGCAACCTTCTTTAGGTTTAATAGGACCCTGATTTTGATCTTTCTAACTCTCTTTTGGGACTAATCAATAAATCACCTTCATAAATATGGTCATTGGTATTACTGGTGGTTTGTCTGAAGAAGTGTCAAAGTGCCTTAATACTTTAAAGGGGTTATGTTGAATAGAAGCTACCTCTTGTCTCTGAGGAGCTCCAAAAGGCTAAGGTATTGCTGAGGAAAGGTTTTGTGTTCCCAGCTGAGTAACTCATTCTGTCAGGACGAGGTAGGTGGTACATGAGACTTTTTAAGCTTGTGTAGCAGCAGTTGTATGCTTGCAAATGTATCTCCCTCTCCCCTCATGCATCCCACAGTAAAGCTGTTGGGATGGTCCTGAAAAATGAAGGTCCCACTTAGCGCTGCACAAAGATCTAAAATTTAGTCTCTTTACAGTTCATTGCTATTGTTACCTTAATTACCTCTTTTTAAGAGTAAAATGTGAATGAGAGAAATGAAAATACCAAAGCACAAAACCTTGAAGTCAGGAAAAATAAACTTGCCCTTTATTCTATTATTATTTATTATTTTAGAAAAAATAATTTTCTAAAACCACACACACATATACATAGATTTAAAATGTAGCTGAGAGATGTCTTAATGAGGCTGTCATTAACTGTTATTTTCCAGAGCTGAGAACTATTTATGATGACCCATCATTGAAAGTATGACTGTTTTGGATTTGACTGAAATTTTAATTTCTGGACATTTCTTGTTCTTAAGACATTGTGGAGCATAAATAAAAGCAGATAAATTTGTTCTTATGCCAATATTATCATCTCTGAGATATAGTTTGGGAATGTCTTATAATTGGATGTCTCATCTGAAATGGTTGCTCTTAAAATTTCTATTTAATGCAGAGTGCATATTTTATTTTAAAAATAATTTTATTATTTGTTGGCCTAATAGATGTTTTTTAAAAATAATTTCCCAGTGGTAGATTTATTATTATTATCATTTTTTGAGGCAGTCTTGCTATGTAGTCCAGGCTGGCTTCGTATTCTCAATACTCCTGCCTCAGATTCCTGTGTGCTGGGCTTTTGGGTGTGTGTTCCCAAGCCTAGAAATTACTGTTTTTATTTTTGTTTGCTTGTTTTTTTGTTTTTCTAATATTTTTCAATTATTATTTTTAAATGTATGTGTTTATATTAAAGTTACAAGGACTTTGCATAAGGATTTTTGTTTGTTTGCTTGTTAAATACTTTGACCATTTTAAGGGCTGGCAAATACATTTGAAGTGACCAGTCTCATTCATTCCTTTTTCTTGGTTTCAAAGTATGAGCCACATTAGACAGTGGTCATTCTGCCCCTTCCACAATTCCTCGGAAGATCAAACCACAGTCTTCTTTAAGGATTCATTACTGCAGTGCTCAGCAAACCAGGCTTGGAATTTATTATACATACCTTGAAATTTGAACTCACTCCGTATGTTTTTTTTCCCTCAGTTTTCCACAGTCTGAGAAACTCTTTACTGCAATAGTCCTTAATATATTAAATGAACATGGACCTAATTTTCCTTAAGATAAACAATCTTAACATTTCTCATTGTGTCTTCTTTCCATTTATTCTATCCTGTGTATATTTAGATATGTGAATTATCATAGTTAAAGTTATTATATAAAAGTTTATTATATATAAAGTTATATATAAAACTACATATTTTCCAAAGCACTTTAATTTCCATGCTTGCTTTGGTTGATTCTTTTAAGAACCTTGTGATACACAGGGACAGGATGTGTTCAGACCAGGAAAGAACAAATCTGGAAAGAAAGTGGAGTTACTGTCATGTGAAGTAAAGTTCAGACAGAGAAGGAACTGGAGATGAGAACCTAAAATAACGCAATGCTTTTATATTTCAATTGCCAAGCAATGTAAAATAGATGTATATGCCTAGAAATAGTTTATTTTTCAGATTTACTCATTTTCACATCAAAATCAAAGCCCCCCACTTTTACAGACCCCCAAATCTCATTATAACCAAGTAAATGCACAAATGTACAGCATGCTGGGTATTCATATTGCAGATCTTTTTTCATGAAATATTCATTCACACACTGGTTACCAGTTTCTCCTTGCTATTCCCTGCTTTACCCCCAATTTTCTGCACACTTCTTGCCTGCGTGGACCCTCTTCCACTGGGTGGTCAGTGGAAAGGGGAATTTCAACACATCCATATATTACAAGCTTAGGGGTAAAGTTGGATAAAAAAAATTAAAGTTGTATCTACTTAGGTAGGACTCAAAGAAGTCATTCTATTCATCCCCTTTTTTGAGCAATGCTGAAAATGATTTAAAAGCTGCAAATTTTGTACTGTATTTTAAAAATGGAGAATTTATTTGCAAAGGTCCTTTCTGAAGAATTAGACAATGAACTCAATCCCTGAATTTTTAAACTCTATGAATCTCTTGATGCTGTGATGAGGCAAGGTTAAAAAATAGAAGGTCAGGTCTTCTGTCACAGTAAGTTGGTTAGCAGAGCATGTCATACTTTGAGACTGCTGGTGGATGTCTTGCCTCCAGCTCGAGGAGCAAGAAAGTTTACAAGGGTTCTGGGGTCAGAAACACAATGGCAAAATTTTCCCTCACTCTTCAGTCCCACAAAGAAAACAACCTCTTTTTGAAATCGGAAACTTTAGGGGAAGATTTATGAACCTTCGGGTTTATGAAACCATCTGGTGCCTTGGAATTCACAGGCTGGTGGTGCAAAGTTTGGGCTGGCAGCCCACTCCTCCTTCTAGAATAATCCATTCAGTTTCTACATTGATACCTAAGAGGTTAGTCTTTGAAACGTACTGGAAAACTTGTAAAAATCAGTACAATTTAGAATAATATACCTGCTACTTTTTAAGGGCATGCCAATTCCATGCTGTATTAGGGAGTCCAGTTTGTGAACTCTGAGTTTCCACTTTGCTTACTTCCTTTGCAGGAGCACTGTGTAATTTTGGTTTTGTTTTGACAGTTGGTGACCTTTAACCCTCTGAGTAAAATGTTTAGGCTGAGGAAGACTGAAAAGAGCTTTCAGATGGGATATTTTCAACCTCTTTCAAACTAGAGCAATCTTTCCATCAGCACAGCAAACCCTTATATAGAAATGGTTTTCAGTCTCCATCAAGTGTTCTGGTGGAACAAATCAGATCAAAGCCTTGCTTAATATGTTTGAAAAATGAACATCCGCATTGCAGAGGAAAAACATGTTATGGAAATCAATAATATCATATTCAGGCAGCCCTAACTTCAAAGTGAATCCTATGTGTGTTCTCAATTTCAAAAGAAAATGGAGAAAATGAGAACAGGGTGCATACGTTTTCTCTGCTTAATTCTATTTGTAAGTGAGTTGAGATCTCAAATGTCTCTTTACTGCCTTTTGACAGGTCCCTAAAGACAGTGGGCATAGGGCAGTCTGCTAATTAATTGCCTGCACCTGTGATAATCTCATACACTTTGGTTACAAGAGTGGCAAGTTTTCTTCCACACCACACTTTGGAATGCAAATTATTTATGGTTTTTTTGGACGGGTAACATATTAGGGAGACTATCAAAGGAGAAACAGAGATAATGTAGAGTAACCTTATAGATTCTCTTAGTCCCAGAAAACTGTTTTATTTGGGTAGGTTTGTTTTTCATTGTTAGATATAGTATTTGTTGAGGACTCATTGTATGGCTGTCTGTCACATTCTGAGTTATAATATGATTATATCTTTAAATTATAGAACCTTTGTTGATAGGGATGAATTTTTTAACATATTAAACAAATATATACTTTATAATAACATTAAAATATGTAGTTATGTGTGTGCTTTTATGTGTTTAAGTATTTGGTGCATAATAGCAATATTTATTTCATACCTGTCTCATACATACATTATCTTATTTGCTAGAAATCAAACATAAACTGTATTTTGATGGAAAGATTGTATAAAAATCAACTCTCTAAGAAAACTCTCCTTTTTTTTCTTCTGTGCTTCTTTACTGAAATGTTGATGGTGAATTATAATATTATGGCATTTACATTCAGGATTTAAGACTCAAAAAGAAAGGCATAGGAATTGACTCTTGGAATCTGGCCTGTTTCTTTAACTTTGACTTTGGACTTCATGTCAAAGGTTAGGCAAGGCACTATTGTTTCTTCCATAACAATAGCTCTTATTTTGGTCCTTAATGTCTGATAAGTATACTTATTGGCAACCTTTTTTCCAACACAGTTTTAACATGTCAAAGTTCATATAACAGACTGAGATAAAACTGTTTGAACTGTGGGTTTTAAATGATACTACACAGTCATTTGTTTAGAAAATGGGGCGACTCTAGGTTGACCAGACATGATATAGTCAGATGTTTGTCTAAGTGGATCCCAGGTCTGAGTCATGTGGTGACTGGATCTTGGTTACCAGAGCTGCATTTAGTTTCAACTTTAAGTTTAAAAAAAAAGGCATCGAAGGTTTTGATCATGTTCTTTTGAGTTTACTTTTAGATAACCTCCTCAGATGTAACCTATATACTAAGGTGTAACTTCTGGCTCTTTGCAAAATGAAATTTCATCCCCTGAAATGGATCCTTGTTATATACTGTTTAGTAACTGATCCATGTAAAGAGGCAGGCACAGTTGGGCTGCTTTCTTTCCTATCATTTTGCAATTGGTAGGAAATAAAAGGGCTCTTTTAAGCATTGGTGAGTGAGTACGCAGATAGATGCTCAGGACTTTGGGGTCACTTTTCATTCATTCTTTTCTTATTCCCATATCCTGTCACCACTTCACTTAGACATTTCTTCAAGCCAGTGGGGCTTTTCACCTGACTCTCATGTCAAATGCTACAAAAATATTTTTGCGTTTTGGCAGAAATACCAACTCCAGTACTTTTTTAAAACAGCAACAAATAAACAAATAATTGGGTTTGATCAATGGTTGCCATTGTTTTTTAGAAAGGCACATGTAAAAAAAAATCAATAGTGTGATGATCATTACTACAGTTAGGTAATTCCTCAGAACCCTGATTTAGATTTAGAAAAATCCCTGAAATTAACACACACACACACACACACACAAACACACATCCCTCAAAAGTTATTTGGTTAAATATACTTTTAAAAATACACTTATTTATTTTATTTTATTTTTGTTGTTCTGGGATCAGACCCAGTGCCTTGTACATGATAGCAAATAGCCTATCACTGACCTACATTCCCAGACATTTTTAATTAATTTATTTTTATTAAGAAAAGGCAAAAAGGAAATACTGCTTACTCTTCAAAGTTAGTAGGTTTGGGCTTTCTTCCTGACCTTATGAATCAAGTTCTAATTTTCACACTAAATGGAGATGCAGTCATTTGTTGCCATACCTTGCCTTGTTAAATACATCATCATGAGGTCTTCTTCATGTGATTTCTGACCAGTAAATTTTAGCAGATCAAACCAATTCTTTGCTTCAAAACCAGAAGGAGAAGTTTTCAGCCTTGACCTCTTGAACATTGGTCTGGGGTTTTTATACAAACCACACATTTCTGAGTAAGTAAGCACATATATTTATGCTTTTCTGAAATATTATGGTAAAAGTCTTTGTTGAGTTGTTTTCAAAGGGGGTTGGAAGCTGTATTTTTAGTATTAAAGTGACCCCTAGGTCCTGGGTAAGATGAAGATTACAGAAAAGAAGACATGACCAATTGAGGAACTTTGGCCTTTGGCCCAGAAATATATCTTGATGCATCTCTGGCTGAATTTCCAGAGATTCTTAGCAGAATAAAACTGACAAGCCTGAGTTTTTCTTAATTGTTTATACTGTAGTGTCTTCACAACATGTGAACACAATTGAAACATGAGAAACAGTAGATGGGAAATTACTCTGTAATTTGTAACTTCCAAACAGATTTTGATTATTAATATTTCTGGTTTGGAAATATTAGTTTTTCTTCCATGAAACAATTTCAAGTTAGGTCAGTGTTTTTGGCTTAGGTATGTGTGAAACAGATATTGAATGAGGTTTAGAATAATTGAATCCATTTTTATTTCCCCATACTGGGGATATCTATCTGCCCATACTGCCCATCCTACCTTCCATTTACCCCTACTTCTGAGGAAACTTCCTTTCATTTCTTTAAGAATCATTGATTCTCTGCCTGAGTCCATGATTTTTTGGGTAGAGTTGTCTCTGTTTTCCAACTTCAGGAATGGCCAGCAATCTTAACCTGACCAATGGGAATTCACTCTCATTTGTTCATAAGTGGGTGTATAACTGATGCTAGTTTAATTTTAATCATCTATGGGATTTTGCTAGAACTACTAGGAGGAATAATCTTACTGCTTCTATTAGTTATGTTTTCTATCATGTGTGGGTAGCCTGCCTGAGAAAGAAGTCAACATGGAGAAAAGAAACATATTCCTGATGACAACAATAAAGCTCCTTCATCTACCCAAGCTCAATTCAGTGCCTTTGAGCTTTTCAGCTCTGCGATCAAATGATTACCTCCATCTTTTTTTCTGTTTGTTTAATTGGTTCCAGAGAAGCTTCTGTTACTGGCAACCAAGAGTTCTGGTTTACCCCTATTCTGTCATTCATTAACTGGCTAAGCAGCTGTGTTCCCTTGGGCTTGCCACCTAATTTTTCTCAGATATGGATTTTCCATTTGCAAAATTAAATTGTGTGATTTAGGGTTCAAACAGAAAGTGGATGACACACTGAGAACAGAATAGCACAGGAGTGTTTATTTGTAAAGGTGTGGAAACTGGGTAGTATTAAATGAGCTGCTGTCACCTTAGGAGTTAAGGGATGAGAAGAGAGGGCATTTCTTGGCCTACACGGAGAGTCTAAACAGACACCTGTGTCAGGTGTAGACTTGAGGGTGCCAGAGGAATAAATTCTCTGGCCTCAGTCTCCTTGCTACCATTCATCTCCTAGCAGGGCTTCCTATTCACTGAACTCAACAGGAAGGCAGAGGTACGGGGGCCTGTTGAATGTGCCCTGTGGATGCAGACAGCAGAATGGAGAAGGGCAAAGTGTATCTTAGGGGGCTGTGGCAGACAATCTTAAGCATGACTCCTATTTCCAAAATTATGTGGGAATTGTGGAAGGAACTGGAAGGAGGTAAGTTTGGGACTAATTTGCATTTATGTGTATATTGGTATATATTTGAAAGGAGGAAAAATTTAAAGTATGTTTTGTGTTCCCTTTTCCTTCACATTTAATATTCAAGTTAGGAACACACATAGTTTAGTTAATGTCATTTTGTTGTTTCTAATTAGCATAGGAAAAGGTAAACTAATTTTCTAGTTAAATGAGATAGTGCAGTTGCTCAAATTGCTTAAAATTTTCTCTTAATAATTAGAATGGGACCTTATCTACATGTCAATTTTGAAAATGTAGTAAAAGTAATTTCGTTTTGTATACAGTGCAGTTATATAGATTTAACTTGTTCAACTATATGTATTAGGGGAAAAAATGATCAGAAAACAGACCAAAATTTTTTGTTTGCTTGTTGTTTTACAGGATAGCTGGTAAATGCAGGACTGGAATTTCATCTGGTTTCTACTCTAAAGAAATAACAATTTGTTTCAGTGTTGGAAGGAAAGCTGACTGTGTGAGACTTATCACAAGACAGTACAGCATGTACAAAACCACATATACTGCTCTTTATGGGCAATTTAAGGGATGTTGAAGAGTATGTTTGTGCAATTTTTTTCCCCACTGACTTAATTGTTGAGTAAGCTGTGTCTCTACCACATAACATAAGAGAATACTCAGGGAGAAAATAATACTTTTGCATAAGGATATGCAGGTCTTATTTACTTAGAAAATGCCTGTTCAGTTTTTGCTCTTGTATTAGAACTACATTCTTGCAAATGTGAAATGTAAATATTTGTGTGTTAACATGCACCATAGAAATCCCACCTTCCTTGCTGATAGCAGTGATGGTCTTTCTTTGGAGAAATAAGAAGCAAGTCAGGCTCTCCCTGCCTTGTACTGTTACCCTTCTCCTATACTCTGCTTTGCAGATGGCCAGTGGCAGCAGGGCCCACTCAGGGTGTATACCCCTTGAGTATGGGCCTCACTGAAGTCCTAGAGCTCTGTTTGGGCCACTATAGGTTCCAAGGTGTTCAATGTCTCAGGATTTTATTCACCCAGAGAGGTTTTATCATAAGGTGGTCAGCCCATGACGAACAAAATAGACTCCCTGGAAAAGAATGCAAATTTCACACTCTTTACTACATCTTCAAATGTAATTGGAAATAGCTTTGCTTGTTTGTTTTTTATGAGACAAAGTATTGCTATTTAGCCCAGGGTGGCCTTGAATCCATGATCCTCCATACTGGGATTATAGATATGAGCTACCATACCCAGCTTTAATTAGAAATCTTAGAAAACTGATGGAGATACATATTTTAAATAATGTTTTTTATTGACTGTTCAAGAAATACTCACCAAAGTGTAAAGACAGAAAATGCATAATCTGGAGGGCTAACTATAGACAATGTCTACACAGTGTTGAACTGTGGGATGCTTACCATCCTTATTTGCATCGGTGTACTACAGTCTTTATGCACCATGAAAGAGATCAAAGAGTTGAAATATGGCCAGGAACCAAAAACTCATGTTGCCTCATTTCTGAGAAGCATGGCATTTGATTTCACCCTAAAATTAACAATTTTTAAAACAAAACAATAAAACTTCCAAATTTCAGTTTTTGAGGTTTGGTTACTATAGGAGGTGTTTGTCTAATTCACATTTTTATTCACACAACAATATGGAGTAGGGTTACCTTACTTAATGGCCAGAGAAATTCTCTTTTGCTTTTTCTTGTCCCCTCCATATAAACATTTATTTATTTATGTTTATAAGTACTGCTCTTGGTTTTCCTAAACCATTCATAGATTTGTTCACTTCTTTCCTAACTCTGTCACATACAATTCCATTCTTTGCCTGGATAATAATAACCAACAGTCCTACAACTAATATCCCTATAGCTACTTTTTTCTCAATACATGTTATGCTCTATAGCTAAACTAAATTTTAAATATACAAATCAAATTGTATCTTTACTCTGTAAGCCAATGGATGGTTTCCCTCCTCTTGTCCTTAGAGTAAATTCAAGATCCTGTAATGCAGTTCATGGGTCTCTCCTAGGTTTGGCCCTTGCCTGCAACTTCAGACTCAGTCTCTCTCCTGTCCTCTGGCTTCCCTCTGCTGTCATGCTGTACTGACATCATCAGTTTCTTGAACACACCATGAGTCTGCTAAGCCATCCCCCTCTCTTCTTTCCCTAGCTGTCTACCATTTTTACCTTATGTCAACTCATATGGTAGCTCCTCAGATAAATTCTCCTAACTCTTCACACTAGGTTCCCTTGTTTTATGCTCCTACATAACCCAACTTTCCCTTTCCAGGAAGCTCTTCTTGATTACAATTACTTGTTCAAGTATCTGTTGTTTCCTGTAGAATAAAATTGTCACAAAATCAGTGTCTTTATCAAAGTATTTTCACAGTGGTGTGCAAAACCAGGAACAAAGGAGATATGCAATCAACATTTGTTGAATAAGCAGAGCATTTGAAGAAAACACCAAGAGGTTCTATCACTTCTCTAAAGACACACAAGTTACAAGTGGGGGCACTTGGATCAGAACCCAAGTGTGCTTAGCAAACATTTCTCTTTCCCTCCATTCCATGACTGGCCTATGGAAGGATGTTATGTGGCTGTTGTATTTTTCTTTCCTTAGGAAAACTATTTTTGATAGACAAACCTTATTCTGAGTTATGGAATTGCTGACACCATAAGAAAATTGACACATTGGCATTGTTTCAAACAAACAATAAAACATATATTTTTTAAATAGTATTTAAAAATATAGTTTATTGCTTACGGATAAATCTGCATGTTCTGCAAAATACATCCCAAATACTCTTTTGAAAATTATTATAAGCATGAGTCCTTGAGTTCAAATCCCAGTACTGCCAAAAAAAAAAAAGAAAAGAAAATTTTTATAGACAACTTTTTATTTTTATCTTGAATTTTATGCTAAGATTTCAAGTAATTTTTTATCACTTAATCTTCAAGTTTTCCCTGAATGATTGATTTTAAATCATACTGTTGCTTGAGTATTTATTTTTGCACATGTAATACCAAAAAAATAAAGCTGAATTCCTGCCATATGACTTTGTTTTTTGTCAATCAAAAAGAGAAATGAATTTATTGGCCAGTGTATGGAATATGAAAGTGATTTGCATTCCTTCAGGTGTATCTCTCAGAGTGGTATTGCTGGATTACATGGCACTTTAATTTTTAGAGGTTTTTTATTTTTAAATTTATTTTCCTCTATTGCTGTGCTGGGTGGGGGTACATTGTGGCATTTACAAAGGTTCTTACAATGTACTAAATATATCATACTCAAATTCACCCCCTTATCCCTCTCCTTTATCCCTCCTCCCCTGATTCCTGGAATGATTTCAACAGGTATCATTTTTGCATTTGCATACATGTGTACTTATTTTTGCACCATATTCATCCTTCATCTTCCTACTTCTTTTCCCCTCCACCTCTACCCTCCCACTGGTGCCAACCCCCCAAACTACCCCCCGACCCCATGCAGGACCTGTTCTGCCCTACAGTTCTCCTATTTTGTAGAAGAAAAAGGATAAAAGATAAAAAGAAAAACATGATGTTTTTGTTACTTTGAGATAAAGATAGCTACATGTGATTTTCTTGCATATATGTATTATAGCCTCAATAGGTTCATCTCCTATAATCCTCTTCTTTCTACCCTAGTCCCCTTCCCATGGTGGCCCCAGTCAGTTTAAGATTTCTGTATTCATTCTTTTACAAAGAGCATATCAATCACATCCAAGTTCTTAGTTTCCTTCCTTTTCCCTATCCCTCTTGTGAGTGATCTCCCCTTAGTGTGAACCAGTGTCCTGTCATATTGTTATATTGGTTTTAGGTCTATATTCCACATATGAGAGAGAACATGTGGCTTTGGCCTTCTGAACCTGGCTAGATTCACCTAAGATGATGTTCTCCAGTTCCATCCATTTACTTGCAAATGACAAAATTTCATTCTTCTTTGTGGCTGAGTAAAATTCCATTGTATATAAATACCACATTTTCTTAATCCATTCGTCAGTAATGGGGCATCTTGGCTGTTTATAGCTTAGCTATTGTGAATAGTGCTGCAATAAATATGGGTGTACGGGTGCCTTTGTAAGCTAGGCATATTCTTCCAGGCATATCCTTAGGATTGGTATTGCTGAATCAAATGGCAGGTCTATTTTTAGTTTTGTAAGGAGCCTTCATACTGTTTTACATAGTGGTTGTACTAGCTTACATTCCCACCAGCAGTGTATGGGGGTTCTTTTTTCCCCACATCCTTGACATTTGTTGTTGTTTGTGTTCTTGATGATAACCATTCTAACAGGAGTGAGGTGGAATCTTAGTGTTGTTTTGATTTGCATTTCCTTTATGGCCAGGAATGGGGAGCATTTTTTTATATGCTTTTTTTAGCCATTTGATCTTCTTCCTCTGAAAAGGCTCTGTCCAGTTCATTTGCCCACTTCTTCATTGGTCATTGATTTTGGGGGGTTTAGTTTTTTTGAGCTCCTTGTGTATTCTTTTTTTCATTCCCTTGTCTGATGTATAGGGATAAGGATTTTCTCTCATTCTGTGGGTGGTCTCTTCAATGTAAAAACCATTTCTTTGGTTGTGCTGAAGCTTTTTAAGGTCATGTAGTCCCATTTGTCCATCCTTTCTCTTAGTTGTTGAGCTGCTTGAGTTCTCCTGAGGAAGTCCTTGCCTATGCCTGTTGCTTCCAGAGTATTCTCTGCTCTTTCCTATACTCACTGCAAGGTTTCAGGTCTTACATTAAGGTCCTTAATGCACTTTGAGTTGATACTTGTTTAGGATGAAAGTCATGGACCTAGTTTCAGTTTTCTACAGGCAGATATGCAGTATTTGTCGAAGAGACTGTCTTTTCTCCATCGTATGTTTTTGGCGCCTTGGTCAAAAATTACATGGATGTAGCTGCATGGATTCATATTGGGGTTCTCTATTCTGTTCCATTGGTCTTCATATCTGTTTTTGTGCCAGTACCATGCTGTTTTTACTGCTATGGCTCTGTAGTATAGTTTGAAGTCAAGTATCGTGATACCTCCAGCTCCATGTTACCTTGATTATTTGCTGTTTTTTATTCTTCCAAATGAACTTTAGGATTGATTTTTTAGTCTCTGTGATAATGTCATTGGGATTTTGATGGGAATTTAATTGAATGTGTAGATTACTTTTGATAGTATAGCCATTTTTACTGTATTGTTTCTATCAATCTATGAGCATGGGAGATCTTTTCATTTTCTATAGTCTTCTTAGAATTCTTTATTCAGTGGTTTGTAGTTTTCCTTGTTGAGGTCATTCACATCCTTTTTAAGTTTATGCCTAGGTATTTGATATTTTTGAAGCTACTATAAATGGAATTGTATTCCTGTATTCTTTCTCAATCTGTTCATTGTTGGTGTATTGACTACTTTTAGGTTTTTGAGGGGCCTCCATACTGTTTTCCATGGTGGTTTTACTAATTTACATTCCCACCAACAATGTATATGGGAACATTCTTGACAACATTTGTAATTGTTGAGCATTTCTTCATGTGTTTTTTAGTCATTTGGACTTCTTCCTTTGAAAAAGCTCTGTTCATTCATTTGCCCATTTCTTCATTGGTTCATTGACTTTTGGGGAGTTTTTTGAGCTCCTTGTCTATTCTGGCTATTAATCCCTCATCAGACTTATAGCTGGCAAAGATTTTCTCCCATTCTTGGGCTGGCTCTTCACTCTGTTGTGATTTCTTTTGTTGTGCAGAATCTTTTTAGTTTCATGTTGTTCCATTTGTTAATCCTTTCTGTTGATTGCTGAGCCATTTGAGTTCTATTTAGGAAGTTATGGTCTATGCCTTTAAGTTCCAGTGTATTCCCTGCTCTTTCTTGCATTAGCTTCAAAGTTTTAGGTCTTTTATTAAAGTGCTTAATTCACTTTGAGTTGATGAAAGTGAAAGTTTTAATCTATACATTCCCATTGCCTGAAATAAACTCCCATTGTAAATCTATTACATGGAAATTCTTAATATTAATTTTTCAGTAGAAAAATGAATTTACTCACAACAATAATCAGACAAGTGTTATTTCCAATACACAACTTTGTTTTGGAATCAGATCTACCACTTGTGCACATCCAACAATAAAGAGGCAGAAGAAAAAGGAAGGTATGTTAACTGATAGGGATACGGTAATTTGTGCAATAACATCATGTTTATCTTTTAATGACAGCCAGTTTAGACTACTTCTGTAGGTGTCGATTTAGAAGTGAGGACTTTGCATGCTTTTATGTCTGAGGGAATTCCTTATTCATTACTATACCATTGGAAACAAGATCACAGTATCACCATTAGATTCCTGATTATCCTGGAACAATCTGGTCCCAGTGTTTGGGGACTGGCCCCCAAAAGTTACAATGAGACTGAAGAAAGATACAGATCCAGTATTGCACAGGATGATATTTATTGGGAGGACAGAAGTACAGTCCTGGCTGGCAGCAAGACCAGTGGATTCCAGCAATTTGAATCAGGAGGCAGCTAATAAAACGGTCAGTACAAAAGTGAATTGATCCAAGCTAGAATGTATCTGCTTTATCTTAAATTAACATCAGAAGCAACAGACATATTCCAGGAGCTGGCAGTGCCACTCATTGTCTGGGTCATAAAGATCCACATACTACTCTCATGGCTTTATTTATTTATAGAGTGCTGGGAAACGATTCAGGAAAAGCCAACCAGGGTCACTCAGAGGCAATCGTGGTAGATGACTCAAGAAGGCTGCAGTCATATCAAGCTGAATCCATATAGTCATCATTATTTAGACCTCAAATTACATATGTTCTTCTTTAAATGTTTCAGGAGTTGCAAATTTGTTTGGAACCCATAGTGTTCTTATCAAATACTAGTGCTCAGCTCACATGCAATTGTAATTGGGACAGTGCCTTGAACTCTCCAAATTATACTACTACATCTTAATTAGTAAAAGTTAAAATGAAGAGGCCTTTGGATGACTCAGAAAATGAGAAAACAAGTTGTGGCTAGGATCACCTCATAATTGAACACATTTTTTGCATCATTCATACTCTACTACCTTCATTTATTCAAACTTAAATATTTCAATAAATATTCTAAATATCTCTTTTTTTTCAGGATATCTCTGTTTTATTTTGTTGATCATAAGATTAGATGCTTTCAACAACTTGGTAGATTATAACTTGTCTCAAATTACATGAAAATTCTTTGGGATGGTGTGGGTTTATATTTTTGCCTATCATCTTAATTTTAACATCCCTATCCAAACCTTAGATTTTTAAGAATTATTCATTTATTCACGTGTAAATACATTGTTTGGGTCATTTCTGCCCCCTGCTCCCCTCCCCTCCCTTCCCCTCTCTTTCCCGCTTGCTTCAAGGCAGGTCCTGTTCTGCCTTTATCACTGATTTTGTAGAAGAAAAGACACAAGTCTAATAAGGAAGACAAAGCATTTTTGCTAGTTGAGTTGAGGATAGCTATACAGAAATATTCCTAGCATTGTTTTCATATACACATATGTTATGATACATGTTAATTCATCTCTAACTGATCTTTACACTGGTTACTGATTGCCTTCTCATGATAACCTCTGTCACTTTAAGGTTTCTGTATTAGCTCTTCTGGAGTGGAGACATCAACACCTTTGTGCTTTGGGTTTTCTACCTATTCCTATATCTCCAGTATGTGCTCTCCCCTTGTTATGTGATCCAAGTCCAACCACATTGCTGCATTTGCCCTAGATCTAAAGTCTGCATATGAGGGAGAACGTACGATTTTTGGTCTTCTGAGCCTGGCTGACCTCGCTCAGAATGATGTTCTTCAGTTCCATCCATTAACCTGCAAATGATAAGATTTCATTCTTTTTCATGGCTGAGTAAAATTCCATTGTGTATTAATGCCACATTTTCTTGATCCATTCATCAATAGTGGGGCAACTTGGTTGTTTCCATACTGGGCTATTGTGACTAGTGCTGCAATAAACATGGGTGTGCAGGTGCCTCTGGAGTAACCTGTGTTGCATTCCTTTGGGTATATCCCCAGGAGTGGGATTGCTGGATCATATGGCAGGTCTATGTTTAGATTTTTAAGAAGCCTCCAAATTTTTTTCCACAGTAGTTGCACTAGCTTGCATTCCCACTAGCAGTGTATGAGGCTTCCTTTTCACCCACATCCTCTCCAACACATGTTATTGGTGGTGTTTTTGATGATGGCTATTCTAACATGGGTGAGGTAGAATCTTAATGTGGTTTTCATTTTCATTTCCTTTATGGCTAGAGATGGTGAGCATTTTTTCATGTGCTTTTTTGCCGTTTGAAGTTTTTCTTTTGAGAAAGTTCTGTTTAGTTCAGTTGCTCATTTCTTAATTGGTTCATTGATTTTAGGAGATTTTAGCTTCTTACGTTCCCTGTATATTCTGGTTATCAGTCCCTTGTCTGATACATAACTGGCAAATATTTTCTCCCAGTCTGTGGATGGTCTCTTCAGTTTAGAGACCATGTCTTTTGTTGTACAGAAGCTTTTTAATTTTATGAAGTCCCATTTGTCCATCCTTTCTCGTAGTTGCTGGGCTGGTGGTGCTCTATTGAGGAAGTCCTTGCCTATACCTATTAGTTCCAGGGTGTTTCCTGCTCCTTCTTGTAGTAACTTCAGAATTTCAGGTCTGATATTTAGGTCCTTGATCCATTTTGAGTTGATCCTAGTACAGGGTGACATACATGGATCTAGTTTCAGTTTCTTGCAGATGGGTAAACCACTTTTCCCAGCACCACTTGTTAAAGAGGCTGTCTTTTCTCCATGGTATATTTTTGGCAACTTTGTCAAAAATGAGGAGAATATAGTTCTGTGGATTCATATCTGGGTCCTCTATTCTGTTCTACTGGTCTTAGTGTCTGTTTTTGTGCCAGTACCATGCTGCTTTTATTGCTATTGCTTTGTAATATAGTTTGAAGTCAGGTATTTTGATACCTCCAGCATTGCTCTTTTTGCTGAGTATTGCCTTGGCTATTCGTGCTCTCTTGTGTTTCCAAATGAACTTTAGGGTAGATTTTTCAATCTCTGTGATGAATGTCATTGGGATTTTGATGGGAATTGCATTAAACATGTAGACTGCTTTCGGTAGTATAGCCATTTTTACTATGTTGATTCTACCGATCCATGAGCATGGGAGATCTTTCCATCTTCTGTAGTCTTCCTCGATCTCTTTCTTCAGGGGTTTGTAATTCTCTTTGTAGAGGTCATTCACATCCTTTATTAAATTTACTCCTAGGTATTTGATTTTTTGGGGGGCTATTATGTATGGAATTGTTTCCATATATTCCTTCTCAGTTTGTTTGTTGTTGGTGTATAGAAAAGCTAATGATTTTGTATCTTTCCACCTTACTGTAGCTGTTTATGGTGTCTAAGAGTTTTTGGGTAGAGTTTTTTGGGTCTTTAAGGTGTAAGATCATATCATCTGAAAATAAGGATATTTTGACAGTTTTTTTACCTATTTGTATTCCTTTTATTTCTTCTTGCCTAATTGCTCTGGCTAGAAATTCCAGTATTATGTTGAATAGAAGTGGGGATAGTGGGCACATTTATCTCATTCCTGATTTTAGAGGAAATGGTTTCAGTTTTTCACTATTAAGTATGATGTTGACTGTAGGTTTGTCATAAATAGCCTTTATAATGTTGAGGTACATTCCTTCTATTCCTAGTTTTCTTAGAGCTTTTATCATGAAGTGGTGTTGGATCTTATCAAAGGCTTTTTCTTCATCTATTGAGATCAAATGGATTTTGTTTTTGCTTCTATTGATTGCTGTATTACATTTATAGATTTGTGTATGTTGAACCACCCCTGCATCCCTGGGATGAAGCCAACTTGGTCATGGTGAATGATCTTTCTGATGTGTTGTTGGATTCAGTTTGCCATTATTTTATTAAGGATTTTTACATCGATATTCATTAAGGAAATTGGCCTGTAGTTCTTCTTTTTGGAGGTGTGTTTGTCTGGTTTTGGGATAAGGGTTATATTGGCTTCATAAAATGAGTTAGGCAGTGTTCCTTCCTTTTCTATTTCATGGAACAGTTTAAGGAGAGTTGGTATTAGTTCTTCTTTAAAGGTCTGCTAGAATTCAGCAGTGAATCCATCAGGTCCTGGACTTTTCTTTTTTGGGAGACTCTTGATTGCTGCTTCAATTTCTTTTTGTGTTGTAGATCTATTCAGGTGATTAATATCTTCTTAGTTTAGTTTTGGGTGGTTGTAAGTTTCTAGAAATCTATCTGTTTCTTCAAGATTTTCAAATTTGTTAGAGAATAGGCTCTCAAAGTAATCTCTGATGATTTCCTGAATTTCCGTGGTGTTTGTTGTTATCTTCCCTTTTGTGTTTCTGATTTTACTGATTTGGGTTTTTTTCTCTCCTCATTTTAGTCAGGTTTGCCAGGGGTCTGTCAATCTTATTTGTTTTTTCAAAGAACCAACTTTTTGTTTCATTGATTTTTTTATATATTATTTTTTGTTTCTATTTCATTGATTTCAGCCCTTATTTTAGTTATTTCTTTCCTACTGCTTGTTTGGGATTTTGTTGTTCTTGTCTTGATTCAGCATTGAAGTATTTACTCTCTGGCATACAAAAAAATGAGAAGCCATATTTTCTACCTTATTTGGCTCTGTAATCTCCTCAGAAAACAGGGCATGTGATTGGAAAAGACTTCATAGAATATTTTGTTTATGATCACAGATAATTTTAGATTTGAAAGAGACTTAAAACTTTCAGATCTAGGTCCCCAGCAATGTGTTTTGAACAATGGTAGCATACCCTAAACATTCATGGAAGAGAGTCCCACCTAATTTACTCTTCAGCTGTTGGGTGCCCTGTAAAGCATTAGTAACAGTGCCACAGCTTGCTGAATACTCACCATTGAGGCCACTGTAGTTCATCCATCACAGTTCCATTCAGCTAATAAAGCTGTGGTTCACTAGGACATAATTTTGTCTTGATAGTGGTTTATGCCAAGGGTATTTACTATTACATTTATATGATATGATTGAGTACTGTGTAAATCAATGACAACAGCTTAATAAAAGAATTATTTCAGTAAACCTAAAATGGAATATGTTTTTAGATTTAAGTGTCTTGAGTCTAAATTCTTATTTTTTATTATTAGCATATATTAACTGTACAAAAGTATTTCATCTTTCCATACATGCATATCATGTACTTTGATCAAACTCATCCCATTACTCTTTTTTATCTCTTCTTTCCCCCTTTTAAACAATTTTAATGGGTTTCATTATTCTATTTTCACATGTGTGTGTGAATGACTTTGATCATATTCACCATCTTCCACCCTCCATTTTTGCTCTCACCCTTCTCACTCTCACTGGTTCTCCTTCTTCAAGAGTCCATGTCTTACACTTGTGTCATTCATTTTTATAAAACTAGATTCCACATATAAGAGAGAATATGTTGCCTTTCTTGGTTTGATATATTTTGCTTAACATGATAATCTCTAATTCCATTCATTTTCCTGCAAGCAACTTACTTTCATAATTTATGACTGAATAATACTCCATTTTGTAAATATGCCATATTTTATTTACCCATTCATCAGCTGAGAGACACCTAGGCTTTTATAGTTTGGATATTGTGAAGAGTGCTGCTATAACCATGTGCTCCACTATGTGTTGATCCTGCTATACAGGAGCTGTACAGCAGGATCATATGGTAGTTCTATTTTTAGTTATGTATGGATACATATTAAATTTCATAGTAGTTGCACTAAGTTACCTTACTACCAACAGTATATGAAAGCTCCTTTTCCCACAATCCTCACCAGCATTTGTTGTAGTTTGCTTCTTTGATGATAGCCTTTCTGACTGGGATGAGATGGAATCTCAGTGTCATTTTGATTTGAATTTCCTTTATGGATAAGGATGTTGAACATTTCTTCATGTATTTATTGACAATTTTTGCTTCTTCTTTTGAGAATGTTCTGTTCAATTCATTTGCCCATTATTAAACTGATTTCTCTTTTTGGTGTGTAATTTTTGGTGTTCTTTATATATTCCATCTATTAATCCTTTATCTGATGAATAGCTGGCAAAGATTTTCTCCCATTCTGTAGGATGTCTCTTGATTCTGGCAATTGTTTCCTTTGCTGTGAGGAAGCTTTTTAATTTGATACAATCCCATTTGCCAATTCTCACTTTATTTCTAGAGCAATATTTGGGAAGATGTTACCTATGCTTGCATCTTCATGGATTTTCCCTGTTTTCCTGTAATAATTTTGATGTTTTACAGTTAGGTCTTTGATCCAGTTTTAATTAACTTTTGTACAGTCTGAGAGCTAGGGGTCTAGTTTTAGTATTCTACATGTGAATATCCAGTTTTCCCAACACCATTTGTTGAAGAGGCTATCTTTTCTCTAACCTATATTTTTTGGTGCTTGTTCAAAAATCAGATCTCTGTAGCTGTGTGCATTTATTTATGGGTCTTTTACTCTGTTTCATTGGTCTCTGTGTTTGTTTTTGTTACTATAACTGTAGTATAATTTTGCCAGA
Organism: Castor canadensis; assembly: GCF_047511655.1. Classification (NCBI taxonomy): domain Eukaryota; kingdom Metazoa; phylum Chordata; class Mammalia; order Rodentia; family Castoridae; genus Castor; species Castor canadensis. The sequence continues at coordinate 33,360,516 of NC_133393.1, read as the reverse complement.
TATTGTGATAACTCCAGCCTTCCCCTTTTTCCTCAGGATTATCTTGACTATTCAGGGTCAAGTTAATCTCCATATGACTCTGGAGATTGTTTTCAGTAGGATAGCCATTTCCATAACATCAATTCTTCTGATCCATCATCATAGGAGATCTTTCCATCTTCTAGTGTCTATTTGTTCAAGGCTTTATAGTTTTCAATGTAAAGGCTTTTCACCTACTTAGTTAGGCTTATGCCTATGTATTTAATTATGTTTGAGGCTATTGTGAATAGGTTTTCCTGATTTCTTTTTCAGCCTGTTCATTATTGGTATATAAGAAAGCTACTGATTTTTTTTTTTTTTGGTAGTACTGGAGTTTGAACTCAGGGCCTCATACTTCCTAGGCAGGCACTCTACCACTTGAGCCATTCCACCAGCCTTAACTACTGATTTTTGTATGTTAATTGTGTATCCCACTCTTTTGCCATAAGTGTTTATCAGATTTAAGAGTTTTTGCCAGGTACTGTGGCTCATGCCTGTAATTCTAGCTTCTGGGGAGGCTGAGATTGGAGAATTGAGGTTCAAAGCCTGCTTGGGCAAATAGTTTTCAAGACCCAGTCTCCAAAATAACCAGAGCAAAATTAATTGCATGTGGGCTCAAGCAGTAGCATGCCTATTTTGCAAGTGTGAAACCCTGAAATCAAACTCCAGTCCCACCAAAAAAAGAAAAGTTTTTGGTGGAGTCATGAGGGTCTTTTAAGTACAGGATAATATCATCTACAAACAGGGATAATTTAAATTCTTCTTTTCCTACTCCTTTTATTTCTTCCTCTTGTCTTATTGCTCCGGCTAAAAATTCAAGCACTATAATATTGAAAAACAGTAGGGAAAATGGACAACCATGTTTCATTCCTGGATTAGAGGAAATGGGTTTGGTTTTTCCCTATTCATATGATATTGCCTAAAGGCTTAATGTGTATAGCCTTTATTATGTTGAGGTATATTCCTTCTATTCCTAGGTTCTTCAAGGATTTTACCATGAAGTGATGTTGAATTTTGTTCCAGGCTATTTTGCAACTATTGAGGTGATCATGTGATTTTTGCTATATATTCTGTATATGTACTATCTTATGTTTATTGAATTTTATATGTTGAATCATCCTTGCATCCCTGGCATGAGAACAACTTGATCATGATCTTTTTAATGGGCTCTTGAATTTAGTTTGCAAGTATTTTATTTGAGAATTTTGTGTCTATGTACATCAAGGAAAATCTATTTTATAGAAGAGTTTGAGGAGCACTGGGGCTAGTCATTCTTTACATGTTGGTAGAATTCAACTGTGAATCCATCTTTCCTGGTCTTTTCTTTGTCGGGAGAATCTTTGTTACTCCTTCAACTTCATTACTTCTTATGGATCTGAGTAGGTAGATTTTATCCTTCTGGTTAAATTTAGGTAGTTCATATATATGTAGAATGTTTTTAAATTTCTCCTAGATCTTCTAGTTTCTTGGAACATAAGTTTTCAAAGCATTCCCTAATGATTCTCTGAATTGCTTTGGTGTTTGGTGTGAAATCCCCTTTCTTATCTCTAATTTTATTAATTTGTGTTTTCTCTCTGTTTCTTTTAGTTAGTTTGACTTGTTTATAGTTTCAAAGAACCAACACTTTGTTTCATTGATTTTTTGTATTATTCTTTTAGTCCCCATTTCATTAATTTCTGCCATGATCTTTATTATTTCTTTCTATCTTCTGCTTTTGGGTTTGGTCTGATCTTGTTTGTCTAATAGTTTGGGGTACATTATTAGGTTATTTGTTTGAGATCTCTCTGATATTTAATATAGGCATTCATAGATATAAAATTTTCTGTTAGCATTTCCCTTGATGTTCCCCAACAATTTTTTGATTCCCCCACTTTATTTCTTTGATGACTCATTGATCATTCAAAAGTGAATATTTCCATCTCCATGTGTTTAAATATTTTCTGTAGTTTCTCTTGTTAATGATTTCTAGTTTTATTCCATTGCAATCTGTTGGAACACAGAAGTTATTTTAATTTAATTTTCTTGAATATGTTAAGACATGCTTTATATGATAAAATATGATCTATTTTGGAGAGAATATCCTATGATCTGCTAAAGTGAGTATAATGAGGATCTTGAGTGGAATATTCTGTAAATTTGTGTGAAGTCTGTTTGATCCTCAGTGTAGTTTAATTTTGAGGTTTCCTTTTTTTTTTTGCCCGAGTGACCTGCATATTTGTGAGAATGAGTATTAAAGTCAACCACTGTGTTGGAATCTGTCTGCAATTTTATGACCAGTAGTGTTTACTTTATGAACTTGGGTATGCCAATGTTATATGTGTGTTTGGTTCTAATTATTATAGCCTCTTGGTAGATTGCTCCCTTTATCAATATGAAGTTACTTTTTAAAAATCTCTTCCGACTAATTTTATTTTGAAGTCTACTTTGTCACATATAGATATAACTCCTGCTTGCTTTTGGGTTCCATTTTCTTAGAAAGTCTTTTTCCATCCTTTCACTTTAAGCCTTGTTTTGTCTTTGTCAGTGCAGTGTGTTTTCAATCCAATCAGCTGTTCTATATTTTGATTGGAGAGTTGAGATATTTAATAGTTAATTATTATTGAACTGTATGTAGTAACTCCTGCCATTTTATTGGTTTTGTATTGTTTTATTCTGCCTTACTCCTCATTTGCTTATCTACTTGTCCAGTGAGATTTATTCTTTCCCATATTTGTGTCCATCATTGTTTTTTGTGTCTAGGATTCATTTAAGTATCTTCTGCAGTACTGGTTTAGTGGTAATTAATTGCTTTAGTCTTTTTTTTTAACATGGAGGGTTTTTATTTCCCCTTCAGATATGAAGGATAACTTTGCCAGGTACAAAAATCTAAGTTGCCACTTACATACACTCCTTGCTTTTGAAATTTCTGTTGAGAAATCTGCTGTTATTCTGTTGGGTTTGCATTTATAGGTGTCTTGGTGCTCTTCTTTGGCAACTTTCAATATTCTTCACATGTTCTATATGCCTAATGTTTTCACTACAATATGACACAGAGAGGTTCTTTTTTCTTTTGTCTGCTTGGAGTCTTAAAAGCCTCCTGTACCTAGATCAGCACTTCTTTATCAAGATTTTAGAAATTTTCTGCTATTACTTGACTGAATATGCTTATTATGCCTTTAGCTTGAATCTTTTCTTCTTCTTCTATGTCCATGATTAATAGATTTGGTCTTTTAATTGTACCCCCAAGGTCTTGCATGTTCTGTTCATGTATGTTTAGTTTTCTTCTCTGTCTTCATCTGCATGTTCTAACATATCTACCATGTTTTACAGCCCTGATATTTTGTTTTCAATTTGTTCCAGTCTATTGAACAGACTTTAAACTGATTTTTTAAATTTTACTTATTGAGCTTCTCATTTTCAGAATTTAAATTTGATTCTTTTCAGAATTTCTAGATCTTCATTAAATTACTCTTTCATGTCCCACATTATCTTCTTTATTTCATTCAACTTTTTAGTTTCATTTTCTTAGAATTCATTGAAGTGCTTATGTCCTCTTTAATTTCATTGATTATTCTTACAATCATTTTTTAAAATTCTTTGAGATTTCATCCATTTCATTATCATTAGAGTTTGTTACTGTGATGTTGCTGAGTTTTGGAGGATTCATGTTGCATTTCTTTTTCATATTTGTTGTGACTCTATGTTTGGATTTGCACATGTGAGTCCAAGTTATTGGTTGGAAGTTTTAGTCATGGGCCCAACAGGTTCTCATTTGCCCCACATGCCCCACTGTTTGTGTCCCCAGTGAACAGCAAGCATCCAAGCCTAAGGGTGACCCCTGAATGCAGTGGAGAATGGGAGGAGCAAGAATAGTACTGAGTTTTGCACTGACAGGGAGAATATTGAAGAACTGAGGTTCTCTGCCTGCTGGTCTCAATACTTTCCGACTGCACACAGCAGTTCAGTTTCCTGTAGGGGAGAGAGAAAAATACTGTGGAAGCCATGTGACATGTAGGGTCTGAGTCCTAGTTAGTTTTGAGTTAGAAATGCTCAACCATTTATAATTTAAAAATATAAAAGTCTAGCAGTCTGTAGTCAGATTTAGTTTCTAATTTCTTCATATGATTTTAATAAAAATAAGCTTAATCTAGAAATCATAGATGATGCATAATTGTGATTTGGGGGGAAACAAAAAGTGGTTGGAACCTCCCCTTTCTGGAATTGTTCAAAGCAGAAGCCATAAAAAGATTTTGTTTTTTATATTTGGTGGTTCAAATTATTGTCTTTGAAGCACTTTTTAGTTAACAAACTACTGGTGTTGATCACTCAGTTTAAGAGAGATTGTGACATTGACTGAAGCTTCCTTGGAGATGGTCACAATATAAACATACATAGTTAAGTTTCTGATAATTCTGCAGTAAAGAAGCTCAACTAAGAAATTTTAATTCAGTGTTTCATAAACCTTTTGGACTTCACAACTTATTTGCATTTGTAGGAACTTTACTTCCAAAATAAAGTTTTCAATTCTCAACTATTCTGTATTAGTTGTGAAATAGCAGTAGTATTAAAGGGCAAACGTGTAGTTCTGTACATTTAAAATTAATATTTTCCATCTCTAAAATTAAAGGTGCAAAGGTTCTTAAAGTTCTGAATTGACACGTGAAGTTTTCACTATTTCATCACTCCCCTTTTTAGTCCTTTTTCTATTTTTCTGACAATGCTTCTTTATTTTGCAGATGTGTTGAGTTTTAAAATATAACCCCAATGTTTTTAAGTACATCTCCTTATTTCCTGAAAGTGAAATCTGAGAAATGTGTGAATCACAGGGAAAATTCAGACGAGATCGGGCGCGTTCAGGGTGGTATGGCCGTAGACACAGGGAAAATTCAGAATCAGTGGGCATGGCATGTCAGAACATGGATCCACGTTCTTGTTTAGAGAGCAGCTGCAAATTAATTTCCCAACAATCTGTTTTGCCTATAGCACTGAGTACATTGTTGAGGTGTGTGAAATAATTTAGGATCTGATTGTAAAGGCACATGTCATATGTTGATGACTCTGTCTAATATTCTTGAGGCATGATTAACTTTGATGGAGGTTTTGATGGAATAGGTTTTGGAGGAAAATGAAAGCAAAAAACTTTTGTCCTAATAAATGTGACAGAAAAGCACAGTCTAACATATGAATGACAAACTATGCTGCTTTTCTTTTCTTTTCTTTCTTTTTGAGTTTGGTTGTAAATCAGACATCTAAACTGTCATGGCCTTATGTAATATTGTGCCTTCTAGAAATAAAACAGAAGAAAACTGTGTATAGTTTGTCTTGTGTTTCAGCTGTTCATTTTAAAGTCAAGGCAGCTGTTTCAGGTGGTTATTTGTGGATTAATTTACTGAAACAGATTTCTGTCCCTTAGAGTATTCTCCTCACAAAGATCTGTATTGCTTTCCCTTCATGAGAGCTCAGGAAAATTCCAGTATCGAGAAGATGGAGAAAGGTAGGTTTAAAAGTCCTTATGTAGATGGAAAATAATTGTATGTGGAGATGTACTAGCAAAAGGGAAAGAGCTATGTGGATCTTGGGCATCCCACGCAAGGAGTCACAGGAAGTGGACAGGTGCAAACCATGTTTTGGTAGAGCAGCAAATTTGGATGATTGTAAAGAAGGGGAGGAAAAACAAGCCCAGTTTATGATATGGGCAGCAAACTGGTGAGAAAGGGACACTAAGCAGATCAGAGCAGAGAAGAATAAGATAAGAATCTTGGAAGGAGATTGACTTTCTGTTTTCCATATTAAGGAGTCTGACATTTGAAAGGGAGAATAGATCTCCATACTTATCAAAATTGTGGATTTAGCAAGTGCTATAATTCCTGCTCCCTGGACAAGTTGCCTAACGTGACCTTTAGTGTCTATGCAAGCCAATGAGTAAAGGGTCACTCTTCCACTCTAATTTGACCTGATAGAATACCCCAGAATATTTGTGGTTTTCTGGTAATATCTTTAATTTGTTATTGGCACTTATGGCTTTGATAACCCAATACCACTAACCTAATCTCTCTCTATGTCTATCTATGTCTATATCTATCTGTCTATCCATCTATCTATCTATCATCTATCTACATTAAGGAGAATGTTGTATCCAAAAGATATATTCAAATACATGTAAGAACAAACAAACTGATATACTGCATTTCAAAAAGAAGTAATTGCATATTTAATTCTGCCTTTCTTATACAGTGAAATATGTTACTTATGGTAAGACAAATTTGTTTAAAAGTGGTAACATATACAACATATATATGTTAGATAGGTGTGTGCAGTTGGCAATAAGTGATATAAAAATGACATTAGTAAATATTCATTTCATCTTCTTTCAGAAATGTGACATTCATTGTAAATTGGACAATACTATTATACATTATTATTGAAATGAAATATGTAGAATAAACGAGTTACAGCTTATAAGATAGGACCACTTTGTGGGCAATGTAACAGTGTTTTTTACTATGTGTTTACTGATGTGAGGGAAATACAAATTCTGGTATAGTGTTCTGATATTATTTAAATTTTGGCAGTACAAATGAAATGGAATTTTTGATTGAGGTGAATATATTAAATTGTTTGGTTTTACGTTTGATTTCTCTTTATGTGCAGTAATTATAGTAGACTTGCAAATACGTAGAAGGGAATTCTTTCAATAAACTAGAATGAAAATAATTTTAAATATTTAATGATTTAATTAAGTTTTATTAGTGTGATGCTTTTTGCTTTGCCAATTAAAAATTGACTAGGGTCTCATCTGCTTCCCCCTCCCTTTTTGGACAGTATTTGCTTGGATTTCTTTGTTCTGTTTTTATAAACAGTCATAAATACTAATTTTTTTAAATACAAATTTTCCATATCTGCTAAACTTGCTAAGAAAAATTGTTAAGAATTGTGAAACATTAAATCAACATAATTTATTCATTATATTACTAGTTTGGTCCAAAAGCAGATATTTTATAATTCTGTCTCAAGAACATTTGTGTTGCTTTCCTTCAGTTTTCTGTCTTTAGTAATAGTTTTGATAGAGTACTGACACTGTTACATGTCCTAGCACTCAGGCCAGGTATAAACCATGCTTTGTATTGCCCTGGACCTTGGGGCAAGGAAGGGAGTGAAGTGAGGAAAAATGGTGGTTAAGTCAACAGTGGGGGAAGAACGAAGGGAGAGTTATATAAATTTTATCATTTTTAGTAATATGTTCACTGTGAGGGATTTATGGAAGTGGAGGAAACTCAAGTTTATACTTCAGAATTTTTAGTTACTCCTGGTGTGTTGGTTATGAAAATACCATAGAAAGGAGAGAATGAATTGCTACAGAAATGGTGATTCATATTCATGTTCTGGTATATCAATAAATACAAGAGTCTATGTCCACTTAATTCTATAAAATGTGATGGCTTGAGATATTTACTGACAAGATGAGCCAGAAAGAGAGTATAGGTTGTAACATTTGTCCAACAGGCAACATTTGACTCTGGGTAGCAGAAAATACAATGTTCTAGACTTCCTGATGAATCTTCTGTCCAGTGATAAGCAACAGTAAAAGTTAGTTTCAGATATGCCTCCAAAGTAAAAGTAATACTTGTTTTACAGATAATAGGTATGGATGGTTATTTACTGTCCTGTTTAATTTTAGAAAAATGATTTGATTGACTAGATTTCAAATCTTAAGGTTTTATACCACAGGCTAAAGGTAGATAGATAGGAAGTTAGGCTGAAAAAGTCTTGTATCATCTTTATACTGTTAAAAATTGGAATGATAATACTAAAGTAGAGAACTGAGCTTTCCCTTATGGTAGTTATTAGTTATATCTAGTTATTTAAGTTTAAGTTTAACTTAAATAAAATTAAATAAATAGAAATCCACCCCTTCAGTAGCCACAAGTGGTTAGTTCATAGCTGCCATAGTAGACAGGGAGAAACATTTCAATCATTCTGAAATATTCTACTGAACAGTACGGATTAGGAAGTGATTAGGTTGCCAAAACCTTCTATTTTAACATAGAGCACGAAGGTACTAGGCAGAGTGATGAATACAGGCTGACATTTCAGTTCTGGTGATTATTGATCATTAATTAATTCTCCAAGGTGGATGTTTCTGGCTGTCAGGCCACTTTTCTTCTTGTTGTGAACATTCAGGCTCCTTCAGACTTATGACTTTGCCATAAGACATAAATTTTTGTAGTCCTACTTCCAGCTTCTGTAAAGGGAAAGAAAGATAGAGATGTTTCTTAATCATCTTTGTCTGAAAGTGATAATATCATCTCATAATCCTTTGGAAAGAACTTTAGTTTGTGTGTATGTATGTATATTTATTTTCTACATCTTTTAGAAATCAGCTTTCTTAGTATAACTTGGTAATCTCTGAAGACCAATTAATATTATTATATTCTTTGACATTGGAACTCTTTATTTTTCACAAACTAAGAAGAATCCAAATAAGACTAATTAATTTCTACTTACCCCTATAAAAATTTATACTTTCTTGGAGAATTTAAATAAAACTGATTGCATGGTTTTATAGATTTTTTTTGTTTAGTGGAAAAAACAGTGATTTTTTTTTCCCAGAAAGTTTCTTTTGTGGGTTTGAGCATGATTCAATTTACAAGAATAATATTCATATAAAATTAGGACCGCGTGTATTATATGGAGTGAAGCATACTTGCAAAGTAGGCTCCCTATAGTTACATATAGAGAGTAGTTGGCAAAGCTCTCATAAAAATTTCTCTTGTAAGACAACTCTCAAGGGATAAATCCCCAGATGATCTATAACCAAATACTATATGCCATATGAACGGAGATATGGTAGTTAGATATTCAGTGCATTTAGATTGATCACCAATGGATTCTGAGGTCACCTTTTGACCTTGGAAGTGGGGGGTGTAAAGGAAGTTAGTTAAAGGTTATCACTATATCTAGGCTTATTTTAACCTTTAACTTTGTCTCTCTCTCTTTCATTATTTAAAACAGAAATACTGCGTACTTACTACTTATTTCCTTGAAAACACTTATCAAGAGTAGATTGACTCATGCTTGCCTTCTTTTCCTGTAACTTATAGTATGAAGTAACTGTTTTCTATGCATTGGCCGTTTGCCACACTCCTTTCTAAGTTTGGAAAAGCTGCTTACCTTTTAGTCTTTGTGCTTTCAATGTCATGAATTATCTCTGATGTTTCTTTTAATGTGAATTTTTTTTGCTGACATCACTTCCTCTGGGACATCATCATTCTTTTCATCACCACCGCTTTCTTCATTTATGTTTGTTGCTAAATTTTTATCGCTGTATGCCTGTAGTCTCTGGAATTGCAGTGGCATCAATATTCTCATGGCCAGCTATTTATATAATATTCTAATTTCACTTCCAGTGTCAACACTTTTATTTCTTTGCTGAACTTTCATCTTTTTTGTCCAGTTCCCTCTTTTGACTATCTTCTTATGTGATGTGGGATTATCTCTAGGGGATAAGGGAAAACACAGAAACATGCTCTTCTGTCTGTGATGTACTGAACACCACATGCACAGGGTACTGGTCACCAACAGACTGAAAACAGTGATATGTTTATCACTCGTTATGATGTCCATGTGTTCTTTTTGTAGTGATTTGTGAATGGCAGCGTTAACAGCAAAGCTTCGTTTGCTTACAATTAATATGTTTAGTCATTGAAATCTGAACCATGTTGTTGGAGACTGGTGTTACTTAACCTAACCATGGCAACTGAAATTGGTGCATATTGGAATTATGTAAACAAGGGGTACCTTGTGTGTGTTTGTGTGTGTGTGTGTGTGTGTGTGTGTGAGAGAGAGAGAGAGAGAGAGAGAGACAGGGAGAGAGAGAGAGAGAAAGCCTCCTATTGGTATCTTTTTCTATGGTCTTCACATTGTTTCCCATTCTTGATCATTACTACTGCTACTTTCTAGATAAAATAAACCCAAGGAAACCCTTTGTTTACACTCCTGTAATGTGTCTATAACATAAACTGGGGCAGGCTGGAAGAAAATAAGCATGACTATTGAGCAAAATTTATAAAACCTTTAGCTTTATAAGTTGGTTTTGTATTAAATTAACAGAAGGCCACAAAACACTAAACTATTGGGAGAGCCCAACCAAGGTGAACTTATATAATCCATTGTATTGATCTGTATCATTCTCATTAAAAGGAAAATGCTCATTACCAAAGATAAAAAGTATAAGTTGAATCTAGTTAATAACTGGCTTGGGAAAAGAGCAATTCTAATATATACAAGTAAATTAGATGTGACTCTGGTGTCCATACAAAGTAAATTAAAACAATTATAAATTATACGTTAGTAGATTAACTTTTCCTTGGATTATCTATAGTGGAACCTAGATCAGTGCTTTTTAAACTTAATTAATTTGAATCACTGGGAGATTTTGTTAGGGCACAGATTCTGCAATGGGGAAACATCTGCCATTCTGCAGTTTTTAATGAGTTTTGAGAAGATGCTGATACTGCTGAGTGTCAAGGCTCTTGGGCAGCCCAAGTTTGACTGCATTTGTGGAAGCCAAGGGCTTGAGAAAATAAATCTTTGCCTTAATTTAGAGTTGTTTTATTTGACCCCTTTTCATTTTCAAGAATGGGAAATGGTGAGTTGTTAGACCTTTGGACCTTTCCTGTCTCTGAAGCTTCTACCAGTATCTCTCCTTTAACACCATCTGAAAAGACTTATTCCTTTTACACCTATGTAATCCCCATCCATTCATTCACTAGCTCTCTGAATCTGCTTTAATCTGGATCTAAACTCTCTGACAAAGAATTTAAAAGTGCAAATAGTGAACATGTTTGTTGGGTGTATAAGGTCTGATAATATTCATCATAAGCTTTTGTCATGAAACTCTTCCCTACTTTGGTATTCAAAATGTCAGCTTTGGTCTTTTTAGTTGGGTTTTTTTTTTTTTTTTTTTTTTGTGCTACTGGAGATTGAACCCAGGGCCTTGATCTTTCTGTGACTTGAGCCACGCTCCTAGCTTGCTCCTCCAATTGTTTTTTGTTTTGGTTTGGTTTGGGGTTTTTTTTGTCAGTACTCTGGATTGAACTCAGGGCTTTGTGCTTGCTAGGTAGGTATTCTATCACTTGAGCCACTCCAGTTGTCCTTTTTGCTTTGGTTATTTTTTAGATAGGGTCTCTCTTTATGCTTGGGTAGGGATGGATTATGGTCTTTCTATTTGTGCTTCCTTGTATAGCTTGGCACAGATCACCATGCCCAGGCATTGGTTGAGATGGGGTCTTGTGAACTTTTGTTCTCAACTTGTGATTCTCCTCATCTCCATATCCTGAGCAGCTACGATTACAGGGCTATAGCACCTGGATGCAGGTGCTGGGGATTGAATTCAGGATCTCATAGTTGCTAGGAAAATGCTCCACCACTTGACCCACACTCCCAGTCCTTTTGCTTTTAGTTTGTTTCTCAAATGGGGTCTTGTGGTTTTGCACAGGAGGGCCTTGGACCAATGACATTGTATTTGGCCTCCTGCATAGCTGGGGTTACAGTTGTGAGCTGCCACACTCAGCTTGTCCTTTGAGATAAATTCCCATCAAAGTTTTTCCCAGACTGGCCTGAACCACAATTGTTTCTTCTCCACCTCCCTCATAGCTGGGATTTCAGGGATGTCCCACCACACCTAGCTTGTCCCTTGAGATAAATTGTCACTAAAGTTTTTGCCAGGACTGGCTTTGAACCACATTCTTTTCATCTTTACCTCCTCCCATATTGCTGGGATTATAGTTGGGTGCCCCTATACCCTGCCCTTTTCCAACTTTTTCAATGCTACCTGCTTTGTTTCCTATGCAGTACCTCTGCTTTTCAAGTCCCTTCACAGTAGGCCTTCTGGGATTTATTCTCTTTCCTACAACTGACCAGTAGCTCTCTATCCATAATCTCCCCATAGTTCCAATTCCATATGTAGTTCAGTGATTCCCAACTTTCATTCTTTCTACTGCCTGGGTTATTATAGTTCTATTCCCAAGCTAGCTGTGTGACTTTGGGAAAGTTTTCTCTTTATTCTGGTCTTCAGCTTCTATCTATAATACTCTTGTTGATATTAAATAATTTACCACATGTAAGCTTCATGAAAGGGAGTTGAGTACCTATGAAGTATACAAGGTGTGATTTGTTATGTATTTATTGTAATTTTGAACAAAGTGAGGCTTTTCTCTCTTACCAATGTAGGTCACATAATTTAGGAATATACATAGTGTACTGAATACTAATGACCATGACATTCTTCTAATGATATTTGCCTTGCCTCTGCATTGCAAAGGAGTGAACTAAAATAGATTGCTGACTTGACCCTATGCACTTTATAGCAGTGAGTTCGTGGATGCATTCACTGTAAGAATATGATATAGTTCCTTGGTCATGTCTTTGGTTGTGAACACTTCTCTCCATTTAAAGCCATGCCCCATATACCTGTCAATCTGTATTAAGGACTACATTAGATTTCAAATATTTGTCTTCAACTGTGTGATTTTTTAAATTACTCACATTTGGAAAATATTTTAAGCTGATTTTGAGTTTACTTTTCTTTACCTTTATTTTAATAAAGATGATATCCTAAGACCTAGCCTAAAGAATTTTTAGCATGAAAAATGAGCTAGACAACCAATTTATAAACAAAAATGGGCTTAAAACATTGACTTCAATAGGAATTTAGTGACTATTACTAAAAGGCCACTAGTTTAAATGTATTCTTACTGGCCTAAAATTTTTCACGAGGAGCAAATATATAAATAAATAATTAGTCAGACCACGTGTATTAAGTTGTATGATCAATGAAGGTAAAACATGCTACAGTGGAAGAGAACAGCTGATCTGTCTCATAGATAAGGATTTTCAAAAGGGTCTGAAATTGGATCTGGTGGACATTAGTTGGAGTGGAAGAGAGAGGAAACTCCAGGCTTGTAGAAGAGTAGGCACAAGATACATTTAAACCTAAAAGAATACTATGGTTTCGGGGAAAGTCAATAGGACTCACTCCATGATTTTTGTGGGGTCCAGGTAAAAGCGGCAATGAAGGACCAGCCTGTGGCAAAACTCTTTCTCTTCCAACTTGCAGCTTCGTCCTTACCATGAATGGCCTTCCTGGGAGACATGGAGACACACTGAACTTGAAGGTAAACCCCTCACAGTTCATCTGCTCTAGTGCTGTGCCCTACAGTGACCTTGGAAGATAGCTTAGGACCCTCAAGCCAGGGAATTCCAGGGTTTCCAGGTCTTGGGTCTAGAAGAGTGAAGGCATGGGTTTGGAGGGGATGTCTCTTTGGTTCTGAGGAAGAAGCTCAGAACAGGACTTTCTAAACCCATGCCCAGGGCAGAGGCACCATGCCAGAACTGAGCATGAATCCCAAGTTCAGAAGTAGGAGAATTATAAGTGGTTCCTAAGGAAGACAAAGCTGAAATTTAGATTAGAAACAATGTTTAGTTTATATTGAAAAATATAGTGTGGCAATTGCCTTCAAATGCACAATTGGTGGGAACTAAATCAAAAAGTTAAACCAGAAAAATTATACTCTTTAGTATATGACAAGATTATGGATGAATTATTGATTACTAATATTGCCCATTTTCAAAGAATTAGAATGCCAAGGACTATACTTAAGCCAGAAGCTATGTTGGACATAAATAATATTTTTTCACCTTCTAAATTTGTTTGTTGCCAATTCTTCAAATTTTATGGTGATTTAAGCAAATTAAGCATAGTCTTTTAGATTCTGGTAATAGCAACAAATTATAGAATTGTGATTGAATTGGGCCTTTTAATTTTGTTGTGATTAACATTTATGATAACTCATTTTTGCTGAAGATAGTCTACATTTGTAACACAGGGTGCTTATAGTTCCTAAATATGAAGTTTCCTACTCATGAGTGAGGCCTTGTAAACACCCAGCTAAAACCTTCCATCCACAAAGTTGTAAAGAGCTGGGCATGCCAAGAGTTTTAATTATTTTTTCAAAAATTGCAATGTTTCTTCTACTAAGTCCAATTTCTACCTCAAAGTATTCATCACAGAACATGACTGAAATTTACCATAAATCTATCCTGTTTGCTAAGAAACTTGTGGCTACTAATATCACAATAAGGGAAATAAAATGAAAAAAAATAGAAAAGAGAATTCTGTAAAGCAGGAAATGTAGGAAAAGAAGAAAGGCGAGTAAGAAGGGAAGGGATAACTGGGTGTGTGCACCAGACAGTGTCAGGTGAGAAGGTGATGGCTCTTCCAACTCTCTTTCAATGAAGAGTCACCACAAGTGAATATGTAGCTCTAATATGAGGCTGCTTTTTATGGGTAAGCAGGATATTAGAGATCAGAGTACAAAATCTGCTAATAAAAGTTTACTTCCTGGGGAGAGTAGGTTAAGATATTGAAAATTAGTAATATTCTGATGAGTAAAATTTAAAAAAATTAAAGCACAATATGAAATCCAAAATTCTTATTGCTTCCTTGTATTTTGGAATGTCGTAATAAACTCAGTGGTGACTGAACAAACATCGGTCTTCAGAACCCTCTTTTGATATGATCAGTAACTGTGATGTTGGACTACCCACCATTCTACATCATCAGCTTTTGCTTCACCCACCATAAAGATTAAAAAGAAAGAAACAAAGTTCTTATGGCAACTACAACTCAAAATGTTGGTTTTCTATGTTCTCTTTGATTTTTTTTACAAGTGGAACACATTTACTTTATTAGAGGAAATTTAATGTAGATGGGATACATTGGGAGTGGCAGAAAAACATCACTTTTCTCAGCAAAAAGACATTTTAATCTCAAGGCATATTCTAGAAAAATAAGCAATTAAAAGGAAAGCAGTTGTACCATCGAATTAAAGTGAAACAGTCCAGTTGATCAGTAGAGACTCAAAATCTTTAGTGTCAGATCAGGCACCCTGATGCCCCACAAAACCCAGGTTGGTTAAATTTGTCAGCTATGTGGCATTGCATACATGAAGTTTTAGTCTTACAAAGGTTAAATCAGACATTAGATTTCTCTGCTAAGTTGGTTAATATTACAAACAACTGCTGAAATATTAAAAATGCAGTGAAGAAGTACGGACTTGTCTTTAAAAATACATAAAAAATGTCAAACATTTTCTATTGAGATCAATTTGTTTTTAATTATTTGGTAGATATTATATACAAGCAAAAACATACTTAGAGGAAAAATGCTATTCAGAAAAGATGATTAGATTTCTGCAGGTAATATTTTATTTTATTTATTTGTTTTTATTCATTTATTCACATGTGCGTACATTGTTTGGGTCATTTCTCCACCCTGCTCCCCACCCCCACCCTGTTCCCCCCACCCCCCCTCACTTCCAGGCAGAAACTGTTCTGCCTTTATCTCTAATTTTGTCGAAGAGAAGACATAAGCATAATAAGGAAGACAAAGCATTTTTGCTAGTTGAGTTAAGGGTAGCTATACAGAGAGATTCCTAGCATTGCTTTCTGTACAAATGTGTTACAACCCAAGTTGATTCATCTCTAATTGATCTTTACACTGGTTCCTGATCCCCTTCTCATGTTGACCTCTGTTGCTTTAAGGTTTCTGTATTAGTTCCTCTGTAGGGGGGACATCAAACACTTTCATGTTTTGGGTTTACTATCCAGGTAATATTTTATAATTATAGAATTCTTTATATTTTCCATGTTTATTTCTCATTTAATTTTCTGAAAAACTTTTTTGTGTTTAGAAATTCGAGAAAGTATGACTAGTTCTAACTTGGATCTGAGGAAAATGAGAAAATGACCAGTGACTAACTTGGTAAATTGCAATGTTAGAATAATGTACATCTTTAGAGTAATGCCCCCCCCCAATTGTTTACATCTCTCTGTGTCTGTCCCCTTAAGAAGTCAGCATTCTCCCACACTGGTTGAAATTAGTTACATGATTGCCTTTGGTCAGTAGAATCATAGCAATGTGTTACAAAAATTTGCTTGAAAAGTGCTGTTTCTATTGTCTGCCCTTTCTGAGGGACTCATTCTGGCATGGAGGGGACAAGTTGACTGCCTGAAGTCCAGCTGAGGCCTCAGACTTAGGGCTAGAGTTATCCCAGACCAGCTAGCCCCACATACCAGCCAAAGAGCTAGAGCCAGCCAGAGAAACCACAGAAATCACCAACCTGTGATCAAGTGTTTTAAACGACCATATTACCACATTTTAGGATGATTTGTTGAGTAGCAAACACTAACTTAGAAACTCAGACTCAGAAGGTGGTAGAGAAGAATCAGAACATAGACTGTGGGATCCAGTTTCAGCTGGGAAATGGGAAAGTGAGTATTTTACCAAGAAGATGAAAAACAAATGATCTAAAAGGTTATAAAAATCAAAAGAAGAGAAATCAAATTCTTTCTACAGTGCTTATCAAAGGCTGGTTTGGGTTTATTTTTACAATATTCTTTTATCTTTTTAACAAAATAGTTGTTATCTATGGACACATTTTTCTACTTTTATATGTATATTTGCTGTATACCCTCTTGCATCATAGTATGTGGCTTTTATTATAAGGTTAAATTTTCTAGTAAAGATGTAAGATAAAACTGTTCAGGTTTATTCATTTATTATCTTGACATATTTATAATTCATGGCATATGTATCTTAACTTACTCAAACCTATAGAGTTGAATAAAACACCCAAGTATAAAGTAACATTTTTCAAACTTCCTTCCAAGGTGGTTTTGTGCACTCAAATCAGTAGTTTGGAAGTGCTTAAAAACAAAACAGGTTAATATTTGTTTTGCTGTTTTACATAACCAAAATATTATGCAAAGTATTTCAATGGAAAAAAAATGGAAATAAGTAATTTTTCAGTGTTTGTCATCTGATAATTGCTTGGGTGAATTTCTTTCAATTTTTCTTTTTTTGTCTGTACTGGTATTTGAATTCAGGGCCTTGCATTTTCTAGGCAGGTGGTTTACTACTTGAGCCATTCCCCTAGTCCTTTTTGTTTTAGTTGTTTTTCACATAGAGTTACAAGGTTTTGCTCAGGGCCATACTCAGACTGTGGTCCTGCTACCTTTGCCCTCCACCTGGCTGGGATTACAGGCATACACCATCCTGCTCAGATTGTTCTTTGAAAAAAGGATTCACTGGTGTTTTGCCAGGGTTTGGCTCCAGCCATAATCTTCTTATCCTTGCCTCCCAAATAGTTTGGGATTATAGGTGTGAGCCACTGTACTGGATGGGTCTCCTTCAACTCTTTATCAGGTTTTCTTCATGTTTTGAAAATTGATAACTTTTCAGGCACAATAAAATTATTTTGTAAAAATTAAGATTTCATTTGGAGAAAGTGGGGAGGGTTTAAAACAATGATGTTTTAAAGGAGACTAAGAGCAACTTTAAAGTCCAGCTATCTATAGCATGGCTTCCTAAGGCCCCACTAGGAAAAAAAAAATCTCACAGGAAAATAAACATTTTGACAAGGATCTAGACATAGTTGAAACTTATGTAATATTAAACAGAAACAGATGCTTTGTTCAAGGCACTTACAGAAACAAAACTGTCCTGCTTATATTTATTTATTTATATTTATTTTTAAAGTTCAGTCTTCTCTTTAGGCTATGTCATCACCTAAGAGTTGGAAAGATGCAGATTCTTTAATTTCATCTAAAAACTGAAACATTCTCCTATCCTCATCCCAAATGCCTTTATTCTCTTCCTAAAGACCTGTTCTCCCACCTCTCCATGTGTCCGCTTTGGTCAAGAGTTTATTATAAATGCCAATAAAAGGGAAGCTGAATATACATATTATTCCTTTTGTAGAAAATACTACAGTTTTCTTTTTCATTTTTTTCCCCTCTAGTGTCCAGAAGTGTCCTTGCCATGAGCCCAGAAAGGCCTTGTTCAACTTGGGAGAGGCTTCTAGGATGTCCTGGTCTGCAAGTGAAGCTTAGCAGGCCACAGTCTGTCCAGTAAGGATTAGAATGGATCATGATTTTCTTTTCTACTTTATCTGACCTGCTCCTATTGGGGCTGGTGCTCCTTGTACTTAAGGGCTTTGTCATTCTAAAAATGAGGGTGCACTTTCTCCTCTAAATTGAAAGTTTAGCTAACCACGTTATACAGCAGTGCTAGAGAAGGGTATATGTACTGCTTCTGGACCATATAAGGTTTGAAGTTTGAGGGACAATGATATATTAAGTAGCAGAGACAAAATCTATGAAAAAATTGAATAACCAGCCAGGCATGATGGCATATACCTATAATCTCGGCTACTCAGAAGGTAGACACAGGAGGATTTTGAGTTCAAGAGAAGTCTAATTAAAGATAACAACACTCCATCTCTAAAACAAAATAAAAACAAAAGGATGGGGGAACAACACTCAAGTGGCAGATTTCTTGAATAGCAAGTATGAGACTATGGATTCAATACCCAATACTGAAAAAAAAATAATGAGTCAAGTTACTTCATCAGTTCAGTGGTACAAACCAACACCAAGTCAAAGCCAATGTCCCCAAAGCCCAGAATATTTTTGTTTGTTTGTAAGTGTGTTAGCCAGACTTTTTGTGTCTATGGCAAATACCAGAGAGAAACACTTAAAGGAAGGAAGATTAATTTTGGCTCGTCATTTCACAGGTTTCAGTCCACTGGCCCTTAGAATCGTCACTTTGGACCTGATACACCCTTCAAAGACATATGCCCAACTGGGTCCCACCTTCCATCACTCCACCACCTTCCAATAGTCTATTCAAATCTTGGGCTCATCAGTGGACTAGTCCATATATGAAGTCAGACTTCTCATGACCCACTTACTTCCCAAAAGCCCCTTTGAACATTACTTGCATTGGGGATCAAACCTTCAATAGATGAACCTTTTGGGGGCAGGGAACACTTCATATCCAAACCTTAACGATATGGATGCCCTAACTGGTTAATTAGCTTAAGTTTTCACTTTTAACTCATTATATTGATATGAATTTCTGCCTTCCTAGTTCTGCTCAGAATACAAAATTGGGGTAATTTTCAGAATATAGGCACACAGAATCATTGACAGTGTTTTGGTTAAATATCTTTAAGATAATTTATTTTTAATCATGGTAAAATAGGTCTCTGTGTATGGTAGCTTAACATACTAAATTTCACAGCTACCCATTTGTGAAATTTAAATATGGTAAAGTGGGTAAACATATGCATTTAATATTTCTTTAAAATCATAATTGTAACTGATGTGTCCAGGGTCACCCACCTAAGGAGTTGAGGACAAGATGGTCATAAAATGATGAGACCTGAACATTACTTCCATGGTTCATACTTACCAATTGTTTTAGAAGGAACATGAACAGCCTTTTCTCGTCCTTCCAAGAACTCTCTCTCAGACAAAGGTAAAACCAAGAGGAAGATTACAAACATTTTCCTACTAAGGATACCTTTGCTGCTTAGAACTGGCTCATGTTGCTTAGCAGTCATTCTTCTCTGATGCCATATTGCTTTAGTCGGCTTTGCACTTTTGCAATAAAATACTTGAGGCAACTCACATATAAAGAGAAAAGTTTTTAACTCATAGTTTTAGAGGTTCAAAGTCTAAAATTGGGTAGTTCCTGTGGCTTACCCTGTGGTAAAACAATACATCATGGCAAGAGCATATGTAGGAAAAAATGATCATATCTCAAACTGGAGCAGAGAGAATAGGCAGGATTCCACAATCCCGCTCAAGGGTATTTTCCCAATGAACTAAGGTCTTCTCATATGGCCCCACCTAAAGTTCACAGCATTTCCTAATGTTACCTCTTGGGGCCAAGCATTTACATATGGAAGTTTAGGAAACACTACCCATATTCAAACTCACAGTGCTTGTCCTTTGTATTACCAGTCCTGGAATCATTTTAAATACTTTTAGCCATGGAGGAGATTTCATCCTGTCAGTCACAGAGTGGTCATAGGCTGAAGCACTCTTCCATCATGCTATCTGAGGTTAGACTTTATCATTGCCCCTGTTCCAGAATGGTAGGGGAGCTCTTTCTCATGGCACCTTTTGGTCCACATCTCACCAGTCACCATTCCTCAGTAAAATTAAAATTTTACTTTCCTTCTTTATGTCAGATTCCCTTCACTTGGACTTCACATTAACTTCTTCATATTTTTCACTCCATTCTTAGTACTTGAATCCCAATTTATTAATTATTACCATGTAATTGATGAGATAGGAAATAAATTAAAGTTTTACCAAAATTTCAAAAAGTTCATTTAATAAATTGGGTCATTCAGACCAAATCAAAATGTCTGGGGGAACATGAAGAGTCCCAAGTGGTATGCTCACATAAAGAGTTTTAAGAGGAATCATTTTTAGACTTTTACCTCCATATGTTCCCTTTTCTAAAAGTTTCTCTCTGAGAAAGTATTTGTGTTTGAAGACCCAGTCAACTCTTCTTTCTCACCTTCCCATTCAGAATTTCCATTTTTCTGTTTATAAAGAAAGCCATAACTTTCACTCATTCAGATTCTTATTATTATCTAGTGTCCCAGGGTATATAGAACTTTGAGCTGCCAGACCAAAAAAAGACAATTTGAAATTATGCACCAAGCCTTCTTTGATCAAGACACTATGAACTCATGGGAAGTCTTCTTGTCTTTCTACCTATTACATTTGACATGTTGAGACATTCTAAATTCATGTGTATCAGGAACAAGATGGCAGGACTGGGCAATTCTCAATCAACTACTTTGTGTTCTTTGACTACACACATGACTGGGGACATCAATTTCAAATGGAAGGGTCAACATGCCTGCAACATAGTAGTTATGAATGTGGATTCTGGGCACTTTAAAACCTTTGTTTATAGCCCATATTCAGTATGCCCTCACTCTGTAAATTTAGGCAACCCTCAGTTTCCTCTTCTATAAAAGGCTTTTAGAAATAGCACCTACTTGCTGGATACTGATAGTTTATGCCTGTAATCTTAGCTACTTGGGAGGCAGAGATTTGGAGGATCATAGTTCTAGGCCAGCTCAGGAAAATATCTCACAAGATCCTGTCTCAACAATGCCTGGGTACAGTAGAGTATGCCTATCATTCCATCTAAATAGGAAGCACAGGTAGGAGGAGCATAGTCTGAGGCTGACCCTAGGCAAAAATGAGAGACCTTATTTAGAAAGTAACTGAAAAGCAAAAAGAACTGGAGGTGTGGCTTAAGTGGTGGATTGGCTATCTAGCCACAAGTGCAAGGCCCTGAGTTCAATCCCTAGTACCACAGAAAAAAAAAAGAAAAAGAGAAAAAGAAGTCTACTGTGTAATGCTGAATCCTTGATAAAAGAGTCTCTCCAGTCAGTACTTCAAGAGGGGAGAATTATTGACCAGGTCTTATATAGGAAGCACAGATGTCAAAATAGGACTACTACTCTGAGGAAGCTTCATTTTAAAGAATAATAACAACAACAAAAAAAGCAAACATGAAGTATATTAACTCCTAGGAATGGGTAAGTTAGAAGCCTATAGCTTCAGGTATGACTGAATCCAGGGGTTTAAATATGTCATCTAGGAGTCATTGAATAAGATGGTCATGTAAGAGATACCCATAGTCTAGACCAAGGAGGACATACGTCTATTTGGAAATCTTGGTTGTTGTGAACATAAATTTTTAAGAATGAAATAAGTGTCAGCAGCAGAAGATGGAATAACTGGTAAAGCAACTGCCACTGGGCCATCACCCGAATTCTAACATAAGACTCTGATTTGGGGCAGTCATTTTCACTTTTCTAGGCCATGTTTTCTCACCAATGAAAGGAAATTGGATTAGAAAATACTTTTCCAAAACTTGTGAAAATCTCTATATAAAAATGACCTCCAACAGAGGATTTGTCTGTGGTTCTCTCCCACTGAAAAATATTTGTTATGCAGTTTTTGTATTCAAGACATTTATACTCTTTATTATCTAGTCTATTTCCCAGTGTGTTTATGTAGATTAGTTTTAGAAAAAAAAATCCTTGATAGAAAAAATAAGTCTACTGCTATAGATTTATAGTCTACTGTTATGATTTTTAGTCTGTTTGGTCTTCCATTTAAAACCTTGAGTTATGGCTAACATACTCCAATGAAAGAAATTATTTCAGAATGTCAATATGCTGCCTTGAAAAAGTTTATCAGCTAAAAAAATGGGTTTTGAAGTATCCAGAAGAGGCATAATTTGCATATCTTTTTTATCCTGCAACAGTGTTTATCCAAATATCACATCTGTCATGTCCTTATTTACCTGAAGCAATATTGAAGGCAAACTCTCTTAGACAGGAAAATGAATAGTGCATTAGGGAATTTTCTTTTCTGAAAAATCAGTTTAGATTTAGCCCTGTCATCTAACCCAAGATATTAATATTATTTTGAGGGAAGAGTCCCTAGGAGGGTGGAATTTTCATATAAATGGCCATCAAAGTCAATTATTTACTTAGGTTTCACATTTTCTCATTTAACATATGCTATGGGAAAGGATGAAGGCTAGGTGAGCTATGTGAAGGAAAACAAATTTGAGGTTCAGCTTCCTCACATCTGAAATTCTAATAGTTATACTATCTAGCTCAAACAAGAATTAAATGAGATGGTATAAGTAAAATTCCTAGCACAGTTCTACCTTGGTGATAATAAAATAATTTCAATGCAGTAAGAACTTCTCTTGTTGCCCTGCCAAACTGAACATAAGTAGTGGGTATTGGTACCATCTAAACAATTAACCATAGTGTGAGTGAGAATATGGTCAATGCAAGAGAATGGGAAGAAAAAAAATTGTGGTAACATAGAGGAGGAAGGTTGTATTTTGTTCTAGAAAAATTGGGCTCAAATTCATTAAGAAGGTAACATTTCTTCTAGACCTTAAAAAAAGAGACTAGGTTTTGATATTCTTTGTGAAGATTTATGATTTCTACACTTTGTAAAATGGCTGCTGTGGTCAGGATTATATTACTAAGAAAGTGAACTTCTGTGGGAAAGGATCATAATCCTACAGTCAGAAGTAGTTTCAAGTTGCAAGTTTCAGGGCAAAAAATGAAATTTTGCTAACACCCAAAATTTTCATTGAGATTTTAGTCTTTGGTAATAAAATTATTTCACTCAACAAACTCATTATATGTTGTTTTGCAAAGATTGGCATTCTAATCTTAAGACTTACATTTTATTGAAATATAAATAAAATGAATTTCATAATTGAACATTGATCTATAATTGTGACAAATATTGAGAGAAGAAAGCACAAAGTGCCATCAACAGACTTCAAAAAGGGGCCCTGACCTTTTGTAAATATTAGGGAAATCTTCCTTGGGAGAGATTTTTTTTACTGAGATCTAAAAGATGACTAAGCATTTTCCAGGTAAAAGAGAATAAAGAGAAGACATAAAAAGATTAAAGACTATTAGTTCTATCGGTAAGATTTGTGATAGCCAGACAATTTAAATAAGGTGAACAGTGCCAGTGCCATGAAAGAGATATAATTAAAGTTTTGTAAAGTGTAGAAGATATTTCCATCTGCCTTGGGAATTAAGCAAAAATTCATCAAGATGAAATTTCACTTGAGTATTTAAAGAAAATCTGATATTCACGAGAATGGCTAGGATCTTCTCAATATATAGACTGGTTAGAGAAGGATGATTTAAAAGAATTAACCAGAGAGGTAGGAAGAAAATCAAGTATGTGTGAGATTATGGGAATCCAAGGAAGTGATATTGCCAGGAGACAAGTGTCATAGCTTGAATGATTTGAGCATTCAAATAACATGAAGACTGAACCACAGCTGGAAGTTACTAGTGAACTTGGCATGAGTAGGATGGGTTGTGAACATGAAGTGAGGAAAAGGACATAGCAAGTAGAGAGCAGGAGGTTGAAAACTCAAAATTGTGGGATTCTAAGGGCAGGATCCAGTTGATATTCATTGTGTCCTTTTGTAAGGAACTACAAGACAGCAGCTGTGTAGCAGTTATGAAAAAATTAATTTCCATTTTTACATTTCTGAATATTTTGAAAAAGAAAGGTTAATTATAGTAGAAATAGAACAAGACTTTGGGGAAAAGTGCTGAGATTATACTCTGTCACTAGCAAATTACTAACTTTGTGACCTTGGGCAAGTCATTTAACCACTTGGAGCCCCAGTTTCCAAAATGAGGATAAGAATAATTGATCTAATTTCTCAAGAGAGATGATGGAATGTGAAAAGAGGAAATTTTACATGAATGTGCTTTGTAGACTGTGGAATGCTTATCTAACAGAAGCTAATGTTTCAGTTTTAGGGCTGGAAGCTGTGTCTGAGACACCATGTGATCTGCCCATTTCTTCTTGGTGTACACTTCCTAGTCGTGTTTGTAGTAAGGTGGTCATGGTATTGAGTTAGAGCTCATATCGTGACCCGAGGTGCTGTGCCACTTTTGGGCCTTAACCATTGAACACTCCCTCAAGGCTCCCATCTGCTACTTCAGCTTCTGATGGCCTGATGCAGATGTGAGGGGAAGGAGGGCTTGGTTAGAAGTTTTGTGTTGATGGAATACAAATTGTTACTATCAACTTGGAAAATAATTTGTGGTTAACAACAAAATTATAACATTCTCACATACCAAAATCATAACCTTCCCATGCACCAGAGTCCTGCCACTGTACTTCTTGACATAGCATTGCCCCTTTATCCATAAGATACATTCTAAGGTCTCTAGTGGATGCCTGAGGCCATAATTGGCAATGAACTCTACACATGCATATCTATGAAAAAGCTTAATTTATAAGTTAGGCACTATAAGAAATCAATAACAATACTAAAAAATGGAATAGTTACAATAATATTCTGTAATAAAGGTTATGTGAATGTGGACCCTCCCCATCCAAATATCTTAGTGTACTGTATTCGCCCTTTTTCTTATTCTTGTTATGATGTAAGTAGGCTGAGATGATGCACATGCCTGTGTGATGAGATGAAGTGAGGTGTATGAAATAGGCATTGTGCTAAACTACTACTCAGCTTCTGATGGATATGTGAGAGGGAGGATCATCTACTGCTGGTGATCCTGATCATGAAGCCATGACAATGTTGGCCATGTAGCTTAGGTAGTGTGGATGCATTGGCTAGTCACCAAAGGGAAGATTGTGTCCCAGCTGGGATGAAGTGGGAAAGTGAGAAATTTCATTACAGAATTCAGAACTGTACACAATTTAAGACTTATTAATTTTTTATTTCTGGAATTTTCCATTTCCTATTTTTTAGATTACTATTGGCCTTGGGTAACTAAAACTGCAAAAGATAAAACCATAGATTAGAGGTGACTACTACATATATACTCCAAAGTATCTTGAAAATATGCATTAGGAGACATAAATGAGTGGGTTGATTTTTTTTCTAATAATCTCCAATGAAGCAATAACCCCAAATTGAAAACAATACAAATATCAATCAATTGGAAATCCGAATGCCTATCAATAGAAGGTGTAGAACATAATTTATATTCACAAAAGATTATGACAGTGAAAAATCAGTCACCAATTACATAGATGAAAGTAAGAAAGTTAATGGTAAGGGAAAAAAGGAAGTTACAAGGGAAAATATACCATTAAATATGTATATGTGTATATATATTTATATATGTAACAATCAATAAGAATAGAGAACAGACCAAGCAATGTCTTTTCCTTTTTTTCGTTTTTTTTAACCATTCTTATTTTTTTTAATTTCTTTTATTCATATATGCATACCATGTTTGGGTCATTTCTCCCCTCTTCCCCTAACCCCTTCCCCTAGCACCTTCCCTTACCCCGCCCCCTCCCTCTCCTCCCCTACCACCTCGCTACCAGGCAGAAACTATTTTGCTTTTATCTCTAATTTTGTTGAAGAGAGAGTATATGCAATAATAGGAAAGACCAAGGGTTTTTGCTAGTTGAGATAAGGGTAGCTATACAGGGAGTTTACTTGCATCCAAGCAATGCCTTTTCAAGGGTTTATGCGTTTGTGATTTTTTTGTTTTTAATAAGGAAGGGAATTGCATAAGCAATTTGTTGTCAAAATAATGCTGCAACCACCCAAAATTCAGTGACTGAGGAAAGAGACATGCATTATTCATCTAGTTCTTGAATTTATATTTGTCTCATCTTGCAAGTGCTTGACTTATCTTGGCTGGGCTCACCAATGTTTCCATGACAGGTTAGCCAGGTAGTTCTGCTAATCTTGACTGATCCATGTTCATGGCTTGGCTATTGGTCATCTTAGGATGACAATGTCTAGCATGGCTTAGCTTTCCTTCACACATCTATCACCATCCTCTGGCCAGCCTGCCCACATTCAAAGGGCAAGGCTGGGAGGGAAAAAACAAGGAAGCAGGATCCTAAAAAGAAGTGTGCAGAAGCATGTGTATTCTTTCCAAGGCTTTCCTATTGGCAAAAGGAAGTCAAGGACTAGTGGGGATAGGGATGATGTCATAGGATGAGGAACATCGTAGAGACCATTAATCAGGGGTATGAATGTAATCAACCCACAATAGGAATACTGGTTATAGAATTCAGGATCATGATCACCCCTCTCAAGAGGCAGGGGTACAATAGAGAAGAAATATACAGGTATTTCCAAGTTCTTGGTAAAGTTCTGTTTTTTAAGTGGGGCATTAGTTTCATTAGGTTTCACTTTATAAATATGTTCTATAACTTTATATTACATATATTCTTGTATAAACATCAAATGATATATTATTTAAAAATTGGACAAAAAAACCCCAACTCTGCTTCAAGTATAAGAAGAACAGAAAGGTCAAATTGGGAAGTCCAGTGGCAGATGGAGGTTTTGGATTCTCTTTTCTAGTTTCTACAAATGGGATATTAATTGTTGATTTTAAAATAGAAGTTTGTGGTTTTTTCGAAGAAATCGCTTAAGGGAAGATGAAGAGCAGGCTTTGCCAAACTGGTAAGATTAACTCTCTCCCTTCTACAGACCTTGTATCAAATTTCAACAATATATAAAGCCCACATTTATTCAGCTCTACTTTCCTATAATTTATTCTATTTTTTTTAATTCCTGGAACAAAGATATCATGGCTTATCTTCGAAAGATTTTTATGTGAGTTTGAAAGAGTATAGAATTTGGAACATGCTATATCTCAGATAAAACTCTTGATTTTTTTTTTTTTCAAAGCATTTCTCAATTGGACCCAGATCCCAGACCTCCAGGGTTTGATTCATTCATCTCTAGCTGGGACTATGCTATTTAGTCTTTCTCTAAAAGACTGGGAGATTGATGTACAAAAGACACTGTTGCTGCTTTTTTCACAACACAAAAAAATTCATGTTTGCACAGCCCTTTGAAGATGCGGTGTCATGCATGTGCTATTATTAATAATAAACTACAGATCTGCTCCACACCATCTGAAAAACAGGGATGTGCCACCATGAAAGAACATTTATTCCAACCAGCTCCCCATAATGCTTAGCCCAGACCCAGCTCAGCTAGTTCCATAACATGGGTAAAGAGGAAGTGGCTAGAGAGGGGAAAAATGATGAACAGTACCTCATGGAGAGAAACAAAAAACAAAACAAAACAAAGAAAAAGAAAGAAGGGAGAGATGTGAAAAAGAGGCTTTTATAACCCTTAGAGACCAATATCCCCTTCCCCCCCACCACATACCGTTTTAACCAGAACTAGGTATGGGACACAGCACACTGCACATGGGAACTGAAGGAGCCTCTTCTGCATTCTTTGTGCAGTCTTGAGAAAGTGAATGTTCCCAAGGCTTATAAGCCTGAACAGGCAGGAGAAAGGATTGTTGAGCACAGTGGCTTTTAGTGTTTCCTTTGATAATTGTTTAGGGCTTGGAGTCCTTCTTTGTCTTTTTTCTTCTCTGATAACTACTAATATCACTTGTCCAGTAGCATTATCCATTTGCAAATTACCTTTACATCCTTTGTTTTTGGGGCAGAAGATGGATGTGGAGTGAGGCTACTATTAATAACAGTCAAGAAAATACCTGGGGACAGGTTCCATTTAGAGAAACAAGTGCAAACACATGGAACTGAAGTGTAAAGGGTAGAGTCTATGGACTCCACTAATAAACAAACATACCTGCTGACAACAGAAGCTGAGAAGGAGCAAATTTGAAAGCTGGGTCTATTATTGCAGTTTGTTCCCCTCCCCCCAATCTTTGCACCTGTCTTCTTGGTAACAAAAGACTCATCTCATTCTCCAACTTTCTGTCCAGGGCTCTGCTTGTTTTGGAGCTGGTTATTCAAAATGGACTCCACCATGATTTCTGTATCACAAAGGATATGCAGAAGAAGGAAGTATTTCTTGCTCC
The DNA here is from genome assembly GCF_047511655.1 of Castor canadensis. Lineage (NCBI taxonomy): Eukaryota > Metazoa > Chordata > Mammalia > Rodentia > Castoridae > Castor > Castor canadensis. The sequence goes on along the minus strand of NC_133393.1, from coordinate 33,332,227 downwards.
CTTCCAGGCCCCAACACTGAAGTTGTTGTATATGGACAAGGGAGCTGAAGAGAGAAAGAGAAAAAAAGGGGCAAAAGTACAAAACTCAAGGAAATCAAGACCATGCTGTGCAAAATTATTACAGCTGTTTCTGTTTTTATTGGCTGTTTCTTTTGGCTTCATTTTTTCAGCAACTGCCGTTCATATGAGCAGGAAGGCACACAGCATGACTGAGCTCCACAGAGGTGGAGGAGGGAGGCAGACCAGGGAAGAAGAGGAAGGCAGGGGAGGGTGAGGAAGCTTAGAATTGTGCACAGTGCTCCAAGGGGATACACATCAAAGCATTTCTTTTTGATAGTTTCATGGAAGACTCAGCAATAGAATTCAGATGCACTTAATGAAAAGCTCCTAAAAGCGTCCCATCCTTCTGGCTGGGTCAGATTAGTAATGTGTTTAAGGCAATGTACAACCCCTGAAATGACTCTCTGATATCTCTGAGGAAATAAAGTGTCAAGACACATCCCTTCCTCCTTCCCTCCTGGATGGTGATTCACCTAGACCCGTGCACAGGGCTGAACATATGGGGAATGCATAGTCTCCCTGGGGGACTCTATTTCATATAGTTACAAATGGAATGAGCTAGATGTCTGCTCAGTGACCCTGTGAGGATATTGGCAGCTGGGTTATAGCACCTCAGGGCTCAGAGTGAGCTGCTCACCCACCTTGATTCTCCCTGCATGGCAGTTGGAAGGTGAACCAGAGACAGACACATGAAGAAAAACCCACAGTTACCCTTTTTTTCTGAAAATGTCCTATTAAATTGATGATTTAAGTGATATTTTTAAGGTTCCCTTACATTGGAGTTCTTGAGTCTGATAACTATTTTTAGCCACGCTAGCCTTAACATTCTCTGCCTCTCTCTCTCTCTAATTCTTTAAATCTTAAGTTTTATTCTAGAAGCTAATACTGAGTTCCTAAATGAGGGCAGCTGGGTAGGAGAACTGGAAGGTAAAGGAGACAGCAAGAAAAAAAATAAGTATTTGTTTATATTTGGCTTGCAGTTGTAACAAAAGAGAAGATACAATAAAAAATTCATTAACAAAAAACCTTGTAATGGTGATAAAATGTTGTTTGTATTCTCTCGCATTAAAGAAAAAAAGATTTCTGGACTGGCAGAGTGGCTCAAGTGGTAGAGAACCTGCCTAGGAAACGTGAAGCCCTGAGTCCAAACCCCAGTACTGCCAATGGTGATGATAATGGTGATGGTGGTGATTATGATAGTTCCAGGCCAATGAGCCAGCTGCAGAATGAAAAGTCAGCCCTAAAATTAGTGCCAATGCATTAGTTCCACTCTGGAGACTGACTGGATTTTATTCTGACCTGGGTTTCTGATTTGTCCAGCCACTAGAAGGTAATCTGTGTGCCTCAGTTTTCTCATCTGAAGATGGAGGTGAACTTGGGAAGATGGACTAATTAAAGGTCACGAAGCACTTTGCATCTTCAAAGCCTTATGTAATTGCAAACAATAAATGTAATAACATAATTAGGTGTTGAAGATTTTGACTTGGCTATTAGGTTTTCTGAATGCAGGGAAAGACTGCTCGCTCCGAAGCTCCTTCTATTGACTTTCCCAAGGAAATCATTGAATGATCCAAAAAAAACCATGGTGATGTGGATTAATGTATTTCAAGATCTACCAAGTTTTATTCTGAATTTCCTAATAATTATTTTTATCCATTATGTTGCTATTTTCTGGGTTAATAGTGACCGATAATATGTCATTTACTAAATATTAAATATGTTTAAGACTTTTCAGTTGGAGCAGAGTTTAGCAAATATGGAGTGAGGTTGTCTGTTTTGGAAAGAGAGCTCACTAACCTCTTTCATTAGGAAAATCAGTATTGTTACCAAATTAGAACTGTGTAGAGAAGCTAATCTCTGAGTACAAAGATTAAAATATTTTATGAAATACTTTATCTTGAAAAACACTGGTTAAAAAAGACATCACACAAATTTCATGTTTGATGTTGATACTAACAGGTTGGAAAACTGATAGTTGGTTTTTACTTCAACTCTTCACTTATTGTTGTGGTGGGGGGTAAAATTCTTGAGCCTTAGGCTTTGGCTACAAAATGGGTTGATTGTGTTTGACCAAAAATGGAGTAATCACAAAGAAGTTTGGAAGTACACAGCATTTCTGCTCTTTGAGAACATTTTTCCCTGTGCAGCTGTTAATGGTTATAAATTTGAGATACTATTAATCAGTAGCATCTTTTACAAATGAAAAGTAAGTTTTTGTATATTGAGGTTCAGCCAGGCAGCCTCATTACTTGGCATACATTGGGCCTCACTTGCAAAAACATGTTTCTGCTATTATCCTTACAGAAGGCTGTATGTTCACACACATGCACAATTATGAGACTGAACACTCCCTTCTTTGGGTTGCTCTTTGATCTTTTGTTGTTTGGCTGCTTGTGTCCATATGGAAATGTTAGCAACCAGCAGGCAACTCCTTTCCATTATGATTCCTCATCCAGTCTTGCCCCCTGTTGTTTCTTATTTGTGTTGGACTCCAGAGTGATGCCAATGTTTCAAAGAGGCTCACCTTGTGAGGTTCAAAAGCTCAATTTGCTTTAAGTAGTCATCAAAGCTTACACTTATATTTAAGTACCTGTTTATACCTGAGCTTTCCTGACACACACAATGACAACTTGGGCATCTCAAGAGAAACCCGGATTTTCTGGTGAGGCTAGGTGATTCCTGGGAGGAGTCATAAATGCTGGTTATAAATGCTGTCAGTATGAAGCTTGTTTTCCATGCAGTTCTGTCTGCTGACTTCCATCTTTGGCTTTACTGACAAGGAGTACATATATAACACACACACACAGGCATGACCTCATCCAAAGAAAATTTATTTAAAATTTTCAAGGCCTGAAATAAGCTTAATTTGTGGACGGTGGTTTATAGTCATGCCTAAATTTTCTTCCTGTCTATAGTACCCAATAACTCTAGTCCTGGAAATTCCCCTTTTTATTATTACTGTAAAATACCAAAGATATGAGAACATAGAAATATGGAAATATGTGCTTACTAAGGGAGCTTTTTTTTTCCCCCTCAAGCTTTTTGCAGCTCCTCCCTGGGAGAGATTAAATAAAGTCTGTGCTCTCCCACTTCCCGGGTCTATCTCTACACATCAAACAAACGGAATTCCATCCAAAACTCATCTTCCTTCATGCCCACACTCAAATATGCTGTTTTATGTGGGTCGACCAAAGTCTTTTTTTGATTTTTCTTTCCATCTGTTCTTTGAATAAACATGCATCCTAAAGAGAAAGAGGATTTAAACGATCAAATTTGGTTCCTGTATTTGGAAGTGTTTTCTAAAGGCCATACAGCATTGGGCCATTTGGTTAAATGAGGTTTCGTTTCGCTTCTAATAGCACTTAATTACCTCCCAAGTGCTTCTCAGACTCCTTCCCTTCTTACTTTACACAACTTGGCTAGCATGATATTTAAAAAACCCTTTTGTTAAAAATAAAACAAACAGGTGTGTGAGCTGAGAGAACTTCTGTCTTTGGCTATGTCTCTACTAGAACAATGCAACTGGTCTTCTTAGGTAACTAAACTGACTGTACTGGGTGCTGGGAATTGTAGAAAAAAATAACCAGTTTTTGTTAAATTGTTTAAGCTATCATTTGACGCTATCAACATAGAGCCTCAATGTCTTTCTTCTACAAATAATTTAATATCTTCAAGGTAAGATTTTATTATCCTGATTAATTAGCTTTTATTTTTCTTTCCTCAGATTTGAAAAAGTGAGGGACAAGTACAGTAAAGACTTTCTGTGGCACATAATGTAAATTTTTGGTTTTCAATGATCACTTCCAGCTTTAACCTTTTGAATAGGCTGTGAATCTGTGTGTTCCTCTGCATTGAGCTCCACTGGTATAAGATAGAACGACTAGCTAATTCCATTATCACAATTTAAATTTGTTTGTTTATTGATTAGTGATAGTCCAGGTTGTAAAAGCAAAATATATGATGTAAATACTTACAGGACAAGAGAGAAAAGTCTTACCCCTCTGTCCTCTTGTTTGTCTGGTGGGACCTCATGAGTGGTTGTCACACCAGGTGGCCACTAGCCAGGAATCAAGCATCATAAGCAGAGGGGAATGGGTTTCCAGCACATGTGCCCTCTTGGTCTCTGTGCTCAGTGTTCACACACTGGATAAGTGCTTGTGGGCCATGCAAAAGTAGACATTGGTCTGGGTTTGGCTTGATTTGCATGGCTTGCTCACTCCTGGTAAAACAGATACCTGGATTCTGATGAGTTCTTTAGTCTGAGCTGTAGCTATCTGTCCATTTCTTCTTAGTTACTTGGCAGGCACTTTAAAAAACAGCTGTTCCAATTTGAACTCATCACTGTCTTCTTTCTTCTGTGCCCTATTTCTATAAATAATACCACTACTCACCGCACTATAACTTCTTTTCTTCATCCTCCTTGTCCTTTTACCTTATAGCTATTGGACTAAAAGCAGCTTAAAGCCAAGAATGGATCTAGCTTATATTTTTGTTTCTTGTTCTTGCTTCAGTGAGTGCCTGACACAATGTTTCCTTTTAAAGACTGGTTGTGGAATTAATCTATCCATCAAAAAGCCGAGTCCATTATTATTTAATTCTCCTGCTCAAAAATCTTCAATGGTTTTCCATTGACTACAGAATAATTATGAAATATTTAGCAGATATCTACATTAATTTTACCAGCCTCTTCATTCTTTTTTCCTTTCATTCTGAAGTTTAGGTCAGGTCAATAGAGAATACAAGTAGGCAAAGGATAAAGATAACTTGATAAAGGATAAATAATTATACCACTGTATCAATTTGGAAAGTCTGCAAATAAGACCTGGTGACATTGACATTAGGAAAGAATATGATAGTAATGAAGTTATTTAGTTATAAGTATTACATTGTGTAATGTATCTGTCCTATAACTAGACATCATTATCAATAACAAGAGATGGAATCAGTCTAAGTGTTTATCAAAGTAATAATGAAATGGCACATGGAATATGCCAAAAAGGAAATACTATTCAGCTTTTAGGAAGAAAGAACCCTGTCATTTGCAAAAACATGGATCAACTTGAACATTATGTGAAGGAGAATTAGTTAGTGCTGTGGCTTAGATATGATTTGTCTACCAAAACTCATGCTGGGAAATGAAACAGATATTCAACTCATGGGAAGAACCATCCTTGGAATGGATTAATGTCTGTATTATAGGAGTGACTTAGGTCTCCTGGGCCTGGTATGTTTATTTAAAAAGTAGGTTCTAATACAGCAAGGCCACCCTATGTGCTTGCTTGTTCTCTCTTTGCACTTACCCACTTCCCCTTCTGCTTCTTTGCAATGTTGTGATGCAGCCAGGGACACTCACCAGCTGCCAGTGCCATGTTGTTTGGACTTTCCAGACACCAGAATTATGAGTCAGATAAAACTCTTTTTGTTATTTATTACCCAGCATCAGGTGTTCTGTTATAGCAAAATAAAATTAACTGAGGCAGATGGATGCAGAAAAACAAGTATTGCAAAATCTCGCTTTTACATAGTACCTAAAAAAGTTAAACTATCAAAGTAGAAGGTAGAATGGTTGTTACTAGAGATGTGGCGGGGAGTATTGGGGGATGTGGATCAGAGAATGCAAAATTTGAATTAGATAAAAGGAATAAGTTCAAATAATCTCTTGTACAACATGGTAATTATACTTAATGTCAGTGTATTGTATACTTGAAAATTGCAGGTAGTATAGATTTTATAGATTTTAAATATTTTTGCCACAAAAAATATAAAGATGTATGTTAGCTTTCTGTTGCTGTTTCACAATAGAAAGGATAAAGTAACTTATAGAAGGAACATTTTATTTTGCCTCATGGTTTCAGTCTATGGTTCCTTCACACTGGTGCTTTTGGGTCTGTGGCTGCACAGTACATTGTAGCGAGAAAACATGTCAGAGGAGACCTGTTTGCCTAGTGGTAGCTGGAAAGCAAAGAGAGAGAGGAAGGGGTCAGGGTTCCAATATCTCTTCAAGGGCATGCCCACAAGGACATAACTTCATCCCACCAGGTCCCATCTCCTAAACATTCCATGCTTTCCAACAGAAACACAGGCTTGTGACCAAGTCTCTAACACATGACCTTTAGGGGATATTTCAGATGCAAACCATAACAGTAGCAAAAGTAATAGATATGTTAGTTATCCATTATTTATTTACTGATTTAGACATTCTGCAATGTATCCTTACATTAAAGCATCATGCTATATACCACATATATAAAACAGTTTTTATTTGTCAATTAAAGTTTTTAAAAAGAAAAAGGTAGGCATCATTAGACATCAACAAATGTTGGCAAGGATGCAAGGAAAAAGGAACCCTCATTTACTGTTGGTGGGAATGTAAACTAGTGCAACCACTGTAGAAAACAGTATGAAGGTTCCTTAAAAAACTAAAATTAGACCTGCTATATGATCCAGCGATACCACTCCCAGGAATATGCCTGAAGGATTTTGAGTCAGTTTACAACAAAGGCACTTGTACACTCATGTTTATTGCAACACTATTCATAATAGCTAAGCTACGGAAACAGTAAAGATGAACCATTATGATGAATGAATTAAGAGAATGTGGTATTTATATACAATGGAATTTTATTCGGCCACAAAGAAGAATGAAATTTTGTCATTTTCAGGCAAATGGATGGAACTGGAGAATCTCATCTTAAGTGAAGTTAGCTAGGCTCAGAAAGCATGTTCTTTCTCTTATGTGGAATATAGACAATATAAATGCAGTAATATTACAAAACACTGGCCACACTGAGGGAAGGTCACACATGGGATGGGTAGGGAAGCTAAGAACTTGAACATGGTTAATATACTTTCTATACAAGAATGAATATAGGAATCTGAAACCATCATAAGAATGGGACTAAGGCAGAATGAAGAAAATTAGAAGAGATAAACTAACAGAGGTTATAATACATATATACATGGAAATATCACAAGGAAACTCCCTGTGTAGCTACCTTTATCTCAAACAAGATAAAATGTCATGTTTTTCTTTTTATCTTGTCTTTTTTTTATTGTTGTTGTTTACAAAATCGGAGAACAGGAGGGCAGAATAGGTCCTGTAGAGCTGGGGGGCAGGAGGGCTGACACCAGTGGGAGGGGAAGGTGGTGGGAAAAGGGTGTAAGAGGGTGAATATGGTGCAAAAACTGTGTACACATGTATGTAAATGCAAAAATAATACCTGTTGAAACTATTTCAGGAATCAGGTGGGGGGTGGAGGGGATAAAGGAGAATAGCAGAGGGGAAGAATTCAAGTATGATATATTTATATTTGAGACTCTGTAAGAACCTGTGTAAATACCACAATGTATACCCACCAAGCACAACAATAAAGGGAAAAAAATAAAAAAATAAAAATCCCTAATATACTATAGCAAAGAAGAGGATCAAAAGAAAACAGACTAGGCCTGAGTCCTGATAAAGTAGCAGGGAGGTAGGGATGGCATAGCAGAGAGATAAAACCTGAGAAATCTGAACATGAGGAAGGTCACGTAGCACCAAGAAGAGGAAAGTCACATAGCACTAGGATAAATTAGCCAATAAAATTAAATATAACCATATATGGATTAGACCTTGCCTTTTGCTTCTGTAACCTGCTTGCAAGGGTATGTAAGGTGAGACCCCTTTGTTCTTGGGGCTCAGCCTTTGGACATGAATCCACTGAGTCTGTGCCGGCACAATAAATGTTGCTTCCTACTAATTGCCTCAAGAGTCCCGAAACTCAGCTAGCAAACTCCGGCAACACTACAACGATGAACAGAATATGAGGGAAGAATGAAAGAAGAGAGTGGCTGAGGGAAGCTTTTTAGAATGTAAAAAGGAATGTAAGAAAGTACCGAAAAACATGCTATGTTAGACTTTCTAGTTATAATATTTTGTTAAACCAGGAAGACCAAGAAGTTAGGTGAATTTGGATTACTATAAAGGAGGAAAAACTACAAAACTGGGTGCTTAGAGAATTCCTAAATTTATCCCTGTTTTCTCCCCTACCCTCCTTTCAGCCTAGTAAAAAGATGATGAGAAATTTCCAAAGGGTCTACTTCCAAATTATTTTTTAGTTAGAACATAGAGCATTTTAAAAACTAAGACATCCTTCAAATGATGCAATTAGCTTACCAAACTTGTGACTTACCAACTTCAGTTTTTAGGGAGAAAGCTTCTTATGTCTTCTAAAAGATATATCATAGTTTGAGCCACAATCAATTACAAGAGGATGGAATTCATTTTTGTCCTAAAAAATGTTGATTTGGGGGTCAAGTAGACCTTCCTTCCTTCCTTCCTTCTTTCCTTTCTTCCTTCCTTCCTTCCTTCCTTCCTTCCTTCCTTCCTTCCTTCCTCCTTCCCTCTCTCCCTCCCTTCCTTCCTTTCTTCCTTCTTTTGAAGGAAATGGTAGAATAAATAACCAACAAAATTGCCTATGATCAAATCATACTGCTAGAATTAATGAGAACTGAGTGTTCTCTGAAGCCAGGTTTACCATTTGGAGAGGGACAGGGAGTGTATGCTTGGAAAACTTTAAAGATGGAAAGTGTTTCTTCTGCATGGTAATGCAGAAAAGATTCACCTCACCAAATTTCCCCAGAGTCCTCACTAATAAGATAAAGTCAGCTGAAAATCACTTTGCTCAGCATAGACTGTGACTTCTGAAAGACTTATTGAAATTAATCAGTACATTTCTGTCTTACATTGCCTTTGTATTTCACGTGCAAGAGTGTTTGTTAGGACAAAGTAAAGAAGAGTTGTTTTCCCAGACGCTGGGATGTGACGCCTTGGCAGGCATCACTTTGCTATAAGGGTGGGTAGGCGAAAGTGGGCTGAAAGCTGCTACTCTACAAGGTTTTGTGTGTTGTAGCTAATGTACATGATGAATGGGGCTGACAAGCCTCTGTGCTATCTGCTTTCTTCCTTATGGATTATTTTGCTTGTAGCATCTCACATAAGGTTTCTAAGCCAGTGAGAGACTAGGTGACTGCACCACTAGGTAGAAATTAAAGGCAGCAGCTAGGAGAAATATACCAAGTACTGGATGCCACACCAAACACCGGGGAAATAGTTTACTCTTTTAGGGAGCCCCTCATGGTTTGTTTTAGCCTAGTGTTTTTATGGTTTACTTTGAGACCTTGTGCTTTCACTTCAGGCATGTTTGTTTCTCTCATCTATTCGAATGTAATGCTTCAGAGCATTAGAACTGTCTGTTTGGATTTTCCCAGCTTACCATAGAGCCTTGTTCAAGGCTATGAAGAAAGGAGATACTCAGTAGAATTTGAGAAATTGAATTGCAAAGGCAGTGATTGAAATAATGCATAAACACTTGTCCTACAGCAAGGTAAGCCTAAATTTTTGTACCACTTTTGTCCTTGGAATAAAATGCTTCAGATCACTTTGTTTACATGTAAGTTCTCCTTTTATGGACCCTAATTTTTTTCTTTTTGACACCTGTAGTTTCTCTTTCTTCCCTCTTAGTTGAATCAATAAACATGTCTTTTTATCCAGAAAAAATATTCCAATTCCAAACTTCTGGCTTCAATAATTCCTGGGCTTTGGCTACTTTCTTGTGTAATTTGGATTTGCTTCTTGACATTCTTAAGAATGTTGTGGCAGAGATAATGCTATGTGTGTACCAAATTTCAATTTAACTTTCTCCTACTTAGGTACATAGAAAATCTCACTCCCCTAAACCTCTGAGTTAGATGGGAATAAGTGATGGATTCTGGTTAATGAAATGTAAAAGGAAGCACTACAGTGTGAATGTGTTCCCTAAAAATTCATACGTTAGAAACTTAATGCACAATTCACACACACACACACACACACACACACACACACGTATTATTTTTGTGGTGCTTGGGATTGAATCTAGGGCCTGGCATATGGCTCTACCACTGAGATACACTTCTGTTTTTTTGAGATACACTTCTGGTTTTTTTGGCAGTACTGGGATTTGAACCCAAGGCCTTGTGCTTGCTAGGAAGCACAAGAGGCACCCCCTTAGTCCAGATTTGCTTTTATTTATTTATCAGGTAGGGTCTTGCTTTTTTGCCCGTGGCTGGCCTCAGATTACTATCTCCTGCCTATGGCATCTTGTGTAGCTGGGATGACAGGAGTGTCACCATGCCCAACTTATTTATTGAGATGGGATCTCTCTTGGGATAGACTCAAGCTCAGATCCTCTCATCTCTGCTTCCCAAGTTGCTTGGCCTATAGGCACAAGCCCCTATGCCTGGCTTCAATTCACATGTAAATGGCATTTGAAAGTAGGGCATTTGGGAGGTAATTAAGAGGAGGTTGTAAGTGTGGGACTTCCATGATGGCATTAGTGACTTTATAGGAAGGGAAAGACATTCAAACCAGCACACTTACTGTATCTCACCATCACTTGCCATGTTATGATGCAACAAGAAGGCCCTAACCAGACCCAAAGCAGATGGAGGCACCATGCTCTTGATTTCCCAATTCCAGAACCATCAACCAAATAAACTTCTATTCTTATATGATAGTGAGTCTCAAGTATTTTGTTGTAGCAATGGAAAATGAACTGAGGAAGGAACATATGACAATTCCAGATGGAGACTGAAAAGTCCCTGAAGGGTTGATCAGTTTCTTTTCCCACCAGGGAAGTTGTACAGGCCACTTCTATTATTGTATCATTCTGTGGAGGAATCTGCCATGGAGGAGGGCCTGGACCCACTTCCAGGCCTCATATCTGTTTTGTTAGACCATGGGTTGGTTGTTTACACAGCATAAGTTCAATCTATTCTAGCTAACACTGAAATGTTGCAGAAGCAGTACGTTTTGTATTTCCTGTGTGCTCCTTCTGTTGCATCACTGCATGTAATGTGGGTTATATTCAGTTATCTTGAGCTGAGGTCCCTAAATATTTTGGATTGTAGGCTCCTCCATTCTTATTGAGTGTTGGTGGAATTCAATTAAAATGTATAATAGTGTGAATAAGACACATAGGAGAAAAAAAATAAGTGTGTTGAAGTAGATAGCCCTAGTTAAGAGTCCCAGTTTTTCTCTCGTTAAATCTATTCACTTAAATTTCACACTTTACTTTCAATTGTTTCACAATTAAAAAGAGAATTATAATATCTGTTTTGTAGAATTGGTGGGAGCATATATTTGCATGTTCTTTATTCACAATAAAACCATTTGTTTGGTATCATCACTAATAAGCTAATAAACTTGAGAAAGACATTTGACCTTTGTAAGTATTAATTTCTTCATTTTTAAAAGTAGATGCAATATCTGCTTGTATGATGTGGTAAGGAATAAGGATTTACTATGTCTGGCATATATTAAATGCTCAATAAATGGTGATTTCTACAATGAATCTATGAGGAGATTCATTGGGATTTACTTGCTATAGTGGTATCTCCAAAGTCTGGGTCTTATACCTTAATTAATAAGATTATGAACAGATAGCCTTTCCAAAGGCTCCATGTAGAGTCAGTTTCTTTGTTGTCTTCTGTGTGTGGTGGTGCAGGCTGGTAAAATGACACTGTCTTTCATGGTATTAATCTGTACCACTTAGTGTGTTTAAGGTCAACTCTTCAAATCCATTTTGTAATCTACATGGGGAGATGAATGCACTCCTTTCCTGAAATTATTTCTGAGTGTAATTTGTGTTTAAAATCTAGTTTGGGTTTTTCTGGAATTTTCTTCAAAGCATAGGCTCCATCTATCCCTGAACTTTCATTGGTTAGTTTTTAAAACCATCCTAATCTGTTTTTATTGAACACACACACACACACACACACACACACACACACACACACATGCATACATGCACATGCACAGAATGGAAATATCAGACGGAGGGAGCTTGCCTTCCTGTGTCTGCTGATCGCCTTTCTCATCCTGATTTTAACAGTTGATTTCATTTGAGAATTGTAAATACAAATATCAAGCCAACATCTTGCATCTATTACCCTGTAATAATTCACACCACAATAAACAGCTGTAAATGAAGAGTCTCAAATCTAATCTATCTGGTTTTATGATTTACTGCACATAAGTAATTTTAAAAAAGGGAATCATTATTGCCTCTTAGAACCACAGTTTTGTCTTCTAGTGGTTTTTTTTTTTTTTTAATTTCAGATTTTGTGACTCATGTTGGTTCACATTGGCTTTTGCTCAGGGCAAATTAAGCTTCTCTTAAATCCCTCAACTACCTTTTATGCCTGCTTTCTGTACTTTAGACTTCCCACTCTCAGCAGCTCCAACAACTTCCAGCTGACTAGATCTAACTACCAGCAATCTGCTAAAGGAAATAATTTTAAGTTTTCCATGACTTTATTGCATGCTAAGTAACTGCATGAGTTTGAACAAGTCACTTACCTCTTTCCTTATCTGCAAAACAATGACATTTGACTAGATGACATAGCATTAATCTTCCAAGGATTAGAAATTATGTCAAGAGCATTAGGGGCTTAGAACAGAAGGCTAGAAAGAGGTGGTGCTGAGTTTAGTTAAAGTAATTAGTCTTTTAATGGTAGGTTATACTATAAGCACTCACAATGTTGAAATCATGCCATATACACATAGCACTGTGTACTACAGAAGAACACAAAAAATGCAGCAGACACTGTTCCTGCTTTTAAGGACTTTTCCATTCAGTAGCAGGGAAATGTATAAGATGAACACTGTGTCATAGAATTTAATTAAATTAATGTCATAATGGAGTCACAGTCAGCAGAGTGGTTGGCTTATGCCCATTTTGGTTTAACTAGAGGTTGGTAGATAGTTAAAATGCCTAAAATAGTTGCCAGCATTCTATTAGAGATCTGAGGTTTATTTGGTTATTGCAAAGGAAGTAATATTTCACATGTTCTATTGAAATACATTAAAATCCAACACATCTTTTATTTTGAATTTCCAGGAAGGAAAGGAGGAGGTGGACTAAAGATAAAAGAACAGATTTTAGTGGATTAAAATGGTCATTTTATTTTACTTGCAATTTTGTGTGAGGAAGGAATTTTGGAAGAACTCATTTGTGATCTCTAATCCACATGGGACCATCAGAGGAAAGAAATTCCCCTTCCATAATGTCTTCCTCATATCCAGCACCTGCGTATTCTTTGGTCTGTCTTTCTCCAGATGGCATCTCATTTTGCAAGGTTTCTCTATGCAGTTTGTGTTCCTCATGGCAAGGTAGTCTTAAAAGTACACATACTTTTAATCTATTGACTGGACTCTAAGAGATCAGGACAGAAATACCAATCCTTTTAAAGACTAGGAAATACTCTACCAGCTGAATCTATCAGCAATAATACTCTTCCTGATGGGAAGATTGGCAAAAAATCAGGGCCATATTTAATTTGCCACACATTGAGACACATAGTAAGATATGAACTCATAATTCTTTGAGTTTTCATTTACCTGATTTGTTTTTATGAATAGAAAGTATACAAATGATTAATGCAACCAATTTCCTCAAAAGTGAATTACTGGAATTTTGATCAAGACAATTCTTTGTGTGGATGTACACCTTTAAAGTTGTAGGATATTTGGGATACCTAGTCAGAACTCACTAGCTACCATTTGTGTCTTACTTCATCACTGGACAATAAAAACATTTCAAAATTCCCTCTATTGGTATGGATAGTACTTCTCCCAGATGAAAGCCACTGTCTTCATGTCTTTAAATGGTAGACTTCCAAGTTAGATGCTGATTAGGTTATTGTTTATCCTGTATTGAAAAATAATAAAATGATTTTTTTCATTTGATTCTATACAACACAAAGGTCTTACTGAGCATCTATATCCTCTGGACTTCTATCAATATGAGTTGTTCAGAACTATAGATATCTGCAATGTGCGTCCTATTCACAAGCAAGATATCATATTTTGTGACTATTGGAGACAGTCAGTCATCAATAAAAATTTGCATTACTTCTTTCTGTAAAAATGCATTCATTATAGAACACTAGAAAATAATGTTAAAGAAAATGCACATACACACACACACACACACACCCTTTGAATCATATAAGTTAGATGTGACCACGGTGAAATTTGGATGGATGTCACTGTAATTATTTTGTGTGTATCTATACGGAAAGATTTCATTTTTTTTCTTTTTTTGAAGGTAGTGGTGTTTGAACCCAGGGCCTCACATTTGTTAGACAAGAGATCTACCACTTGAGCCACTCCCCAGCCTGAAAGATTTCATTTGTATAATGATATATAGTGTATTATATTTTGTATACTACTTTTTTAGATATGCTTTTGATAATTATTAACATCAAGAAAACAATATAAAACATAGTTAAGTGAAGTGTTAAATATAGTCAAAGGGTAAAAGTGTGTATGGACTTTTGGGGGAAGACTTCATATGGCAATTGAGGTTTAACTGGGAGCTTGAAGAATGAATAGAAGTAGGATTGACAAGGTCCTAATTAAGAACTCAATGACCAGACTGATCATAATAGAATTGGAAGACAGTCTATATTGGGCCTGTGTTATTTTCCTGCAACTTTGGTAAATATATTCCTGGTTTTTAAAATGTGGTTTACTGTACAAAGCTTTGAATTTGAAAATAGTAATTCTTTCAAGAGAGATTAGAGAAATAGGGAGCAGACAATGGTCTTTAAAATGCTCTCTTAAAGATGTCATCAAAACATGCATTGTGTTCTAAGCAAATGAACAGATGGTTTCAGTGACAGCTGTGACATATTGGTCCTACATGGAATTAGGGTGGGGGTTTCAGAAGTTGCTGAATGAGAAAATAATGAAAGATACCCTCTAAGAGTTCAATCTCCAGTACTGCAAATAAAGGAATATTCATAATTCATTATAAGACGAAACTCAGAATTTCTATTTCTTACCTAAAATCAAAGGAATGAAGAGGAGCCTTTTCTTTATTGCTTTTCATTTATTGTTATAATGATGGAAGTCAGTCATCACCAACTACCTTATCACTAAATATATTATAAACCATATTAATATGTTTACCAATTTTACTCATTGCATAACAACAAATATGTAATAAAACAATTAACAGCATTAGTTTCATGAAGTGAGGGCCAGAAACTTAATTTTATTCTCTACTTTTTCCTAGTCACTCAAAATAACTACCATATGGTAATGTTGAATGACTGAATGAAAGTTTCCACATAAAGATGAATTGTATTTTCTTAGGAAAATAAGAAGAGAAGCCAATGACATGAGCAAAAATAAGGACTTATTTCAATAGAAAATATAAATTTTTATCTATAAAAACTGGCTAGTAAAATGAGGCTTATACAATTATAACTTATTGAGCTCAATATATCCAACAGGAAGTCCAGAAAAATTTTGTATAAAAAACACAATCTTGAGCTTCTTGGCCTCGTGTGTCTACTAAATTAGCTGTAGTTACTGTTGTGATAACTGACTTAAGACAAGACATTAAAACTAACTGAAGGATTGTTATAATTTAAAAGCATGTGATTGATATTAAAATTCTTACAATTACATGAAAAAGAAAAATGAATATGGTTGATAGAGACACATTGCATTATTTTAAACAGTACCCCACATATGGTAAAAGGGACAATAGGCACCTTATATATATTTCTTGTTATTGAATGAATGGCCGATCTGTATTATATCATTATGAAAATGGTGAAAATAAACAAAGGCTATTGAAAGTGGCTTTTAAAAGAAATAGTATATTAAAATAATAAGGTTCTTGAATAACTTGTACCAAATTTTTCAAAATACATTAGGATACATCATAAAAATAAATATACCAACAAATTCTGCCCAAATGAAAATAACATTTCTTGGTTAATTGATAATCTCAATGTCACACTTGTCTAAGTTAATATTACAAGTTAGCAGTGTTGTTCTATATGATAGGAATCACAAGTAGAACCAATATTATATTGGGGCTGCAGTTACTTTTATGTTGTATTGGTTAGAAGAAATAGCTGAGAATCTTGTTAGAGGTCAGACTCCTAAGTGTCAACATTGTGTAGTTCCTGACCTATGTTTTTAAGGTGCATTTCAGGGAGTACTATGCCAAAAGTCTGTAGCCTGTGTTCAGTACAGCAGCACCCCACTCAGAAAATTCTATCTGTCAGTAATTAATGGGCACAAAGTACTGTAATTTGGGGAAGGATTTTTTTTTAAATTTTTAAAATTGTGCTGGTTAGGTTTATGGTGTGGCATTTACAAAAGTTCTTGCAGTTTATCAAATATATCATGCTTGAATCCACCTTCTCAACCATTTTTCTTGATCCCTCCTCCTTGCATTCTGGGAATAGTTTCAACAGGTATCATTTTCCTTTTATAGACACGTGTACACAGTATTTGCACTATATTCACCCTCCTACACCCTTTCTCCACATCCTCCCTCCCCCATTGATACTAATCCACCCCCTCCCAGGACAGGACCTGTTCTGCCCTCTTGTTCTCTGATTTTTCAAAAGAAAAAAAATGTCATTTTTGTTTATTGTATCATTCTTTCAGCAACTTGCCTTCTAACTGGATCAAATTCTCCTCAAGTCCATTTAACCTCTGAAATGAAACCTTGGCTCATTCTAAACTCACATTCCCAGGCAAGATTGATCTGAAAATTCCTTTCTTAAGTCATCTTTATTGGGTTTTAATTGCCATGGGATGCATGCTTTTCTTCCTTTTCTATGCCATAGAACATACTTAATAGCATTATAATTGACTACATTTAAAAATTTTGTAAGTGGTATAGGCTGAATATTTCTGCTTATAATTCATGTGCTAAAATCCTAATGCTTGTGTGACAATATTAGGAGGTGAGGAGTTTGGTAAGTGATTAGGTCATGAGATCATCAATGAGATGAGTGACTTGATATAAAAAGATCTAGAGAACTTGCTTTTCTCCACTCCCACAATGGGAGGACAATGAGATGTTGGCCATCCGTGAACCTGAAAGCAAGTCTTCAATAGACAACAAATCTATTATAGTTTCATCGTGGACTTTCCAACCTCCAGAATTGTTAGAAAGAAGTTTCTCTTTTCTAATTTACCCGGTCTATGTTATTCTGTTATAGTGACTGTATTATGTTATGAAATAAGACAGATTCCCCCAAGGAAACACATGGATGGTTTCTATGGGAAGAATGAATACATCTTTGAGCTTTACCTCTATTACTTTTATTTATGTTTGAATTCTGGCTATTTTATCATGTACAGAGCAAATTTTTCAGTTTTGGAAAATTGGATATCTCATCCATATTTTCAAATGTTTTTGTTTATACAGGGTCAAGTAAACTAGTTTTATATGCTTTGTTAAATTGATTACATATTGATGAATATTGTTTTCTTTCTAATTATATTATTTTGATTCCTTACTTTCCCCCTTCAACTAGTTTATACATGATTCATGGAGAAAAGGACAAGATTGTATAGAAAGCATAAGTTTTAAAGTGAGAAACCCAATTTTAAATTAACAGTAAGAGAACTTTGCCATTTTCCACATTTTCAAATGGAATATGTGGAAAGTCTTCATAATTTTGTTCAGATGACTACAGAACCTGAAAAGTCATTGCTGGTACAAAATATATTGGTATTATTGGCCTTTATATACATATTCACATATATATATGATTTGAAGTTTTGTAAACTTTAACTGTCCTGTTAATATTGGAATAAAGCATTCCAATTTGTGTTGAGTTGGCATTCTACAGATATTAGTAGCTTTATTTGTCTAGAGATACTAACTTTTCCATTTGTACAGGGTTAATGCCTTGTATTCAATAAGTGAGTTCTTATCTACACAGGTTTGATTGTGAAGATGAATAAAGTAATTGCTAATGAAAAAAACTTGTTTCTTCAGAAAATAGGAAAAGTATTTCCAATACACATCCAAATATATTGAATCTGTCCACTTCTATTCCAATTAATCTTGCGGTATTCTTTTTTTTTTTTTTTCATTTTTCTTTTATTATTCATATGTGCATACAAGGCTTGGTTTATTTCTCCCCCCTGCCCCCACCCCCTCCCTTACCACCCACTCCACCCCCTCCCGCTCCCCCCCTCAATACCCAGCAGAAACTATTTTGCCCTTATCTCTAATTTTGTTGTAGAGAGAGTATAAGCAATAATAGGAAGGAACAAGAGGTTTTGCTGGTTGAGATAAGGATAGCTATACAGGGCATTGACTCACATTGATTTCCTGTGCGTGGGTGTTACCTTCTAGGTTAATTCTTTTTAATCTAACCTTTTCTCTAGTTCCTGGTTCCCTTTTCCTATTGGCCTCAGTTGCTTTAAGGTATCTGCTTTAGTTTCTCTGCATTAAGGGCAACAAATGCTAGCTAGTTTTTTAGGTGTCTTACCTATCCTCACCCCTCCCTTGTGTGCTCTCGCTTTTATCATGTGCTCATAGTCCAATCCCCTTGTTGTGTTTTTCTTGATGGTAGTATTGTAATGATTTATGCCATATTTATATGGAAATGTAGATAAAATAATATGATTCTATTTTTCTGTGTTAATTATTGACTAGTTTAATCTTTGGTATTATTTGTCAATGTTGGTTACATGTTGAATATCTATTTTCTCTTTATACATAAATATCACTAAATTTATTTAGATTAAGCTTTCAAAGATAAGAATTCTGACAGATTTGTAAATTTCTCCTAGGCAGCAAGTCAAGGGTGAGATTAAGAACTATGGCAGAATCAGAGAGATAAGAAGTAAAGTAGGTTGTGTCAATGCCTGTTAGTGTCAGCTGATCATTGGTCCTCACTAAGTAATTCCTGAATCTTAAATTTGACTATTACTAGTCATGATTTTTGTTGGTTCATCTGAAAAGCAGAAGAAATAATGTAATAGTGTCTTAATTATATTTGATAGTATTAACTTTTTACTTACCTCATTATAATAGGTATGGTTGTTAACTGCATGCAAGGTACAAATTTGGAGAAAAAATAAATTAACTTTGGTCTCTTTTGTGCATGACAGTGAAATATTTTCTTTTCTACAAAGCTGATTTGTACATTAGAAAGGTTGTTTCCTACCCCTAGGTAATTGATGGGTTTTAAGGCAGAATTCTAATAACTTTTTCAACACTTGTTGACACCTGCAGTCTTTTCTTTCCCTTGCGGGGCGAGGTGGTGTTAGAACTAGTTATGACTAGCATTGCTATAAAAATGCCCTCTGTCATAGTCAGCAGCAGGTGTCCTGCTAGTGCACAGTAACTAATGGATAATGATGGGACATGTTCACACCTTGAAAATGAGGTGGTGAATTTTTTGAATTTTCTTATAGAATCCCACTGGATGTAGATAGGTTGAGGATCTGTCCCAGCAATAGCAAGTGTTAACAGAGGGGTCTGTTTCAATGTTTTGTACAGGAAATCACAGCTTTGGTGTGCTGAAGCTAGTGAGCTTTCATCATATGCACATCAGTGGTGTTACAACCTTGTGGAAACTGTCGTTCTGATACTGTTACTGGAAGCCATCATCTCCTGGCATTGATAATTAAATGTATGAAGTGAGAACTTCCCTAAAACAGTGAAACAAACAAGCATGACTTTGAGGGCACATAAGACAGTAGTGTTTTTCAGGTTGACAATGAACAGAGCAAGCCTTTAACCTCATTCATAGTAACTTTCGTATCACTACACAAAGGCAAAACTCTGTGATTGTGGTGGATTTAATTCAACTCAAATTCTTTAATAATAATTACAGATTCATTTGTAAATCATCTACTGGACAGTTGAAGTTGAATGTCAGACAGGTATTTAAAAGGTGATGTCCTCCTGCAAGAAAAGGAAGAATTACAAGTATATTAGTACTCCAGTGAGAGTTGGCATTGGATAGTCTAATTAAAATTGACCTTGATTTTGTACTTTCAGTTTCTACCAGGAAAAACTGTAAGAGCTGTTAATATTTAGTGGATTTCAGCCAATGTCATGTATAAAAAGTGAAGCTAATCCCCTTGGTTATGATACTGGCATTGAGTGTGTTGTGTTCATATGTATCCCATTTACTTTTAAGACTGAGGGAGTAGACAGGAGCACTGTGTAGAGTCTGGTTCACACAGGATCTAAGTATGGAGCGTTGGATGTCTTCCTATCCTGGACAGTCCCCTAAATTATGATACCAGTGTTGAGTGTGTTGGATTCATGTGCAAGACCTGTCAAAAAATGACAAGCCCAGACAATGGGTAAGTAACAAGAAAAATTTTATTGAAGTACGGAAAGACAGAACACCTACATGTGTAGGACTCAGAAAGACTGAGCCAAGTCAGCTCAGTTGTTCAGGGATTTTTATCTGTATTCTCCAGGATTTTGCTCAATGTCTGTGCTAATTAGGTATGCAGAAAGCAGTATTCTAGTTGATTGTGCTTGTAGCATTCTTATTGGTTCTTAGAAGGCTTTGGGGGCACTTTTTAAATTCTAACTGCCCTTGGTGTTCTTTCCTCTCTTCCCTCTCCCTGTCTTATGCACACATCCACATTTTCATGCTATTACTACTATCTTTGTTCTTGCTCCCAACATCTGTTTCCTTGTGACTTCAGTCACTCCTTCTGGCCCCTATCTCTGACTGCCTAAGGTCAAGCTAGCTCTTAACAGTTTGGGGTATGTGCTTTCCCACTTGTAGACCTAAAGGGCAGTTTATCTCCATGGAGTAAGGTAAGAGCAGATGCATTCAGTTTGCCTGACCAATTTCTTCTAGAGTCATCTTGATTAGGTCGGAGATCCATGGCCACTAAGCCCTTCCTCCACTCACTAAGTGAATCATCCATTGGCTGAGGGGACATAGAAGCTCCTATGTTCCTGCTGGCTGTAAAGGTCTGGTACCCAAGCACTGAGCTAAAGGGCAAGGTCATACTGACATGTGATCCTGTGAGAAAGATAATTGGACTTTTCAAAAATAATTATTCCCTTCCCCATGCATTTTTCCCCCTTTTTCTAATTTTCCCTAGTTGTTTTCATTAATGTGGAAACAGCTGCTTTCCTGATCACCTTGTTGAAGCAAACTGAACAGTCACAGTTTACTGTGACCTTCTGCTTTAGGGTTGGCATATCACTCTAAAAATGTTTTCATGTATTTTTAAGCAAGATTTCATCCTGTAAATATGATAAGTCATGTAACCTCATGAAGATGCTGTTTTGCTACCAGGTTCCATGGCTGTGGGTTTTTCTTTTTTGACCTAATAAGAAATATTTAAGAGCGAGCCCACAGGCACTACAACCTGCAAAAGTGGAATTGGCTAGGTGAAACACTGAACTCATCAGGCATCATGGTTTCTGGATTCATAGATTTTGTTTAAAACTTTAAAAAAAAGAAAAAGAAAAAAAATACCCTTCAGAGTTGGGGGTTGTGGTTCAAGTGGGAGAGTGCCTTTTTAACAAGCACAAGGCCCTGAGATCAAACCCCAGCGCTGATAAGCAAATAAATACACACATTGATGAATAAGTACAAAAATGCATGCATAAATAAATAAAGCATTGTTGAAGGGGCTGAAGGTGGGGAGAAAAGAAATGTTTAAGAGGAAAGTATTTTTGTTTGCTTTTTCAGTTCTAAAATTAAGGCATATGGATCCATGAGTTCATAGTCCTTTGGAATATAGTAATAGATGATAGGTTTAAGCATAAGCAGGACTTGAATCTGAGCTACTAGAGCTCAAAGAACTGGACTGTCGGAGCTTGCAGATGTAGTCACCCTAACAATGATTATTTGAGTTGAGCACTTGTCATTGTGTGTCTGGATACAAAAGAATCAGGGAAATAAACCTTGTATTCAGAAATGTGGTGTCTGCTAAACCTCTGTGGAGACTGTTTGATCCTTTCTTTCATTTTGACATAAACATCAGGTGGCCATAAGTATGTGTTTCTAGGAGAACAGATGTTTAGATACTCCATGAAAACATAGTTCATCTGTATTGTTGCATCTTAACGGTCATGTGGATTTAATGATTCAACTTCATTTCTCTAGTATGTAAGTACATCTCTTAAAACATAAGTTGGTTGATACCTGGTCCTCTAAAGACATATGTGTGTTTAAGCTGGATCCTCTCCCACCCAGACCCTAGTGACTACCCTGATTTGCAACTAGTCGATGACAACAGATTTACAGCCTCATGTGCTTTTGTACATTTCTCTTATCTTAGAGATAAGCTATCTTATCTCTTCTTTAAGTAATGTCATAAGGTTTTGTTTGGGCATGCAGTAGATGACTTTAAGGGTTTCACTTTTAGATTCTTAGATTGGAGTCTTTGATTACTTCTTGCTGAGGATCACCTGAAGACCAGCAGTCCTACCTCCCTGTAGTGCCCTGCCAGCAGGATCCCTTAGTGCCTTTATCAGGCTAATCCCTGATCAAGGAAGTGACTTTTGCTTAGACTGTTTAGAAACATGTGTGGACTCAGAGAGGTCCTCAGTAGCCTACACCTCCAGAGTTTACTTTTTAATGTTTATAAAAGTGGTCTGAGACCTTACACTATTTTACCATATTTAAATAGTAACCCCTTGGAAAATTGAATAGTCAAGCTGATAAATAAATGGAAAAGGAAGGCATGTGATTGCAACAGTATCTCTGCATTATTCTCAGATCTGAGCCTGTGGTAATTTGGAATTAGGGTTGGATAAATGCAGGAGCTGGGGGCCTTTAGCTTGTCCATGCAGTGGAGTTAAGAGACTTCTCTGGGTAAGAGTGCTAAGGTTTCAACAGTTCTTTTCTTTGACCTAATGAGAAATGTTTAAGAGAAAAAAAGGAACTTTATTTGCTTTTTCAGTTCTAAAATTGGGGCTTATGGATCAATGGAATATAGAAATAGGTGATGGGATCAAGCATAACAACTTGAGAATCTGAGCTACTGGATCTCAGAGACCTGGATGGATAGAGCTTGCAGATGTGGTCACCCTGACAATTGTTTGAGTTGAATACTTGTCATTGTGTATCTAGGTACAAAGGAATCAGGGAAACAAAATTTGTGTTCAGCAATGTGGTGTCTGCTAAAGCTGTATGGTGACTGCTGTATCCTTTCATTTTGACTTGGGTCTCAGGTGGCCATAAACATATGCTACTGAGAGAATAAATGTTTTAGGATGAGGTAGACTGAATGTCACCCAGCTGTGGTTGTTTTGGGTGTGGTGCAGCACAGATTTCCTACTGTAAGCATTCCTAGGAACCAGGCTTAATATATAGTTAGAAATAAAAGTGAGAAGTAAGGAGGTCCCCCAACACAGAGTTCTATTGACTATTTTGATGAAACGTGTTGTTGAGAGCTGCCAAAGTTATAGCAAAATATTGAAAGGACTGGGTGAACATCAGAGTACTATCAACACAAGAATGGCTTGGGTAAATAGAACATGGGTAAATTATTTGCCTCACTATTTCCCCAGTAACCGGAATCTCTATTTTTCTGGGAGAAAGTTATATAGCAGCTGCCTTCTGTTACTGAGAGCAAAATGCTCTAAGTGTAAATGCTCACTGTATTTTAGGTAATTTGCAACCGGAGAAGTTATTTTTAGATCATTATAATTTTACTTGATACGAGTTATTTTCTTCCCCCTTTTCTAATACAAACAAAATTAGTCTTAGTCTAGAGAATAATAATTAGTTTTATTATGACTTCTCTTTCTCTCTCTCTCTCTCTCTCTTCCTTATCTTCTCTCTCAGCCTAACATATTAATTGATTATTTGAGTATTTAAGGACTTTAAAGCATCTCCCATTGTCTAATTAAGGAATTACAGATTTAGAATGTTGGCAAGCCAGAAAACTAGTTCAAAACAGTCAGTGTCCCTTGGGGTGAATATTGTCCTTTATCTCTTTGTGGTTTTTTTTGTACTTATTCTTTGAGATTTTCACATTTATTGCTCACTTTACTATAATTTCTTTTTGGGCACTAAAATTGTGAGGCCTGGATGGTTTTCAAACTTACACAGCAAGATTGTTTCTTAAGATTCATTTCTCCAAACATAGATCACAGGCAGTAATTTGTACATCTTTCAACTGGGAGTTTTGTAGCTGTGGCTCCTGTCAGCAGGATGGCATTCGTAGTTAGGCGGATTCTGTATTCTATTGATTAGTTCTTTCTTCCATACTCCAAAGACACTTGTTTTTCTTTGCAGAATATATCTTGAGTCAGTGTTAAACTTGAGTCCTTAAATCTACTTTAGTACTCTGCTTTGTATTGCTAAGGGAAATTTTCAACTTATAATTCCTTGTATGTAACAAATTATGTTTTGTGTTCTCAAATGCCTATACAACTGGCACTGTTTATTTTGGTTTGGGAATCTTGGGGACCTGTATATCTCACTGCTTCTCCTAGAAACTGTGCAGTAGATCTCCAGAAAGCCTACTGCACATAATTTAAGAGGTTGTTGTGATCTTCTTTTTCCTGATGTGTTGTTACAGTAAGAAAAACCTCCTGTATGAGTTGGTACTAATGCTATTGCTTCATGACCAAACAATCTGTTAGTTTACTGAATTAAAAACAATTAAGATTAAAATAAAAGGTCATTTGGCCAACTCTGACTAGCAGAGAATAGAGAGATACGGAAAATAGCATGCCATTTTCAAGCTAACATGCCCTACCTTTGGTTATGTTTTCATTTCAAAGTATGGAAAAGAATGGTATTTGGCTGTCAGAGATAACATGTCTGACGCATTTTGCATTTCTACCTTTATGACTTTTAATTTTAGTTACGAAGTTGATTTAGATTACTTGGAAGAATTGTTGTGGAATTTATAAGGTAAAGGTTCTTTCTTTTGCATATATACTTAAGTTTTATTGCTGTTAGGTATTGTAAGTTCATAAAGGAATTTCTGTAATATAAATCACCAAACTTACCTCAGTTTTATCTATAATTTGAAATAAACTGCACTAAATATGCTGAGATTTCATTAGGCTTTAATATGATATAGTACTGCAGAATAATTTACCAGAACTCCAATTACTTCTTAATCTCTCTTCTTCACCCTCCCCCAAAAAAAAACAGTCAGAAAACACTTAAAATAGTATGGGCCTTGCAATCCTGAAGATCACACAGTGTGATGAGCTATTGAACTGATTTCCTAACCCATCTCAAGGGGGATCAGCTAACCTAGTTTGCCTGGGACTGTCCCAGTTTCATCACTCAAAGTCCTATGATAAGAAAACCTTTATTCCTTGGCATCCAGAACTATTAGTCACCCTCCCCTCCCCTAAGCATGGCTCAGACATCTTGTGTTGTACAGCTTAAGTTGGACCAGTTGTCACCTCTCTCCTTAGACTATGAATGCTGACAAAGAGAAACACATTGAGACAGGAGCTGTTTGTAGCATGGTGTGTTAAATAAAGATTTTTAAGCAATTCAGCTATGATGGTATATTAAAATCTCCTGAGATTCTTAAAATTTACTGTTGAGTAGCTCTTGACTCCAGATTCTCTGGCTTGATTGGTTTGGGATAGATCTTAAAAAAAAAATCTTATGTGGTGATTCTAGGAGGAAGTCAAGGAGTATTGAGGCTTTAGGAATTGCCTTGATTTCTATCACAGTTGAAGCTTGCTTCGCAGTATCTTTCTAACAAATCAATTAAAAAAATCTACCTTGAATTGTTTTATTTATTTTCTTTTTGTTTTTTGTAGCCAAAGAACTGTAAAGCATTATTAAAACACATTCAGATTTGTTCTAGATTTTCTACTTTAGGTAGTCTGAAGAAGGGCATTGTAATGAAGGAGAAGCTTGTGCTCAGAACTCAAAAAATAGTATTCTTAAAGCTAAGGCCAGAGTTTGAACATGACGCATAGTAAGTGTTGAATAAATGATTGAATTAAATAATTTATCAATTAATTAAGGAATAAATGCATTCTACAGTCCTTTGAACCAAAATCCATATGATTATGTGAAATTAAAAGAAAAATTGCCATTCTAGATGAATTAATATGCCCTTCACTTAAAATAAAGTGTTAAAACAATTACAACGCTATTTTATTTTGCCTTTGTTGCAAGGAAATGTGGATCCTATTATGTTCAATTAATAAGACTATTACTAATGTGTAAAGCCTTTTTATTTTTCTTTCCTTCTCCATGGGTCATATTTTTTATTTTTATTCAAACTGTCTTACTTTACAGTCTTATATATTATTTTAAAGTTTCTTCTGTATTAAGATGTTGCAGATGATGAAGAAAGTCTGTTTTTGAAACACAGAAGAATGAATGTTCATAACATTAGAGACACTGTAATAGTTACTAATACTCTGAAATTGCTTTCACAAATTAAAGATGTTCTTTTAAATTACAGATGCCAATAAATGAGTGCTATACCAGTCCATTTGGGAAAAAAATGTCAGTAGGCAAATGGGAATATTTTTTAAACCTGTTGCATGCAAAAGTTAATGTTCTTAATATGTAAAGAAGGTTTATAAGTAAAGATAAAAGGAAAAGACAAACTAAGAAAAACAAACAAATTCACAAAATAAAAATGTTAATAATCACATCAGGTACAGTGGCTCAGCCTGTAAACCTAGCTACCCAGGAGGGTGAGACGGGAGAATCTTAGTTTAAGCCCCAGGAAAAAAAATTCACAAAGCCCCATCTCAACCAATAGATGGGCACAATGGTGTGCCTGCCATCCCAAGCTACTTGGAAGGCTGAGATCAGGAGGATCGAGGTTCTAGGCCAGCTCATGTAAAAAAGTTTGCAAGACCCCATCTCAATGAGAAAATGGTAAGTATGGTGGTGTGTGCCTGTCATCCCAGGTATGGCAGGAATCAAAAAATAAGATCTGGGTCCAGGCTGGCCTAGGCAAAAATGTAATACCCTACCTCCAAAGCAACCAGAGCAAAAAAGTATTGGAGTTGTGGTTCAAGTGGTAGAGTGCCTGCCTCACATCTGTGAAGCCCAGAGTTCAAATCTTAGTACCACCAAAGAAAGCCCCTCCACCAACCAACAAAAAACTCACATACACACACAAAACCCAAACAAAACCAAAAAAAACACTAAAACAAAAATGGCTGGGGCATGGCCCTTGTGGTTCAGCACCTGCCTTGCAAGTACAAGTCCCTGATTTCAATCCCCACTACTGCAAAACAAAAAAAATGTTAATAAATCAAAATGTGTTTAGTGCTTCCAGTCATCAAAGTAACATCAAGTAAGGTGTCAGTGTAGGTTTTATTTTTTCAAATAGGCAAAGATTTTTACAATTGCCATAGTTGGAAAGTATTTTGTGCAAAAAGTAGAACTGCCAGTGGGAACAACACATGGAAATGGAGCTGTATTTCTAGAGGGCAATTGATAAAATGGATAATATGAATAAAGTATTCACATACTTCTACCAGTCTAAGCAGTTACTATAGGGCTGAAGGCATAGCACAAATGATAGAGTGCTTGCCTAGCAAGTGCAAAGACCCTGAGTTCAAACCTTAGTACTGCTAGAAAAACAGAGTTCCTATACATACATCAAATATATATATATATATTATGTATGTATAATTTATAATTATGTATGTATGTATATTTATATATGCCATATATTTATAAATTAAACATAAATGCATATGATATATTTTTCACTATGTGTGTTTGCATACACACACATGCACAAACACATCTACATACAACCAACAAATTTTTTTTTGTCAGGGAGCGGTACTGGGGTTTGAGCTCAGAGTCTCACCTTGCTAGGCAGATGCTGCACCACTTGAACCACTTTGCCAGCCCACCAAATTTTCACTAAGTCATTTGATGGTGGCTTCTACTTATTATATTGATGATTTTTATTTACCCTACAATCCAACATTTCTTTAATGAATGTGCTATTTGAAAAAGCAATAAGATTATATCTAAAAGAGTTAACCAGAATGTGTAAAAAATTACACACAATTCTAAAAGTTCACTATAGATTTATAGTAGTTTTAGTTATTTCTCACAGGTATAAGATTGTTAAGAAATAAGTTATATTATATGCAGCTACAACCCTGTGACAAAGACATGATGGCCTTTGGCAAGAAGTTACTAGCAGTTGAAATATATTTTTGAATTGGGAAGGGGGGATGCATGAAGGAAGAAACTAAGCAAATCATAAAATTGTGGAGTTTCAAATTCTTTTGGTCAATACAGGTAAGTGTCTTGGTTATAAATGTGATAGACAATTATGTTTGTTTTTTTAACTTGTTTGCTAGAATTAATACATTTTTAATATCACACCAGAAAATTGGGATAAAGAGCCTAACTATGTTAACCCAAAGAATATTTTCTTTTGGTTATTGAATTCAAATAGTTACATATTTCAATAAGAGTCATTATTTTAAAGCTAGGAAATATTGTTCATTCTTCTTTCTTTGTGAGCATTTCCTGTAGATAAGATTAGATAAGAATAGATAAATTTATGTACATATTATTAAAAGGACATAAGAAACCAGATTTTGTGGTGACTTAAGGAGACTCCTCTGTGAATTTATTATTTTTTCATACATTATTAAAGAATAGGTGTGAGACTAGAAGCTTATTATATCATGTAACTTAATTCTCGTGTCAGCCATTAAAGTTACATGGCATTATTCCAATTATATAAATAACAAAAATAGAAACATATGGTTTAACTAAGTTTTCTTCTTAACCTAAAATTAAATGCAAAGATGTCTGAGATAAAGACCAAAATTTTTCTAAATTTCATATTTTTTTCATTATTTCATTGTTCCTCCATGCAGTTAAAAATATCCCTAACTCAAGTTTTCAGGTGTCTTTTGTCATCACTCTCATTTAAAAATATGTAATTAGAATCTTCTAACTCCTATGAGTTTTTTTTTTGGAGTACTTGGAGTTGAACCCAGGTCCTTGAATTTGCCAGGCAAGAAATCTACCCTTTGAGGTACACCACTGCCCTTCTTTTCATGCTGGCCTCAACTCCTGATCCTCCTGTCTCCACCTCTTGAGTGCTAGGGATTACAGCAGGTCCCACCATGCCTGGTCTATGACTATTGTTTACACTTGTTTGAGTCAATGGATTGTGTTTTTCAGGCTAAGCACTATAAATGATCATAAATTCCCCATACATGTGCTAATGTAGGTTAGTGTAAGTAGCATTTGAGGTTATTGATTTTCAATTCTCTTCTAATTTTAGAATATACTGCACAGCAAATTTATTGCAACTTTTAATAACAACGTTGGAGAGATGTCCAAAGGTTGCTGTTAAGTGAGGAACATGGTGGTTCAGACTCACTATTTTAAAACATCAAATATACTAAAATATAATAGGGATGAAAGGAAATTATGAAAGAATGAATGACTAATATGTTGCATGTTTCAAATATTAACAGTAATATGAGTTATCTCATGATTGTTTTGTTTTATTAGAATCTGTACTTCCCAAACCCCAAAGGATGTTGATTAAAGCAACCAGTCTACCTTATGCTTTGTAAAAATCCCCTTCCAGGTTTGGTGACACACGTCCATCACCAGTTCCATCTCTTGGGAAGTTGAAGCAAAAGGATAGAGAGTTTCAGGTTAGCTGAGCTACATAAGCAAAACTCTGTCTCAAAAAAAAGAAAAAATTCCTAAAGTGTTCTATAATTAAATGAATGAAATGAATTTGAAAAAAACTACTGGATTAAATGAAACTAGATAAATTAGTTGGAGAGGACTCACAATGTGTTTAAATGGCTGGTATTGTAAATCTCCAAAAGGAAAGTATAATTTGCATAATTTTTCAATTCTGTTTGGCAACAGAATCCTATTTGAAGGGAACAAACCATAGGACTTTGGTCCTATGAAATATTCTGAGAAACAGTTTATGGTATCTGGATTTGTGTGGCTAGAGAAAACATAATAAAAATAGTTTGATTTTGGACAATAAAATGGACCTTCAGACGTTACTACCACCCCCAAATGAAGAATTACTTCTCAGCAATATCGACTGTTTATAACAAACAGTACACACCCCTGTTGGTTTGCTGTCTTAATGTATGATGTGAATTTAAAGGTGATGAGACTAATAATGCATGAAAAAAATGCCATTTGACTTTTTAAAAAGCGAAACAACACATCATCTAATGTGGTTTCTTTTTTTGTTTTGCTGTTGCTGGCTACTGTAGTTTGAATGAACACAGGCCTAGTGCTTGTTAGGCAGGCACTCAACTACTTGAACCTCACATCCAGTCCTTTTATGCTTTTTTTATTATTATTATTATTCATATGTGCATACAAAGCTTGGGTCATTTCTCCCCCCTGCCCCCACCCCCTCCCTTACCACCCACTCCAACCCCTCCTCTCCTCCCCACCCCCTCAATACCCAGCAGAAACTACTTTGCCCTTATTTCTAATTTTGTTGTAGACAGAGTATAACCTATAATAGGAAGGAACAAGGGTTTTTGCTGGTTGAGATAAGGATAGCTATACAAGGCATTGACTCACATTGATTTCCTGTGCGTGGGTGTTACCTTCTAGGTTAATTCTTTTTGATCTAACCTTTTCTCTAGTTCCTGGTCCCCTTTTCCTATTGGCCTCAGTTGCTTTTAAGGTATCTGCTTTAGTTTCTCTGTGTTAAGGGCAACAAATGGTAGCTAGTTTTTCAGGTGTCTTACCTATCCTCACCCCTCCCTTGTGTGCTCTTGCTTTTATCATGTGCTCAAAGTCCAATCCCCTTGTTGTGTTTGCCCTTGATCTAATGTCCGCATATGAGGAAGAATATACGATTTTTGGTCTTTTGGGCCAGGCTAACCTCACTCAGAATGATGTTCTCCAATTCCATCCATTTACCAGCGAATGATAACATTTCGTTCTTCTTCATGGCTGCATAAAATTCCATTGTGTATACATACCACATTTTCTTAATCCACTCGTCAGTGGTGGGGCATCTTGGCTGTTTCCATAACTTGGCTATTGTGAATAGTGCCACAATAAAAATGGGTGTGCAGGTGCCTCTGGAGTAACCTGTGTCACAGTCTTTTGGGTATATCCCCAAGAGTGGTATTGCTGGATCAAATGGTAGATCAATGTCTAGCTTTTTAAGTAGCCTCCAAATTTTTTTCCAGAGTGGTTGTACTAGTTTACATTCCCACCAACAGTGTAAGAGGGTTCCTTTTTCCCGAATCCTCGCCAACACCTGTTGTTGGTGGTGTTGTTGATGATGGCTATTCTAACAGGTGTGAGGTGGAATCTTAGTGTGGTTTTAATTTGCATTTCCTTTATTGCTAGAGATGGTGAGCATTTTTTCATGTGTTTTTTGGGCCATTTGAATTTCTTCTTTTGAGAAAGTTCTCTTTAGTTCACTTGCCCATTTCTTTATTGGTTCACTAGTTTGGGGAGAATTTAGTTTTTTAAGTTCCCTATATATTCTGGTTATCAGTCCTTTGTCTGATGTATAGTTAGCAAATATTTTCTCCCACTCTGTGGGTGTTCTCTTCAGTTTAGAGACCATTTCTTTTGATGAACAGAAGCTTTTTAGCTTTATGAGGTCCCATTTATCTCTTAGTTGCTGTGCTGCTGGGGTTTCGTTGAGAAAGTTCTTACCTACACCTACTAATTCCAGAGTATTTCCTACTCTTTCCTGTATCAACTTTAGAGTTTGTGGTCTGATATTAAGATCCTTGATCCGTTTTGAGTTAATCTTGGTACAGGGTGATATACATGGATCTAGTTTCAGTTTTTTGCAGACTGTTAACCAGTTTTCCCAGCAGTTTGTGTTGAAGAGGCTGCTATTTCTCCATCGTATATTTTTAGCTCCTTTGTCAAAGACAAGTTGGTTACAGTTTTGTGGCTTCATATTCTGTTCCATTGGTCTTCATGTCTGTTTTTGTGCCAGTACCATGCTGTTTTTATTGCTACTGCTTTGTAATATAGTTTGAAACAGGTATTGTGATACCTCCAGCATTGTTCTTTTGACTGAGTATTGCCTTGGCTATTTGTGGCCTCTTGTGTTTCCATATAAATTTCACGGTAGATTTTTCGATCTCTTTAATGAATGTCATTGGAATTTTGATGGGAATTGCATTAAACATGTAGATTACTTTCGGGAATACTGACATTTTTACTATGTTGATTCTACCAATCCATGAGCATGGGAGGTCTCTCCACTTTCTATAGTCTTCCTCAATCTCTTTCTTTGGAAGTGTATAGTTTTCCTTGTAGCGGTCTTTCACATCTTTTGTTAGGTTTACACCTAGGTATTTGATTATTTTTAAGGCTATTGTAAATAGAATTGTTTTCATACATTCTTTTTCAGTTTGCTCATAGTTAGTGTATAGAAATGCTAATGATTTTTCTATGTTGATTTTATATCCTACTACCTTGCTATAACTATTGATGGTGTCTAGGAGCTTTTGAGTAGAACTTTTTGGGTCTTTAAGGTACAGGATCATGTCGCCTACAAATAGGGATATTTTGACAGTTTCTTTACCTATTTATATTCCTTTTATTCCTTCTTCTTGCCTAATTGCTCTGGCTAGGAATTCCAGTACTATGTTGAATAGGAGTGGAGATAGTGGGCATCCTTGTCTGGTTCCTGATTTTAGAGGGAATGGTTTCAGTTTTTCTCCGTTAAGTATAATGCTGGCTATAGGTTTGTCATATATAGCTTTTATAATGTTGAGGTACTTTCCTTCTATTCCTAGTTTTCTTAGAGCTTTTATCATGAAATGGTGTTGGATCTTATCAAACGCTTTTTCTGCATCTATTGAGATGATCAAGTGGTTTTTGTCTTTGCTTCTGTTAATGTGGTTTATTATGTTTATTGATTTTCACCCCTGCATCCCTGGGATGAAGCCTACTTGGTCGTGGTGAATAATCTTTTTGATGTGTTGTTGAATTTGGTTTGCCATTATTTTGTTGAGGATTTTTGCATCAATATTCATTAAGGAGATTGGCCTATAGTTCTCCTTTTTGGAGGTATCTTTGCCTGGTTTTGGGATAAGTGTAATACTGGCTTCATAAAATGAGTTAGGCAGTTTTCCTTCCCTATTTCATGGAACAGTTTAAGGAGGGTTGGTATCAGTTCTTCTTTAAAGGTCTGAGAGAATTCAGCAGAGAATCCATCAGGTCCTGGACTTTTCTTTTTGGGGAGACTCTTGATTGCTGCTTCAATTTCGTTTTGTGTTATAGATCTATTCAGGTGATTAATTTCCTCTTGGTTCAGTTTTGGATGGTCATATGTATCTAGAAATCTGTCCATTTCTTTAAGGTTTTCAAATTTATTTGAATATAGGTTCTCAAAGTAGTCTCTGATGATTTCCTGGACTTCCATGGTGTTTGTTGTTATCTCCCCTTTTGCATTCCTGATTCTACTAATTTGGGTTTTTTCTCTCCTCATTTTAGTCAGGTTTGCCAGGGGTCTATAGATCTTGT
Source organism: Castor canadensis (assembly GCF_047511655.1). Taxonomy (NCBI): domain Eukaryota; kingdom Metazoa; phylum Chordata; class Mammalia; order Rodentia; family Castoridae; genus Castor; species Castor canadensis. Next base: position 33,298,891 of record NC_133393.1, on the reverse strand, counting down.
TTATTTTTTCAAAGAACCAACTTTTTGTTTCATTAATTCTTTGTATGGTTTTTTTGGTTTCTATGTTGTTGATTTTAGATCTTATTTTTATTATTTCTCTCTTTCTATTTGTTTTGGGATTTGCTTGTTCTTGTTTTTCTAGGAGTTTGAGATGTATCATTAGGTCATTGATTTGGGATCTTTCAGTCTTTTTACTATATGCACTGATGGCTATAAACTTTCCTCTCAAGACTGCCTTAGCTGTGTCCCATAGGTTCCGGTAGGTTGTGTTTTCATTTTCATTGAGTTCCAGGAACTTTTTAATTTCCTCTTTTATTTCATCGATGATCCATTCTTCATTAAGTAATGAGTTATTTAGTTTCCAGCTGTTTGCATGTTTTTTGTCTTTACTTTTGTTTTTGAGTTCTACTTTTACTGCATTGTGATCAGATAGTATGCATGGTATAATTTCTATTTTCTTATATTTGCTGAGAACTTTTCACAGGTCTTGAGTTGTTTAATTAATAGTTCTTCAGTTTTTCCTTTAATTACCATTTCATCTTCAAGTTCTGAGATTCTGTCTTCTCTTTGTTCTATTCTGCTGGATTGGCCTTCCGTTTTGTTTTGCAATTCTGTTTCATTCTTTTTTCTGAGGTTTTCCATATCCTGGCTGTTTTCCTCTTTAATGTTGTCTATTTTTGCCCTGAGTTCATTTATCTGTTTATTCATTGCGTTCTTTCTTTACTTTGGTGTTTATACAGTGCTTCTATGGTTTCCTTTATTTCTTCTTTTGTTTTTTCAAATTCTCTATTTTTGTTGTCTTGGAATTTCTTGAGTGTCTCCTGTACATTTTGGTTGACCTCCATCCAGTATCATCTCTATAAAATTCTCATTGAGTACCTGTAGTATGTCTTCTTTTAAATTATTCTTGTGGGCTTCATTGTGTCCTTTGGCATAGTTTATCTTCATTTTGTTGGAGTTTGGATCTCAGTACCTGTTTTCTTCATTTCTCTCTGGTTCCTGTACTAATTTTTTGCTGTGGGGAAACTGGTTTCCCTGTTTTTTCTGTCTTACTGTCATTGTCTTTGGTGTTGTTACTGTCCCTGTACTGTGTGCAATTAAGTATTTTCTAGCTTGTAATAATAACAATGATAATATTTAGAATGGAAGGGTGAGTTGAGACGGAAAGCAAGAAGTTAAAGAAATGGGAAAAACAAATACACAGATTGGAGGGAGAAAACAGAACAAGGTATCAGACAAGAAGATTTCAAAGGTATAAACAGGGAGCTTTAGTGTACTAATTGACAGTAAACTGAACAGACATTAGAGAGACAGAGAGAGGATTGAAAATCAAAAATAAAAAAAAATAAAGATAAGAATAAAAATTAAAAAAAGTAAATGAAAGAAAAATCTATTTATAAAAATGTATTAAAATAAAATGAAAAAAATAGAAAATTTAAAAAACCAAAAAACCAAAAAACCAAAAAAACCTCCAAGTTCAAATGCAGTGAAGTCTCAGTCTCCAATCCTGGAGATGGTGCCTCAGATGTTGTTCTATAGTTGTCTCATCAAAGGGGACACATAAAGTAGAACAAAACTACACACACATGCACAAAAAAACCCCCACAAGTGTCCCAATTTCAAATGTAATACAGTTTCAGTAAGTTTTTCAGCTTGCAGGTATAATTCGGTTGTCCTCTCATCAAAGGTAGGGAGATAAAGAAAAAAAAAAAAGAGTCTGGAGACAGTTCTGAGAATGGTATCTGCAACTGTGGCTTGCCTGCCTGCTGCTGTCAGCCTGCCATTGCTGGAGGTGTTATTTATGCAGATCTCTGGGGTGAGCTTAGCACTCACCTGGCCCTGCAGGCTTTGTTTGCTCAGATTTCTCCTGTGTGTGAGCCTCTGCTACAAGCTTTCCCCTTTCCAAGCACTGGGAAAGGTGACACTGCACCCGTATTGTCAGGCCTGAGTGTTTATTTACAGTTCATGTGGGAGGTGGGTCTTCCCCCATCTCCTGTGCAGTTCTCCTCCCACCTCCGCTTTCACAAGCTTTCCTGCTCCTGATTACTGGGCGATGCTGCTGCTCCTGCCAGCTGCCATGTTTGTTTACAGCTGACGTGCGAAGTGGGTCTTCCCTCCTCTCCAGTGGAGTTTTCCTCCCTCCGCCACTCTTACAAGCTTTCCAGCTCCTGGTTGCTGGGCATGCACCCCAGCTCCTACCAGAGGCTCTCTGGCCCACCCGACTTGTTTATTTACAGTCCCGGGAAGGGTTCCCTTCCCCCAATCTTTGGCGCTCAGTGCGCCCCACCCTCTTTCCTGCGTGTCTTATTTGTTCTTATTGCTTATTACTCAGTTTCTCTTTTTTTCCCCGGGTGGAGGTCAGTCTCTCCAGGGGACTATGCTGCTCTGGCCCAGGCTTGTCTGTGGGAGTACCGTGGTACCACAAAGCTCACCTGGTCCACATCTTCCCAAGCCATCTGGGTGCTGGCGACTGGCGGCCCGGGGGCCCTCCTGGTTTCTCTGTTTAACGTGAAGGGGAGATTCGCTGCGCTGGCTGGAGGTGTGGAGGGGTCAAAGTTATGCCTTTCCTCAGTGATTATGCCTGCAAAGTGTGTCTCCGGTGTCTCTCCAAGATTTCACTATAGGACACTTCCTTTCTGCTTCCTCCCTCTAGCCGCCATCTTGGAATTTAGGTGAGATGGGTCTATCTTCACATTAAGAAGTGAAATTCAGGAGACAGGAAGTGGATCCTGAAGCAAGAGATGATTACCCATTAGAGCAACAATAGATTCCTCAGCAGAGGTCTTGTAGGCCAGGAGGGAACAGAATATACCCAAAGTTCGGAGAAGAGAAGCTGGAGAATAAAGAACACTGGATGCTTTCCAGGAGGAGAAGACTCACCAGAGATGAGAAGCTGGAGAACGAAGAACACTGGACACTTTCCGGGAGGAGGAAAACACGGTTTGCATCTCCAGAACCAAGCGGAGTCCACCGGAGTTGCTCACTTCTCCTGCCGGAGGCCAGGATGCAGAATAGACGCACACCATCCACAGCAAAAGAAGAGAAAAAAATCCTTTTATGCTTTAGTTATTTTTCATGATAGCACCTCTTGTTTTTGTCATGGACCAGCTTTGGACTGCATCCTCCCATCTATGGACTATATCCTCCCATCAATGGTCTCCTATGTAGCTGGGATTAAAGATGTATGTCATCACACCCAGCTTGTTTGTTGTCTTCATAACTTTTTTCCCAGGCTGGCCTGGAACTATGATCATCCTGATATCCACCTACTGAGTGGCTAGGATTATAGATGTGAGCCACTGTGCTTGACCTAACATGGTTCTTAAGCCTGATTGATTAACATAGCCACTAAAGTGAGTACCTTCTGATATCTTTATTTAATAGCAACAGCATCAAAAATGTCAAGGATTGAGGATTTTGAGGTCAGTGAAAATACTTTGTATTTTCTGTAATAGTGGATATATGTCATATATTTCAAAATTCAGAGACTATATAACCTCAGTAATTAATCCTAATATAAGTAATGGGCTGTGATGGATAATGATGTATCAGTATAGGTTCATCAGTTGTAACAAATATACCTCTCTGGTAGGGAACATTGATAGTAGGGAAGGCTATGCATGTGTGTGGGCAGGAAATGTAGGATAAATAATTATACTTTCTCATCAATTTTGCTATGAACCTAAAAGTTCTCCAAAAATTATGCCCAGTTTTATTAAGGAAGTGGAAACATACATCTTCAAGACATGAAGAATGACTTCTTTCTTTCTTTTCCAATGGAGGCATAAAGTGGATAGGATGAAAGAAAAGCATATGTGAGGTTTTAATGGATTTATAGAAGCCTTTTGTCCCATACATATCATATAAAACAAATCAGCAAAAATTTATGAGCATGGATGGAGAGAGCATTCTTGACAGTAGGCTTCTAAATGCTCAAAATATCTTCACATGTATTTCCTTTATCGTATTGCTACCTACTGATAGGAAAGTCAGTTTTCATTTCAGAGAGATGCAAACATTCAAAAAAACCTCTGAAATATTATTAATACCTAAAGTTGACATTTCTTGAAATTAGAATGTTTTTTCATGAATTCACAGCTTTTAAGAGTACAGGTTTGTCATATAGCTTTCAAGGTAGTAATAGCCAACAGCAATGGTAACTTAGAGGGTATGATAATGAGTTTGTAATGAGAGGTAATTTATAGAAGAGAGTGAATTAAAGACATTACAATCTAGAAAAGAATTTTGCCTCCTGATGTAGTCATTCTAGATTCCAAGTGTCACATGTGAATGTGCTTTTGGAGAATGTGTGGGCATCTAATTTTAGTTAATTTTAAGTTATAAAGCAATTGCTTTTTTAAGGATGTAGTACTTCCATTCTTTAAGTCCTAGCACTGGTACCAAGTTCAGGGAAATTACTAAGTGATGAGGCACAAAGGCAGATAATAATCTCGAACCTTTCCTAATCACCTACACAAGCCAGTCAACTTAAGCCTTCTTAACACCTAGATTCCTACTAGAGAGGTCAAAGTAGTGATGTGAATGGGCAAAGATAAAAGCAATCAATTATTATCTAATCAATAATCCTCCCTCATCTTCTAGGTGGTGTCTTATCCTTATAAGGATCCTTTTTAGGATGATTTTGGCAATGATAATGATCTGCCTATCATTTGGCTTACTGCCTCTGATTCCTTATGTCAGAAATGTACCTGAGATCTGACTTCACTTTTAGCAAAGTATACACAAAAAGCAATAGGCTTGGAGCAGTGACCCTTTTTATTACTTTTCCATGCATTTGTCTTTAACAGCAGGCTTTTACCTAAAATGTCATTGCTTCTTTATCCCAATTGCAACATCAGTATCTGATGTGTACAGCACATGGGCTCATACTTTACTATGCAATTCTTGGTAAAGCAAAGAAACTCCAGGGAAACCTTTTTTTTTTTTTTTATGGTTAATAATACTTGGCAAAAGCAAGATTGATTTTTTTTTTGCAAAACAGTACTTTCAGCAGTTTGTCATCTTACATTTTTGTTTTTTTACACCATGCTGGGGATTGAACCCAGGGCCTCATGTCTGCTAGGCAAATGCTCTACCACCGACATTTTTAATCTCTAAATTTGGTCCCCAATTTTTTATCTTATTACCTTCCCCTTGAAGATAATAAGATGATAATAAAACTTTTAAAGACATTCTCTATGCAATAAGGTACACTAATTAGTAATAATAAGTTTGGGAATATTAATTGGTAACTACAGTTTTGTGGGAAATTAATGTACTTCCTCAGTATTAAGTAGCTGCTTAATTTGGCAGCTTGGAATAATGACACCTTTGGATGCCAGTATTGGGATGGGCTGTCTAGAGGATCAGATGTGCTTTCTTTATGGCTCAGTGACCATCAGGAAAATTCTGATTGGCATTCATGTATGAAAAGAGTTCTTTGGCAGAATGTCTAGTTACTGCTCATGCAGAATGTTTAATCTGCTCATGCAATTACATCTCTTCAGGCTCTGACAACCACAAAATCCCTCCTCTTCACACTTCTTTTGATGACCCCTAGGAGACACACTGCCACTGAGGAGGAGAAATTGCACTTGTAGGTATTATTGACTTAATTTATAAGAGAACTCTGAGTTACAGTATTATACAAACTAGTGGATATTTGATGAATCAGAACACATCATTGCCAGTCTTTCAGACTGAGAATTAACTGCTGGTAATTTTTATATCTTGCTGTCCTAATGAATCCAAACTATTTCTCTCTCCACATGGTCTCTTTATTACCCACTGAAAGTCATGCCGACATGAGGAAGGATGGTGGGAGTTCTTCAGATGCCTCCAATGTGAAACCCTCTAGAAAATCTGCAAGATAATTCATTTCACCTTTTAGATGTTATATATGAGAAGGAAATTGGGGTATTCTTTAGTAGATGTAATGACTTTACTATTAAAATCACAACTATAAGGAAGTTCAACTCATGAATAATTTAAGATAAAAAATTATAATAGAGATTAAGTAAAACATTAAGGTTGTGTATTATCTTTAGGAGACACATGTCCTAAAACTAGTATTGATCATAAATAAGTGTTGCAGACCTAGACTTAATCATTATCTCACAAGGCCTCAGGTTTCACATCTACAGAATGAGAACTTTCCATGTTATCAGGTCTAAAATTTAAATTTTCTGTAATATCCAGGTAATCTGTACAAAAACTAATAAATAGCAACAATGCCTAGGCTGGAAATGTGTATCTCAAAATCGTTAATTGCAACAGTCAAAGAATTAGATTTGATTCCAGAAAAATGTCCAACTGAATCTTGTTTTCATACTCCTATATTTACAGCTATATTAAGGAAAAGCTAATTTACATGTTGTTAACTGTGAAATTCTGGACAATAGCAATGGCATCATTTTTATTTGGGGTTACAATATAATCATATAGATTATTGTAGATTTGTTCAGTTTTTTTTATGTGTTAAATTGTGATACATGGTACAGAAAATCACATGGAATCTAGACATTATTCAATACCATAGGCTGCCAGCTCATGCTAGGGGCCTCTTTAGCTGCTTTTCAGTTGCATTTGGAGGATGACTTAATTCAAAATGGAAAACAAGAGAGGTATTATGTGAACTCTTATCTTTTTGTCCCCTTCATAGAATGGACTAATAGTTCTTATCCCAGGAAAGGCTGAGAAAATCCAGCATTTGCCAACAGTGTATTTATGCTTTGAAAGTATGCATTCTTCTTGATGTAGTTAATGAGTTTCAGGGATGAAGGACTTTTTACTCTTTGACCTAAGGTAAGTAAATTTCCAAAGAAATGATACTTAAATTAACTTGTTTATGTCATTTACTCATTCCCTATCCCTGTGTACATCCAACTTTATAAAAGCCTTTGTGTTAGGGGATTTAAAATAAAAATTAGAACTAAGCCACCCTCAAGCTTTGTACAGTATATGGGGAGAACACATCCAAACAAATAATTACAATTCAATATGATTATGATGGAATAATTTGCAGTAGTAGAATAGAAAATAGATTATCTATTACCACTATCATATATTTAATATTTCTTGATTGTCTTGAATGAATGACCAGGAAGAATTTCACAGAGAGTATAGTTAAAGCTTGAGGAAAAATATGAGAATCATCTGGAGTTTGAACTAATGGACTAGGACTGAGTAGGGAGAGCATTTCCAGTAGAGGCACTTCATGGATAAAGGCTTGGAGGGTGGGTATAGTGAGACACTGGAAAGATGTAGGGGGTCTGGAGCTTTGTGACAATTGGGGAAGTTGAAACAGAGTAGGCTATAGAAATTAAACAGTGAATATCCTGCATTTCTTGCTGAAGAGCTGAAACTCCATTATATTGAGACTTGCTTCTCAACATGGAATTCATTTAACCTTAAGGTTAAATGTAAACTCATCATTGGATATGTGAGGCTGCTGGATACTGGAATATTATCTTCCTTGAACCACACTTAAAGTTAATCTTAAGTAATTAAAAAAATTATTATTTGACACAAATAAATAGCAAGAACTAGAAGATGAACTCATAAATTTCAGAGATTAAACACAAAATTGCAAAGATATTTCTCTAATGAAGGGGAAGGTTAGAGTCACATGCCCAAAGTCCTAGCCATTAGGGCTTCTTCGGGTCAAGACCCTTTGAGGGTTTGGTGAACACAGTCTTATAGGCTTGCTTTCTGAAAAAATAATGAAAAAAAATAGTGGATAAAGCAATTCTTCACAATGGAATTGAGTTTAGCTTTTTTGTGTGTGGCAATCAGAACTATTTTCAACAAAATAAACTTTCTTATTGATATTGAAAGACTCATCCATTATAACTTTTACTGTGCCTATCAAACTTTGACTAGAATGAAAGGATTCTTTGTCATATGAGAAAGTCCAGCAAAGCTTCTCATTACTCTTTAGACGTGAGAATTAAGGCCTTCAATCCTGCAGGCAGCACCTGCCCCATAATGATCTTTCAGTCAGCCTGAGGAGTTGATGACTAATATCTAAACAGTTTTGTCATGCTGAAAAATGACATTTTATGTAATATTTCAACACTATTATAAAATGGCAAGTAGTTAAATAAAACATTATCTCAACATGAAACCAAGAGAGATATGGCACAACAATGATTATTTTCCCTGGAGTTTCTTTTATTCATGTCCCACGTGGATTTTATTTAATTTTTAAGACAATAATGACAATCTCTTTATTTAAAAATGATTCCTTCAAAGGAATTCAGTAACAAATGTCACATTCAGAACAAACTGAGTTCATAATTACTTTGCTTAATTGAAAATACTGATAATACAAAGGGGAACAAAATCATTTAACTCAGTATTATTTCAGCAAACCACTCAGGAAAAACATTTCATAGCTTTTGAAAATCAAATGTTTAAACTTCTAGTCACCAGAAAAAAAATCCAAAAATCCTTTGTTTATTTCTAAAGAGATACAGTGTGGTCAGTGGGCATAAAAAAGATGTTAACAAAACTTCTGCTTTCTGGTCCTGCTTCAGACAGTTGAAATCTCTTTGACCCTGGAAAGTTGCTTCATTTTGCAATCACTTCCTTGGTGAACAGGACATAAAGGTTCACATATCTTCTTAGTGTCTGATCAAATGAAATAATATCTATACACTAGAATATGTTATATGAATATGAAGGAGTTTAGTGACCATAAATACTATCTCACAGATTATGCTAATTTTCCATTCTTTTTGTGGAATTTAAATGATCAGTTTTATACAGGAAAGCTAATCATGCTTTAGAGAAATTCTCCAATACCTTGAAATTGAATTTCAATTCACATGTTTGAACTTTGTATGAGGACTTTTCATGATTTTGTGCTTGTCATGATTTTACAATTCAGAAAATTAATGTAAGATAAAAATAAAAGTAATCGAAATATATTACATATATATCTCTTCCTCATTAAAAAATATAGGAGAAGAAGAAAGAGCAGACAAGTTGTTGCTATCTGCCTGTAACTGATCTTAGCTGCTTATGATATTTCCTTTCAATCATCCTTTACATAAACTGTAATAGTGTATTTATAGATTTTTTTCATGTAATGTCATATTTTTCAATTTGGGCACTGGTGGCAAAATCATTAGTATTTTTCAATTTGGGCAGTGGTGGCTCATGCCTGTAACCTAGCTACTTGAGAAAATGAGATCTACGGGATTGTAATTTGAGGATAGCCTGAGACCCCCCATTTCAGCCAATTAGCTTGACTTTAGGGTTCATGCGTGTCATCCAAAACCTAAAAACAGGAGGCTGAGATCAGGAGGAATGCAATTTCAGGCCAGCCTAGGCAAAAAAAACTTTGTAAGACCCCATCTCAAAGGAAAAATCTGCATGTGGGGGTATACACCTGTCATATAAGTGGGGGCAGGAATCTTAAAATAGGAGGATTGTAGTCCAGGGTGGCCTGGACAAAAAGGAAGACTCTATCTCCAAACTAGTCAGAGCAAAAAGGGCTGGAGGTGTGGCTCAATGAAATCCTGACTTCAAGCACCAGTACTGCTAAAAAAGAAAGAAAAAGAAAGAAGGAAGAAAGAGAGAGAGAGAGAGGGAGGGAGAGAGAGAGAGAAACTTTTCTAGGTGGAATGGTGTCTCCTTTCTCCACCTCATTATCAGTCTCCTCACTGCCTGTACTCTTGATTAGTCAGTTATGCACTTGAGATAAAATTCTGAACCATATAAAGGAGTATACAATAAAGCTCATTCTGATCCTCACTTGTCAGTTCCCCTACCTAGAAGCACCACCTTTATCTGTTGTTTGTGCATGTCAAAGATTTATTAGTAGAGAAACCTTTGATAAACAACATCATTTCCTCATTGATTGTTTTCTTACTATTTCTTTTTTAGTGCATCATTTGGTACTTTCTTATGTTTAAATTGACATAAACACTGTGTAAGTATAGATGTTTTGATATCTGTATACATAGTGGGATGATTAAATCAAGATAACAAATCCATCACTGGGTATTTTCAAATTTTAGAAATATATACATTTTATTGTCTTCAAATGTATTTGTTTCTAGCTAATTACAGCATTTATATTCTTTAAAATCTTTTTTTGTTTGAGACAGAGTTTCCCTATGTAGCCCATGCTGGTTTCAAACTTGAGATCCTCTTGCTCAGTCTCCCAAGTGGTGAGATTACAGTCATGTACCATCATGTCTGGCATATTCTTAAAAATATTGTTTGTTGGTAAATACCTCCTCTCTTTTATTCTCTATTTTGTTTATTGCAACTGGTATTAACAAGGTTAATAAGGTAGAAAGTCTTCATTTTATACATATATGTGCTTATATACAATCATATTTTCCCTTTATATTATCTTGTTTTAAATATATTATCTTGTTTAGTGAGGGTAGATATTACATATTTCCTAAATTACACCTATATTAGGTCTTATTTGTCACATCTTATTTAGTGTTTTCTTTTTAACATACTTCCTTGTTATCTATTTTTGCCCTCATTTCTTTCATTCCCTTGGATAGATTAAGTATTTTTTTATTGATTTGAAAGTTACATACTCTAGTCTTTGTCTCCTAGCATTTACACATAATTTACTGAAACCCATTCTTCATTTCTTAAACTTAGTGATCTACATACCTTATGGCAGATAAATCATATTCCTTAGTATATGTTCACTTCATTTTTCTTTTTCCCTTTACTATCCACAGACATATTCCTAGAAATTACTTATGGGGTTTTAAATATATTTGTGTTATTGCCTTTCCTTGTTTGTTTTGACAACCATACTGTTTCTTACTTTTTAAAGCCTTAAAATAGTTTTCTCAATTTGTGGCTTCTTTCTTTCCCTACCTCAATGAAGTATAATTAACACACATTCTATATATTTAAAGAGTGCAAGGTAAAAAAAAAAAAGGTATAAGGTTAAAAAAAAAGAGTATACAAAGTGGTATTTTGATATGTGAAGTGATTACCACAATCAAGCTAATTAGCATATCTATTACCTTACATTGCTACCTCTCTTTTGGTAATGAAAATACTAAGGTCTACTATCAGCAAATTTCAAGTTGACATTATTTTAATTATACTCACCATGATGTACACTAGTTTCCCAGAATTTCTTCATCTGATATTTGAAAGTTTATGCCCTTTGACTACCATTTTCCTATTTTCACCACCCTTCCATCTTTGGCAACTACCATTCTGTTCTCTGCTTCTGTGTGTTCAATTTTTTCAGATTCCACATTTAAGTGAGATCATGGAGTGTTCGTGTTTTCACGCCAGTGTTATTTCACTTAGCATAACATTTTTCAAGATCATTTACATAGCTGCAAATGGCATGATTTCCTTTTATAATATTCCTTTGTCTTTATCCATTCATCTGTTGATGGACTCGTAGGTTATGTCCATATCTTGACTATTGTGACCAAAGCTGCAATGAGTGTAGGAAGCAGGCACCCCTTTGAGATAGTGATTGTATTTCCTTTGGATATGTCTCAGAAATGGAATTTCTGGATTGCATGAGAACTCCATTTTTAACCTCCATACTGTCTCATAATGCTTACTAACTTACATTCCCACCAACAATGTATAAGGGCTCCTTTTTCTCCACATCCTCAACACTTGTTATATTTTACTTTTGATAATAGTTAACCTAACACATGGGAGGTGCTATCTCATTGTGTTTTAAATTGCATTTCTCTGATAATTTGATATGTTGAACATCTTTTCATACACCTGTTGGCTATTTGCGTATCCTCTTTGGAAAAATACAAGCAATAAAAATAAAAATAAACAAGTGGGATTACATCACACTACAAGAATTCTGCGCAGTGAAGAAACAATCAACCAGATGAAAGAAAAAAACAGATATGGAATGGAAGAAAATATTTGCAAACCATTTCTGATAAGGAGTGTGTCTCTAGGAAAACAAACTGTCTGCTTTTCTGTCTTCACACCACAACAATCAACACAGATGACTTCTGTGACTTGAAAGTTGTTAGGATTCTCTCCTGATCAGCAAGGATAGAAAGAGTAATAAAGGAAAGAGTTTTGTACATGACACCATCTGGGTGTTTTCTAATTCAATTCAGTTCAAACACAGGTAGATATACCTGGAGACAGCATCAGATTCCACAGAGTGAGGGCTAGTCTCCAAGGCTGACCTCCTTCTCATTTCAGATGCCAGTTGCAAGCCCAGGTTGTTCTACCTGTGCTGTTCACCAACTGACTGTAAATCAAGTTTCTCACAACCCCCAGCACAGGTTCAATTAATTTGCTTGAGCAGCTCAGAGAACTGAAGCATGCTTACATTTACCAGTTTATTATAAGGATATTCCAGAGCATATAGATGGAGAGCTATTAGGATTTTGAACATGTTCCGCTATCTAAAGTTCTTTGAACACTGTACTGTTCTCTTGAGTTTTTATGGAAGCTTCATTATATGTGCATGATTGATTAAATCCTTGGCCATTGATGATCAATGTAACATTCCAACCCTCTCCCCTCCCTGGAAGATGGGAGGTAGAATTTAAAGTACCAATTCTATCATCCTGCCTGGGTGTTTCTGTGATCGCCCTCATCCAGAAGTTACCTCGGGTTGCCAACCCTTATCATCAGCATACAAAAGGCACATCATTTTGAAGATTCCAAAAATTTTAGAAGTTGTATGCCAGAAAACATGAGACGAGACCAAATATATATTTAGCAATATCACAAAGGGTCAATATGCAAAATGCATTAGGAACTCATACAACTCTATAGAATAAAAACAAATACCTAATTTAAAATGGCCAAAGGACTTGAATAGGTATTTTTTTCAAATAAAACATACAAATGGCCAATAAGTTATTTACTTAAGACTATTTTTCATTGTCATAATGTTCTCTTGGTTTTCAGAAATGTACTGAATCCTCTGAGGTCTTCTTTGCTTATTTTACTCTGCCATTTATTGATATTTAATTGTTTACACAATTCTGGATTAAAGCTTTTATAGATAAGTATATATGTATAACTGTACTTTGAATATATTAATTTAATATCTTCTTATATTTTGGGTAGCATTTATAACCCAATTGCAGTCTAATTTTGTCCTTTGTAGGTGATCACCTGTCTCAATCTCTGGAAGGTTTTAGAATTCTCTTTTCATCATCATTTTCTTAAAATTCTCTGAAATGTACCTAGTTGTAGAATTTTTTCTTATTTGTTTGTTTACTTGGCATTCTGTGAGTGTTTTAATTAGAGAATATTGTTTTAGACTTAGTAGTACGCTATCTATCTGAAGAAATATGTGCCCCATATACTCTTTCTGAGATAGTAGTTCTGGGTACTTTTTCTTTGTGTCATTTTTATCCCTACCCAATTGACTGGTAATCAGAGCCCCTTGTCATAGGTATTCAATAAGACTGTAATGAGGCTAGATTAATTTTAAAAAATGGTAGAAAGAGAAGTAAACACATTCAAAAACTGACATCTTAAAATTGAAAGATATCCATTTTATTTTGGAGAAATGCATACCCCACTCCTTTTCCCCTGTCTTGTGGAAATACCATGCTGTAAGTATTTTCTTAAAGAAATCTAGGTACATCTCTACTCTTATCTAGATAGAATTGTCAAGAGTCTTTACAATTATGATGCCTCTTAACCTTCTTCAAATTAAGTTCTCAGCTAGGTCTCCATTCTTCCACATTAGTTTATTATCCCATGTGTGGGAAAAAGAGAAAAATATATTATCTTATTGTTCTTATATTGTTCAAACTCTCCCAGGGTTTTTTTTTTTCTCTTCTCTTTTCTCATTACACAGAGAAAGCAAGAAAGATTCATTACTCAGTTGATTATGAAACCTGACTCTCTAACTTCACTAATAATGTTCTCAACCAGTGATCTGATCATCTCAAGACCTGAGAGAAATAAAAAGCAGCTCTCTATAACACTATTGGTTAGAAACCCTGGGGACAGTGGATAAACTGACTAATTCAGAGGAAGAAAGGCAACTTCATTAAGATGCTGAAGAACCATACAGTAAATATATGATGCTTGTTTTCTGTCCCCTGAGAAATGATGATGAGATTTTCAGATGTACTCTTGCTGATGTATAACAGAAAGTAGGAAGAACATGTGCTTCTGTGCTTCTTTTTTGCCTTTCAGCATTCCTATCAATAGTTCAAAACGTGGTTCAAAATATCTTTGCCGTCATGCCAAATAATTTTTTGCTATGTATTTCATACAATTTAAAAGTTTTTCATTAAGTTACAAATTCAAGATAAATTTGTTTTATCTTGAATTCACTTGCTTCCTCCAAGTGAAAGGAATGCTTTCTCTGTCTTCAGAAAGAGAATGGAGGAAACAGGGAATGCCATTCATTATATTCCTTGTTCTGGTAAATGGCATCATATTGGTGCCATTAGCATCCAAAGCTCTTCTGTTCAGTGCCCATCTACTGCTTGGAATCAAATGGAGAAATAACTTAAACCTTCAAGTATCTGACAGACAATGCTAATAAATATAGACAGAATGATAATTTCAAAGACATCAAAATATCTCAATGATACCCAAAAGGATTAAGTCCTCTAGAGTCACATTCGTAAGAATTGTATACTTAGATTGGGATGTCACTGGAGTGGGGGGCTATTCTTGGCCTCTATTTTGCTTAGATTCTTCTGTTCCAATGAATCATTGAGGAAATATTTATTAGACACCTACTGTCTGAGAAGTAGCAATGCTGGAGAAATAGTGACAGTTTTCAGATAAATGAAGCATGGATTTCTCCCCATAGTATTTACAGCATAAGAGAGAAGAGATCTACATACCACAAAATAGGAAGTGGAACACAGCAAGTACTACCTGAAAAGAGATTTGAAAAACCTGGCCACTTCATGTTTGGTTGTTCAGTTCTACATCATACCTCAATATGGGGTTTGATCCTCACCCAGATTTCTAAATCAACTATGTAGCCAAGAAAAAGAACAAAAATACACGAATTTGCAGTTAGTTCGAGGGTTTGTTGGAGATGGAGAATGGATTACACCATATAAGCAAACAGAATCTTAAATTTGATATTAGAATTCCTGATTTTAAATTTTATTTGGTCATCTTGTTATCTTCATTCTTTGTATATAAGTACTATTCTCATCAAGAATTGGTGTGTTTATAAGATTAGGTTCTATATTCTGTGTCAACAGCTTGCAAATAAGAATAATCTCTATATCTCTAATAAGAAAAAATATTATTTTGAGCAAGTAAGGAGATTTCAGTTCTTTTTATTACTTTGCATAGGATCCACAAATACTCACAGCAGACTATTTATGAGGTGTGGGACATACATAGGGCATTGCTTTTCTATGGGGATCCAATTACTTCTATAGAGTTGCCTTATGTAGAACAGGAAACCTGACAACATTTATTCATAGAATGAAAATTGGTCTTTTGAAAAATGGCCCATGTGAAAAGTCACAGACCCTCAGGATATTAGACATTGAAATGATCATAGGGATTCTGAACTTTAACCCCCTGATGTTACAGTTGAGAGACTGAGACCTAGAAAGGTCTGCCCAAGGACACCTGCTTATCTTATAAGATCAAGCAATTTATAACCTTTTCTTATAGTTTCTAAGATTTACATGACATAAAGGGATGGTATGAAGTTATAATATAGGGTTTGTAGGATAAGATGTCACCCCTGAGAATATTTTTAAGACTCTGAGAATTTATGTGATTTTCAATTTCCCTAGATCATTTCTGATGTTTTATAGTTGCAAGTTAATGCATAACCCAGACCTAGACTGTTGGCTATAGGAGAGCAAATATCAATTCACAAGACAGTATAGAATTTGACTTTAATTTAAAAATTGAAATGAAAACCCTGCTCAGAATTAAAATCTTTCCTTTGCTAACCTTCCTTAAGACTCTACCTGAATCTTAATACCAGAGCCATGTGTTTACTACTTCTATAATAATTATTCACATGTTGTATTTCCACTAATCAACTATCAGTACTCTGAAAGCAGAGCCCATCATACTGATACCTCTCTCTTGGTTTACCCTCGTGCTTTCACATCAATGCTTGTGCTATAGATGTTTACATTCTTAACGAATAAATGAAAACAACTTCTGCTTCCTTAATTTTAATTTACTTTCTGTTCTTTATGAAAAAAAAGCTGTAATAAAAGTACAATAAGAGCTATCCTGTAGGTGAATGACTGTCTTTTCTGACTGACTGAAATTAGCCACAGTGAATTATCTAATAATGAATGGAAATGTGTTAGCTTTCTGAAACTGTAAGAAATACCAGAAATAAATGAACTTATTTTTAAAAAGTTTATTTGGGATCACAGTTTTGGAAGTTTCAGTCTGTGAATGATTGACCCTATTGCTTTCGGCTTATGGTAAGGCAGCATGTCAAGGTGAGAAACAGAGCAAACCCAACACCTCAAGGTGTTGGGTCTCATTATCTCCTTTAAGGACACACCCCTAGTGACCAGAAGACATCCCACTAGGCCCCATATTTTGAAGTTTCACCACTTCCCAATAGTGCCAGAGTCTGGGGATCCAGCCTTTAATACATGGGTCTTTGTAGGATATTCCAGATGTAACCTATAGCAAGGGCTGATTTTTCTATACATACTTATGAAACATTTTATTCTTTTCCCTGCCCAAAATGATTTACTTTTATGATATTCGTTTATTTCAAAGCACTTAACATAGACTTAGATTATTATATGGCACTGTTCTTTTCTTAGGCCTGACTTGTGATATGGATTCATCTTTGCTGAATCACGAAGTGAGTTAACCAGGAGGATGAATGTAATACTTGTAATTTTCATTTTATATTGTTATGGCTAATTGCTGACTGTAGGAATTATTATGAAGGATTTTTCATGTATTATTTGTGAATTCATTCTTTAGAATTAGCATAATATAAAGGTGGAAGTATGATTAGGTGAGAAGTTTGTGTTTTTCAAAGAGGTGTTTAAACCGCTTTTGCTGAAAAGCACTGACTCCTTACTTGGGACCACAAATTAATCAAAAGAAGGAGAAAAGCTCAGCATCCCTGCTTCCATTTTATAATTTTATATTTGTCTATGTTTGAGTCATTCTCTCCTGCAATCACCTTGGGATTCAGAAAGGACAGGAGTGATCGATAGATAGTATCATTATGCCAAGGGACCGAAACTACCGTAAAGAAACAGCAAAGACTTGTAGGACAGACCACCCTCCAAATAAAGACAATCACCTATAATGATGAGGCTAAACTCTGGAGCAGGTGCAATCATCTCTTGAGAACCAGATTGCTCCCATTAAGTGATGACAGTGATAAAAAATTCTCTGGAATCCTGGAGACCCAGAGTTAAGATAAGGGTTGACCAGGCTGCACCTGTAACTGGGACTATTTATGCATACCTTTTGCCCCCTGCCCTAAGTTGTTATATATTTAGAGCTATAGCTCATGTCTGTACTCTGAAGATTGCTAAAGATTGGCTAAAATGATTACTTTGCCTCTTCCCAAGGTATGTCCTGGACTATGTAATAAATCTCCTTTCTTTCTTCTTCACTATGTCTCTTTCCTTGGCAAAGAGTTTTATTTGGCCTGAACCTGACATATGGAAGCCCAGGAGTTTGGGCCTGGAGTCCAAATCTCCAGTTTTAGCTTTAGGGCTCAAAAGTATGGTGCAATGACACTTTATGTTCCAGACTGCTAACATCAACCCATTTCACTAAGAACAGAAGGTGCACTCAAGCATGAATATATTTTAAAACTGTTTTTTTCACATTGAGTTATTGCTTACTTTCATTTTTAATGGAAAAAGCTTAAGGCCCTTCAGGTCCAACCCATTTACAACCAATAACATTCAAAAATCATTAAAAAATAAAACAATCTATTATTGATGATGCTGGTTGATGGAATCATCCCATGTTAACATTTATAAGTTCTAGCAGTTAATAAGTTCTATAGAGTGTGGTATATAAAATAGTTAAAAATTGGATAATTGATTTACTACATAATCGTTCATTAAGATGAGAAATAATTCACCAATATGGAAATAAAAAGGCAGAAGCAACATTGCAAGTCTTTTCTGAGAAAATTACAATTTGGCTGAGGAATAGGGAAGATCCAGAGAGACTGAGAAAGAAGTTATTAATCTCAACTAATTCATTTGAGGGAAAGATATAAGTTACAGAGAAGGGTTTCTTCCTCTCTTTTCCTTTTCTTTTTTCATTTTCTGTTTGAGATGAGACCTCCTATATAACTCAGGCTGACCTTTAGCTCACTATGTAGCCAAGGCTGACCTTAAATTCATGATCATCCTGCCTCAGCCTCCTAAGTAACTGGATTACAGGCATGCACCACTATACCTGGCAAGCTTCATTTCAGTTATTAGACATATTCCCAATTTCTTAGGGTAACATTTTGTTCTAATAGGGTAAGTATGATTGACTGCAGTGTAGTAGATAAGACATTTGTGGATTTAGGGCCAAAAAGCACAGTGCAATGATATTCCTGCTATATAGCTTCTAGGGTAGTATGGATAACATTTTAGTTGTTCAAATTGCACTTTTTTTTTTTTTTTTTTGGTAACACTGAGGTTTGCACTGAGGGCCTTACTCTTGGTAGGCAGGTGCCCTTACTGCTTGAGCCATTCTGTCAGCCCATTTTTGTGATGGATTTTTTTGAGATAGGGTCTCATGAACTATTTTCCCAGGGCTGGCTTCCAACTGTAAACTTCCTGATGTCTTCCTCCTGAGTAACTAGAATTTTAGGTGTAAGCCCTCTGAGCCTAGCTTAAAATTGCCTTCTTATTTGGGAGGAAATTTAAAAATTATTCCTCAGAGAGGCAGAATACTCTATTCCATAGAGTATCACCCTCTTGTGGTTGGTTTTATTTTACAGAGTTTCAGATACTGCAGTCAACTATGGTTCAAAAACTTTAAATGGAAAATTCCAGAAAAAAAAGCAGTTCATAAGTTTTAAGTAACTTCTATGACAATATGTATTTCTCTCTTATTATTGACTATTGATAATCTCTTACTATCTACTAAGTAAATGCTTATAGATATGCATATATAGGAAGAAACAGTATAATATATATAAGGTTTGGTATCATTCATAGTTTCAGATCTTGGAATGTATCCCCCATGGACACATTAAATAAAGAGGAAATACTGTATTTCCCACTTCAGAAGCCAAAAGTGGAATAGATGTATCCTTTTCGTGGCTCTTGCCAACTACTTTAGAGATACTTAACACAAGCACAGCTCCTACCCAGGACCCTAGTTTGAAACAAGGACATGAAATAAGATGTCAGATTTTTCTGGCACAGTGTGGGAGTTAGGATGCTAGTGGTAGAGCATTATGAAGCTAGAGTTAGAATCTTTTCCTGGCAGCATCTTACAGGGCTTTGCCCTTCTCCATTTTCACTCAAGCCTGTTATTTAAATGCAATTCTTTGAATTAGCTAATTCTGATTAGAGTAGCCAGAATTCAAGATGATTTCTTGCTAGTATATTTTCTTCATTAAAAAAGAGGAAAATAAAAACTTCATGTTTTCTAAAAGTGAGGCTGAAATGAGATAATATGAAAAGTGTGCTTAGCATGAGTCTTAGCTCATAGTAGGCACTTACTAAATGTTGCTATTGTCATTTTTGTCAATATACTTGGTATAAATTAGATTCTGCCAGAAACTTTTTGGCTTGGATCTATTAGCTATTTACCTGCTTAGATCAGTGGACTAGGACCAAATGACCTTTGGTGGCCTCTTTCATTGATCGCCTACAGGCTGTTTATTCCTCTGTGGCACCAAGAGCTTTGAATTCCTGTACAGGATGAGGATGTGGTTCTCAAATTAGCATTGCACTTTTAATACGTAAGAAGATGTCATTAGAAATGTTGTAAGTACAGATTACAGTAATTTTAGAAATACCAAATCAATGTTTTAGGGCAAAGTTGAGGAAATTTTATGGTACAGTTTATAATTACATTTCAGTGGATTTGAAAAAATAACCTCTTTGTGGCTGATGTGGGTGGCTTGGCCAAGGCCTCACTTTTTCCGAAGTAGGAGACCAAGTCTGGGAAATGATTGAGGACTCTCTCTACCTTCCTTAGGTCATAGGGCCACGGGTTCATAGAACAATGTTCTTGGATTGTTGAGAAAGAAGTTAAATTTTATTCATTCATAGGAGTCTCTTGGTTGCTCTCTCCTGTGAGTTGACCTAGCATTAGTATTGGCATCAGGAATTCAGTGAAAGATGAGTATACGAGTTGGGCTTAGGTAGAGATTAGTATTTTTCCCCTAAAGTGCTTTGCATGATTTAATTAATTCTGTATATCCATGACTAGGAAGGATGATTACTGTTTATAATAGGCAAGAATGAAGCATGCAAATGTTAAGCAGCTCCTTCATGTGAGATAATTTCAGAGTAAAGCCAGAAATGAAATATTGGTTTCCTGAAACTAAGCTTAAAATATATGTTTGCTCTTTGATGGAAAGAGGTCATTTTTCTGTTAACTTGATGGAAACCAATCATTTGTTTCTGAAGCTTTTTATTTGTAAAGGTCTAATTTTAATTGATGAAATAGTGTATTTTGTGAAGTTGAAAATATGCTCTTTTAACCAAAACCACTTAACTGCATCATCCATATCCTTCCCTTTCTACCACCCTTCCTTCCTTCTTCCATTCCGTTACTTATCCCACAAACAGTTTTTTTCATGCTCATATGTCTACTATGTGTTAGTCTTTGAATTTATGGGAATCTCAAAATAAATAAGGTATTATTCTCACCTGAAAATGTGGACTGATAAAAAGATGGTCAAGTACATAGATGACTATAATTAAGCAATTATGTCATGTCTGTTCCATTAAGTACAGACTATATGTTCCAAGAAAGCAAAGATCATCCGGCTTCCAGAAAAGTTCCTGGCAATAGAAAATACTTCAGTATTTATAGAATTGATCAAATGATTAAACAAGAAGAGAGGCAGCACACCAGAATCACGATCTAATTTTGTAGCTAATTACCAGAGAATGCCACTGCATACTGTATTCTGTAATTCTCAGCTTCTATTCCCTTTGTTAGATGAATCTATTCGGTATTTTGCTTCCTTATGAGAAACCCGATTATTTTCATGCTTGTGAGCAAGAAACAAAAAGTAGATGTCAACCCAAGAATGTATATTTTGTTTTTTAGGTTTATGGTAATTTTGCTGTTTATGTAAATCCTGGGTCATAGTATCATATAGGTGATATTATTGGAAATATTTGTCCTTGCCATGACTGGTTTTGGCTAGTATCCAGACAGTATATATCATTGGTATCCATTATGTTAGCTAGACTACATCCCTGTAGGTGAAGGATTATTTTCAGTGATGGATGTTTTAATTCTTTGTCTAGTCTAATATCACAACTCAGCAGATTATGTCCTTTCTCAATCTGACATCTCCCACCATCAGCAAATTCTTTCTGATATTCAGATGAATGAATCCTCTCCTCTATTATTTTGATCCTGTGTGACAATATACATAATTCTTCCAATTTTTTATTTCACTCATAAAATAGTACACTGAACATTTTTTCACACTCATGATTTTCCTTATTGTGTTGTGGCTCAGTATACAGATATGTCAATTTGTACACAATTCTTAATCTGCATATGGAAAATGTAAAAAGCAGTGGATTTATTTAGGAAATAATTTTCCTAAAAAACAGCATGAGAAAAGAAGTAACTTAAAATAGCCAAGACATAGTAAATGTGTAACTTTGATTTCAAATAGCTATTTAGTAAGTTTCATATTATAATATGTAAAAATAACCTCTCACTTACAGAATGTTAAGCTGACACTCAGGACAGTCAAAGCCTTCCACAATTCAACACCCTATTATTTTCTAGTAGTAAAAACAAATAAATAACCAGTGAATATTTTTACCACTTAAAATGTCACTTATACTCAGAAACCTGGGATAAACTAAGATGCCCTACTTTTTTACAAATGTTTTTAGATATCCTAAATCTGTACAAGAGTTTAGAACCACTAATAAGATGTGGTAAGATGATATTAATCAGACTTGGCTTCATCAGAGGCTGAATTCTTCATTCTTAATTTCTCCATTTTCTGTATGTAAATCTTCTTTAGCTTCTTGGTTGTCTGTTTTCCCTTTGTTCCCAGTTTTCCTTTAGTTTGCACTTTTTTAATCTGAAGATCCATTCTTTCCCAGTTCCTTTTATGGTTTTGTTTCTACTTTTGCAGGTGCAGGTTTAGCTGACAAACTTGCTGACTTCTTTTGGACTCTGCTCATGGCTCCTAAGATTGACCAAGATGCTTCTTGGGCATCTTGATGGTGGGAAGAATGTGCGTTTGGAAGGGTGTGTACCAGGGCCTATAGGCTGCAAAGAGCCAAGAGTTCTTGCAAAGCTGTGTTGCCTGACTACTAAGACTCATGGTGAGAGTAGTGGGAGAAATGGAGGTACCAATCTGAATATTTTATACTGTATTGTTCAGATAATACTGAACAAAGAGGATGGGAACGTCTCTACATATTCAACACAGATGCACTTTCCCCCAAAATATTTTTGAATCATAGGATCATCAGATACACAGATGTGGAACTTACAGATATGGAGAGCTATCTATTGGTTTCTTCAATTTTTAAGTTAGATTTATAATATTTTTTCCTTGAATAGCCTCTTGCCCAAATGTCTATTTTGATACCTAGTGCTACCAATCAACCAGCTCAAAATCTTTGGGTGCTTTAAATTCATCTCTAGTTATTTCTACACTGCTCATCATAGCCTCAAGTTCAAAAGGCTGCTTTGGCAAGATATCCTTTCTCCATTTTCATCCTCCAAGCTCATTTCTGTGGTCTTGTCTGTTTTTCTCCCCATTCCCTGATGCTTAAGCTACTGAAATAGCCTCCACAATGCCTCTAACCAAATCTACATAAAATTACTAGTGTAGTCACTTTTGCCACTTTCCTTGTAGTCCCAAACATTTCTGTATCTATTAATATTTAATGTTTTCTAACTTTTTTTTCATTTTTATGACTTTCCCTATGCTGTTCAATACCCTAATTGATTCCTATTTTTCAGCATACATTCTCAATTTTCATCATGCTGGTCAATTTTCTATTTTACAAACAAACTCAACTCATCTCACTCTGAGTGTCTTCTTCATCTCACTTTCATCTGCTTAAAGTAAAATCCACCCCTTCAGACTGAGCCTGACAATGTTCAGAGCCTTCTCTGCCCTTTCTTCAGTTTATGGACTTCTTTTCTGTTTTCAACTACTTAAGTCCTTGTTTAACACAGGGTTAGCATCAATCACAGGTGATTTTGAATTCATTCATTCATTCATTCAATTACTATTAACTGGCCAACTATATATGATGATATGTGTACTGTTCCATATGCATTGTTAAATAAAAAAAAAAGGTTTCATCTCTCAAAAAGCTATGTAATTGTGCTGGCAGATATTAAGCAAATGGTTGCATGACATAAAAGTATAATTGCAAATGATGATTATGGCCATCAGAAAAATTGGCATGGTACTTTGAGAGAGTGACTAGAATTGATATGGAGAAGCAGAAGGATTTGTGCTAAGTTTCTAGCTCCCCACAGAGGGTGCTTGAGTTCAAGTCCTGACCTCACCACTTGTTAGTTGTGTGATGTTGTACAAGTTCCTTAATGATTCCCAGTGCCTGTTTCCTTAGTTATGTCATGGGAATGATAGGTTAGCATATACAGCATCCATATCCAAGTCTATCTGTCTTCCCTTGTTTCCAGTGAAGCTATGACTAACTCTAAAGACTCGCAGAACCCCTCTTGTAGCTGGGGTTGGGAATCACGTAACATAGTCCAAACTGTATTAAAGTACCAGGGGATGTCTAACAAAGTCATTGCTTCCTGCTGGAGAGTATGATAAAGCTGGACTGCTTTTTCTCTCTGAGGTTCAGTGTGTGTTGGGTTTGTCACTTACCAATGGAGACTTACAAGTAGTGTATGATTTGAGAGCCCTTGAGGACACCTCTCTTCATTAGAGCATGGAAATGTCTAACCATGCAAAGGCAAGGTTGAGCCTGAGCTCTGTGTGCCTGTAGAGTTGTCTCTGCCCACATCTGCTTCCCACACATGTAGTGCCAAGAATGATGATGCAGCACTTTATCCTTGGCCTGAGCTGCTTCTGAGCCCACACAGAACACAAAGGGAAGTGTCAACATTTGTCTTTGACATATCCTTGATACGCTGATATGAAAAATTGAGAACAGCACTAAAATGGTTTAAATATACCATCATCATGGACGTCTGTAGAAGGAAATTAGAAATCTTTTGTGGCCTTCCCCATGCTGGCATGGACCTATCTGTCTATCTCTCAAATGTGGCATTGAGCCATGGTGGAAATAAGACATTAAAGAAGTGCCTGCTTAAGGCAAAATGGTTTCAGGCCTTTGCATGCCCTTCCTGGCACCTCTTCTTTCTTGTCATCCTCTCTTTAGCTCACAGTGACCTATGGTTGCCCAAATAGTCCCATAGTCACCAGCCTAGACCTGCCCTGTACAGCATTGCCCAATGACCTCAAATAGACTTTGTATACAAGGTACATCTAAATAGACTTGTCTTTGTTTTCAGTTTCTCTCAAGACTTTGTTTTTGGCTAGAGTTAACCTGCTAAGTAAATTGTGCTCAGGTATCAACAATGATAGCTAAAAGCATCACAGATCTAAATAATTTGTAGCTTAATGAGAACCTTCATGAATTATCTAAAGAAATAAAATTTGTCTACAAAGAACACTTGTCAAATATCTATTTTGAGTTAGCATCTATTATGATAACTTGTATATTTATTATGTGCAAGGAGACTTTAGCTATATCACCCCAAGCTGATAATATACATAATATTATTCTTACAGTATAAATGAAGAAGTTACAAAATTTTCATATAGATACTTATGATGAAGCTACAATTTAGTTTTAGTTCCTTTCAACTCCTAGTCCAGTGGTGTTGTGCTGAGGGTAAAATATACCTAATGGATAAGATTATCAATCTGGAGCCATACAAGCTGGCTTTGCCACTAATATAGCTGTGTGATAATCACTAAGAGGTTTAAAAAACCTCTCAGCAATATATGTATGGCTTTAGCTGGTCAAATATTAGCTTGTTTTCCAAGGTCTTCCACTGAAATTCACATATCATTTTCCAAAGTACCATCTTGTTCTATTATACATTTACATCTATGAATAGTTTTCTAACCCATCTTATATTTGCTAAATTGTATTACATTCATCTTGTATACATCAATTTTATGGTGTAGACCTTTAATTTAGGACATAAATATCTTGCCATTGTAACATGCTTTGCATACAGTGTGATGGGGAACTTAAATGGGGGGTGGGTAGGGAGGCCTGCCACATTTTTCTTACCATGTAGTGATATCCACTGTGTTTGTTGGTGGTGAGATTCAGGTTGATACCAAAGCTAACATCACTGACATAAATCAACCCCATTTTTATTAGCCTAAAACAAAGGCTTTCATCCACTGAACTGTGTATCTGTTCATATATTTGGTTGTGAGGATATTGTTGAGGCCAAGCAGATGAAGACTGTGGTCTGTACCCCATAAATCCTTCATCTGCTTGAAAGTTAGGTTCAATTCAATCTATCAAACATTTATTGAAGAGGTTTACCCTGGAGATTCTAGTTGTAGAAACAGAGATGTTTATATAATGAAACCATCACCTATTCATTGCTCTAATTACAGCAGTGAACGCTAAACAGCAGTGAAATAAATTGGAAAAAGCATGGGTAGATGGCTTGCTACTCCCCATTTTGTCCTACAAAATGTTATCTAGCTCCAAAGCTGAGCAATCCAATTATGCAGTGTAGCAATATGCTACCTAGATAAAAATAATAGTACTTTATATACATTGTCTCATTTAATATCTGCACAATTCAGTGAAGAAGCTATTGTTTTCTGCCCTTTTAGATAAGTAAATAGATACTTTTGAGTTACTAGCAAAATGTCAATAGACCAAATAAACCATGGAGATAGACAGGGTTCAAATCCTCACAGCTCAATTCAAAGCAAGTTCTTAAACTTTGTGTGCTATTGAACTTTTATAAGACTTCAGTTTATGTTTTATACTATAAAAGAGAATATTTAAATCATTCCATTAACTTTTTTCAGTCCTTTGGTCCCATGTCTATCAGAAGAAATAATTATTATTGCTCTTATTTTTCCAAATGAATAGATTGAGACTAAGAGAGGCTTAATAGTTAAGTGACAGGATGAAGTTAGTAAAGATGGGAGCTTGAATTCTGACAATTCTAACCCCAAAGTTAATTCTTATGTTCTTTACATAAGAAAGTCATTAAATTTATGAGCTGGTCAAGGTTGGTTTGCCATCTATAGTTCTTTTTGGTGGGTCCTACCCCAAATTTTGCAGGTGGTCCATCTTCTCCAGGGGATTGGAGTTCTTATCAAAAAATTTAGTACAATATTTTATTCCATGGTTTTATAATTATGAATACCAAGAATAATGCTTCATAACAAGCATGTATAAGTAGTGGTAAGATTTGGGCACTCAAAAATTATTTTGGACTAGACATTCTCCTTGCTCTACTTCAGAAAAGTAGGAAAATAGCAGAGTGGAATGCTTCTATAGTCCTGGCTTTCAGGAAGCTGAGGCAAGAGAATCACTTGAGCTCAGGAGTTCAAGACTAGTCTGGGCAACATTGCAGGACTTTGTCTCAAATGTAAAAAAACAAGGCAACACCCTATCTAGTTCTCAGTCTTTGCTACCATATTCTTCCCATAACTTGGCACCTAATTTGCAAATCACTTCTCCAGATGGCTAAAATTCTACTCTGGCTGCTTGTCCAGTGGCTCTGGTTCTGTGCTGAGCTCTTACCACTGGGTGTTTGTTTCACTGCTCAGGTAAAGCCACAATGCCTGCCCCCCAGACAAAAAAAATCACACATAGACTTTTGTCTAAATTATTATCTTGGTGTCCTACCAGTTAATTAATTACTCCATTTCAGACACCTGGTCCTCTTTATTCTGGAAAGTTCTGTAGTCTTACCAATGAATAAAGTGCTTCAGGTAGCTTGGAATATTCATTCTCTTTGCTGTACAACTGTACTATAAAGTTAGTAGTTTAAGGCAGTACACATTTATTATCTTAGTTTCTGTAGGTCATATGTCTGGGCATTGCTAAGATCTTTGATTTATGGTCTTATGAGTTCTCAGTCTAGGTATTAGGCTTTGTTTCCATCAAAGAGTCAATTAGGGAACAACCAGCTTCCTAGCGGTCTTAAATTGTTGGTGGAATTCATCTACTTGCAACTGTAGGGCGGGTCACAATTTTCTGTCTGACTGTTGGCTTGAAGGAGCTCTCAGGTCTTAGAAGTCATTGCCAGTTCTTTGCCATGTGATCCTCCCCATAGGTTCTGTCTCAACATGGCAGTGAACTTCTTCAAAGCCAATAAGGAGAGTCTCCTGCTCAATCTATTTAGATAAAAGTTTTATAGACTATAGTAATTATAGAAATGAACCCATAACCTTTGCCATATTGTATTGATTAGAAGATTGTCACAAACTCTGTCTGCATTTAAGAGGGGAAGATTTTATCAATGTGAGTCATCTTAGGGTGTATTAGAAACACCCACTAAACAATTTTCCCCAACACCAAAAGCCGTTCATTGTCTTCTGTGACCTGCTCTCTGTGATCTTGATTTTCCACCTGTAATCTACCCATGTGATGGCTGAGTTGGATTAAAATTCAGGTCAAATAGGCAACTGGATAGAGCAATGATTTCTATGCTGAGCTAAGTATCACTAAGTCAATCATAACAGTTCCAATAAGCTGTAATTTTTACCTTCATGTGACTCCTTATACAACAATTGAAATTTAATTCAAGCAAGCTCCATAACAGGAAATACCAACCTATAATGAAAAAATTTGAATACTTATCTTTGTCTAGACCTGACTATGCCAAATACATTTTCGGATTACAAGAGTTGCAAGTGGTAAATCTACTCCAAGACCAGCCACTTAGCTGGCACCTGATACCAAAGGAAATTCCAAAAGCAAACAGTTCTTGATTTATTGAAATTTGTCATGAAAATATGATTTCTTTAGTATTTGTTTTAGACTATTTTATAAACCTTTCAAATAGTTGATAAAATTATAGTTTTAGAGCAATTCCTACTAAAATGTTACTTTATGTTAGGTACATATAATAATTTTCTTATTTTGAGAACTGAATATTTTTGTTAAAAGAAAATTACTTTCCACCAGTCTTCTAAGTAAATATTTCATAAAAGTTTGAGCATATTGCTTTCAAGGGGATCAAATTCTTACTCTCTGCAGCACGTTCCTACGTCTCCGTGGGGCCATGCTTGTATTATGTTGCCCTATGTTGGTTATCATACCCCTCGGGTCCTTGTTGGTTATCACATCCCTCGGGTCCTCTTGGTGTTTATTTCCCGTAGCTTGCCTTGTTCAAATTGTAGGTGTAGTGCATGAGGAATGTCCTCTCTTAGTCCTATGCTTTGGTTCTAAACTGACCTGTGCTTCAGGTAAGATTGTGTGCTAGTTAGCTTTCTGTCACTACAGCAAAATATCTAAGATAATTAATTTATAAGAGAATTTATTTATTTTGGCTCATAGTTTTGGAGGTTCCAATCCAAGGTAGGTGGGCCCACTGCTTCTTGGCCTTTTCTGGGGTGCTGGAGAGCAATGACAGGGAAAGTGGAGTGTAGAATAACAACTCAGCTCATGATTAGGCAGCAAAAAGGAAAACAAGGGATTCAGGTCCCCATACTCCTTTAAGGGCACACCTGCAATGGCCTTAAACATCTCCCACTAGGCCTCCCTTTTAAAGATTCCATCACCTCTTAATAGCACCACCCCAAGAACCAAGCCTTTGACACATGGTCCACTGGGGGTCATTTAAGAGCTAAGCTATAGCAGATGGTGTTTGGAAAGCAGGCCTTAAATGGAATTTTATAGTGCATTACTACTTTCCACATTAGTATGCATCATCTTTCTTGGTTCCTACAATAATTCTGATGAGGGCTGTATTTTCAAAATTTCTATCTTATTGCTTGACCTAACAGAATATCTGAGACTAAATAATTTATAAGAACAGATTCATTTTTCACTGTTCTAGAGACTGGAAAGTCCAAGATCAAGGTACCAACATTTGGTCTGTTGAGGGTTGTCTCACGGCCTCAGGTAGCAGAAGGCAGAAGGGTCAGTGAGAAAGTGGGCTGAAAACTGCATAAAATCTCTTTCATATTCCATTGCTGAGGAAGGATCCCTCATGATCTAATCACCTTGCCAAAACCTCAGGTGTTAATGCTGGTGCTTACACTGGCAACGCTTGAATTGGGGGTAAACATTCAACCCATAGCATCTTGAATTTGGTGGACTTTATTTACTTAGAATGCAGGGAGGGAGATAATGTGGTTTGTCATTGTTTCCCATGTTTCTTTGTGGAGCAGCAAAGAGTCCTGAAACTGTCCACTCTGTTATTTAACTTTTCTACAATATTGACCAAGTCTAAGCTCTTGTTAGTTTCAGTAAATCCAAACTTGCCACAGGTTTAGGGATATAGACTTAAAACAAGAGTTTGACTCCACCTAAAAACACTAAAATTCATCTCTAACTTAGTAAGATTGATGACTTATACAGTAGATTACTGATAGCTACTTTTGAACTTACCCTAATGAAAAAAAGGCAATGATTCAATCTATTATTTACTTAGGGTGACAACATTGCAGCCAAAATGAATTCAAGTATATGACGCAGCTACCCATATGTCATAGATTTCCTAACATGAAAGGAAAGTAAAATTACTGTTTTTATTATTTTGGGTGAATAAAAAATGTATAAGAACCATATTCAAGATCTGTACACTCTGCCAAAGGAGCAGGTGGGAGTCTGAAACTGCAGCTACAAGGATGGAAGTGGACTTGGGGTGGCAAAAGTAGAAAAAAACAAGTTATTAGAAAAGAGGAAACTAAGCAACTTAGGTTTTCTTGGACCTGTCAAAAGTACTTTTTTCCTGCTGCATATGATATAATATTTTTAACAGAGAATGAAGGAATTAGTGATTAAAACCTGAAAAATATTCCCCATGACATGAGTATGTACATGTGTACACACAGACACCAAGTCATTTACATACTAAGATTTTATACAAATAAAAAACATAGAATTATGGCTTCATAGAATAAGTTTGGAAGGGTTCCTTCCCTTTCTATTCTATGGAACAGTTTGAGGAGCTTTGGTGTTGGTTCTTTTCTAAAGTTCTGGTAGAATTTGACAGTGGATCCATCTGGACTTGGTCTTGTCTTTGTTAAGAGACTGCTACTATTTAATCTAATTGGTCATCACAGATTTATTTAGGTTGTATACATCCTCTTGGTAGATAGTCTGTGTTTGTAAATATGTCTATATCTTATACATTTTGCAATGTATTAAAATAATAAGTTTTCAATATATTCCCAAATTATCCTCTGGATTTCAGTGGTCTCTGTTGTACTATCCCCTTTTTGTCTCTTATGTTATAAATTTGGATCTTATATCTCTTTCTTTTGGTTAATTTGGCTAAGTGTTTGCCTGTATGGTCTATCTGCTGATGAGAGCAGGGTACTGAAATCATACACTATTGTGTTTGGATCTATCTGTGATTTTATGCACAGTAGTTTTGTCTTACAAAATTGGGTACACCAATGTTTTGCACATATTTATTTATAATCATTAAATCTTTTTTTGGGTAGGACTAGGATTTGAAATCAGGGCCATGCACTTACTAGGCAGAGGCTCAACCATTTGAACTATGTCTCCCAGCTCTTTTTGGCTTTTTCTATTTTTTCGGAGGGGGGAGTAGTGTCTCATGTTTTTTGCCTGGGGCCAGCCTGGGACCACAATCCTTCTGTACATGCCTCCCATTATAGCTAAGATTATGGATGTATGCTACCATGCCTACTTTGTTTATTAAGATGGGGGTCTCACTAACTTTCTACCTGAGCTCTCCTTGAACTGTGATCCTCTTGCTTTCTGCCTTCCATGTAGGTGTGTAACAAGGTGCTGGTCCCCTCGTTATATCTTCTTGATGGTTTATTCCTTTTATTAATATATAGTGACTTTCTTTATCTTCTGACTGATTTTGGCTTGAAGTTTGCTTAATCAGATATAAGTATAGCAACTCCTGCTTGCTTTGAGATTTCATGCACTTGAAATATTATTTCCATCCTTTCACTTTCAGTCTATGTCTTTGCCCATGAGATGAGTTTCTTTTAGACAGCAAACAACTTGACCCTGTTTTTGAATCCTTTCAGCCAGTGTGCATTTTTTAACTGGAGAATTAAGAACACTTACATTGGGTTATTATTGAAAGTAATATACTAATTTCTCCATTTTTAAATCTTAGACTTAACTGGTTTAGTACATGAACAGTGTTTCAATTTTCTTACTTACTATTTGTTCATCTCTGCTTCTCTTTCCCAAGCTATTAAGAGCGCAAGCTTTCTTCTTCTGTGTATATTCTTTAAGTATATCATATTTCTTTAAGTATCTTCTACAATGCCTGCTTAGCAGTCACAAATCATTTTAATTTGTATTTATCATGGAAAGTTTTTATTTGTCCTTCAATTTTAGAGGATAACTTTACTGGAGATATAATTGTGGTAGGAGTTATTTTGTTTTAGGGCTTGAAATACATCTGTGCTTGCTTTTTTGGCCCTTAAGGTTTCTGCTGAGAGATCTGTTGTTAGTCTGTTAGGTTTTCTTTTCTATGTAACTTGGCACTTCTCTCTTGCAGTTTTCAGTGTTCTTTCTTTGTTCTTTACTTGGCATTTTAGATATTATATGACGTTAAGAGGTTCTTTTCTGGTCATTCTATTTGAGGTCCTAAATGCTTCCT
The DNA here is from genome assembly GCF_047511655.1 of Castor canadensis. NCBI lineage: Eukaryota > Metazoa > Chordata > Mammalia > Rodentia > Castoridae > Castor > Castor canadensis. The sequence goes on along the minus strand of NC_133393.1, from coordinate 33,266,971 downwards.
ATATTTGATGTCAATTTCTTCCCCTAGATTCTGTAAATTTTGTGGCCTTGATTGCTTATTTTTCTTCATTGCTATCTGAATGCAATAATTTCTCAACCTTATCATCTACCTCTGATAGTCTTTCTTCCAATCTTATCATTCTTTATGATGCTTTCTGTGTTTTTTTTTCTTCTGAATCTCTTTGCTGAATTTCTTGTCCAAGTTGTCAGATTTCTTGCCCAAATATTGAATTGACTTATTCTTTATTCATACATTTATTTGAATCTTTTTTGAGGTCAATGATCATTTCTGAAATGAGACTTTTAGATTTTTCTGGCATTTCAACTATGTCAATATATTTGGATTCAGTTATTAAATAGTAGTGAAATTTTGGGAGAGTCATATTGCCTAGTTTTTTCATATTTCTTGTGCATCTGTGTTGCCATTTATACATCTGTTGGGATGGATATTGCTTCCACTTTTATATGGAGGTCTTCTTAGTGAGTATTCTTCTCTTGAGGAATCAGTCTCAGTACAACTCAGAGAGGAGAAAACAAACTACTGTAATAGCAGTGATACAGAAACAAACTAGATGTAGTAATGCAATAAAAATCAATTAAAGCCAATTACTTTACTACAAAAAACCATAGAAAAGAAAATGGAGAAAATAATGTAAATTATGAAGTTAAAAATCAATAAAGGTAAAAGTAATAATAATAAGTGAATGAAATAAAAGAGGGATAGGGGAAGTGAAAAAAAAGAAGCAAGTTTAATGTAAAAAAACAAAAAAAAGAAAAAAAAGGAAGAGTATCTTAGGAAGAAAGAGATAAAAATCTGATTATAAAGTAAAGAAAATAAATAATTTAGATAGAAGTAGCAAGAGGAATAAAAATAAAAATACAAATTTTCTCTCTTTTTTTTTAGCAGTATTATGGTTTGAACTCAGCGCCTCAAGCTTGCTAAACAGGTGCTCTATCACTTAAACCACTCCTTCTGCCCCCAAAATTTCTTTAAAATATAATAAAAACAATATTAAAATATAGTTTTAAATGTGAAAAAAGGACAAAGAATTGAGAAAGCTTCTTTGTAGGCCTTCTAATATCAGAATCTGCCAAAGGAAGGATAATGGGTCACAGCTGGAGTCTATTGCAGTTCTTACTGTTAGGCTGGGGTTGTATATGGGAAGACAGTAGGGCCAGTTAAGGGTCAGTTGCCAGCATCAGGGCCAGATTCACTTTAGAAGCTTTCCTTCTTTGTTTGTGTGAAGCCATTGCTGGCCACCATGAGCTTTGTAGCCTGTGAGCCAGGCAAGTTACCATTCACTGTAGTTTGTGCATCTAGAGGCAGCAAGCAGTCCAAGCTAAGAAGTGTCCCCAAGTGTGCCATAACGCATGGGAAGCACACAGAGCACTGAGATCTGCACTGAGGGGGAAACAGAGGGAAACTAGCATTCTGCCTGCCAGCCACAGTACTTGCAGACACTATCCAGCCGTAAATCACCTTGCAGGAGAAAGAAGCCTGGGCAAGTCATGAAAATTTCTGGACCTGGACTGAGAGCTCTCAGTCCACCTGGCAGCTCCGTGTGTTCAGTCACACCACTAGCCATAGGCTCAAAACTCCTAGCATCATCAGTAATCCACAAGTGAAGGGCTGTCTTCTCATCACTGAGGGTGAGGCCACTCCCTACTGCTCCCTCAACACTTCCAGCTCCCTGCTACCTAAATTTCTCAGTAGTTCCACACCTGACCTTCCCCCTCTTCACACCTATTACAGCCATTTCCCACCAGGACACTGGGGCAGTTATCCAAGGCCCCCTGAAATCTTATTGTCTCTTGTTTTCAGGTTCCCAGAGTAGCTCATTCTCCAACAATAGCTCCCCCCTATCAAGATGGCTATAGCACTCTGAGACATGGGAAGGACAAAACTGGATTTCTTGTCCAATGCTGACCAGCAAAATACAGGAGGGATCACTGTTACACCAAGTCCCCACATATATTTAGGGCTTGCTAGAGCTGTGGGTTTCTTCTGTTGCTAGGACTGCCAGTCTGCTATCACCAGGCTGCCAGGCTTACCTTGTGGTTGTGACTTTGTCTTTCCCTCCCCCTGGAAGCCAGGGTTGAAGCTATGGACGTTTTCCTACTTTTCTGTACATTGCCTATCTGTTTCTCCACACTTTCAAACTACCCTGTAACTTCTCTTGATTTCTAATGCTTTTCTTTCTTTCTTTCTTCAGAGTATCCTTGACTGTTCTGTTTCACAGAGTCGCAGGGAGGAGTCTTCTAATTTGCCATCTTACCCCAGAAGTCCCAGCAATCTTCTCAATGCTTACTGTATCCAATGCTACCTGAATGCTAGTGACTACAAACTACTGCCTCCATTGTTTATCCCAGGCTTGTTTCCTTAGCAATTTCAACTTATTTTCCTGTTTTTTTTTTTTTTTCTGTTCCCTACTAGCAATTATTAACAGAATATCCAATTGGAAAATCCATTATATTTAAAACCAAAATTATCTTTCTCTCCAGACTTGGTCTTGCTTTTATACTGTATACATACCAGTAATGTGAGCATAATTATAAGTTTTTCCATTTAGGCAATGCCTACTCACTCATATCCATCTGGTCACTGGATGTCTATAGGTTCTCATCTTAAAACACCTTAATCTGTCCACATTTCTCCAATCCTAGCACTTTCTCAGATCTTTATCAACTCTCTTCTGGACTCTTTCAAAGAGTCCCTCATTGGCTTTCCTTTTTGTGGCTTCACCAAGCCTATTTTCCACATGGTAGGTAGTAAGTTCTTGCAGTTCTTGCTGTTTTTAATGGAAACTGTGTTATTTTAAACTTACTGTTTTAAATTTACTGGTTACAGAATAAATCGGTGTCATCTAGTATGCCATCCAAAGTGTTCTCTGATTAGGTCTTGTTTACCTGATTCATTTTCCATTTTCACTTGTCTTCCAGCTATGCTTCCACCATAGTTTTGTGTGGCACTCGCTGCTCTAGAATCTTGTGCTTTGCTTTTGTTCCCATTTTCTCCAAGGTTTTCTCCTTATGTCCTTTCTCTCCAACTTCCTGGTGAATCTTACTGAGTCTTTAGAACCTATATCAAGCATGATCTCTTCTATGAAGAACACATAGCTATTTCTCTATATTCTTTTTCCCAAGAAAATTGATACTGTCTTTTCTTGTGCAATTATCATATTCATTCCATTGTGTTGTCCTTTAACATTAAACAACTGTTTATTTACTTGAGTGCCTTCTTTAATCTTAAGTTTCTTGAAATAATAAACCAAGCATCAGTAATTTCTACCTTTAAGACCTATCACAAATCTGTGTGATTCACAATATTTGAATGAATCTGAGTTGATGGTAGTGTTAATATTTTATCAAAATAGTAAAATATTTTATTAAAATAGAGTGAAATATGATATTTTGAAAAATTATCCCATTGGAGTTTGTTCCTAGAAAGTAATACCAGGAAGATTTTTGCTGTAACAACAGTGTTCAAGGTAAGAGTCACACAAGCATCATTTATATAGTCTTTCTTTTTCTCTTTCTCCCTTGATGTCCTCCTCCCTCTAATTTTGCCTTTCTCTAGTTTTCCTTTCTCCCTTTACATTTCTTTCATTTGTTTTTGAGGTTCACATTGAACTATTCCCCAGATATTAGTGACTGAACTTTATTCATAATTTCAAATTTGTTGGATAATTCCACAATTCCATGAAAGAAAAATGTCCTTCTTGACTTTTTTTTCTTTATTGAATTATTCATAGCAACTTTTGAACTTATCCTAATGAAAAAAAGCAATGATTCAATGTATTATTTACTTAGGGTGACAACATTGCAGCCAAAATGAATTCAAGTAAATGACACATCTACCCATATGTCACAGCTCACTTTTGCTTCTGTATTGACTATACATATGAAGCATTGCCTTAAAAATTTAGCATGATGTTTCCAAGTCTACCATGAAAATGCATTTCATTTCTAATTTGAATGTGTTATCTTGAAAATTACAGCATCAAACTAATGTTATAGACTCTGATGCTCTGAGCATTACAAAGGAGGTGATGACTGAAGAGCTCCACTGAGCTGCACAAGCCAGTGAGTGATGTTAATGGCCCTGGATATAAAGCCTCTTTCTGAGGCAATGAAACATAGGTCATTTTGTGTGTGGCCATGACAGGCAGGCATCAAGATTTCCTTCCTGAAGCAATTTCCAATCCCATCATGAATTTAAGTTGAAAACCTCCATCATGCATGTGTTACCTTCAGGATAAGTAAAAGAAGACCCTTTATGTTTTTAGTTTGCAACCAGAACAAAATATATTCCTTAGAAAACAAAATGGCCGTAGGTTTGTCCTATCTTGTACAGATTGTACTATAATGCTAACACGTAGGTGGTTAGGAGGGAATGCATGCTATTCTAAATTGTCTCCAGAAAATATTAAACACTTGCAGAGTGACTTGGTGAAGACTTTGATTTTGTGTCAGCTGACCATGAATTGGGTATGTAATGTATATCTCCTTTTTCATCCTCCTCTCTAATTGAAAATGCTAGAGAAAAGCAACTTATCCTTTGGGAGGACCTGCATTTGTTTGATAAGTCTCTGACATTGATTTTCTCTGGTTCTTACTAATAAAAACATGAAATGCAGTTGTATCTGTGTTCTGAAACATTCATGTATTGAATACTCAATATTGGGACATTAAAACATATATTTTGGATTGGTTCTTTCATTTAAAAATGGATTTTCTAAAACTTCACTACAAACAACTTTTTTAGTCTTGCCAGTCATATATGTGCTTTGTTACTTTTTTCCAATAAACATGCTTTCCTATTATCTTTATTTATGTCTTCATTCAGTATAGAGCCAGTGACTATGCTGGGTCCAAAAATAAAACAGAGCAAAATTGGACATGATCTTTACCCTCATGAGTTAGACAGTCCAGTGGGAGCAATGAAGAAGCAAATATTTTGTAAGTGAATGTATAACTGTGAGTGTTATTGGAAAGAATATGAGACATGAAGAAAAGCGTATGAGGACTCTACCTGTCAGTAAGTTCAAGATGACGACTCCAAATAAGTGAACCTTGAACTGAAGACATTCAAGGAAGATTAAGTGTTAACTATGCAGTAAGAAAGGGGCAAGTAGTTGAGACAGAAATAACATTTGATTTCAAATACTGCTTTTAATTTCAGGTTCAGCACACTGGATGAGTGCACTTTGGGAAAATTTTCTTCACTTTTACCAACAGATCAGCTGCCACTCTGTGATTTGCTTTAAGGATAAAGTATAAACTAAAGTCATAAGTTCTGTTTTACATCTTTGTCTACTTTCTATCTTCTTCAGATTAAGGCATACACCTCTTCCCTTTGCTACTAAGAGAAAGGAGCTAAGAACTCAAGAAGTATGCAGTTCTGTTGCAGGTTATTGAGAAAAGGCTCTGAGTTTTCTAGATCTGCTTTATTCGATTAAGTTGTTGTCATCTTTTATTTTCTGTCATACTGATGGAGAATAGGACATGCTGCCCCCAAATGTAGTATCTTAGCATTTGTGAAAACAGAAGAACCTGGGAAAGTCACTCTCTTCACCAATCTACCCTTTTTATAGAGGTGTTTTCTCTTTCATTGAAGGACAGGAGTATCTTTTTCTGTGAAGATAGAGAAACAGAAGAACCTGATAAAGTAGCCATTGCTATTTTCCCTCAGTTTCTTACCATTTTATGCTTTTTTTGTCCAATTGTTCTTCTTTAAGGATATCCACTTCATCAAACCTAGTGTAAAATGCATACAGACTTTCTCTTTCTTTGAGTCTTTATTTCCTTATGGAGGTTCCCATGCCATGTAGAACTTACATTACATGTATTTGTATGTTTTTCTCTTGTTAATCTGTCTTGTGTTATAGGCCACAAACCTTTTGATAGGTAAGGAAATAAATTTTTTCATCACTTACAGTGTCTTAGAATATTGAATCCAATTACCTCTCAAAACCTGAGTTTGCTTGTTTATTTTGACTATTACCATAGTTTTTGTTACTTTAAAAATTTTTTCTCCTTTTATTTTATCATTTTTATATTTACTTACATGTGTATACATTGTGCCACCTCCTCTCCTACCCCCCAACCCCCTAGTAGAATCATGGTGTTAATAGTCCTAATTTTCCATCCCTCTTTGTAGTCATGCAGCCACATGACTTTGCAGTTTTTCTTACTAAAGGGCTGGAGTCTGTTTTCCTGTCCCTGGAACCTGAGCTGCACTTAAAACTTGCTTTGGCAAATGAGATGTTAGTTAGCAGACAGGGCATAAGCAGAGCTGGGAAACAACAACAACAAAAAAAAAAACCTCTTGCATATTTCTGGGTGTCTCTTGCTCCTCTGAAATTGCCAAGAGAACATGCCCAGGCTAGCCTGTCAGAAGGAAAGTCAAGTAGAGGAAGGCCAAATAGCCCCAGTTGTCCTGGCTGATGTCCTCATCAGCAACAGCTGGGCAAACCCCAGATATATAAGTGAGCCCAGCTAAGAACAGGTCTGTCTAGCCAAGCCCAACTGAGCCCCCAAAATCACTGACTGACCTGGAGACTTATGAGCAAAACAGATGCTTATTCTTTAAAGCCTGGAGGTTTTGGGTGATCAGTTATTGTGGCAATAGAAAAGTGATATGACTATATTATTGGTTCATATTTTCTCAGTGACCCATATTTGATTTTCTAATGGAAACTAATGAGAAAATTGTAGAACAGATGTTTGACTCTCAGGAATTTTTCAGGAGACTTTATGTTCTGTGAAATAGAGTATACCAATAGTTGAACACTGAAAATTTAGGGACAACCCTCAAGTCAGTTTGTCTCAATAGTATTTTTCCTTTATCTATGAGGAAATTTAGATTAATCGATGGTTACATTGTAGGAATAAAAATGTCATATCATGAAAACATGACTGCTTGCTTTATTATGAGAGGTGCACAAAACTATGCTGGTTTGAAATTTTAATGACTGTGAACCAGGTTAGTTTTATTAGTTGTAAAGAAAGTTTCTCATATTCCTACTCTTTGAAAATGTGCCTGCCCTCTTAGGCATGGAAATGTGACTTCAATGCCAAGTTTGATAGCTGACTCTGTATAACCACTTAATTTTATGTTTGTGGAAAGAAGCAACTCTAAAAGGCAACAAATGGCAATTCCTTGAGTTAAATAAGTTAGGGTCTCAGGTGCAACCTGCAGGCTCATCGCAGCTGTGTATTAACTATATCTTTAATTTATTTTAAAGAAAACTGTGAGGTTAATAAGAAAACTTTAGGTTTAATTTAGATTTTTTTTTTCAGCTACTCACTGTCCCCGCCAGAAGCTCCAGACGGTGGGGAACTGCCTAACCGGTAAAGTGCTCTCATGTTGGGAGGAAAAGTAGAAGAATGGGCTCCAATGCACTGGAGCTTGCACCAGAGCCCATGAAACAAATTGGTCATGGAAATTGACTGTACAAAAGGCCTGTTTATCTGGGGCTCAAGTCCCTTTATCCAGCATCACCTTCCCTTGTAGGTAAAGCTATTTTCAGTGTCTTCAGTTAATCAAGAGATTCCCTTTCACCTTTATATAATGTTGTAGGGATTATTTCATCAACAATATTTACAGAATAGACTATCACATGACAATTAAAATGATGCTGTAAAAGAAATTTTCATGCACTGAAAAATGTTTTAATGTTTTAATGTTTATAGACATTAAAAGGGTCAATTTTAAAACTGCATATGTGGTATAGTCATGATTATACTTCAACATGTTTATTTATTTGTCCTATGAAAAAGACAGGAAGAAAGTATACTGGAGTAGGAAGCTGTATGTGGTAGATTTACGATTGCTGTATTAATTTCTTTCATACTTTTTTTGATTTCCCAATTTCAAAAATTGACTATATAAGAATTATAATGATTATAATTAGAAAAATTGGATTTAGGAGTAGTTTGAGATTAGGGTTATGTCTTATTTATTTGTAAATTCCTAAAACTCCAGCACCCAATGCTTGGGAAAAAATTATTAAAACACATTTTATGAATGTTGACTAGAGGGAGAAAGCAGAAAGCGTGCTTCCTAAAGTAAACTCTTGGAGAGACACTGGAGATACACATGGCAGGAAAAACCACCAAGAAGAGGCAAAACTCTGACACCTCCACACCCCCAACCTGTGCACAGCATCTGCCACATTGTGTTAAATGGAGAAAACAGGAGGGCTCCTGCATTGCCAGATGCCAGATCCTACCCTGCTTGGGAGACCATCAGGTGAGCAAATAAGCGGCATGCAATACTCCCCAGGACAAATCAGCATAGCCCCCTGGACAGACTGACACCCACACAGGAAAAAAAGAAGAAAAAAACTGAATAATAAACAAGCAGCTGAAAAAAAAAAAGACACATAACAGAGAGGGTGGGGCACCCTGAGCTCCAGAGAGTTTACATGAGAACTGTAAGTAAACAAGCTGGCCAGAGAAGGCAGAAGTGGCAACCCCTGCCCGGTAACCTTGGGGTGGGGAAAGCTTGTAACAGTGGCTGTCCCGTAGAAAGCTCCATGGGGGGTGGGGGGGCACTCCCTCATGTGAACTGTAATTAAACAAGCCTGCCTGCGAAGGCAGGTGTGGCGCCACCTCCCCCAGTTTGCTTGGAGAGGAGAAGGCGTTCAACAACAGCTAAAGTGTGGCATGCTCCACCGGAGAGTGGGTGAAGGGCACCTCTCCACATGAACTCTAAATAAAAAAGGACTGCAATTGCAACAGGGGATAGGGCTGTATACTGGAGAAAACAAAAGAGCCATGCATCCAGGAGAACTCTAAATAAACAAAGCCTGTGGGTCTAAGTGTAAAGCTCATTCCTGAGATCTGCAATAAATAAAGCTTGCAGCAGCAGCTGGCTGACAGTAGGTGGCAGGTGAGCTGCAGCCTCAGATAGACATTCACAAAGCTGTCTCTAGACTCCATTTTTTTTCCCTTTGATAAGACTGAAACTGTATTGCATTTGAATTTGGGATTTTTTTTTCCCCTTAAATTAGACAATGACAGAACTACTACTCAGACACCAACACCAGAACTGGATGCTGAAGGAGTATCACCAAATCTATTAAGACAGAAGCTTTATTGCATTTGAACTTGGGAAACTTTATTATTTATTTATTTATTTATATCGTTATTATTATTATTATTGCTCTCTCTGTCTTTCTAATGCCTTTTTAGCTCACTGTTGATTAGTACACTATCTCTCCCTATTTATTTCTTCACCTCTGTATTTTCTTTTGTTTTTTTCCCTTTTTCATTACCTTCTTTGCTTTCGCTCTCCTCTAACCTTTCCATTCTAGATATCATCATCGTTATTATTATAAGCTACACAATACTGAATTACACACAGTACAGGGACAGTAACAGTAGCAAAAGCAATGATGGGAAGATGAAAAAAAGAGGAAAACCAGTTTCCCCACAATAATAAATTAGTACAAGACCAGAGGAAAATGAAGAAAACAGATACCCAGATCCAGACGCCAACAAAATGAAGATAAACTATGCCAAAGAATGCAATGAAGCCCACAAGAACACCCTTAAAGAAGAAATCCTGTAAGTAATCAATGAGAATTTTATAGAGATGATAGTGGATATGGTCAACCAAAATGTACAAGAAACACTCAAGAAATTCCAAGACAACAAAAATAGAGAATATGAGAAAGCACAAGAACAAATAAAAGAAACCATAGAAGCACTGTATAAACACCAAAGTGAAACAAAGAACACAATTAATAAAGAGATAAATGAACTCAGGAGGAAAATAGACAGTATTTAAGAGGAAATGACTCAGGATATGGAAAACCTCAGAAAAAAGAATGAAACAGAAATGCAAAACAAAATGGAAGGCCAATCCAGCAGACTAGAACAAGCAGAAGACAGAATCTCAGAACTCAAAGATGAAATGATAATTAAAGGAAATACCATAGAACTATTAGTTAAACAACTCAAGACCTGTAAAAAGAAAATGCAAGAAATTACTGACTCCATCAAAAGACCAAACTTGAGAATCATGGGCATTGAAGAAGGAGAAGAGGTGCAAGAAAAAGGAATGCATAATATTTTCAACAAAACAATTACAGAAAATTCCAAAAATCTAGAGAAAACTATGCCCATAGAGGTACAGGAAGCCAACAGAACTCCAAACAGACCTGACCAAAATAGAACTACTCCATGACATATTATCATTAAAACAACAAGTACAGAGACTACAGAAAGAATATTGAAGGCTGTAAGAGAGAAAAAACAAATAACATACAAAGGTAAACCCATCAAAATCACAGCAGACTTCTCAACAGAAACATTAAAAGCAAGAAGAGCTTGGGGTGAGGTCTTCCGGGCACTCAATGAAAATAACTTCAACCCTAGGATACTCTACCCAGCAAAACTATCATTCAAAATAGATGGAGCAATAAGTCTTCCATGATAAGCAGAAAATAAAACAATATATGACCACAAAGCCACCACTGCAAAAGATTCTTCAGTGAAACCCAATATAACCATGATAGGGCAGGTAGTACCAAATGAAAGGAAAAGAAAAAGCAAGAAAGTAGAGAGTAACATCGATTTAGCTACACACAATCAAACCCTCAAACAACTAAGACAACTAAATGACAGGAATCACCACATACCTATCAGTACTAACTCTTAATGTTAATGGACTTAACTCCCACATCAAAAAGCACTGTTTGACAAACTGTATTTAAAAGGAAGATCCAACAATTTGTTGCTTACAGGAGACCCATCTCATCAATAGAAATAAGCATAGGCTTAGGATGAAAGGTTGGAAGAAGATTTACCAAGCCAATGACCCCGAAAACAGGCAGGAGTAGCAATACTGACCTCTGACAAAGTAGACTTCAAACCTGCATTGATCAAACGAGATAAAGAAGGACATTCCATACTAATAAAAGGGAAAATAGACCAAAAGGAAATCACAATTATTAACCTATATGCACCCAATGTCAATGCACCCAATTTCATCAAACATACCCTGAAGGACCTAAGAGCATATATTAACTGCAACACAGTGGTCATGGGGGACTTTAACACCTCACTATCATCAATAGATAGGTCATCCAAACAAAAAATCAATAAAGAAATCCTAGATCTAAAACATACCATAGATCGAATGGACCTAGTTGATGTCTACAGAACATTTCATCCACCTTCTACACAATATACATTCTTCTCAGCAGTCCATGGAACCTTCTCCAAAATAGATCATATCCTAGGGCACAAAGAAAGCCTCAACAAATATAAGAAAATAGAAATTATACCATGCATTCTATCTGATAACAATGCATTAAAACTAGAACTCAACAACAAAAATAAAGACAGAAAACATGCAAACAGCTGGAAACTGAATAACTCATTGCTTAATGAACAATGGGTCATTGATGAAATAAAAGAAGAAATTAAAAGGTTCCTGGAAGTCAATGAAAATGAAAACACAACCTAATGGAACCTATAGGACATAGCAAAGGCAGTCCTGAGAGGAAAGTTAATAGCCATGAGTGCATACATTAAAAAGACTGAAAGATCTCAAATCAATGACCTAATGATACATCTCAAACTTCTAGAAAAAAAAGAACAAGCAAATCCCAAAACAAATAAAAGAGAAATAAAAAAAAGAGCTGAAATCAATAGACACCAAAAAGCCATACAATGAATTAATGAAACAAAAAGTTGGTTCTTTGAAAAAATAAACAAGATCAATAGACCCCTGGCAAACCTGACTAAAATGAGGAGAGAAAAAACCTAAATCAGTAAAATCTGGAATGCAAAAGGGGAGATAACAACAAACACCATGGAAGTCCAGGAAATCATCAGAGACTACTTTGAGAACCTATAACCAAATAAATTTGAAAATCTTGAAGAAATGAACAGATTTCTAGATATTTATGATCATCCAAAACTGAACCAAGAGGACATTAATCACCTAAATAGCTCTATAACACAAAATGAAATTGAAGCAACAATCAAGAATCTCCCAAAAAAAGAAAAGTCCAGGACCTGATGGATTCTCTGCTGAATTCTATCAGACCTTTAAAGATGAACTAATACCAACCCTCCTTAAACTGCTCCACAAAATAGAAAGGGAAGGAAAACTGCCTAACACATTTTATGAAGCCAGTGTTACACTTATCGCAAAACCAGGCAAAGACGCCTCTGAAAAGGAGAACTGTAGGCCAATCTCCTTAATGAACATTGATGCAAAAATCCTCAATAAAATAATGGCAAAACAAATTCAACAACACATCAAAAAGATCATTCACCATGACCAAGTAGGCTTCATCCCAGGAATGCAGGGGTGGTTCAACATATGAAAATCAATAAACGTAATAAACCACATTAACAGAAGCAAAGACAAAAACCTCTTGATCATCTCAATAGATGAAGAAAAAGCCTTTGATAAGATCCAACACCATTTCATGACAAAAGCTCTAAGAAAACTAGGAATAGAAGGAAAGTACCTCAACATTATAAAAGCTATATATGACAAACCTACAGCCAGCATTATACTTAATGGAGAAAAACTGAAACCATTCCCTCTAAAATCAGGAACTAGACAAGGATGCCCACTATCTCCACTCCTACTCAACATAGTACTGGAATTCCTAGACAAAGCAACTAGGCAAGAAGAGGGAATAAAAGGAATACAAATAGGTAAAGAAACTGTCAAAATATCCCTTTTTGCAGACAATATGATCCTATACCTTAAAGACCCAAAAAGTTCTACTCAAAAGCTCCTAGACACCATCAACAGCTATAACAAGGTAGCAGGATATAAAATCAACATAGAAAAATCATTAGCATTTCTACACACTAATAATGACCAAACTGAGAAAGAATATATGAAAACAATTCCATTTACAATAGCCTCAAAAAAAAAAATCAAATACTTAAGAGTAAACTTAACAAAGGATGTGAAAGACCTCTACAAGGAAAACTATAAACTTCTGAAGAAAGAGATTGAGGAAGACTATAGAAAGTGGAGAGATCTCCCATGCTCATGGATTGGTAGAATCAACATAGTAAAAATGTCTATACTCCCAAAAGTAATCTACATGTTTAATGCAATTCCCATCAAAATTCCAATGACTTTCATCAAAGAGATTGAAAAATCTACTGTTAAATTTATTTGGAAACACAAGAGGCCACGAATAGCCAAGGCAATACTCAGTCAAAGAACAACACTGGAGGTATCACAATATCCGACTTCAAACTATATTACAAAGCAATAACAATAAAAACAGCATGGTACTGGCACAAAACCAGACATGAAGACCAGTGGAACAGAATAGAGAACCCAGATATGAAGCCACACAGCTATAATCAACTTGTCTTAGACAAAGGCACTAAAAATATATGATGGAGAAATAGCAGCCTCTTCTACAAAAACTGCTAGGAAAACTGGTTAGCAGTCTGCAAAAAACTGAAACTAGATCCATGTTTATCACCCTATACCAAGATTAACTCAAAATGGATCAAGGACCTTAATATCAGACCCCAAACTCTAAAGTTGGTACAGGAAAGAGTAGGAAATACTCTGGAATTAATAGGTATAGGCAAGAACTTTCTCAATGGAACCCAAGCAGCACAGCAACTGAGAGATAGCATAGGTAAATGGGACTTCATAAAACTAAGAAGCTTCTGCTCAACAAAAGAAATGGTCTCTAAACTGAAGAGAACACCCACAGAGTGGGAGAAAATATTTGCCAGCTATACATCAGACAAGGGACTGATAACCAGAATACATAGGGAATTAAAAAAACTAAACTCTCCCAAAATTAATGATCCAATAAGAAATGGGCAAGTGAACGAAACAGAACTTTCTCAAAAGAAGAAATTCAAATGACCAAAAAACACATGAGAAAATGCTCACCATCTCTAGCCATAAAGGAAATGCAAATCAAAACCACACTAAGATTCCACCTCACCCCTGTTAGAATAGCCATCATCAAAAACACCACCAGCAACATGTGTTGGTGAGGATGTGGGGAAAAAAGAAACCTTATACACTGTTGGTGGGAATGCAAACTAGTACAACCTGTCTGGAAAAAAAAATTGGAGGATTCTTAAAAATCTAAACATAGTTCTGCCATATGATCCAGCAATACCAGTCTCGGGAATATACCCTAAGGAATGTGACATAGATTACTCCAAAGGCACTTGCACACCCATGTTCATTGCAGCACTATATTCACAATAGCCAAGTTATGGAAACAGCCAAGATGCCCCACTATCAATGAATGGATTTAAAAAATGTGGTATTTATACACAATGGAATTTTATGCAGCCATGAAGAAGAATAAAATCTTATCATTTGCAGGTAAATGGATGGAACTGGAGAACATCATCCTGAGTGAGGTTAGCCATGCCTAGAAGACCAAAAGTCGTTGTTCTCCCTCATATGCAGACTTTAGATCAAGGGCAAACACAACGAGGGGATTGGACTTTGATCACATGACGAGGCGAGAGCACACAAGGGAGGTGTGAGCATAGGCAAGAACCACTCCACCCCCCAAAAAAACAAGATAGCATTTGATGTCCTCAATGCAAAGGAACTAATGCATAAACTTTAAACTGAGAAAAGCCAATAGCAGAAGGGGACCAGGAACTAGAGAAAAGGTTAGTTCAAGAAGAATTAACTTAGAAGGTAACACATGCACAGGAAATCAATTCACGTCAGCTCCCTGTATAGCTATCCTTATCTCAACCAGCAAAAGCCCTTGGTCCTTCCTATTATTGCTTATACTCTCTCTTCAACAAAATTAGAGATAAGGACAGAATAGTTTCTGCCTAGTAGCAAGGGGGTAGGAGGGGAGAGAGAGGGGGTGGGGGAAAGGTATAGGGTGAGGGGAAGGGGGAGAAATGACCCAAACATTGTATGCACGTATGAATAAAAGAAATTAAAAAACCACATTTTATGAATGAAAAGAAAACCTCAAAGATTCAAGAGACTGAAAAAAGCTGAAAAGTTTGAAAAGTCAGAGCATTAAGCATATCCTAAAGTCCAAATATAAGGAAGCAGGGAAATTTTTCTTTAATAGTTACTCTTATTCTAAACTTGAGAACCAGGATGCATTTTTCATCAGGTATCAACCTTTGGGTTATCTCTTGCTTTAATTTTATTCTATTTCCCTATTGTTAAGCAAGTATGATCATTATTTTTTAAAGTATGACTATTTCTGAATTCAGCATCTCCCTATAGTAATTTGACTCTAACGGGTATATGTATAAGAGAGATACTGAATGACAGAACATAAAGGAAGCACTGATTCCTACTTTGATGAAAATCTCATTTGCTTTCTCTTGGCAGTCTTCTTTGGCTACTGCAACCACTATTGTATTTAATTATCTTCATGACATATTGTCATATGGGTAAATGCTACGTTTATGCCATACTTTGTTTTCTACTTGTTCATTTTGGTATTTTTCCTACATGCAGGAATCCACAGGCACAGAACCTTTCAATGATAAAGTCATAGCTCTATGGTGGATGAGCATGCATACAGTTGCGAACTGTGCATAGGACACTTTTTTAATCCTTTTACTTAAGTTGGCTCATGTCATTTTCTCAACAGTCATGAGAAGCAGGTGATCTTTTCATTCATATTTTGTAGAGAAGAAAGAAAGCTGGGTAGAGAGATGAAGGATATTGTCAAGGTTGGACAGCTCATGAAGAGTAGAGCTTTGCTTCAAAGTCTCTGCTTTTTTGTCACAAATTTATATAGCCTCTTGTATTATATTAGGTAGTGCTTAGTCCACGTGTGCCTGTTAGTGAAAAAGAGGGCCCAGGTAGTTTTGCGATTTCAAAATCTTCTTAGGCTATCCATGTAGAAAAATCATAGTATTTCTGATGCTCAATAGGAAAGTTTAAAGGACTACACTGACCTTAAATAAGTCCAGAGATAATGCTGTTTAAGTTATTGTTTGAATTATTCAAGAGAATGAGAGAAGTTCCACTTTCTAGATGAGTGTGTCAATGTGTGTACATTAAAACACCTTCTTATACTGGTGGGGAAGTAATCATTTCTGCTCATTTTTTAAATTTAATTCTACAGTTTGTTTAGGTACTTATTTTTGTGTGCAGCATATTTTAATGTATGGAAACAACCCAACATCAACAGTAAAGACAGCCTCTATTTGTATAAATCAGAACATAAGATAATGGGCTCTGAGGCTTTAAGACATTACATTGAATGGATTCTCACCCATTCTGAGAAGAGCAGGCAGTCCTTTAGAAAGTAGGCCCAGTGGAAAGGGATAATACTCTGAAGACCAGAACATGACCTGGGAAGGCAGGCTTTGGGTTGTTGTTTCAGCTTTGTCCAACTCAAATGTGTGCTCTGGACCTTATCACTATCCTCTCTGTCTGAGTTTTCTTATCTGTCATTTGGGGAACTAAAAACTGACCTTTTCTTGGAAAGCACTTAAAAACCTTTTCCTGAAAGGTGTTCGTTGTCTCTGTTGTTATTAATATTACCATCTCACCATTACTGACCAGCCTTCACTTGGAATGAAACAAGTGAGCTGACCTTGCCTGACGTTAGTTCAACACTGTGAACTGGTCAGTTTACTTTTATCTCTGACCCTGATGGCATCCTTGCTATCCAATGAAGCTCAGCCTTTTGACAGCTGGCCCAGGGTCATTTAGTGCAGTGCAAATGTGGGCCCTGTGTACACAGCACTTTGAGGGCTCTTTGGCGAGTCCAGCTGGGGTGAGTCCAGGTTTCTTTTGTGCCAAATGGAAAATGAAGTCTGTTCATACTAGGGGAACTCAGCATGGGGGAGCAGTGAGCTGTGTTCTTCTCCTTTTCCCTAAATTCATATTTAGTCTGACCTGCTGCATTTATATTCTTTATTACCCACCACTAACCGCAGCTATTTCTAAAGCCTAAGTGCTTTGCCTCTTGGCTTTGAACCTTTCAGCTATGACGGAAACTTTATATTTTTATATTTGCTTGGCTGAAATCTACTCCTCTGGGAGAGAAAACAGTGATTTCCTTTTGGGTGATTTCACCTACACCAGTTCTTTCACATTCATCAGGGTTTTTGATAGAACCTGAAGAATAAAACCTGCTTCCTAGGCTACATCAACATTAGAAGAGCAGACTTCAATGGCAATAGCCTGTTTATAATCTCCTGGGCCCATTTCTGTTTTCATTATCCTGTAGACTGAAGTGGATGCAGCATAGAAAACAGTAGCAGGATAATACTGTAATCCTCTTGGCTCCCACACATGTTTCTCACAAGCATGCATTTGGAGACCTATGGAAGAATCTTCTGTCCTATACCCATGGGTGAACAAAGGATCCCACAGTCTGTTGCCTTTCTCTGGAGAATTAAAAACAAATGTATATGCCAGAATATTTCTAAAGATTAAGCTATTTGAAAGGCATTTTATTTTATAATCATGCAAATACATCTGTTTTGTTTTTCAAGCTAGTAACCAGATCTCAAATGGCCAGTAAATAATCTCCTTTTTCCTTTCTTCCTTACCAGTCTACTCAGTCTCCCTTTGCTCTTTGATGCATAAAATGGGATGACTGGGCAGTCAGATGCTGAAAATCCATGGTTAGCAAGGGTCATTTTTCATTATTGTTCTTCTGATGCTTTGACTCTTCCTGACTTTACATGGTTAAGGAAAGGGAGGGAAGGGGTTGATGAGAAGGTCAGTCTTTTGTGTTGCCTCTAGATTCTGTGTATTTGCCCTTCCTAAGTCTGTTTACTCTGAATCTCTTGACATGCTGCACATTCTTCTATAGAATCTAGCTTTGAGAAGCAATCTGTGGGCACTGGGGAAGCACACCAAGTAATTTGAAGACTTGAACAGCTAAAAGAACGAGAGAAGATTTGTTAAATGACTCAAAGCCTAGGAGATGATAACTTCCTCATTAGTGATACCACTTAAAATGATTAATTATGTAGTTTTTCTTTTAAATACACTAAGATTGTTAAACCCTTTAAACATAATTTTACTAAAGTTCCAGTGGTAGATCAGATCAGTCTAGTGTCTACTGTAACATAAGTATTTCTCAATTTTATTATTTATTCAAGTAAAAGCAGACCTTGCTATTTATAATGACCATTTCCATTCAGTAAACCAGAAATGGACATATGCCATGTAAAGTTTACAATTACAAAAGAATGATGTTTCCATGTAGTATGTATAACAAAATAGAACAGCTCTACAAACATTGATTTTATAAGAACTAAGTTATTAAACTACTTGTATACTTATTCAAAGTAATAACATGCTATAATATAAACTTGCAATGAAACCAAACTTCACTTGTGACCATAATTTTTGGTACCAAAATTTGAATCCACCCAGATGCTGAAAGTCCTGCTAGCTGGATCTGGCTTTTAAAATGGCAAAACTGCCTTTCCCAGGAATGAGAATCCTATGGAAGGAGGGACTTGAATGCTGTACGACATTGCCTCATAGCCTAAATAAGACTGGCCCCATGAAGGAACTGATATGATTAATTAAAAGTATTAAAACTTCTGCCTAGCTAAAATAGCCAATGCACAAGGGCTGAGAGTGAGTCTCTAGCCCGGCCTTAGGAAAAAGTGCTTAAGCAAGGAAATATTTCCATTAGTATTGACAATCAATAGACTTGCAAAACAAATAATATTTGTTAATATCCTAAAAAAAAAGAAAGAAAGTGAGTTACTTGTGCTGCAAATAAAATGGGACCCCAGATAAAAAGTGTAGTTGGGGATAAAGGCATAGACACTAAGTGTCATTTGTTCAGCAGGCTTGTCTGTTATATTATTAAGTAATGGGATTGAAGCTCAGAGAAAAGATAAGCACTAGAAATATAGATTTTGAGCCATTCCCAGTGATGATTGAAATGAGGTGGTTTATGCTCCAAATCTGTCCTCTTCCTGAACTGGAACTACTTGAGTCCAAAGAACTTCTGTGAAACCAATGTGGATTTTGTTTCTGATAATCATTTAGTCAAAAGTGGACACAATCTTTACTGTTTCATACTTTTTTCATACTAGAATGGTGTTGGATTTCACCTCATTATTTTACAGCTTACATGTTATTTGTGTTTCTACAAAGGCAATGTTTTCCATTACCTTTAATTAACAATTAAGCCTGGTTTTTAAAATGACGGTTTGTATTCTATTTTTCTAATTAGTCTTTGAGAAATTTTAAAAGGAGCATTATCTTTCTTTATTCCTCTACCTAACATCAACATCACAACATCACCTAAGCCTTATTTGAAATGAACTCACAAATATAGCTAGAGGAATAGATGTTTGAACACTAAAGCCAAAGTTTGAACTGAATCATTCTTTTTCAGCTCAACCCTGTACTGGAATCATTATAAACTTTATGTTCTTCAAGTTAGAAGAGCATATAGGATTGTAATGAATGAAAGACAGCTTCTAGTTACATTTCCATGTTGTAAACAGTATTTTATGTCAGTGCTTAGCCATGGCATTTAGAGAAGCAGTTCTCAATATTGGGGGTGGGGAGTGAAATAGAAGAAATGTTATATCACATTCTCTGGGAAGGGGATTTGAATTGGGCATTGGACTTAAAACATATGCTTACCTACTTGAGAATCCATTCTATAGGGAGAATCAGTTACTTATGGGATTGTTCTGGGTGAAAATGATATGGTGAAGCCATTGATTTACAGTATTTATTGCAAGACGGTCAATTTAAGTGGATGCAGGAATTTCTTCCCCTTCCCAGGAGATCTGTTTCCATGAGTTGATGTGCAAGATAACTTGTGTGTGAGGGTGAGTATAAAAGAAATTTGGAAAGAGAATAGTGGTATCACCACACTCCACAGGGGACAATAGGAATGGCAGGAAATTGGTGATCAGGAAGGATTCTATTTCCTGACCTGTACTCAGAGACAAACCTGAACTTAGTATTCACCTGTGAAGTCAAATGCCTATGCATACAGAGTTCTTGGGGACTCTTCAGTGATAGACTGAGATCCTGAAGTATTTAAGTCTCACTTTTTTTTTTTTTAACTTTTCAATAGGAACTAAGGTAATGGGTATGGTAGTGATTCAAAACTTTTTGTCTTACTCTGAAGGCTGAACTTCTAGGCATAGAGAATCATTGGCATCAAGAAGTTCTAATCATCTTTATTTTTTCGAATGGAAAAGGATGTGTACAGGAAGCCATTCAGAAAAATAACATTCTGAGAGACTTTTCATTTGTCGATTATAGCCAGTGGGTATTTTAAACATTAGATAAAAATTAGTAATTGAGATTATTTCCAATTCCAACATTTTGTTGGCTGTGAGTCTTTAACTCTCTGTGCCAGAATTTCTCCATAAGTTGAACAAGGCTAAATCTCATAGTTTCACAAATGTTAGCTCCTTCAAAATATCTCTAAATTTGTCTGAGAAAATATTTTTTAAAACATAAATCCACATCATAATCAACTTGTGACTAACTAGTAGTAATATAAAACTAACTGAAGTAAGTCACATTATATGCAGAGAGAGAGAGATGAGAATGATAACAGACCTCTACCAGAAACTATGCAAGCCTTCCCACAAATGAAGTGACATCTTTAAGGCATTGAAAGAAAAACAATGTTAAAAATGTCAAACGGTATTAAACATTCAATGAAAGTAGCTTTTAAAACTGATTTTTTCAGAACTACTTATGAGAGATGCTGAAGGGAGTTCTTTAGGCAGAGGTAAGATGATAATAAGTAGAAATTAATATCTATACAAAGAAATGAAGAGAGTCGGGAATGGCTAACATATGGGTAGGTACAAAATATATTTTATCACTTGTAAATTTCTTTAAAAAATAACTTCCTAGGAAAGTAATAACAATGTATAATAAGGTCCATAACATAAAGAATAGCAGGATAAAAGTAGAGTATATTGTTGTAAGGTTATTTTAATGTATTTGAGTTGTGTAATATTTGAAGATAGAATATGGTAAAGTAAACATTTATATTACAAATACTAAAGCAGTCACTCAAAATTATTGATGCAATATGAGATCAAAATAAAAATAATATAATAAGTTCCATTAAACCCTAAAGCAGATAGGGAAAGAAAAGGAACAGATGTAAGGTGGTAGATTTATATTCAATGATAATTGAGTTATTCACCACTGAGTTATATGCAGTGATAATTGCATTACATGTAAATAGTTGAAACAGGCCAATTAAATGGAAAAGATAGTCTGACTGGGGTTAAAAAAAAGAAAGCGAGTCCCTACTAAATGTTGTCTATAAGAAACTACTTAAATATAACTTTAGAAAAGTTAAAAGTGAAAGAATGCACAAGGGTAGCCCATTCAAACATGAATAAAAAGTAATCTGGAGTGGGTATTTTAATATCAACATTGCATGAAACATTTTAGAAGAAAAGTTACCAGTGATAAGTTGGGTCATTTCTTAGTTATAAGAGAACTCATCAAGAAGAGTCAGCAATCCTAAATGTACACTCAATTTCAAAATACTTGACAGAGTTGATAGAACCAAAAGAAAAGATGAAAAATTGGAATTTAGAGTTTGTTATCTAAATATCCTTCTTCCTGTAGTTGATAGAACAAGTTCATAAAAAATTAGGAAGGATATGAAACTGTTGAATAACACAATCACCCATCTTGACCTAATTAATCTATATATAGGATCACCACAAAACAGCAGAATACTAATACTTTTAAAGCACATTTGGAACATCCAACATATAGACTATATTCTATGTATTAAATGAAACTCAATATAGCAAAAAGATTAAAATAATACAAGTTATATTCTCTGACCACAACATAATAAGTTAGTAACGAATGATAGAAAAACATCTGTAATATTTCCTAAATATTTAAAAATTTTAACATTTTTCTATGGATCCTATGAGTCAGTGAGGGAGTAACTAATTCATTCACCTGTAATGATCTTCAAAATATCAAAATATGTGGAAATGAATCTAAAATGGTGCTTAGGAAGAAATTTGTAGCATGAAATGCTCACGTAAGAAAAGACTAAAATCAATGATTTATGTTTTTACCTAAAGGTCAGATTCAGTTCATCGTAACCAGTGGAATGGAAATAATAGAAAAATGAGTTTAACAAACAATGGAAAAACAAAAAAGTAAAGTTGTTAAATATTTAATGAGATTACTCTTAAAAAAGAAAAAAACACTCAAGTTTTCAAAACCAGAAATGAAGGGTGAACATACATATATGTTAAAATAGATAAGGAAATTTAAAACAAGTTACATCAACAGTTTATATGCCAATTTTCACCTGCGAGATGAAATATATAATTTCCTGAACAAAAATAGACACAAATCATAATCACAAGAAAATATATAAAAAGCTGTGTGTACTGAATTTGTATTTAAAAATATTCTTACAAAGAAAATGCAGGCACAGTGGCTTAATTGGTCAAATTAGTCAAATATTTAAAGATGTTATACTAATTCACAAACTCCTAAAAAATGGACGAGAATACTTTGTAATTCATTTTAGAAAGAAAACATTGCCTCGTACAAGTATATTACTTATGTATTCCTCTAGAAAAGAAAAATTGCAGACCAATTACATCTCATAATCATAGCTACAGACATTTCCTCAATATTACAAAGGTCCTCTTCAAATCACTACATCTAACATCACGCCTAATGATAAAAGACTGAATGTGTTCTCTCTAAGAAGTAAAACAGGGCAAGAATGTTCACTCTCACTACTTTTATCCAAAATTATAGTGATAGTACTGGCTAGTGGTATATGGCACAAAAGTGAAATAAGAAGTACACAGACTTGGAAAATGAAAAAAAGGTGTGGTGGCATATTTCTGTAATCTTAGAACTTGGGAGGCTGAGGCAGAAGGATTATGAGTTCAAGGTCAGCCTCGGATTTGTAGTGAGTTTGAGGCCATCCTGGACTACGTAGTAAGACCTTGCCTCAAAAAAGAAAAATCAGAAAAACAACTAAAAAAGGAAAAAGTAAAATTTCCACTATTATAGATAGCATTATCATTTATTTGGAGAATCTTAAGGAATTTCTCAAAAACTAACAAGACAATAAATGAGTTTAATAAGGTAGCAAGGTACAAAGTCAACATGGAAAAATTAATAACATTCTGTACAGTAGCAACAAATGTTTGAAATTTAAATTTGAAATTTGGATAATAATGCACTTATAATAGAAGAGAAAGCATGCCATAAAAATTAATATAATTGACTATGTGTAAAACAACTGTACATTGAAAAGTATAGAACACTAATAAGAGAAATTAAAGATTATCTGAATAAGTAGAGAGATACAGCATTTTCATGGTCAGAAAATTGGACTTAGTGTTTTTGGCAGTACTAGGATTTGAATTCAGGGCTTTGCACTTGCTAGACAGTGCAAAAGCTTGAGCCATGCCTCCAATGAAATTCTAATCAAAATTGCAGAGTCTTTTTTCTTGTACAAACTGATAAGTTGATTTTAAAATTAGTATAAAAATGTAAACAACAAGAGCAAAACATTTTTTAAAAAGAATAAAATTGAAGAACTTATACCACTTGATTTTAATAATTGCTATGAATCTATAAAAATGAAGAAAGCGGGATTGGCACATGAATTAATAAATTAAAACAGAAAGAAAGGTCATAATTATACCAATACATACATGTAAATTATCAGCATCAATCAACAGAAGAAAAAAGTCTTTTTATCAAGTGATGCTGGAACAGAATGATTATCCATGGCAAGGTTAACCTTCACTTTTACATCACCCATATGCAAAAATGAACTCAATAATGAACATAAACTGAAATATGTGCTCCCAAACTATACAACTCCTGGAAGGACACATAGAAGAAATTTCTTGTTATATAACAAGGCTAGATGAAAGAAAACTTATGTCATACATTTAAGTATATGAACCCAAACCATGTAAGTTCTAGAAGAAACTCTTCATGATAGTGGGTTAGATGTCTTAGACATCACATAAAAATGTGTACCATATAAGAAAAACTATGATAAGTTGGAGTTTATCAAAATTTAAAGTTTTATTCTCCAAAATATGCCAACAGGAACATGGCAAGACTAGCCACACACTGGTAGAAAATATTTCTAAAGCAGTTATCTGATAAGGAAGTTAAATTCAGATTGTATACATCTGAATGTATACAACATTGATAACTAATAATTAAAAGAAAAGCAACTAAGTTGAAAAAGAAGTGAAAGAACCACATATTTTATCAGTGAAGTTATATCACATATTTCATCAGCAAATAGTGCTTAACACCATTAGTCAATACAGAAATGCAAACTAAAATGTTAATGAAATACCCTTACACATCCTCTGAAACAGCTAAAAAATAAATAAATAAAACCTAATGTATTTACTCACCCCCATTATTTACTGAACTACATGATCAGTGCTGTGCTCCCTAGCAAGGCAATATTGTAAACACGATTTGGTGCTTAAGGAGGTTACAGTTTAGCTGTGGTGATAGACAAAAAGGCCAATACAAAACAGAGTCCAAAAATGTCAACTGTGGGACCATATAGCAGGACCATTGTAACCAGATTGGTGACATAAACAAAAGCTTTTTGGAGGCTATTGCTGAGTGAAAACCTGAATGGCATCCAAATTAGAAAAGTAGTCAACTGTCACTGCTGATGACATGAACTTATATACAGAAAAACCCCAAAACTCAACCAAAAAACTGTTAGAAATAATGAATGAATTCTGCAAATTTGCATAATACAATATCAGCACACGAAAATCAGTAGTCATCTGAGCGAGGTTAGCCAGGCTCAGAAGACCAAAAATCATATGTTCTCCCTCATATGCGGACTTTAGATCTAGGGCAAATACAGCAATGTGGTTGGACTTGGATCACATGACAAGGGGAGAACACATACGGGAGATATGGGAATAGACAGAAAACCCAAAACATGAAAGCGTTTGATGTTCCCACTTCAGAGGAGCTAATATAGAAACCTTAAAGTGACAGAGGTCAACATGAGAAGGGGATCAGGAGCCAGTGTAAAGATCAGTTAGAGATGAATCAACTTGGGTTGTAACACATTTGTACATGAAAGCAATGCTAGGAATTTCTCTGTATTGCTATCCTTAACTCAACTAGCAAAAACACTTTGTCTTTCTTATTATGCTTATGTCTTCTCTTCAGCAAAATCAGAGATAAGGGCAGAACAGGTTCTGCCTAGAAGCGAGTAGGGGAGGGGGGAATGGATGGGGGAGGAGGCAGGGGGGAGAAATGATGCAAACAATGTATGCACATGTGAATAAATGAATTTTAAAAAATCAATAGCTTTGCTATATGCCAATAGCAAATTTTCTGAAATAGAAATCAAGAAAGCAATCCCATTTACAATAGCTACAAAAATACCTAGAATAAATTTAGTTAGAGGGATAAAATATCTCCATAATAAAAAATTATAAAACATTGACAAAAGAAACTGAGGAGGACATAAAAAGTAAAAAGATACCTTGTGTCCATGGATTAAAAGAATAAATATTAAAACATGTATACTATCCAAAGGAATGTACAGATTCAGGCCACTTCCTGTCAAATGGCATTCTTCACAGAACTAGAAAAAACAATTCTAAAATTTATGTGGAAGGACAAAAATCCCTAAATAGCCAAAGTCATTTTGAGCAAAAAGAACAAAGCAGCAGGTATTTTGCTTCCTGACTTCAAAACATACTACAAAGCTTAGTAATGAAAATAGCATGGTATTAGCACTAAAAACAGACCTATAAACCAAGGGAATGGAGTAAGGGGTAATGGAGACACTCATCAGAGTGCAAACAGAAACTATAGAATGAAACAAAATATTTACAAACTATCTAAGAGGGGTTGAGATCCAAAACACATAAGGAGCTCAATAGCAAATATCCAAATACTCCAATTAAAAATAAGCAATAGATACAGACATTTCTCAAAAGAAGATACAGAAAATACTCAGCCTCACTAATCAAAACAACAATGGGATATCACTTTGCCCCAGTAAAAACAGCTAAAATAAAAAAGACTAAAGAAAATTCCTCAAAAAATTAAAAGTGGAACTATATGATCCAGCAATTCTACTACAGCATATATTCAAAGGAAATGAAACAAGTATATGGAAGAGACATCTGTGTTCCCACATTCATTTCAGCAGTATTTACATAGCCAAGAAATGGAAGCAACATAAGGGTTCATCCACTAATGAATGGATAAAGATTAGGTTGTACAATATACTCAATGGAATAATTATTGAGCCATAAAAAGAATGAAATTCTGTCATTTATGACAACATGGATTGAACTGTAGATCGTTATATTGAGTGAAGTAACTCAAGTACTTGTCAAAAAGACGCGTACTGCATGATTTCACACAGATGTGGAATCTAAAAGTGTTGCTTTCATAGACGTTGAGAGTAGAATTGTAGTGCAAAGGCTGGGAAAAGTAGTGTGGTGAAGTGAAAGAGAAAGATTGATCAAGGGATCCTAAGTTGCAGTTAGTGAAGACCAAAAATCTCTGGGTTATTATTGCACAGTATCATGACTAGAGATAATAATTATTTACTGTTCATTTTGAAAGCTGGAAGAAAGAATTTTGAAAGTTTTCATTACAAAGAAATGATAAATGTTTTTAGGAGATAAATATGTTCAACCTGATTTGAACATTATATGATAGATACATATATCAAACATTTGCATGATACCACATTACTATGTACAACTTTTATGTTTTTGTGTATTGGTCAAAAGTAAACAAGCAATTGTTTGCTGGGGTAAATTTTAAGCCAAGGAACTAGGATGTACTACAAATTGATTTATTCCCTGGAAAAATGAAAGTAGGGAAATGGTTAATGATATGCACCATCGGCTTCATCACAAGCCTAGACATGTTAGTGCTATGACTGCCACATCTTCTACATGTGTACTTCATACTACACATAATAATTGAATGAAGCAGAGAAGGAAGCCATGAATTATCTGTTGAATGAATAGTAAGGAAACTGTTCGGCAAATCATGAATCAGAAACTCAACCCAGTGGGAGTGAAGCAGAATGTGCTGTCTGGGAGTCCTGGGCCTATGAGAAAACTTAGATTTGTGACTTCTAGGGATGTTAATGACACATAGTAGATCAAGTGGCAGCATTATATCTGATAGAATGGCATTTGCTAGGCATCTGCTAGATGTTCAGGTAAACTTTGTGGGAAGTCACTTTTATATATTGTTCTCCTCAAGTAAATAAACACTAAACCTGGTGAAAATCTTTCAAACACTTTTAAAATTATGATGATAGAGAAAGTCTGGGTCTCTCCAGGCTCTTTTTAATTTACTCTACCGGACTGAAGATTCCTTGATATACATGTTCTCTAAGAACCTGGAGAGCATTCCAAATATAATCAAGTAATAGAAGTCTTGTTATTAACATCAACTGATTCAGAAATAAAATCTCTGGTCATAGTAATTTGAAATCTTAATGTTATTCAGACTGTGTTAACTAAGAAAAAATATATTATTTGGTCTGTAAGAAACAATAACAAAGTGCAGATGGTTCCTGATTTACAGTTTGACTTTACCATGGTGCAAAAATGGTATGCATGCAACAGAAACTGTACTTCAGACTTTGAAGTTTGTTCCCCTCCCAGGCTACCGGTATCTGTTGAGTTATTTTCTCTCAAGGATGGCCAGTGACAACCAGGCACAGGTCCCAGTCAGTTCTGAGATTATGAGGGGAGACAACTGATACTCACCATGTACTGTAGTACCAAACTTTGATATTAGGAAGGTAGGTGGAAGGTGAGGTGTAATAAATGCATTTTTGAGCTATGACATTTTCAAATTACAGTGAGTTTATCAGTGCATAAACCCATCCGAACTTGAGGAACATTTATATTATTTCTTCAAAGCCTGTTAAAAAACCTAAAGTAGTATAGTCTTGGAAGTAAAAACAATAGATGTGTTCTTCCTTCCTTTTTTGTAAAATGCAAATCTCTTTCTATTTTCTATCTTTCATGGTGTCCATTATTACTTAATTTCCTTGTTTTATTTTTCTTCTCTCTTCTCTCTCTTTTTCTTTAGAACTGGGGTTTGAACTCAGGGCTTTGTTCTTGCTAGGCAGGCACTCTGTCTCTTGAGCCAAGCCTCTAACTCCATTTTTCTTAATCTCTGTCTCTTTATTTCTTGTTTTTTCTTCATATTTCATAGATTGTGGAGTTTCAATGTTCTTTGCTAACATCAGTGGTTCTCAAACTTCAGCATGCATGAGATTCACGTAGATGCCTGGTAAACACAGATTGCTGGACTATAGACCTAGTTATTGATTCAGTATGGGGAAGGGGAAGAACTGTGTAAAAATGTGTCTCTGTAACAATTTCCCAGCATGCTTCTGGCCCTAGAACTGTCCTTTGAGATCACTGATGTGTCAGGCATCCTTCTGGTGGTAGCCAAAGAAAGTTCCGTGTGTTCTTCTAGAAATGGCTAAAATGGAACTTCAGATGGTCTGGGAAACTTATTGGTATTCAGTCTCAAATTTCTGAAATTGTTTTTAACCTGGAGATTAAATATATTTTGAAATCATTTTATGATTTTTGTAACAATAGTTTATAATATCAAAAAGTAAAAGTCTTAAAACTTTTATCTTTGTAGCTTCTTTCTAATAAGTTCTTATCCTTGATTTGTGTAATCATAGTAATTTATTAAGCTTTGCTGAATATTTTCAACTGAAAACATCATAAAAGTGTATCGTGTCTTATCAAATTATTCTGGCAGTTGAAGGAAATGAAAAAGAGTTTTTGTATGTTTAACAGATTATGAAAGGAAGAGCAATTGGTTAACAAGAATGACAACATGCAGAGGTCTCTATTGTCTGTATACTCTGCATTTTACAGGATTGAGATAACACATCTTTACTTGTAGACTTGTAAGTTATAAATTTTCCATGTTTCACCAAAACTAAAGGTTACAAAATTAATAAATAAAACCTGTTGAAAAGTCAGATTCTTCTTTTAGAATTACACTTAGTTTCCAGAAGATCATTTTTCTTTTAGTCAAACCAGTTTTGTTCTTTCTCCATTTGATTTTCCTGAATTTAATTACACCTATGGCTTTGCCATCTAGTCTTCCTTACTTATGCTTGTCCATTTGTTGTCCTTCACAGTAAAGTTGGTTTTTATCCTTATTAAAACTCATTTATCTTCCAGGTAATTTTTCATTTAATCTCGTACCAGAAAGGAGTATTGTGTGATTTGCATAAGGCATTGATAGACAGAAACAATTGAGTACCTATTAATCAATTAAACCTGGCAAGATATGGAGTGTTGTATGATCTTTAGGACTTTTTGATGCAGACATGCTGTACATACCATACTTTAAACTGAAGAAAATTCTCTGGTTCTTACTCAGCTGTCTCATTACTAAGTAGAGGATATGGATAGTAGAAAGCTTGGGCCAGTAAAACTTCTTTTACTGTTCTCCAGTAAAAGAGGAATTGCTGTTCATCCAGAATCTTATATGCTTTGCTTTCCATCAAGAAGGAAATCCAGTATTGATTAGGGTTTTTTCTTTGTTCTCACACTGCATTTAGATTCCTTATTCATCTAAAATTCACATCAGTTACTAAAGAGCGCCATGTCACAACACTTGAATGTGTTTAACTGTGTGCTTAGGAAAGAAGATTGGTGCATACCAACCATGCCAGCAAGCACACTGCACCTGGGGTCCTCTTCAGAGTCCTTCAGGAAAGTCAGTGGGAGCTTTGTGTAAACAGGCAGCAAAGAACTCTGCTCATTGTATTTGCTTCTTTGCCTCCAGTAACCTGCGTTTGGATTTTGATCTCATGCTCTGAATCTTGTGAGTCACTATGGCTTCATTATACTCTCTTCTATTCATTCTCTTCCTTGTGATATCTTAATAATTTTTATTTTGAGAATGCAAATTTGTAAGTGGTTCTGTTCCCAGAAAATGTATTAGGGGTTAATAAATGATGTACCAGACTAGCATTGTTCAGGGCCTAGCAGATGTTGGGATATTAGTAAGATGAAGAGAATGAAAGGGCAATGGGAATAGAGAGGAGTTAGTAATCGTAATGTGGGTTCTATTATGGGCTTGATAGGAGGATGTTAGGCCAAACAGCTTTAGAAATCCATTTACAATCTAATCAATCTGATGGGTTTTATTTTCACATGTTGCATGAAAACTTTGTTTTATTAGAGCCTTCTTCAAGTTCAGGAATTGTTATGTGGACTTTCTTACTTCAATCTGATGTTTCTTTCCTTTCCTTCCTTTTTTTTTTTTTTTGTTCTTTTGCCTTGAGGAAGTTTTGTTTGGCTTGGAGTAAATGAAACTAAGAGCCCAAAAGGCTCAGTTAAATTGAGCTTGAAACTGAAAACCCATGACACTCTAGTGAGTGCTGAGCGAAAAGAAGAATATTTGCTGTGTTTCACCCCAGTGGAATCTTCTGATTTTTGTATTTCTATTTTCCCTTGGCCTTTAGAACTAGAAGATAAAAATCATAACTCTATAAAAATTAGAAGATACTAAATTCTTATAAATTGAAAGTCTTTAATAATTGACTGAATGATTCAAATTAAACCAATGTTGGTTGTAAGAAAACTTTATTGACCTAGTTGCAATGAAACACCCTGCCACATCACGTTGGCTTCCAACTGGCCAACACAAAGATGTCACACTTGCTGTTGATAACCACCAGCCCTGTGCCAGTTGGCAGCTTTGGCCAAAGAGCCATGGATTCAATGAGATGGAGGAAGCAGGGTCCCTGTTTTGCCTGCTACATCAAATGGCGAGCCAGGATTTGGACAGACCAGTGCAGGGAAGACCTTTGATAAGCTCAGTGGCAATTAAGTCTTCAGTGGAATAAAATAGGTATACCTGGCAACCTCATGGAATAATTAGTTTCACATTAATACTGCTCTAATATAACAACATTAAGTTTAATAGACAATTTCAGCTGAAGACATAGAAATGGTGACATTTTCTTCATTGTAAACCAAGTTAGGGATGCCAAAGAAATGTTTTTAGGAAAGACATTGAAGACTAGCTGGCAATTTAAAATTTTTCTTTGCCTATTGGTTTGCCTCCTTATCATAAACCTTGGTAATTACATTTTCTACATCCCTTAAGACTGCAAGACTGACAGGATGGTGTTTAAGGAGAAGGAATGGAAAACTCCCAACAATATCTGAATTTAGCTTACTTGGCTGCATGCAACATGACAACATCTTTCATCACTATGGTAATCTCATATAGTAATGTTGGGCAGCACAACAATAAATTGCTTTTATCTTGTCTTTTTTTGAGCTTAGAGAGTTTGTTTGTAGCAAATATTTTTTTACACGCAATGTACATTTTTCTTAGTATTTCTTTTCCTGGAAAAAAAAGAAAATTGGACAAATGGATATGTTTCTGCATCTATTTGGCATTTTAGATTTCAATGAAGAAAATAAATACATTTTCAAGACATTTCTTGGTTCATAAGAGTTCATTTACTCTTATCACATGTACATATTATCTTTATACTATTCTTCTTAAAGGAGCCTAACTATATGCTAAATTTAGGAAGTAAAGGATGGATCCTGATGGAAGAATAAGAAAAGACAGATATAAGATGAAAATAGTTATGCTACCTCAAAGATTTCAATATTGGTGACTTATTAATGCTGCTGGGTTTACCATAGTGTGAAGTTGAACATGTTTATATAGGAAATATTTTCTTTGTTCCTGTATTATTTGAACTTGGAGAGAAATTCTAGGTATTAGAAATAGCAAAAACATAATTAATCATTAAATCAGAAACTCCTTTTGTGAAATGGAGTTTCACAAAACTCCATTTTTTGACCAAGGGGAAAAATTCATTCAATGCAAAGTAAATAAACCTCATAGTAATAGTAATAGTAGTGAAAATAATAATAATAATAATATAGTAATGACACAGATTACAGTTACCAGTCAACACAAAATGAGTGCAATTGCTTTTTCCTCCATTTGAATTTCTGGTGCTTTGATACTTTCAACATTTGTTGAAATAGTTAAAATACTAATATGTTTTAGCTGATTGAAATATGCTATTTATTAATTCTAATAACAATTCTTGAGGCAAATGCTATTATATATAGATGAGAAAACTGAAGCATTAGAAAGTTAAATAATTTTTTCAAAGTTAACCAATTAATCAATGGTGAATTTAACCCAGGGAATCTGATCTCAGAAATCTTGCTTTTAAATTTATGCTTTAATGTTAAAGACACGACCGTGTTGAAAATTGTATTGCTTCCTTACAAATAAGCCCAAGTTTATGTTTCTTCTTGTAAGTAACTATCTACTGACCTTGATATTATAATAGCCTATATTATTCCAACTTTTCTTAAGTTCACTTGTGAATCTTTCTTTAGGAGGTAAGGCTAATGAATGGATAAACAAAATGTTCATATATACACTGTGGACTGTTATTCAGCAATAAAAAGAAACCCAGTACCAATACATGCTACAGGAATAAACCTCAAAAAAACCTCAAAAAAAAAAAACCTCAGAAAAGGTGAAAGAAGCCAGTTACATAGTGTATGATTCCATTTATACGAAATGTTTAAAACAGTAAAATCTATAGACAGAAATGGGATTAATTGTTGGCTGGGGCTTTCAGGAGAGAGTGAATGGGGATTGACTGCTAGTAAGTAAAGGTCTCTTTTTTGGAAGATGACTATTGTTATATCACTATCTGAGTCCTTACCTCAGGACTGAGTTTTAATATTAAGATGACCAGAAAGTAGTATCATTCCTCTATGTCCTATGCAATAGAAATCCTGTGACAAAATTTCCATAGTTTAGAGTAACCCTCCCATTCACATATTTGTACTCAATGTTCCCAAATAATGAATGAATTTCTCATCCTCAGGTTTCACAGCTTAGGCCTAAGTTTTAAAGAATCTTTAAAAAGTTTGATATCTGCAGAATGGTACCAGGACTACACAGCTACCTAAGGGGAGCATGTAGCAAATGCAAATTGCAGAGTCCACTTAAATCTCTTTGGGTAATTCCTTTACGTAATAGAATGCAAGAATCTCTGCTTTCTGGAACAGGTGTTTCTACATTGCCAGAATATGATCCAAGGACCCAAATCCTGCCTTTGTTAAGTATTGGCTATATAAATTTGGGCAACACATGTAAAGCCTATGAGTTTCAGTGTCTACATCTGTAGAAAAGTAACAAGATAGTTGAAGAGTAAAAATAGAGAATACATATGTAGACCTTGAAATGGTAGTGTAATATATAACTTCTTAGCTTATAAGTAAGGCTGGCCCTGTGTAGTATACTTGAGTGCAACTTGTTCATTCATGTTGTAGCATGTATTCATGTTACATTTCTTTTTGTTGACGAATAATACTCCATTGTGAAGATATAACAGCTCTATCATTTTGGTCCTGACCCTGGATTTAACCAGAGCAGTGTGGTGTGGGCAGTGGTAGAGGTGATAGAGATGATAGTTAGAGGTGATAATGATGGCCATAGGCCTGGAAGCACTGATGTCAAGGAGTGTGCCTGGAGCAGGAGGAAGATAGGCAAAGTTCAGGGAAAGTTGCTTCCTTGAGCTTTCTATCAGTGTATTAACACCCTTTAGTCCTCACACATCTAAGCCCCAAACCAAAGACCTGTCCAATGAAAGGTTGAAAAGGGAAATCACACCAATAAAGGTCTCAAAACTCAGGAGAAAGACATAAGATGAAAAAAAGGGGAGATCTGACCACATCCAAGCTTTGAAAAGAGCTCTGAGAGTGCTCAGTTCACCCACCAGAAGAAGAGATTCTACATGCAGATCTGGACTTCTGCATTGCCCTCTCTGGGCTTTGCAGACATCCATGAAATGGGGATTTTCCTATTGCTAATGAAGGGCTCAGGACACATTTTCAGAATGCATTATAAAAAACAGCACCTCCTCAGCATCTCTTACTCTGGTCATACTTCCTGATCAGCATGGGTTTTGTTCTAATAGTTTCTCTCTGTTGACAGAAATGTAGTTGGCGACCTCAAGCTGCCTGCAGCTGAATCAGGAGCCAAAACAAACACGCCCTTTGGCTCCTCCTTGCTTCAGATTATTGTAGTTTTTGAATATGTGCCCTGGCAGCCTCCATGGCTATCATTGTTTTTATTTCAATTTATTCTTAAAGTTTTTTGCAGTAATTCTGGTGAAGATATATGTTGCATGATAGGACGGGGTTGAGCTAAGTTCACTGACAGAGAAGAAAATGCAAAGTGAGGTGTAAAACTGCCTGGGGCAGAGCTCTCTACAGTATGGGAAATCATGACCTGCTGTATCACCTTTCCAGTGTCCTGCCGCCTGAGTTGTTTTTCAGATTATATGGGCCACATGATCCAGTGAGTGTAAAATAAACCAACATTATCCAGAATCCATTGGTTATTTTCCCCATCTGGTTTTAATTATGGTCACCCCAACGTAAAATAAAATTAATATGATAAGTAGGGGCTTCAGTTTCAGTTCTTTAGTTTCTATGATGTTGCTATTACTCCTATTTCTATTTTTGTTTTGAAATTTCTGTGCATTAGATGTTACCATGAACATGAATGTTTAAGAAAGTGGCAAGTTAGAGTGGGTAATAGAGAGTCAAATCTCTCTCTGCCTTCCTCCAATCTCTGACTCATTTATGTTCTGTTTCTCTTCTCTTCTCTGAGACACTTTCACTGTCTTCCAGACTCGCCCCCCTTCCTCCGTCCCTGCCCCGCCCAGGAGCCTAGCAGAGTGCATGTACTGGAAACTTCCATTAGGGCTCTGCCACTGTGTCCTACATCCAGCTTTCCACAGTACTGCTTCCTCATCCTTTGCCCATTTCCTGCATTGATTTTTATAACTTTCACTTAACACTTGTCATCTGCCTTGGGTTTTGAAGATGCTGGATTCTCTGACCACAGGGTGGTGTCACTTTTTAATCTTCTTCATTTGCATCTTCATTTGAACTGGCAGCATTATCTTGAGCAAAGGAACATGTGAATACAACTAAAATGAATTATAAGACAATGTGATAATATGCCTCTACCGTTTTTGAAATGCTATAAAAGTAACCAAGCTCATGGTGTCTCTTAGAAAACCTTAATTAAAGTACATGAAGACAGTACCAACAAACATAATTAATTCCCTAAGGTCTAAGTCCTCAAGTTAGTTTTTCTCCCTTTACTCTTAGTCTTAAATGACCTAATTTAGATAAAATGCCTAATTAAAGTATACCTCTCATGACATTTGTCAACATTGTCAGGATATATGTTAGACTTTTCATTTCATCAGAAGGCAAAAATTGCTACAAATTTAGTTGAATGAACCAATTTACTTTCATTTATGATTCTAAAATTGCACAGCACCTCCTTCTATAAAATAGGATTAGTGTGATGATGTTAGCAGAGGAGGCTGGCTTTATAGTTAGAAAAGTGTCCCAAAAGGGCAGAAATAAGAAGTAAGGACTGGATTGGTCACTTCAAACTTACAGGATTAAAACAGAGGGAATGTTTTAATCCTGCTAGCTCAAGTAAATCAAGCCCCTTCTGACTGGTTTAAGTGACTCTTCTGGGATTTATTTATTTATTTTTTGGAAGATAAGTTCGTTTCAGAGTGCAATTTGATTACATGGTGTTTTGCGTGAGTTCACTCCATTCTGTTTTTCTCCAGTCTTATTGCAGTGATGGAAGTGTTCCATTTCTGCACTTCCATATGGTAACCACTAGGCAGCCTAGTGGTACCTAGTGAACACTTCAAAGGTAGGGTGTGCAAGTGAGGAATTTGTTTCTATTTAATTTTAATGAATTTATATTTACATTGAAATAGCCATATACACGATTGGCTTGTGTGTCATGTGCAGACATTCCATTTGATTTCCTGGAAAGTCTGAAGGCCATGAGCTTGCATATCATTCTTGTCCCCAGTATAATTAGCCACCAGCACTTAGATGTGTGCCTGTACTTTCCCACTAAACCACACGCTCTAAAGAAAGAGACTATTTTTTATTTCGTTCACTGACATGTACCGCAGTACCTACCAGAAGAGGTCCTTGAAAAATATGAGTTGAACAGTTTTCTACATGGATTAGTCATAGAATCATAAAGAGCCAAGCAAAAGGTACTTTTGTTACTGCAGTGGGCAGTGTCGTTACATATGATGAATTACTTTTTTTTTTCCTTTCTGCCTGGCAACATCTAACATCTTTATACCTCTCCACTATAACTCATACAATGTGACCCTTCCTCCTCAAATGTAAGAGTAAATCACAATTGCTTGGCCTAACTCTCTTGGCAATAATGGGTTTGAAAGTGTACAAGTAACCTAGTTCTGATCAATAGATTTGGTTTTCCAAAGATATACCATCTTGGTAAAAGAATTAAAGACTATCCATATTTTTACCTCAACCCAGAACACACAGAACAAACTAGTCCTATGAAATTATCCATGTTACTTAATCTTTGTGAACTTCAGTTTTCTAATTCCTGAGACATGATTAGTAATATTTCTCTTTAAGAACCTATTTTGCAGAGTTTCATCTAGCAACGTGTGTAAGTGACTGCATGGCTTCTACAAATAATAGGGGTGGTAGTCAGCTTTCTGCTTGCTGCAATAAAACACATGAGAAGATCAACTTAAAGGGGGAGAGATTTATTTTGGCTCATAGCTTCAGATTATCAGTCTATGGTTACTTGATTCTGGACTGTGGTGAGTCAGAATACCACGGCAGTGAACATGTGTTGGAGCAATGCTGCTCACTTCAGGACGCAGAGGGAGAGAGAGCAGAAGGAATCAGGGTCCCAATATACCCTTTAGTGTCATGTTCCCAGTAACCTACTTCCTCCAACTAGGCTCTGCCTGCTAACATTTCCACTCCTCCCAATAGTGACAGCAGCTGAAGACCAAGGCTTCAGCACATGAGCCTTTAGGAGACATTCTAGATCCAAACCACAACTTTCTGTCCCTGGCCCACAAAGGCTCTTTTCTGTCTCACAGTGCAAAATGTACTCAGTCCATCTACAGGAGTCCCTGTAGTCTTAACAGTGACAGCATTGCTCAAAAGTCAAAATCCAAAGTCTCCTCTGAGATTTACAAGGCAAACTCTTAGTTGTGAGTCCCTGCAAAACGTTAAAAGTACACCAAAAAAACAAACAAAAAAAAACAAGTTATGTACTTCCACAGAGTATATATTTACTTTCTAGAAGGAAGAAATAGAATACTAGGGAAGGATAGGAAACCCAGCAGGGCAGATATTAAATCCTGTAGCTCCAAGTCCAGCATTGGGGACATATGATAGTATCATATGAGTTCAGGAGGTCTTGGATAACCCTAACCCTGTGCTTGCTGGTTGCAGATCACATGGGTTTCTTGAAACCTCATGAGCAGTCCTTAGTGTCTACATTCCTATCAGCATTCTGGTCTTCCGAGCTCACACCAGAATTGCTTATTGAGCCCTGTTTTCAGCATTATAATCTTCTTATAACCTGCTTCTCCAAACTTTTCCAGATTTCTCTCAGAAGTTTCAAAGTCTTCTGAACCACGTGGTTAGGTGTAGTCATAGCAACAACTTCACTTTTTGCTTCCAGT
The DNA here is from genome assembly GCF_047511655.1 of Castor canadensis. Taxonomy (NCBI): domain Eukaryota; kingdom Metazoa; phylum Chordata; class Mammalia; order Rodentia; family Castoridae; genus Castor; species Castor canadensis. The sequence goes on along the minus strand of NC_133393.1, from coordinate 33,229,380 downwards.
TTTCCGTGCTTGCTTTCTGTCACTGTTACAAAATGCCTGAGAGAAATTAACTTAAAGGAGCAAAGGTTTTTGTGGCTCACAATTTGAGAGATTTCAGTCCAAGGTCAGCTGGCTCCATTTCTTTAGGCCTGAGGTGAGGCAGAATTTCATTGTGGTTATAGAGGAGGCTGCTCACTTGATGGCCAGGAAGCAAACAAAGAGAGGAATGGGTCAAGGACAAATACACCCTTGAAAGGTATGACTCCAGTGACCAACATCAACAACAAGACCCCACCTCCTAAACTTTCTACTATCTCCCAATAGTGCCACGGCCTGGGGATCTAGTCTTCAACGTATGATCCTTAGGGGACATTCCAGATACAAACCTCAATAATAGATAGTTTAAAATGTCATTTTCTCTATGCTTTTTTCCCTTTACTATTATATCATGTATTGTCCTTCATCTCTTTAGTGAGAACTAGAATGTCTCGGGTTTTGGTTTTTTGCCTTGTGGTACTAGGGTTTGAACTCAGGGCCTCACACTTGCTAGGTAAGTGCTCTGTATTTGGGTCTCATTCCCAGTCCTTTTTATTTTGTTTTTCAGATAGGCTTTCATACTTTTTCCTAGAGTGGCCTTGGACCACAATGATCCTCCTACCTCCACTTCCCAATTACAGGATAAGATTATGGGTATGTGCCAGCATGTTTGGCTCTGTTGTGTTTTACTCTTAAAGTTTGGAATATTATCGGTTAAGTTTTAAATTATACTAAGTGAAGGTGTTTTGAGCCATGTTAGTAGTAAAAATGTAGGTCCAAAGTCAAATAGGGGTGCTTTATTTTGAAGTGCTAACATATAACATTCTTTGCCTTGGACGTACTCCCTGAACCTAAAGTCAAAGCAGTTGTATTACAGAACTAAGCTCTGGAGACTTTCTCCCTAGCATTTTTGTTTTTGCTTTTTAAATTAAGTTTAACTAGGTTCACTGGAGGGCATTTTTTAATGCCAGATGATTGTCATAAATGATAAGCCAATGTATGCTTTAGAGGGAGACTACAGGCTCAATGGTTAATGAAAATTCTTAAACAGCTACTGTTATGTTGTGATTCTTGAAATGAAATTCAGAAATTTCCATGGGTTCAAGATAAGTTCACTGCATAAAGTAGTCATGAAAATTCTCATTCTTTCTCTCTGACCCACACTGGATTGTTTTATAGCAGAAGGTCAGTGGGATATGGATTCTTTCCCACTGCACTATCAGACTGCTGTCCTCTGGGGACAAGAGTCTATGCTCTTGTGAACTGTCATGTGTGATATGAAAGTAATGTCTTATGATAGACTTTGACAGAGGTAAGAGCCAGACTTTTTGTCCTTTTATTTATTAAGTTAAGCTCCTGAAGGAGGCCTGTGTATTAAAAATGTTCCAACAATATTTATAGATATATCTCAGGTTTTAGTTCCATGGTGTCACTCTGGCCTTTATTGAGAATCTCAGTTACTTTAGTTAACTGAGATAATTTTATAGTCTTTGTCTTGTCTTGCAAAAAAAAAAAAGTTGCAGTTATTCAGATCTCACGTGTACCAGGTCAAGTTTTGTCCTAAGTGTTTTACATGTGTTACTTTGCTTAATCCCGCTCTTACATAGTAACTTTAACTTATGTCTATGTTTTTTGAACTGATACAGATAAGAACATATCCTACTAACTTATGTCTCAATTTGCCTGAAAAATGCAAAATATCATTTGTGATATTGGAAGATGGAAGCAAATCTATTCTTGAATCTGTGCTTGTTTAACAGAATATCAGCTATTTAATTTACTCTGGCCTCTGCCAAAGAAAGAGAGCCAAGACACTCAGAGTCTCATAGTTTTTTATGAAGACATTCCCAGGTCTTTAAGAGGAAGACCATTAGACACTGCTTTTTTTCCTACAATGGCCAGTTCATAAGTATTGTTAACTAAAAATTATAAAATTTGGAAATAGATTTAATATTAATATGCATTTCAAATTTTAAGTGACCATGTGACATATTACTATGCTATAAATTTGATCATTAGGTATAAATGTTGCACATGTAGAAAAAGATAAAAGAAACACTTAACTAAGATTTACTTGAACACAATAATTAGAGTAAGTGTATAATGTTCAGTCCAGATGGCCCATGACTACCAATAGTTAATGTATTGTGACATACTCTCATGTGTTTTTAGAGAGGATGAGCAGTTTGCACTGGCACCAGTGGTATTGTGCCTCTTTCTCTTGGTTGATTTTTGTTATAGGCGGTACTCACTCATGGCTTCTGAATACATTCAACTGTACCATCAGCTATGTTTATTAGATTGTCACTTATCTGAGAAGAATTTTAATTTACCTTTTGAAGAGTAGAACAGGAAAATATATCTCTATAGTTACTCCTCAACTTATAATAGAGCATCTATAGATGATAAAAACCAGGCTTGCATCCTGATAGTGCATAGTAAATGGAAAATAGCATTACCTTGAAAATGTGTTTAATGTACCTGGACTACTGACCATCTTAGCCTAGCAATGCAGCACACTGTGGAACATCAGTTGTTTTCTTCTCATGATGGGAGCCACAGCGCACTACCACTGCCCATGTTGCCAGAAAGTATCGTACTGCATATGGCTATCAAAATTCAAAGTCCCAAGTATAGATTCAACTAAATGCATATTGTTTTCACACAGTCATAAAGTTGAAAACTCTTAAGTCAAATGATTGTAAGTCAGGGATTGTTTGTAACTTTGATTCCAGAGCAACTACCAAATTCTATAATCTGAGTAGTTGAGTTTTAATGGAGACCTCAATTAACCAATCATTATTGGACTGGAAAATAAAACTCACACTGACTCTAGTTAAATATTCTATGTCTGGCATATTTTTGTTGTTCACTGGTGAAATTCCCCCCTACAAACAGCTTATGACTGACTTAAAAAGCTAACCAAGTTTTGAGATTATGTCAAGGTCTTTCTTGTATACTGATAAGTCCACCTGGTTTAAAGCATCTTAGCATCATGTAGAAGCCATTTAAAAACTAAAATCCAATGTCAGAATTCTTTCAAAGAAATAATACACATATTACATTGAAACTAACTATGAAAAAAACCAATATCCTACAAAGCATCAGAATACTACATATCAGTAACTTCAGACGCTGCTTTACACTCCTCACTGGCTGAATAACTGAGTAACATAGAACAAAGGCTTTACTTGGGAACTTTTATTTCTCCTATATGTATGAGAGTTAGAAACATAGAAATGGATGATTCTTTGCATGGCATCTTCATAACCAACTAACAGCTGACATTTAACTAAACAGAAAGGTTTATAAGTAACTTGGGTGTTAACATATGGTGACATTTCCAATTATAGGTCCCTAATGTAACGGTAGAATTTTTCTTCTTCTATTTTTTAATTTACTAACACAAAATAAAGCTCACCTTGATGTCCATTTCTTATAATATCTGAAAGAAGTTTCAAAACAGTGTAAGATAGAAAGAAAGGGAAATAATTTGCTGCTTAGACAATAACAAAAATGTGTTCTATTTGGAAAAACAAGCATATGTATTGTAGGAGAGATTATTATCTTTCAAAGCCTTTTACCTGGCTTCATTTAGATGTCAAATGCCTAGATCAAATTAATATATCCCAAGAGAAATCAGGAGGGCACATAACACTCAAGATCTGAAAATCTTTGAAACGAGAAGTTCAGAAGTCACCAGTTTATCCTAACAACAAATAAAAGGTTGAATAAATTGAAAAATCAATAAGTCTTCCTAGATCTGAAACAGAAGTGAAGTCATAGGGCAAAGGGCCATCTTTCTCCTCCCCTCAATTGGAGAGAGAGAGAGAGAGAGAGAGAGAGAGAGAGAGAGAGAGAGAGAGAGACATGTTCAGAGAATCATAATTTACTAGAGCAGAAAACTACAAGCAGAAACCTCTGAGGAAACTACTACTGGGGTAGGAACTTGAATGTAATTGGTGAATTCCTGGAGGCTCAGTTGGAAAGCTGAGTCAGAAACCCTGGGGTGTTGCCTGGAGACTTGTAAGAAATGTGGTAAGTTGTTTAGGGGAAGCACTTCACATAAAGAAAGGAATAGCACTGATAAAAGAATAAGTTAAGATAAAGTAATTTATTTTTCTTATTTTAATTGATCTAACAGATAGCAATCTTTTCAAAATGAATAATAGAAATCTTATGTATGCTTACGTATGCTTATATATGAGTGAAATGAATGGCAGCAAAGATATAAGGGACAAAAAGGAAGAATTAGGATCACTTTGTTACTATAAGGTGTTTACACTACCTGTAAAATGGTATAGTGCTATTTAGTAGTGAACTGGATTATTTGCACATGTATATTACAAACTTTAGGGCAACTAATCCAAAAAGCAAAAGAAGTATCAATATGCTAAGAAAGGAGAGAAAATGAAATCATATAAAATCCCCAATTAAAATCACAAAAGGCAGACAAAGAGAAAAAGGTGAAAATAGGAATGTAGAACAAGGTTAAAAAGCAGAAAATAATAACAAATATAATGCATATTAACCTAATACAACATCAGTGGTCTATATGTACCAATTTTATGTCTGAAATTCTAAGAGTAGACCTAAAAACAAGACAGAAATTATATTGTCTACAGGAAACTCACTTTAAATGTATAGAGACATATAGATTAAAAGTAAGTGGATGGAGAAATATATATATGATTCTAACACTGACTAAAATAAAGTGGGGTTATATTATTTTCAGACAAATCAGACTTTAGAATAAAAAAAACGCTACCAGCATCAAAATGCACGAGGCAAAATTTGATAAACCACAAGGAGAAATGGTTGAATCTATTATTACAGTTGGAAATTTAAACATGCCCTCCAACAGATATGTAATGATCCAACAGGCAGAAAAGTGGTTGGAACATACTTAAACTCAACAACTCCACAATCAATTGCACATAATTTATATTTATAGAGTATTTTATCTAATAGCAGCAAAATATCTATTCTTTTTAAGCTGGAATGGAGTATTGGTTAGATAATCCCCATTCTTCATCTAATTTTACCTTACAGAACTAGGAAAAGATGAGCTAATTATATCTAAATTAAACAGAAGAAAAGAACTAATATCTAATAGAGCAGAAATCAATGGAATGGAAAACAGAAAATAAGTAGAGAAAATTTATAAAACAAAATTTGTTTACTTAAAAAGCTTGATAAATTTGATATGCTTCTAGCCAGTCTAACTACAAAAAAGGACATAAATACTAATTATCATAAGAAGAGACATCACTACAGATTCTACAGACATGTTTAATAACACTATACCCACTAATTTTATAACTAAATGAAATAGAGCAATTTTAGCAATACCAAAACTTATAAAAGATAGACACTCTGAATAGACCATTTTCTATTATAGAAATTAAATAAATTGTTAGTAAACTTCCCAAACAGAAAGAATCAGTCACAGGTGGGTACTTAGTGAATTTTACCAAACATTTAAGGGAGAAATTGTACAAATTTTGTACAATCACTTTCTGAAGACGGAAGCAAAGAAAATAGTTCCAAAACCATTATATAAGGCCAAAGTACCATAATACTAAAATGGGACATTTCAAGAAATCTACTTAACAGTAAGTCTCATGAATATTTATGAAAAAATTTTTGAAAAAATATTAGAAAGTCCAATATTTTACTAAAAAATATGCCACAAACAAATGGATTTATGACAAGTATTAAGACTTTTAACATTTAAAATCAATTATTGTAATCTATCACAACAGGGTAATAAAAAAATCACATGAAAAAAATCAGTAGATTAGAAAAAGCATCTGATGATAACCTATATGCATGCATGAAAGCACTCAGTAAGCTAGGAATACAGGGAAATTTCCTTAACTTGAGTTTTCAAAAAAGTTCACAAAAATATTTAGGTAACAAGCATTATTAGTGAGAAAGTGGGAAGTTTCCCATTAAGATCAGGATCAAAGTAAAGATGTGTTCTTTCAGCATTCTTTTTTGACATCATAATACAATTGTAGTTAATGTTATAGGGTAAGAAAAGGAAATAAAACATATGATGAGTGGAAAAGAAGAATAATTCTTTGTTCTTAAATGATATGATCATCTAGAAAACAACAACAAAAAAGAAACTGAAAAGAGAAAACAGCTTGAATAAACAATGATAGCAACATGGCGCCATGTGTGGTTAACATATAAAAGCCGACCACTTTCCTGTGTACCAATAAAGAAACAATGCAGAAATTAAAGCCACAGTACTATTTACACTGGATGCCCTCATAACGAAATAGATAAAACCTAACAAAATACACATAAAGAAAACTATAAAACTGATGAAAGAAATAAAAAATGAACTTAAACAGATATATTCCATGTTCATGGACAGAAAGACTTAATATTGTCAATATGTAGTTCTTTCCAACTTGATACATAGACTCAGAACTATCCACTAAATATCCCAGCAAGTTATTTTCTGGACATTGACAAATTGATTCCAAAATTTGTGTACAGAGGCAAAACATCCACAATAGGCAATATCATCTTGAAGGAGAAGAGTAAAATTGAAGGACAGATGCTACTTTACTTCAACAATTACTGCAAAGCTGCAGTAATCCAAACAGTGCGGTAATGGTGAAATAATAGATATGTCAATGGAATAGATTAGAGAATCCAGAAGTAGCCCCACAAAAATGTAGCCAGATGGTTGTTTACAAAGGAGTGAGAGCACCACAATAAAGAAAAGAGTCATTTTAACAAAAGATACCACAAAAACTGCACATCCACGTGAAAAATAGTGAATCTAGACACAGACTCTACACTCTTCACAAAAATTAACCTAGAATGAATTATAGATCTCAATTTAAGAAGTAAAATTATAAAACTCCTAGAGAATATAATTGGAGAAAATTTAAGTGGTAAATTAGGACTTGGAAACATCTTTTTAGATATTACAGCAAAGGTATAATTGATGAATAAAATGATTGATAAGCTGGACTTGCTTAAAATTTTTAAAATATTGGTCTTTTGAGACACCATCTAGAGAATGAAAAAATAGGCTATAGATTGGGAAAAGACACATCTGATAAAAGGCTGTTATTTAAAATCCATAAAGAACCTTAAACTTCAACAATAAGAAAAAAATGTGCAAGCCAAAGACCTCAACACGTATCTTAGCAGTGAAGATATACAGATGGCAATAAGCATATGGAAAGGTGCTCCACATTATCAGTCATCAAAGAAATGCAAATAAAAACAACAAGGTAACCCACTACACACCTGACAACATGGCCAAGGCTGGGACTCTGACAACATCAAATGCTAGCAAGGATGAGGAGCAACCAGAATGTCCATTCACCGGTAATGGGGATGCACAGTGATGCCATCACACGGAAGACTTGGTTTCATATAAAAAGTAAACATTCTCTTACCATACTGTTCAGCCATTATGTTCCTTGGTATGGGATTAAAAGTTTGTGTTCACACAAGAAAGCCAAATATAGATATTCATAGCAATTTTAAACTTGGAAGTAAACAAGATATTATTTAGTCAGCAAACAGATAGATAAATTGTGGTACATTCAGATAACAGAATATTATTCACCACGGAAAAGAAATGACTCATCAAACAATTAAAAGACATGTAAGAAACTTAAATGTTTATTATTAAGTGGGAGAAGCAAACTGAAATGATAACTGTCCCAGTTCATTTTCTGTTGCTAATGACGTAATCAGTTGTAAACAGGTTTATTTTGGCTTACAGTGCTGATTGAAGGTCTGGGGAATGGTGATGGCATCCTTGCTGAAAGAGTTCTGAAATGGCTCAAGGCTTCATAGGATGAGAGGTAGGGGTCACATGTATGCTCTTTTTGCTCCCCTTTTTATAGTCACCAGGATTTAGTCATGGGGTGAGGGGGCTCCATCCTGATGATTTTATCTAATCTTAATTAACTCCCAAAGGCTTCAGTTCTAAATAATGTAATTTGAATAAGGTTCCACATTCTTAATATCTCACAGTAGAGATTAGATTTAAATATGAAAAATACTGAAGGAGACAAATCATAGTCAAACAATAGCAACTGTATACTATATGTTTCAAACTACATGCCATTCTGGAAAAGTCAATACTATGGAAACAGTAAAAAGTTCCTTATTGTTGCCATAAGTTAGGGGAGAGGGAAGAATGACAAGACAGAGCACATAGGATTTTTAGGACAGTGAATATTCATGGTGTGATATTATAATGGATGTTACTATAGATTTTTTCCAAACCCAGAAAATGTACAACATCAGGAATGAACCCTAAAGTAAACTATGGTCTTTTGGATGGTAATGTTGTTTTAAACTTAGGCTTATCAGTTACAGCAAATGTACTGCCCTGGTGGTGGATGTGGAGAATGGAGGCTGTGCATTAGTGGGAACAGGGTATACATGGGAAATTTCTGTATCTTCTGATTAATTTTGGCTGGAACCCAAAAGTACTTCTAAAAATAACATTTATTTTTAAAAATTTGGAGAGGATTTTTATTTTGCATGGTTTGTATAGGGACAGGTGGTTGGTACTCAAAACTAGAGAGATGTTGAGGCAGGGAGTGAGCCATGGACATAGAATCTGGAAGGAATTCAATTCCAGATGTATAATGTACAGTTTTAACTTGTAATATATAGTTTTATATTTGTGTTTTTGTATGTGTATAGAGTTGTCAAGCCAAGTTAAAGAGGAACCTGGTAAACCTTAATGGTGAGCTAGTTTAATTTGTCTCTACTGATACATTGTGGTCACTCTCATTAGCTAAATTTTGCTTCCAAAATTTTCTGTTAGAGAGTGGGGCATGGTGGATCACATCTTTAATCCTAGCTACTTGGGAGGGACACAGGAAGTTCAAAGTTCAAGGCCATCTTGGGAAAAAAGTAAGAACCTGTCTCAAAAACAAACTGGGTGTTGTGATTCACACCTATAATCCCAGCTGCTCTGCAGTTGAAGGTAGGAGAATTCAGTCTGAAACTGACCTGTGCAAAAATACAAGAACCTATCTCAAAAACCCTAAAATCAAAAGGACTAGTGGTATAGCTCAAGTGATATAGTGCTTGCCTAGAAAGGAAGAAACCCTGAGTTCAAGCCCCAGTACCATAAAATAAATAAAAAAATAATCTGTTAGAGCAAGTCTTTGGATTCAGTCACTTGTCAGTACCTCCATCTCATCTGGAAGTTAAATTTTCTGGCTCCAGAGTTCAAAGTCAAATTTTAGGAATTTATGTGATTTGGAGTTTCTAGACAAAGTTTCTCATAGATTGCTAGGATTGCACGAGTTTGATTTTCCTGGTCTGAAATCCAGGGAGCTCTGTTGGGACTTAAAATACAGATCTCTGGGAAGATATTAACTGGTACAATAAGAGGAAATAGATGAGAAGAATGAAGAGAGTAAGAAAAGTGAAGGTTGTGGAGGGCAAATAGACCAAGAAGTAAGTGAAGAAAAAACAAACAAATGGATAGGAGATGGGAAATATAAAGGAGGATATGTTTTTCATTCTCAGTGGTTTAAATTATATCTATATTAGAAGTTTTAAAGACCTAAGATAGTTTATCAAAATATTAAGAAGAAATCACTCAAACTAGTCAAAGGAAATATCTTCTCATAGTTATCAGTTACGAAAAGCGAGAATATTAAAGTCAGATTCAAAAATAGGGAATATTTTATGTCATTCTAATAATAATTAAAATAAGGCATACTCAAGTCAATTAAATATTCTATCACTAGCAAACATAAAATCAAATGTCTGCTTTTTCTTTGAAGTATGTTTTATTTACATTTTTCAATGTTATATTTTGTATTATTTCAACATCTACAAGTGTAACTATTCAGTATGATAGTTTAATGCTACTAGTTGATGAATAAAATTAAACAAAGATGAATGTTCAATGGATGCCAACAAATTTATTAGAGTTTTGGCTTTAAAGTGAACATTTTTTAAAATTTCAACCAATAATTGCCACATTTTCCTTGAGGTTTCTCCCGTAGAAATTTTCCTAATTAACTATTTAACCTATTGTCATTTCAAATTAATTTGCCACTAAAACAAGCTATAAAGTAATAAGATTGATTAGTGTTAACAATTACATTGTCTGATAATCAAATAGTTTAAACTATGGCATCCATTACTTGTCCAATTTCTCCTTGTAATGTACTAGAAGGTGCATATATGCTAATGAAGTTATGAAGACACAAAATATGACCACAATCAAGTAATAAACATTGGTGTATGGAAGGAAGTTTTTATATTGGTTTATATACAGTAGAATTAATCTCAGTTAGCAATTGCTAAATATTCAACATGACACTGCTGAAGATGTAATCTAGCTTGACAAATTATTAGTCCTTTCCCCCATGCTTTAAAATTTATGAAATTCAGCTTTTTAAAAGCAGAACTGAGAATTTAGTTTTAATCTCCATGCCACTTACAGTTTAAATCTTAACAGCATTAGAATTGCTGAGCAAATAGGGTTTTCCATTATGAAATTAAGTCTTCCAAGCTAAAATTAGATGTGCTTTTGGTTTGTGTGCTCATGTCTAAGTAGGAAAAACTGATCTGAGGTATAGTCTTTAATCTGACAAATATGCAGATGTAGTGAATAAAACCCTACTAGATAGCACTTTAAATAGGATTAACTATAAGTTTCTCTGTGAACATGAGACAAGGAATTCATTAAAATAGATATTTCAAAGTCCCTGTCTAATAGATGAGAGTGAAATCAGAGTGACAGTCCTAATCTTAAACTCTTATTGGATGCATGAATGAATTTGTCCCTAAAGTGTCAGGATTCACAGTAAGGTGCAGTGAGCAATTTCTATCTTTGATATTGGAGAGCAAGGAAAGAAAGAAGGAAATAAGGAGGTATGGGAAGGAGAAAGCAATGTTTCCTTCCATGCATACCTCTATTTAACATAAAACATTTACTTCTCTGACTTTGGTTTGCTGATTTGAGGTTAATTTCTGGTACCATGGGAACATTAGAATGTCAATGAGACAAACAACAGTAAATGACTTCCTGACTTCCTGGAATTTCAGTAGATCTGGGATATTCATTTACCCATAAATGATTGCGTCTTCAATTGTCCCCACATCTTTTGAAACTGACATAAACAATACCAAAAACTGTTTTGGAAAAAAAGAAGAGGAGAAACAAGAGTAAAGATTGCATGAGATTGTCTCTACAACGGTTGAATGGGTAAGAGCAGATATTATCTTTTTGTCTTCATCCCAAAGGAAACTGAAAGCTCAGTAATAAAGCCTCACCAAAAGTGCTCCAAGAGGAAATTTCAATAGAATGAGGTGATTTACAGGCTCCTGAAGTTATTAAGCCTTTTGGAGAAATCAAGGAAGCATTGTGTTAAGAGAAAAGAGAACTTTGGTTTCCAAAACAACTATGGCAAATTTATTCTTTCCGACAGTCATTTACATTTCAGGATCTAAGCCCATTAAAACTTATTTATTTTTCTAAGCTTGGCATACATAGTTAACATTTCTAGTGATTTCAGATTCAAAGATAACTACCCAAATATTGAAATCTGGTAATTTATCAAATCACCCTTATTTTTTCCCAGTATGATTTTTTTTCCCTCTGTCCAGTGTTTTAGAGTAGCATATGTTTATTTATCTCTAAAGGTTAATTTTTTTCTGGTAGGTGCTTGCCAGTGTGTGTTTATTACGCTTTTAGAATTAATGAATAGCCTTTCTATGTTATGTCCTTTGAAAATAGTGTTTAGTAGTTCATATGCTAGAAATATCAATGTTCTTTTATTTGGTTGACAGCTTGAGAATTTCTTCTGATGAGAAAAATGAGATATTTTTCATATTGAAAAATTCTAAGTGATTTCAAAGCCCTTATTTATTGAGAAAATGTTCATAGGATTGGACAAATCGAGATGTACTTGCTGATTGTGAGACAGTGTGAGGTATCACATAAAAGTCTGGGTTGTGAAAGACACCAAAAATATATTTCTCCAAAATGCATTGCCATTTCAAACTTACGTGTTCTTTGAGGGAAATTTAGTTCATGTGTTTGTGATTTGTTTCTACTTAACTCATCAAAATAAGATTTGCTAAGAGCTATTGGGTATCCATCCACCTTCTTGATCTTTGTGGCTTTTTTAAAAAAGGTTTTATTTTCTCCTCTGAATTTGGCCAAGCCACTTGAGTTGTTTTTAACCCTGATTTTCCCCCTGCTTTTCCAAATCTTGGGACACTAAAAGATGTAGTAGATTTAAGGCAGTAAAACACTTGCTGTTTCTTATTAAATAATTACTTTCTTAAGACTAGAATTATAACAGAAATCATTAACTAGTAAGAACTGAACTTTCTGCTATTTCTAAAACAATTAGATTACTAAGAATGACTAAAACTTTTTTTTTATATGTCACATTATTATACATTATAAATAGAATTTTTTTTATTATTCATATGTGCATACAAGGCTTGGGTCATTTCTCCCCCCTGCCCCCACTCCCTCCCTTACCACCCACTCCGCCCCCTCCCTCTCCCCCACCCAATACCCAGCAGAAACTATTTTGTCCTTATTTCTAATTTTGTTGTAGAGAGAGTATAAGCAATAATAGGAAGGAACAAGGGTTTTTGCTGGTTGAGATAAGGACAGCTATACAGGGAGTTGACTCACATTAATTTCCTGTGTGTGTGTGTTACTTTCTAGGTTAATTCTTTTTGATCTACCCTTTTCTCTAATTCCTGGTCCCCTTCTCCTATTGGCCTCAGTTGCTTTTAAGGTATTTGCTTTAGTTTCTCAGCGTTGAGGGCAACAAATGCTAGCTAATTTTTTAGGTGTCTTACCTATCCTCACCCCTCCCTTGTGTGCTCTCGCTTTTATCATGTGCTCAAAGTCCAATCCCCTTGTTGTGTTTGCCCTTGATCTAAAGTCCACATATGAGGGAGAACATACGATTTTTGGTCTTTTGGGACAGGCTAACCTCACTCAGAATGATGTTCTCCAATTCCATCCATTTACCAGCGAATGATAACATTTCGTTTTTCTTCATGGCTGCATAAAATTCCATTGTGTACACATACCACATTTTCTTAATCCATTCATCAGTGGTGGGGCACCTTGGCTGTTTCCATAACTTGGCTATTGTGAATAGTGCTGCAATAAACATGGATGTGGAGGTGCCTCTGGAGTAACCTGTAAGAATGACTAAAATTTGATTTATTGAATGACAGTGGCTCAAAAATGTAGAGGCAATAGTTTGCCATTTATAAGTGCTATTTTCCTTGCTTCCTACAAACACATCTTTAAAAACCTAGCACATTATATAAATAAACAAAGCCTTTTTTTTTTTTCACAAGACCCTTGATAAAGCAATACAGACAGGACTGTTCTTTGTAAAGCAGTCAAAACTAAAAGTACACATAAAACATAGTGTTCTGGGAGCATCCTCTAGGAAAAAAAAATGAATGCTTTTAAGAAACTTGAATCAGAGAAAAAACATATTTATGTACGTCTTTAATTCATAGGTAATTGCTCTCCCAAGATTTTTGTAAGATTGGGGATGACAATTTTTGTGGTTCCAAAATTCAAACTTTACTGTTGTTACCCAAAGGTAGTAATGAGGCAAAGTGTGCTGCAATTAGATCAAAGGGACAGGCAGGATTCAGTTTGTGCCATGCTTAATGGGCCATGATAAGGAGTTTAGATTTGTTTCAATTTTGATAAAAAACATTTTTCAATTTTAAGCAGAAAGGTAACATAATTTGATTTTGCTTCATAGACCATTGGGATACTCTGTGGAGAATGAATCAAAAAAAGTCAATGATAGTATAAGCAGGACCAGTTAGAAGATGCTGGTTATAGTACAGAAAGAAGTGATGGTGACTTGGCCTGTAGTGATAGAGAAAACTAAACAGATTGACATGATATTTCAGAGACAGTTCACAGTAAAACTAGATGTGATTTCTTGTCTGGCTTTCTGAGCTCAGATTATGGTGGTATCTGGGACAAAGAGGTATGTATATGAGGATAAACAATTTCAGTTTTGTCACGTTTGTGTCAAGTGTATAGTCATAATGCATATAGCCATTATTGATAAATATATTGGTGCTATTAAAAATGTTCATAGATTAAAAAAACCTAACATGCACTCTCTATATAGACTGCTTGGATTATTTTCTTAAAAAACAGAACAGTCCAGGCAGAAGATACAGACAATCCTATTAGAATTCTTCTTTATGACATAGCTACTTAAAAAATTTCCCAAGTCTGGGAGAAGAAGAATGTGAATTATATACCTGCTATTTATTTTTTGTAGTATATGGTTAATTATTTTATACCTAAATTGACTGTTTTTTCATAAAATTCATTCAAACACCGTAGTCCACTGTTTTGTTGTGGTCATAAAATTCTTTGGGTATTACTGAAGGTAAATAGTCCTTAAAACTGCCACACACAAGTGGATTTTTCAAAATGATGCTGTTTCTGAAAAAAAAAGTGTACATGGGTATATATACATATATAAAACATAAATTTTATGATTCTTGTTGTATATGCTCATCTAATCAGTTAAATGCAATGTGTTTTGTTTATTCTTCTCTGTCTCTTTCTGTCATTTATTTGTGTTCTGCCAAATAATTTTGATCCATATGACTTGATAAAAGTTACAGTATTAGAGCTGCCACAAAGAGATCAGAATTGTATCTGTTAAAGTGCCAGTCTTCTCATAACTTGAGACTCACAGTGCTCACTGTGCACTGGAAAAGACTAGCAGGCAATGAGGGATTGGTGAAAGTTTCCTTACATTACAGATTCATACGATGGATAGGATTTGGCAATCACTATGTGAACCGTAGTTGGGAGAATTGATGCTGGGCAAAATGCAAACATTTAGAGACAATTCTGAAAACGTATGGAGCTGCGCAGATTAGTGATTGCTATGGTCTGAATGCTTATGTCCCCTCCCCCCCCGCCAAATTCATATGCTGAAAACCTAATCACAATTGTGATAGCGTTAGGAGGTGGAGCTTTTAGGAAGTAATTAGGTCATAAAAGTGGTGCCTTCATGAGTAAGATTCTTACCCCTATCCAAAGAGCTGCTTTCCCTTCTTCCATCATGTGAGGACACAGTGAGAAGGAACCATCTAATAACCAGAATTTGAAAGCTTACTAATCAGTGAAATTTGTTTCTGAGATAGGATCTTGCTAACTTTTCTTGGGTTGACTCCTATCTCTTCTTCCCAAGTAACTAGGGTTAACAGGCATGTTCCACCATTCCTGGCTTAGTACACTTCTCTTAAAATAGCCAGCTGCAAGACTTTTACCATGCATTAAATCTAGAAATAGGAATTTTCAAACGTTAGAGATAACAATCATGTTTTAGAGTTAGAATATGCTTTAAAAATCATCTAGGGCAGTGTTCTCATGTCCCAGTATGGAAATGAAAATGCATGCAAAGAATTCTGCAGTAGTAACATATCTTACTGAAGCCCCCCCTGCAACAGTATAAGTGCAGTGATTTCTTCCCATGGTAGCCACATTACTCTTCATTGCAGTCTTTCCACTTCACCATCATTTAATGAACAAAGCTTGATCTGACCATCACATGAGCCTAGTTGGCCCTGTTTACTGATCATCTATTTAAGACGATAAAATGATCTTTGGTAGTTAAAGGCTTGAAAGAAGTAGTAAGTTGAATACCTAGTACTGCACGTCCTGTCTGATTGTACATATTTTATTTCTTGTCCAGATTCAGAATAGAGCCATTGGGATTATAAAGTCTCTCAATGTGAAACTAGTTGTCTCCCACTGGCTTTAATTATTTAGCCTTTGTGAGAAGCTTGAGAAGAAGAAGGTAAAAGTTTGAGGAGCCCATTCCTACCTTCAGCAACTTCACAGCCTCCTACAAGAATAATGTGATTCCTGGATATTCCATAGTCTCATAGTCTTATTACAGAACTGGCAAAAGCATGTTTTAAACTAGAATTGAGAATTAATGATATGCAAATTCAGAACTCAGTTTTCTACAGTGCATTCTCTAGTTTCATTTTGTTTTCGTGGATTTGGGCAGGTATAGCCATTGCTGAGCGTTCTGTCTTGGGAGGCTATGACCAGACTAGGTCTGTTCTTTTGGGGACTACACTTCCTTCAGAGAGCCTACAGATTCATGTGCCTATCTCTCTGCAATAATCTCCTAGGGACTTGGTATTTAAACTTGCAAAGTTGAATGCAGTTAATTTTTAACTGATTATTATTTTGAGGAAAATATATTGCCCTCTCCATCAGTGGAGGTAGTGTCTCAGGCTGTTTAAAAAAATGACAATGGGTATAAATAGTATTCTAATTATAGTTAGAAGAGATTTACAGCTCTAATTACAAGTGCTGTTAAATTTCAAAGGGGCTGACATAAGCAATCAACACATCCCATACAAGAATCCATCTTGCTATTATAAAAGCTACCTGCCAATTGTTTGTCAGTTGAATGACATGCAACATTGCACACATTATCTCCAGAATTAGTGAAACCGACAGCTTTGCCATGTTTAATATATGTAGGCAGCTTAATGCAAAGGCTTGGAGCCTAGGAATTACTTAATCAGGGACTGCCACATTGCCAATATATGCATATTTCATCAAGTATGTTATTTTTTCCTCTCAATGAATTTTATTTTAGCTTGATCAACTATATATTCACATAATTTCTCTATGCAAAACTGACCATTCTGAGAAAACACACACACAGTTTGTTTGCTAGATATTTAGACAAAATATGTATTTATGTTCCATATAATATAACATTTACTAAATATTTTCTATGTATTGTGGTAAAAGCTTTATAATGATCTCATTTGAGACTCAAAAGGATCCTTTAGCATACATAATATTGCTGTGATAGTTCTTTTGGGTAATTAATGTTATGGAACAGTTATTAATTCAATGGTATATAATTTCTTGGGATGAAGTCTTAAAAACTGATAATTTCTACAGGTTGAGGAAACTTGCTTCACTCATATCTCAGCACCTACCTTCATCAACATCCCATAGCTAGGCCTGCTGATATCTTACATCTGAAGCCTCCAAACTTACTATTGATTCCTGAATTATCTGAACAAGGCATATTTAATTCATCTCAAGCCAGTTCTCTAACTCAGTGATCCCCATTTTCCCAGACCTGACTACTTGTTAAGGAGTCTTCCTGCCCTGCAGATCCTTGCCAGACACAAGAACTTCACTAATAAATGGCATCCCAGGGACCACATCCTGCAGTTCTTTGTCCAAATTCAACGATGATAATTTCTCATAGCATGTTTCTTACAAATTATCAACACAGGCATATTACCAGTGTATTCTTCCAGATCCTTAGAACCTGCTGCCTTCTGATCTGGAAATCCAAGGATGGTTATTAGTGAATCACACATTATACCAAAGTTGATATTCAGATAGAGTGAACCAGTGTGGATATACAAGTGGTAAAAATACTAAAGTGTCTCCCACTAGATGATAAATAGCTACTGATCTCAGTACCTTGCCTCACCTGGGGTGTTTCTCATATCCCTTAGCTATCATGGCCCCTCTCTCAGAACTATCAAACATGCATATTATTCAGCACCCAGAGTGATCCACTGGCAAATCAAGAGATATCTGTGAAAATGCTCCCTATTTCCACTCTGTATACTGGCTGGTTGGTGATTTATACCTGTTGTGCTGAATCTGTTAATGCAAATATTCATACAATATTATTCCTGCAGTGCACAGCTGTTTCACTTTTGATTTAGAAAAAGACACTGTCCTCTATTTTAGGTTTTAGGAAAGCTTTTCTGCCAACCCTTATTCTTTTTTTACTTCCTATGTTCTTCATGTTCCCAGGAGGAATTAGTTTACATCTTACAGACCCTACCCACAAATGATGGATTGATTTTTTCATTTTAAGTACTTTGGTTTTTTTTTTTAATCACGCAGTCATAGGCAGTGTCACTGTTTAATCAATGTAAAAGAACAGAGTGACACTAAACTATTAATGTGAAGGGATTTGAAGCAGGGGTTTGCCAATGACAGCGCAGTTTAACTATTCAGTAGGTCAAGGCAGTTGGTCACGTCTCTGACTCAGTAGCATTCAAAAGATGTAATTACAGTTAGACAACAATCATGCCAACGTGAATAGTTTCCTTCTTGAGATAACTGATCCCAAAGGATGGCAGAAATGATTTCCTTATGCATTCTACTGGCATTCGTTTTGTCAGAACATAACGAATTATACATAAATCCTGTTTTATAAATGGTATGCTGTGCTTTAAATACAGCCCAATATGTCATTCTGTCAGAGATTAGCAATAGCAAACTATTTTGTTGATTGATTCATTACTCTCAGCACCCAATTGAAAAAATTATTACCGAATTTACGATGAAAAATTTCCTTTAAAATGAATTATTTAAATAATTTATGCTGAAATAGTAATAAAGGCATTTTTATTTTTTGCACGTTAAAAATGTTTTAGAGTCACTGACATGTCTTCCTCATCACCCTGATTATTCCCCATAGCATTAACGATAGATTGCATGGCTATATAAACGATGCTTGGTTATCGTTAATGTGAGATTTGTGTGACAGCATGTGTAGCTTTTTAAATGATACCTGGTATCTTCTAGGAAATTCTCCAACCTTACTTTACATCACTTCAAATTTCTTGTTTTTCATTTCATACCCGTTCATCTTTATTTTTAAAATGTCTAAATGCCCTCACTGAATTAAGAACAGATGGCTTTGGCAAACTCAATAATTGTGCTTACTGTGTAGAAGACTAAACTCAAAGATTACATCTAAATGGCTCCAGTGAGTCTTGAGGCAGAATTAAGCCTACATTATCATCAAATATTTGACCTTTGTCTTTTGGGCAGCAACTACCTTTTCTGGTTTTGGGTGATTAAAATAGGTAGTCCTTGCTCTGGTTTTCCCTAGCCCATTCCTTTAGGAATCAATCCCCAGTTAATTCTATTGGCTGAAGTTTGAAACCCTATCACCTTTGCTTAATCATCTAGTCAAGATTTTTGACCTTCTGAAATCTAGGCTAATTATCATGAATTCAAAAGTCTGAGTTTTCATGTTTGTAAAATTTTAACCTGACTTTTTCTTCTTTGATCACAGAACACTTTCCTTTCAACTCCAGCTAAGCCACGTTAACCGTGGGTCTCTTGTGTGATTTTCTGTTTTGAAAGGCAAGATAAGGATAGAAATTTGATCTTTTTGTGTAACAAAGCATGGAATTTTCTTTTGTCTTACTATAGATTACACTGGGATCCTCTGATGATTCAATAAATCCTAATATGGACTGAATAAATCCCTCCATTTTATTGATTTGGTTTTAACTCTCAGCAACCAAAGAGGACAATCCCTAGAACAGATAACCTTGAAGAACCTCTTTACTTTACTATTATTCAGTTAATTCTCTAGAGCTCACTCCATACCTCCTTTTCTTCAAAGAAGGGCTTAGGGGAAAAACAATTAGACTGTTTAAAATAGGTAGTCTCCTCAGCTTTTGTCTAACCAATTCCTTTGGGAACGCTCAGTGTTAATTCTCTGGACTCTAACTTTATTACCTTTACCTTAGTTTTGGTTTTCTGGTCAAGATTTTGTCACTACATCTCTGAGCTCTAGACTAATTAAATACAACAGTACATTATTATTAATTATAAGTACATTATTAGCCCTTAGCCCTTAGAAATATTATTAGTCTGAATAAACTTTATAAAACTTAAGATTTAGAAGTAAAGATAGGTCACTTAGATTGTTGAATGAATTTAGACTAAGAACCAAAATAAAAACAACAAGCATGTCTTGAAATCTTTTAAACTGTGAGTAGGAAGGAATGAACTCACAAATGGCCTGAAGAAAACACTAAATCTAAGTCAATAGAATTCACTGGAGAACACTTAACACTAAATAAAAAAGTGGAGGTTGGACAATAACCTAAAAAGAAGTAACTTGAAACTCCTAAGCCCAGCTGGATACCCTGCTGTGATAGAAAGCCCCAGTTGAGTGGAAAATAAAATTGAACCTGTATGAGAGCCAAATTTTATATCTTTTTTAGACATTTATAAAATTTCTAGCCTTATGGTAAAAGTTTGGATATGGATTTCTTGTACCTTAATGATGTTTTATAAGTGTCTTTCTGACAAAGATGGAGTCTTTAATAAAAGTCCAATGAATGAAAAATTTCTAAGTAGAAGCAGTCGATATATTCTTGGACTAAGTCTACATGACTCATGGCAAGAACAAAAGACCTGGGCATTTGAAAAATGTTTTATTGTCAGTGTGAGGAAGTTTGTCCTGTTTTGAATTTAAGTTAATTTTGTAAATACAAATAAAATGCAAAATTGTTAATAGCTTGGGTATTTCCAAAAATACTGTTTTTTCTATGGTTAGTGTAAATTGTTGAAAACATTCTCGTAAAAGTTTTATTTTGATGTCATTTTCACCACCCAAAAGTTTTTTATAAGAATTATTTACCTTTTCATCTCTGTTACTGCTTAAACAGAACATTTATCTATATTGAAATACATAAATGTTGGGTCAAGTATAGTCTAAGATTTATAATAGGTTTGTAGAGAGAGTTTTCTAAAAAATCAAAAACAAACAAAAAGTCCCATCACTTGTGGGGAGGGAAGTAGAGAGACGTTAAACAGTTATACAGTCACAGAGAGGCCCCAGTTGAAATTTTAGGAGTCCTTGAGTATGGATGTCCCTTCAAAGTTGTCCCAAATTGAAACAAAAGGCCTTGCTTATATATGTTCCATCAACCAGTCCTTGGTCATGGGCTGCCCCTAATATGGGGGGTATGTTTAGAGGAAGAGGCTCCCTTTGTCTAGAGCAGTATTTAGGCAAAGACTCAACTGGTTTTAATACTGCCAGCTTCAGTCTTCAGTGAGTAACTGGGTACTATTTCCATTCATGTACTTTGTGAAATAATTTCCCTCCACTTGGATACTACCCCAGTCTTCTGGTTTCTTTCTTTTACTCAGGAAACTTATAAGACAAGATTAATAGGAAAAATGATAACTGGCATATGCCATGACCTTGCACTAGAAACCTAAGGCTATATGTTGTGCTTCTCCTATTGGAATTTTCCACAAACTCCATACTTTTCTGTATCACAAATCTCTCTAATTATGAAAGGTCTATTTACTGGTTAACATGGCCTAATTTGTCTAATAGTTATGATTAGGGATGCACGCTTGTCCTCCCGTGGAGCCACTTCTTGCCACTCACAGGTGGTAGCCATCCATGTCCCTCAGTATATTGGAATACTTTTTCCAGTGGTAGAATAGGATGCTTTCAGAATCTAAGGAATTCTACCAGGCATTGTTCTTCCTTCTTCATAGTGTGAGGTGCAAGATGCAAGAATCTGCAAGGCTTACTTAGTGGAAGAACGTTCCACAGAGTCTCTAACACTTCACAGATGCAGTGGGGCCTAAAATCTTCAAGGTTATGAGCACTCCAATTTTCCACTTGGAAGAAAAGCAAACTTTCCAAATCATACTCCAGGAAATAGCTTTGAAAGTAATCAGAATCTTATAGTCTTAGAAAGGCAAGCGAATGACACTATAATATGAATAGCCAGGCATAAGACATAATTTTGGAATGAGGACTTGTTATGAGCCAGGTTGTTTCACAAACAACCATGTACATCCCCTGTTCTTTACCTTGTGATCCCTTTCCATGTTCTGCCTCCCTCTACCATATTTAAGGAAAGTGTGATTATGTTGGGGCCATCTAGATGATACAAGATAAACTCCTGATCACAAGATCAGATAATTAGCAATTTTAATTACATTATAGCATTCCCCCCCCTTTACCATATAACTCAATATATTCATGGATTTAGGCAGAAGATGTAAACATCTTTAGGGGCCATTGTTCTGCCTACCTCATGCCCTTATGAAAATGAGGCAGTGGACATGTCAGACCTCTGAAGGTTTGACATTACAATGTACTTATCCTTGGTGCATCACACTCAGAGGTACAGGCTAAAAGATCACCACCACCCAGCCTTCATTCACAATTATTTTAGAGTGAGTATCATGTAGATATAAAACATTCAGTATCTGATCTTGCAAATCTTGTTCAGGGAAGCCTACAGTACTATCAGAAAGCTTATTGACATTTTGTCAGATAAAAGAATTTAATACAATTCATCAGGAGGAATGCTTGAGGAAGTTTTTCTAAAACAAGGAAATGATATGCTTGATAGAAAGACAGCTATGTTTGGCTTACTTTCTGAAAACAATCCATTTTTATCTTAATCTAAAATAATGGCAATTCTCTTCAGATGAGTAGAGCTGGGTATTTATTTGAAATTCAGAATGCTACCATCTTACTCCAGAGAACATCACACATGTAACTTGCCTTATTTACCCAGACTATAATGCATGCCATACCAGCTTCAGAAGAGGGTTTGTGTTGGTAGATCAGGCTTGAGCAATATGTCCCTGAGGAGCAAAGATTTTTTTTAAAAAAGGAAAAAAATAGGCACTGGATATCTGAGGTGAAGGGAACATACAATTCAGGAAATTTAACTTCATAAAATAGATATTACAAGACCAACAATTGTCATTTTTTTTAATTAAATGAAATTACTCTCCAGAGACAAGAATAGTTGAAGTGTTCTAAGAAAAGAGAAATTGGATGTCTGATATGCACAACAAGATGAAATCTACCAGCTCTACTCTACACAGAATTAGCTATAATCTGTTAAAAAATTAATTCCATATTATTAAAATAAAAATTACATTTAAGATAATTTAGATGTTCTGTGGTTAATTTATCTAAGGATGAGTGAATCTATATAAATCTTTCCTAACAGATACACATGTTAGGAACAGAAAAGCTTTTATCAGTATTTTCCCATCATGCCAGAAAATAAAAAGTTATATACACATATAAAATTTTCACTGTAACTTTATTTCCTTTGGCTTTTCTCCTTACAGACATTTCCCTTCATTGTTTCTTTCCAAAATCACATTTACAAGACCATTTTTTTCCAGTTCTCACTAAGTGGTACAGAATATCTTTTGCTTTTATTGTTCAAAGCTTTCATCATTAGCTGTTTATTGAGTATTGGTAAAATATGGGTGGTTTGCAGAATTCTTTTTCACTCTGGTACTTGTACTTAGTATTTAAATTAAGGTTATATTTTTGGAAGCTATATTTTAGCATTATCAAGATTATTGACCTTTGTTTCACTTTGAAAACAAATTAAATCTGAGAAATTATGGCAACATGGGATTGAAATACACACTTAAAATTTGTAAAGAAGCAATCTGTACCTTTATTCATTGATTTGACACATTTATTTTTACCAAGTTTTGGTCCACTCTTCATGCATCTGGCATCAGTTCTAGAGTTCATAAAACTGATTGTGATCTTAACACATTGTTCTTATTTCTGACAGCATTTACAGATTTAACATTTTCAAGAGCACATTCTTTCCCCTGTGCTATTGAATCTAGTCCTGGCAGAATGGAGACCCCCTGGTTTCCACCTGGGTTTTGTTCTTTAATGACAGGCCTATAAAATTGTGGAGCTGGAGGAAGCCTTAGAGACTATGGAGTTCTGGAAGAGCCCTGAGACTCACCCTAAGCCCACACCTCCCCCACCTTGCCCCATGCTAAAAGGAGAAGGAGCTGCTCTAATATAATTCTCTCCAGCTGGTTAGGGACTTTCGGTCTGAGAACAACAGAGAGGTGAATGGAAGGAAAAATTCAGCTGGATTTTCTTTTGCTGGTCACATCTGTATCCTGAACCTTAGGTGCATGTCTTTCTCCTTTCATAAGAAGGAGATTCATTAGGAAGGAAGGCTTCTTTGCTGGCATGCTCACGTAAATAAATTATAATACATGATGGAATGAATGTATATTGACATAGTGTATTGGAAACATAATATTCTAAATTTTGGACAAGATGGGGTATACATTTTCACATAACCCGTTTGCTCCAAATTGGTATCCAGGGTAGATAAAATATGAAGAGAGATAATTAAATAGATCTAGTGAGGCACAAAAGAAGTGATAGTATCTCTAGGGACCAGGAGTGAAATAAAAGAGCAATGCTGTGAGGAGTTGCAGTGAGAAGCCTGCTACAGTCTCCTCCAAAGGGGTCAGGTCCCATGAAGCCTGATGGTGCTCAGAAATTGGATGCCAGCTCAGAGCTAGAGGCCAGAGCCTAACAAGGGTTCTGGGTCCCAAAGAGCATCTTAGCCTCTACCCCACCTTTATGTCCAAGGCTGAAATAACCTGCTGCCAAACTGCCTGTCTCAACCTAGATGAAGAACTAAAACAGGTCAATAGGTGATCAATAATGTTGTCTAGTAATATTCTCAATCTCACTTCAAGGCAGGGGTCTTAACTTGCCATTATAAAACATGCTTCCATAATGGGTTCAAAAGATGGGGATGTGCAGTCATCATTTAAAAAAGATAACAGCAGCAATAACAAACCAATAGTTCCATAAGAAGAGAAGTAAAACCAAAATAAGTACTGAGAAAACTGGAACAATGGAATCAAAAGGGTTGACCTATAGTCTTGTTCCATTATATATGTGGAATTCACAACACTCATTCCCCATAAACTTATATTACATACACATGCATGTATATTTATGCTTTTAAAGTATACATGGAACATTCATAAATATTTGCCACATACTAAATAAATAAGATCTCTTCAAATTTTGCTGAATAGGTCCCATGCAATCTGATTCTGGAAATTTCACAATGAAGAATTTTTCATCCTTCATTTTCCTAAGTAAACTATCTCATGAAGCTCTTATTTTTTATGTCTGACTGATCCTTGAATGGTGTTACAAAGGATATAGCAAAACATATAGTAATTATATTGGGTTGACCAGTGATGGGGCCTGTTATGGATGGGTGCATTTGGGAAGTTGTTGAATTAATGTAGTTAAAAATAAATGAATAAATCCAGTCAACAAAGAGACCTTGCCAAAAAAAGAAAAAAAAAATCTAGGTTTTTTAGCATTTTGACTTTTAAATGCATGGCACCTTCACCAAGTAAACTGAAAAGCCTGTTATTATTGAGAGAACAACTTAGGAGACAGTAAGAACTTAGGAGAAGCACTTGCTAATAAACATTGCAAATACTGTGCTGTGTGTTATTTAAAAATCAAAGAGAAAACTTTCCTCGATCTCAAATGTGTATATACTTGTAGACTGTAAGAGTTGATAGTTTTATTTATGATTTTGTAGGTTAAGTTATTTATGTATGAAACAAAGTAGGGAAATATATTGAGAAGATTATGTTTATAGAGGGCTTCTTTAATGTGTCACATTTCTTAAATGTTAACATATTTTTAATGCATACTTAGGTAATATTTAAGAAGCCAAACAAAATGATAACAATTGCAGTGTTATGCATGTTGTCAATGACAAAAAAATAAAATCATTTTGATGGTTAAAAAAAAAAGATTTGTAGTAGGTGTGATGGGAGAATGCACCTGAGGGTGGCAGAAGCAGGACTGTGGGCCTTGGGCTGTACATCTAGAGCATTAACAATAAAAAACTCTAGCCTCCTTTGCCTAACGTGTAGAATGAGGTATTTGCAGGTGTCTGGGAAGACTAGGGATAATATGTGTAAACAGCTTTGAAGTTTCTGGCACATAATTACTGCTCACCTAACGTTAGATGGTCATGGGTAGTTAAAGTTAAAGGATATATGTTTGATGCTTGTATGTGAAAAATGGAATGAAAATTGCTTGGTAATTGATTCTGCTTTGAGACATAGAGATTAAAAGACAATTTCAGAAGCTGCAGGAACCCAGTATTTGAATAATGTATTTGAATGAAAATTGAATATAAATATGTTTTATTCAAACTGTTATATATCTAGGTATTTGTGAATATCTAGTCAATTAACTGATTTTTCAGCTTCTATTCACACTGTTGAAGCTGTCAAATAGTCCACACTCTATGACATGAGTCCTATTTTGACCACAGATAATGTTTTTTTGCAAAACATAAAAATAAAAATGATGCATCTGAAATCTTCAATCCATCAAAGTATTTATTTAGTGTTTCACCATTTTCAAATTGTACTCACCGCACAAATTCAGCCTCAGGTCCCTTTACAATTGGCATATAGTCTTTTCTCTGAATTCCATATAAATTTAGCTAAACTGTAACTCAGTCCACTATTAATAAAATTAAGCCTTATCTGAAGCCCAATTTATTTTCCATGTTTTAAGTAGCTCATAGTATAAAATTTTAAATGCTTTTTTAATGCTACTTGCTTTTTAAAATAAGAATGAAAGAAATATTTTGATATTAAAATAGTTAAGATTTGGGCCTGACTTGTCAATAGGCTAGAACAAGAATCACTAATAATAATTTTAGTTGGAAATCATGTGGAGAAAAATTATGAACTATGAACAGATAGCACAAATATATAAGAAATGTAACAAAAATTATATCCATATGTTTCAATATTATGTATTTTAGTTAGGTGGGGACACCGAGAGAAGATGGAGAAAAAAGGAGTGAAAAACAGGATGGGAAGGAAGATATGGAAGAAAGATGTAAAGAAACACAACATACACACTAGAAGAGAGCTTTGTAGCCAAGTGTCTTCTTAATATCACTTTATTAAAAACTATTACCATTTTTTTCAGATGAGAGGGCATGGTTCACTTCTCCAGTTTTGGGAAATTCATGTCCCCTTCCTTCTTTTATAAATTACTGCTAAAATGCATCCTCTAATGTCTTCCAGAAGTCACCTCTATACTATGCTTGGCTTTCCTTGTACTATGAGATATCTTCAGTGAACTTCCATGTCCTTGATATCTGGTCACTTCAAAGTTATACCACTCAAACTGGTCATAAAAACAAGCTGAAAAATAATAATCCAACGGACAAATTCAGTTATAAAAAGTATTCTTAGCGCAACTTTTCCTTTTAATAATATAGATACATTCCTTTTAAGATCTTTTCATCCAGTTTTTATAAAATCACAAAATCCTACTTCTCTACCTAACCACTCGGTCTTCTCCTTTGCCTCCTTCAAAGTTTTATTTCTTCATTTCACTCTTCCTTCCGTGTCTACACAGAAATCTTATAACTCTGTTTTCCTGTTTTATCCTACTCAGAAACAAAGTTTTCACTCATTTTCTCAAATTTTTATAATCAGTTTCAATGTAATAACTTCCAAGGATTTAAACTGAACTCTGACTTCAGTCTACATTTGTACCTTCCTGCCTGGATGTGTCCCTGACACTTAAAAGTTAACACGTCTGTGTGTGGACTTCTCACCCACTCTCTAAACAGAATGACCTAACTTCCAGAGACTGAGATATTGTGCTGCGGTTTGAACCTGCCACTCTGGATTCTCTTATTACTCAGTCACCAAGAATAATCCAGATTTTCTCTTTGTTGTGCTTCTAGATCACTTTAAACTGTATTCCATTTTTATTATCATCAGCTTAAATCCACGCTTTCTCTCCTCATATAGGTACTATTGAAATAACCACGCAGCTCATCTCTGGGACTTCAGCGTTTCCCCAAGCACTCATTGATCAGGAATACTCCTGGCAGACTGGTTTACTAACACATGTCACATCAGTTTCCATGGCTGCTCACACTATCTAACTACCCTTGTCCTGTACTCAGTTGCCTCTACTGATCACTGTGGCTTTCGCTTCCTTGCCCCTTAGTGTGTTCTCCCTGGAGTGGGTGTTCTGCTCAGTATAAACTGGACATGAATGTCACCCCACTGCACAGTTCTTTGTCTTTGCTATTTCCTTTTCTGGAGCTCTTCCCACATCTTCGCTGCTCACTTAAATATTTCAGTTGAAGACCAGCTGAACCAGTTTTAGCCTCCTTGCCTTTCTAAAATCTTTCTGAATCATCTCAGCCCAAATTATTCTCTCTTTCTCTCTCTCCTTTTTATGCTGATCAATTCTAGTAAATAGTCTGTGTACAAGGAAAAATGCCTGTATTTTGAATACCCTCCCTTGCCTGGAAGACTGCTTTATCTCATAGTGCTTAATCTTAATTTATGAATTGATTTAGCAGACTGGAAATTACTCACACAATTATTTCTCCTTTCTCTGTGGATTTATTCTTCTGAGACTTGATTTTTCGTTCTCACCTCTTCCACATGTTCCAAAAATGTCATATTCAGTTTTCAGCTATTGAAAAACAAATCCACTCTTAAAAACTTGTAGGTCAAAGGGGTGATTAATACAATTGAGGTCAGCTGATTGATTTTCTACCAGCCAGCTACCTGATTGTTTTTTACTGGAAAGAGCCATTTTGTGTACCTAGTTTAGGATGACAACATCCAGGGTGACCTAGGCTAGTTTCATTTTATACCTTTCGTCCTGGAATAATTATTAACAGTGTCCACTTTCACTCTGAAGCTTGTCCTGATTTTGATAATATTATATGGTTACTTTACCTATACAGGTTCATGCAAGAATCCATTTATTTGTTGATGTAAATTCAAAAGAAACATTGTAATATTTTAATCACATGCCATTTGATACTGGCCTACTCTGAAAGCCCAGAAACATTTTTATTAAAGAGTTGATTTGGGTCAGAAATGCGTTTGCTCTGGAATGGCTTCACAATGTTTTCATGTACCATCTTAGATGATGTGCAGTGAAGTGTGAGGATGGGCTGAGGTTTATGAATTTATAATAGGTACCATGCTGGGAAAGGCTGAAGCCAGAATGCTGTATATGACTGAAAGAAACCACAGAAACAGCTTTCAAAGAAGAAGGTACCAACTGGCCTGCATTTGACCTGAGCTACAGCTGAGAAAAGGAAACAGCTTCTAAATTCAACTTAGTGCAAACCAGGGCAGAGAAGCTGCAAGCCAGTGAGCAGAGGGAGAAGGTGGATGAAGTCAGGGGCTTAGCGGAAGAAGGAAAGCGCCATACCCAGTGTGTTGGTCTTAAACTCAGGGAAAGGACTTTGCATTGGTTAAAAGAATCAATCCTCTGAAACAATATGGCTCTTTAAAAAGTTCTTGGCATGATTCCACAGAAATCTGTTCAATGTGGGCTCTCAGATTTCAGCAGGGGATTTGCTGTCAAATGTTTCGGTCCTGATTCATGGCAAATTTTCACATCATTTGTAGAAAACTTTCAGATTAACTCAGAGAAAATACACATACAGGCAGTTGAAAAGCATGTTCTCAAATCTTACAAGAAAAAAAATCATGTTAAAACATCTTCTGTTAATTATACTTAATAAAAACCCTAGCTGGTGTACTATTGCATTCTTAGAAAGGTCTTCAGCTCTTCTACTTTGGAATATAATTTATATGTAATGATTTATTTAACTTAGAGAAAAATACAGTCTCACTACATAAAATCTCAAAGATACTTCATAATTATCTTCAGCGATTGGGATCCTTGAGAATGTATTTATTTCTCTCAAAGTATGCTGCCGATGACTGGGATGTGGATACATCTGAGTCTTCATTTGTTATTCCTCTTGGTGGGTTCTGATGGACAGGCTGCACTTGCAATCATACTTCTGCCTCTGAAAGCTGTCAGTTCCAGTCTGGGATGTCATGACTGAAGGTTCATTTGTCTTGTCACAGTTCAAAAGGGCACCAAAGTTTTATCCTCTGCCCCCTGCCCTTTCCCTGCCTTTCAAAACAATTCTGCACTGCCACCTGGATGTTGGTCTCAATTCCTGGGCTTGCTTGTGCTGTAGGGGGCGAAACTCCTTCTGCTCACCTTCCCAGAAGAAGTTGCTGAGGCTGGAAGGGATGGGAAAATGAAACTTGAAGGCATTAACTTTTAAATTCCCAAACCAGTTGCTGTACCTGTCACTTTAGGCTTCTGAATTTCATTAGTGTTGACAGAGATGAACAGCATGTCCTCATTGAGGGCTTGCACCTGCAGCTTGACAACAGTGGCTTCTTTATTGGCATGAGCATAAGGCTTCATCCCCCAGGTCTGGTGTTCTGAGAGGTAGCAACCATTTCCGCAGAATGTGTGGTTGGAAGAAGGCAACTGAAATGCAAGTGAGCATCCAAAGAAAAATCTCTCCTTCCTTCTCTATTCCTGTCTTCCTAAGTCCTTCTTCTGTGTCCCCTTACCTCTAGTATACTGAAGTAGTTCCAAGCCTGTATGCCCCATACAATATGAATAGAAGAAAAGAGTGCATGAGGGCAGTGGAAGAAAAATAGAGAAGAGAGAAGAATGTTATAGGGCAGAATTACCAAAAGAACACATTTCTGAGTCACTGAAATCTCTCAGTTTTTACATTATGTCTCCAGATCAGTCATCTGCACCCATATTGCTGCTTTGCAGTTTTATCAGTTATTAAAAAGCAGTTGCTTTGTGTCAGCATCAGGCTCATATGCATAGTTGTATGAATACAAAACTTACTCATATCATAAGTGATCTGGTTTTCCTTAGTTGAACTAAAATTATTCCCAAATGAGTTCCAAAGGCATCAGATGATTATATCTTTAGCATTCTTGATAAGTACACACCTACACACACTTAGAATTGCCATATAAAATACTTACCTAAACAAATAGCCATGTTTGGCATGCAATGAAATTCAGTAACTGCCCACTGACTCTCTGAAGTAGTGAGATTGCATTCATAATCTATGAATACAAATAAAAATCAAGTTTTCATGTATACATATGTATGTACATATATATCTTAAATATTTTACTTGAGAACATGAAATATTTTTAAATGTAGAATCAATCTTCGTATTTGTTAATGAATGCAATTCGTTGGCTTATACTATATGATATTTTTAAATTAGTGCGTTTTAATTGTATAATGAGGTTTCATTGTGATATTTCCATACTTGCACATATTTTGATCATATCTCACCCCCCCATTCTCTTTCTTATCTGCTATCATCCAATTCCTTTTAAATTTTTCTTGCAATTTTTAAGTGGGTCATGACCTTTTTTCATACATGCATACATAGTAATTCAAAATGTTTGAACTAGACTGATCAGAGTTTTAGATATATTTCTACCACTAATTATATGTGTGATCTTGGTCAAATCATTTAACTACAAATCAGTAAAAATGGTAATTTTTATAGATAAATGGTCAGATATTTTGAATAGGCACTTCACAAAAAAGACCATTCAAAGGACATAACTATCAGGGGAAAGCAAGCATTTTTGGCACACCACTTTGTTATATAGAGGCATATTCATACATTCTCACAATTCTAATTCTAGATATACGTCCTCAAGAAATACGTGCATATTTTTATCAGAGGATAAGAATAAAAAATTATAAGAAGTCAGGTGCTGGTGGCTCATTCCCATAATCTAGCTACTTGGGAGCTGAGATCAGGCGGATCTTGGTTCCAGGCCAGTCTGGGCAAAAAAATTTGTGAGACCCCTATCTGAATGGGAAAATGTTATCTGTAGTATCATGCACTATCATCCCAGTGACAGTGGAAAGCACAAAAAGATTGGAGGTATGGCTCAAGTGGTATAGCCCTTACAAAAGAAACAAGAAGGAAGCCCTGATTTCAAACCCCAGTACCACCAAAAATAAATAAATAAATAAAAATGAAAGAAATAAAGAGAGGAAGAAAGAGAAAGGAGCAGTTTTTCAAAATATTTACAATGTAGACACAATCTTAATATCATCAACAAGAGAATAAATGAACTATGAGTTAATGAAAATGATAGAGCTGCAGCTATAAACATTAGCATCAATGGAGTTTTACCAATATATGCTTTGATAAAAGAAGCCACACATAAAGGAATGAATACTGTATGATATTGAAAAGGCTTAACTGCATTATATCTGAAAGGATGTTTAAGTTAGTAAAGCCAAAATACTAGTATAAAAGTCAAATTAATGGTTATTTTTATGGAGGAGGAAGAGAATGGCACAAGAGTAAATACTGAATGCTAGTCAATTTCCACCTTTTCATTTTTTTTCAGATCCCTACCCAGTAAGGCCTTGCATTGTCTATATAGTAGTCCTCTTTATTAGTGGTTTTACTTTCAACAGTTTTAGCTACCAAGGTCTAAAATAATAAGTGGAAAATTTCAGAAATAAGCAATTTATACGTTTCAAGTTGCATGCCACTCTGAGTAGCATGACAAAATTTCACTTTGTCTTTCTTTGTTCATCTAGGCGCATCTAGGGATGTGAATTATCACTTTGTCTTATGGATCCGTTCTGAATGCACTACCCTCCTTTTAGTTCTTCAGTAGCCATCTCAGTTATCAGATCAACTGTTGAGGGAGGTATCACAGTGTTTGTGTTGAAGTAATTCTTATTTCACTTAATAATGCCCCAAAGTGCAAGAGTAGTGCAAATTTGTAAAACTACTGATTGAAAGGAGACACCGGGGCATAAAACTTGAAAGGACAGACTAACTAGTACTGCATGGCAATGCTGCAGGCACATAGGGAAAAGAAAAAAGCGTAATATAGGGTTGGGTACTATCGAGATTTCAAGCATCCACTGGGGAATCTTAGAACCTATTCTCCATGGATAACTTGGGGCTACTGTATGTACATATAAGGACATTTTAGTATGGGCTGTCAAGAAGCCATAAGGCAACAATCTAAGGAAAGGGAAGACTATAATTTAAACCATCTTTTTCTGTTTCTTTTCTCAGGGTGGTAACTAACTACCCTCCTCTCCTGGTGGCAAAGCAGAATAGCCATCAGTTTCCCCAAGATTTTCTTTTTTGGAATGTTACCACTCTTATCATTTCCCACATGATACATTTCCAGCTGTATGTTTTGAAGGTCTTATTTTTTATTTTGAGTAACTAGTTCAGTGAGAATGAGAGACAGAGTCAATTCCTACTTAGGTGTATGTGGCCTTGTATGGACTTGACCCTAATTCCGGAAAATGGTAGAATTCATTATATGATAAGTTTGTAGTAGGCAATAAATGTGGATCATGCCAGAATTGTAAAGCAAGCCAACCAGAGAGAATCAAAGCCAAGAAATTAAGTCCTCAAATATAAGTAGAAAGGACAAGAAGAACATAATTGTTTGGATAAACTTGAAGATGTATAGTGTTAGTATTTTGTCCAAGTTTAAGGTGCTGGAAGTGTCAATTGATTCTTAGGACAGTGTTGCAACTCATTGAACTCAGTTATGTAATTTTTGTTAATAGTATGGAGTTCTTCCTATCTTTAACAATATTTAGTGTCTATGTGCTTTTCCAGGCTAATAGGAATATGATAGTGGGCAAAACAGACAAGGTCACTGCCTGCAAGGAGCTAGTAATGGAGACTGACATGCAAAGAGGAAGGTATAATAATATTCAGACTCTGTATCCCAATTTCAAGTTGATTGGGCCCAGAGCACAGGTGAAGGGTTGGTTCTTATATAGGGACAGTAAATCTTTTTCCATTGTAAAAAATAAGAGCGAATAAGCGTTGGTGGTGGGAAACAGGAGGCATTATCACTTGATTTTTTCCTAGGTAGTAAGTTTACAACATTGTCTCTCTTAAATGAAAGGGTAGCAAAAAAAGTCAAAGTCTGAGGAGACAGTTGAAAACAGCAGAGAGCACAGTATGAGAGTGTGAATATGGAGACACAGAAGTACTATCAGACACCAGGAAGAGACCAGTTGGGGTTGAAGACTATGAATCCAGAGTGAGCCAACAAGAATAATTTTGATATTTTTAGCCATTTGCAACCATCCAGATTAGATCTATCCATGGTTGAGGCAGCTGTGTGGGACTGAATGAAAGACAATTGAGGAGAAGTTGGGAATACTGGTGAAAGAGTTAACTGGGTTGTTGAGAAAGCAAGTGTTCAGTTCATGTTGAAGCTTTGTGTTAAATATATCTTTATCAGTCTTGGAGACAATATCTCTAAGATTGAAGAACAACTCTGTTTTAAAGTGAATGAAACAATAATCTATCAGCTGAATTGTATTAATTTTGTTTTGTAAAAATTGCTTCTTTAGTGGGGCATTGTGGTTCATGTCTGTAATCCCAGCTATGAGAAGCATGTAGGTAGAAGGCCAGTCCCAGGCAAAAAGCATGAGACCTAGCTGAAAAGTAACTAAAGTCCCAAAATAGTATCTCTCAAGTGTTAGAACACCTGTCTAGCATGAGGCCCTTGAACTCAGGGCCTCACGCTTGCTAGGCAGGCACTCTACCACTTGAGCCACTCCACCAGCTCTCAAATCACAATATTTTTTAAGAAAAAAATTGCTTCATTAGAAATTGCAATGAAATTGTGTACAAGATAAATCCCTCAAAGGCTTTGTGATACTTTTTTTCAGATTCAGAATCTAAAAAGAGATTCTATCTATAATCTATATAGCATGATGTAATTCAGAAGCAGATGCTAGGCAAAATTTGATCTTTTGAGTGATGTTCTGCCTCCAACAAAGATGTAAGATGACTTTAACACAACCTCATTAACTCGTAGTGCAGTATTTGCCAGTACCTTCAGAGCCAGAAAAAAAGGGTATTATTGAAACCTGTGGCTAAAATTTAGCCAATCATCTCACCTCAGAAAACACAGTCTATATCAGAGCAAAGATAAGGAATAAAACAAATGTTTGGTTTCTACATTTGTATCATTAGCTTTTTACTAGTAAGTAGGAAGCATGCTATAATATCTGTTTCTTCAAATTAAAATTAAGGATGTGGGAACTAAGCTACTTTAGATGATTACATACTGAATCTAGCTAAACAACATTAGTCCTGGTGACAATGGAGAGTCAACAAATACTAACATTAATTAATTTCTGAACAGAACTTTTCAAATAGGTAATGAGAACTAGGGAACACTAGTAGAGGCATACCCCTTGGTATTTGGAGATCTCAGAGAAACCCTTATTCTGGTTTTCAGTTTCTGGTATAGATATTAAAGGTTTATTTTATTTTACTTTATTTTTAGCATGGCAGCTTTCAACAGAGAGAGTTTCTAGCAGAAGCAAAGCCAGCACATGTGCTTAAACATGGATACTCTACCATGCAATCACCAAAAAACAGGGCAATCTTGAAAATGTCTTCATTTCTCTTAGCCTCAATTTCTTCAACTACAAGTCAAAGGCATGCTTCTCAATTATTTCTGAAAGTTCTTTTAGAACAAATATTATGTACCTTTTAAAGATAGTATTTTTGTGGATTGTACATATTATTTCTCAATAGTGGCTGGTCCAACTTTTCAGTAAAAGAACAGTGCACTATTCTGATGCTGTCTTAAGAAAGGTCAATAGAGTAGGAAACATGAAACTTAGGTTTGTATCTGGTAGTTCTATAAAATGTTGGTAACATGGAAAGCATCACATATCCATCCTGCTGCTGGATCAAGACACAATCATACAGATTTGAAAGAACTTTGATCAAATAACACAGTGGGACTATGAGATACTATCCAAATACAAGTGAGTTGTGTTCTATGCAAGTTCAGTCATATGCCATCATTAACATATACAAGTCTAGGGAAGACAGTAGCATTGGGGTTTGGAGTACAGTATTTATAGGTCCAGTAAGAAAATTAGACTATATGTAGTAGATCTGTTAGATGAATTATACCCAAATTAATCCTTAAGTTAATTTTAGCAGTCCTAGGTAATGTCTCAGTAGTTTGCTTGTGTTATCTTGGAAGCTGATACTAAAATTTATTTGAATAAGAAAATGAACAAGAACAAGCAAGTCAATTTTGAAAAGGAGCAGAGGTAAAGGCAATGGAAGTGGTGGGGAGAGGTATGGTCTTTGTGATAGTATGTTTTGAAGAAGGGACATTAGAACTCTGTCATTTTGGCATAAAACTGAATGGAGAATCTATTTAGTTTGCTAACTTAGAATATTAAATCCATGAGGAAACCATGAAATATTCTACAGAATTTATGGCAATTTGCTGCCCTTTAAAAAATGTTAGAATTCTAATTGACATTCACAGAATTGTAAGTATAAAATAACAAAACTATAAAAATTAAAGAATACCAATATAGAAGAATATGCTCACAAATCCAAGCTTACCAAACTGCAGAGTGCAAAAGCCATAAAGGAAAAACAATGAAAAAAAAAAAAAAACTCCTGAATCAGAAACTTTATAAAGTTAAAGATGATTTGCAGAATAGAAAATATTTGTATCATACATAACAAAGGGTTCATATCTAAAATAAGAAATAAAAAAGACATTCGACACTCAGAAAAAGATGAAAGAAAGTAGGCAGAAAGATAGGCATAAAATCATGAAAGCAGTCTTGTAGGACAGGCAAAGAATATGAAGTAACTCACAGAATAGGAAACATAAAAATGTCTATATGTACATATTTATATTTATGAATTTGTATTTACACATTATTTTATTTATTTATATAATGAATATGCAAAGAATAAAAATCTACTTTTCTATCACTTACAGTCATTATCCTTGGGTGAGGATAACTGGCCAGTGGTTATAGGGCTTGTCTGAATCTGCTAAAGTCATTGGAACCATTTAGAGTAAGACAACTGATCCTCATGTTGGGAATTAAAAACTAAGGGAACATCTCAAATTGGAGAAGGCATGGCTGAGATTGGAGCATTGGGTTGAAGCAAAACAAGTTTGACTATATGAAGCATGGTCTTTAGAATCTGTGCCTTACTATGCACATAGAAATAGGATGTTTCTTTTATACACTGAGGCTGAGAACAGACATCTTGAACAGAGGCCTCTAAACTTGGTTTGGAGATCCATCACGACAGGAAATCTGAAGTTACTGACATTCATCCATAGAATGGGGTTTATGAAAACCCCTAATGAAAGAATGGACACCATCTATGCTTCCTAAGGTTTTTGGGGGTAGAATATAGCAATGAATTTTACTTCTGGCTCTGGATTTAGCTGTACCCAAAAAATCTTGTGGAAGAGACAGAAAGAAAACTTGCTCAGGAAAAATTGACATGCTTGTTTTTACATTCTTTTCTACAGTTGACTTTGTGATATTTTATTCTTGGGAATAGAAAGGCAAATGAAACCAAAAAGTTTTCCAGTGATGTGGTTTGGCTTAATCAAGCTTTTGAATACATTCTAGCCTTCTGTTCACGTTATGTGAATTTTAAAAACACAATCTTATGTTAAGGAAGACAAATTTCCAAGTATTTTTGAGTGTTGCTAGATGTGTGAAGCTGTATTTTCTATGTATTTTTTTTTTTTTAAAAGCACCTTTTATCACGGTTTAGGCTGGTCAAAGAACAGTTAATAGATTTTATAGAGTTTGACCAAGGTCTAAATTTATCTGACAGTCTCGTGGTGGTCTTATGTATGGTTGTGTTTTTAAATTTCATTATGTGCCCAATAAACATTTTATTGTGGGTTTTGCAATGTCCACAGTCATATAGCTATCTCAACAGTCAAAACATTTCCAGGGCTTCAGTTCTTTCAGTGCTTTTCGGAGTGGGAAATTGATTGTTTGAGAACTGGGAGGACAGTGTGCTTGCGGCTGGGAGAAACTAGCCTGGGGGTGGCCTCTACCCCTGCCTGAAGTCCTGAACTACTCCTAGGAGACTGTGCATACTTTCTCCCATGCTAAGAGCAGTCTTCAGGCAGGATGTCTGCAGAATATTCCCATTGTAGCCCTGTTCTACCAACTCAGTGTTAACTCTTTCCCTTGCTTCTCTTTCTGTGTGCCTATGCGTTAAGTGCCAGCTCTGTATCCACTCGCAACATAGAGCAGCAGTAAATACCACAGAGTGCTCAGGAGTAAATAACAGATTCTGGTTTTATTTCTGAGCTCTCATCCTTTCCTATTTCCCTTCACATATTCCATGTGTTTCAGGAGTTATATATCACACCCCAACCCCATTCTTTCATATCACCCCGATTTCAGTGTCCTCACTTTAAATATTTTCCTGCCTGTCTCTATGTGATCCAAATTCTGCCATTCTTTAAGATTTAGCTCAATGTCACATGCTACAAAAAGTTTTCTTAAGTCCCCATCTTTTTCATTGTTATTATCATTCATAGCTCCCCGTGACATAGTTTCTCCTTTTATCTTATCTTTGGAGATGTCTCATGTCTAAAGTGGATTCTTAAAAACAAATGAAGTTTGTTAAAATGTTAAATGAAGATAATAACAACCTGGAGGCATTCTCTTTACATTTTATTTGATTGTGGAGTACTTCAATAGCTGAAATGGTGGCTTAGAACTTTCAAGACAATATTAGTGAAGGTGAGTTCTCTTGAGTTAAGAGTCTGTGACAGTTGTGTGTCACATTCTGGAAATTTGACTTGGGCAGGTCCATTCTCTGTTGGGACAAACCCTGAGCTTTAATCTGAAGTTTCTTAGGAAGGTTTCTTTCTTGTGCATTTCCCAAGTTCATTTGGGCACATTGCATCCAGTAAAAATACATTTCTCTCCATTGTAGCTCTGTGTAGACCTGTGACTATACTTTGTTCAAGAGATGTAAATGGAAATTTCCCTCATCAACCATCTTTAGAGTGTACCTCTTTTACCCTACCTTCCATTTTGCTGTTTGGCCTAAGAATGTGAAGGTAAGATTTCAAACAGCCATCTTGGATTATTAGGAGGGACCCACATCATAGGGCTTGTGGGAGGTGGCAGAAGCTCAAGTTTCTAAAAATGATGTAATCTTTGGGTTGCTTATTTCTGGGGTTGGAGAAGAGTGAGAGAGAGAGAGAGAGAGAGAGGAAAACTTCTATTAGCCTGGCAAATGGAAGTTATGTAACTAATACATTGCTATGTTACGGTTTGGTTATGTGAAATTGAACATACTTCTAACTGATATAGTCTATAAAACTTGGTTTACTTCTGCCGGCATGGTTATGACTTAGTTAACTCTGAAACAATAAAAAAATAACTTATAATAAAGCCCTTTAGTCCTCTTTGTGTATTCTGAGGAGATCAGAACCTTTGAAACAAAGATCAGCAAAACAATGAGCTATGAAAAAGACTCCAAGTATTACTCTTGGTATCCATGGGTATGTGGTTCCAAGGAGACTCCATTAAGGAAAAACAACAAAGACTTAGGATGCATACAGTTCAATACTGTACTGTGGAGGCTGGATTTATTTTTCCTACAAGGAAAAATAAACTTCTGCTAAAGATATTCCATCTTTCAACAAATCAAAAAAAATTTCACTTTATCACTTAAATTGAGCACATTAGGGGTCTGTTTAGGCTTGGAAGGATTGCTACAACTTTTATCTTGCTTTCTGAGCACCACTTCTTTTTGGGAGGCAGATTTTCACAAAGTTAGGGGCAAGGAAACACTCAGCAGATCACACAACAATTTAAACACAACTGATAATACTGCGCGACAGACTGAGAGCTTTTCCACATCAACTGAGCTGTGTAATGCACATGCGGGGAATTCAATATTTTGTTTGTGTAATTTTTTTTAATTTTTAATTTATTATTTCTTTTTACCACATGTAGTCAAAACCATGTGTAATAAATATTCAAATAAGGCAGGCTTACTGTACTCTACATTGGCTGGAACCCATTCCCTTTTCCACTGAATTGTTTCTTGGCAACAGAACTACCCATCAGGAAGATTAGGAAAGTTTTCTTCTAGTTTGTTCAGTTTTACTGCACATGTAATACTAATGGACTCACTTATCAAAGTGCCTCTTTGAATGCCTTGTTGCTTCCTATAAATGCTATTTTTTCTACTGCTATCTAATACTCTTCAAGCCACCTACTTGATAAGGCAATGCATACTCTTGAATCTAACTCTTCTAATTCTGTTACAGTCTGTGAACTGTGCTTTAGCAAAATTAACAACTTAGTTTCTAATATGAGCTCAGTAATGATTCAGTCCTTGTACACACTCATCTATACTATTCTTGACATTGAACTACTTTTCTACACCATTTTCAAATGGTCCCATTCGACCAATCCTTAAAGATTTGAATCAAATATTACCTCATTTTTATACCTTCTTTGATAATAATACCACCTTTTTAGCTCCCCATTCTAAGAATAAAAATAATCACTGAGCCTTAAGTAGCAATTGTTAAGTCAAAAACTACATGTTCGGAAATTTTACTGAAGTCAAAAGCTAAAAATGAAAGCTGCTACAGTCTATCATTTATATCCATTTGGGTCAGAGACAAATGCAGTTCATCACTAACAGCTAAAGCAGCAGCAGGAGCAATACTCTTGTATGGGGTCCTCAGTGCTCCAGTTCACACAGGGAGGTATGGCTAGTGTCATATGTTACCTGTGTATTAGAGGAAAACAACTACCAAATTAGGACATTCTGATTTATAAAGGGCAGCTGGTAGCATTCCTATCCTCTCTTCTCCTAAAAGAGAGAGACTTTATTTCATGTAAGATAATGACATCTCCAAGAGTAAGAGAGTGACGGCATCTCTAGGTCTCTTACCCTGAAACATAAATAATTCTCTTCCAGGGAGGAAACTAGGAGGTCTTTGCCTATGCTACCTAGGATGTCTCCAGAGAGGGAAACATCTTCAGCTTGAGTATCCTTGCGAGTTTCCTAATGCACACATTGGCTGTAAAATGTCTTTTCTCAGATAGATTGAACCATGCAAAAATATGAGATAATCATGGAGAATTTTCCTCTGACAATCACCATGTGTCAGGTACATTAGGTACATTATCTCTAGTCTTAGCTGTAACTCTGTAATTTAGATATTAGTATTCTAGCATTGCAGGTGAGGAACCTAGGGCTCTGAAAACTCAAATAATATGCCCCAAAGCTACATGGTTAATAAGTGTCAGAGAGATGATCCAAACTGTGGTCATTCACCCTGAAAGCCAATATTTTTTTCTATTGCAAAAACCAACGCAGTATGTCTCATGGTGCTTGATTTGAGTTCATTTTATGGTACATATATTCTATTTTTTTTATTATTCTTACATAAAATTGTTGAGGACAGAGTCATGTCATATTTTCTCTTATGCCTAATAAAGTAAGTAGCTTACAATTATTAGATGCCGTATTAATATTGTCTGAATGAAGAAAATCTGTCAAAATATGTATGATAAAAATTTGACATTATACAAGTTAAATAATACATGACTGTGGAAAAGAGGTCACATCATAAAATTCAAATACAGAAACCCTTTACTTGAAATATTAATAGTGATCTCAACTATTTTTTACTCAGCTGACGATTTAGACTGTTTATGAATATTTGATGTCTAAAGTTTAGAGAAAGTAACTAAGAGTTTATAATAATCAATGAAGAAGAAATACAGAAAAAATCATGAGTCAACTCAAATAAGAGCTAATGTTTTAATGCAGGTATCTTGAAAAATGAAGGATTTATTTCATTAGAACCAAGCTTCTCCAGTTTTAACCAAATCTGCTCTATGGTAAAGAGCAAAATTAGTGGATGAGTTATAAACTTTTTCCTCCTCAATCTTCATCTGGGATAAAAGTCTTTGCCTTACAAAATACTCATTTGCTTGTTTATGTGACTCATATCACTGGAATGTGTGTATATATGTTCATATACCTTTTCCTGAAGCCAGGTTGTTCCACTACTCGTAACTTGCTGAGCTCTTACATTAAAACATTAGAGACTGTTAGAACAAACACTTTTTGCAAAATTTAGTCCCAAATTTGTCATTAAGTACTCTACTCAAGTTATTCAGTAGAATAAATATATTTGGTTGTATTTCCCCCTTTAGGCCAAT
The DNA here is from genome assembly GCF_047511655.1 of Castor canadensis. Classification (NCBI taxonomy): domain Eukaryota; kingdom Metazoa; phylum Chordata; class Mammalia; order Rodentia; family Castoridae; genus Castor; species Castor canadensis. The sequence continues at coordinate 33,187,750 of NC_133393.1, read as the reverse complement.
ATTCACTGTTTTCTTTCCCTTCTTACATTAAATCATCAGTTTTCAAAGTTGTTCTTACATTCCCTCTGAATACTGGCTTTGAACGTGTGCTGCTGCTTGAGATAAGAAATACCAATTTCCAATATATATTGAAAGAACAAAAACACATTTACATTGCACTTTAATGTATATTAGTAGTGATGTTTTAAAATAATGGAGATATTTTACCTCTCTTCAAAAAATATAACAAGAAAACAGAAAAGCAAGTGCTTATGCATGGGAGGGAGGTTGTGTTTCATTATACTCTAAACTGCTTTGGCAGTTGTTTTCCTTACATATATGCAGGATATTAAAGTGTTAGCTGTGTGCATGTGTGATTTATTGTGAAACTTCCTTACCCAAAAAAGCCCTGCTATTTTAGTAGAGTTCAATATATTTCCTTTGGGGAAGATTAAATAAAATATGTTAACTCAGTTAAATTTGGAGTCTGATGACAAATGACTAAATGTGTTCGCATTGGGCAAACACAGGAAATCTGTCCAGCAAAGGACTAAACTGGGAAACAAGTTTTAAATGCATACTGGCAACACTTTGCAGTTTATTGCTTCAGTGTTCAGTATTACAATATGCTATTAATTTTAGGTAGTAAATTAAACAAGTGGAAATAAGATTTCTGTTTTCTGGCACACAACCCAGCTCTACAGTTATAAATGAAGATGTACACATTTGTGGATAAAATATATTTGTAGATAAAATAATGTGAACTTAAGATAAGGTAATGAAATATATTTTCAATTTTGGTGTGCAATATCTTAAAAAAGGAAAATGTCTACACCCACTCCAAGTCTTGTGTCTCTTGTGTCCAAGTATACGCAGGTACTATCTAATTACTATCTCTTGATTTCAGAACCAAGTAATAAGGGATGCAAAGAATATATCCCTCCTGTGAATTTTTAATCAATTATTTTATATAGGGGACATAGAAAAGTATATATATATGTAAGTCTAGTACATTGCATATTTTTTTTTCTTCTAGAACATCCAGGGTGAATCTTTGGTGTGGAATTTTCTGTTGTAAATAAACAAGAGGAAGTTCACATCACAAAACAAAATGAATTTTCATATTTAACTATAAGCTTCTATGTAAACCCACTTCTGATAGCTAAAGGAATTACAACACTGTGATAAGTAAGTGCTTAGGCCACTGATGGATTTTCTCAGACAGCTGGAGCTTCATTTCAGACAATTAACCAAAGAGAATTTTTAAAGTTGATGTTTGTAATTTTATTGAGTTAACAGTGTATGTTTAGAGGAAATTTGAATGAGTGACCTACATATGTTTTAGAGAACATACTGTTATGAAAATGTGACCTGAGCTTTACACATGAGGCATTGTATGTGGTAAGAAAAATTGGGGACAATCAGCTATACAAAGCAAAATAAGCAAGCAAACAAACAAACACGGACTGAAGAAAACTTTCCACATTTTATCAATTTATTTGTAAGAGTATGATGCAAAAATGAAATATCTAACAGCAGTTTGGTTTGGAAGTTTTCTTGAGTTTTTACAAGTGGTCATAGAGAAAGGTATTTCTATCTAGAGACCAAAGCATCACCAGCTGGTCACTCACATACATCATCCACGGTGTCATGTTGGATCTTTGTCAATTTTGATCGATTTTAAGTGTAAATGATTGAATAGTTTAAAATGTGCAGCCTTTAGTGAAGTATTATGAGTAAGTAGGGCTGCACTTAAAAGAACACAAGATGGAGCAGGTTAATGTGTCTGGAAATCTAATTGTTATTGGAAAAAATAATCTCTTTGAGCCAAACAGCCATGGAGAATTAGGCAGCAGGGCTCTGACAGATAGGCATCAAGCTCCTGTTTGAACTTAGACACTAAGTGTTTTCTTTTATCTCTCAGTATATTAATGATAACTTCTGAGACAGCTGAATGACTTTGACTAAATGTCGGAGAAGTTCAAGATGTACCTTAATTTTAATTAATGAGTCTGAATGCCATCTTGATTTGATAAAAATTGGGATATTTTGGGCTATTTAAAATATTATTTTTCATATTTTTATGAAAGAAAATAGCTAGACACTTTAACACTGAATTCCTTGATGTATGTATTAATTCACAGTTATTCTTGCTTTAATTTACATGGAGGCAATTCATTTTAGATAATGTATAGTTTGTTATAATCTTCAACATAATAGTAATGGAATTTCCTCTCATTTAAAAAATTTTACTTTATTGTAGTAAGAACACATTGAAGCTACCAACATAATAAAAAATTAAATATAAATGCAATATTGTTAATTATAGGAGCATGGATAACCAATAGATCTAAAGAATTTATATTCATCTTGCATAATTGAGGCTTCATGCCTTTTGAAATTTTTCTCTGATTTTTTAAGTCAAGTAAATGAGATTAAAGTTTGCAAAAGAATTTTTCTGTAGTAGATAAAAGATGAAGGTGATAATCTCTAAAAACTCTGGAGACGAGCTAAGTATTATGAGACACCTCGTACAACTTTAATATTTTATAATCTATATTTGGCAAATTTTGTGCCATACTCTGCCTCTATCAATTCATTTCCCCAGTGCATGCATGCACACACACGCACATACATATACTTCCTGGAAGTATGATATCTGAAAGTACTACCTTAGGTATACCATGAAACATGTCCATCCAACTCCTATGCAATATTGCCTTCCATCCTCTCCTTTTCTGTTCAGTTCCTCTCCTGTGCAGTTAAAAGCTTCTAGTTTACACCAATATTGCTTGCTGCCAACACATTGCTGAGTTCTCCAGAGTTAGCAATATGCTAAAGGCAGGTTGAATTCTACGCAGTAGTTTAGAGAATCATTTTGTACAGTATTGTATTATATACTGCCACAAAAAGTGATAACCCTTGTCTTCAAACACTTTTGAGACTCAAGACTATCCTTTAGGCAGAATCTGGGCTGGGAGAATCAGCTTCATGCCACATGCCTTCAGATTTAGCTCTTCACTCTGATGAAGAATTCTCATAGAGTTACCTTGTAGAAAACTTTTCAGTCTCTCTTGCTGACAGCCTTAAGTTGGACTCAAACATTGATGTTCCTGAATGTGTCTGTATCAAACTTTTGGTCACTGTTAAGGCTTTGGTCATTGGCTTATCATCTTCATTACTTTTACAAATAAAAATCCTTTGAGGGGAATAGAAGAACTATTTTGGTGCAAATTATTGTTTAATCTTCCAAATTATTCCTCGGAACAATATAACTGCAGAGGGTAAATGAGACTTAAGTTACCAATCATATTTTATATTGTACTAGTTTCTTAGACTATGCAATGAGAAAAGTGTAATCTAGAAACAGATCATTAGTAATAGTAAGTGAATTTACCAAGATTACATGCTACAAAGTCCTTGTGACATTTTAAATGCTTCAGAGTTTCTTCAGTGTTGACAGGCAGAAAGGACTACCTCATAGTTTATAATCACTCATCAGTCCTTATTGTGTGTAAGCCACAAATTCATAATTATAGAATCGTCATTGGATGAAGCAGTCCATTCATGATCCAGTCTTCTTTCTCAAATGAAAACAGTAACTCAAAATGGAGACTAGCTTGCAATAAAGTGAAACATACATAAGAATTGTTTTTGTTACTTATTAATAATCATGTTAACATTGTATCTCTCGAAGTAGTTGTTTTTTGGATATCTATTAATGAAACCCAACAAATGTCATTGTACAAAAAACAATTATGTCTATATTCTGCTAACAAGCTTCCAAGAAATTTAAAAATATTACCATTCATAATAACATAAAACTTCAAATATATAGAAGTAAACATCTCAAAAGATGAACAAAATTTTATCTGAATTTATAACTTGAAATTATTCATGTTTTATTTATATAAGTGTATATGTATACATAGATAATGCATATATTGTCACTTGAATTATAACAAAGGTGCTAATGAAATCTAGTAGCAGAAAAGGGTGTTTTTAATAAATGACAATGGAATGGGATATCTGTGAATATACGTGAACCTGAACCCTTACCTCACAAAATATTTTCAAGAGAGTTCATATACCTTAAAGTGAATACTAAAGAAATCAACATTCCAGGAATGGGAGGAGATGGGATAAAAGAGAATGATGGAGGGGATGACTTCAACTACTATATATTGTAAGAACTTTTGCAAATGTCACAATGTACCCCCAGTACAACAATAATGAAAAAAAAGAAAGTAACATTTTAGATCAAAGGCTGGAAATTTTTTTCTATAAAAGGCCGAGTTTTAGACTTTGTCCTTGATGTAGCCTGAAAACAGCCATAGACAGTATGTAAGTGGACAGGAATGGCTATGTTCCAATAGAACTTTATTTAAGGACACTGAAATTTAAATTTTCTATAACTTCCAAGCATCATTAAAATGATGTTTTGATTTTTAAACAATTAATAAATGCAGAAAATACTTGTGGACTGGATTTAGCCTATAGGGTAGAGTGGATTGATAACTGTTCTAGAACAAAAAGATAATAGAGTCTATTCAATCTTTGAGCTGGCAAAGATTTCCTGGAGGTTTTTTTAAAGAACTAACCCATAAATTGTATTTCATCGAAATTTAAAACTGTGCATCAACATTATTAAGCACATGTAAGGAAGCCACTAGTTGGGAGAAGATATTGAGGCACATATACTAAGAGAATTTGTATAGAGACTATACACAGCAATAGTCCTTAATAGTAACTAAAAATGGGAAGGAGAGAGAGAGAGAGAGAGAGAGATCTTTAAAAAATGGACAAAAATATTGAATAGGTTCTTCACAAAAGTGAATTTTTAAATGGTTAACAAGCATATGGACAGGTTCTCCACGATGTTCAAGCACATTTAAATATTACTATATACCACCACAATGACTAAATTTCAAGAGCAGAGATTAAAACAAATAATAACTAAATAAGGACATGGAGTAACTGCAGCCCTCATTTACTACTCATCTATCTACTCATGAAGAAATAAAGTGATGCAACCATTTTATAACAGTCTTTTGGTAGATTCTATAAGTCTAAAAATATGTCCATCCCACAGCATATATAACTTAAATTTAGCTTTTATAAAAAAATCAATCTAATATTTTTGGGATTTATCTGCCAGATTCCTGAGCTTATCTCTTGGTTGTTTTGAAATTCAGATTGGGGAAAGAAAGTTATAACTTTTTAGGTTATTATAAAATACCAGTGCAGAGATTAGAAAAAAGATAGTCATTTTAAGCATTCATGTTTTCATCAAATCCCATAAGGCCATATTGCCATCTAAGTTGGAGAAATTTTGCCTTCTATATGACATTTGGCAGTCTGGAGGTGTTGCTAGTTGCCACCACTACTGTCTGTGGGGTATTAGTTAGATCTAATTGAGGGAAACTGCCAAATATCTCAAAACCCACAGGATCCTCCCCACAAAAATTATCCAACTCTCAAAAGTCATTTTTTTAGGAGATTGAGAAACCATGTTCTAGTCTCTTTTTGCAAACCACCAGCAACTTTCTGGGTCTTAATTTTTCCTTCTGGATTGCCCCATCCTTGTATCCGGCAGTACAGATTAGCCCATGTTCTGGCCTATTGGTGCAAGGCAATCTGTGGGCTCTGCTGAAGGAAAGAGGAAATACTGTCATACTACATCATATTGCAGCACAGATGTTGTTGTTAAAACCTACACAAGAGACAGTGGTCTCTCAAAATGGAATTATGGAGCACACAGATTTCCCTACTTAATATTTCTTAAAATAAAAAATAAGGAAATTAACTGATATTTATAGTAATAATTTTAATTAATTTTAACTAAACATTCAACATAATACACTGGTCAAAAGTACATTATTGACCTAGGACAGGTCAATCTGACTTAAAACAAATATGGACAGTACTTATTTACACTTATTCTGAATAATGTACTGTCATATATTACTCATAAGAAATTATACATTTAGCATGTACTAAAATTAATGTGAATAGAAATACTGAAAATAATAAACAATTTCAGAAGTGGTATGGGAAATGACAATCTTCTTCCTTTGTATAATGTCAGATATTATTTTGCGATGTGAAATCATATGCTTTGGAGTGTGTGTTTATGATGAGAGTGACATTTGGTAGGGATATATTGATGTGTAAAATGGCTACAAAAACTTTCTGAAGATGGTGTAATAATGTGTTACTTCCAAATAATTGAATTTTGATAAGGATCTAAAACATTATAACACTTTAGATGGGCTGGATATGAGTTGATCTAAGTCATTGTGGTGACACTGGGGACATAAGTCTTAGGAAAACTTATCCATTTAAGGTTTCTTCCTTAGATTCTGGGAAGCACCTGAAAGTTGGCATGAAAGTCACTGCCTGGGAGTACAAGCAACCCCAAAGGCATCCTCTGACTTCAGTGGCAGGTGTCTGAGTCAGAGCTACTTCATTGATTTAAATAGCAATTTAAGTTCATGTTGGGTTTCTTGCTTATTTGTTTTTACTTCTCTTGCTATAGTAGGTCTATACCATTAACACTATGTGATAAATATGTCTTTGCCAGCAGAATAATCTGTGTCACCAACAAAAACAATAATTTATTTCACACTTCATTACAGCTATTGTTTAGTGAATTAGTTTTAATGCTTAAAATATCAGTAGATATTTATAAACACATGGAAGGTATAGCAATACCAGTTTTTTTCTCTGTAGACTGAGATTTCTTAGCTAATGAGAGAGTAAATGAGAATCTGAGTACTGCATGGATCATCTCTCCCTCCACATTATTGTCAATTTTCGAAATTCTAAAAAATCTCAAAACCACACTACGGCTCCAGGAGGGGTATACCTTATTCAGTGGCCATATGACATTTGTCAAACCTAATGTACATAGTTCAGCTTCATAGAAGAAGTTTTCTAAAACTCTGTTCTGATATTCTGCTCCTCCACATACAAATCTCTAATGATTCCCATTGTTTGAATTGAGATGGGACCTTTCTTTTCTTTGAAGTGGAATACAGCTCAATTTTGGAATTAATCACTAGCCATTCAGTACATATCAAAATCTATTTTTTTTTCTTTGCGGAACTGAGCTTTAACTCAAGGCTTACACCTTGAGCCACTCCACCAGCCCTGTATGTGTGTGTGTATGTGTGTGTGTGTGTGTGTGTGTGAGATAAGGCTTTTTTCGAGATAGAGTCTCATGAACTATTTCCCTGGGCTGGCTTTGAACTGTGATCCTTCTAATCTCTGCCTCCTGAGTAGTTAAAATCAGTTACTGGCATCAGCTAAAATCAATATTTTATTATAATTGCCTTTGTATGGACATGCTTCTTTAATTGGTTTATAAACTAACAAAGACAAAGTATTCAATCTTTTTTAAAATTTAGTTTTTGATAGGACTGGGATTTAAACTCAGGACTTCATGTTTGCAAAGCAGGCACTCTACCACTTGAGCCACACCTCCAGACCCTGGCATGCTACCTTTTATAGGCAGCTAGCAAAAGCATTAGGAAAAATTTAAACTCTTGGTGACTCTTGGCTACTGTTCAATGAATTTGGCATTGAATAGTTACAGAAATGTTAAAGGAAAAAGAGAAGATCATAAGATAAATGTTCATTTTCTAAGTAGAAACAAAATTGAGCAGAGAAAGCCTTAAATTATGGTCTTGAGGAATCAGACAATCTTACTGCTTACCCACATGGGGAATCTTTGACAAGTGCTCCATAAAACTCAGTCTTTTCACAAATGTCAAATAGAAGATGTGCTCTTATAAGTCTGTAGCTTCAAAATAGTTATCATAGAGAGGCAGGTGGGCCTGGAGGATGCAATAAAATAAAGCAGATTTGAGAATTAGAAAAATATTTTACATGTGAATATTAATATATTAAACTAACTAACTAAAAGAAAACTATTAAGTTTTTGTGGGAAATATATTGCCTAAAAACATAAGAGCTGGTATTAAGAATTTCTTTGTTCAAAATTAAAATACACTTGAGTTCTCTATGTGTCCATAGCAGAAATATATTCCAAAATTGTACCACAATCAAAATGGCATATTATGAAGGCCCACTTCAGATAGAGCCATGGGGTTTAATGAACAAAGACCCCTTCCTATTGGAGTCAAAAACAGAAGCTATGGAGATACACAGAAAATGGAGTTGATTAGGAAACTTTCCCACTACTGGTTTGGGAACTTTATCCTGTGTGCACCATAGAATAATTGTAGACTGTCAGCTGATAAATGTCTTCTATTTTTTCCTTATCAAATAGAAGTTTTATTGTGGATCCTGTCACTCCTCCACTATGGAGTACTGTGTGTGTGTTTGGGGAAGAATGGCAAAAAACTTGCCTCATAGGTGCATGAATCTTTCAACTAAGAGATGCCACACCTTGACCCAATGGTGAGGACGTTGGAATATCTGGATACTTTGAGCTGAATGTAACTGGATGGAATTCTGGGTTGTCTTCCTAAAGATGTGGGGCTCTTAGAGTCTCTGTATGGGAGGAATACTGGATTGTATATTTGATGACCAGAGAGAGGTAAGATGTATAATCAATGCCATATGCTTACCAGACCTATTTCACTTTCCACTTGAGGCAGGGAAGACAGTCTGTTTGGGTTGGACCACATGACTTGGTTCTGGTTAGTGTGTGGCTACCTAATTCTCTATGTTACCTCTTTTTTTTTGTCTTTTCAAAATTATTGTGCTGGGGGTACATTATGACATTTACAAAAGTTCTTACAACGTTATAGTTAAATTTACCGCCTCTATCATTCTCCTTTATCCCCCATTCCTCCATTTTTGGAATACTTTCAATAGATCTCATTTTTCCATTTATATACATGTATATACAATATTGACACCGTATTCACTCTCTTAACCCTCTCCCCAGATCCTCCCCCCATCGCTAGTACCAACTCCCCAGGCAGGACATGCTCTGCTCTCCTGTTCTCTGTTTCTGTAAAAATACAAAAAAAATAACATTTTTGTTTGTTTAAAGTAGCTATTCAGGGAGTTTCCTTATGACATTTACAAGTATATATGTATTATAACTCAAATTGGCTCATCACCTCCAATTTTGTCCTTTCTAGCTTAGTACCCATGCTGCCTCTTATTTTAGGAGATCATCTGGTAAAGATTTTGCAGGAAAATTGGAGGCATCTGACTCTCCAGCCGACTATTTGAAGCAGAACCATTTGACCTGACCCTGGATAGCACCACATGACTGTGATAGAAGGTAGACTTAACTTGTAATTGTGATAAGACACAAATCAGGAGTTTTTTTTTAACTGCAGTTAACGTAGTCTAACACTTTGCTCTTAAGGAATATTAGAAATGAAAGACATACTCTTCAATGAAACAAGAAACACATGGTACAAATTATGTTGTTATGGACACATACATGTTTCGGTAGCGATTTAATTATAGTACATGAATGTTTTGTTTTACACAAGTCTCAAACATGTTTCTGTATATCATGACTCTAATATGATTTAATTTAATGATATCCAGTAATATTGATATCATTTTCCTAACTGATATCAGTTCCTAATTATAAAATTTTCTATGAGAGTTCCTTTCCAACCAGTCTTTCAAAATCCACATGCGATCTTATTCATATGCTCATTTGGAAAACACAAATATCATACCATGCCAGAGATGTACTCTAGGACAAACAACACAATGAAAAACTCTATCAAATTCATCAAACTCACTCATTCCAGACCAACTTCTTACATGAAAGATGAGTTGTTAGAAGCTCTTACTTTCCTCTCCATTATACTATGTTCTTAGGGACATGCAATTTCACATTTACTTATTAATTTATCATTTAAGTATTATTTGTTAGTTTTATATTAAGTGTCAGACATTGTGCTAAACACTTAAGAAAGACACACTGGTGAATAAAACAATTGCCCTTCTTCCTAGGAACCTTTCTAAATGTTGTTGGAAATACATTGGTGAGCTCATTTATGTAGTCTTACTTAGTCTATTGGTAAATGGATAGTTTTGTTGGAAAACACATTAGAATATTTTGCATGCCTTTTACAAATATGAAATGTATCTTACATTTCATAATTATGATTTTCATAGATATTCTTTGAGGTAAAGTTTTTAAAGGTTTAGTATAAGTTGCAAGGACTTACCTGATCAATTTAGCTACACTGGACTACTATTAGGATAGAGTTTGTCAGCCAATTTTTTAAAATTCCAGAATTATTCTTCACATTTTCTAAATTTGCATTTTATTAGTATTATTATATTGCAATGTTATAAACTAAACCAATGTTTCAAAAGCTATCCATTAAAATATAAAAGGAACCTATAACAAACATTTAAAAGTAAGATTGTATTGCAGACAATCCATGTTTCCCAGCTTCTCATGCCATTGCTTATTATGAATCTTTGCAAATACAAGTGGTATAACTTCACTAAAGATTTCTCATCATTTTTAGAGTGCAGTGACCTTTCATCGATTTCAAGTAATATTTCCAGAATATTTTAAGATAATGCTTTTTGGTATAAAGGTCATCATTCAAAGGTCCAAAACCAGTTAAAAGTTGTAGTAAAGGCTAAGAAGTTATAAACCTGCACATTCACAAATCAATTGCAGGAAAATCAGATCAAATGGCAAGGCTCTTTCATCTGACGGCACACTTAGGTCAGTATCAGTGATATATGACATGAAGTTTCTGTTATTATCTGTGTGCTAACAGATATTTTACATTGATGTTGGATAAAACTGGCTTTTCATTTAAATGATGACTATTTTGAGAAGCACAATATAAACTGGAAGTAGCATTTCGTCCATAATTGACATAGTTTCAACTATCTGATCAAGGAGGAAAGGCATTGCCATGTGAACAAAGAAGGCAGGATAAAAATGACAATCCACTTACCACATTAATTAGAGAAAACAGTTGGAAGTCAGTAATATGTCTCATAATTTTGATTCAATGATGAAGAAAATAATTAAAAGTAAAATGTAATCACATTTTTCCTCTGATGGTAAGCATCTTCAGCATGGTGTGTGCATCCATGCTAGAATAGGCTATGAAAGGTAGGTCCTCACCTAAGAGTCTGATAGGAGGAAACAGAAGATTTATAATTTCTTTGAGTAACTGATAATATCAAAGGGATATTCAGGATTCTGAGCTACATAACCTAATACTTTAGAAGGTCCAAAACCAGATAAGCACACTATCACAGTTTTAAGCTCAAGACTAGTCAGAATTTCTAAGAAAGAACTGAATTATCTTCTAAATTACTTTATTGTAAAGAGATTGACTTTTTACTACTACTCGTTGGGAGGATCAGTCTTCCAATGAAAGAATCATGTATCATTGAACATACTTAGGAATATTGTCAAATTTCTACCATATAATGTAGAAAAATGTTTTGTGGCACTAAGTGCATCCAGAGATTGGTTACAAAACAGCTGCTACCACCCAAGTTCAAACTCTCCAAATCCTAGCTTCTGAATGAGATGTGGTCAACACTTAGTCTCTGGCAGGATGCTGAACGGTCTTCAGTAAGAAAGAATAAAGACTTTTGGGTTACAGTCAAACTGCCAGAGCTACCTGATAGACACCTTCCTCTCTGTTTTTCTCAAAGGCCTTTAATTTCAAGTCAGTTTTCTAATTTAAAGAAAATTGAGAGGTAACTGAAACTGATCTGATTCAAGCCATCTACTATCAAATCAAATCACACTAACAACTACTAACTTAATAATAAAATGGTTAATCCTATCAGTTAAAACTTTGTATTTAAACTTAATAGTTTACTTTTGTCAGGATCCTGGTGAGGAGCATTTAGACTGCCTTCTGGTTGCTTTTTTTCCAGATTGTAGAGACCTCACAAGGGGCTGTTCAGTCCCAGCTCCAGCAGCATGTAGAGGACTTTTCAGACTCCATGTATGGTTTTCTTGATTTTCTTACCTATTTGTTGATTTACAGAATCCTAGATAATTAACCAAGATTCTAGTGCACGAAAGGCAAATGTTCACGCATGTAGTCCTATTTTCCTTGTATCTATGACCTTTCTTTAGGAAATTCTGTTTTGGGCCCAGCTCCTCATTCTCCTTTCTTTTGGTGGTGACACTTGCTCTAGCCAAAGAACAGTTGCCCAGAGGCTACTGCAAATGCTGCTAGAGGCTGATGACCTGTCTATCAGCCCATATCTAAGCTATCATTTTCCAAGGTCTTTGTGAAGCATAGGTGCTCATAGGTCTTTGATGGCAAACAAAACCGAAAACTCATGTGAACATACATGTTCCCATAAACAAATATCAGTTCTTATTCTGAACAAGTGGATATATCAGTTGTGGTCAAAACAAGAGATGCCTTCCACCAAGGCATTTCACTGAAAATATTTACTAGATGGACCACTTAATGTGGTCAGATTACCTAGAGAGACAACCAACATCAGGAAAGCACAAGAAGAATGTGATGAGTAAATGCTCCTATGTCTTCTTCCCGTCTTCCAGACTCTTAATCATTTCCTCCAATTAGCCAAACCCCACTGGTCTAGGACAAGGGGACCTGGTTGTTGATTGATTTCCATGGCACAGGAGGCTACAGAGAAGGGAAGGACCCCAAAGGTGGCATTGTTCCTGGAAGAACTGAAAAAAACAAACAAGCCACTTTGTGCTTCATCTGCTTACTCATTTTTTGGTACCTGGATATTTCCCATTTTCAGATTTCTGATTTCTTTATGGAAAGGATATAAGTTTCTCCTTACTTGAGTGACTCTTTCTATCTGACTACATTGCTCTCTCTAAGTTCTTCTACATAGCTTGACACCAGCTGCAATTGCATTTATAACCTAGGATTTTATTTCTATTTAGTTCCTTAATACAAGATAGGGTATACATTTATTTTTAAATAAATTGTTCATTTGCAACACTGACTTGCAAGAGAAATTTTTTGAGGTAAAAATTATTGCTTTGGAAAAGGAAATATCCAGTCCTCTGATATGTCTCAATTATAGTGTTTGTCTGTCCCAAAGCTCATCATTCAGAGGATACAATATTAATTAAAATACACAGTATTCATTGTGACATTTTACCTTTCATACACTATAAGTAATTATGAAGCTTTACCAGTACTATATACTTAGTGCCTACATAGCTCTCAGAATAAATATTCATATTCTCATAAAGTGAGAACAAGCAAACTTATTGTAAAGATGAGACAACTGTGAATTGCACAGCTTCTATAACTAGTTCAAGGTCACGTATTTAGTAAGGACTATTTACTAACTACTACTTGTGCATGTAAATAACCATCCTGGGAAACACAAGTTAGTTTTAACCTTACAGATCTCAGGGTCATTGTTTACAGAATCTTGGACAGGGTCTCCTTCTCCAACTGGGATGAGGCCAAATGCCCCATGTGTGAATAATGGAAATAGTCCATTGTATGAAGACAACTTTTCCTTTAGTAAAGCTATGTTTATTCATGTGTTCAATATAATGTTTTTGAGACAGAAGCTCATTATGTAGTTCAGGCTGGCCTGAAATTCCTGCTCCTTCTACATCAGCCTCCAAAGTGCTGGGATTACAGACATATTCCATCAGAGCCAGTTGTTCAATATATTTTTGATGAAGTCTTTCCAGCCATCTTTTTGCCACCAAAAATGCCTGGCATTTGCCTTCTCCTCCTGCCTTTGTTCCTATGCCCCTTTTATTACTTAATGATCATATTCTATCCTTAATAGATTGGAAGCTCCATAAAGACAGAGGAATTTGTCTGAGTCACTGCCATAAAGTAAATGGTGCTAAGAATGGTACCTGATATACAGTAAATGTTCAATAAATACTTGTTGAGTGAATAAATATTAATTTATTCTACCCAGATCTTATTAAACTTAAGAGTCCCAGAAAATCTTTGTACTCTATTTGTATTCAATAAAAAGTAGCATAATGTCTACTAAATCAACTTCATGAAAAATAATAAAAATATCATAGAAATTCCTATTGACTTGTCTTTTTTTTCCTTCTGATAGTTGAAATCACATATTATTATTTTCTTTCCCAAGTTCTCTACATTCTGGATCAAATCATAACCTACATAGCTTCCAGAAATATATTCACCCTTGAGAAATGTCTACTGGATGGACTGGACCATTTGCAGAAATGGATGCTTAGCTAGCAGAGTTCTCTGACTCTTCTCTGTTGGTGGCATAATTAAGTAGCATTGTGGGTTTGTATTTATGTGAAGTGCACAGATGCAAAAAGGGTGGGCTTTGTGTAGAAATATGTAAATAGGAAATGTTTAATTTCATTTTGAGGGTCCAAAGACCTATTTGAAGTTAACCACAAATGAGAGGTTTTCTTCATAATTTACAAAAGTCTTTTAAAAATCCTAATTATGCACATTTTTAAAGAAGTTCCAAATGGTGATTATCTGAAGGAAGCTAAGAAGGAACCAAACCTAGAAAAAGGACTTATCTTACCCTAAGACAAAACTGACTGCACATACACCTATTTAGTTTTAATTACCAAACAAGGTCACTTTTTTTCTTATCTATAAAATATGAGGCATTCTGCTGCTAGTTTTTTTATTCTCTTTTTGACACGGAGAATAAAAAACTAACTTTGACTTAAGAAAGTCACAGATATATTCCAACCTCAACTTTGCTGTTAATTAATGCTATCAAAAGACCTAGCAGGATTGTTCTGCAGCTTTTTATCTCTGCATGATGAGTAACTTCACATAATCTCCCATCTCCCATTGCCAGTTGGACGTCATCTAAAACCTGAGTAACAGCAGCAACGGTTCCCAGTAAAAACACTGCAGCCTTTTCCTCCAGTGTATGAACTAAATGACTTTAAGCAGCCACAAAATTATCTAACGATCAGGTTTTTTCCAAAGTAGTAGCAAGATTCATTAGGAAAAGAGTGACAGAATTATTTTTCTTCATTGACAGAAAGCAAAAAACTTCATTCCCTAGGCCCCTTTCAAATAAATATTTGCCTATTCTTTGTTTATACAGAGACACTTACACAGATATATACACATAGTTACAAACAATTCCTGCACCCCTTTTTGATTTTTCAAAGACACATTCTTTGTATTCTCTTTAGCCACGAATAACAGCATTTCCTAAATGTTTCAAGGTGAATTGGTTTTTAGCTTGTACTGCACTATACTGTACTTCTTTATTTTTTCAACCCCAAATTTGGGTTTATGATAGGCTTAGCAGGAAAAGGAACTGAAGAGGGAAAAAATGGGAGGCTTTTTGGTAAAATGTCTCCAGGACTCTGTGCCGACTTAGCAGTGAAACTCCTTTAATAGGGTAAGTTTCAGCATACATCGTCATGGCCTTTGTGACAATTGATGCTGCATACAATCACAAAATGTATTAAACTTTGTGCAGATGTGTGAACCTTATCTTTCCAAATGTATTTTACAAAATCATACCTGCTGAAGGAACTACTATCAAAGGGTTTTATTTTTTCTGTATTGCTATTGAAAATCAATTCCTACTATAAATGATATGACTTCTAGTTTTAGGTGATTATGAGATGAACCATACTTTATAAATTAAGAGTAGACTAGACTGTTTTGTTTCCAATATAATAAAAGATAAAATAAATTCTATAGCTAATACAAAATGGCTTATGAGTCAGTTTTTATTTGTTTTATGTTATTTTATTTTTTGGGAAAGAAAATGGGAACATGCAAAATAATTCCACGTTTTTCATCCACAAGTGCTAAAGTAACATTTGTCTGACCAATTCTGCAAGTATGCTGCTGCCATTTGTAGTAGGCTTAAGAAAAAAACAAATTATTGATATATGATTTCATTTTACTGTAATTAAAGAAACAGTGCCTATGGTTGGAAATAAATGTTTTTAAGCCATGTTTTAATGGCTTATAATAACTATTCAATAAACAATCAGTATTGGGGAAATACTTTAATGAAGCTTTTTCCCCTCTCTCACAAGCTAAATTGTTTGCTATTTCTGAGAGTAATGCCATTGTACTTTTTAGATAATTTACAGTAAACACACATCCTCTTAATCACATCACAGAAGCTTAAATAGAATTGTAAAACCATTAAAAAATCAATACCTAGCTTTTAGGTGATGAATTAATTAATAGAGTGTGAATGCTTGAAGTCTGAATTACCCAGTATGCACTACGTCTTTTCATAACATCACTGTCAATGGGAATTGTATACAAAGAAACCTGATGTAACGGGTTGAAAAGTGCTGATAAAAATATATGAATCCAATTTCCTAATGAGAACATTCCAGTAAATCCTGCATTTTGCTAATAAACATGATAAAGTTACTTTTCAGTTACATATATAGTGATGGAAGAAATAAATACTGATAAATAAAATTCAGAGAAAAATAATGGAATGTGTCCCAACACTTCTTAATTGGTGAGACAAATGTGATGATTTATACAGTGGTATGAAATGAAAATTTTGAAGAGCTGTATGAATTGAGGATGAAATTTTATTGTTTTTTTCATAAAAATTTTAAAAATTCTTTTTTCATGAAACAGATCATGTATTTCTAATTTCATCTGGGTTTATTTTATCCTCTCCCTCTTCCAGTGTTTCTTTCCACTCTTAAAACTTCCTCCTCAATTTTAGCCAATGAAATTTGGGTAATTGGATAGTGGTCCTTGCCGCTCAGAATTTGTGGTCTAGTTGGAAATTAGTATAAAGTAGAACACTATTAAAACTAAGGAATAATTAAAATAGAGGAAGTTCTATGTTTTGAGGGGGCAAAACACATATAGTTTGGTAGATGATCTTTCAGTTAAAGAATATCAATTTAGGAATATAAAATTCAATATGAAGTCTGCCCAGATCTGAGCTCTCATTCACAACATCTGGTGAAGTCAAGAAAAGTTCTAAAAATATAAAACTAAAGATATGTTTAAAGGCACTAGAGTACCATTATGAGAACAAGAACTTGCCGGGAGAAAAATCTCTGAGAAAAGGAAACCATGCAGGGAAGAGCAAACCCACTTCTAACCTCAGGCTATGTGTTAATTCCAGATTTAAGACAGAAATTTGGGACCTAACGTCTTGGGTAGAGGGTCTGTCCTAGGAGACAGAATAATCAGGAGGGTTTGGGCAATCTTGTATAGTATAGGTAAAAAAGCATAGTCTTGAGAAGATTAGAAATCAGTAGCAAAAGATAAATGCAAAAAATTCAACCTATTACTCTATATGCTTCTAAATAATCTGTTAATCAAATAAGAAAGCAAAAGAAAATGGAAATATTTCTGACAATGTGATCATGAAAATAAGCAAAAGTGAATTTCAGGGATGCAGCTAAAGCTGAGCTAAGAACATGTGCATCCTTGCTTCCACAGAGGAGAAAATCTGAAAGCCTGGAAGTTAATGACCTAACTTGCTATTTCAAGAATTAGGAAATGAACAGTAAGTTAATCTCAACAAAAGTAAATGGTAGAATAATATGAAATAGCAGAAATGAATGAAACAGAAAAGTAAAAAAGCAGTAGTCAAAATATGATTCTTTGAAATGAGTAACTGAAATTCTTAGGCCTACAGAAAGACTAACTGAGAAAGACAAAACTCAAAGTATGTGTGACAAGAAAACAATTTACCAATACCAGGAATAAAAGAGGGGACATTATCAAAGACAGCTTGGGCATTTAAAAATAATGCAGGAATATAAAAGTAACCTTACACAAAAGTATACATTTAGATGAAATGGACATTTGGTTTCTGCTACTTGCAAATGTTCATAAGAAAAGCTGGATATGTGGATTAGCTGGATTTGTGGATTTCTGACCTATATATTTCAGGAAAATGAAGGCAGAAATTTTAAATAAAATAATGCCTCCAAAATGCTTTAAAAGTAGATTATAAATTTTAACAATTCCATGGCAAAAACTCTTAAATATGTAACATGTCATGATAGTATACTTAGCTATTATAAAATAATATGTAAACCAATAATATGTGAACTAAAGTGTTTTTTTTGGATAAAGCCAGAAAAGTGAAAAATATTATAGAATAGTGAGAAACCAAAGAGAATAAAATTTAGACAACATTACTATTCAAAATTATGTTAAAACATTAAGGTATTAAATGTATAAGTGTGAATCTAAAATAGAGGCAAAATTATAATATTCTAAAATTTAAGATGTAAATATTCTAAAAATTTCTATGTAATATATAGAAATGATTAAAGTCTAAAAATGGAAGGAACTAATATTTTCATGGACGGGAAGAATTAATAAATTTCAAATGTTACTCCATAAACTGACATATGGATTTGAACTAAACTCAATCTAAATTTCATGTAAGTGGAATCAGTAATAAAATATGCACCTTTTGGGTCTGACTTCTTTTACTTAGCATAAATAATGCATTTGTTATTCATTCATACTGTTGTGTGTATCAATAGTTTGTCACTTTTTATTCCTGAATGGTATTCCATAAAGTAAGTATACTATAATTTATATATTCATTTACTGGTAGACTCTTGGGTTGTCAGATTTTCTTTTTGGGGGCATGGTATTTTGAACATAGAGCCTCTTGCTTGCTAGGCACTTGAACCATGCCACCAGCACATTTTTTGCTTCAGCTGTTTTTCAGGTAGGGTCTCATTTTGTTGCCCAGGGCCAATTTCAGACACCAATCCTCCCTTCAGTGACTCTCATGTAGCTGGGATGGTAGATGTGTACCACCACACCCAGCTTCTGTGTTGAGAGGGGGTTTAACTTTTTCCTGGGCTAACCTTGAACCATGATCCTCCTGACTTCTGCCTCTTACATAGCTGGGATTATAGGCATGAGCCACTGAGCCTGGTTTGTGGTTTGTTATCTGACATGTAAATAAAGATGCTATAAACATTCCCATATAAGTTGTTTTAGGAGCATATGCTTTCTTTTTTCTTGCAGAAATATCTAGGGGTAGAATGTCTAAAATATATGGAATATATTCAAAGTTGAATGACCTGCCAAACTATTTTCCAAGTGGCTGTATCATTTCCTGTCTACATCAGCAGTGCATGAAGGTTCCAGTTGCTTATCCTCACTAACACTTTACACTCAGGCTTTTGATCTATGTCAAGTAAAATTTCACATATGTCTGAAGAAATGAATTAAAATAAATTCTCTCTCTCTCTCTCCCATTCTCCTTAACTTTCTTCCTTTCTTCCTCTCTCCCTTCCTTTCTTTTTACAAATTGATGTGTACTTTTAATACCACTATATGCTGAAAAGTTTCCCTTTTCTCCACTTTATTTTCTTTTTGCCTTTATCAATAATCAATGATCCCTAGTGGGTTTTTTTATTATCATGATAAACAAAATCAGTTCTCTGTACATGTGTGGGCCTATTTCTTAACTCTCAGCTCTATTACAGTGATTCACTTGTCTATGTGGACCTAAATACTGAGCTCTATTGATACAACATATTTAAACTAAATCTTACATCAGGTAATGTTACTCATGAATTTAAAGATTGTTTCATTTATTCTAGGTCCTTTGCATTTCCAAGAGAAATTTAGTCTCTGGTCAATTTCTACCAAAATTCCCTGCTATAATTTTGGAATGGTCTTGAATCTATGAATATATATGCAGGGAATTGATACCTGAGCAGTGTAGAGTCTCACAAACAATTGGTAAAGTGTGCATCTCCATTTCCTTAGGTCTTACTTAATTTCTCACAGAAATATTTTGTAGGTTTCAGTGAATATGTCTTTCAAATTTTTTGTTAGATTTATTACTGAATATTATATATTTTGATACTGTTATATATAAATGTTTTTACTTCAATTTCATTTGTGAAGAGTGGAGTATGAGACTTCTATGAGAACATGACATAAGCATAGCTATGTCAAATAATCTGCAGGCTGAATTGGCACAGCCCTGGCCACACACAAGGAAGTGAGGGCAAAATGTAACACAGCTGCGTTTCCTAAGATGTTTATGTTCAGAGAGTAGTGATTGCAATTTCCTCCTGTTCCTGATAACTATAATGCCGTGCCCCACTGAGAATTGTTGCTCCACCTCTGTGTTTGCCACTGTATCTAATAAACTCACTGGAGGTGGATGCAGCTGTTGTGTGTCTCCTTCAGAGTGCCCAGCCCACCTGACCCTAGCTTTCTGCATGTTTTTCTTCTGTCTTTTGTCCTTCCTTAATCAACCGTTGCTCGTAGTTAGATTCATAGGACAATAGGACGAGCTCATGCAGGTCATGAGATTCTACTATGCAATTCTAGTACATAGAAATATAATTGATTCCTTACTTATGGATCTTTTTTGCTCTGAAACTTTGCTAAGCTCATATTACTAATGGCAAGCCTTTTAAAATGTTTATTAGGCTTTCTAAATAAAGGTTCATATTCTCTCTAAATAAAGACCATTTCACTTTTCCAATCTAGATGGCTTTTATTTCTTGCCTTTGCTTTATTGCACTAGCCAGTGCCTCAAGTAACTGTTGAAAAACTGATGACAGCAGACATTCTTGCATTGCTCCTGATGTTTGGAGAAAGGTTTTATTGCTGTTAAATACGGTGCTATTGGTAGGTTTTTATACTTGCACTTTATTACATAGAAGATGTTGTCTTTAACCATTCTTCCCTAATATTCAACAGTTTACAGTACCATGCATTATATAATATTCATATATAGATAAGTTGTTTCAATATTTTTCATTCTCTAACATTTTTTTTCTATCTCTCCAGCCTCCTGTAGACACCTCAGATGGACTCACTAATATAATCTTGTTTTCTCTCTGACTATATGTATGTATATGTAAATACATGATCATACATATATTTCTATATATACATTTAACTTAGAGGTCTTGTTTCCACACATAAAGGGAAACATGTGACCTTTGATTTTTTGATCATGGCTTACTTCAATTAACATGAATTTCTCCATTTACATCTTTTTATTTGTATACAACATAATTTCATTCTTCTTTATGACTGAATAAAGCTCCATTGGGTATATATACCACATTTTCTTAATCCATTCATCAGTTGTAGGGCATCTGAACTGTTTCCAAAGTTTGTCTATTGTAAATAGTGTTGCAGTAAATATAGATGTGCAAGTGGTTCTATCGTATCCTGGAGTACATTCCTTTGGATATGTGTGTAGGAATGTTATCACTGGATTGTATAGTAGCTCTATTTTTTGTTGTTTGAGAGAACTTCATATTGCTTTCCAAAGTGGTTGCCCTCATTAACAGGCTCACAGACAGTGTAAAATACTGTTGTTGAACAATTTGATTATGCTCAAATGATCTTTTCATCTTTCTTTGTACTTGGGATTTTTTGAGCTTTTTTGATGTATGAATATATACTTTTATAAAGCAAAATCTTCTATTACCGTTATTTCTTCCATATTTTTCTGTTTACTTTCTTTCCACTTTTTCTCTCTCCTTTTTATATTAAGATGCATGAAATTATCTCTCAGTGCACTGAGTCTCCATTTTTAAATAATTTTCTCTCAAGTATTTAATGTTAGATAGTTTCTAATGTTACTATTACCTTTTGAAATGTGTAATTGCCATTACTTCCATCCTGTGCATTTTTGTTGCAGAAGTTGTAGTTTTCATCTTTAGAAGTTTTATTAGATTCTTTAAGAAATATAAATATATTCTGTTTCTCCTTAATGTTTTGAGCATATGGAATGCAGTTTTAATAACTATGTTAATGTTAATATTAATTGGTGATAATAATATCTGTATTGGCTGTCTGTTTCAATTTTTTATACATTATGGTCATATTTTCCTCTATCTTTATGTGTCTATGAATTTTTAATTGGATGCTGGGCATTGTGTTTCTTTGTCTCATAGGATGATGAGTATTTTTATGTCTGTACATATTCTTGAGCTTTGATCTTGGAACAATTAGTTATTTTTAAATCTCTTTGATCCTGTGGAATATTTCTTTAAGATGTATTGTGTAGGACCAGAACAGTGTTCAGTCTCAGACTAATTGTTTCCCCTACTACTGAAGCAGAATCCTTAAGCGCTCTACCCAATGCCTTACAAAGCATTATGCTATGTAGTCTGCCTGGTATTCCTGGCCCTGTGTAAACACCAGGTGCTCCTTCCTGTGATCCTTTCAGGTGGTTAGCTCTTTGTTTCCTCAAATACATGAACTGATAAGTATTCAAGGGGGAAGTGCTACAGACTCCTGGAGTGCTAAATTTCTGTAGCTCTTGCCTTTCCACTTCTCTGTCTTGTGAACTCTGGCTGCCTTGAACTCCCAGTCTCATGCTCACATTTCTTCAATTCAAGAGATTTGTAGGTTTCATCTATGTTTTTCCACCCTGCTTTGAAACCTGAAAACTTTCTCAGGGCAGTAAGCTGGGAGTTTGTAAGGTTCATCTCAATTTTGCATGTCTCTTGGAGATCATTGTAGTTGTAGTTAATTGCCTGAATTGCAATGTTTGGAAACCTTTGCTTCTTAGATATGTCCAGTTTTGCATGTTGTTTCAGGTAGAAGGGTTAATTTGGTTGTTGTTGTTCCATCTTGAATAGTAGTGGAAATCTTTTCTACTATTTTTTTTTTAAGTTATGGATACCATTTCTATTATTTTAATGGCTACCCTAGTCTAGCAACTTTCAGATACCTAAAATTAATGAAATATTTGGTAACCCACTAAAGAATAATAAAGCTAAGATAATTTAACTCCAATGACCCTTTTCTGATTTAAATGCTATGTTGTTATTATATATATATTTAATTCAATCTTGTTCTTATCATTCCTGCAAGGTAGTTATGAGGATGATTATTATTTATACAATGAATATTTGTTTATGTTTACCCAAATGTTTAATATTTTATTTCTTCACTATTTCTTCTGGAATAATTTTTCCTTTTCTGTGGCTTTTAAGACTATTCATAAGGGGTCTTTTATTTTGTTTTGTATAAAATTACTTAAATGTCCTTACCTTGCCATCACTTTGAAAAAAAATTTCACTGGGTGTATAATTATTTCATTGGATCTGTTCTGCTTGGGCTCCTTTAAAATATAGGTATTGCTATGAAGATACTATTTCAGATGTTTTATGCAGAATTATGTAAGTTTTCTGTAGGGTTGGAAGCTGGGTTCTGGTGGAAAGGGAAGGGGCTTTTTCTGCTTAAACATCCCACAGCTGTCATGGAAGGTCTTAATTCCAGAGTTTATCTTTCTGCTCTTTAATATTTCCTTTGTTTTCCTGGCAACTAAGCAGAGACTTAAAGAGATGTTTGAACAAAATATTTTGGCATCAATTTAAATGTTTTTCTATGACAAAGTTTCTAGAAATCTACCTTATTATCAGAAAAGGTAGGATGGGAAAGATTTGTGGTTTCTGTTTGTGCACAGATTTGTTTACCCTGTTAGACTGTGAATGATATCCAGTTTGGGACTGCATCTAGTTATTTTGAACCCCTGGACCCAGCATATTGCCTATTAAGGAATACATAGCAATGAATGTGACAACCCTCCTTATTCACAGAGACTATCTATGTTAAAGTTTAATTTATAAATTAGTTACAGTAAGAGATTAACAACAAAAAATAATAAAACACACCAATAATAACAATACTTCATGATAAAGGTTTGTGCTTTGAGACCACTTTAAACAAAATAAGGGTCACTTGAATGCAAACACTACAATACCATGATAAGCAATCCAATAATGGACATGGGTACTAAGTGACTAATAGGTGGGTAGCATATACAGCATGGATACATTCGAGAAATGAAGCATTCATGTCCAGGCAGGGTAAACTGGTATGTCAGGAGATTCTCCAGAATGGCATGCAGTTTAAAATTTATGAATTATTTATTTCTGGAATTTTCCATTTAATAATTTTGGGCACAATTTACCACTGATAACTGAAATCAGAGGCAGTGAAACACTGGATAAGCAGGAGCAGGGGATTATTGAACATCAGTTTGTTATTATTGATATTTTTGCAGTGCTAGTGATGGAGCCCAGGACCTTGCACATGCTAAGCAAGTGTCTACCATTGAGCAAGTTCTTCAGCACTGTACTGAGTTTTGAAAAGAAAATAGCAAATGGAACCACAGGTTGGAGCAATTTTTGAGAAACTAAGAGTTTAAAATTCAGATATGTAATACACATTCAGGAAAAAAAGAAAAGATGTGGGACATAGAAATTAAGAAGTAATTTTGAAAGAACAGTTTACATAAGGTGGTAGTGGAGAAAGATACATAGTGAATGCAAGTTAAATGGTAAAATGGCTTCTCCAAGTACTGTGAAGGTGATGAGGAAAGATGGAGAGGATAAGAAATTGATGAAGCCAGGTGCTGGTGGCTCATGCTTGTAATCCTAGCTACTTAAGAAGCAGAAATCAGGAGGATCATGTACAATTCGAGGCCAGCCTGGGCAAATAGTTTACAAGACCCTATCTCAAAAAATCCCATCACAAAAAAGGGCTGGTAGAGTGTCTCAAGGTGTAGACCCTGAGTTCAAACCCTACTCTGCAAAAAAGGACAGAAGGAAGGAAGGAAGGAAGGAAGGAAGGAAGGAAGGAAGGAAGGAAGGAAGGAAGGAAGAAGGAAGGAAGGAAAGAAAGAAAGAAAGAAAGAAAGAAAGAAAGAAAGAAAGAAAGAAAGAAGATTGATGAGTAAGGAGGACTAAGGGAAAAACATTAATATGGCAGATTTGATGAAGTAGATGATGAAGAGTGAGAAAGTAGAAGAAGAATGAGAAATTGGTAGAATAGTTCAGGGAGAAGACAGACAAGTATGGGATCAAGACTATAGGAGTCAGAATGATTAGCTTTAGAACAGAATAAAGAAAGGAAGAATGCATGGAAATATGTTGGAGTAAAGGACAAGAGTAAGTTTAAAGTAAGGCCAAGAGAGGTTGAAGGATATTTTACCTGATGGAAACTATTTTCTCATTTATTAATGAATTTCTAAGCACAACATAAAAAAAGGATTAGAAGCAGCTGGAATGTTAGTAAAATGACAAGAAACTGCATCCTGAATAACTTAATTGGAACAGCTGCAAGAGAGTTTATAGCAATAGATTGCTAACAGTGAATTATTTAGCAAAAGATAACAAAAAGAAAAGACATTGGGAATATGCCCATATGATTCAAAAGAACGTATCATCCATACTCTTGTACATTTTCCCTCGGCACTCTCATTTGAAAGGTGCAGAATCTTAGTCTTTTATAATTAATGATAATCACAGCTACCAGGTATTTAGAGCTGTGATTTAATATGTAAGGAAAAAGATGTGAGTCTCTCCTGAAGTCCGAGCGGGAGCAATTAGAGGGAGACAAGAACTGAGACTAAGTTTGGACTGTTTTTCCTACTTCGGAGTCCTGGGAACTCAATGTTCATGGAAACTCTAGTTCATGGTGCCATACCTGGTATCTTGGTAGCAGAGCAGATACTATCAAGATCTGTATATCAAGATCTTTTGTATGTCATGCAAAAGGTAAGACCAATTCCTATATGTATCAGACCCAGAGGGCACTTTCACAATTAGAATTTGCTACAACATTATTAAAATTTCAGTTATAATTAAACTTGAACATTTTTTCCTATAATTTAAAATTTTTTATAATATTCAAGTTCCATAATATCCAAGGCAGGTAGTTATTCATCGACTCATTGACAAGAAAGTCTATACTTTGTAGAAATCCTCTTCTATCCTTAGATTTCCAAAACTGATCATTTTAGAGAGAAAAGAAATTCATAGCCCTGAGTATCCACTTACTGACTCATTGAAAGGCAATGGCCCAATACAAATATAATAACAGATGAAACTAAGGAGGACCAAATAAGAAGCAAAGATCAAATGGAAAATGTTCTTTCCAAAATGAAACACTTTGTCCAGGAAATCCTTGGGTGTCAAACCTTGAACCTGAGAAGAGCTTGGCTCTAAAATCTTGGCCTCCAATGGAAGTGTGTCTGCTATTCTCTGGGTGGCTCCATATGACATATACTTCTCGAATGTGGAAGAGGAAAGTGAATTCCAGCCTTGCATGAAGGCGTCTGAAGACAACATTTTATTCATCAGTCCTCCCAAGTTGTCATTATTAAATTCCTCTTTCCAAGCCCAGGTCAGAAAACATGCTGCTTTTTGTGGGCCCACATTGGGGCTTTCTCTGTGACATGTCCCATTAAAAAATATACTTACTTATATCCTCATTTCAATCTCAGTGAAAATACTTCACTCAAAGTATTATCAACTAGTAACCAAATTGATGACTCTTTTTCAGTAAGTGTCAGGGTAACTAATTCTTATCAAGTAACACAAGGAGTTCACTAGAAGAAAAGCAGGTAAGGGAGGGGGTGGGGGGGAAAGGGGCAGAAATTGCCCAAACATTGCATGCACATATGAATAAAAGAAAAAAAAAAGAAAGGAATGATTATGGTGACTCATGCCTATAATCCCAGATACTCAGGAGGCAGAGATTGGTAGGATTTTAGTTCAATGCCAGCCTGGGTAAAAAAGTTAGCAATATCCCATTTCAATTAACAAGCCAGTGGTGGTGGTACCCAGCTATGCAGGAAGCATGGGTAGGAGGACTGTGGTCTGAGGTAAGCCTAGGAAAAAAAGCACAAGACCTATCTGAAAAATAACAAAAGCAAAAAGGTCTTGTGTATGTGGCTCAGGTGGTAGAGTACCTTCCTAAAATTGAAAGGAGAGGTGATAACAAGACTAGCAGGAAAGAGAGTGTATGTTGAAAGGTGTCTTGTGTCTATATTTGTCCCAGATTTTCATGTAAGGAGAAAGAAATTCAGATTTTAAGGGTATTGAACATGATTTTGCACCAAACACAGTGTTTGTTACTTTCACATGTGTTATCTCTTTAACTTTCCAAACAAGCAAAACAAGTGAAGAAACAAGCCAGAGGCATTCAGTAACATTTACACAAAATCTTTAAACCCATCTGTACTTGAAAAATAAGTTAAATCATATCACTGCTCTGCAGTTTATAACATACCAATAATCTCTAATTATACTTAGAGTAAAATCTAAAGACCCTACTGTATTTTATAAGGACTTTTCATGCCTGGCATCTATCCCTATCTCCTACAATTACCCACTCCTCATCAGTAGCCAAGTGAACCTTTTGCTATTCTTTGAACATGGCAAGCTTGCTCATGTATGTCCTTGCCTGTCCTGGTCCCCCAGATATCTGCATAGTACACCCCAATCTCTACTCACATGTCTCCCACTGTCATCTATGAGAACTTACACCATCCCAAATCATTCTCCATCCCTTTAACCTACTTTATTTTCCTTATGGCCCTTTTCACTTCATGTTTTATTATTTCCTCATATCACTTCCTATTATATATTTTTTTACATTTCTGGCTAGAATGTAAATAAAAATATGAGTGGAAGCATTTTATACAATCAGTGCTTAGAAAATATCTGGCCTTAGTGGGTACTCAAGAAGTGTCAAACATAACGAAGTTTTGTGATTGGTTTTCTCTCCATGGCCTTATGTGCCATTTTGAAGTAATAGTAATGTTGTCTTAAACTTGTTCCTAATGTTTAGTGAGTGCTCATTAGATTGAGGCAAGAGTTAAATGCCTTATGAACTGATTATATTTAATTTTCTGACATAAAGACATATGAGTGAAAATTTTATTTTATCTCAATTTTAGTGATATGTTTTGCTCATAAAATTAAGTAATAAGTCACAAAACTTTGGAGTAGCTGGGATTTGAAACCAAGTAAGTCTAATTGTTTCCCCACCCCACCATTGGCAGAATTGCCCATGTTGTCTTTTTTCCCATTTGTACTAGGATATATTCCTTGTACAGGTGAGATTCATTGTGACAACTCCAAATAGCCTTAAATTGTACATTGGCTAGATCACTTCCCACAATCTCCCCCCAACTCTCTCCCCACCTCAATTAAAGAAATTACAAAAGATTTCAACATTCTATTTCATATACATATATATATGAAGCATATCAACCATATTCCCTCACCTTCCTCTCCTCCATTCACCCTCCACCCTCCCAGAAGTACCCTCTTACACACTGTACCTATTTTATAGCCTGGGCTTAAACCATGTTGTCTTAATGATTTTTGCTTTATCCATTCCCTACTAGGAATCAGAGCTCTAGTTTTGCCCTTTGGATAGATGAGAAAAGTTGAGGTACATATTAATTTAGAGAATAGCAAATAAAGCAAAATCTAGAAATTTTTACTTCCTTATTCTTTCTGGCATATATCATATCAGACTGTGACTAGTGAAGAATTTGTTGAAGAATGTTAGCTACCAATAGAAAAGGAAAAATCTTTAGGGACTTCCTAATGCTAGTCAAATAACACATTTAGTGGCAAATACAGAAGGAAAGTATATGAAATTCACATTTGGAAGGGTGAATGAAATTTGGAAAAATTAAGAATTCTTTGGATGTACATTAAAAATTAAACCACAGTATTTGTGAGATTTCAGTATATTCATGGTTGACAAAGGCACTCTCAACAGTGTACAGCCATTATTTTAAAAAATATATTCAAGTGACATGATTTGGATAATTGGGAAATTCATTCCACTACTTATTTCTTCATGAACAGTGTCTGCATTTAAAGATGATTGTTCTCAGATGTTGGAGGATATTTCAATATAGTTTACTCAGAGAGGCTGAAAATAGCACTGACATTCTGTTATACTAGAGGGTAATTAATAATCATCAAAAATGTAATATAACTACTAGACATGAAAAGTAGAAGATGGATGGATGAAGAGATACATAGAAAGAGATAGGTATTTGCATATTTTTAAAAGTTCATGTTTTTATAATATAAAAATAGTCTCATTCAGAGGCACCCACTTAGCATTTTTATTCATTACCTACAAACATCGCAAAAGCCAAACTTAACATTTATCTCTATTCTCTCTTGAAACTACACCAAAAATGACTATAAAAATGATCAAGGAAGTACAAATTCACAAGCAAACAGAGTACTGGAGAGGAGATAGCAACACAAAAATAAATAGAAATTTACAAGAAATAGACATGATTTAATAGCTAATTGAAAGAACAGAGAAAACTATAGGCTGGGGGGTATAGCTTAGTAGTACAGCACTTGCTTAGTATGCACAAAACCCTAGTTTGAGCCTCAGCACCATAAATAAATAAATAAGTAATGAATAAATATTAATAACAAAGTAAACAAACTAAGCCTGCAGAAGGAGGCAGGTAAGGGAGGATGATCAGAAGAAATGTTAGTTTTGCAGC
The DNA here is from genome assembly GCF_047511655.1 of Castor canadensis. Lineage (NCBI taxonomy): Eukaryota > Metazoa > Chordata > Mammalia > Rodentia > Castoridae > Castor > Castor canadensis. Next base: position 33,158,548 of record NC_133393.1, on the reverse strand, counting down.
TGGACCTGCTCAAGAATCAGACATAGCAGTTCTTGGGGCTATACCAGGAAGACGAAATGTTTAAATTTAAAAAATAAATTAGATTTCCAGATTGTTGGTACAATTTTTTTTTCAGTACTTGGGTCCTAAACTTAGAACCTCAGGGCCATTTAAGCATTATGCTAAGTCCTTTTGCTTTTTAAATTTGGTTCTCCATAAGGGTCTCCTGCTAACTTTGTCCAGGCTGGTCACAATCTTCCAATATCAGGACCCCATGTAAGTCAAGTATTGATGGTTAAGTCCAGGAGTGATTAATGACCATGGCAATATGAGTGGCAATGAAGAGAAGGAGTAGGTAAGAGCATTTTTAGGTGTAAGCTCACTGAAGATAGCTATTTAATTATTCCTTTTAGCTTCAGTCCTTGTAGGTGTTTTATAAATTTTATGTAAATGAACTGAACTAAAGTCAACTTAAATCCAGGATAAATTTTCCCTAATTTTAAGTAAATCATAAAAATTGTCAGGTCTCTTTTCAATGCTCCTGTATCAATAGTGTACAGTGAGCAGTGAGTACCTGGTGTTTTAGTTGCTTGGGTTCCGGTCACAAAAGTGTCAAGTACAGGGACCTTATTTCAAAAACAAAGTTGAGTGTGGTGGACTAGCTATTGGGAAGGCAGAAGTAGTAGGATCTTGGTCTGAGTCAAGGCTGGACAAAGTTAGCTTGAGACCATATCTGAAATGAAAACTAAGAAAGCAAAAGGGATGGAGGCATCGCGCAAGTGGCCCTGAGGTTCTGGGTTCAATCCCAAGTACCGCCAACATAATAACAACAACAATAAATTGGGATCAACATTCTGGCGGTCTAAGTGCATTTTTACTTTTTATTTAAGCCTTTTGTCTTTCTTACTGGCTACAGCTCTAAGTCATTTCTACCTTCAGCAATAAGAGCTGTGTGTACTTCCAGAGAACGCCTGGGATACAGCTGCAACACCAACCTATTTCTTCTGGTCTTTCTGCCTCACCTGCCTCCCTTCTGCAGAATTAGAGTTTTCTCTGTTCTTTTATATTCTTTTGTGGTGCTGGGGTGGGCTGAGTCAAAACTCTGTGTCTGATCATCTTTGAGATCTTGTAGAGTTACAACTGGAATGTGGCAGTTCATGACTATTCAACTAACAGCTATTTTTCATGTGTTTTAAGAGTCTTACTCATGTCTAAAATGACGAGAATTCTAAATAATTAGGGAATCCCTCTGATTATTTAAGAAAATTAAGTTACTGCATAGATGTCAGTAAAAGTATCTCTCAATAACACAAATTGCCAGTTACAGCAAAGTTTAAAAAACATAGATAGCATATGCACATTTATGTATGTGCACATATATATAGTTTATGTATGATATTCATGGGCTTGACCCAGAGAGCATTTGTTCTTATAAATGGATTTATTGCTTAATTTGCAATTAGGTCCTGTTTGTCTGTGTGTGTGGTATTAACATAAACTGATAGAGAAAAGAACCAGGTGCATTCAATTAAAAGAACTTTAAAGAGAAGTATCATGTTTTATCACTAAATTGCATTTTAAAAATATGTTTAACAGGTTTATTCCAATGTCAGGGTTGCAACAATTGAAAGTCAAGCTGACTGGAAACAGACATTTCTTGTGGGTTAGTGCTCTGCCTCCTGATTTCAATCACCTACTTTGAAGCTATTCTGTTACCCACATGTAGGATTTACCAAAGCCCAGACCCATGCCTGTAGTTGCTTTTCTCTATGGGATAGAAGAAATGCATTTTATTTTATTTTTTTCACTTCAGTGGAATTCTATTAGTCTAAATTAACTAACATCAGAACTAACAAAGCACAGGCCAATTATCTCCATCATAATTTGTAGATTTACTAAGGTGCTGCATGAATCAGAAAAATTTAAAAAGAGGCATTAAGAAAACAGTGTAGTTGTGGACATCTTGCCTTTTGTCAGTATTTACTTGCTGGTTCTTGGTAGATACAATGAACGCCTAAGAAGTGCTCTGAGTGGCATGCATCAGAGATATAGTACAGCATTATGCAATGCAATTATTTTTAGACTTTTCTGGTGCTATAAAAAGTTTATGAAGTGGCTTAATGTTGTAAACTCAGGCACAGAGGGGAAGATACACTTAGGTTTAGATGCTGGATTTCTGGGCCTAATGAGTCAATACTGATCCAGTTAGTCCTTGCTAATACTTTCCTGAAAGAATATTTATTTAAATGCAATATTATAGAAGAAGTTATAGTCTTAATATATCTTAGGAGACATAATCAGACATATGCACATATTTTTATCTCTTGCATAAACTTTTCTCTCTAATCTTGAATGACTTAAAATAAAGGATTACATGAAACTGCTAGGATCTTCATGTAATTATTTTCTCGCAGTACTAGGTCATGTACACAAAGCTCTACAATTTAGTGCTCTGTCTACTAGCAACTGATGTTTATGTATCCACTTTCCCACCCTGCAATTCATATGTTGAAATCTAATGCTCAATGTGATGGTATTTGGAGGTGGGGCCTTCATATGACTAAAAGAAATCTTTGTAAAAGGGACCTCAGGAGAACTCCCTTGTCATGTGACAACATGTGAGGATGCAGCAAGAAAACGGATGTCTGTGATCAGGAAGTGGGTCCTGACCAGGAACCAAATCTGCCAGGGCCTGGGGCTCAGAGTTTTCAGCTTCCAGACCTTGAGAAACAATTTTTGGTTATCTATAAGCATTCCACTTCATGGTATTTTACTGTAGCAGCTATGGTGACTAACACTAACAGTGCCTTTATAGTGCTCAAAACCAGTGACTAGATATTTATTAAAGAGATTCTAGCAAGAAAATGATGAAATTCATTTTTTGTCCATTCAAATCTTATTCAAATGTTATTATATCCAAAAAGTGTCCCCCATTATTTTTATGTAAGTGGGTGCATGTTTTGGTTTTCATTAAGATCTATTTTATGCATACACTATTTCTCTTAACTCACTAGCAAACATAGCTGCTAAGTAGAGGGTTATGCATAACATTTTATAACTACCTGGTATCTAATTAAGATATTATAATTCATGCTTTATAACATTCCCTTTCCAATATATAGCAAATAGCAGATGAAATATGAAAGATGCAATTAAATAACCTAGAAGTACTAAATATTGATAAATCATAAGAAAAATGAAATACATAATGTTAAGAGAAATTATTTATATCAGTCAGTATCTGCGGTTGGATGAAGCAGAGGTGACAAAGTGTCTTGGATTCTGTGGGGGTGAAAGAAATAAGATCCCTCACATGACGTGGTCTTGCTGCTGGACAGGTGATAAACCAGAATGGAACTTCCTGACCAGAAAAGGAGGCTGAATAAAGTCCTGGTTTAATAATTTTGGGTGATGCAACATTTACTATGCTGCCTCTTATAGAGGGATAAAGAACAGACAACCTTATAGCCAGGAAATCTTGAGCCAAGCCACCACTTGGCAGCAGGAAATGAAATCATGACAGATTAAATTAAAATATGAGAAAAATATCCATAGTGGTTTTAAAATAAGTATGTTTAGAACATCTGTGGGGATAGAGAAATGAATAAATCTATAAAAGGAATAAGAAGTTATGAACCAAAACAGATATGAAAGAAATAATGAAGGGTATATATTTAAAAGTAGAAATTCTTAAGGCGGAAACTATTGATAGTACAGAAATAATAATTGAGATGACCCTTTAAGTCAGACCCAGTCTGTCTTAAGCAAATGAGACTACAGTTTTGAGAAATCCTATAGGATGTAGGACAATAGATTTTAAATGGGCAATGTATTCAGATAATTAAATGTTTTAAAGGAAGACATTTGAGCAAATATTTAGAAGCCTTATTTTAAAACATGAAATTTTACAAAATTAGGGATAGATATAAGTTCCACATAAAGTCTTGACCAGGTAGCAATCATAATTAAAAATAAGTCCACACTCATACACATTTTAGTAAAATTGCAACTTATGAAAGAATAAAGAGAATCCTTGATAGTCTGAATGAAGAAAGGCATGATATCTCAAAGGAGTGATGATTGCACCACTGGCAGATCCTTTGCAGCACTGATAGATGTTAGAAGATGATGGAAAAATTCTTTCACATTCTTTAAGGAATATTGTTTTAAATATGGATTGTAAACATATTTAATATAGTATTTTGTGGTGAAGTTACATTTTTGGATATATAAAGCCAAGAGAATTTACCTATGACTTTCTAACTTCACTAAAACAATTACTAAAGGATATATATCCTTTATCAAAAGTAGAGGAAAGGTGGATAAGAAATATGAGAAGGTAATGGTAAAATATGTGACTACATTAATAAACCAGTGGTAAAAATAGCTATTATGAAACTTAAAAGTGAAAAGTAAATTTAGACAGTAATTAAAGGATGAATTGTTGATGCAATCTTGAACAAGCTAAGTCTTCAGATTTGGTTAGGAGAAAATTAGAGTTAAGTATGTATGTTTAAGAATAATTGCTGAAGGTAGACAGTCATAGCTTCTAAAACAGGAAAGAGGAAAAGCAAATAACAGCACTGTGGTGATGACACTGATGACAACTTTGTCAAACCAGAGAATATAGAAAAGCAGAGAGAGAGCAGAGAGACAGAGAGACAAAGAGAGAAACTATACAAAGGCATACTATCCCCCAAACAAAGTAAGTTGGTAGGCACAGAATTTAACACATGATGTTAAAAAAGATTAAATTCTATCTGTCTACTGATTTCAAGAAATATAATTAAGCAAATGACACAGAAAAGTTAAAAGTAAAGAACTCTAACACTCAAGATTTAATCACAAAAAAAGGTACTATACCATACTGATACCATTCAATGTAAATTTTAAGGCAAAAGCATTAACTAAGGAAACTGTTTCATTCTAATAAGATGAAGATTCTTTTTTGGGGTGTTGTGGCAGTACAGGGGTTTGAGTTCAGGGCCTTGAACTTGCTAGACAGGTGCTCTACCACTTGAGCCACTCCAACAGGCCTGAAGATTATTATAGAATCAGAACAACACAAAAATAACAAATATTTACACGTTTAGCAATGTTTCTCTGAAATGCATAAAAGAAGAAAAATTAATTTGAAGGAAATTCAAATCTACAAATACTATGGATTTTGGTCAAATCTTAGCATATTTCTATGAGAAATAGACAAAACAGATGTAAAATCACAATATATAGAAATATTTAAGACAACAATAAGCTTTTTTTAACTTAAATCGAGTATGTATAAATAAAAATAATGTACAAATAAATTAGATCACATAGTAGCCAACAAATAATGTTTAAAATTTTAATTAATCTAACAGACCACTTGTTATGACTATTAGTTAAAATAGTCTATACTCATATTATCTTTCCCACAGTGCTTAGCTCTTTACTCTTATCTGCAAAAACTCAGATAGTGTTGGATAGCCTGAAATAGTGCTTAAAAAGACACATTATATTTTAGATTTCAATGTTTACTTTTTTTTTTACACATCTGGTTTAAAAACTCCACATCAACTCATAGCAGTCTTATGGAGTAAATAGAAGGAAAAAAAGAGAAAACTAAACAAAATCCAATAGTATTTTCCAATATAAAAAAATGAACATGTTTTTGTTATCTTTTTAAATTATATTGAATATGTAGGAAGCAACTAAAATTATTCTTAAAATACCTATCTAGTAATTGACTCTCTAAACTTACAACTGACTAAGACATTATTATTATTAAACTATTTCATTTAGCATTTATACATTTTGTATTTGTCTGTGAAATAAAAACATCAATTTTTGCTGTTATTAGAAGGGCAAAAGGTTTGGTTGGTCATTATGAAGGAAGATGGAAAGAAAAATGCCAAAAAGAGGTCACCTACTAGAGTCCTAGAAAAAACAAAGGCTAAATATTTTTAAATAAATTAGACATTTTATCTATAATATTTACATTGGATAGCTATACTGTCTCTATCAATATTGCCTATATGAATCATGTGCCAATCAAGATCATCAATTTATTATTGTTATATCTGCCAGTTTTTTTCTAAGACCCAGAGGTTCAGTGAGACAGCTGAAGTTTTATAATACATAAAGGTACTAAATTTTCTAGAGTGTTTGTTTCAGTAAACAATATACATTTCCTAGTAAAGAACAAGCAAAATCTGTTTTGAAGGGATAAATACTTCCTTCACAATGTTTTCAAAAAAGATAGCCATCACCTCAATAATCCTCTCGTGAGGTCTGAAAGATAACTGCAAACTCAATGCAGACATATTTGAAAAATAATTAATTGAAAAATTAAAAGGTATTTCCAATAATGAAAACCTTGATTAATCAAAATTACTGTTCATATTCAAAATAACATTTCATTAATTCAAAATTAGACATCTTAATTAAAAACTCCCTCCTTTTTACTAGCATGTGTGTTGTTGATAACTTCCTTGAATGAAAATGATATGTTACTAATTTCTGAAGTTCAGTAATTTGGTCATTATTTTGAGAGCTAGGAAACTATTGGAACAGTAAGAGACAGTTGAGACAAAGACAACTGGGTCTATATCATCAAAAACCTTCACATGATTTTCTGAAAACTTTACTCATCATAAGCATTTATTTATATGAAATTTTCAAGTAAAAGCAAGCAATACAAAAGTGAAATTGCAATGCTGAATTCCACATTTGCTTGTAGACATGACCTCACAGGTGTCAGGCATCCATGCTGACACCGACTATGCTGTTTTCTTCAAACAGCCTTTCTCTTAAATGCATCCTATTATTCCTACATTCAACTTAAAGAGTAGGTTTCACATAATCTCATCAGAAAAAATTAACAATGACACATATTTTGTTGAATATCTTAACTCAACACAGGATTGTGAGCATTTTCCCAGTGATTAAATTGTACTTAAAAAACTTTATAAACACAGAGTATAGCCATCTAATTATGTAATTATTATGTAAATATACCTTGTTATGTGCATCTAATCCCTAATTATTACTTATCAGCGTTAACAACTTTTGTTTAAACTTTGCTAATTATATAGATACTAAACAACTCATGTATTTAGGGTTTGAATAAATATTATTGTATAAGATTAGAAAAATATACAAATGATTAAAATATTTTGTTTATAAATTTTTCCCAAAGAGTAAGATACAAAATCTTTTAGTTCCCAAATCCCTATAATGAAATATAATTATTCATTGCCAGTATTTTAGTTTGTTTTAGAGGGACAATTTTCCTTCCAGACACTAAATCAGCAGTTTTGCACATATTTCTGATTTCTCCAAGTACCCTCCTGCACATCATTCCATAACATTTATTGTTGGCCCAGGGAGGACAAATTGCCTGCACACATAAACCACTTAGGGAATCTGCACCCCTCAGCTCTCCCTTCCAAAACTCCATCAAAGTCAGGTACAGGTTTGACTCAGTATTCAACTGATGATGGCACACTTCTTAGAGAATATCCCTTAAATTAGTCTCTGTTGATAATGAATTCAGTCTTCAACCTTACCAGTTTCCAAATATTTCAGAAATTCCTGAGGCTTTAAAAATTAAGCTAAGTGAGCACTGATAAAATATAGAGGCAGTGATTTTTGCTGTGACCTCAAAACACAGTGGGATATTTTCTATCCATGGTGGTGAGGGACTCATTTTCTGTGTAATTACATATGCGAGAACATGTAAAAAACAAAAAGCCTTGACTTCAAACATTGACCATGTATAAACACTGCTACTGTTTAAACCCAGAAGCAGTTAATATATTTAATGAAGACAAAAAGACACAGCAAACAATTACGTTTTAAATCATAGTTTCTAAATGAGCTAATTGAATTTGAAAGTAATTAAACAAGAAAATATCAATTAGATATCTATTGTCTCTCTTGTAATTGTATTGGTTTATTGCCTATGTTTCATGATTGTTGCCAATTAGCCTTAAAATTCTATCATTAGTTTTCAAGAAAAGAAACTGAAAAGTGTTACACATTTCAGACTCTCGGTATTGTTTTGATAGGTCAGTTTCTGACATTCTGTCTTCTTAAAAAAGACATGTTCTCAATAAATTTGGTTTTTTAAAACATCCTGACCTATTAGACACATTTGAGTGCATGGACATCTAGTTCTTGAAAATTAATAATTGTAGTTGCTTATGAGTAATTTATTTAAATGAGTCAAATCTAAACCCAACCAAGCAACTATGAACACTATTTCCTAGACTTATCACTTTGAGCAAAAAAACAAAAGTTATTTAACAGCAACTTCAAAAATAAGTTGGTGTCAAAGGTAAACAAAGTCAAATCACTCTACCTAATTGTATCACTGAGTATGCAGGTATAGTGAAAATGATCGCCATTAAACTCTAAGTGCATCCTACTTTTGCTCAACCGTCTCTATTGTTTTTCCCTTTTTGAAATAAGTTACTAGGAGGTAAAAGATTTAATTGAAGATTAGTTTTTAGAATATTTCCAATAAACAAGAACTTTGCATCTGTTTCACATAGACGTTATACTGGATATGTAATTTTGTATGTAATATGTAATTTGCCAGTGGAGGACATTTCTTCATTCTTTAATACCCTTACTTTGGATGACTCCTTTGATTTCCACTAAGTTAGCCTAATGATAGTAATAACACTAATCCATAATGAAATTCCATGTCACACTTCTTAGTACATCACAGGCTATCATACCTATTGTCTAGACTTTCATGACTATAATCTCATTAATACTTATAACAATCCTTGGATTAGAGGTTTAGCTCAAGCAGTAGAGTGCCTGCTTTACAAGTGCAAAGCACTGAGTTCAAACCTCATCCCATGAAAACAATGATAAAAATAAAATTTATAACAATCCTGAAGGAAATTATTAGCATTACTTAAAACATACTTAAGATCATATAACAGGTTCAGAAAGAGCATCTACTCTCAGATTTGAAACGCTGGGAAACCAGTGAAGGGTGATAGAGTTTCTTCTACTACTGCTTCCATAACCTGGCCCTAATAACCACTTTTCCATTTATTTCTCCTGGAATTCCTTTGGTGTTTATGTAAGGGTTAGATTATTTAGCATTTGAAGACTAGTTTGAGTTGCTCTGTAATGAACTTTCTGTGCTTTCTCTCTTAAATTAGATTTTAAACTCCTCAAAGGTAAATGTCTTTTGCGCCAGCATTTTAGCACACTGTAGATGACTCTGGTACAAAATCTACTTGGAAAATGACATTTCTTTGTCCTGTGCAAATCCAGATCCTTTTCTATTAGACCTTTTGGCCTCTGCTTCCTATTATATTTTTTACTTCAGTTTTAGGTAGGTTTTGGCTCTTTGCTCCTGCTCACAGATCCCCAGGTCAGTTAATACCCTTACCTGTTCATCTGCTATGGTTCTTCACCCAGCCACTGATGCTTGGCTTGTTCCAGTGTACTTCATCTGCCTGTGATCATACTCACCTTGAGCAGTTGGGCTTTAGGCCTGGTCCTGCCTTCATGCTAAACTGATGACACAACTAACTGCCTTTCCTCGAGGCAAAATCATGCCAGAATTTTTTTTTTTCCTATTTGGGCAACGTTCATTTATGCCATGTGCATTGGCACAACATATTTAGGAGCAGAGGGAAAAAGGTAACATTTTGGTAAATGATCTCTGCTTACAGAAATTTCAAATTCCTTTCTACTATGAGCTCCTTAGCTAGTCATGGTTTCTTATTTTCTTGTATTTCCACTAAACAGTTCCAGTTTTCTTGCACTTTCCCTATGAAATTGAGAAAAGGAAATATGTCAGCTTCATTTTTTGTAACAGAATGTAGATTTGTGAATAGATTGTTGATTCAGTTGATATTTATTTGGTAAAGCTATAGATGTTCATGGGGGAAGACAGGTGTTCTAAGAAAACATCTTAACAGGAAAATTAAAAGAATTTATTAGAATTATCACAGGAAGCTGGGTGCCAATGACTCATACCTATAATCCTAGCTAATTGGGAGGCTGAGATCTGGAGGATCTGTGGTTCCAGGCCAGCCCAAAAATGGGGAGGGGGAGTTGTTTGCATGACTATATCTCAATGGCAAAAAGCTGGGCATGATGGCATACACCTGTCATCTCAGCAGTGGGAAGTGTAAAATAGAACTGTGGTCTAAAATGGCTTGGGTAGAAAGTGAAACCCTATTTTCAAAAATAACCAGAGCAAAAAAGGGCTGGAGGCATGGCTCAAGCAATAGAGTGCCTTCCTAAGCAAGAATGAATCCCTGAGTTCAAACCCTAGTACCACCAATAAATAAATAAATAAATAAATAGAATCACAGATGTCATTTTTGTTTTACCTATTATGTGCCCAGAGCAGGTCTCCACCATCCAGAGGTAAAATGGTTGATACAATCTAACAAACTGAAAGCAAATTTGAGTTGTACTGAAATGAGTTAATTCTAATTCCCCACTGATTACAGTAGGAAAGAACATCTGTCCAGTTAACTACTTGATTAGTATTGGAAGTTCTTTGTCATACTAGATAAGAGAAGAGTAGCATTATGCTAAATCTGTCTAGATGTCTGAGTATATGCTCAGTTAGCTAGCAGAAATAAAGTGTGGAAAATTGTAAAACTGAAATTGCATTGAAACTTACATTCGATATCAGTTTAGAACTGACATATCTGCAGAAAATTCTCTTAAAATAGTCTCTCAGCTGAGATTATGCTTTTTCAGTTTGGGGTTCTTGTTACAACGTGTTGGATAGGAGCAGAACTATAGCTAATTCTTAGGCATAAGTGTTACTAATCAGCTGGCTGGCATCCTTTTGCTTTACCCAGATAGGAATTGTGGGTAAGTGAGGAGCTGCATTTCCAGTGCTAGAAATCTCTAACACTTAGGGACTGTACTGTCAGACCCAGAGGCTTGTAGCTTCAAACCCTAAGAGCTAGGGGCCTATTGCTTCAGGCTTTAGAAACCAGAAACTTGTGCCTTTAGGCACTCAGATTGGAGGCTTATTGCTTTGGGCTTTAACCACCAGTGGCCCTGGCACTTGGCAGCTATTGTAATCCTTGTCTACTAATAGTCATGGTACACAGCAGCAAGCAGTCACAGGCCTCAGGCGGTGGAACCCTTAGCCTTACAGTAGCTAGTGTTACAGCTCTCAGGCTGAGTTTATCTGAGACCCTTGGCCATTAAGTCTTGGAAGCTCTCTGAACTCTTCCAGCAACCAGTGCCTGAAGTTTCTGGGCTTCGGGTTTTTACAGTCCTTTAGAGCCCTCCTTGTCTCTGTTGCCTCTGCTCCTCATCATTTCCGTCCTGGCTGCTCTCTAGAACTCTTTAGCTGCCCTCTCTTCACTACTGACACTGTGCAGCTGCTGCCACCTCTGCTGCTGCTGCCGTCACTTCTGTCACTGCTGCTACTTCTGCTCAGTCCACTCTACTAATGATTTCGATCAAAAGAGGCGAAAACAACAAAAAAACGGTGGCTCACACCTGCAATCCTAGCTACTCAGGAGGCAGAGATCAGGAGGATCGAAGTTCGAAGCCAGCCCCTGTCTCGAGAATACCTAATAAAAAAGGACCAGTGGAGTGGCTCAAGGTGTAGGCCCTGAGTTCAAACTCCAGTACCGCAAGAAAAACCCCAAACAAAATAAACAACAAAAACAAAAAAAAACCAAAAACACTGGAGAGAAATCTTTTATTAGGCCTAATGTTGTAACACCAGGGCACAGCAGGGTGTCCCCCAGCTGACTTAAAAAGTGTGCTAAACAACCTTTTTAGATAGACAGAAAGGGGGTGTGCCAAGGTTATGTGCACCAATCACAACAGACCACCATGAAGAACTGCATTTACACGGGTTATGGCACAGTCCCTCACGAAAATGAAAAACTGAGTTTGCACCAATCACAGGGTCTTCTACTGAGTCACCATGGATGCGCTCCCCCTCTGGCCTGGGTGAAAATGACTGCAGGGTCAGATAGAGTTGGGCTTGTCCTGCTTAGATCGCTGCTTTCCAAGGCCAGTGCAGTGTGTCTTCAGCCTTGGTTGTAGTGGTCCTTTGCACCTGGGCGAGTCCTCAGAGTAATCACTCTTACTGTAAATTGTTCAAATAGCTGGCAGTCTGGCTGACTGCTTGGCTAATAGTTCTTTACTCAAGGCAGCCAGAGCACCAAGGAAGGGTCTGTCAGCTATCAGTTAGGAAGTCAAATCACCTCAGCCTTTACATCTTGTCTTATTTAAATAAAAAATATACATTAATGGGGGGTGTTTACAATAAAGACTTATTATTAACAGTGAATTTAGCAGTATTCAACAGTGCTTTAACAATGCTCACTTAATTCCTTCCCCAGTGGTCCAGAGAAAGTTGAGTCCCTCTAATCTGTCTCGTAAGAACTCAGTGTTCTCTAATAAATACTAAGAAATCTCAGTATTACAACCATATAGTTGTATCTTTCACTACATGGGAACCTTTCCAAATAAAGTAGGAAATTTTGATACGTCTGGTTGACCATGGTCATGGTATTGCTTTACCCATTTTACAAACCTGAAAACGTTTTATAACGTTGCAATTTTTTTTATCAAGTGATGAGTTCTCTAGACACCATACTGCTGACTCTTTTCTTTAGTCATACTCCCATCTGTTCTCGTGCATCACTTAAGGCCCCAATGCTAGTTCCCAAAACATATCAGAAAATGGTTGAAATCACCAAAACAGGCATGTCATTGGTAGCTCCTAACACACGTGGAGATTTTTGTAAGTGAGCAGATCAGGGCCTAGGGGGACACTGTAAGTTTGCTCTAGGTATTTCTAGTTCCAGGGAACTATGTGCTAATAGTGTCACTGTGTTTTCTTGTCCAATTTCTGCCTTTGTAGGTCACTCGACCAGGTAATAATATCCGGAGCTTTTTGCTGCACCACTCTAAAAACCACAGTGTCCCACTTGGTCGCAACTGTGGGTCTCGGAGACAATGCACCCTTCTCAGCCGAACCTTCTCAGGATGGAGGCGCTGCCCTTGAGGCGGTGCGCGCGCACGCACCGGGTTCAGAGGCCGCTTGGACTCCGCGCAGACTCCTGCGCTGCCTTCCCCCGTAGCCAAGGCCACCTCCCGCAGTGCCCGCCTTGTCGTGTTACAGCAGGTGCAAGTTCAAGACCGGGGACCTGGTGTTTGCCAAACTAAAGGGCTGTACTCACTGGCCAGCCAGGATAGAGCAAATGGCCGAATCCAATCGGTACCAGGTGTTTTTCTTTGGCACCCACGAGACGGCCTTCCTGGGTCCCAAATATCTCTTCCCCTACAAGGAGTCCAAGGAGAAATTCGGCAAGCCCCTTAAGAGGAGAGGCTTCAACGAGGGTTTGTGGGAGATTGAGAACAACCCGATGCTCAATGCCTACGACCACCAGGGCCAGGAGGAGGAGAAGAACCGCGCCCACCCGTCCAGTGCACAGCCAGAGGAGGAGGACGAGGAGCAGGCAGAGGACGAGGCCCAGCTGTTGGTGGAGGAGCCCGCCGAAAAGGAGGATAAGGAGCTGTTCATGAGGGACGCGGGGGACCCACAGGAGGACTCCCCCAAACGGCTCAAGGAGGCCGTCCCCGATGGCGATGGCCATGGCTATGGCGAGGAGCAGGCAGAGGACTGTGAACGTGAGAGGCCTCGCCTCGTGGAGTGCGGTGCCACGGCGGTGCCCAGCCTCGAACAGGAGCTAGGGTGGGAGGAAGAAGAGGCCCCCTCGATTCTCCCCAAACCCAGGCAGCGGAGATGGTGATGGCTGTATCACGGTGTTTCAAGAAGAGCCCTCCCCCCTTTCCTGGCGCAGCCTATTACCGGAGAAAACTGCCATAGCTGAGAACTAGAGCTCCCTATCTCCCCCAATCCGACCCCCTGCCTTTTTCTACTCACTTTCCCTCCCCAACCCTGGCCCATGGGGCATGGGGCAGACCACCTGGATGCAGCAGACCACCTGGCTCTCACCTCCCTCATACTATACCCCTGGGACCTGAGTCAAGTCCCTGCCTTCTGGGAAGAGATGCGGCCACTCTCTCTGCTCCTCCCTGCCTGGAGCTGTTTCCAGCACTTGTGTTGAGGCCTGAAGAGACTTTCCACCTACTGACACCACTCTCCCCCCCTCCCCCTCAAGCTTTCTGGACCTCTGCCTTGGACGCAGAGAGAGGAGTGAAAGAGGTGCAGGATGGAGAGCAGTGGTGACTTCCAGAGACTTGGGAGGGGTGATCTTCAAACTCTGGTGGTGGGGATGGATGGGGGGAGGGGTATGAAGACAATATTTAACTGAGCTGTTGTCTCCTCCTCCCATACCCGTTCTGACACATTTTGGGAAACTGGAAGCAACTAATAGGGGAGAACCTCTGTGAATCCCTTCCAGGAAGTTCTAGGAGTTGTCCAGTTTTTTTATTTTTTTTATTTTTTCACTGAGACATTTGGAGCTCCCTGTTTATGGCACCTGAAGGCTCAATTGCCTAGCTTCTTTGGTTAGGGTTGTGAGAAATAATGACTCCCATTCAGATCTCTGGGATCACTGATGTGATCACTGATTCCCTGGGGAGACCCCTGGCTGCCTGTTTCCATCTTCCCCACAGTCCATGGTCACGTTACAGTCATCACTTGAGCTGAAAAGAAAGTGTTTAGGAACACTTTCTTTAAAAAGGAAATTTTTTAAAATGAAGAACTAGCTTTGGGTGTACCTCTATTTTGCTCCCACCTTTCCTGTTGCTACCACCATTGATGAGATGAACTGGGAAATCCTTTTCCTTTTGAGGTTTGATGGCTTTCTTTTTCAAGTTAAATATTTGGTGTTCCTTGCAGTGTTACATTCCTTCCACATCCCCCCACCTGGTCCTCTTTGTTATCACCAGTTCTAATATGTAATCTACTGAGAAGACAGGAATAAGCAGTCCCTCTCAATGCCTTCCTCATGGTCTTTCTAAGCCTTTCTTCATCTTTTGACTCTTTCATGCCTGCTCCTCTTTCTTGAGCTCTGATGAAAAATTGTTGACGGTAGCTTTGGAAGTTTACATCTGAGAACTGTAGGCCAATTCAGTTCTAGGAAATAAAAGCTGTTGATTAATACAAATCTTCTCAGGCCTATTCCTTTAGTTTCTGAAGAACTGGTTCTTAAATACAGTGCTTCTTTTGTTTTCTGTGTTAGAAGGGACTACATAAAGCTATCTTTTAGAATCACCCTTGAGAAACCTTAGTTATCTTAAGGTCTCTACCCTTCACTCCATCTTTAATAGTCACTACCACTGTTTCAAACGAATGGACATAAGCTTATTTAAAGTGTTTGGAAGGTGAGAAACTAGGACATTAGCTGACTTTCTTAAATGCTAAATGCTTTGCCAAACAACTGATTTGGAGAAGAGTAAGGGTAAGAGGATTTGTTGGTCTTTCTCTTTCTCTCTTTTTTTTTTAAACTTTTTCAAATAACACTAATTCCACCAACATTTTTTCATAAAAATAAGAAAGTTGCTTTATTAGACTCACCTTTTAAGATATGTGATGTCTGTAGAATATTCTGTATCTTTCCAATGGGTTTGTGCAAATATTTGGGAATATTTAATACATTAATCATGTTGGAGTCCCAAACTCTGTATGCCGTGTTGACAAAGCTTCAGTTAAGGGATCACTACTGAAGTTTCAGACCAGTAAACTGGCTCCTCATAGATCATACTAAGCCATCATTAACCACTAGGGTGGCAACTGAAGGAAATCCTATTTCAATCCTTGTTTTAAAGAATTCTACTGATTGTAAGGTATGTAAGTCAGATGATTCTTGTCCTTCAATTACTGCTATTGCAATAATATTAATACTAGAAATTACTATTCATTAAATGTCTAGTATGTGCCCTGAAGAATGGCCTCATTCAATTTTTATAATAATCAGGCAAGATAGGTATTGGTACTCAAATTTCCACTGAAAGCAGCTCTGGTTCAAAGAGGTTAAGTGGCTTTTCTTGCATTCTATAGAACACTCAGGATTTTTTACCCATCCAAAACTGAAGCTCGTTCTCCTGAATTGCACATTCAAAGAACACTAATTATTAATTCATTAGTAAGGTTGCATTTTTATATTAATAACAAATAATCATGATGATAGCTTAATACTGAGTCTCTGAAGTGAGGCAGATGCTATGCTACTTTTTATACCTAAGTCTTTATTAATGTAACCACCCAATTGAGTAATTACTATTATCTCTATTTTAAAGTTGAAGGACTTGAGATTCAGAGATAGTAGATGATTTTCCCAAGGTCATGCAACTAGTAAATGGCAAACCAAGATTCAGAAGCAGGTCTTTCTCATTCTAAATCAGAGGTGCTTTGTTCCATTATATTTTATTGCTTCCCCTTAAATAAAACTTTCTATTGGATAAGATGGGAGATTTTATTCTCTTCTATTTGAAGTGAACATTTAAGAAATTTGTAAGGTAAGGGATATATTAACAAACATTGCTTGTGGGTGTGTTGGAAAACTCATTTGGGCACCTGAAAATTGTTTTGTGTTTAAATGACTTGGTAAAATGATGAAGACAACTGCATGTTCAATAGTTTGCAAGATGCATGTGACTCCAGGATGTTTGAGTATGGATTGCTATATTTGCCACAGGCAGGCATATGATATAAGATTTTTATGGAGGCACATCTTCTGAAATGATTCGATAACCTGAAAGAAAATGAAATTACAACCATTTGAGTCCTTCTTTCTGTATCAGTCCTTCTTTTTGTGTTTCAAACATTGGGATTGAAAAACGTTCATTTAGAGGTGGTACACAAATTTGCCTTCTTGGAAACTATAATATTGTAGTGAAAATGGTAATGCAACTAGTAGTACATTGAAAGAATGATACACCTGGTTACTGAACCCGATTGCAACTGATTAAAAATAAGGAAAAAAAAAAAACTGTACTCTCAACTCCCTTTCCTGAGCAATAGGCCACATTTACGTGCTCTGGTATCCAAGAGATGTTTTTGTGTGTACTGAAGAAGAAGCTGTTTAAACTTCTCAATAATTGTGGTGCTTTTTTTTTGTTTTCCTCTGAACAATGTATGCCTCAGTGACAAAATTACTGATCAATGATTACTTACCTTGCTGAACAAAGCAGTGCCACTTGACCTTTTGCTGGAGCTGTGTTGTTGCTAGTCAAATGTGCTCATGAATGTTCTGAGGATCTTGTTTAAGCGTTATGTGTAAATGTGTGCTTATCACATTGTCAGGGCTTTGCAGACACATTTAGCACATTGTTTTCTGTATGGCTTTCAAAGTATTTGATATTTCACACAAACATCACATTGGCAAAAGACTAAGATGCCATTCACGGTTGCAAATTTTGTTATTTTCTTTTAGTCAGGATATAGTTTTTACCTGCTCTGCAAATTTTTTTTAAAGATGCAGACTTCTCTTTATACCTCATACCTCCATTTTACTTTTCTGAAAAATATAGGAGATCTTCAGGCACACAAAAGAAATTTGGAGGCTTCTTAAAAATCTAAACATAGACCTGCCATTTGATCCAGTAGTACCACTCTTGGGGATATACCCAAAGGAATGGGATATAGATTACTCCAGAGGTACTTGTACACCCATGTTTATTGCAGCACTATTCACAATAGCCAAGTTATGAAAACAGCTAAGATGCTCCACTACTGACAAATGGATTAAGAAAATGTGGTATTTATACACAACGGAATTTTACACAGCCAAAAAGAAGAATGAAATCTTATCATTCGCAAGTAAATGGATGGAACTGGAGAACATCATTCTGAGTGAGGTTAACCAGGCCCAGAAGACCAAAAATCATATGTTCTCCCTCATATGCGGATTTTAGATCAAGGGCAAACACAACAAGGGGATAGGACTTTGATTACATGATAAGGCAAGTGCACACAAGGGAGGTATGAGGATAGGTAGGTAACACCCCTCCCCACAAAAAAGGTAGTATTTGATGTCTTCAATGCAAAGGAACTAATGCAGAAACTTTAAAGCAACAGAGGCTAATAGGAGAAGGGGACTGGGAACTAGAAAAAAGGTTAGTTTGAGAAGAATCAATTTAGGAAGTAACACATATGTACATGGAAGCAAAACTAGGGATCTCCCTCTATAGCTATCCTTACCTCAACTAGCAAAAACCCCTGGTCCTCCTTATTAATGTTTATATGCCCTCTTCAACAAAATTAGAGATAAGGGCAAAACAGTATCTGCTTGGAAGCAAGGGATTGGGGAAAAGGGAGGGGGTGGAGGGAATGGGGGAGTAATGACCCAATCATTGTATGCACATATGAATAAAGGAAATTAAAAAAAAACATTAAAAAAAAGGGAGTCTACTGTTCACTTCATTGTCTACACTCTTGTCAAAGAAGTTTCTGCTGCACGTACTGGTGTAGCTACCTGTATTTAGAAAGAACTGCCTCCCTCTTCCCATCCTGGCCAGCCACTCAAGGTAAGAGCCACCATTTGTTCCTGTACACTTTATGCTCACGCTGACTATTCTTTAATGTTCTGTATTTTGTTTGCTCTTCCTCTATGCTGGAAGAGGAAGAAAATGTGTTTCATTATACTTTATCCCCCACTTCAAAAACATGTCACAATAAGCATACACTAGTTACTTTCTAAATACTTACAAGTCTGCTGTCAAATACTCTTGTAATAACAGTGTTGGAATAAAAGCCCTCATGTGATATTGAATACGTTCTGCCTCTGGAATCGGATAGGCAGAGTAAACTGATTTTTAGACAAATCACATTGATGGTTGGCTTGAGAATGTGTCTGTGTAGTAAGTAGCTGCCTGTATTAGGTGACTTGAAGACCTTGACAGTTCTCATAGATCCATAGAAATCTCCCTCTTGGTGCTGAAACAAAAGTTTTTTTCTAGGCTTTCTCCCCATTTCAGTCACTTGTCTTAGTTTAAAACCACATATAGGCATCATATCTATAAGGTATGGGGTCCTCAGGTAGGTACGTGGACATTCTGATTATTATTGCCTTTTTCAGACAGGAGCCACATCTTGATCACCCAGCCAGTATTTTACAACTATAAAAGAGGAGTATGACAAAGAGACATTGTATAGACACATAATTTGTTGTAGAAACCACTAGAATTTAATGTGTTTCAAGGTATGGGTTCTATTCACCACATAATATGACTGTCTCAGTCTCACAAGCCAGCTATTTATCTTGGATATAAATTATTATTTCTTCCTCTGCTAGTGGAAAACTGATTATATTTTGAGATCTCTGAGATAGAGACATCCTAAGTGATTTTCTAGAGTAATTCTGACAGCAGGTAACTTTCTCTATGTAGTCTGATTTTACATGTAAACTTCAACTTCACAGAAATGGTCTTGAAAATGCCAGAGAATACCCGGAAAAGGTCACAGCAAAAGTTCCTGGATGGCCAGAGGCAGCTTGGGACCCATCAGTGTAGTTCTAGTCATAGAATGGCTAAGACTTTGGAGTGGGAACCAACAACAAAAACAAATTTCAGTAGCTTCATTGTCCTGGCATATGGGTAGTGCCCAAGGACTATGGGTCATTAAGTGAGTGCCCTTTTTACTTTTGGTTTTATTATCCTGAAAAGTTGTTCCTTCTGCCTAGCTTTCTTCTTCCTTCTGATGAGATTCTATAGACCCTGCTTTTCCATTAATAGTGTCTACTGCACTCTTCTTTAATTATTCCGTTATTGGTTTTTATCAACTAATAGGCTGTATGTTCCATGTAGACAGGCACTGTGATAATTTTGCTTATTCTAAGAACCCAGAAAAGTGCTTTCTCATATTAAGCACTCAATAAATGGTTGTTAATAAAGAAATGAATGAATGCATGACTAACTACTGCTGTTCCACTGTTCCCACCCCTGCCCTCAGAGGAAAGTTTAGAGAATTTTGTTAGCCCTAAGCAAAACACAGTAAAAGGAATCTAAGGATTTTTTTTAAGTATGTGAACCATTTATTAAATGAGATTGGTTTATTATTATATATCTGCAGTCTCACAAAAATAACTGAACTTAGACAGACTGAAGTACAATGAGGACAAATCAAATTACACCAGGTTGCCATCTGAATCTGATTGTGAATAAGCATATCAAACACACTTTCATCCCCTGGGATTATTTTTCTTTAATAATTTGATACTTCATTAGTAATTTCCTTTAATGCAGGAAGCAGCTTGGTGATATTTGGCTTTGGAGCTGCCCAAACATAGATTTGGTTCCTGTCTCCACTGCTTAAGAGCTGCGTGATCTCAGATTCCCTCAACTAAAAGTTGTGACAAAGACTTTCATGTGACAGGTTTGTTGTGAGAAGCAAATGAGCTCATATATGATAAAATGTCAAGCACAGTATACAGCACGAAAATAGACATTATAACTATGTTAATTTGCTTCTTTTCAATGTGATCCAGAGAACTAACCATACAATTTGAAATAATTAGAGCCCAACTTGTCACCTTTATTTAGGAAAACACTGGAGGCCTTTACAAGATGCAAGCAGCTGTATATGATAATTTTATATTTAGTCTGCCTGTATGCCAAGAGAAAGTGAAATCTCATTCTTCCATTTCCTCATAGTGCTTTTCAATAGCTTTTTAAATTTTCTCACTGGTAGCAGAGTTGTTTTATACAGACATATCCAATTCTAAATATTCCTCTGTTGTCATGATTCATCTCTCCTGTGGCCAGTTTTATTGCTCTTGTTATTTCTCAAGGATCCACTCATTGTTTTCCAGTGGGCATTTCTCAGATGCATCTCCTTGAGTACTTTGTATTCCTGCCTCTTTTTTTTTTTAACTGCCGAAACAGTAATTGTATTGCTCTAGTTATTTCTTGTCTCCTTTGCCTTTTCTTCCAATGTGCCTATCTTTACACACATAATTTTAATGAGCTGCTCAACTCCATTACTAAAAGGCACTGGAGTGTTATAAGGGATTGACCATTCCTTCCAGAAGCTGTCTCAGGTTTCATGTCATCCTGAGATTTACCAAGTGTCACTTCATTCTGCTGTTTCTTTTTTTTTTTTCACACCTTGGCCAACTCTTCATCACAGTCATTATCCACCTCTCTTGGTGATCTACTTAACACTTCATTAAAAAAATATGTTCACCTTAGCTCCTTTCTCCCTGCTCTTCACTTGTCACCAAGACCCGCTTTTTCCCCTTTCACTTGTGATTCTTCTGGTGTTCTGAATTTGACAAGCATTAGTTCTTCCTTTGATGAAATTTCCTCATGTGCCTCTCCATAGCAGCATCTATGTTTCAGCCCACTTCATTGTCACCAGCTTTTCTTCCTCTTCTTTTCTTGTCCTTGATTTTACCCTCAGATGTTGGGACATGCCTTTAGATTTTACTTCCTGAATACTTCGATGGTACCTCAGAAAGCCTTTGAAAACTGGAGCAAAGACAGGAGAAGACAAGGCTGCTCCCATTGTATGAAAGCCTCATTTCTTCTTATAAACCAACAACGTTGCTTTCACATTTTTTTGGTCTGTTAGGATGAGGACTGAAAGAGCAATTATTCTTGCCAGAGGAAGGGGGGTGAGACTACAGGCACAGGGTTGCTGAGAGTGTTGAGAGCAGACCAGTCAGTAAAATGCTGAGCTGTCTATCCTCATGAAGCTTATGTTCCATGGGGGGGGATACTGTCAGATAATGAGTAAGTAAGATCATTTCAGAAAGATGGCACAGTGTGACAGGAATGACTAAGTGAAGACATTTTCAATTATGTCAAAATTAAACACTGTTTGTTAGAGGTCTCTAAAGAAGTCTGTGGCTCAGTTCAAAATCAATGCTTTAAATGGAAGAAAATATTTCTGTAGTACTACAAACCCATAGCACTATTGCCTATTCCAATCATTCTTGATCTTTTTAATGTATAGGAAAGAAACCCAGAGATATGCCAGTAAGCATTTTTATATGTGTACAAGAATAACAATAACAATAAGAATAACAAGAACTTACTATGTAGCAGATATTCTTCTAGGGACTTGAGATATATTGATCAGTAAACAATAAAAATGTAGTCCCTGGTTTTCTTTTCTTTTTTTTCTTTGCAGTACTGGGGATTGAACTCAAGGTGCCATGCTCAACCACTTTCCCATTCCCGGTCTTTTTGCTTTTAGTTTGTTTTTCAGATGGAGTCTCAGATTTTTTTGCCCCAGCTGGCCTCAGACCACAATCCTCCTACCTCTGTCTCCTGTCTAACTGGGATTATAGAAATGTGCCACCATGCCAAACTTGTTTTTGAGATAGGATCTTGGTAACTTTTGCTCACAGTGGTCTTGAACCATAATCCCTCTATCTCCACCTCTAACTCGCTAGGATTATAAGTGTGTACCACCATGCCCAGCTTAGTCCCTGGCTTTTTGGTGTTTCCATTTTGGCAACTGATAAAAGGCATTAAGAATAAGACTAAATAAGGAAACTATATTGTATGTTAGAAAGTTATAAATGCCATTGGTGAAAACAGAGCAAAGTAAAGAAGGCTAGAGAGTGGGGTTATAACTTTTTAAACAGAGGTTGTAAGGGTGGTGGCCAGGTTTGTGTCAAGACCTGGGATTCCTCCTTCCTCTACCTCTAAAGTCATCACATCAGAATATAAGTGAACAAATCAGCATCCTTATAAAGGAAACCTTGAATCAACATAGTTGTTAAAATATAAATAATTCACAAACTCCAATACTTTATTATTTATGGTATATTACCAGTGGTACAGCTCACAGCAGAACAAAATTCACAAATCTTATTTTTTTTTTTTTTTGAGACAATGTCTATCTATGTAGCCAGATTAGCCTCAAACTACAGGCAGGCCAAGAAGTCGTTACCCTCCTCTTGTCTCAACCTTTTGAGTTCTGGAACTACAAACATAGCCACCATGCCCTGCTGTGTCTTATATTTGAAAAGAAAATGGTTGTTTGGTACCACTTATTTGCCAATTCATCATATATATCCATGAGTCATCTTTTGAACTATGGTATAGACTAAGATTTTACCTTTTATTTGTTCTGATTTTCCCCCAAATAGAAAATACTCAACTGCAGGATCTATGTGCTTTTCCATATCTTCTGCAGTAGCTATCTAAGTACTTAACAAAGGATCATCCATTGTTATTGGCTGACTTAATAAAGTGACAATGTAGGTAGATGTTAGCCTCCTCAGCATCCTGAGAGCATGTATACATGTGATGTAAGTTTCATGTGAAACAGGAGTCATGGTAGGGGTGGACATCAGTGCAGCCTGGTGGAGTATTAATGAGGCACATTGTTACATGCCTGTTGTTGGAGGTTGGTGGTCTGTTTGCCTGACTCCTCACTCCCAGGTCTTCATTAGATGATATCACTGAATGCAAACTAAGTAGTTCACCCTGGAGCATGCATGAGGAAGGGGATTATATATGTGCAAGTAAGGAAATTCTAAATACAGACTTCTATTTTATAATTTCTAACAAAATTGAGTTTTACTTGGACTACTTCTGGATTAAATTCCTTATCAATTTTAGATCATTTTAGGCTTTGAAAGCCTTCTCCATTTTTTTTCTGGTCTAGAATCTAGATTGCTATTTCATGACAAGAGCAGAGTTTGGAGTTGGTAAATCGGTAGAAATCAAATATGTTCTCAGGGTCCTATCTTCTATCTAGCCTTCTACAGAAAGGCCTCATGAAGTCTTGGATTTTTGTAAAATATAATGTGAAATGCCAGTATTTTAGATAAATGATACAAACTTGATTTGGATGATGGTGCAGACCGCAAAGAAATAAATTTAAGATAAGCTAAAAGCTTCCATTCATAATACAGAGAAAACCCACACTTTTGCTATTTCCGAACAACTGCTCACTTGTTAGCCAACATTGTCTTAAGTCCATATGTCAGAGTCTTAAGTTTGCTGGGAGAGTTAGGAAAAGAAGGAACAAATGTCTGAGATTCTTGGGCCACATCAAGTAATGTCATAGCTGATTATCTCTCTTTCATATTTCTTATGACTGTCAAGAGAAACAAATACCGCAGCTATATTGTAGCCATGTTGATATAAATGCTTGAATGCTATGCAGGTGTAATTCAGTGCAGGTGTTCTAGGATATTTCTGATATACAATAAAAAAATAGAATAGTAAAAATTATATTTCATATCCCCACACACTCAGTATAGAATGCACAAACCGAAACCAAAACCAAACACATACTTCTGCTTGTCCCACCCCCATCTCCTCAGGAAAATACCATTTACCTCAGTTTCCAGAAGCAAATATTACAGCATTCCAGAGAACAAACCTCTTCCCCTTTGATTGTGGTCAGCTCATGAACTTGTTAAAGAGAGTCCTTCAAGGATGAATATAAAGAGAAATGAACAGGTTAAAAATTATGGGCTACAAATGATCCCAAATCCTTCACACCAAAGTTATAACTTGGTATGTGTATTATCTCACAGTGAGAGAGCACCTCCTTTAAGAAGTAATTTTTTGTGATTTTACTTTTAGGACCTGGATAGATGCCACATGTTTATCAATTTTAAAGGAGAAATACAATAGTATACTACAGATGGTCGATAACAAAGTATAGCCTCATGCTACACTTAGTGAGCTGTTTTATCTCAAGTAAATAGATGCCCCCAAGAACTAAATCACAAAAAATAATTAGCATAGCATATATCATGTAGGATTACTCTCTCTGCACTGTTCTCTCCTAGCTCAGGAGGACAGACAGTGGTATATTGCTGCTGTCTGCACAACCTCCCTCTAATAATGACCATTATTCATAGCAGGGTGTTGGAGGTCACTAGCGTGGTCTTTGTGCAAAAGATCCTACCGTTCATCCTCTATTCTTCTCTAGATTGTGAGCTATGGTTGACAGATTAGGGAACCCGTTTATTCTTTGTGTAGAAGATGTAGATTTGACCTTGTGTTGTCCTTCTGCGTCTTCTATGATCTCACAAACCTTAGACATAACTTTCAAGCAGCCATATGAAAAAAAATTTCCAACTGTGCTTTGGTTTTGAGTTTAAATCATAGTATTTCCATCATTTGTTGGTTTTGCTATAAAGATGCCTGGGGCATTCAGCTGCAGCTGAGAGGGCACACTTGTCATTGTTAGTAATTAGAAGGAGTCTGGTATATTCAAGGTGGCTCAGAATTCATAATTTTTTTTTTTAAAGAAACACCAAATGTGTTAGTGAGATGTAGTTTGCTGAATTCATTGTAGCTGTGTGGCTGTCTTTTTAACCTTGCTGCCCTGCTCATTATAAATGCAGTCAGTCACCAAAGACCGTGGTTTCCTGCTGTGCTCCTGAAGCCTGATGAAATGCATTAAATATTAGATGAATCTTCTGGTCTTCCTCTCTGTTGGTAACTACCTCTGAGATTTTAGCTACCTTGAGACAGCTATAGATTGAAATAAATGCCTATCACTTAATATAGGCACAGAAGTAATACTTAATGAATTAATAAATAAATGATTAAATGAAAAGGATATTATTTATGGTATTTCAAAGTCAGCAACTTAATTTTACTAAAGAAATTAATCAATAGAGAATTCCCTAATCTTGCAGACACAACAAAATTTTTGCAAGGAGACAAATACCTATGGCTTTTGCCCAGTGTTGGCTTAGTTATCAGGGAAGCAGTACCTGACACAATAAATTAACTTCACTTTATCTAAAGTCTCATTTCAGGGCTTAATGTAAGGTCTCTAAAAAAGGTCTGAGCACTTAGTAGGATTCTCCTTTGAAAGCAGATTTTCTTAAAATAGATAGGGATACTATTTCAGGAAAAAAATAACTGGTGCCATCTGTGCACCATAATAATTTATTATCATCTAAATTAGTAACATCAATCCATACATTCCTACTATTCAGAAAATAAGATAGACAAAGTGGAATAATTGAAACTTTTATGACTTGTTTATACTTTCATTTGAATAGTATCTATGTATCTTATGAGTTTTCTATTATAAATAATACTATACAGTTTCTTGATGTGTTAGCATAATGTCTATCTGGAATTTAGATATGGATGGAATGGAATCAAATTGTAACTTAATGTAAATATGCACAGAAAGATAATAAGTTTTCTAATTAATCTTTACCACCATAAGCACAAACATCCCTTTGTTTATCCTCATATATAAAATGTTTTATCAATCTTGTGAATTCTTTATGTTTTATCTTTTTTTTCACTTGCTAAACTTGTGATCATAAGCAAGTGTTGAAGCTTACAATAATGAGAATAAAAGATAAAGGATTATCTTTTCTTTTAAAGTGGAAAAGGATATTTGAGGAAATTTTTTTGCAGCCAAGCAAAAAGATCTAGTTTGTCTAGTTAAGAAATAATTCTGATCCCACACCAGGTCCAGTTCTCAGACAATTCCTGGTGGGCATTTCTGCTTTCCCTAGACCTGTGCCTCCTGAATCACTTGAGCAACTCCATTAGCATTTATTTTCAAGTAGATTCACTAGAACATTCATTGAGTAATATTCATCAATCAGCCTTGGGTATTTCTATCTAGTTAAATGTAAAACTATTGTCATTACTTGAGAACAAGTTTCTCTATAAATGAATCATAGCAAATATTATGATTTGAATATGAAATGTCTACACAGACTCCTTGTTAATGGGTTGCTTCCCAGATGATTGCACTGTTTTGGGAGGTGATAGAAAATAGGAAGTAAGGCCTACTTGGAGTAGGTGGCATGCCTTATAAAGAACTCCCTTGTCACTGGCCCCTTCCTGTTTTTCTCTGTCTCTGCTTCCTGACCACCATGAGTTAAGCAGCTCTACCCTCTGCCATGATGTTTTCCCTCACAACAGAGCTGAAAACAATGGAAACAGCCATTCAAGGACTGAAACTTCTAAAAATCATGAGTTTAAATAAATCTCTTATCTTTTTTAATTGTTTATTTCAGACATTTGTTGTAGCAAAGAAAATGCTAATTAATCATGTGAGTGTACCAATAAATTTAAAAAAAATAATAGCCCTGAGTTTGTGATGAATTCTTCTACCTTAATTTCTAAGATATGTAATAGAAATTGCAGTTGCAAGTTAAATTTATTTTGGAAATTCATAAGGATCTGAAAGCTACAGATTAGCATTAGAAGTTCACAGAAATTTTTTAACAGTTCAACATGTGAATATTTTTACATTACTAGTGAAGAGGCCTATTTTGTGAAATCTAAAGATGGATTATGGTACTGTGCTAACTAATATCCTCTGAAAAATTAAGAAAATATAATGAGTTAAACAAAATTTGAAAAATACCCATAACCTATCACTTACTTGTCTCCTATTCAATATATTTAGAATGTATAATTGAATAGGTGTTAAGTTTCTTTATATATGTGCAAAAGAATCCTAAGATTCATGAGAGCTGAAGGTATAGGTGACTTATGTAAAACCTTTCCTATTCAAACAGGGCTATATTGGCTCTTACTATTCCAGTGATATAAAACACATCCTTAATCTAAATATCCAAATGGTCCCTCAGTACTTAATGTATTAAGTGAAGCCATCTAGTTTAATGTAGCTGCTTCTTTTCTACAAACAGAGCTTTATTTACTGAGTGGGATAACTCATTACCTAAATCCCAGAAATAAAGATTTCCATGAGAGTCAGCATTTCTGGTTTCTGATAGTGAACTCTAAATGAGATTCTCGTGTGCTTACTGTTAATAAGAAGAACATCATCCCCTGTGAGGGCAATGTGACTTTAGATTTCTTAGAGAGTTGGGCATGTAACCCTTAGGAACAACAGGAAGCACAAAATATTTTTAAATAGTATTTTGCTGTCCTGTAAGTGAGGTCAGAACTTAGTTCCCAAGTTTGAGAAGTGGAATCACTTGCTACCACTTACCATTACAAATTTCAATCAAGTGAGTATAGTGCAAATATATGTTTCTGACAGCGCTCGACAGTATTATCATGGAGGGGCAACATGACTAATGTCTTCTATGCCACATCAAAATAATAGCATGCTAAAATTTATGTAAACTCAGTTCCAAGAGTATCTCACATCCAGACAAATCCAGCTGTGATGGTGGGTTTTGCATGCCAGCATCAACTGGGGGGGTAGGTGGAATTTGCTCATTGGTTGAAATGGATACTTGATTCTGGCCCTATTGCTTATATACATATGCAACATTGCCCTCATTTCACATTTAAATGTTTATTAAACATATTATCATTCTGAGTAAACCATAAACTCAAGAATGTATAAAAAATTAAAATAAGGAATTAAGCAACTAAAATAGGTGTCACTAAGAGAATCTGAAGTGTGTCCCTGGGAATTTGAGGATATCCAAATTTAATGTTGGGAGACCCCAACATTAAGATGCTGAGGGTAGACTGTGGCAAGCCCAGAGCCATTATCAGTAACTGCAGAGTTAAAGGCATGGTTTTCTACATTTAAAACAAAATCAAAGCCTCAGAGAGCAGATGGTGGAAGCTTTTATTTTCCAGGAGACAAAGAGCCTGTACATGCCCTTTAACTCACAGCAGTGGGAGGCTGAAGTCTTCCCCCTGGATAAAGCCAGCCTGAGTAAATCACAAGTTGTCAGGGAAGCCAATCCACAGTTTTACATTTTTAATTCTACCTACATTATCAAAAAATTCTGTTTTCAATGAGCTATTTAATTTTTATTCTAAGAAAATTAATACTTTTATACTGGTGTTTTTATTTTCATTAAAATTAGCTTAAGAAAGAAACACAGTCTAAAATCAACTTCGCCAAGAGAGAAACCAGGGTTGACAAGAATAAAAATTTTAAATCCCAATACTTGGTATTAGCAACGACAGAATGTAAGTTTCATAAAGATTTAAATTTGTTGATGTAGAGCAAAATATGCCTCTTCCCTCTGTTACACCTTTAAAGAATATTATTTCAGAAAAGCAACTGAAACAAGGTGCTGTTTGTTATTTTATGGCATAGTTTCTTTGCTGCTATCAGAGTCTCATTGTTTGAAAGAGACTTTTTTATAATGTGAGTATGAGATACCTCCTTTGGGGTCAGAAGCATGCATAAAGATATATCATTTGCCTTTTAATGGGGCTTTCTGGTGACTCTACAGTTTTAAATTGTTCTATATATATCGAGTATTCCTTACTGAATGTTCTTGCTATGTCCTCTGCAAATATGGATGGAAATAATTACAGTGAGGATGGCTTCATATGATGATGCTACTCCAGAGAAAACCTGCACCACAGGGAACGTTTCCAGTAAAGTATGGCAGAAACTGCAGGGTAATCAAAGTGCAAATTCCAATTTATTTAAGCAATATTGTTCTTGCTCCTCCATTTCACAAAGCTGTCCTTTCTCATTAAAATTTTGAAAGAGAAGGAATGAATTTTACCAGCAGAAATCTGAGTGCAAGTTGACCTTTTTGAAAACTCTGCTTCAAACACTGGCATCAGCTGTCTTTTCACATACGTGGTGACAAAAGGAAGAAATTGAGGCTCATAAGGAGTAAACTGAATATATGCAAGACTTGATGTCACTGAACTAGGCTTTTATTTGAAGAGAAGTTTGTGTATACTGAGGAGAGTGTATTTGTTGATGACCCATGAAGGGATTGAACAAGCTATGTGTCTGAGGATTTTGGTGTGCTCTGGATGGACACCTCACAGACTGGCTTTGATTTAATCAGGCTATAGTTGTATAGCAAGTACAGTTTTCTCTGTGACAACAAATAAGTAAATGAATATAACTAGAATTGTTAATACCTGTACATTGGTGACACTCTGACAGAATTAAGTGCCTTTGGTTATTCAGTTGTTTCTTTTTTTATCAGATGTTTATTAAGCATCACTGATGTATGAATAGGTAATGTACTAGGTAGAGTGAGGGATTAAAACATCAAATAAGACTTGAGAGACCTTAATATGCTCATAATGATTAAGAGATGTTTTCTCCTTAGAAGGCAGAAAATTACAACACAGTGTGGCCAGTTCTATGGTGCAAGGAGGCCCAGGTGCTAAAGAGTGTCCAGAAGGGACCATGGCTCAGAAATGCTGATACACAATGTCTGATTTGAGTTTTTTCCTTTTTTTTTTTTTTTTTAATTGTTGTGCTGGGCGGGGTACATTGTGGCATTTACATAAGTTCTTACAGTGTAACAAATATATCATACTTGAATTCACGCCCTCCACCACTCTTCTTTATTCCTTCCCCTCTGTGGAGAGTGAAGTACGAGAAGCCTATGAGAACTTGACATGAGCACAGCTATGGCAATAATCTGCAGGCTGAGTTGGCACAGCCCCAGCCACGGAAGGGGATGAAGGCAAAATGCAGCACAGCTGCTTTTTCTAAGATGTTTATGTTCAGAGAGTAGTGATTGCAGGCTCCTTCTGGTCCCAATAACTACAATGCCATGCCCCCCTGAGAACTGTTGCTCCACCTCCATGTTTGTCACTGTATATAAATAATAAGCTCACATGTGTCTCCATCAGAGCACCCACCTCAGTGAACCCCTTTCTACATGTTTGTCTTTTGTCTTTTCTCAATCTCCCATCACTCCCAATTAGGTTTCTAGGATGAACTCAAGCAGGCCATGAGAACTCTCATTCCTGGAATAGTTTCAACAGGTCTCATTTTTGTATCTACATACATGTATATACAGTTCTTGCACCATATTCACCCTCCTACCCCTTTCCTCACATCCTTCCCCTTCCCACTGGTGCCAATCAGGAAGAGGTCAAGTGAAAGGTATGGAAAATGAAGAGACTAGTGTATTTGAAGTGCAAACTATAAGAAAAAGTTGAGAATAAAGGTACTTTTCCCTTGGCCAAAGTAGGGGACATATGAAAATGAGGAAGGTACTCAGTAGAAAAAAAGAAAACAAGAATTGGTCCTTAAAGAGTCTTGTCTTAATACACTTTGTTAAAGATATGTGGATTCTGTTGTAGAGGTGAGGATAATTGCTCTTAGACTGAAGCTTTTGAGGTTCTGTCTCTGGAATCTATGCTTTAGAGGACCTGCATTTCACAATCATATTAAAACAAAGTTATATAGCTGGGTACCAATAGCTCATGCTTGTAATCCTAGCTACATGGAAAGCTGAGATGGTTTGAGGCCAACACAGGCAAAGGGCTCAACAAGACAACATCTTAACCAATAGTTGGGTATCCTAGATGTAGAAGGAAACATAAAGCAGGAGGATCATGTTCCAGGCCACCGTAGGCAAAGCACAAGACTCTATCTCTAAAATAACAAGAGCAAAAGGGGTTGTAGACATGGCTCAGCAATAGAGCACCTGCTTGGCAAGCATGAGTCCTTGAATTCAACAAGCAACAGTATAGCCAAAAATCCAAAACAATTTATTTAAGACTAGAAAATCACTCTGCACTCAGATTTTAGCACTCATGGCTTTCCCAGTTCAATACATAATCCAAGGCATCAGTTCTTGTGACAAACATTCAGGCAAAGTCAAACACTTCTCCACCTCTTGGGCATGTGGCTTTTGCCAAAACTGGAAACAGACCTTCATCAAAGGGAAGAAATTGAGAGGTAAAAACTAGAAGTAATGTTCTTTTTCCAAAATTTATATTAATTGATTAAAATGTTCAGTTAATATTCACATGGTACATTATTAGATACAAAAAGACAATTTCCAAATAGAATCAAAAGAACATCCATTTACTTGTTTCTCTTTATATTCTAGTTGGTAGAAAAAGGTACACAGAAATTAGGGTGGTGTCTCCAAAATTTGTACATAATAGCTAAGGAATATTTTACAGTGTTAAAAGTTGATATGACTTAAATGATTCTCTCTCCCTCTCTATTTGTACAGTTGGCCTTCCATATCCAATTGACTGCAGAACAAAATTATGTGAAAAAAATTATGTCTGTGCTGAGCATGTACAGACTTTTTTCTTATTATTATTCCCTAAATAACTAAATATAACAACTATTTACATAATATTTACACTGCATTAGGCATTATTTGAAGTTTAGAAAGGATTTAATATCTACTGGAAGTGACATTTTGTTTAAGGGACTTGAGCATCTGCAGATTTTAGTATGGGGGAGGGGTTCTGGAGCCAATCCCTCTCTGATACAAAGGGCCAAGTGTATGTATACCCATACACATACCTACACTATATGAACATTAAAAATATATGCATAAAAACACTTAAAGCATGGTAATTTTATGCTGAATGATAAAATTTGAATGCCAATATATGAAAATATGTAATTCTTAAAAATTAAAAAATTCATCTTTGTTTAAAATACTTTAATATTTTGATGTTTAAAAATAATTTGTATTTAAAATTTTATAGATAATTTTGAACATTTTGGAAGAAAAAACTTTTTGAAAATATGAAAAATAACTTTCATTTTTATGCTTAACTTACATCTTCCATGAAAATCTATTCTGCTTTTGTGTTCTTTGATATTTTTAACACTTTAGATCATTAATATCCTTAGAACATGTATTATACAAAAATCTTGGTTGATGTAATTGGTTTACTTTACTAAAATGAGTATTCTGGAACATATAAAAAATTATACATTTCTGTGTCTTTATTGCTCATTCAAACATCACCAGTCTCTAAAAAGAAAATTTAGGAATGCATAATAGTACAATTTAGTCTGTTTTACTATATCCTCAGACTTCATTTATATGAAAACCATAGCTTGAAATATATGCTGAGCTTTTGTAAATATAAAGGAATATTTTCCACATGAGGAGGACACATTTTATTTATCAGTTTGTTAAACATTTATAACTTTCATGTATTTAACTATATATGTATGGATGTCCATTTGTACTCTTGCCCTAGGCCCTAAAAAGTTTTAAGAGTGTTTGACTGCTGACATGCTTTAAGCAAGAAGAAACATGATCAATGCTGCACTTAGAAAAGATTATACCAGTGGAGGCAGTAGTACCAGTTAGGAGGCTTGTACCCCTCTTCACGGGTAGAGTTTTTCGACTGTAGCCAGAACATCTGAATCAATCCAGTCACTTCTTTACATCACATCCTTGGAGAACTTTCAAGCCTTCCAACTCTAAGTTTTCTGGCCAGTGAGATCCTGGCCACAGGCCTATCCATTTTCAGACAAGGCCCTTTTGACAGCTTAGCCACAGATCTGGATGCACTGTAGGTCTTCTCTTCTTAACTAAAAGGAAAGTAGAGTTCCCACAGGAGCCTGTTGTGCATTTCAGAACTCAAGGCTCTTGCCGTATCTAATGCCTACCATTAGCTATAGAGATTGTTTAGACACAATAACACTTTGAGTCCATGACAGACTCTTTGGTGGGAAGCTCTCAAGAGTTGTAGTGGAATAAATGAGACTCTCATTAGAGAAAGTGCTAGAGACCTCAGCCTGACCACTAACCCAGAGAATGGCCAGGTTTCTCTCAGCCTTCTCAGGTTGCAGCCTTCCGCTCTGATCTACTGACAGCTCCTAGGTTGTTAGCCTTCTCATGTCCTCAGTGAGAAATACAGAAAAACCAGGTTGGTTGGAGATGTATTTCAAGTATTCTGCATAGGTTCATTTTATGGGCAGAAGGAGACTATGAGAATAGAAACCACAATTAATTTTTTTTCCAAAGCACTTTTTATTCTGGCTTTGACCTAAAATTGAAGGAGGCATCTCTTGCCTACTGTCAAACTGAAACAAGATATAGAATGCATTCTAACCAAGAACCAGGGATTCTAATTAATGTTTTTCCTGGACTGATACACTTTGAAAGCTTTCTTGCCTATTTTTATCTTAAGGAAAAAATAGAGAAGTTAAATTTGACAGTGGTACCTTGGTGACATCAAGTTTCTAAAATGGGAAACAAGTTTTGTTTAGAAAAATACTCCATGTAATCTTAGAATGTTTTTATTTAGGTTTTATCATATTTGATGGGAGACTATATCTTTATGGGAATATTGAAGCTTAGTAAGTATAAATTGTTACCAGAAGGTGAAATTGAGTAGATCTGATCAATTCAAGTCTATATGTGTGAATGTATAATTTATGTATATATGCATAAATTTGCATCTATATAGAGACAGAGTAATATTTTAATAAACAATGAAATATCTGTCTTCAATTTGCACTGAATTTATGTATTTTTCATCAGTAGGAATTCTGAGATAAATAAATATAGTTAAGAATAGATTTAGTATGATTTTAAAATGTTGTGATTACTTTTATTAGCAGTTTTACCAGGGCCTGATATATTTTATTCTATTTTATGTATGAAGTTTCTCCATTCCCCAAAGAAGTAAAAAGAGCCAGCATCATAAACTCCAAATATGACTTTATACATGATTAGTATCTTCAGTAAGGATGTCAGAGGCATGTAGATGAGTAAAATGTAATTATATTCACTCACTATAAATTTCCTGGGACAGAATTTTACTTAAACAGCAACAACAAAAGGAAGACTTGGTTAAAATGACTGATGACCACCAGTCTCTTGAGACCCAAGCATGGCCTCATCAGACAGTAAGTTGCTGTTCTGGTCTCGGATCTTCTACTTACAGACCTGAGTCAGGTGAGTTTTCTCTTCCTCATTATACTCATCTGTAAAATGGAGAGAATAATAGTACTTGTTGGGATTAATTTAAGTGGCATAATACTTAGGTCTTGTAAAGAGTAAATGACATAGTATGGATGCAGCACTTTACAGATTCGAACACATAGGAGGAAGTGCTAATAATATATATTAGACATTATCACAGCATCCGAAAACTGTATCTTTCTAGTACTCAAACAGGTATATTTTCTTGTTTTTTATTCACAGTTATTGGCCACATTAGATATTAGTTTTAAGCCATAATGGGGATGGGGTCAAAAGATAAACCTGTTATTCCTCTTACAGTTGCAAATAATCATCCCTAGTGAACTTCAGTTATAAACTTAAGAGCAAGAGTATTCTTTATGAGAGCAAAGATAAAGTAAAAACCCCAAAGAATTGTGACTCACTTAGACATTCCCTTTCAAGGACCAAGACAAAGTAAAATGGAGTGGTCTCAGGGACAATTCTATTTTTGTGGCCACCTGGATCATGTCTGGCAATGAAAGAGGAAAATAGTTATGTCCTACAGAGTGCTCAAAGCACTGCTCCCATTCCTTCTGTGGGTTCATTTAGCATCAGTGTGGAGTTCATCCTGATTTGCACAGCAAATCTGAAGTTAGCCAGCAGCAGTGTAGACTAGAGCTGCTCTCCAAGGTGCAAAGCAACATTAAAGATGTGTAGCCCTGATTGTGAGCCTAGCACAACAAACGCATGGAGGCACATGCCACAGAATGGAAAATTCACAGGTTAGCACTTTGGAATATTTATTTTGTCTACTTCTAAAATATTTAGTCTGGAACATTTAAGCTGATACTTTATTGGTGTACACACTTGTCCAAATTTACAGCAGCTGGGGCTGTGTGGAGCTTTGGGGATACAGGTTTGTGGCTCGCTGATTGTTTAGAAAGCCCATATGGAAAAGCCAGATTTTTCTGTGAATCTAGATAAAAGCTGGTCAAGCCAAGTGTATGGAAAATGAGATAATGGGGCATTCAGAGAATATTCCCATGGGGGCCAGTTTCTCTGATGTCCAACTGAACTACTATTAATGAAGGGTGAAAACCTCTCATAACTGATAAGCAGGCTGTCTTCTGGAAATTATCATAAGTCCTGTGGTAAAATAGGTATTTTACTTGGACTTTATCCATCTCTTGAGTTGCTCTCTGTGAGGAAGCATAACCTCAAATAACTCCAGGTCTGTTAACACATCAATTACTTAAACACCTTGATTTTTAGCAAGGAGTGGATTTTAATCAATCGCAAATGCTATCGAGAGATTAGTTGTCCCAGAGAATAAAATTAACTGTAATTAGACTGTAATAACTTGTGAGTGCTACTAGCAATATATTTTCATGTTTCTGTGGAATTAATGCATTTCGCAGCTCCCCTATACAGAAGAACATGTGTAGACTTTTGTATAATAATTGGAATTAATGTTATCTTTTAATTTCCTTTTTTGCAAGGTACCAAAAGGACTCAACTGAACTAATAGATAAATAACTCACACTTTAACATATTAGTTATTATTAACCAAGATAATTTGAATAATTAATGGGAACTAGAGTTTGTTAGAGCAAGATCTCATTTCCATCCTGAAACTCAATCCAACATTTTTAAAGCTCGGTTGTTGTGTAGAACAAGCAACAGAAGGAATGATGAATGGTGATAAGAGGAAACACAGGGAGGTCCAGTAATGGTCAATGAATACAACAAGTGACAACCTGCTGGAGTCTGGAATATGTGAGCATTAAATCAAACATTCAGACATACTTGGGGAAAGAATTTACTACAACATTATACTTGCTGTGTTCAAACTGAGAGGAAGACCATTGCAGTGTCTATAACAATTTACTTCCAATTCTTTGGCACATAGAGTCCAATATTATGCATATGCTAGTTAGTTTAAGCTTCAACTCTAGGGCATTCAGCTTCCCTAATCAAGAATCCACATTCCAAGGGTAGTGCCTGGCATTATATGAGCAAAGCTAATTTCGAAGGTGGCTACTAAAAGCCTTATCATAATCAACACCTGAGGATTTTCTAATTAGCCTAATGAATGTCAGACTTGGGTTTGCTAAGGGAAATTAGTGGCTTGTTATTTAGCATGGTCGCTGGTAGAACTATACTCAGGCTGATGAGACAAAGTGAAAATTGTTCTAGAGATGGGACTTGGCTAAAATATTTTGTCAATATTGTACAAACTTGCATGGACAAACTACAGGAATTCAGGGAGGCTCCAAACCAGTGTTCTCAAGAGTGGCACCAGATCCTTTGCAGGCTCTGTGGTTGGTCCTTGATTGCCTTATGCTAACTACAAAAGTCACCATTTCTCTCTTCCAGAATACTTTAACAACTATCTCAAGTAAAACTTTATGTAGTGTAGTGGTTAGGGTATACACAAAGGCAAAGATGAGATTTCGTCAAGATTACAGAACAGGTAATATTAGCTATTTTGTCTGGATTTCCTGTAAATGTTTGTTTAATACATCAGATACTTATCTCAGAATTTTGTCTAAAACTTATTTTCATTATAATCTGGTAACAAGGTTGTGTTGGAGTAGTGAATGTCCACTCAACTGAAACTATATGGTGACTAACTTTCTCCACCAAAGTAATTTTGTTTGTGTCCAAGTCAGTTTAGGCTACTTTGCAACAGGACATTATATTATTCTTACTTTTTTAATTAAACAAAAGATTGAAAAGTTCAGAGATATGTAAATTATACTTAACTTATGATCTGCTTTGTGTTATAGGAAGATTTTGACACTTATCTTAAAAGTAGGACTCAGTCTAAATTTAAGTGGTAAATGACCCTGGATAGGGAATTATTAAATTTTTATTTTTGTTAGCCACTAACATAACTTAGTATTTCTTTTATTTTTGAATGTAGAAAAGTGTCTTGTACAGTACCTTTGATTTTATTTCTTATAGGGATCAGAGAGTTTTGTTTTTTTGTGTGTGTGGCTATAAACAGCATTAAATATCATTTGGGATCATCTCTTAAAATTTTGGTAGTTAGTAGACTCACCACTGTATCATTTTATTTAATATATCACAAGCTGTTTTTCTTAATATTTTGAAACTTTATTTCAATGTAATTTTTTTAATTCTAAGTATTTTATCTTATATGTTTAAAAATATTATTTGGGAAATGGAATCAATGGGAATCACCAGACTGATGAAGTGTTTCATGACACATGAAAGATTAAGAATCCCTATTCTAGAAGATCCTTCAATGTCAGTTTTCTGTTGCCAAAATTAAATATAGATGGTGAAACTATTTCCTTTCCTCATGATATCATAGAAGTAAGTGAATGATGTTTATGTGTGTGGGGGCCACACGTGTGCATGTGGAGGGTACTGATATGCATAGGAGGGCACCTGTGTATATATTGTGTTTTTAGTAAGTATTACAACAAGAACCCTCCTCTTCTGTATCTCCTCCAAAGAGGGCCAATGAACTAAGGTAGACGTTTGGGATCAGGGTGGCATATAGGCAGCTGTAGCCTCTGGATTATCCAGACTTCAGGTCAACCACCTCAACGTTCTGAGTTTAATTTTAGTCAAGAAAATAATTGCCATGTTTCTTTGACTCCTCTAAATGTGTCCCAATTGCTGTACCAATTAGGGAATTCCTAATCCTCAACTGCTCTGAATTTTATGTGTCTATGTGCAGCAGGTCTTCATGGAAAAAAATCTGGAGAGAAATGATGGGGGAGTGGCAGTGAAGTCATTGATAGGTCTCTGTCTTTTTTGACTGCTCAAAGACAAGTCTTATTAGTATTTGCAACTGGAAACCTCTTGAGTAGGGAAAGTTAAAACTGAACATTGACAGGTTTGGTTTTGAATCCTGCCTATGTGCCTATTAAATGACCTTAGGCAAGTTGACTTCTAAAGATTCAGATTCTATAAAATGGCAATAATAATAGTCAAATATCAGTGAGGTTAATACACACTGATAGACACTTACTGAATGTGAATTTTTCAGCACCCATCCCTTCTGAAGTCAAATACCTCGGGATGCTTGCTAGCCTTTACTGGGACAAAATTATTCTCTCTGATGAGCCTGCTCATAGAAATTTTCAATTTTGTATGTTAAAAATGTAGGGAAGAGCTATAATTTGTTTTCATTGATGTTTTAGTGAGTAAAAACCACAATGCATAAAAAGTAGTAGCTTAATTTTCCACATAAGAACATGTTCTAGGGCTGGGTGGGGAGGGGGCATTCTGGTAATCCCAGCCATATGGAAGTATAGGTAGAAGGATCATAGTCCAAGGCTGGCTCCAGACAAAACTGTGAGACCCTATATGAAAATAAACAAACAAACTAAAGCAAAAAAGGTCAAGGAGGTTTGTGTTCAAGTGGCAGAGCACCTTCCTAGCAAGTGTGAGACCCTGAGTTCAAATCCTGGTACAGCTCCCTCATGAAATAAGTGTGTTCGCTTATTTATTCAATCATTCAAAAAGCACTTCTAGATTTCAGACTGCCATAACAAAATATTTGAAAATTGGTAGGAAGAGGAAAACAGTTGTGGATAAGAACTGTGGTCTTCTCTCCAGTGGCTTACCCTGTTCCCCAGGGATACAAGAACACATGTTCAAGTATGATCATGTGTTTTGATCAGCTTTTACATAACTCAAATATTCTGTTTTTGTACCTCTTTCTGCATCCCAGTACTTGGTGAATCTTCCACTATTGCTTCCCTAAACCAGGAGTTTCTTCTTTTTCTCTCTCCTTCATTTCTAGACACTAAATTCATTACCAAGTCCATTCTTCTGCATTTTCAGAGAACAAACCAAATCCAAATGCTTCTAGACAAAGCCACCCTCTTCCACCTCTTGCCTGGATTACTAAAATAGGCTTTAAAATGTCTTCTTGCTTTCTCTCTTACAAAAGCAATTCTTTTCATAGTAGTCAGAGTGATATTTTTAAAAATAAATTAAATCAATCTACATACCTACTTAAAAACATTTAACAATTCCCTCTGTCATTTAGACCAAAATTCAACATCCAACAATTCCCTCTGACATTTAGACCAAAATTCAACATCCAACAATTCCCTCTGTCATTTAGACCAAAATTCAACATCCAACAATTCCCTCTGTCATTTAGACCAAAATTCAAAGGCCATTAACTTGGCCTCAGAGCCTAACATGAGACCCTCGTGTGTATTCTCTGCCTCTCTCATCAGCTCCAGGCTCTTTCCCATCTTGGGAGAAGGCATTCTCTAAGCCACTCATTGCTCTTTTCCCTGACACCCACAGTTCACATTGATGGCTTTAAAAAAAAAAAAAAAAAAGAAACTATCGTTTAGTTCTCAAAGAGACTTTTCGAGGCCATTAGATCACTTGGCATTATTTCATTCTATTTTAATTTTAGGCTTTGCAACAATCACTATTTGATTTTTGCTTGCTTGTTTATCTAAAAGTTAGCAATTATGCAGAGCTTCCCACATGCCAAATGTCATCTGAACTCTTGGCACATTTTAGCCCATCCCCCTCTTGGTGATCTATTGTACTCTTAGAGTTTCAATGAACATCTGTATGCATGGTGCACAGAGGTAGGAACCATGCCTTCCTGATTCATAGATTTATCATAGGATGTAGTACAAAGGAAATGCTTAATAAGAGTTGTTTGAATGAATGATTGGTGATTCCAAGATCTATATCTGCAACTCATAATTTTCTCTTGGATTTTGTAGCCATTCCTTGCTGCTGGGTGGTAATATGGGGACCTCAAAGTTGTGTTCAAAATAAATTTTCTCCTCTTCAAACTATGGTCCCCTGTCAGTCACGTGCTATATGTTCCAAGACCACATGTGGATGTCTGACACTGTGGATACTGCCCAACTCTATATTTTCTCTTTTGCTATCCATAATACCTATCATAAAGTTTAATTTATAAATTAGATACAGAAAGAGATTTAAACATAATAAAATACAATAATTATAACAGTGTACTACAATGAAAGTTATATGAAGGTAGTCTCTCACTCTCTGAAATTATTTTATGTACTTATCCTTCTTGTGATGACATGAGATGATATGATGCCTGCATGATGAGATAAGCTGGGTTGAATGATACAGGCATTAGAATACCATTTGAGTTACTTGAACACAGGTATCACACTTGTGATACTATAACCACTTTCACATAACTGAGGTGACTACTAAATGACCAATAATGGGGAATGGATATAGTGTGGATACATTGGCAAAGACATGACTCATGTCCTACATAGAACAGAAGAGGGTGGCATTTAATTTCATCACACTACTCCAACAGTGTGCAATTTTAAACTCATGAATTGTTTATTTCTACAATTTTCCATTTAAAAATTTCAGAGGTAATCATGGATAATGGAAACTGCATGGAAAGCAAAACCACAAATAAGAGGGAACTGTGCTTTTTCCTTCTGTTAACTAAGTGTTAACAGTGTTTACTCTATCATATGAGCAACAAACATTTATGTAATAGTGACATAGAGCAAATTTCTACTAGGCTAAAAATACTCAATGGTTTTCAATTGCTGCTGGGATAATCTAATTCTTTAATAGGCCCTCCAAGTTCCTGGGTGTACTAGAGCTTACATCTAGGTTTATGTTTTTTACTTATGCTCATAGTCCTATATCCTTCCACACCATGTGCTATGATGCTTTTGTAATGACTGCCTGCTCATATTTGAGACATTATGAATTCTGCCTCCTCAGACTGTAACACTCTTCTCCTGTCCTGTTCCTATCAGAACTGATCCCTGGTCCACCCTGACAGTAACCCCATTCAAGCCTTTCCTTCTTGATAACTTCTCATCTCTTGTGGAGACACATTTCCTCTGGGAAATGAGCTGTCTCTCTTGGTTTGCTATGGTATGGCATTATAAAACATGATTGTGATTCAGGATGTCTGGAGCAGAGCCCTGAGAATATGTATTTCTAAAGAGCCCTCCAAATGAAATAGATGCAGCATAATCACAAGTCATCATTTAGAAAATACTAATGCACCAAGTTATAGTCATGCGTTTATTTGTCTGTATTCTCCACTAAGCTGTGAGCTTTACATGGCAGGAAACATATCTATCTTGTTCATTTTCTAAGACACATAATCTAGCAATCAGACACTCAATACACATTTTGTCTGATCAATGCACAACCTCTGTGACCTTTCTTTCTCTTACTGACTATCCAGGGACTCTGTCCTATAACGTTAAGGTTGTTAGGTTGGAGTCTCTGAATAAGTGAAACATAGTCAAGCCATTTTAGTAAGTTGTGTCTCACAACAACTTACAGTATTATTCAAATTTCTCCCAGAGCATTGAAATCATTCCTAGGATTTTTTTCATGAGACATATATTAGCGTTCAGATTGTGAATGCTAATGGTTTCTTCTTTTTTATCTATAGAAATGAAGATTTGCTAAAAGTCAAAGCCAATATTAGCTTCCTTGACATATCATTATTCCTTATCCTTGACCAATATTTACTAAGTGCTTCTTTTGAGAATAACACTGTAGTGTGCGTGTTAAGAATAAATTGCTCAGTATAAATGCCATTAGAAAATCCAGGTAAATGTCAAGGTAAATGTAAGAAATGTAGAATTAGAAGGAAGTTACATGTACACACACATATACAGGCATATACTTACACACACACATAAACATCACATTTTAAGTTGTAGGATTGAGGAAGTTCACTAGTAGGTTTTTTTAAGCATTATGCTGAAAGTTACTAAAATGTATAGCAGTTGAAATGGAAATGAAATGTTTCTTCCTTTGAGACAATTTTTTCTTTATAGCTCCATGTAGCTCTTTGTGTTACAAATTTCCATTAATCCTCACAGGACAGCACTGTATTATTCAGTTTTTCTCTTTGTCCTCATACACACAATAAAAGTGCATTAAAAACCATGCTTGAAAAATTCAATTCAGGTCTTTTTAAAAAATAATTAAATTTTATTCCCTTGGAGCATTTATATGATTTAGAAAAACTGGTTATGATAAAAAGAATTGTTCAGTTAATTTACATGACTTCCCAACATATAGAATAAAATCTGTGTTGGTAATTCTGTGTTCAAATCACATAGGATAAGTAAATTTTTTTGGCAGTACTGGGGTTTGAACTCTGGGCCTCATGCTTGCTAAGCAGGCGTTCTACCTCTTGAGCCATGGTTCCCAGCAATTTTCTTCTGTTTTTAGGTTATTTTTCTAATAGGGTCTCGTGTTTTTGTCTGGGGCTGGCCTCAGACTGCAATCCTCCTACTTATTGCCTCCTGTGCATCTGAGATTACAGACAGGAACCACCACACCTAGCTTGTTGGTTGAGATGGGATTTTGCTACCTTTTTGTCCTGGCTGGTCTCAAACCATGGCACTCCTAATCTCTACTTCCTGAGTAGATGGTGTTATAGGTATAAGCCATAGTGCTAAGCCAGTAATACTTAATTGCTCAAAAAAAAAAAAAACTACAACTGTATTTGATTGTTAATGTAAGGCATAATCTTTGTAGCACAGTTTGATAATTTCTTAATGTCTAAAAAAATCCATACCATATGTGATAATAATCATAATAAATGCTTGATATCAATACCTCTTTACTTAATACATTTAAAAATTTTTAATTGACAAATAATTTTACATATTAATGGGCTGCATTGTGATATTTCAATACAAGTATATAATGTATAATGATCAGATCAGAATAACTGAAATATCCATCACCTTAAATATTTCTTTCTCTCTCTCTTATTTATGTGCTTATTTATTTTGGGGGAGTACTGGGGTTTGAACTCAGGGCTTTGTGCTTGCTAGGCGAGCACTCTACCATTTGAGTCATGTCCCAGTCCTTTTTGCTTTACTTTGTTTTTCAGATAGGGTCTCATACTTTTGCCATCGGTGGCCCTGGACTGTCTACCTCCCAAGTAGCTGGGATTACAGGTATGACCCATCATGCCTGCCCCAAACATCTATCATTTCTTTGTGTTGGGAACATTCAAAATTCTCTTTGCTAGCCATTTTGAAATATACTATTAATTGTCAACCATAGATATCCTATTGTACTTAGAACATTACCTTTGCCCTCTTGACTATACCCCTGTATGCATTAACCATCATCTTTTTGTCCCCCTACTCCACCCCTTCCCAGTCTCTGCTAATCATCATTGCACTCTCTTAAAAAAAAAAGAACCTATAAGATCAACTATTTTAGCTTCCACATATAAGTGAGAACACATTGTATTTGTAATCTGTTCTAGGGTTAATTTCCTTAATGTGATATCCTCTAGGCTCCTCCATGTTGCCACAGACAACAGAACTTCCTTCTTTTTGTACCAGAATATATTCTATTATCCTACTAAGTATATGTACCACATTTTTTGACCAATCATCTGTCAATAGTGGTGTTATGCTTCTTTTTCAGGAATGGAAAGTAGACTTCTCAAGTGATGTACCCTAGTAACTGGTAGAAGCAGCTTGGAATACTGTTTGGAGAAAGGCAAAAGCTGCTTCTAGAGAGATAATACTGATTGGCTAGAAAGTGCCAATATGGGCATTGGGGACAAATTATGGAGGCCATGCCATGCATTTGTTGTTATCCTGAATTTTGAATACAATATCCATGTGGACAAGCATAAGTAGAATGTACTTTTTAGTGTTGGTAAGACTTATTCTTAAGAAAAATTGTATAGTGAAAGTATATAAAAGCTTTCAAACTCTTTGATCAGGTGTGTGTAGTCCATAATGTTATTTGTTATATGTGAAGACTTAAGTCTAAATCATCAAATTTATGGCATAACGCATGTGCATTTTATTCAGTATGCCCTCTGCCATGGGCATGGCCCTTTCTAATAAGTGCTTCCTTTCCTAAAAAATGTGTATTTCCAGCTACAAACTATCAAGCATATGGGATTCACCACCTAATTATCACTGTTCAAATTTACTTAATGCTCTTTGTTTACCATATTTCCTAGAAGAGAAAAGTGAAGGTTGAAATGGAGGAAGAATGAAAAAAAAAGAATAGAGGAGGGAAAAGAAGAAAATGAGAAAAAGAAAGAAGGAAGACAGAATAGGATCTGGAATATAAAGGAGTAGGGAACACACAGATTTTAAAGAGATTAATCCCAGCAGCAAATCTCAAGAGAAGGGGTAAATGAATCCTTACAAGGAAAGTGGAGAAGGCTAAACCCTTTTAGATTCCTCTC
Organism: Castor canadensis; assembly: GCF_047511655.1. Classification (NCBI taxonomy): domain Eukaryota; kingdom Metazoa; phylum Chordata; class Mammalia; order Rodentia; family Castoridae; genus Castor; species Castor canadensis. The sequence goes on along the minus strand of NC_133393.1, from coordinate 33,113,896 downwards.
TGGGGATGCTAAGTGGATGTTGCCTCTGCCCTTCTGCAATCGATATGGTTGTCTCCAGTTAAGCTCATGGGAGGCTAATGGAATGGGGATCCCCATGTGTACCCATTCCCAGGATTGAAGTTGTGGGAATATAGAGAGAGTCTGCCGATGGATAAATAATGTCATGGAGCTGAAGGAAGGCTTATGTCACTTCCACTATTGTGAGTGGGGCCCTGGTGAGCCGATTTAGATTTGCAAACCCAGAGGAGAGTCAAACAGTGAACAGCAGAAGGTGCAGACAAAGAAGAGCCTGGGGAACCTGAGACATAGGAGATTCCAGTTGTTCCACAATCACAGAGCAAAGGAGGAGAGATGCAGGTCAGTGGCTTGCTTGCTATTTGTGAGGGAATAACTGAGAATCTTTCAGCTGGGCCAACCATTTATTAATGGAAAGAATAGACAAAAAAAAAAAAGTGGAAAAGCATTTGTGTTAAATTTTTGCACTTTGGCTAACATGCCAGAGATTAATTTGTACTCAGATCCTGTGGCTTCAGTGAGATACTACATGTTGTCTGCATTCTGCCTCTGAAAGGGAAAAAAATTCATTTTCACTAATATAGAAGAACCAGTGACTTAAGTGTAAAGAGATAGTGGTACCTAGTTAAGAAAGAGTGTACAGAAAGACTATTCTAGCCTGGGTCAGTTCAGTCTCATGAAAGTGGAGAATCTCTGGTACTGGAGAGGGATTAGCCTGAGAAGCAGCTGATACCTAAATTTAAGGGAGGTGGTTAGGAAGGTGAAGTTGGCCCCAAAAGGGGTACTTGAAGGTGGCGACAGCTAGAGTAACCAATACATTTTTATATATTCCTCTCCTTTTTGACCTGCTTCTCAAATCTTTAAGTTAGCAAACAATGAAAATAAAAATATGTATCAATTTCTTTAAATGGAAACAGCATGGATGAGCTAGAAATATATTCAAGTGATTTTAGCTTCTGAATATTTGCTGTGATTTTTACTGACTCTAATCCATATATTTGTTATAATGATTAAAGAGTACAGTAGGTAAATTCTCTGGTACACAGAAGACTTATAATAAATGTTAGGTTTCATCTTCTATATACTTTAAAAGTTTAACCTTAGTTTATTGGCTGACATGCTAAGGCAAATTTTCATCAATTGACTGCTTTGGGAGGTCTATAAAAGTGCTTTTTTACAATAAATATTAATTTTAATAAAATACCTTAGATGACTTCTTTGTCTCCTTGATCTTTTCATAGTAAAATAAAATTGATATCATATGCCACAGAAATTTAATCACTGAATGATATTTTAAAAATCAAGTTCTGTAAGTAAAGATGACTTACCAAGGCAGGAGGAAGATGGCACATTCAAAGAAAAGGAAATAAATATACGGATTTTTCACATAGCTGAGGCAAGGATAGGAAAACTGGAGACCTGAAGCTGGAGAGGGCAGCCTGATAGGAGCTGTGGCTTTTCATGGGGAAAAGTATCAGTCGGCAGTAGAGGAGAGAGAGAACTTGGGACATGTATACCCTGACCTCACTCTGCTCCAACCAGAGTTCCCAAGAGATGAACTCAATGGGAAGACAGTGAGATTCTTTCCGAGATCTAGAGGAAGAAGTTAACATTATCCAGCATGGGTATAGGAGTGTGTGAATGGGAGTGGGGGTGAGAGGAAGAGGGAAGGGAAGAGGAGAGGAAGGAGATTTCATATGAAATCAAATCAAAGGTAGTTCATTTTACACCTTCCTTATGAGTTCTCCATGTTTTCCAGCATTTAGGTTAAATGCCGTAACTTGACAACTTGACTACTTGGGTTTTCAAGATAAATAACTTAGATAGTTAACTGTCAGGACAGAGAATTAGGGCAGTGATTCATCATATAATTTTCAGCATTTTCTTGGGAACTTATAGGATAGCTGAGAAATGGCTTAACTAGCTTGACATTTGTTTCTGCTTTTTGGAGGGAAGGAGGGATGACTCTAAACTGAGATCAGATGTGAATGGGTTAAAATTTCTATCTACTTCATGAGAAGACCTGACAAAAATTCCCCATTGAATAAGCCATCTATTATTCACCTTCCTTTATCCAGTGCTCATGGCACTAGAAGTTCTCATCACAGGCACTCTAGTTTGGTCTTTTGACTAATAACTTTTTGGGACAGATCTATTTTACTGTGAGAGGACTGGATGTTCCATCAGATGAAAGCTTTCAGATGTTAACAAAACTTGATCCATTCCTGCCCTATTTCTTGGATTCTTGGTGTTTCACCTGACAGTGAACTCAAGAGGTAGCCAATTTGGAGGTAATATCCGAAGTATGCTTCTAACATTTGTTTTACAGGGGAAGCTAAGAAACTTGTGATCTCACCCCAAATCTATAATTGGTGAACTGACGATTTAGGACTTTTCATTTGCAGGGATTTGGATTAACCGAGAAGATAATCTCTGAGTTTGGGGAGGACTACAGATGATACTAATCCTAGAAAATATTTCTAAGAAGACCCTTTTCTCCATCATTTACAATATGTGATGCTGCAAAGAAAGCAAACCACACACTCTGTACTAATTCTGGCAGCCTAAGGAATTTTCTATATCATATGTAGGCAATGTTAAATTCTACATTTTTTCTTCATAATTAAATTTCTCTTTGAACATTTGAGATAAGACTGCCCTTTAGTTTAGATACTCCTTACATTTCTATAAATGTAATGATGATACTCTCAATCATAAAATTCTAAGAAATTAGCTGCCTGGAAAAAAGGAAAAGGCACTGAGGTGGGTGTTATTATAAAACATACTAGGGCATGTTGTACCCATTGGAAAGTAAGCAACAGTGATGTTTAAAAGGAATTTCATTTCAAAATGTTCTCAAATAGGTTAGTACTTCTACACTGTATCAGAGTAGTCTTTTAAAAATACAGGCACTTTCTTTGTTTTGCCTAAAATCCTACAAATGTTTCCTCGTCTTAGTTAAAATAAAACCCAGAATCATTCATCATGGTTCAGAAGAAACAACATGCTTTCCCACCTCATTTGCTACCGCACTCTTTCTCACTGTTGCAGTCACATGGTGTCCCCTGGGGATTGGTTCCATGATACCCCCTCCCAATTATGCCAGGATATCAAAACCCATGAATGCTCAAGTCCTGTATGTAAAATGCATAACATTTGCATATACCTACGCATATCCTTCAGCATATCTTAAGTCATCTCTAGATTACACAATACCTAATACAATGTAAATGCTATGTAAATAGTTGCTACACTACATTATTTAAAGAATAATGACAAGAAAAATAATGTGTCTACTTGGTCAGTACACACAAATTTTTTTCCCAGTTTCTTCTGCCCATGGTTGGATGAGGCAAGGAGGCCAAACCAGCAGATAGAGAGCCAATTGTATTAAACCATATTGGACTCCTTATTGAACCATCTTGGCCATACTGAACTCCTCATTGTCCCTTGACCATGCCAACCTTGTTCTTACCTCAGGGCCTTTAAAATTTCTGTTCTTTCTATCTAGATAGCTCTTCCCTCAGCTTTTTGGTTGGCTCATTCCACCTGATCATTCAGATGTGTATGCAAATATTACATCAGAAAAATCTCCTTGAAAAACTATTGCAACCAGTTTCATTGCAGTGGTCTTGATCCCTAATCCTGATTTTTGCATATAATGGATAATTAACTGCTATTTCCTTACTTCCTTACTCCTGTTCTTTAATAAATAAAACTCAAGAGTTTTTATTTATTAAAACCTTTTCTGGTTTTATCTATAACCTCAAGATAAATATGACCTGCATTAACTTTTAATGTCTTTAAACTTTAGTTTACCATTTATAAACTAATGCCCATTTTTTTACTTTCTCTGAGTTACACAATCTGTAAGTGGCTTGGAATTCTTAACATGAAAACTGCTTTACATATCAAAATTATATCTGTAGCCATAATAGAGCTGCAGTATGAGCTTGAAAAATGTTTGAGTGGTCAAGTACCAGGCTTTAACGAGTGTCACTAAGTGATATCAAATGCCCCTTGAATGAAAAACTTGCCCTTTATACTGAGCATGGTAAAGTTGTGCATTTTGTGAAGAGAGAGGACATTAGTCAATATTTATTTTGTCTATATTTGTATAATATTGCTTTCCATGTGAGTTTGTTTTCATGAAGAAAACATGTCAATCATGTTGACACAAGTATGGGCTGTGAAACAGTGGTATTTACTAATTTAAACTGATGAGTTGACATTCTGTTTTCCTATCTGACTGTCATCTGCTTGGGTAATATGAATCAGTCCTTGAAAATGAATTGCTGTTTATGGTCTGGACAAAATTAGGAATTTTTAAAAATTATGGCATTCCAGGACTACTTTAAGTAGGATCAGAGTTGACAGGGAGTCAGCTTTTAGAAAGCGAATACCCCATTTAACTATCATAGGAATCAAGGGCCTCCCTTAGTCTTTTGTCTATAAAGATAGCAATAGATTAATTTCTCATGGTTCTTTAACTTCATATAAAGGTAATAATGTAGTGTGGGCCTTTTATGACTATTCCTTGTTTAATGTTGATCCATCTTTTTTACATGCAGCAGCAATATTCTTTTATATACATATAATATGGAACATAGAATACTTTATATATATAATACTTATATATAAAATAAATAAATATATATATTTATTTTTATATATGTATATATACTTTTGTATATATACTTTTATATATATATATGCTTATATATATAAAGTATTCCATGGTCCATATTATATGTATATCACTGCAGTTCATAGGTATGCCCTAGTTTTGGGTATATGACTCCATCAAATGTAATTATATAAAGGTATATGGAGGCTTATTGCCACCATCAGCATGTGAGAGATGAAAGAATAATATTCGCCACCTTTTTGAATTTCAGGAGATGTTTAGAAGTATCATTCTGGTTGATATTTTGTAATTTCATCTTCTGATTTTAATTTGCTTCACTTTAATGGCAGGCAATGTTGACCATCTTTTCATATGTGTATTCATCATTTGAAAGTTAGAAACAAATCATTTTGATGTATTTTTTTCTGCAGATTAGGAAAAAGCTGCTATTTCTCAAGATCTTTCCAAGCCATCTTCTGGAAAAATTGTCTTAGTAACTGCAATACCTCTAAGGTACATGCCAACACCTGCAGATGATCAATGAAGGTAAGTAATAGTCCCTAAGAGAAGATTACAATATAGACATTAAAAGTGGATTAAAAATTCATCCCAGAAATTTTCATTGGCAAAAGTCGAATGAGACCGTGATCATTTATAAAATGTTCTGAGACTATACATTTTAAAGTAGGACAGATAAGTCTAAGAATGAAAGCCAACACTGAGTTCTGGTAGGAAAGTCACCCATAAGAGAAGGAACTTGGCTCAGAGAGTGTGTATCAAGGGTGGTTTTCCTCTATTTAACATCCTGGACAGTGCAAGTGCTGACCAAAATTATGAGTGCCAACCATAACTAATTGTAAGCCAACATACTAAGATAGTAGGGACCAACATGAAAACAGCAGGTCATTATGAGAGGAAACAAAGGACACGAGAAGAGAATGTGCTATGATTACTTTCCTTGATTGTGTGGCTTATATCTGGGCCATGAGTTAAGTGTTGAGGAGTCTAAGTTCTGCTGTTAACTAATATCACCAGTCCACTGTGGGATATGTATAAATCAGTGTCTTCATAAAAGTAAATTTGCTTATACCTTTAAAATTAAGAATGATATCTTCCCCATTTTTCCTAATTTGCTTCAAATAATATAGGTGCAGTTTTAAAAATCAGAAAAACCTACTACAAACAAAAGATATTTTTTAAATAGTTAAATAGGCATTCATTACGTACTGTAGATTCTTTTTTGATTTTATGAAATAAGAAATGTAAAACATAATATATATTACTTTCATGAGATGAATATTTAGATAATTTTAAAGTTCTGAATTCAGAACAGGAGCTATAATTATAAAACTTATCCTTGCTAAAATTAAAAAAATAGATCTTCCAATGTTTTTGATGTCTTATGACCTTTTTTTAATCAATAGCATTATTGGATAGGTAAAAGCTGATAAAATATAAAATATTTTCATTAGATATCCATTTAGGTACAAAAAGCTATTTAAAAATATTTTCTATTCAAGATATAGGCCATGACCATAGTTTTAAAATCAACTGAAATTTAAAAAATTCTAATTATTTAGTGACAAATCTCATGACCTCTACATTACCTATTGCCTTTGATTTTATTTTTAGCACTTTCAATTATCTTCCTGATACTCAGATATTTTACAGTGAATTAATTCTTATGTGGAAGCGTTTCATCTTCATTGTGGGGGGTATGAGTCATTATTCCTTTCATCTTATGCACAGCATCTCCCCATAGTCATTTGGGTATAATAATGAACTATTTAAGCATTTCTGAATATAGAGAATAGGCACCAGTTTGATGGTCATTTATTTGGAGTGAGGAAAATGATATTATAATGTTAGTGATTATGTTAATTACTTCAAAGAGATGGATTCAATCTATAAGTGGAGAAAATGAAACATGAAAAAGTAATAATGTTTCTAAAACATGTAAGTAGCATCTATAAATGATTTAACTTTATATTTATGTAGCATTAGAGAAATAAGCTAATTAAAGCTATATAGTATATTTTTAGATTAAAATTTTATAGGTTTTTGATTGTCTGTCTTTATTATTTTCTGAGATTCCCTTTGTTTGCATTTTGATATCAAAATCTTATTTGCAATTTTGTTAGCTTTCCACTTTAAAACATAAATAAATCTTTACCCTTAATATTACCTAGATGAGGCAGACATTTCAGTCCCTTAGAGAAAACATGAGCAGCTCTAGGTCAGCTTGCTTCTATAATAGTTTTGGGAAGCCCAAAGGCCGCATATAAATAAGCGTATTTGAAAGCCTATGGCAGAGTGGTGCATAATGTGTAAGGTAATGACCATGATGTAGTAGACTGAATTTCCAAGTCAGGTTGCCTAACAAACTAGAAAATGAACATAGCTAATTTAAGCAAGGTCTGGTAGAAAAAAAAAAATCACTCACTGTTATTCTTAAAATGGATTGGTGCGTGTTATTTAATTACTACTGCCATTGATCTGAATTAATAAAGCAACAATAGCCTTTCTAGATATACTGAAATATAAGCAGAGATTTTGTATGGGACCAGTTGAAAATGTCCTTAAACGCCAGGAAAATAAACACATGCCAAGTGGTCTCTTAGTGAGAAAAAAGCAGTTGTCTGGAAAAGAAAAAGAAAGAAAATATTGGAGTCTCCATGGGCAATAATTGGTATTAGAATTTCCCCCCCTCACTATATATGTTGAAATGAGTCAGTATATGAATTTTCTTAATAATTTCTAGCAAGATTTCATTTGATTATTTTGATTGCTCCTTAATTATAGAATTATTTTACAACATAAATGTTCTTTTATTCTGCCATGAATAATATATATTTTCTTCATGGGGATAATAATAAGATAATGTTGGTGAATGACATTCTACTGGTAACAATTCTTAGCTCAAATATTTATTAAAAGTATGTAATAGTATTTTAGAAAAACCACCCTAATTCAACTGGGAATCCATCCAGAATTATTGTCCTGGGTTTTAAACAGATGTACCATGAGTAGCATCATTCATCCAATGACAATCATTTGTTTATGTTAATCAGCTTTATTTAGCCCTTCTGCAATGTATACATATTTCCAAACATTATGCCATACTCTAAAAATAAATATAATTTAACCTATTAATTAAAGAGAATCTGTTAAATGTCAAATGGACAAAACTGCTATTTACCAATATCCTTCTTTCCTTGCTTAAGTAAATTTTTTAGTTTTAGCTAAATGTATAATAGCAAAGATAAGAACTATCTTACTTAACTTCTCCTTCAGCTTACCATGTGTCTTGATTCTGGACATGAGCGAAAGTGACAGGATGTCTCCTAAAAGGTCTGAGTCCTTCCTCCTCCCTCCCCTTTCTCCTGCCTGGAAGATCCTCCAACACAAAACCACTCCCTCCAGTCAGTATGTTAGGGAAGAAATAAACCTCAGTCTTATTAAAGCCTTTTCATTTTGGGATCTTAGTTATATCAACTTAGCCTGTTCATTAAATAATGCAGTCTCTCTTGGCAGGTATAATGCTAAAAGTGAAATTGCATTATAATTTTTTACAACCTTCAATTTTCTTATGGGAAAATATTAGAACATATAAATTCTTACTATCCACATCTATTCTACTGGTAAGTTATTTTTAGAGTGACACTGAATACCAACCATCCTGATGTTATTGCAATAGCGATAGAGCTCTAAATTCTCCATGTTCAGATTACATGCCCCCTCTCTGACTTCTTGACTTTTTTTCTGGTGAAATCCTCTTCCTGCTAACATATGCTTTGCAACCACAGCACTTCATTCATGGAAAGACTATTGCCAGAAAGTTCATGTTAATTCACAGGCTGTTACAATTTCATCACAATAATGTTTGAAATATCTCTCCAATGGATAAAATGCAAATGAGTCTATTTTTTCAAAATACTAATAGATTTGGCCTGTACAATGATAGTGATATTTTCTTTTCTTATGGAATCTTAGACATCTTCTAAAAACAATAACTTTGGCAAGATTTCACACATCTAAGTCATCCGTCTTTCTAGTTGTCTTCTACTGTTGAAATCTCCACTAGCAATTAGCACTCTCAATCCTAATGATGTAATGATAAATGAATCTAAAAATATTTTAGAGAAATGATGTATTTATAATCATTCCATGTTTATATTGTAGTATTAGATACTTATAATAGTACTCCTATTATAAGTATGGAAGTACAATAGTACTAAATGTTTATTTTCTAAGCATGCAGAATTTAGATTGTTGTTAAATAGACATCTTCAAATAGAGTATTCAGAAGAAGAGATAGCCTGAAGAGGAAAAAAAATTAGAATTTGTTTAATAACCTTCACACATTTTGAGTTAAGGATATTTTGTAATGATAAATTTCTTCTTTGTTTATATTCCCCAGACAAGCAAAAATGATTCAGTAAAGAGGCCTAGAATTAGTACTTTCCAGTTATAGAACTTATATTCTTGAAAGATTTTAAAGAAATCAGGGAAAATTATTTTCCATACTTTCACTTAGTCTATAAAACTGTACCATTTTCTCTTAGAGGACTCACACAAGATTAAAACAATCAAAATGTTAGCCTATATACCTGTTATCTGTTTTAGAACATAGGTCTTTAGGAACAGATGTTATATTTTGGCACACATACAGTCACACTCATTCACATGCGGACTAGTTCTCCAAAGATTGGGTACCTCCCAGTGGTACCTATTCTTCTCTCCTCTTGCATGAAACATTGTTTCTTATCACACTGGGCTGTCTTTTGTCCTTGTTACTATTTTAACTAAAAAAGAAACAGATGTATCTTCCTCTGGGTTCATTTCTATTTTGAGTTTGTAACCCTTTAGCATTGAACCTGCTACCATTATCGTTTTGTCTCTTCACTGTTTTTAGCACAGTTCAGGGGTAAACCTCAAAATTCTATTCTTCTCAGAAATCACACACACACACACACACACACACACACACACACACACACACACAGGCATATGCTGAATTCACTTGCAAGGACCTTGGGTCTTCCTGTCATCTAGGCCTCCAGAGTCCTATCTTTTTGAATACTTCTCTTTTGCCTTTGTCTACCATAGTACAATAATCATGTGCTCTCAAGAGAGGAAGGGACCACAGAGAACTCTGCAACATCATGTCAGACCCAAACATCTAACAGTATTTATCAGGAAAACAAACCAAAACCAAAACCAAAACTGGTCCTTTCGGTTTCTATTTCTTTGCTGCCTTGTGAGACAAAGTAATTGAGAGATGACATTTTTACCTTGTAGGGGAGAAAGACCAATCAAATGAGAGAGGAAAATCAATGCTTGAGCTAGACTATAGCTTCATAGTACTCAGGAAAAGACCAATGAGACTCCTGCAAGCTTTAGAATGGCCTGGAACTACAGTAAAAGTCACAAGAATTTCCTCACCTATATCCCCACCCTCTTTACTCAGTCTCAAAATGGTTTTCCCACCCTATCAATCCTTAGCACAGTATCAATTAAATGAAAGAATTGATGACTTGGATTCTAGATCAGCATTAATAGAATATTGGTTGTATGATAATTGTCAAATAATATATCCTCTCTTAGCCTGTTTAAACCACAAGGTGTTAATAGATGATCAGATACATCTCAGACCTGAAGTCCACTGACTTAGAAATAGAGTTAATTTATGTGGACATAGGTTCAGAAAGGTTGCATACACTGTGCTTATAGTGCTCATGACTAACAGACCTAAGACTTGCTGTTTATCTCTGTTTGAGTTTAACACTCTTCTCTCTACCTATGGTATATGCTTTATAAAATTTTAAGCTCAAAATGGCTTTCCTCTACTTTCTCAAAACATTGTGCTTCAATCAAACAGTGTGTAGGGATTGAAAGTTTACTCTAAACCAATCTATTACAGGGAAATCTTGACAAAAAAATAAGTAGGAAATACTAAAATATAAACCAAAGTAATAAGTAACCATTTTATTGTCTAGCAATTTATTTATCATTGCCATTTCTCTCATAGGTTAGCGATTCCCTTAAAGTGGTTTCCAAATGGAATGTGGAATTTGGACACTCCCTAATCACTGAGGAATTTCTGAGAACCATGGAAAGCATTTCAGAGGTAAACCTTAAGCACTTTCTATATATTAGTACATTTCAGTTTATCATCACAATGAATATATATAAAAAGCTAACTTCTTTAGGGAGTTGAAAAACAGCATTTTTTAAAATAATGGGAAAATGTTGTATCTGCAACCCATAGGGAAAGCATGTGGCAATGATCTTAAAAATGACTTCTCAGTCTGGAACAATACTGGTTAATCCAAGTGATTAGGGAAGAAATACCCTAGGTCAAAGAGTTTACTAAAGATGAGATAGAAAGAAAATGCATCAATAAGTGAGTGTTTTACACTTCAAGCAAGTAAAAATTTAGTACATAAAACTTTATGTTTCAGAGTAACTAGGCTAGTTTACAATCTTGAAACATTTAAAATACACCCACAGTTCTTTGAAAATACTTGGATATATCTGGACACATTTTTCTTGTGGCAGAATATGGGTCACAAAAATTAATAATATTTCACTTTTAAAATAGAAATATACTGATGCAAAATGTATTGCTTATAATATATCAGTTTGCAGGGTATTATTTTTCTCATAATAGGAAATGGCAGAAGTAGGTGACTATGTTCTTCTGGAATAAAACAGAACTAAAAGATCTTTTGCAATTACAATGCATAGACTATACTGGACCTGATGCAGGAAGCATAACAATTTGCATATTTTAATTTAGAGGTTAGGGACCCCTGTCAAAGTAACAGCTTGGACCAGGTCAGCAAGGAAAAATCGAGAAGAGAGAAATAATTGGAAAGGCAGTTCCCAACAAAATGAAATTTGTCTTGTTGTCACTTAAAGCTGTCTTCTTGTCTTTCTGAGGGAGCAAGGTCGGTTTAAGAATGAAGGGAGGTTAGAGCATAGTAGATCGCTAAGGACCAAAGGATAATTTTTTAAATAACAGTGGCAATTGCAATATATATTTATGAAGGGGTGAGGAAAAGAATGCACATAGCTTTCCAGTTAAGAGTCAGCAGGTTCCTTTGAGTGGAAATATTGCAGACATGTATATGTCAGATCTAAAGTTTGTCCTCAAAGACAAACAGGTTACAAAGGAGAGAAAGTACTTAATGAAATAATTTAGTGTGACACTGACATTGAAGGCTAGAAGGCAGAAAAGGATTTGCAAAAAAAAATTAAGGTATGTCTCTCTTAAAGCAGTTTGCCCATTCTTTTCTCTAGTGGTTGATAGGTTTGCACAAGAAACAGATCCTGTTTTGTTTCTCTTTTTAAGTCTACGCCAAAGCATAGAAACCAATGTGGAGTTCAACATCTGTAACCACATGAAGATCTCATTGGAATATAGTCCAGGGAAAGTGGAGTTAGGAAATGTTTGTTTGGTCGTGTTTTTGAGGGGTTTTAATCTCTCCAATGTCATGTGTTTTCAGTTAGAATGTACATTAGTGAAAAAAACTGGGGCACTGACAGTGAAGGAAATTAGGCCTGAGGAATGTTAGTTTTAGATAGAGGCAACGAAAGATAGCTAGAGCTATTATCAGGGTACACCAACAACGGCATACAAACTTCAACTCTGAGTAAGGATAAACATTGCACAAAGTGTATGGGTCTATTAAAAAGCCTTTGCTTGAAAAATGGAAGATAAGTATTTTGTGTTCATGTTATAATGTCATCATTTGCTTGAAAGACAAAGAAAAATACCTACAATACAGCTAAATTCTGTGGTTGGCAAGCTAATTTCTGTCCCTAATTTCAGGAAAATTCACTCTTCAGGAATGATGATGTACTGTGCCACCAATTCTTAAGTGGTGGGAAGTCATATTGAAGTTTTCAGAAAGGCAGATAGAGAGAATGAAGTATATAAAAGTTACCCTGTTTCTCCTCAATTTGGAATCAGAGCATGTCACAAATCACAAAGTGGATGCTACGGTTTGTTCCCAAATCTTCATGTATTGGAGGTTTGGTCTCCGATTTGGTAGTGTGAAGGGTGACAGAATCTTTAAGAGGTGGGGCTTATTGGGAGGTACTAAATGCCATTGGGGTGTGCCCTCAGAAGGGATTGTGAGACCCCAGTTGCTCTCTTTATCTTCCTGTTTGACAATATGACCTCTCCTTACCAAACGTGCCATAGCCATGAGGTCTGATGCCAGGAAGTCCTCACCAGAGCCAATTCAGACCTGAGGCTCAGCACTTGCCTTTGAACATCTGAACTGTGAGCAAAACAAACATTGTTTCTTTTAAAGTTAGTCCACCTCAGGTATTTAATTAACACAACATTTGCTCAGAAGAGAATTAAAATACTAGGACTAGAGTACTAGTTCTCTAGCTCTACAATCTTGGACAAATCAATTAGTAACTCCACATTTTAGTTTTTGCATCATGAAACAATGCATTGCCCTGTTTACCTGACAGCTATTGTGAAACTGCTTACTGCTTACACAACTGTGCTATTTTACACTGTAAAATGCATTGCAAATTCAGGTTTTCCTTATTAATTGACAAAGATGAATATACCTACTTGGTATAGATTCTTGCCAGCCCAGTTGCTCATTTTCCCAGAGCTAAGCCTCAAACACCTGTTAACAATGTCAACTATCACCTGATTCTATATACTTAGCTGCCCAGGGTGTCCCTCCAGGAGGAATAGTTTTGTCCTCACATGTACATTTTCAATATGAAGAATGACTCTTGCTCCAGAAATGGTACCCAAATTTCTGCCATCCTAGCTAATCTAAAATTCCCTGTTATTTTCACCCTTTGAAAAATAATTTTAAAATCTTTCACAAAATATATTTACTCAGTAGGTCATGTGCAACTCGTATAGCTTCTGGTGAGAAGCTGGAAAGTGGCAATTTTGGAGAGAAAGTTTATATAATATACTTGGCAGTCTTGAGCCTTTCCATTAAAAGAAAAGGACCACACAACACTTGCTATGGAATAACATTACATTTTCTCCAGAGAAGTAACACTTCCCCCTTTCTTCTGGAGGTTCTCCAAAGACTTTAAAGCATTTTTGCAGGTTACTATACCTAAAGTTATTAAAACTCACAAAGTATCCATGAAGTAATAAAATGGAAACTATCAGTATTCCATTCAAATAGATATGGAAGCAGTGGTCCTAAGGAAATCTTACCTGTCTAAAGCTTCCTAACAAAAACCTGATGGATACAGAAATAGAACCTAAGCTGCTGACTCTGGACATTCCAAAACACTTCCTCTGTTCAGAATTATTATTGTTAACAACCTCCACACATAAACCATCCCTATTCCTGGAAGGTAGGTGAGATCATGCTAACAAGATATCATTCTTTCCATAAGAAATAGGATAGTTAAGGTCAGTAAACCAGTCCTTAGTGTCTAAGTGCCATAGTGAAAACACACACACACATTCAAAATCCTAGTCAAGGTTCAAATTGTTTTCGCTCACTCAGCTTCACACTTGCTAGGCAGATGCTCTACTCTTTTAGTATGCCCCCAGCCCTTTTGTCCTCTGGTTATTTTTGAGATAGGGTCTTGTTTTTTGCCCAAGACAACCTAGACTGGGATCCTCCTATTTTATGCTCCACAACATGGTTGGAATGACAGGTGTGTGTCAAAAGCTTTTTTGTCCACATTGGCCTAGAACCATGATCCTCTCAAGCTCAGTCTCCCTAGTATCTTGGGATGATAGGCATGAGCCACTGCCTCCCAGCTTGCTCTTTTTTTCTTAAACTAAGCTGTACTAGAGATTCTAATTTCAAGCATTAGCCCTTAATTTTTGCCTAAATTTCACAATCTGCACTTTTCTTTCCTCTCCATATCTATTTCCTACTTGTTCTTTCCTCTCTGTAACAGATAATGAAGAACTAGACCATGGTAGAATGAAGTTTTGACAGATTTTATAATTTAGCTATTGTCACTTCCACAAAGTCTGTTCATTAAACTGACATGTATTATGGACATGAAATAGAATTTGGAAGGTTGAAAGTCATTCAACCTTGACCATAAAAAAGAAATCTGATAATTTTAAAGTTATCACATCAGAATTAAACTTGATGTTGAAGTTGAAGAAATGAATTTTTTTAAAGAAAGAAATATTTGCAAATAGCATTTCAATATAGTATAGCCATTGTGCACAATCTAAATATACTTTTCCTGCCACAACCATTTTAAGAAAAGACACTGGAAAAGAGACTGGCAGTAAACAGGAATTAACTCTTCAAAGATCAGCAGCAGTTACAGAAAAAGGTACTGGAGTTTATAAAGGACTGGTGGTCATATGGGATTTTTAGCTCAGACAGGTTCAGTAGGGGAAAACATCATTACCAGCTTCATCTTCTTTAATATGAAAGAGGATACTCTGCCTCCATTGTTAGCAATCAGTGGTTAGATTTATCCACTGTAACTTTTCCATTATGGTGAAATGCAGGAAAATAGATACTGTTTCAACACCACTGGAAAGTAGAAATGTTAGTCAAAAATATATTAGGCAAAAGTGGGAGAATCAACTAAGAAACACAGCCAGAGGCAGAGTGGGAGTGTCACATCAGTCAATGAGGTAGGGGATTTCTATCTACACAGACTCACAGAGCCACAAGGCCACCATTCTGTTTTGTGATAGTCCCTCTCTATGTAATCCAAACACCCTATTCCATCTTCTAATGCTGCTTCAGTCTTTAATACATGGTCAGCCCAAAATTCTTCAGGAATGAAGCACTAATTATGCCAAAATTGTTGTGGGTAACATTTTTGATCCAGACACTGAAATGTTGACTTCACTGTTTAACTATTTAGAGGGTTTTTGTTTTTATTTTTTGTTTTTTTGGTAATGCAAGAAATATAGACAACTTTAGACTATTACAGGAAAAAATTCTTCTCTTATGATAAGATAATAAAAAACTACAAAGTACCAAAGAGCTATCTGGAGTTGTGAATGACAACACTTCCTATGTATTAAGATCTGAGTTGAGATAAAAGTAGTTAATATCCAAACAAAACAATTCATTCTTTTCAAGGATGTTTGGATTTATCTTCAAAATAAATAATTATCATGTGTGGTGATTCTATATCACAAAATATGAGTAGTATAGAACCAAGAAAGAAAGGAGAACCATATTTTGAAACATTTCCAATAAACAATCTTGGAAATTATTATTTACAATTTATTTTATGCTCTAAAAATTTTTAGGGAATCAAGGAGCCTACATATCAAGTAAATGACAATGAGTTTATCAAAATAGTAGATTGATATAAATAATGGGTTGGAGAGACAGTAAAATGGTGGCTTCTAGGGTTGAGGAGAAGAGAGGATGGAGAATTATAGTCTAATGTGTACAGAGTTACAGTTTTGTAAGAAGAAAAGAGTTCTGGAGATTGTTTACACAACAATTTATTCTCAACATTATGGAACTGTACACTTAAAACACTTAAGATTACAAATTTAATATTATATATATTTTCCTACAATTAAAATTTTTAAAGAAATAATGTTAAAAAAAAGAATTGAATGTGAGGAAAGTTAAAGAAATGAGACATAAAGAATGCTTGCTATATGGATAGTGGATAAGAGCAGAGCAATTGGGTTAAAAAATGTCTAACTACATATCATGGTTTTACTATTTTCCAACTCTTTTACTTTGTAAAATTAATCTCTGAAACCTTATTCTCTTTACTTTAAAATAGACAACAATAGCACATTCTTCATAAAATTTCTAGAAAAAAATCACTGAGGTAATATATTCAAAGTATTTAAATATTTGACACATCGTTATCAACAAATACTAATGAATATTAATATATGAAAAAACTAAAATGTAATAACAAAATTAAAATCAATATTAGATATAATAAGGAGCTTTATCAGTATTACACAAAATTGAGCTATTAAAGCTATTAATAGTAAGTAAAAACTTTAGGGATTCTCTTAGAACACTTTAGAAGAAATAAAGAAGTGAAAACAATATAAGAAAAGATAGATATGGATAGCAGAGAAAAATCTTCAACATATGTTTAACTGATGGAATAACAAAGAAACTAAAATCATCATTTAAAAGAAGCCCTACTTTTTATACTAATATTTCGGTTTTCAGAACCAAGTATTTACTTATGAAATTTATGCAGAAAATAGTTAAGCATATAACCTAAAAGTTTTGTTTTTCTCTTCACATAGAGTATCAGCTTTTAAAGAAAGCTTCTTAATTCTACCCAGCCAATGCATGAATCACAAGTTTTAGTAAGTCACAACAAACCAAACAATAGAAATCAGAATTGTCTAGCAATTTTCTTGAATTCACAGAATTCCTAGAAATCAATTAACTCATCAGTAGGGCTCAGAATCTCAACTGCCACGAAGAGTTAGGCAGGTAATGAAGGCAGAAGTTGGGACTCATTGCTAATTCTGAATTATTATGGGAGTATGCTACTCCAGTATTGCCAACACTTCAGTCAGAAATATAAATTTTGTATAAAATCTTCAGATTTAATAAAACCATGAATAGGTGCTTGGAAGCACTGAGTTCAAATCCCAGTATACTGAAAGAGAGAGAAAGAGAGAGAGAAAAAAAAAGAAAGAAAAAAGAACAAATTCACAGTTTCTATGAGTCAATAAAAATAAATCAACAGACAATATTCTTTAAGAAACTCCTGATAAGTAGTTTATATAGAACAGAACTGCAACCTGAATGAAAGAGAATCATTTCTCTTCATGGTTTTGTTCATGTGTAAAGGAAAAATGTATTTTCATGTACTTAAAGTTCAGTATACATTCTGCCTATAAATGTCCTTCATTAAAAAGGAAAAATTCACAATGAGATGGCAATGAAGTAAAGGAACTGGGAAAAGTGGGTAATAATGGCAAAAATTCTAAAATTTAAAAGGAAGCCAAAATTACATAAAAATAATTCTTTAGATATATATGTTAAACATATATACATCAAAGAAAAGAAAATCTGAATTTATGTGGGAAATCAATCATAATAATTTAAAAGTGGAGACTGAAAGCATTTTAATTTAAAAATTGCTGAATAGCCAAATTAAACCAAGATGTTTCATATCCAATTCAACTTCTCATTTTCTCATAAAAGGAAGCAGTAAAACAAAAGACATAGAAAGTAGAAAGGCAGAAAACAAAAATTGTTAACATATAGAGTCCCAAAACTAGATTAATAATATTAAATTATGTAGCAGGTGAAGGATAATTTCAAATAGATTTATGAAAATGTTTTAAAAGTAACATTTGAGGTGAAGTTGTGTTAAGAAAACAGAAATGATGTATTAGTGATCATTTTCTGCCCAATCTAGGAATGAAGTTAATGCTCAAGTCTGAAAACCACAGTTATGAGTCAAATATGGCCATCAACTGTTTTATAAATGAAGTTTTATTAGGACACTCACTCATTTATGAGTTGCCCATGGTACAGTTGAGTATTTGAGACAAGAGCACATGGCCTTCAGTACTAAAAATATTTACTTTCTAACTCTTTACTAGTTTACTAGTTTACTAGTTTACTAGTTTACTAGTTTGCTGTCCTCCAATTTAAGAATATGCATTATGTAATTACCATCACTCTGCTTGGACACAGTGGCATAGCATTAAAGACATGGATCCTCCAGTTTGATAAATCTGAAGTTATTACATTGATGTCCTCTAATAGATAAATAAAAAAGCCAAAGCCAAATTGCTTCCAGTATAGGTGATACTGCACTGATTCAAAAATTATTCTGGACATAGAAATTATTTGCATGGACAGTTGAATATATCAACAAAACTCATGAATTTTATGCTTCCCATTTATCAGAGGGAAGAATTATAAGTGTCATAAAGTTTATAATTTCTGCAATTTTTTATTTACATTGATTATTTTCATAATGATTTGGGATTTGTAAAAATTATTTCATTTGATCTCTATAGCTTCCTCTCTTTCTCCTTTTCTTTGCAAGAAATGACTCTAAGGTATGTATTGTGTATTAGAATTACACAAAATAAACTTCAGAACAAAGAAGCATGTCAGGAATAAAAAGGGACATCTTGTAATTATAAAGGGGTTAATTTATTAAATGTATCTAATGATTATAAGTATTTATAAAAGATTTTTGACTCAATAAAGATATTCCAGCTCTCCTTTGATTAGTATTAGCATGACATATCTTTCTCTCTTTTTTTTTTCATCCTTTTACTGTTATTTGTTTATAACAGATTACTTTTAGATAGCTTATAATTATACCTTGATTTTAAAAATTTAATCTTGTAATCCTGGCCTTTTAACTGATGTTTAGCCTATTTATATTTGATATGATTATTGACATCATTGGGTGTAAAACTATTATGTTGATAATTTGATTTTATTTGTCCCATCTTTCTTTGTTCCTTTTTCTTTCTTTTTTGTCTCATGTTGGATCTTTTAATTATTCTTTTGCTGAACAATTACCTATAATTATTATGTTATTTTAGTGATTAATTTAGAGCTTAAAATACTCATCTTTAACTTACCACAGCATACCTTCAAGATGTAAACTATATATTTCCACTTTCCCTCCTATCCTTTGTGCTATTGCAATTATATATTTTACTTTGCCATCTAATATAAAACACACTAGGTATTGTTATTAATTTTGCTTTAAAGAACATATTGTCTTTTTTAAAAGATTAAATATTTTCAAAGTAGTAAAAACAATACAATAGTTGTTTTAAAACTACTGTCTCCCATTTCTGTTATTTGGATCATTCTGGTTCACTTCAAATATTGTTTTTGTTTTAGGATTCTCTTTGTTCTATTAAGACTTAGTTGTATATATCAGGAATGACTACACATTTTTTGTAAAAGATTAGATAGTGAATACTTCAGGGTTTGCAAATTACTCCACATTTTGGAAGAACTCAACTCACCACGGTGGTGAGACAACAGCCATAGACAACATACACGTGAGGAGTGAGGCATGGCTTCTGATGAATGTATATTTTGTCTTCATGTTTCTTTTACCAGGAGATAAAATCCTTCTTGGCATTAATTTATATATTTTTTTCATTTAAAAAGAATACTATGTTATTTCTCTTTTGTTCCATATTTGCCTGATAAATCCTAATATTGTTATGATGAGTTATTGTTGAATACTTTAAAAACTGCGTGATTAAAGCCTCTGTCTCTTAAGTTGAATATTTAACCTACTTCTTCTTATAATTGACTTCTATTGGGGTTTATTTTTCATGTAAACTGCACATTTTAAATTTTTATTTATTTATTTTTAAAATTGTTGTACTAGGGGTACCCAGTGGCATTTACAAAAGTTCTTATAATATATAAAATATACTTGAATTCACCCTCTCCATCATTCTCCTTTATCCTCCCTCCCTCCATTCCTGGAATAGTTTCAACAGGTCTCATTTTTCCATTTACATACATGTGTATACAGTATTTGCACTATATTCATCCTCTCACACCTTTTCCCCACATCCTCCCAATTTTTTTCTATTTGCTAGACTGTGATTTGTTCTGTTGTTTAAAGTTATATACATACTAAGTGCTGGTGTCTCATACCTATAATCCTAGGTGCTCAGGATGTTGAGATTGGGAGGATCACGGTTCGAGGCCAATCCAGGGCAAAATAGTTTATGAGATCCCATCTCAACTGAAAAAGCTGGGCATGGTAGTACATATCTATAATCCCAATTATAAGGATCATAGTCCAGATGGGACTGGACAAAAAGCAAGACCCTGATGCTAAAGTAACCAGAGCAAAAGGGGCTGGCAGTGTTGCTCAAGTAGTAGAGCACCTACCTAGCAAGCATGAAACTCTGAGTTTAAACCCCAGTATTGCCCCCCAAAAAAGGAAAAATATATGTACACATAGTATATTTTTGTTATTATGACAGTTGTTCTTCCCTAAAGACACATAATTATGATTCTTATTATGATAAATTCTCATATTTGTATATGTATGTATTTAAGAAGTTTATATATTTTATCCTAACAACATAGTAACATTATTTTCCCCTGAGAAGATATTTTCCTTGACAAGACAATCAACTTCTCATTTCTCATGCTCTATGACTCATCAAATTCAATCTACATTTGGTCTGGATCTTGTTTCTTTTATCACCTGGCTCTCACCTTCATTCCCAATCTTTTCAACATTAAATGTTCCCTTAATAATAATTTTTTGATAATTTGATAATTCTATTTATCATATCTCTTCCAGCATGTTCTCCATCTGTTCCTTTCCATTTTGACTTTTTCTTCTAAGATTGTATTAAGTTAGGGTATTTATTCCTTCCTTCACTTTTCCTTTATCAACACTCTGAATTTCCTCTTTACCTGTGATATTCTTATGTCTAATTATACTCTGTGTACCTTTCAAAAATCGTTGTTGAGAAGGACACTCGATGATCCTTCTAAATCCAAATCTTTCTTTAATTATGAAAGATATACCTGTATTTTTATACCTACTATTCCTACATGGAATGTTTTTGTATTTTTTTCATATGGCTAATATTTTCTAATATTTCTGGGACTAGGATTACCTTCTATTTAATTCTTAATCTGAGCTAGCATTTTTGCTTAAGATCTTAAGCATGTAGACAGTGGTGTGTGTTGTCTAATTTGAGTCTTTGGGGCAATTGTAAGTGCTGTCATCTAGTTATTTTAGTGAGTCCGTGCATCCCTGCTGTATCAGCTACTCTGTTTCAACAAGATCTCTGAATAGAAAAGATGCTCTGAATTTCTGGAAATGTATTTTAGTAGAATTCAAGAGCCAAGCTGTAGTCTCTGTAAATTTTGGTGAGTTTAAAAATAGGGACAAGGGTAGGCCCCTGGGAAGAAAATTAGGTATCTGTCATCTCAAAAATGTTTTCTTACAGTGGTATAGTATTATGAAGTAAACTTCAAAGTTGACTTGAAGAAACTGAGTCAGCAGCACAAGTCTACCATCCCATGTCAAGACCTGGAACCCTTCAGTCAGTTGTTTGGTTAACCATACATTTAAATTGTTTTTGTCTTATGTTATCTAAGTTCATTTTGAACATTTCTAACTTGAAAACTCCAACACTAAACCACTCCAGAATCTGAAACTTTTTGAGCACCAATATGGCACCACAAGTAGGAAATTCCATACTTACCTCATGTGATGAGTCTCAGTCCAAATGCCAGTGCAATAAAATATTGGATACATTTACTTTCAGACTTCTATGTGTATATGTTTATGAAACATAAATGGAATTTCATGTTTAAGTTAGGTCCCATCCACAAGATATCTCCTTACATTCTTGCAATTATTCCAAAATATGAAGCTACCCCAACTCCAAAATACTTCTGGCCTCAAGCATTTTGGGTGAGAGATACTTGGTTTATAAACCCTTCTCCCAATATCACTATTTGCCCTTGTTTTTTTTTTTTTTTTTTTTTTCTCGAGCTTTTATGTTAATAGTATATGCACAACATATAATGCCCTAAAGAGGTCATTGTCAAAAAGTGGTGTCAATTTCATTGAGAAGCATATTTTTTAAACCCATTTTTCACAGCAAAGGACAACAGGAGAGCTTGTGCTGAGAAGGGTTCCTGTTCCTGGATCCCTAATTTAGTTTAGTGCTCTCCTACTAGTAGTTCAGCTGACAAAAGAGTAGACTAAGGGGTGAAAGAATTTGAATCACATTTTTGCCTCCCTCCACCTTCAGTTTAGTGGCATTTGCAAAATTAGGCATCAAAAATGCAAAAAATCATAAAACAAATTAAAATGCAGAAATTACTACTTGCATGAAGTCTGTACAATTTTAATTCTAAACATTTCTAAAAACTCTTTTAAGATGGCATTTCTTTTTGGCGAAGGGAGGTGGAAGGAATAATTTGAATTACAAAAAAGCCTTGATAACCCCCCACACATCAATTTACCTGTGAACAAAAAGATTCACACTGAGAAAATGGGATTTGGGACTATTTGATAAATTACTACAGACTACTTGAATATTCCATTAGCAAAATAATAGCTCGTTATGGAATCTCAGAAGAATGTAGCATAATTACAATCGTACTATCCTCCCTTGGGGGTTGGGAGGAATGCACTTGTTAAAAATGATAGCTATTTAATCAATGTTAGGGGGAAAATGCCTCCAAACAAACCTGAGAGGTTATGTGATTTCTGAAATTTTTGTAGTTTCCACCAGCTGTAATTGGTTGAGTGTGTTTCTTCCCGGTGAAGGTCATTCACATTCACTCATACATACACACACACGCCTACCCCATATTATAGTGATAGTGGAATTGCCCTGCTATCTGTTAAAATTTTCTGTGAACTATGCCTAGGCATATTTGCTCACGCTTTCAGCACCAGGTGAGAACATTTTGAGAAAGTGGTTATTAACCAGAGATGGTAAAGTAGAAGATCAGAAGACGGGGTGTGATGGAAGGGAGAAATGGAGAGTGAGATGAAGGAGGAAAGAAAAGGTAAAACAATGAGAAGAAACCTCATGTCTAACTTAGAAATATGATCACTTCTGTAACAAAGGCAAAATAATAACTTAGATTTGCCGAAGTTCGTGAACTAATAAACATATTTCAAGTGCCCGTTTCTTGCTACTAGACCAAAATAACATATAAATGAATAAGCAAATTAATTTTTCTTTTAACACCTTAGCTTCATTTTTTAGGCGCGAGGTGTTAATTTTGGCATTCAAAACAGCACCTGAGAAAAGCTTCACTGTGCTAATCAAGTCATTTAATCTCTTAAAGTTAAAAAGTTGCTTTAATAAAATAAAAGCTATAATTATTAACTTTAAGAAGGAGAGGACAAATCATAGTAAAAAGAAGACTGGATTCAATGTGTGATTTTCACTCCTTTTGTAAATCTGGCATATTTGCTCAGATTTAGGAAATTTGCAAAATGTTTCTAAGCAATATATTCACAGTGAGTGTTGAACTCAGTGAGCTGGGATATTCAGACTTAAACCACATTGTTATGTTTAATGTCACTTAGTTGAACATGAAATTTGCAATGGCAAAATATGTATTTGTTTAGTCTTTATCCTTTGATAAAGTTTAGAGAGACAAAAGTCAACTTCCAGATTAATTAAGGAAAAACATCTTCGCATTCAAAACAACAATAAAGAAGAGTCATGCCTGCATTATTCAAATATCAAATAGGATCTCATCTAATTTATTGACTGTCACGTTGTGAAAGTAGAACCTGACAAATAGATTCTCAATAAATATTCACCAAATTCATATAAAAATGAACACATGAAATAATTTATTACAGTAACACTGTATTTCTACATTGTTTTTGTTTGGTTTTTATTTTCATTGTTGTTGTTTTGAGACATAGTCTCACTATGTAGCTCAAACTGGCTTTTGAACTTGCTATGTAGCCCAATCTGACTTCAAACTCAAGATCTCTCCTCAGCTTCCTGACTGCTGGGATTGCAAGTATGTGCCAGCACACCAGACTGTTTTTTGTGTATATGTATATATATATATATATATATATATATATATAGCCACCTTCCATTATTTATTGGTATCATGGCATGGATAGTCAGTCCAAAATTGTGACTAAACTATAAAGTATATATATTTAGGGACAAATTCTTTAACTTTTCTAAATGATGATTTTCCTAGACACAATTAGAATATTCTAGTTCTTCAAAGTACATAGGCAATGAGCTGAGAAACAGTGACTAGGAATATAATTAAACAGGATTCCTTTGAGCAGCCTGTCAATGGAAAACAAAGTGACTTATTTAGCAATCATCTACGATAATATTATCTAAAGATTCAAGAAGTAACTTTTTAATATTTAGTAATTTTCCAAGAGTATATGTTTTTCTTAACCTTGCTTGCTCAAGAATTATTCTGTAAGAATGATGATACAGTTCTGGGTAAAACAGAGTAAATAGTCCTTGTCTTTCCAAATGAATGTGTATGCAACTAAAAAATTTGAGCAATATGTGTGGGTTAACACTAATAGCCTTTTTTTTTTTTTTGCTTATTTTTCTAAACTGCTTTTTCATTATTATAAATTAATTGTACAAAGCGAGGGGCTTCATTATGACATTTCTATACATACATGTAATATACTTTGGTGACATTCACCACTTCTATTACTCTTTCTTATTCTCCCTCAATGCCCCATCCCCATTTCTCTGGATTCCCAGCAGCTACAATTCTAAAATAGGACTAATCCCAGTGATTTATTTTCTCTCCTAATTCTTTTTCCACTTGGCCCGGGAT
Organism: Castor canadensis; assembly: GCF_047511655.1. Taxonomy (NCBI): domain Eukaryota; kingdom Metazoa; phylum Chordata; class Mammalia; order Rodentia; family Castoridae; genus Castor; species Castor canadensis. The sequence goes on along the minus strand of NC_133393.1, from coordinate 33,088,981 downwards.
GCAGGCAGAATCTTCTGTAGGCAGTCTTTCACCAAACATGAGAAGTTTGCAGACATAATTCCTTCAGATATTTTGTTTAGCCTCACATTTTTCCCTTTACCCCTTCTGGGGCAATGATGATGCATGTTAGACCCTTTATTGTTGTCCCACAAGTTCCTGATACTCAGCACTTGTTTTCTTTTTGTTTCTTGTCTCCATTGTACAAGAGAATATAATAAACTCATGGATTTTCTAGTTTACTGATTCTTTCCTTCATTGGGAGGTATAATTTTCAGCTAGAAATTTTTAATTTCTTTTTTCTTTCTTTTTTCTTTTCTTTTTTTTTCAAGCACTGTGGATTGAAGTCAGGGCCTTATGGTGGCTAAGCAGGTGCTCTACAACTTGAGCCACTCTGCCAGCCCTCCATTTAGTTCTGTCTCCTATTTCTTTGCAGAGATTTTCTATTTTAAGGGTGTTTTCATTATTTTTTGTTGTTGTTGGAGAAGTCTTACAACTAAAATTTCTGTCAAATAATTCTTACATCTATCTCATTTCAGTAATGGCAATTATTGGTTTGTCTTTTCCTATGAGAGTTGAAACCGTCCAGGTTCTATGTATACTAAGACACTTGGGCATTTTGAATAATATGATGAGTCTCTTAGTATTGTTGAAATTCTATATAGAATGTTGATATTTTACTTTAGTAGCAATTAATGTAACTGGGTTCAGGTATCAAGTTTTGATCATGGAGTTGCACACTTTCTGTAGGCATTAGGATACACTATTAGCACTTCTGGAGGCAGAATTAGAATGTTTTTCCTGGATTGCTCCGTGTACCAATGATCCCTTCTAAAGCCATCTTGACTTCAGGAAATGAAATTCCTGGGTCAGGGAGGGAGATTGGTGAATTCACTGTTAGTTGGTGGTAATTTGAATCCTGGTCTTTTTATTCTAACCTACTTGGCACTAAATTCTTTTTGGAGTTCTCAAATAATTATTGCATGCACATTACTCCCAGGTGTGTTCTTCTATAGCTGCATTTGGCAAGAGAGATGGAGTATGCTTCATTCCTCTTAGCTAGAGATAAATCTCTCATCTCTCATCTCTCTCTCTCTTACATTTGTTGATCATTATTTTATTCTGACAGTCTTATTAACTGATTAAAGTTTCTTAATTCCTGGTTTCAGGATTCCTTAGATAATGGGATGGTTTAGGAAGTTAGCTAATCAGTTGTGTTTTTCATCTGGCTGCAGAGATAAAGATTTAGATTTGCAACGAGGTCTATTATTCTGAATTAATCTGTGTTTTAAAGGACATGGAAAACCGAATTGCCTACTCACTACATTCTTGAGTCCCATTAATTGTATCTATGCTAAGTGGCAATTATTCTTGGATGAATCTAGAAATACTGTTTGCTAAGGCAGTCTAGTCTGATTGCCATAAAATTCCCCTTTAAATTGAAGCCAAGTCCATTCTTCTGAATTTTCAATTCATTTTTCCTTTTTCAGACTTTTTGGGTCTTAAAGAAGAGAAGGCTCTATAAAATATATTTAACTTTTTTTCCTAACAGGAAAACCCTTTAAATATTTGAAGACAGCTTAGCTTTCCCCACCTAAACATTCCAGATTTCTCTGAAAGCGTTTCCTATAACAGTCTATGCCCATGTTCTCTGGGTGGTCTGCAGGCCATCTGTTGCAGAATATTCTGAGGTTCCTATTAAAAAATGCCAATCTTTAGGCTTCACCTCAGATGTACTGAATCAGAATGTCAGGCTGGAGAGTCATTGCTCTGTGCTGTTAGAGTTGAGTTCCAGCTGGGCTCAGTGTCAGCCTTCTCTCTGCTCCTTTTAACTGAGTTTTCTCTGCCCATCAAGTGAATACCTGTGGGGAACTCACCCCTACAATCTTAAAAGTACTTTAAAAATGTTTCCAGAAATTGGCAAGGGCACATGCCTTGGGATTCCTGTGTTCTCTGATTGTGAATACAATTTATAGCAAAGTAATGGAGTGGGAGCCAGGATCTCCAAGCCTCTAAGATCCTGAAGTTACAAGTGTAAGGCACCAATTTGGGGTCATAAAGTCTAATTAGGGAGGAGGAGAGGCGGATAGGTGGGACTTGGTAAAGTTATTTTTGTTGTTACTGCTGCTGTTGTTACATTCCATCTGGGCTCATGTGCTAAGGTTGTAGAGTCCATTCCTCCAAAAGACAGAGTGGAAAATTTTTGCTCTGATTCTTTCTTTGTGGACTGATGGAAATCTTTTTGTACAGACTTGATCCTCAACCACAAAGAAGTGGCAGCTTTGTTGGAGAAGGAGTTTTCACCCCCGTTACCATTACATTCAACTGAACATTAAAACATAACACCCACGACCATGCTTCATGTCTAGATATTCTGATTTAGTAGGTTTGAAGTAAGGCCAGGCATCTGCTTTGCTTAAGCTCTCCAGGTGATTCGAATGTCCATCTAGGACAGAGAACCACTATCCTAAATAATTAATATTGACCTTTCTCTTGACACTTACTATCGAAGTGATACAGACACTTCCCACTAATTGATAACAGAATCCTTAAAAAAAAAAAAAAAGCCTCAGTAACTATTTGAGAATATTTCTCCTCACTCTTATTCTAATGCTGTTGAAAAAAAAAAAAAGGAAAATCTTTCCTTTTTTTTTCAGTTTGAATCCCTAGAGGAGAGACATGTTTGAATAAATTAGGGAGAAAATCTCTTTATAGCAGGGAATAAATAAAAGAAAATATGTCTATGGAGAAAAATCTTTCACATTGCTTTAGAATGTGCAGAATACAATGAAAGTCAATATCTTATTTTTTTAAAAATAATTTTGTTTCACTCACCTGTTAATATTTAGGGGTCCCCCATCTCCATTATTCAGACCATAGGAGCTAAGAAATCTAAAAGCAGTGAATGTTTTTGGAGATAAAAGCTAAAATGTAACCTAAAGCATTTCAAAGACAAGTAGTTATTATTCATTCTGCCCCTAGAAGCATATAGTAATTGGAATTTGGGGCCCAAAATCTTTTGCTTGAAATATGGCTAACATGTTTTTCCTGTTTTTCATTTTCTGCATATTCATGGATGGTGTTTTTTTTTTCTTTCTTCTGAAAACAATACACTTTTAGAAAAACCACATTATAACCAGTCTTGACCTTTTTTTTTTTTTTTTTTGTCCCTGCAAGAGGCAACTTTCACAGCTGTTGTGAGCTGTGGGCCAAATCAAAGCTGAGAGAAGCTTTGTAGTTTCTGAAAATTTCCCTTCTCTTCAGAAAGTAACAAGGAATCTTGGAATAACTGAGCCACTGCCAGCCAGTGACAGCTCTTTCAAACCCTAGCTCTCCTGTCATCATTCAGGAGCTCAGCTGATTGAAGAAAACCACCTGTTCCTAGGCCAGCTTTTCGCTTATAATCAAGAAATAACACCACTGGAGAAAGAAAAACCTCTTTGTTGGATCTGGGGAGTGTCCTAGGAATTTGGGGCACACCAAACATGGGGCTTCAGTGAGATTAATGCCAATAGCAGAGGTGCTATGTTAATGGCCAGCTTTCATACTTTTGTTGCCCCAAAAGTTACAATATATATCTTTATTACTATTTGAGTAGTAGCTACATAAATAAATAGCTATATAAATGAATAAATAAGTAAATATGTAACTACATATAGAAATGCCATTTCCCCCTTTTTAGTTTCAGCTTTTCATTGTCATGAAACTCATTCAAAGCAAAGTTGCCTAGCAGCAACAGTTACTTGAAGAAAGAATTTGTGTGAGGATTTAGCAGAACAGATAGTAGGCCATGACCTAGGCATGGCCAATTAGATGTTTCAGCCTGGAAATTTTAATCCAGTGATGCTGCAAGAGAGAGAAATTTCAGATGCATTCTTAACTCTCATGGTGTCCAGCAAGGGTACAGTGTCTAGCAGTGTCCAAAAATGTCAGTGTTCCACAGCAGGAGAAGCTATCTTTCAGTTGGACATTTCTGTTCAAAGGCAATTGTTTTACTTCTTGCTTCTTGTCTACCACGTTCACTTATTGTCAGTCTATTTTTATCCTTTTGCAGGCCCTATGAGACTCATTATCTTTCTAATAACTATTTTTTCTATTAAAATTAGCCAGAGTCATCTTCTCTTGCTTGCAGCCAAGAATCCTACTTGACATACATAGAATGAGAGTGTTTTGATCATTAGAAATAGATGATCATTAAGACCTGAGCCTAGAAATATGTCTTGAGAAAATTCCTGCAATTCTGCAATGCATATGGAATTATAAGCCAGGCAATAAACACAAATTTGGATATAAGTATTAGAAAATATAACTAAGAGGCACAATAAAAAGCTGATAGGGGTTATTGAATTTTGTGAGTGAATATGCTTTCTGGAATTCCTTAAAATTAAATGAATGCTCATTTTTCTATGGTAAGGTAGATAGAATCCTGCTTTGAAGCAAAGCTCAGTCTGTAATATTATTAATATAATGTGTTAGGACCCTTAAAATGTTTAAGGTGAGCAATATTGTCATTTCTTTGTGTTTTAATATCTGATTGGAAGTTTTATCTTCTGATTTAATTGAATCTGGGTCATGTATTCTCACTAGTGTTGGGTTGAGGGAAAGAAGGAATAGTTACTCTATCTTTGGAATGTTCCGGCCCCTTTATCAATCACTTAGGTGACCTAGTTACAAACAATTCCTTTCTGGGATGTTTAAACTTTGAGGAACCCCCAAAGAAAGAAAATAATAGCATCTAAGCAGGGTTTTCTGTTGTGTGCATGCTGTAGAAAGTGAACGAAGGGAGTCTTAAGCAGTAGTCTGGTTAGACAGAGCTAGTTAAATAAGAAGAGCTAGAAGAACCCCTGGGAAAAAAAAAAACATTCTCTCTATAGTTTTCTTTTGTAAAGGATAAAGATAGGGTTGAGTGAACCCAGAAGCTGTTTCCTGTCAGGAGGGAATTAGAACAAAGATTTCCTTTAAAGACACTGTGCTTAGTACTGTCTAGTGACAGATGAATCTCAAAAGACTCAGTTGTGATAAAGCTCCAATGTGTAGATTCTCAGTGGAAGCAGAGTAACTTCTCTGAACTTTTCTCTACTTGTCCTTTTGTTCCCCTGACACCTAATTTCCTATTTTTGGCCCTGTTTCCACATTCTAATCCCATCTGGCCCTTTCTCTAGAAGTATTCATATGAAAAAAAAATCCAAGTTGGTCCGCTTCTGAAAAGAAATATTAGTATAAGTGTTTGAACAACCATTGTTTCACAAAAGAGTGAGTAGTCAAAAGATTTAAATTCTTACTTAGCTTTAGGCTTTGTGCTTGATCAGAATCTTCTAGGTAAGTGCTTACCACTTGAGCCATGCCCCCAGCCGATCATAACCTTCTAAACAGATTTTTCTGAGATACTTATATTTCACTAGGAATTCCTGAACAGATAAACAAAAAGGATTAATAAACCACCGAAAACACGTGTTGCTCCAAAAATGGTCAATGTGGTGAAAATCTTGCTGTATATGCTAAGGGAATTACTTTCTTTATCATTCCATGACCTTCAGCATTTCCTTGACACCTGACTACACAGATCCATGCAATGATATCACTGCCACTTCTTTCCTTACACATCTGAGTTTGTTTGTTGATTTCTTGTTATGACTCACGGTTGAGATGAAATTTTATTCCTTTTTTTTTTTTTTTTTACTTTGTAGATATTTATTTTTTTATTTTATTTTTTTTGTAGATATCTTTTCTTTTTTTTTTTTCTTTCATTATTCATATGTGCATACAAGGCTTGGGTCATTTCTCCCCCCTGCCCCCACCCCCTTCCTTACCACCCACTCCGCCCCCTCCCTCTCCTCCCTCTCCCCCCCACCCCCTCAATACCCAGCAGAAACTATTTTGCCCTTATTTCTAATTTTGTTGTAGAGAGAGTATAAGCAATAATTGGAAGGAACAAGGGTTTTTGCTGGTTGAAATAAGGATAGCTATACAGGGCATTGACTCACATTGATTTCCTGTGCATGTGTGTTACCTTCTAGGTTAATTCTTTTTGATCTACCCTTTTCTCTAGTTCCTGGTCCCCTTTTCCTATATTTTATTACCTTATCTTTTCTCATAATATAGTACTCTAGAGTGTATTATATTTATGAAATAGGATGGTTAACTATATATGGGAAAATAATTGAAAAATATTTGATTAAGGTGGCTTGATTACATGAAGCCATTATACTTATATAATGTTCATTTTTAGCACTGTGATTCTGTTCTTATCATCCTTAGAAATTGTCTATCAGATATCTAGGGAGGTAAATTTGAGATTTCCCCAGCCCATGCCCCGAGGGCTGCTGTCTATAGTTGTGCAATTGTGCATTGCATACATTTTGAGGGCAACCATTCTCAGTGTAGTCATGCATTATTGTTTATTATCATTGCCTGTTGTCCCATAAAACACCAGAACTTAATCATTGAATCAAACTAAAACATTGTTCCCTTTTACTGATCTCCCCTTTTTTTCCTTAACTCCTACTCTCCCCAGCTTCTGGTAACCCTATTCCACTCACCTTCTATGAGATTGGCATTTTCAGATTCCATATCTGAGTAAAAAGTGAAAACAAAAGTTGCTTATCTTTCTGTTCCTGATTTGATCCTCTGGGTCCTTCTATGCTGTCACAAATGAGAGGATTTCATTTTCTACCTTTGAACAAAACTAAATAAGAAGTTAGTGTTCTACAAATAAATAACCTCTTCAGACAGGTACTGAGGTGAACCTAGAATAATAGGTAGAATTTAATGAATTGTTTGGATGTCTGAGATATGTTATCATAGTTGAAAATACCACTCCTTACTTGGAGAAATCAAAGTGCCACATTCCAGGTGAGTGAATAAAGAGACTGATGTTCTGGCTACCCAGAGTTCATCAGCTGTTTGGCACCAGCAGTTTGTGTGAGCTATTCTGGGAGTGCAAAGGTTCTATTTCTTCCATCACTCCTGTCCCTCAGCCCAAGATCCTGTTGCTTCCCTTAATTGTTTCTGCTTTACTTGGTAGTACCTGACAGTTTATTAAGGCTGAGAGAAACTGTGGTGATTTATCATTAAACTTCCACTGTAATTACATTTCCACACACATAGGTTCTTGTCAGGTTCTTACAATTCAGCTCAATATTGCAAACTTTAATAATATTAGGATATTAATAACTATTAGATGCTAGGCAAAACAATCAGATTTTTTCATTGAGCAATAAGAAACATTCAGAGATGTACTATTGAGGATATTGACAAGTGAGCAACAACCTGGGGTATGGAAAGATGCTCCTTCCTGAAGCTAACTGTTGCTTTACTACCTCCCCCAGTGATAGAGACAGGCCATCAATCATCCCAGTTTCCTTGATGTGTCTGGCTATGGCAGGGCCTTGAGAATTTAAAACTGGGTGAGGGGGTAAGGGAGGAGGGAGGGAAGCAGTTCAATGCATTGAAAGAAACTTAGATAGCCTTATAACCACATCCCTGATGGGATAAATTGCTAAGGTAAGAGGGAAGCCATTTTTATCACACTTTTCCTCACCTTTCCCCCTCTCTAAGGCTCAGAGACCATTCTTTCTAGTCTATTACACCAGTCTGAACAGTGGCTATGACCCTTCCTCAATATGTTTCATTTGTAAAGTACAGGATTGCACCATATTTTTAAACAAATTAGGATGTAATCTGTTGAAATTTGAAATCCTGTCTTAATCAGTGAGTTACATGGTAATGAAAATCCTGACTATTGCTTCAATAGATTCACAAGATAGTGGATGGAAAGGATGAGGTGTTTGGTGATATGATAGCAAATACAAAATCAGATTCTTGCAAACAAAATGTGATACTATTGTTAAGTATTCAGAAAGGAGAAGGACTGGTGAATTATTTGAGCTACTGGATGAAAATATTGTTAGGCTGTATGAAATCATTTTTATTGTTACCTATTTTTTGGCCCTAAGGCAGCAACAGGTCTACAAAAATAGAAGTATTATAAAAGATGATTTGAAAGGAAATGTAAAAAAATATTTCTGGAAAGAAACAAAGCAAAATGAACCCAATTGTAGTTTTCTAAATTTATTATGATATAAAAGAAAAAGATTTAACTTATGTCTCAAAATAACAATGATATTAGGTGTAGGGCAGAGGAATTACCCACTTTACTCACTCTCCTCACCTTGCAGGGTCCCTTTCACCTTCCCAAAGGAGAAGTAGTTTTGATTGATTCCAACATATCTGAATCTGTCTTTGGATTCTTTTATGATGTTACTCTATTATGATGAATATTTTTTATGGAATGCTTCACAAATTTGAGTGTTATTTTTGAGCAAGGTCCATGCCAATCTTTTCTGAATATTCCAATTTTAGTATATGTGCTGCTGAAGCAAGCACTCATGATGAAATTTTTAGAAAGCAAATTGTTGGAATGTTTCTCAGCAATCTTTTCTAAAACATGGATAATTTGAGGGAAGGTCTCTCTTCCTTATTGAACCATTCCTTCTCACATTTCTTCTACTCATTCACCTCACCCAGAAACAACTTTGCCAGATTCCAAACACAATTTAGGCACACAGTGCCACAAAGTGATGCACATCATTTTCCTCCTTGCTTTCTCTCTCTCTCAGTCTGTTACATTGTAAAAAGAATCTGTGGAGAGTGATGAGCTATGTTGATTTCACACGATTGTTTTCATACATTGGGTTTCTCATAACTTTGGATTTAGCTTGTTAGAGGTGAAATGTAAATGGAAACCTAAGACTGTGAAGAGGCCCTTTCTTTCCTCTAAGTTAAGCATTTCTACTCAGATGTATTACTAGATCTAATTGGGAATTACTAGCAGTAAATTACTGACAAATTTGTCATTCTCTCTTGTGTGTATAGCACCCTCTGGAATCTCATTGAGATGGGAATGATGAATCCTTGGCCTTTAGGACCTTACTCATCTCATGGCCATAACTTAGTTTAATAAAGAACCTCATCTTGATCCCTAATATTTTGATGGTTGTCTATTTTTCAATAGACTAAGTTTATGTATTCCCTGGCAGACCTCGATAAAGATGATAAGAATATACAATTCTTTGCCCATTGATGAACTATGAGAGGAGCTGTTTTCACAGATGTTATTTTTATTTTGTGTTTTGAAGTATGGATATCTATATTTTCTCCAGCTGCATTGTAAGCACCTTGAAGGGGAAAGTGACATCTTATTTATATTTATTAGACACTAATATGGTTCATTGCATATAGTTAGTGCTCAATAAATATTTATATCATATAATTGATGACTGTTAATGCTAATAGTTCAAAAGAGCTAATTTTATGACTATAATTTCTTATATTTTTCTACTTTTTAAATATTTTATAGAATAATAATATTAGAATTTATTTATAGGACTTATTTTCCCCTTCCCATTTGAGTTATAATTAAATACACATTTTTGGTGGCTATGATTTAGACATTATAATTACATGCTGATTGATAGAAGGGTTGGACATAGCAAAACCCTATTTATTATAGTACAGATTCTCAACCGGGTAGTCTCCTCTGTTAATAATAACAGTCACTTTGTTGAATGAATATAAAATTGAATTTGTTGAATTAAAGAGCGATGGAACGGTTTTATTTTGTTTATTTGTAAAGAAGCTCAATTTCCTTAGCAATATAGGTAGAAAAAAATTTCAGGGTATTTTGTTTAAAAGACATGGGAAGAGGGCAGCTGTAATTATCTTTCCATTTTCTGTATATTTTCTTATCTTCTTTGAGTTTCTATAACTTCCCATTACCATTGGATATTACAAGGCATTAAAAAAAAAAAACCACAGCCAACAGAAGCAGTTATCTCTGATATGAAAACTTTATAAAGATCTAGCCTGTCTGTGAAAGTTTTTGGTAGAAAAGCCTGGGATAGGAAACATACTCTGTGTCAGGTCAAATATGACTCTACTGAATGAGTGATGCAGCAAAGTATAACTGAATAATATTTGGTTTGGAAAATTGTACATTTAAGTTTTGTTCTCTACTAGAATGTTACTCAGTAAAGGGCAGAAAATGGTCCCTTTTGACTAATGAAAATTATGTCTTTTTGTGACTTCTAGCATAATCTTAGAGCATAACTATCTACTACTGAATAACAGAAGTTCTCAAGATTATTTTGATGGCAGAATTACAGGAAGAAATGGTGTTCTCTGAAGAATGCCATAAAATATATTGCTATAATTTCATGATGCTATTTATAGTCAGAAACATAAAGACTTCAGTCATTAGAGAAGCCAATAAATCATGAGCCATATTTTCACAAATATAGCATTATGAAAAGGATTTTAAATATGGATTCATACATGGCTTCATATTCCAACTTCATTACTTACTACAGAGAGCTCTTAGGAAAGTAGCATACCGTCTCTGGCAAAATGACCAGCTCTTCACCAACCATTTGTGCTTCCATACACAAATTGGAATGGAGATGTTGCTAAGCAGAGGCTTCCAGGTAATTGGCACAATTTTCTAATTCTGTTTGCATTTCTATGATACCATGCCACCAATTCTTGACTAGAAGGTGACCAGGAATAAAGCATTCTATTTCTAGGCTAACAGGATTAGGAAGTTGGTGTGCCTCCTCTCAACTCTGTCTTCTATAGTGACTTTGGAAGCTAAATGTTACAGACAGTGGAGTTACAACAGTATAGAGTTTGAGCCTTGAATCACTGTATGGAAGACCATCCTCTCATTGGACTGTTGGGTATAAGAGGATGAATTTCCTATTACTGTAGCCACTAACATGTCATGATTTATCTGTTTTAGTAGCTAGTGTTGCCTACACCACTGTATGTATAAACCTTCATTTTTTCTCATTGATAAAAAAGAGGATAAAAATATCTGTAATTCATGCCATAACTGTCAGGATTGCATTATCTCTTAAAACATATAGATAGTGCATAAAGTACAGAAAAAGCTCTAAATCTAGTAGCTATTGCAATCTCTGTAAATTTCACTAACATCAATGTTTCCCTAGAGGACACCAGCAGCAGATACCAAGGGATTAAAGATAAATGTATGTAGAGAATAAATTAACACTGAGAAGGTAGTCAATGATGTCATTTTTTTTCCTGTAGGCTAGGAAAAGATTTTGATTATTTGAGTTTGCTGATTGCACTATGCTTTGGGAAGTATTACCTTGAAATTGGGTTGGGCAACCACTGTAGCTTTGCTCCATATATAAAAGTAGGGAATCAAGCACATTGCCAGCATCCATTTTATTCAGTTCTCCATCTTAAAAGACTTATTTTCAAGTGTCTATTCTCTCCAGGTATTACACTGGTTGATTTTACTTGTTATTCTTAAAAGCAGGAGAGGTGACATAGAGACATACATTGGTAAAATTCCTAGGGAACAATATACCCAATCAGTCAAAAACTTTAGCCTCAGGCACTACAAAGCATGCAGGTGAAAGGTAGACATGAAGTGGAGACAAGTGGACCAGTGCCAGAAGTTGTACAGTTAATGCACCTAGTCATATAAAGGATGTATAGAAAGTGAGAACACCATTCTTAAATTCACTGAGAACTGCACACATTCCAATTTATTACTGTGCCACAGTCTCAAAACTTCTGAATTTCACTACTCATGTAGTCCTTGATATGTGATTTTTTTTTACTAAAGCATTTGTGAGCCATTGAAGAAAAAGGAGGAATTTTCTTCATTAAAAGAACAAACAAATAAAAACAAACAAACAAAAAAAACCCAATGTTAATGTTCAAGTGGTATTTCTCTATTCAAACGTCATTCCACAAAGAATATTCTACATTTTAGTTTATACAGTACATCAATGTCATGTTTTAATGAAGAGTTTTCTGGGCTGGTACATATATTGGCCATTATCATTTTAGACCATTTTTATTTGGCCTAGTATAGAATGATACAAAGATTGTTATACACTAAGTAAATAGGGTTATGATGCTGATACAAACAACTACAGTTAATAGCTCACTAAGAAATGTTATTTACACTTCATATTTTTTATTCAAGCTAGAAATATTTTTGAGGAAAATAATAAAAGATAAGAAGTTCAATCTAAAAAGCAAAAATTGCATAACTATTCTCAGGTTTCAGAAAGTTTTATATTCAGGACTAAGTAGCTATTCACTGAGGTTTTGTGAAATTAAAGTATGGTATACAATAAAAGTATGTAATAAAATTTGACATTTATGTTTAGTTTGGTATTCAAACAGATTTTCAGTATGAGAAGATTTGATTTGTGTCATTAAAATTATGGACAGAATATCTCACTAATGTGCTTATACTTATTAACAGAGCACTTCTATTCATGTAAGAGTTTTATGTGAGCTGTTCGGTTTCTGTCAGATAGTGTTTGGGTAAAGGATTGAAGTCCTCAAGGCTGAGGGACTTTGATCCAGATGGTTATTAGGAGACAAACACACCTGACATGGAAGAATTAACACTTCACAGCTCTTAAGAAAACCAAGGAAATCTATGATAATGAAGTTCACTTACATTTGAAGGTTCAATTTGTTTTCATATTTTTCCCTTAAAGAGTTTTATTCTGATTCTAACAGATTACCAATGGGAAAATGTGCACAACTTTTTATACAAGGAAGAATTAACGTTTGTATATATTAAAATATTAAATATTTATTTATGTCTATATCCATTTATCTATGGAGAAGGAGAGAGAATGTTAAATGGCTTATATTTTAGTTTTTCGTACTAACTTTTTACAGTGGTTGATTAGTCAAAATATCTTTTAAATTTGTAGCAAAGTGTATTAGTCAGATTTCTATTGCTGTAACAAAATACCTGGGAAAATCAGTTTATAAGATGGAAAGATCTGTTCTGGCTCATGATTTCAGAGCTTTCAGCTGCAGTCACTTGACCCCATCATTTTGGATGTGTTGATGATATGGTACCTCATAGCAGAGACATGTGGAAAAGGAGGTCTATTCGTGTCATGGAGGGCAGGAAGCAAAGAGAGAAAAGAGGAAGGGGACAGGATACCTATATCCCCTGCAGGGGTAAGCCTCCAGTGATCTAACTTCTTTCTAATAGGCCCCACCTCCTAAAGGCTCCTTCATTTCCTAACAGTGCCACAGGCTGGGGACCAAGACTTCAACACATGGGCTAGGGGACATTTAAGCCAAACCAGAACACAGGGCTTCCAGAAGGAACCCAAGTTGCTGGAGGTTACTCTGGATTTTATAATTTATTATTTCTACCATACTGCACAAAATTATTTTCCTTGGTCTTTAGTTTCTTCATTAACAAAATGAAAAGAATGATTTTGCTTATATTTCAGTACACTGGTAAACACTTATTGAAATTTAAAATGTAGGCATTTACTTTATTGCAAAAATATATACTGCTTATATATGTATTGAATATTGTATGTTTAGTAAGTATAAATCTCAGTTTTAATAATCAGAATATTTTTTATTGATTTTATCAGCTAATTAGTCTTTATATATCCTATGTCCCGCTGGTTGTATCTACCCACAAATACAATGTTAAAAATTTATGTCACCACTATGACTACTTTGAAAGTAATTACAAATCCTTTCTCTTCATAAACAATGTAAATGGTACTGCAGCAAAACAATATATTATTTCTATATCTTTCTGATTTTATAAGGCATTTGATAGAGCTTAAATATCTATAGATTTTGAAAAATTTGTTTTCAGACAAATGGGGAAACCTCTGAGAACCCAATGTTGGTAATAAATTACTGATATCTCTGCTTAGAGGACAGGAATGGAGAAATCAGCATTTTCCTTTGAATCATACTCACCCTTTCAAAGTAGTAGCACTTAGGAACATTTTCTTTGGTGATGCTTCTGAGGTGATCCACATGTGAATATATTTTAGATTTTTCTCTGAGATGTTCCAGTGTTTTAGATTTTTCTCTGAGCTGTTCCACTATGATTTCATCATGAAAATTAAAGGGTCCTTTTGAATGTGCTCACACATTTGCTCCAATTCAGAGAACAAAACTTGTTGAGCTTGACTTACTCAGTCCAGAACAGTTCCTTTGCAGGTCCTTGCTTCTCTAGAGTTGATTCACAAGTGCAGAGGTCCAAATACTTGTTAAACAAGAAAAATTCACACTGCTAAACTGAAATAGGACATCAGTCCTATGCATTTTTTTATACTGTTCTTAGTTAATTAATGTTCATATCTCAATGTCTTTATTTGTTTTTTAATAGATTTGTTTGGTTAATTCTATAATGAAATGCATTTACTAATTTGCTCATCACTGGGTAACTTAAACAGTTTTATTTCCATCTTGCAAAATGATAAGTTTCTTCCATCTTTGCTCATTTTTGGTTGTCAAGTTGGATTTCCAGACTATTGGTAAAGGAGAATGAAATGCAGAGAATTTGCAGGTTTAGTTTGCTTTGGCTTTAAGAATAAGAGTGAGAGTTGGGGGGAGGCAGAGCTCTCTGTTTTGTGATGTCATTTTGTAAAATGGACCTTTTCCTGTCAGAAGAGAATGCTCAACCTGCTTTGATTTCCCTGCAGAACATGGCAGGGAAAATGATCAACAGTTCTTCCAGTTCTGCATAGAAATAAAACTATATCAGAGAGCAATTTCAATGTGATAACAAGACTAATGAGGAAACAGATGCTGTGCAGGCAACAGGACAGGAGACAAGGGATGAGCAAGTTTTCTACTGGATTCTCCTTTGTTGCTCCATGAGTGACTGTGGGTGTCATTCCATCCCACCCCAGCTTTGCAGTTTGTGGAGAATGGCTTATGAAAAGTCTATAAGAACTGGATATAAGCAAGGTGAGATACAGCTTAATTGCTTTTTTCTGTAGGCCAAGATAGGTACAGCCCTGGCTAGCAAACAGGGAAAAGCAGAATAGCTGTTTCTCCTAAATTGTTTAGTTCAGAGAATCACGAACACAGGTTTCTCCTGTTACAATGTCACGCCCCTCCTGAGAACCACTGCTCCACTATCCTATTCATCACTGGATATAAAAGACCCCCTGAAGGAGGAAGGGGAGCTTTTGCTTTTGGGTTTAGCTTTGGGACTTGGGGCTTTTTGGGGTGGGAAGCTTTTAGAAGGGAAAAGAATTGCTAAAGGGGAATTGCTAAAGAGGGTTTGGTAGAAAGTCTGCACTGAGAACTTTAATATCAGCCTTAGAAAAGCTAAGCTAAAGAAAGAACTTTATATGTAGGCCTTAAAAAAGCTAAGGTAAAGAAAAGCCAAAGAAAGAACTTTACAGTGCCAGACAGAGTACTGAGGCTTTAAGAGTTAAGCATATGCAGTTTTTACGCACAGCTGTTGTTTGCAAGTCTGGCACCAAGGCTTTAAGAAAGCTAAAGAGAGATGGGGCAGTGCAAGCCTGGGAGCAAAAGACTTTAAGAGCGATTAAGCTAAAGAACAGCTAAGGGAAAGCATGGGACAGAGTGAGTCTAAGGAAAGAGGTTTTAAAGAAGACTTTAGAAACAAGGTTTTAAAGAACTGCAAAGGAGTAAGGCCTTAAAGAATAAAGAGAGAGAAAAGAAGCAATGAGGGTTGTGTGTCTCCACCCAAGCACCCAACACACCTGATCCCACTTTCTGTCTTTCTATCTATCCTGTGTCTTTTCTGAATCTCCAGTTGCCCCCAGTTAGCCCAAGTTAGGTTCAGTAATGATAGAAGCAAGAGAAAGCTCGCTCCAACAAAGGAGCGAGAGAAAAAGCTTGCTCCAGCGGCTCACCACTATGAAAACCCCAAAAGAGCACACTCAGAGTCTCTCATCATAAATAAAATAAACTGAAAGACATTGATGATTATCACAGAAATGGACTCTCCTTTCTTGGAGTTCACCTGACTAAATATTTACAGGGAAAAGAAAGACATTGTTGAGGTTTAAAAATTCAACTATTTTCTTTTTTGAGTCTCAAAACTTGAATTTTTTCCTAAATGTTTATGTGCTTCAATATTTGTATTTCTGCTTATTTTATATTTTACACTTGGTTATTGTGAAGACCTGATTTGTAAGGAGTTATGTGTTTTTATTATCAAACACCTCAAATGATCTGCCACTATGGAGTTCAAAGAGACTGCCAGCAATGAGCTCTGTGGGGCAAGATGCATTTTTCCTTCCATCCCATTCTTAGAATATGCTCCAGCAAGGGTCTAGCAGCTTTTAGTTTGTCATCCATTTCAAGGGAAAATCACCCATTCTGGATTTTTTCCCAATTATGTTTTTTTACTTATATTTTTCTGATCTCATTCCATTTGTCTCAAATATAAATAGATGAGTTATCAGAACTAATTTTTCTAGTAATATACTTCATCTAATTATTTGAATGCAGATAAACGTAAAGAAAAAGAACAAAATAAAATTACAAAGAAATTCAGAAGCTATGCATTGTTGTTTGTTGTAAATAAACTCCAAGGCTAGGATATTTGGTATGGGGGCTATTACACTAGAAGAGGCTGAGCTCAGTCCATCATTAATGAGTACACTGCATCCATTCTATGGTGTATACTTTTAGGTATTTCATGTCTGGCCAGTAGGACAGGAATTCTATCTGGCTGGAAAATATGATTTGGAAAACCAACTTGTGAAATTGTGGAAACGTGGTGAGAGAATATTCTAGGAGTTTTCTAATTTTTTCTTTGCTTTTAGCTAGACTAAAATACATCATTCTGTGTATTCAGCCTCATAAGACAATTTTTAAAGCTAGAATTGTAAGGATATCATTAGGATGATACATTAATGACAATTTTAACATTTTGTCAGTTTTTGCATTATTTAAAAATAATTTCAAATTATTTAGACAACTTGGCCCAATTTTGTATCTTTCACCCGGATTGGTTAGGGAATTTCAGCCATTGTCTTTGTGATGCTCTGTAAACTGAACACATTTACATTCTGTTATGGTTTCCAAAGCTTTGATGTCTCCGTGCTGATTTGTGTTTTGCTATCTATTTCCTCCTGCTTGTTTTTGGTACCCATTTTTAACATGCCACTCTTTTCAGTGGGAATGGGCATAGAATTAAAGGAGTTCATGTTTCTGAACGTATTTTAACAGCACAATAGCACAATTCTGGCAAGTTTTCTCTAAAAACCAAATCATGATTATCCATGCACTTGTTTGGAGCAGCAATTGAAGTTAGATAATATTTTATTAGTGATCTTTACATAGCATTTATTACATGCTAAACTTAAATATAAGTTTTTTTTACAAGTGTTAACCTATTTAATCTCCATGACAACAAAGTTAAAAGTTGCTATTTTATTTGTTTATTTTTGAGGGTACTGGGGTTTGAACTCAGGGCTTTGTCCTTGCTAAGCAGGTGCTCTACTGCTTGAGCCATGCCTCCAACACTTTTTGTGCTTGGTTATTTTGGAGATAGGGTCTCACTTTTGTCTAGGCTGGCCTGGACTAAAATATCCCTATTTTAGGCTTTCCAGTCACAGGGATGAAGTACCACTATGCCCACTTGTTTGCCTTGAGATGGGGGTCTCGCAAATTTTTTTGCCTGGGCCAGCCTGGAAACATGATCTTCCAGATCTCAGCCTTGAGATGACAGGCATGAACTACCTGCCCAGCTATTGGTTGAGATGAAATCTTGTAAACTTCTTATCCAAGCTGGCATGAAACTATGATCCTCCTGATTTTAGTCTGCCAAGTAACTAGAATTTTAGTTGTGAGTCATCAAGGCCCAATTAGAAGTTGTTATTTTTTTATTCCTAATTTCAGATGACCAAATTTAAGTGCAGAGAGGTTAAATAACTTGACCATGTTCATATATAAAAGCATATGTTAGATCAAGGACTTCACTGTACTCCTGGAGGGTACCCTGTTGACCACTACAGCGATGCTTGTCAATCTTGTTTTGCTGGACATCAAGATAGCTATAACAAAAAGGAATAAATTTAACACTTTATGCAAGTAAACTTTAGAGAGAAAGTAGCCTTAATTCAACAGAGGTCATCAAACATTTTTAAATGCACAATATATAGCAAGGAAGATAGCTCATAATAGAGTAGCATTAAATGAAAAGTTGTCCTTCATAAGAGTGGTTGTATAGAAATGAAATACATGGAATGAATCACATAAAATACTGTATTTAAAGTTACTCTGTGGCTATACTTTGTTGATTGACAACCAATACAACAAATAAGAATCTAATTTCACAAGCAATAATTTTTGAGATTTTTCTAGACAGTATTACTCTAGTTTTGATTTAGGTGGCATTAGCAATTGAGGCTTCAAAAATAAATCAAGATTATTCTAATGCCATAAAATGGCATTCTCAAATGTTTGGGTCTCAGGAGTGCTTTATGTACTTTAAAAATTTTGAGAACTCCTTAGAAACTTTTGTTAATGTGGACTCTCTCTTATTCAGTGTTTACATTAAAAATACAACAGAGAAACTTAAGTGTTTAATTACTAGTTCATTTAAAAATAATAAAGCCATCACATGTTGACATAAGCAGCATATTTTTGTGAAAATAACTTTTTCAAAACAAAAAATTGGGTGGCATTGTCACACATTTTTACAAATTGTCTTATTGTCTGGTTTAATAGAAGACAGCTGTATTCTTAGATTTGCTTCTTTATTTAGTCTGTTATGATCTCATATATCATAAATCCCCTGGAAAACTCTACTGGACATTTTTGAGAGAATGAGAATGAATACACGAAAATTAACATCTTAGTTTATTATGGGGATCATTTTGATCTCACAGACTCTTTGAAGAGTCTTAAGAACCTTGAATATCCCCTGGCCACATTTTGAGAACTGCTGCTATAGAATAATTCCACTGCCAAGTTCATCTTTTGTTATGCCACATGTATTAGCCTTTTTTCATTTGTTTAATATGATCTCAATATAAACTTTAGCAATTAAATAATTGCTAATCTACGATTTAAAAAAACATACATGACTCCTTCCTAGCATTGGTATCCTTGATATATTGAAAATTCCCATGAATAAAACAAAAATTTTAAGAAAGGAAAAACAAAATCACAGTAGTGTAAGCAAGGCGAATTGAGTATCAGATAAATTGAGACAGACAGATTGACAGGCAGACTGATAGAAAGAACTGGATTTATATGGCATTATATGTTTAGCTTACACATTTAATTATTACCCAAATAGAGGAGAGAAACAAAGTGTGGGCTCTTCCCTGTATTTGGAAGTGCTTGGTAGATAAGTTTGAGTGGTGTGTGCCAGATGACAAATACACACATAGGCATGATCTGCTTCTCAGTTTCTTAAGGGTCAAAGACCTTCTCTTGCACTGGGAGGTGAGGACTTCTTTTATTCTTTTAGTGGCTTTAGGAGAGATTGTGACCCATTCTCAAATAAGTGTTACTGTAGTTGATGAATACAAACAGATGACTTAAAATGTATACATTTACACAAGCAAACCATAACAAAACAGTGCAAATAAATACATTTCAAATCAATGGAACTTTTACTGTTTTTTTTCTTATTTTGGTCCTATGCATTTATTCCACGTTTAGGCCCTGAGTTGAAATTTTTGTAATAAAAACTTTAAAAAAATATGAGTGATAGATTCAAATTTGTAGAAGTAGCCTGCTTCCTAGCCAATCACTAATATATAATAGAGCACAATTAAGGCAAATTTTGCCTTAGTATATTCCATTGATAAGTTGGGGTCCTCTCATACACACACCACTAGCTTGATCCATTCATTTTGGCCAATCAATAGCAACCAATAGTTGAAGCCAAATCAGTCATACATCAAACCACATCAATAGTTCAGATGGTCAAAGTGAGCTAAGAGGCAATAGAGGGATTATTTTACATGTATAGACAGGGCCTCTCATGGCCAGTGTGAGCAGGTCCCTTGACCTGACTGGGGGTGACTGGGGATTAAGAAAAAACCACAAAGACAGACATAGAGAAAGTTGGGATTGGGTGGGTCCAACACTCCTGATGAGAGATGCCTGTGACCCTCTCCACCTCTGAGTACATTTATTTATACAGCATGTATGGGAAAGTGGGGTGAAATGCAGGTCGAGTTCTCATGGGTCAAGTGGTTATTGTGGCCATTGTGGTATGTTGTTATTTAGTACAAACTATCCTGACTAAGTCAGCATGTCCTGTTTTTCTTGCAAGGCAACCTTGCTGAACCTTGCCTCCCCTTGGCTGGGTTCATGCCTATCAGCCAAGAAGCCTTTGACAGAGCTGTGCTCACACCAAGGCTATTTCCACTGCCTGTCTCTCTACTTGCAAGGCAGCCTTGCTGAACCTTGCCTCCCCTTGGCAGGGTCCATGCCTATCAGCCAAGAGGCCCTTGACATAGCCGTGCTCATGTCAAGGCCTACTTCCACTGCCTCAGTCTCCCACAATGGCCAAAAGGAATAAAGTACTCTACCATGCATGAGGAATGAAAGATCTCATTGTTGAGCATAGTTTTTAAAAAATGTTTTCCTACATGAGTTTTGGAATTGTACCCAAACATCTTGTCCTGGGAAAATATTTTCCCTGAAAGCTAATATACTTAGTAGTCTATCTAGAGTTCCTGAACCAATGAGACCTGTAAAAATGAGGTAAATATATGCTATTGCTTATTTTGAAACTTCATTATGACACGCTAACATTTTATAGTGTAACATCTCAGGTAAGCATATTCAAAATATTATAAAAAATTCTGTTAATTGAGTAATACTCTCAATATCATTGGTGTCCACTCTAATCAACAATATAACACTACCCCAAAAGTTTCCAAAGAGGATTACAATGGAACATTTCTTGGTGGAGCAAAATCAAAAATTTACTATTCAGAAGGGGAACAGACTAACCAATACAGATAGTTTCTGTTCAAATATTTCTATTTATCTGTATTACATGTTGTAATATTTAACTTTTTCCTCAGTGCTTATCATAAGCTATTTGTTGTCAACTAAGATTTGATGAACTCACTTTCAAATATTTTAGTTTCTCCAAATAAAATTATGCCACAATACAGATCATTAGGTTTTCTCTCATATACTTATGATTCTGAATTCCTGTTATGTCTCACTGATTGAAAAATAGGGGAGATATGATGAAAAATCAAGTTATAAGAGCAAGAACCAGAAACTTAAATTATAATAGCTATGAGCTATGACTCAGAACTTGGGAGGAGAATGACTAAAGAAAAATTCTGAGTTCACTGCAGCTCTTATGGTGAATAAATACTCAGGTTTCAGATTTGAAAAGAAATCGTTTCCCAGATTGAAAGGTGAGTCACTAGTATCTGTCATCAGTAAAAGAAAAAATGAAGAAGTGATTTCTTCACATTGAGACACACACTACAAATATGCCATGAGAATTCCTAAAATACAGGAGGAATCAGTGTCATGAATTGAAACTTTGATCTTATTCTTGAAGCAGTATAATTTACAGAGTCCTACTAGGCAAGACTTCTGCAAAATATCCTACAGTCTATTCTCTCTTATTTGGAGAGAAAGGGAAAGTCTCTTTTCACTTTGAATATATCCTTTGTGTGGTTAACTGTCAGAACATGACTAGGCTAAACAATTGATTCTTTTAACAAAGTCTCTTTTTGGTTACTGCCCATTGTTAGAGAGAACTAGGAAACCAGTTTCCATGTTTCTAAAGCATCCTAATGCTTCTTAATGTTCCACGTAATTTCAATGGAATAACTTGCTGAAGCACTCAGGGCAGTCTTACTTTGACCCTCACTTGTCCTCCAAGACCAAGACTGAGAGGACATGGCTCCTTGATAAGCAAATTTCCTTTAATGCCAAGTTTTCCAAGTCAGGCAGATGTATCATACACAGGAAATCAATCCAAGCCTTGACCCTGAGGGGGAAGGTGGTTGAAGATGAAGGCACATTTGGATTCCAGTTTTAACCCTTCCACCTACTCTTCTCCTGAATGTGAATATTTATAAGCACAAAGTACGAAAGTAGCTTTGTCCATGGCTTTTTGAGCTGGTGATATCAGATCCTTAAGAAATCACCTCAGATCAGAGAAACACAACTTTTTAAATGACTTGCTCAGAACATTTGCTCACACAGTTCAGCAGCATAGATACTAGCGTAGTAGAGGGGGAGAAAATGGAACCTGGAATTACAGAGACTTGGACTGAAAATTTTGCTTTCTCACTTAGCCAACTGCTAAAGGTACATAGACTTTCTGAGTCCCATACCCTTATCTCGAAAATTTAGAATAATAATGACTACTTCACAGGATTATTAAGAATACTAATTAAGATAAAATATGTAAAGTACATGGCACAAAATGTTCAATAAATATTAATATCATGTAATTTAGACTAAGGGGCCTGCTGAGTTTTTAGAGCTTCTGTTTATTTTTCTTTCTCTGATTGCCTCTGTTAGTTACATAATTACCTGTATTTTTTTCTTTTGTTTAGAATTTTATTAATACTTTAGTAAAATTTTTTAAATGGAAAGTAAGTTTTTATATAAAGTGGAATATATTGGAGTGGGGAGGGAACTATTCAATGGTCATCCCATCAGCCAAGCAAGAAAGGGTGTATATTTTCCCTGGTTTTCTTCTTCTTTTTAAATTAGGATTCTTTAATAGCTAAATTTCACAGATGTGTATAGTGAACAAGTTTGCTCCCTCTATTATTTTCCCTTAAGCCCCCTTTCCTCCTCTTTTAAAAATAATATTTGCTGAGTTTCATTATTCTATGTTCGTACATACATATGTAATGTATTTTGATCCTCTTCACCCCCCACCCATTCCTTTTCTCATCCTCCTCCTACAGATTCCTTCCTCTCAATACTCCTTTTCACTCATTATTTCAACAATAATGGTATTATTGTTATTTTTATCATATTAGACATATACTTTGCATATTAGCCACAAACATGGCAATATTTTACTTTTTGAGCTTGGCTTATTTCACTCAATATGATGATCTCCAGTTCCACCCATTTTCCTGCAAATGGCAAAATTTCATTCTTCTTTATGGCTGAATAATACTCTAATGTATATATATTTTCTTTGTCTATTCATCAGTTGTTGGGCATGTCTTCATTCTTTTCATGAATCCTACAGAGCCCTGTTTCAGGTTCTGACACATTCTCATTCAGGAACACAGTGACTTTTTTAACTTTCCAAATCCAGTGATCTTTCAGTTTTGATATAAGTAAATCTGGGCACTGAATTCCAGTGTTTCAAGCATAATCAATTCTTAAATATTTAGCACATGTCATATTTCAACTCATGTAAAGAAGGAAGTTTCTGTAAAACCATGCCTAAAGAAAGCATTTATTGTAGAGCATCAAGAGTTTTGCAACAACATGTGTCTTGAATATTTACATAAAGGTCCTAGAAGGAGGCAGAAAAAAGGATCCTTATCTAACCAGAAGTTTCCTTTTATTAATTTACATGTCAGGTAAGTGATCAGTAAAGATGGTCTTGACACAAAGTTAAATTAGAGTCTACTGGATTCTTTCTTCTTGAGTAAGGAAATACATTTACCTAAGCAAAGATCAGAGTCTTTGTTAGCAGTGTGGATGAAATAATAAGTGATACTTTGTTGTTGCTGCTGTTTTTCTTTCAAAAATGGAAAAAACCTACCCAAGAAAACATAAATGGCCTCCAGAGGTAGGCAATATGGCTTCCTTAAACCCAGTTGCAGTTATGAGGGCTTTTGTGGCTATCAAGTGTATAATGCATTGAGAACTGAGTTCATACTACAAGTGTCCACTCTCTCACATACTCAAAAGACTAGATTTGGGTGTAAATCAATTCTATGGACTTCTCTTCCCAATTCTGCCTCAGCTTAATGTCTTAAGGTCATTCTTTCTGACTAACAATATTTCTACATATGTAACAACATTCAGTAATTCTCAAGAATAGCTGTGTCTCACAAACACCACACTGTTGGAGGATGGGACTAAAATCTCCTGACACCTATCAGCTTATGGATCCCGATCCAATACACCATCTGCTGTGGCTTGTTACCTAATTGTTATTGCCAGTGAGTCAATTACCACAAATACCCTCCTTCTGTCAAGGCAAGTCTTCATGAAGCTCTTCCTCCATGCTAAGCCTTTCCACCCGCCATATTACATCAGAGAAGCCAAAATGTAATTGTTTTAGATCATCATCAGTAAGGTCTTGGAATTAAGTACATATATTCCTCTTGGATTATCATCTTTAAAGCAAACAAAGCTAGATTTTCCTTTAAACATCCTAGTTTGAATTAAATTACATGTCTCTTGTCCTATC
The DNA here is from genome assembly GCF_047511655.1 of Castor canadensis. Classification (NCBI taxonomy): domain Eukaryota; kingdom Metazoa; phylum Chordata; class Mammalia; order Rodentia; family Castoridae; genus Castor; species Castor canadensis. The sequence goes on along the minus strand of NC_133393.1, from coordinate 33,064,785 downwards.
CATCTACTATGAACAAACTAGGCTGCAGCATTAGACAGCAGAGAGATTCCTGGAAACCAACATTTAATTAAGAAAACCATTGGACTTCACCTCTTTGGAAACACAGATTATATTTAAGTGAATTTTTAAATATGTAGACACATGTTTCACTATTAGGGCTCCTTAAAGGAAGTAAAAATTGGCAACTCATTAAGAGTGTACATAGGTACAATAAACAGACAACAGAGTGCCTCTGGCATATTTCATGGTTTCAGATATCAAAGAAAAGGTCATAAAATCTACTTGTAGTAAAACAAAGTCAATTTTTTATGGCAAGGCTGGTATGTATTAGTTACCTCATAAGTGGAGAAAAATGTTACTAGCTCTTTAATCAGATATAACTGAGAAAATTGTTGAATAAATATTAAATAATGATGTATGTATGTATTTTATGTTTACTATTCTCTGTACTAAATAAATGAGAATGACCTTGATCATTTAAAATGTTCCCTGTTTCTGTTTCTAGTGATACAATCTGTTGTGTGTATTAAAAAGCTTTGTTAATAATCTACAGGTGGTAGGTGACATCATTTATTTAGCTCTTTGCTTTAATGCCTGAGCAAGATTATGTTTTAACTTCCTTTTTTATTCCTAAAAAATTATCATGTTAATAGTACTGACTAACATGAATTGTTGCTCTAAATACATGAATTGAATGAGAATTTTCTGGGGTTTGTTATAATGAACATTGCACATAAAAAAAGCCAATGTGTCATGCCAGAATGTCAATGGGGTAGGGCACAGAGCCAAAGCTAAAGGGCAGAGAGCCCACTTTGGTACACCTGGAGTACATTATACACATGGGCTTTATCTTTTCCTCAAAGCCAGACAGCTCTGGCACTGTGCTCTTCACACTACACGATAGAGCAGGGTAAAATTTGAAATTAATCACCCAGTGCTACTCAGGCAGTTCCTTAAATGTAATTGACAACCTCCTCTCTGTATTTTTAAATAGATGAGAATCAAGTAGTTGCACATCAAAATGTGATTTTTTTTCTTGCTTCTTGCTTGGCACAGGACTTTTATCTGTCATCATTTCACGTCCTCAAAGGCCTGAGCAAAGCTGCCATCGTTGGGCAACAAAAGATGCCAGGCAAAGCAGCTCAGACCCAGCGTTGTTGCAACAGATGCTGTTTTATGTTTTGCCAAAGAATGGCCCCTTTTATTTCTGTCATGAATACCGTCTTTCTTTCAGTTTCTAAATGTTTTCCAGAATTAAACCTAATCCTTATCTAGCCTTCTTAGATGATAGCTGCCCTTTTGCCTTTGGAACCAGCATAACCTTTACCACTTACATATGGATTTGCACAGAAATGGAAACTACATGGTCTTCACCTTACAGCTCCAGCTTATTTTATTGTGAGGGCTAGGTCTGCACTCCAAAGTTGGAGTAATTGAGCCAAATTATTTCAAATGTAGGAAAAAGTGCTGAAACTGAAATGAACAATTTTACACTGCAGAGTTTTTGCCTGTGGGAACAGAAAGATTAGAAAAGGGAGGTGATTGAGGAAAGAACTAGAATAAACAAAGCAAGCTCAGAACAATTTATTCCTATGTTTGCTTATGGAAGTAGAACAAGGAAGGAATGGTGGAGATATGAATTAATGTAATTTGTAGGAAGAATGGTTATGAAATTATATCTTTCAGGAGGTATAATCAAGATTGGCTACTCAAAAGTCAAGGTATGACCATAAAGGTGGCTTCTGGGGTCTTCCAACCCTGTATAGTTTTATCTCAAAAAGATAGAATCCCTCATTAAAGGGTTCATAATTGTCAGTGAAAGGTACTTTGATGAAACTTAGTTGGCTGTTTCTATCTCTTGTTACAAATTGGATTGTTTGACAGTAATGCCCTAAATAGCTGGTTTTCCTAAATATACTAACAATTTCTTACCTTGGGACAGGCAAATGGCTAGTCAAGAAACTTCTTTTATTTTGCTCCTTCAGAACACATGGTTTGTTTGTGTGGTCTGTTTGTTATGTGACTGCAATAATTCACCATGTCTTTATTTTGCTTTGTAAATGAAAAGTCACTTTGCTGGTGATATAGAGACTAGTAATAAAGGAGTGAAAGGTACTTGCTCAAAGAACCTCGAAGATATAGTAGATACTCTGTTATAATAGTAACAGCAAGGAAAAAAAGAATGCCATAGAAGATCTGTGGGACAAAATATTATAGAGATGCTCACAGATTTTGATGATTGCTGCTCAGGATAGCTTGTTTCTCCTTTTGTGTCTGTTGTGAAAGTTATTAAAATAGCCACTATCTACATGTCTGTTTTTCACAGAGAAGGAATCTACGGAGAAAACAAGAAGCTACCAGCTTGTGTGTAGCATAGACATGTTTTCAACCCATGCTTAGTTATTATTTTTGATCAAGAGCCTAGAAATAACCATCTGGGCAATCAGACTTCTGCATTAACATGCAATGCTGGCTAAACCCATAGGCAGCTGGCTGAGTACTATTTAAACTGTGTGCTAAGATTGGAGTAGGCCCTGACAGGCAGTAGTTAAGGGATACTCATCCATTCTACCCATGTCAATGGTAATGATACCGTAGTTCTCTCCAAAATGTGGACCTTTTGCTATATTTTGACAGCTGGGTTGTTATTTCAACAGTCTGTATTATTGGAAATATACAGACTGACATAGATATACATACATGCATGTGTTTTTATGGTTGTATATATTTATAGGAGAATTAATGAGAGTCAGTCATCCATATTTATTAAATGTGAACACTAAGAAATATACTTTACTGTGTGTGATATACAAAAATATGAAAAAATTTGTAAGAATGCTAAGTCCAGGAGAGGTCGATACCTTTATTTTCCAGAACCTCACTTGGTATTTCTTTCAAATGATTTATGAAGACCAGACAATGTCTAACATCATTTCCAGATTTTTAATTCTAGCATTCCATCAGCCTAAACAGAAAATAAATATACAGTTACAGACACATGGCCTTGAATAGTGTTCATAACCATAAGCGTTAGAGTTGAGTTTACCTTAAAACCAACTGTGCTTTCTGCCTTTTAAAAGTTCTGTGGCCCTGTAGGATTTAATAAATCTCTTTTGGACTTCAGTATCCTCAACTGTAAAATTGAAATAGTGACTTATCTCATAGGGTTATTGTATGGATTCAGTTTGATAAGACATGTAGAGCATTTTGCAGAAATCATGATAAAGAAGAACTGATTTTAAAATGTTGGCTGTTTTGAAAGTTGTGGAAGTAGTAAAAACTGGGAAAAGTAAATTGGAACAACTGAATAAATTTGATTCCTTTGTATTGACTGTTTGGTTTGAAAACCATTGGCTAGGGAGAATTTCCCTAACTGGGAAAAGTGAAGTTGGATACTTTTTTGTTCAGTTTAAAAGTAGAAAAGGAGATCTTCTGCATATATCACTGAATTTCTATGAGTTTTAATTAATCTCATGTATGGGTCCGGGCTTTTGCTGATATAAATACATGCATTTATTGAATCTGTTTATAAGCAGTGAAGATTGTGTGTATGTGTGTGTGTGTGTGAGAGAGAGAGAGAGAGAGAGAGAGAGAGAGAGAGAGAGAGAGAGATCTTGATATTATATGTTCATAGGAAAGATCCAGAAACTATAGATTTGAAGTTAGGGGACTCTGGCTGAAATATTGGCACTAATAGTAATTTTTACTGTCACTGTGGATGAGTTACCTAATCTTTCTAGTCTTGGTTTGCTTTTTTGTACAATTAGGTCTTTAAATTTTAAATTGTCACATCTTCAACACTATACTGAAATTCTATGACTCTTTGTCAAAAGTAGTTGCATGAATGAGAACTAGGATGAACCTTATTCTTGTCTAGTCTACCACTTCTCAACTTAGAATTAGAAGTATCAAGAGTTCAGGCAATATCAACTCAATCAGCAATCTCATGACCTTCTAGCTAAGGAGTTTTCTGTTCAGATGTCCTACCTCCCCTTACAGCAAACATTCAATAGGCATTCACTAGCAACTGACTGCGTGTCAGGCTCTATGCTTGATGCCTGAAATCCAAGACCAAAAATGCATTTTCCTAAGGAAGAAGATCCATAATATTTGCATTGTTTAGGCACACAGAAAAAATGCAGGCATTTCTGGTAAGGTCTGATAAATTTGCCCACAGGTGTCTTTGTAGATGTATAAAGAAATAAATGTGTGAGAAACTTTGCTGTATTTAGATAACAGGAATGGCTTCAGTACTATAGAAGTGAAATAGAGCACAGTGGTTAAGAAACAATACTGGTGGGTGATCCAGATTCAAATACCAATTCCATCATTTAGTTTGGGGTAATGCTGGTAAATTATCTAATCTTCTTATTTCAGTTTCTTTATCTGTAAAATAAGAATGGTAAGGTATTAGAAGGATATATTTTTGCAACATACTCAGTAAATGTTAGTTATTTTTCTTTGTGTTAAGTAGAAGGATTACTGAAACAACATTGAGAGAAGACATGAAGAGGTAGACAGTGACTTGATCAAAATGAAAGGCTCTACATATTCATTACCAGGAAGAGCAGCCTATGTATTGCTGATGGGGAATTTAGGCTAGAAAGATAATTGCTGTGTTCATAGCATTGTGGCTGGTAAATTAGAAAAAGAGTGAATTGGAGGGTGTCCTATTTATGAAAATAAGTGAATTGGAGGGTGTCCTATTTATGAAAATAATGAGGACAGGAATATCCTAATGTGGGTTAACTGTGACCATTAACAGTCAAGGTAACATCTGAGGAAAGCATGTGAGTCACTGGGAAATAAATTGAATAAATAAATAAAATAATTAAACTAAATTTTTCGAGTTTAAAGTTTTAATGGGCATCTTTCAGCTGGAGGTATTCAGCAAATACTTGGGTATACAGCAATTATCTCAGAAGAAAGCCTGGAATGGTGCTATCCAATAGAAATGTAGTGCCAGCCTCAAATGCAAATCATGCAAAAGTATAAATGTTGTTAAACTTTATCATATATTTTATGCAGCACAAGAGATCTAATTATTATTTCATTTTTAAATCAGTTATGAAATGAATAAAATATTCCATATTTTTTCTCATTGTCTTAAGCATGCTTTGTGCTTTATATTTGGCACATCTTCAGCCATCTTTCAAGTACTCAGTAGCTATATGTGGGTTAGGGGCTACCATGTAGCACAATGTATTCCAGAACCTGCTAATGGAGAGATCCTATACATTTAACAACTATTAGTGAGAGATTCCAGGCACTGTGCTAGGAGATGAGGATTCAGTGGTGATTAACATAGACACAGTTATCTCCTTTGTTAGGTTTCTGAGTTATTAGCGCATAGGACTCCTGGATGGCTTTAACGTTCTCTGTGTAAATTGAATAAAGGTTGTGCCTTTGGGCAGAGCTGTCTCCCTTGCACTGTGGTGATGACAGTGTACAAGTAGGATTTCTATCATTTAACCCTTCTGCCTTGAACCTTTGTGTACTACAAACTGTGAAAGGTCACAAGTGAGGACAATGGAAGATGGTCATTTACAAGTCCCTAAAAGAAAACGGACTTTAATGTGCTATAATGGAGGAAGTTTATGCAAGAGGACTTGGTTATTTAAAGATCAGGAAAATCCTGGAAGAAACAACATCCAGTCTAAAGGGTGACCAGAAATAAAATGGGAAGTGGAAATGTATTTCAAGCAGAGTAGGATACTACTGAAATGATAGAGGCACTGGCCTCAGGTAAACACATGGACCTAAGAGGTTTAGACTAGGTGTGGAGAGGGAGGAAATCAGGGCAAGACTTGGGCAAGTTTGGGGGCTCCTGTGCAGGGTAGGAGTGGGAGGCAAGGGACAGGCAGAGCCTTACATACTAATAGATGGCAAGGAATCTAACAGGAGCAGTCAGAAATGCAGAATAAAAACCAGGAATGAATAATGCCATAAAAGGCAACATATGAGAGAGAAAAATTACTATGCAAAAGGGGCCAATAATGTGTCAAATATAGCACCAAGTCATGGCTGGAAAGACTGAAAAGTAGCCATGGAATCAGATAATGAGGACAGCATGAGGACTTGGGTGAGTCAGGTTGTGAGAAAAGAGGAGAAACCCGATGGTAGTGATGGAAGAACAAACAGTATGGAGAAGAGAAGGTGTTTTAAAGGATGCTGACTGCTGGGAAGTGAACGAAGATAATTGTCTTACAGAAAGCAAAATGCAGTGTTGTGGGGGCTGTTTGCTTTTTATTTTCGTTTTTGTTTTAATGATGGATACCAGCTCATCTCTCAAATTCATATTCCCATTGTTCCCTATCTAATTCTATTATACCAAGGGTAGAGAAATAACCTATAGAAATTAGATAGGCTTCATACTCTTTACAAAGGGATAAAAGAGTGGGAAGAAATTTTTGGATCCTCTTTGTTAACTTAGTGCATAATTTGAGGTGTTTGATGGAAGGAGTGTTGAATCTAGAGACACAGGCTCAAGTCACCAAGGGGTCATCAAATGAAGGGCTTAACAAGGGCTCTCTCTTCTCCATACTCTTCCATCAGTGTCAGGCTAGGTGTGAATGAAGTCATTAGTTTTTCATTGGCACCAACTTCATGCCAGGACCTGAGTAACAACAGCTGTGGCAACAATGGATTTATTGATAGTTCATTATACACACATACTCTTTTCACTTTATGGTAGGTATTGTCATATTTAGTCTCTCCCTAGTTTTTATTGGCTATATTTTATTTACTAATGGCAAAAAATGAGAGAGGTTAAGTATAGTAACTAGAGTTACGTGGCCATGTGGGTCAGCCACACTGTTTCTGAAACATGTCCCTGGCCACTGTGGTACCAGCCTACAAAGCACAGTAAGAACATTTGATAAATCAGAGGATGCTCCTTTGTCCATTATCACTTCATGTTGTGACCTTAATCAAAATTCTCCCCTTGACTTTTTCCCAGATTAACTCCAAGCATCTGGGGCACTGAGTTTACCTAGTCATTATGCTTCTTTTGAGTTGCATTGTTTTTGTTAGATATTACAATTTAGCGTTTTCAATTTTTTTATGTGGCTACTGCACCAGCTATCATCTTTGGTTTAGTGCCTGGTGGACATAAGCCTTTTCCAAATCTAGGATTTTCTAACATGTGTTTTCATCATTCTAATGGGAGGGTCACAGGAAGTTGTTTTCTCTACCAGTATAGGCTTGGCCTCCTAACCATTGACTGGATAGAGTGGCCTCTCTCCTGTGTCTTTTTCTCTCTCCTTTTCCATTTAGTTCAGAGTATGTTGATTACATGGCCAAAGGTGCTTGGCCCTTTGCCAAGTGTTATAGAAATCGTGGAGAAGGTATCATTGCTGCTACACAGATGCCTACATTCCAGAGGATCTCATCAGAGCATAAGAGCTCTTCTGGATAATTAGTAATTGGTCCTCACAGCACCCCTGGGAAGTACCTGGGTACTTCCCAGATATGCTGGGTGTAAATGAGCCTTTTCAGAGTGCAAGACAATTTCTTCCTCAGTGATGGGGACAATTATAGTGATCCACCTTACAGGGATGTCAATTATTCACAATCTAAAAGCCCTGGGAATTATAGACCACACTAGGAATGTGTACACACAGCATATTTGTATTGCACTTAATTGGCATTCTCCTTTTCCCTGTCCTGCTACCTGCAAATCACACCCCAAAGACACTTCTGGGTTTACCTTTGGTCTTGATTGTTGACACAATGCCTGCCTCCCTGCATCAAAGATCTGTCTGGCTCACAATGGAGAATGGAAGAGAGAAATCTGTCAGGTGCTGATGAGCCCCTGACAAGCACCCTAAATGGAATTCTGACAAGCCTTCACAGCCTTCTGCATAAACATAATTAATCAACACAGAATGTACACTCAGTGAGCAACAAGAAAAGCAGAAAGCAAAGAATGAGAATAGAGGAGAAGGCAAAATATTGACCTATTTTGATGATATGAATCACAAAAGTTTATCTGAATGGTGCAGGGCACAAGGGGAATATTCCAAATAACCTCCTATGACCCACTCCTCTTTGGATTTATTTTATTTTGTCCACTGGTCTCTCCTTTCTTGCTTCTATCCCCTATTTCACTACCTTGTTTCCATCTTTTTATGTGTTGGTGTCCTATCTCTGTGATGAATTGAAATTGTGAGCTTCAGGCAAAGAATATATTCTGCATGCTATTTTGATTCAATTAAATATGAAACAGAGTCACACTAACAAAACTTCTCTTCTGCTCCACCACTCTTCACCTGTGGAATTGCTCTGCATTTCATTATTGGCACAATCACTGTTCAATTCTTTCAATTTTCTTTGTTTCAGCACTTTTTCTTTATTCAACTCTCCATTTCACGCAACAGCTATGATTGTACTTGTACTTGTATAGATTAGAAAATTGCTACAGTGGTAGTTGCAATAAAATAATTGTAAATCATATTTCTGGATAAAGGAGACTTTCTAGGTTGTCAACTGACTACACACAATCCCTAAACAGGTATGCATAGAGAGAGGAAAGCAGAAAAGAAGAGGAAATTAAATGATCCTATGAAGTGAAATCAGAAGCAAAATGAAGAGTGATAAACATTTCACAGAAATCTCTTTAAAATATAATTCTCAGCCATTTTTTAGCGTTTAAGTCTCTAACATAGAAACACCCTACCTAATGCTTTGTCTTCCAAATATATGCAAGAACATTGTCTTGGACTCCTTCGAGGGAGGAGGGATGCTAACACTACTACCTCTACAATTTCCAAATGTGATGAAATAGCTGAAATAGATTATCCCATCTCATGGAAAAAGAGGTAGAAATAGGTAAATTAGAACTGAAAAGTCTTTGGACAATTGCACAAACTCTTCAAGCCTTAGTAAATAGAAAGATTCCATGTTTTTTTATTAGTCAAATGCTTGCCATATGATCATAAACCTGACCCCTGGTTGATTTCCTGCCTAAAGGAGAAATTGGTTCAATGACCAAGATGGAAGTTGTTATATTTGCCTTAGGAAAATGAGGAATGAGCTCACACACTTTAACTCTAAATCTGCATTGAATTAAAGAAAAAACCCTGAAAATACAGAGCAAGTTATAAATATAGCAAGAAATTATTTCCAGGCCTCTCTTTCCAAACAGAATGCTTTAAAGGGACTGGAAAATCATCCTTTGTAGAGCTAAACAAAGATGCTTCATCTCCCATCGTTTCCATTAAGTGAGAAAATAGAGTGCATCAACCAAAGAAATCAACAATAACCCTCCTCAGCAAGCTTAAGGAAAATTTTCTGTTGCTCAGGTCATTGATATCAAACAAGAGGAAATTCAAGAATTCCACCAGCGCTGACAGTGCATAGCTTGTATGGATATACACAGCGTGCAATTGAAGAAGCCAGTCTCAGAAGAAGCTTGTCAGAGCCAATTTAAAAATACTCTGTCATGCTGTTAGGAAGCACAGCACTATGAGAAGGAGTTTTGCTTTCGGGCGGTTGGTATAAATAAACACAAAGTTTTAAATTTATGGATTAATGCTTACATGATATTTTGTATAATACTTTAAAGACAAAGTATTGTAGGACATATGAGAACATAGAAACCAAAAAATATATTAACTCACACAATAGAAATGCATAAAACATAAATTGAAAATAATAAGCACCAAGCTACAATATATTTTTGTGTCTGAATTATCCAATTTAGGTATTTGCATATATCAAACTTACTGTCAGTCCTCTGTATCATTTTTGTATTGCATAAATTTGATGAATGAGGGACCCAGAGAATTAATATATTATTTATGCGTTTATTTTCAAGATTTATCTAGTATATAGTCTCCAGATAGCTAACGGCATTGTGTCTGGGGTACACCACATTTGCAATATTTCAAATTAGGCCCTTGGAAACAACCAATTCAGTGGAGGATTATTTTTGCTTTTTTTTGGTGTCATAGGTATGTAGAGAGAAAACAACACAGGTTTGATTTAATTAATTTCAATTAGGAAATTAAAGGTTAAGGGATAACATGGTTCGAATATTTCTCATTCATATTCTGAAGGATTATAATCTTTAGTCCCTAAAGATACTAAAGTTATGTTAATATTAGATATAACGGCCCATTAAAACACTATACCCTCAGCTGGAATTGATGGTGATCACATTTCAAGACAGGTTTATGGTCAGGTAATAAAATGTTTATAGGCCCAAAGACGGCAACAGCAGAAAAAATGCTGATTTCTTTTATTATATTTATATTTTTCTGATGTAAAAATGAGCCTGGAAGGCTCATCCTTGGCCCCATGAGAGGCTCTGTTTGTTTCTCTCAGTGGCCTGTATTCAACAGCTCCCTATCTCTGAATGATTTTTCAGTAAATACCTCAAACTTATTCATAATACTGTAAGTCCAATACCACAGTGAAGTAGAATGTCATGGGTGGGTTGGAGGATGAGATTTTTGAGGCCCAAGGTAGCTAATATCACATATGCCATAGTTACCAAGTGGAAGGTCCTCCAGCAAAAGCTTCTGGTGTGAGGCTGAGAATGTGGTCTCAGTTTGGATAAGGTTAGTTCTAAGGCCTACTGTGGCCTGTGAATGTTTCACAGTGTTGTTAGAGTTGGAAGGGCTCTATCAGGGTCAGGTAGTCCCTAAGTCATTCCTCTAAGGTTATGCAAGCAGAGGAGATTTTTTTTTTTTTCAAGTAAACAAGATGTTTCAATGAGCTGTGAAAGGATACTTGAGGAAAGAACAATTTAAAGAAGAAAACATTTATTTTGGCTCACAGTTTTATAAGTTTCAGTCCATGGTGGCTTGGCCTCATAACTTTGAGCCTGACAGCAGGCTGAACATCATGGTAGGAGTGCATAGAGGAGCAAAGAAGTTACTGCATGGTGACTAGGAAGCACAGAAACTGAAAAGGAGTTATACAGGGACAAGATATACCCTTCAACTGACCTACATCCTCCAACTAGTTCATACCTCCTAATAGCCCACAGTTATGAATTCATCAATGGTTGAATCCATTGAAGTGTTAGTGCCCTCATGATTGATTAATTTCTCAATAGAATAAGCTGGGGACCAAGCCTTTAACACATAAGCCTTTTTTTAGGGGGGTGGGTCTTTCATATCCAAATCATAACTTAACCATAAGAGAAGAAACCCATTCTTCCAAGAGAACATCCATTCCCAGGTGTTTCTTGCAGAGAGGAACACATGTTTACTGAGCCACTAGGCTTTGGTACCATGTTATAGGGAACTGGAAGTTTTGGTATTATCCTCAAAGAATAACTGAAAATAATTGAGGATCTCTGCACTGGATGACCTCACAGGCCTTTCCTCTGTGGCTCTTCAGAAACTATCAACTCCTTGGAAAGACTTCAAACCACATCTTTTCAACTAGGGCCTAAATTTACATAGCCTCTTTGTGACAGTAGCCATGTAATCTGGTCTGGGTTTTTATTCTGTGCCTGAATTCATTTATTCATTTTGTTGATAAATTCCAACCCATCCCGATTGCCCATTTATGAATTTCATAGCAACATCCATAAGATCAGTGGATCTCTCTCTCTTTGTCTCTCTTTCTCAATCTATAAGTGGTGCATAAAATCCTGGCTACCACATCCAGGACTTGCCTCTCTCCTGCCACTTTCATGAAAATTGTCCATTCTTCCCCCAACTAATTTAGCAAATTTGTCTAGCTTTTTTTGAGGTTAAATGTACTCAAACTAGAATGGGATTTTTTTGTGTATTTATGAAATGAAAGCTTTTGTTCACAGAATTGTTCCCATTATCCCCTCCTCCATCTTGATGTTTCTCTGTCCTGGAGCACATGGCACACTGCAATGCAGTAGAAGGAAAAACTGTGACTGGGTATTACAAGGCCTAATTCTAACAGTGTAATTAAGTACATGTTTGCATTTAGGCAAAAATCTTTAAATCTCTTTGAACTTCAGATTCTTCAATTCAAGATCAACAAGATATCTTATGTAGCGTGTGGGCAAATTTGGGAAAGAGAGTTTAGAAACAGTCGAAAGTCAGAATAGTGTAAGTAAAGAGTGATTTCTGACAAGAGGTGGCTTAAGACAATTCTAGAACAGTCATCGTTTTTCATTTTATCTGTTCTTTCTTCTCTACTCTCTGGCTGCTTCTGTTGCCTGATTCATTTACTCAACTTAGTTGAATTTGGGACTTCCAGAGCTATGTATCAGGAAGATGATAATACAGGGGATTTGAAGATTAATAACCTAGGTTTCTATCCTTAAATACCTTATGACCACAAAGGAGAGACATACCAAACCAATACTTAATTACAGAAGCCCAGACTTCAGCATTGGAGTAGGTTTTCTCCATTAGATGATATTTTAAATGAGGTTTGAAAGTAAGAACACAGGAGATGGCAAGTTGAAGGAGAACTGGAAAAAATGTCCATTAAAAGACAATAGTGCATATAAATACTCAAGGATGAGGTAGCAGTAGCATTAAGTATTTGGGAATCAGAGCAGCTGGACATTGTATTCTGGCAACATGATATGAGTGTAGAAGAGCTAGAACAAAGAATGAGATCAAAATGTTGGTCAGGGCCTTTCCAAGTCTTGTTAAAAAGGTAAGTCCTTATCTAAGGTTTAAGCAAGCAATGAATAGTTGCTATTTAAGGAGAGACCAAATCTGTCTTTTGAACGTGTGCACATGTGTGGGATATAAGGACTAACAGCTATGTAGATTTTCCATTTTGATATCTGTCAGATTTGTAACACCTCTCAGCCCCCCAAATACATAAACTGTCTAGATGACATCCTTCAGGATAATTTACATTTTAATCCATCATAAAATGGGAATCGTTCCAGTTGCTTCCAAATTTAAGGAAATTGAACTTTACACTTTAAAACTATAAGCACCATTACCATTAAATTGGAGCTCTTAGAGCAGTTGCACTCATGTCATAAACAAAATATAGTGTCTAACTTAGATTATCATTTCTGATACTTATTTTTAAAAGAACTGAGTTTGAAAAATACTTGTAATGGCTCAGTCATAAGGAAAGACACATAAATTTTCACTTTACAAAATATTTAAGTCTCTTAAGTAATTTCAAAATAAAATATAGCCATTGGGGTAAAAAAGTCATCCTCCCAAAATGGTTCATTTCATGATTAGATTTTAACACAATAAAGACTACAGGCTATCAATTCCTTTAGTTGATGTATTGACACTGCTCTGTCTATTTCTATGATCACCAGGTCTGCATAAGTCTTAGATATTCTAGTGGTAAAAGCTAATTCATGGAAATTGATCTACGTTTAGATAAAAGTAAACAAACTAGCCATAGGAAGTTTCTAAGGGAAAAGGTTTTAATTATTGCTGTTGTTATTTCTAAACATTTGTGATTTTTATTAAATTTTTTCTGACCCCATTTCTGTAATTTATTAGTGACATTGAAAATATTTTATTAACTCAACAATAAAGATTCATTATGATCTCTTTTTACTCATAAACATAGATGGCTGGGTTTTCTTTCTTTTCCTCTCATTTCTTTTCCTGTATCTCTTCTTCATTTCCTACTCATTACAAATAATCTTTTTTTTTTCATTTTCCCATGTAATCTTTGCCATTAATTTTGTCAAGACATCAGAAATTATTTCAAAGTCTTTTCTTGCTTATTTTTGAATACAGAGTTTCACCCCCAAGGGAATTAATTTCCTGACCTCTCTTGACTCTTAATAACTAACACACCCACTTCTAACCCACATCTATCCAATTACACTTTATTCATAATCTTTGTAAATTGTTTGAAATTACTCAAAAACATTTGTCTTCTATTTACATAGAAATAGCAACCTAGGTTCATTTCCTGGTGTTCTCCCTTTCATGTTAAATTGAGTAATTTGTGTGCCTTATACCCCAGGAGACTTGCTAATGATAATTTCATGACTTTTCTAACCAGATACCTTTGTGGAGGTATGCAACAATTATTAATTTCAAATCAGCACACATACAGATATTAGAATATTTTATTTCTCAGAAAAGAAGTTGGTAGTAACATTAAATCCAAGTTTTTTTATTTTTGTTTTTTAATAACAGCATTTTTACATATTCTTTCTGGTTGACACTATGCTCAGTACTCAGCAATTTATGTTTTAGCCTCTAATGTTAGCAAGATATTAATATATGCATGAAGAGTTGCAGTGAACGTAATTACAGTGGCAAAATGATAAACACATAGCTATTTTGTTTGGTAATATCATGTATTTAACAGGTTTATTTGTTCAACAGTTCTAACTTTAATTATATTTTGCCATTTGGGATTTTTAGACGTATAACAATCATAGCTCTTCTCTGGCTATTAGCTTAAGAAGATTGCATTCATTATAAAAATAATTCAGATTTGTTTATTTAATTTTTTTCTTGATACCTTACAAGTGAACTAAGATGTGTTAACTTTCTGTACTGCTGGTGTTATGTGACTCATTTGGATGCTAAGAAAAATCAGTCCCTGTTCCAATGTGTAGTATTGTAAGATGCGAACAGAGTCTGGGCCCCAGGCTCCTTCAGTCATTGGAACTGTGCTGTGTGCTGTCATAAACCTTTTGCTATTTCTGCAAGTCCTGGTTGCAGATTGCTCTGATCATACCACATGCATTGGAGAGCAAACTTACAGAAATAGAACTGGAAGGAAGGAAGGAAGGAAGGAAGGAAGGAAGGAAGGAAGGAAGGAAGGAAGGAAGGAAGGAAAGAAGGAAGGAAGGAAGGAAGGAAAGAAGAAAGGAAGCCACTATGTATTGAACAAATAAACAAATGCAGAGGGCCAGTCTTCCTAATGTCCAGACTCAGTCCTTTCATGTTCAACCACAGTAAAACAATGTCTCTAAAATTAATCTCACAGAGAGAAGATTTCATAGACTTCATGTTCTCCTCATCAAGGTACGACATGTCAGAAAGAATGCTCTGAGACAAATGGATGTATTCTGGTTTTGGTTTTGCATTCTATTCTCTGTGACCAGCTTCAGCCTTTCTACCTATTCTTTTACACTGATGTTTCCTTTGAACATCTGCTTGGCGTGTGTTAACAGCACTTGTGTATTGTGTTTTACTTTCTCTTGGCCCATACTTTGAAGTCCCTGGACCATCTTTTCAGACAACTCTGGCACCTTATTCTGGGTTATATTCTTGCTGTTATTTAAATTGTTAGTGTTCTGATGGCGGGCTTATGCTCAAAGAAGAACAAGAGTCTCTTGGCATTAATATTTGCACTTTTGATCAAATTTTGAATTATTTTATTTCCAGCAGGAAATGTAACTTTTTTTTTCCTAGAAATTTTATTTCCCCAAGATTTTTTCTTAGAATTCTCTTGGAGAATTTCTTCCTGACATAATAGGTTGGTAACAAAATTATGTGTTTTTCTTAGCTAGGTTTTCTTTATACCTTTGTATGAGAGCACCTTACAGTAGTATTCCTGTTTTTAAGAACATGGACTTTTAATGTGGACAACAATCCCCAACTACCAAAACACATGCGCATTCCTGTACGCATATGCTTATAATATCTTCGTTATTTTTTGCACCTGTTGTTTAACCATGAATTCTTCTCACAATGCTTAACTAGAGATTAGAATCTACCATGAACTTGTCAAGTGTTCCCTTTCCATGTTTTATTTCAGTTTGAAAGGAAGTGTAACTGATAAAGCAATCACTGTATGTCATAAGTTATAGGTATCTTTCATGTATTGTAAAGAAAGAAAGCAAATATGATGGGACTCATGTATATAAATATATGTATAGAGACACATGCAGATATATAGAGATATATAGAGATAGATAAATAGATAGATAGATAGATAATACTTGGTTCTATGCTTTGTGACTATTTGCAATTCACAGGTTATTTGTAAGTAGAGGAAATTAAAGCTTACCCCATATGAACAAGCTATTGTGCTTGTTCTGTCATGCAGAAACACAGTTATTCAGAAACATTTGTTCTTGTCCTTTCTCTGTAGCTTAATGTTTGGTCTTTTGGCATCTTATGGACAGACTATACTTGAGCTAATATGCCAATGGCCATCCTCTTGAAGGTGACCTTGTCTTGGTCATTGCTGATGGCACTGCACGCTATTCCTCCATTGTGATGTGTTTGTGATGTTTGGGGTACATTTTTGCAGTGGAATGAAGGAAGATTAAAAAGACCAGAAAATCAAACAAACAAACAAAAAACCCCCAAACAACACTACCTACTAGTTTTAAACAAAGGTGCCAAAAACACACAATGAAGAAAAATTAGTCTCTTTAGTTAGTGTGGATGAAATGATATCCACATACAGAAGAATGAAGTTGAATAGGTTGCCTCTCTCACACTACTTCAAAAATCAATTCAAAATAGTTTAAATTCTTAAAAATTAAGAACAGAATGATAAAACTGCTGGAGGAAAGCATAGGGGAAATTCTCTATGACATTGGTTTGGGAAAAGATTTTTTGGGTATGATCAGAAAAGCACAGGCAACAAAACCAAAAATAAACAAGTAGGATTACATCAAGCTAAAAATTTTCTGCACAGGAAAAGAAACAGTTAATAGAGTGAAGGGAAAACCCACAATCTGGGATTAAGTATTTGAAAAACACATTGAGAGATAATGTCTAAAATATTTAAGTAATTCAAACAACTCAATAACAAAAACAAAAACGAAAGCAAAAACAAAAACAAACAAACAATAAACAATCAAACAATCAAAATGTAAAAAGAAACACACAAAAAAAATGACAAAGCAGGCCAAGAATTTCAATAGCCACGTTTTACAAAGGCCTGCAAATGGGCGGACGGTTATTTGAAGAAATGCTCAACATCACGAATCATTTGGGAAATGCAAATTAAAATCACAATGAGATATTACCTTACATCTGTGGAATGCCTATTATCAAAAAGACAAAAGATAAGTGTTGGCAATGATGTAAAGAAAAGAGAATCCTTGTGCACAGGTGTTACAAAGGTAAATTTATACAGCTGTTTTAAAAACACTATAGTAGTTACTAAGAAAATTAAAAATAGATTTACCATAGGATCCAGCATTCCCACTACTGCTATATATATACAAAGGAAATGAAATCAGTATGTCAAAGAGACAGGTGCACTCCCATGTTCATTATAGCACTGTTTGCAAGATATGGAGTCAATCTACATTGATTCTTTATCCAACAATGGATAGTGGATAAAGAAAATGCAGTATATATACACAATGAAGTACTATTTGGCCATAAAAATGATGGACTCCTGCCATTTGGAACAAGGTGGAGGAACCCAGATGCATGAATACAAATACCACATTTTCTCATATATGGAATTCAAAAAGTTGAGCTTAATCAAAGTAGAGAGTAGAAAGGTGGTTACCAGAGGTCAGGGGAGGAGGATGGTTGGAGAAAGGAGAGCTATTGATCAAAGGGTTTAAAATTTATTTTGGAGGAATAAGCTGTGATTTATTACATAGAATGGTGACTATAATAAATAATAATGCATTATTGCTGTTAGATCAGCAATAACTTCAAGTCTTTGACATTGGCTTCTATTATATATATATATATAATTATATATATAAAAATATTCTATTATCATATATTTTAAAATTTCTGAGTAGATTTTAAAAAATAAGTGTGTGAGGTAATGGACTTATTAATTACCATTAGGTAATCATTACATATTTTCAACCTATCACAACATCACATTCTACCCAATGAATACATAATTATTTCATTAAAAGTAAAAATTAAAAAATATAACTAAAGAAGGAACCAAGTTTTGTGGTGTATGTCTGTTACCCCAGCACTGGGGACATAGAGGCAGGAGGACTGCAAGTTCAAGCCTATCCTGGGCTAGCAAAACAAAACAATACATCAAAAGAAAGGGAAAATTCATGTTAATCATTTTCCATCTCACATGTTTTTTGAAAATAGGTATTTTATGAGGAATAGAATAGAATTCCAAACAATAGTGAAATAAGTCAAAATGATTCTTGAAGAAAAAATTAAGTTTTGGTGAAATATCCATTGTTGCTTAATTTTATAAAGTTTCTGAGCAGCTTCTGGTACTAGGTTTTATATTTTGCAGAGCAAAACACAGCAGCAAATATTGCCTTTGTATGTTCTCAAAATCTTTTAGAAGCTGAATGCCCTTTTCTTATGAATTTATTTTAAATCTAATGATTTCAAATTGCTGTTAGATCAGCATAATAACTTCTGGTCTTTGACATTGGCTTCTATATAATTTAGTTGTTTGAGCAGTTATTTCTCATTTGTTTTACAAATTTGTGACTTCTTTATGGTTTGCATTTTTTCAACACTTTGGTATACCAGGCTTTATTATCTGAGAATAAGTTGATGTTTTCCCATGACATTTGCCAGAGGAAAATGAGAGTGAATTGTTGCTCAGTATTCCCCTCTCAATATGTGTATGTGCTTACATTTTTCAATATATTGAAGTATTTCCTTTAACTTTTAAACTAGTAGTCTCTTTTGAGCATCTATTACATATTAACATAGGAGAATATCATCCATTTAAACACCATTTTTATTTTAAATCATGCATAACAGTTTAAAATAATAAATATATATGTACAATGATGTTTTTCTTCCAAAGAAAATTTAATGAGAGGCACATAAGCAAAAAAAATGGAAAGAGCAAAAGCAAAGATATAATAATCTCTCTTTAAATAATTCTTTGGTATTATTGGAGCATTTTAAAATAAATTTGAAGCATGCTAGTTTTGTATATTACATGCTGTTATGTGTGAACTGCCATAAAAGTTAGAATTTAGTTCTCTGGTTAGTTACAGGGTTAAAGGCCTGCACAGTTAAACTCCCACTGGCCACTGAACATTGGCATGAAAATAGTTAGAAGAAGGTACACAGGTTCCCTAATTTTGTATCTTCTGAGCATCCTTTGTGGACTTATAGAAGAACACTAACCATCTGTAGGAAGTGTGTAAATAATGAAACATAAAATGGAGGAAAGGCTTTATAAGAAACCATGTAGAATGTCATAATTTTTCTGCTTTGCACAGACCGTCATTTATATTTCTGGGTAAAGCAAGACTGCAATGCAAATCCCATAAAATACTGCAGAGGGTATGAAATTCATGACTAATATCGACCAAACAAAAATCTTTAGTTTGCGTCCAGATAATTTTTAGTGTTTTAATTGAATGCAGCTTAACTTTTACTAAATGATTCTGCATGTCCTGGTTAAAATTAGAAATAGCGTGCAAATTAATTGGGTGTGTTCCCACAAAATAGTATAAGGATAATTTTCACTGATAACCAATTGATAATATAATCACAAAACACATTTCTATTGTTGAAATTGCAAATAATATTCAATGAGTTTTTATTGAGTGATATTTGCATAATTGGATAACTTCAAAATGTTGCTCTACAAAGGAGAAAGAATTATTTCATCCAAAAAGGAGGCAGACAGTTCCATCAGGACAATTAGTCCAAGTCATGTCTGTGAATAAAATGAAGTTTGTCTCTTGGCACATTGATATAACGATCTTGCATAATGAAAAACTGACCAAACCTAGAATCTAGCAGACCTTAAAAATATAGTTATTATCAATGATTCATAGTGTTATCTATTTATTCATACATATTATTTTAAGTACAGTTATCAGTCTTATTATTCTCTGATAAAGTAATTTGTTCACTGTTTGAAGTTTGAGAAAGTAACATGATAGTCTCCAAAACTAAATAAAGGTTTTGAAAATCACAAGCAGATTCTATTGAAAGTCAACCCTATAGCAAATGCAAAAGCATTACATCATAAATTATTCTACATTCTTAAGTTAAATATGACATAAACTAATACTGAAGAATAATCACACATTTTATCACAGAAAGTGCTTAAAAATTTTCAAGTAACATATTTAAAGTAACTTTCTCTAAAATTTATATTTTAAAAACTTGGCCACCAGCTAGCTTGTTTTTAATGATTCCAGAGAGTGCTTAGAAATTTACCTGTATGATTATCCACATTGTCACTTGATATGTAGACATTAAATAGCTAGACTAATTATGTGAAAAGCAAATTTAACTGGACTCTTGAGCCAAGTAACCAAAGGATTTATGTAGTTAAGTTTAAGGTGAAGATGGCCTCTGGAATCTTCCAACAATCTCAACATATTCCTGTGTCCTTTGTAGGGCTGGGACACTCAGAGGTCCTGGGAGCAGTGATCTCTGTGTGTGTGAGTTATTCGTCTGGGGCCTCAGTGTTTAAGAAGTAGATAGTGTATGTAAAGACAAGCAGAAAGTGAGGCAATTAGAGTAACAAGTAATCAGAATGTTCAAACACTATCTCAAAGGCTCTGGTTTTGTACAGTTGGGGTGTCAGTGACAGCACAACCAAGTTGAAGTGGTTTCTGGAAACAAGTGCCTAAGCTTGAATCTCCATCTTATCCTCATCCTGAATCTTATTTTAATATCTTTAAGAGAGGAATAATAATAGTCTTGCCTCTTTAGAGTTGTTGCAAGAATAAAATGAAGTTATAAATGACTATCTTAGGTGTGTTTTATAGAATAAAAACTGAATAAATAGCTGTTACATTATAGTTATCTTTTAGGTTTTTCTTAGTAGACTACATGAGCTCCTATAGGCATATTCAGTGGTATATATACCTGAATTAACTTCACTTGATTTTCTGTTATTGTTAGACACTAGCATTTATTTATTTTTTTATTATTCATTTATTCACATGTGTGTACATTGTTTGGGTCATTTCTCCCCCCTGCCCTCCTCCCCCACACTTCCTCCCTCCCCGCCTCGCTGCGTGAACCTGTTCTGTCCTTGTCTCTAATTTTGTTGAAGAGAAGACATAAGCATAATAAGGAAGACAAAGCATTTTTGCTAGTTGAGTTAAGGGCAGCTATACAGAGAGATTCCTAGCATTGCTTTCATGTACAAATGTGTTACAACCCAAGTTGATTCATCTCTAACTGATCTTCACCCTGGTTCCTGATCCCTTCTCATGTTGATCTCTGTCGCTTTAAGGTTTCTGTATTAGTTCCTCTGGAGTGGGGACACCAAATACTTTCATGTTTTGGGTTTTCTACCTATTCCCATATCTCCCGTATGTGCTCTCCCCTTGTCATGTGACCCAAGTCCAACAACGTTGCTGTATTTGCTCCAGATCTAAAGTCCACATATGAGGGAGAACATGCGATTTTTGGACTTCTGAGCCTGGCTAACCTCGCTCAGAATGATGCTCTCCAGTTCTATCCATTTACCTGCACTATGGAGGTATCAGACAGTAAATAATACCTAGTTGATCTTTGGAAAAAAATCTTTGAAAATCATGTGACTGAAATTTAGGGAATTATACCCAATAACACATTGACTATTATATGTAAAATCATGTCACTAAGTATTAGGGATGAAGGAATCCTGCTGTGTTGAACTTTATGTGTATATTTGATGTAATAAATACCAGGGGTCTTCCTATAGGAGGAGTGTGATTGAGTTCCATTGCAGGATGAGAGAAATTCCTCAGTAATGTTTGTTAATGGTCAGCGAATTCTAAGTGAGAATTCGCTAGATGAAATTGTTTGCAAAGTTTCTGGAAAGATAATATAGACCTATTTTCTGATATGATGGACCTAAATTTTCCTTTATGTTAGCTTAATTTAGGTACTTAGTGAAATTAACTGATGCAAAGGCCCTCTTAGTGACACTCTGTGTTTATAATGTGAACCCCTTAGTATCTTTCTACATACAAGGATGTATGGTCCAGGAGAAAGTCATGAACTACCCACAATTTTCTCGTTTTCTCACATATTTATAAAACACTAAAGTTGTTTTCTGAGAAATATGACAACAAGAATATGTAGATTTCACTATTGAAAGAACCAAGGGAAAAAAGTATCCACACAAATTCACACTCACACACTCACATGCACACACACACAAAATCTTTGTGAATATAAAACTTAGGATTTTTGAACTGTTGCTTTAAATCCTACTATGTTGACTTTGACCATATAGACTATTTTGGACAAAATGGAGTATACCGATGATAATTATTATGTATAACTCAAGCTCCTGGGATTCTAAATTGAGTTTTATTTACCTGTTTATTTCTTCAAATTGCTTATTGAAGCAGTTTCTGGCTATGGCTAAAATTAAAAACATGTAAGTATTCAAGCAGGATCATATATGCTTTTTTCACCCAACTTAGAGAAGGAAATCTTGGCAAAAATGTAAGACTCATCTTGGATCATTTCTCACTGGTCCCAAAGAGAGTAGATAAGTAATGTATGAATATGAATACCCAAACATTTGGGGTTTATCTTCCCTAAATCCTTATACAAACTTTAAAAATCCTGTGTACCACTCATTTATCTACACAACATATTTGGAAATAATAAAGTAGAACCAATGAGGCATTGAGTTGGCAGGAAAAGGGAACCTGAATTCAGTGCTTGGCTTTGACAAGAATGACTGCAGCTGTGCTGCTGAGACATTCCACTGGGAGAGGAAACCTGATGATAATCCAGGAGACTACATCACATTTGTTGTCTGAGTAAATCCTAGGACTCAAGTTGGTGGAGGAGGAGCCCCAGCAACACATCATTGTTCATCCTGAATTCAGTTCTTTGAGCTGATAAAATGGATGTCACACACACATAAAGAATGTGACAATCCAAGCTTTGTTCTATGCACTCCACAGCTCATGGGCACCTGCCAACTTCATTGGGTGGTGATTATGAAGACTATAACATCAAGAAAATGGAAATTTAGGGAGGAGAGGAAGAGAAGGTGAGAGGGAGAGAGAGAGATTGAGAGAGAGATGAATTTTGATCTAACAAAATATACTTGTATCTACCAAGTATAAGAGGTTGTCTGTACTGACCTTCTTGTTTATTAGTTGAAATACAAATGACTTTAGTGCCAAAATATTCTAAAGAAAAGAGAGATTCTATACCATTCACGTTGTGCTTTACCCAAAGGCAGTAGAACAGACAAGTTCTAGGATAAAAAGAGGAAAATTTTTTCAAGTCTTAGACTTTCATGTCTGCAAATTCACCAATAAAATATGGCTTCTTCTTTCTTAAATTAGATATATAATGACCTCCAAAATATTCAATCTCAAATTCATTTTTGCCAATGTGTTTGCAGATTGCCACCTATGTACAATGCTCTACCCTCATTTTGTTAAAAATGATATGGTGGTTTTGTGGTAAAAAAAATCATACTATCACTATTTATAAATTTGGGGTTTATAGAATGAATATTAACATGCTTGGTAGTTTGTTATTGACTTAATTCTGAAAAAAATCTTTCATATTTTATTCCATATTCTTTTAAAACTATACTAGCATTACCCTATGTTTCCCACACTTTTTGGATATGGTCTTTAATTGTCTGAATGTTTTATACTTGCTTTAGAATGGAATGGACAAAAGTTACTCAGTTAAATGGAAAACATTCAAAAATGCATCAATAAATTTCTTGGGGGTAACAATAACTATATTTGTAGATTTCTGCTGTCTTATAGATTCCTAAAAATGAGACATTCTTGCTTTTATAAATAAAAGAATTTATTTTGTCTACTCATTTAACAATTACTTCTTGGGACAATCCAAATTCCAGTATATAAAACAGAGAAAGCTCATGTTCTTGTGATAACATCCCATAGGAGAGGAAGGAAATAAATACATCAACAGAGATAATCACATGTCCAGATAAGATCCACAAAGAAAGAAGAATTGGGTAATATATTAGAAATTGACTGGGTGGTAGGGAAAACTTTCATAAAGTTAATGTGAGAGAGGGTCTCTATGTTGGTCACTTTTCCATTGCTGTGACAAAATACCTGACAAAAACAATTTAAGGAAGGAAAGCTTTCTTTTGGCTCATGATTTCACAGGTTTCAGTTCATGGTTGGCTGGCTCCATCTTTCTGAGCCTGTGATGAGGCAGAGCGTCATATCAAAAGGGCATAGCAGAGCAAAGTTGCATACTTCATGACAGCCAGGAAGCAAAGAGAGACAAGGGGACATAGACAACACATACTCCTTAAATACATATCTTACTGGGTGCCGGTGCCTCACTCCTGTATTCTTAGCTACTTAGGAGGCTGAGATCAGGAGGATCACAGTTTGAGTTTAGGGCAAGCAAATACTTTATGAGAACCCATCTCCAAAATAACCAGAGTAAAGTAGAGTGGTGGTGTGGCTCAAGGGGTAGAAGGCCTACTTTGTAAGCTCAAAGCCCTGAGTTCAAGTCCAAGTTCACTAAAAACTACGTGCTCTCATCGACCAACTTCCTTCCCCTAGGCTCCATTCTACTAGCACTTTGAGCTATGAACTCAACAATGGATTAATTTATCTCCCAATGACATCAGTGCCCTCATGATCCAGTTACCTTCCCAAAGTGCTATCAGATGAGGACTAAGATCTCAGCTTTCTGGGGACATTTCATCTCTAAGCCCATTTCATCTGAAGCTTGAAAACACTGAGAATGAACAGATATGCAGCCTGAAAATCTGCTTCACAGGTGTAAAATACAGGAATATATTAATAAAACAGCTAAGAGTCTGGTCTATTATTCACATAAGACCACCCAAGCTTCTCAGTTCTCTTCCCTGTTATGAGCTCCCTATGGCAGGGATTGCAGAGGTAAATATGAAATGCACTTTCTCTACTTCCTAAATACACATGGGCCACATTTCTCAGCTTCCTCTTCAGTTAAGCATTGCACTGTGAATTATGTATAGCTAAAAAGATGTGAATGGAAGTGATAGGGAATGGAGGCATATGTATCTACACACAATTCTTCTTCCTCTTTGTCTCTTGGTAGAATTCACAGAATTTTAAAAACCTAAAAAGAGGGTAGGTCTTTCTTTTTGTTTTGTGGACCTGGGGTTTGAGCTAAGGGATTTGCACTTGCTGGAGAGATGCTCCAGTGCTCTACCACTTCAGCTACTCCTCTAGTCCAAGGATGGGTCCTTAAGGAAGAAAAATGCCTGAATCCCTAAATAGCCATTTGAAAGGTGACCTGCCACTCAGAAATATGAATTTTAGATTACATATGAGTAAACAGTGAATTTTTAAGTCAGAAACGTGGGGAGTTATCTGAGTAAATAACTGATGCTATACTAACTAAAGTAACACACCTACTAATTTTTCTTCTTCTATACATGCACTATGACAGTATGCTCTCTGTATTTTCAGTTCTATCTTGACTAAATATTCTACAATATGACCTCCAAAATGCATTCTGCCTCCCAGTTGTCTCTGCACCCCCAATTCAGAATAAATGAGTAGACAATGCTAAAGGCAGAGGATATATAGACCTAGAGGCTGTTGGTGAGTGTTCATAGGCTCATGATATGAGAAATAGCAGAGCCAGTGACTCCACAAGCTGGAACAGTTGTGTCTCTGTGTGGTTTACAGCATACTTAAATATAACTTCTAGTTAAGCTTCCGAAGTCCAAGTGCCAGACTCTTTCCTAGTTTAGGGACTAAAATGAGAATGAGAGAGAATTTGAAATATACCTTCCTCAAATGTAAATCTTCCTAATGTAAAATATGCATCACCTTTAATTAAAATAATCTCACCTTCCTTTTTCAATGGACCTCTCTTTCCCTTTCTTGTAAGACTCTCTGTTGTTTATTGTCTTTCCATTAGTGAATGTAAACTAAGACAGCAATGAGATATCAGCATGGGCAAAATTTAAGAAAAGTACACAAAATAGCAAGTGCTGGTGAGGATGTGGCAAAATTGTATCTCTCAAGCATTGCTCCTTGGGATATAAAATGGTATAGTCACTTTGAAAAGAGTACGAAAGTTTCTTACAAAGCCATATATGTAACTACCATGTGACCCAGCAATTTCTCCTAGAAATTTCTCCTGGGCATTTCTCCTAGAGAGATAAAAACTTTTGCTTGCCAAAAAACCTATGTATAAATATCCAGAGTGACTTTCATCACAGTAACACCTAGCTGGAACAACAGACTTATTTTGCAGTAGGTAAATGGTTTAAACAAATATGATACTTCCTTACCATGGAATACTAATCAGCAATAAAAAAGAGTAAACCATTGATACAAATAATAAGTTGCATGCATTTTAAGGAAATCAGGGTGAAGGAGAAAGAATCTCAAAAAATGTCATAAATATAAAAATAATAGTATGTTTATATTGTTCTCTAAATGGCAAAATTATACATACAGAACAAAATAATGGATGTCAGTTGTTGGAGATATTCAACAATAAAATGTCACTATACAGAGAGAGCACAAGAATCCTTGTGGTAACATAACAGTTCTGTATACTGTGGTAGTAGTTACATGAAACTACACATGCAATTGCATAGAACTAAACACACACATATTGCACACACAAATGAGTACATGGAAACCTAGTATATCTGAGTATATCTGAGATTGAATAAAGGTTAATTTTCTGGTTTTGATATAGTAGTAAAGATATAAAAGATATTAATTACTATTGAGGTGGTGAGTGTATATAACCTCTCTGTTCTATTTTTGCTGCTTCCCTTGAATCTATAATTCTTTAAAAAGAAGCCACTAAATATAATTTGAAATAGAAAATATTAGAATATTTCAAAATAATTTAAATAATAGCTGTGAAGATTCATAACAAAAATTATGACACTATTGCTGGTAAAAAGGGAAAGTCTGGAAAACAGAAAAATACACCATCTGAAAAGAGGGAAAGGCTCAATGTCATCCCCAAAATGGGCATTATACCATAATTAATCCATAAATTCAATGGCATTCCTATTATATTACTAATAAGATTTTCATGGAACTCAGTTTGATAGAAAATTCAATTAGAAAATATAAAGTGTTATTAAAAATTATAATTATCACAATCATAATTCAGGGACAGAAAAATATATTAATAGGACAAAAAAGAAACTAGAAAGAAAACATAGAAACTCTGGTGGCTTTATCAAGTACTACAGAAAGGATTTATTTATTAGGATTATTTTTTGATAAATGGAGCTAGGTCAACTGGTTAATTCATATGTAAAAAGATAAAATTAGGACTCTTCCTTACACCATCCTTAAAATATGTATTGAAGAGCTAACTATAATGAACAAAAGTACTAAAACTGTTATAAAAAATTTTAAAAACCCTAAAAAAATTCTGTATTACAGTCCTTTATTACATTTGAATAGGGAGAAATTGCCTAAAGAAGACATGAATAGCACAACTGCTAAAATAGAGGTTACGTTTGATTATAATAGGACTTAAATTTTCCATTTGACAAAAGACACATGAAACAAAGTAAAAATGGGAGTAAATATTGCAATGCATATAAGCAAATAGAAGGGGATTAGTACCCTGAAGTGGTAAAGAACTTCTATAATTAGGAAGAAAGGAAAGAAAACCCAATGGAGAAAATGGCAACTCAGAATACAGAAAATCAAAGTTACTAGATGAATATATGAAAAACTAGTCAATTTTACTACCAGCCAGGGAAATGCAAACAAACAAATAATAATATATCCTTATAAGTTGGCAAATATATTAAATATGGTAACAAGAATAAAGGATTCTTATAAAGAGGGCTGCAGGTTTGCATCAGTTCTTCGGGTACTGGTCACCTAACTGCATGCAGGAATGGTGCCAGCTGTAGTGGTACACTGTGTGTCAGTCATGCATGCACATTGCCCTGTGACAAAGGAAGTCAGTAACACCATTTTGGAAAGCAATTTGGCTCTGTGGAAACAGTTCAAAGTACACATACCACTACTACTAAGTCTCTTCCTTCTGGAAACACTAACATATGTTCACAAAAAATACTATAGTGATGATTATTGCTCTGCTGTTTGTAATAGCAAACAAATAACAAAACAAAGAAATGACTAAACTAGACCTGTAAGTATAACCATGTATCTCAAAAATATAAAATTGAATAAGCAAAGGTAATTTCAAAAAGATACATGCAATAAGATGTGAAATGAGTAACATTAAACCTTCATTATTATTGTTATTGTTATTTACTCATAGATAGATGATAGAAACAGTTGAAGGATAATCTGAGCACAGAAAAATTGGTCGAAACTGTGCACAATGTTGTCTAAGAAACAAGTGATGGGAAATGGTCCAGAGTAACTTTCATTCTGTAATGCTTTGTATCTTTTAAAAGATCTGAGGTAAATAAGACAAACAATGCTTAACATCTGTTTAATCTCAGTAGCAGTTTCATATATACATATATATATATATATAATGTTATTTTATGTTTATAAAATACTTAATAATTTAAAATAAATTTTTGTATGCAATCAGGAAAGGGGCAATTGACTGACAGAAATGTTATGTCAAAATCCTGTACCTTCATTATAAGAGTTTTATTTTATCCTTTGATCTCCTAAAGCAGTAATATGAAGAATGAGATGTTCCTCCATTAGGATTCAGTGAGGGAGGGAGGAGACAAAAAGGCCTCAAAGTGACAGTTTCAGGTGGGGGTGACATTTCACAAGCAGTCTCCCTCATTTTGCACTGTGCATGTGCTCCAGGGTCAGAACAGCTGGGAGGTTGCTGGAATTTTTAAGCAGAAGTCGACTTGGCAGTACAGTCAAAGCAGTTCCCTCTGGTAGGTAAACACATTCGGGAGTGCTCACACCTGCCTGCTCAGGTTCTTTCCCTTATGGGCTTGTGAAGGTTAGCAGGATGGGCAAATGCAGAACATCTCCTCACACCCTTGACAGCTTGGAAAAACATGCCATGTGTGGCCATCAATGTTTTCTTCAAACCTGCAGTCCTGACACAAATGGAAGATTTTTCTTCTCCTCAGTGATTATAATTAGAGGAAAAAGCTATATAAATTGATTAAGTTCCCAAATAATTTCTGGACTATTCATGAACTTGTGTACTAATGATCCTATTTTTCTTTCCAAATGGTTCTTGTTCGCATTGTCTATTTCCATTCTCAAGCAGAAAACAAAGACGTTTTCTGTGTCATAAACAATTCTTTCTTCAATACATGAGGTAACATTTCTAAATCAGGCATCAGGTCTGTCAGCATAGTAAGCAATATTTTTCCCATTTATGTAATATATTATAAAATAGATCTGTAAAATAGATTATGAGTACAGATGTTGCCAATGAAGGTTGAAACTACCTACTAGATATAAAACTTAATTCATATGTATCTTGTTATTAATTATGAGGATAATAATAATCCTATTGCTTAGAAATATAACTTTAAAACATCACATTGCAAGCAAGGTACTCAGAATTTGTGCTGGAATATAAGAAAAAAATTGATAGGTAAAGAAAATTTCCACTTGATATAAACAACTCTGAGCATTCTAGAAAATATTTTTTCAAAACATCTGGGAAGCTTGAATCCAAAGGTAATCAATCAGTAGAGTCAAGATTGAAGGGGCTGGGATGCTGGTTCAGTATTTATTTGTTTTATAATCTTGGACATTTATTTCACTATTCTATGTCTTAGTTTCTCCATGGACTTGTTTTGGGATTTAAATGAATAAATATATGAAGTGCTTAGAATACTGCCTGGCACACACCTGGTGTGATGGTATTCTTGATGTGTTAAACTATCTAAGTTACAGTGAGGAATTATTAAGTCAAATGCCACTCCAGATGTTGATGTGAAGATCCTTTGGAGATGTGATTGACTACCCTAATCAGTTGGTTTGAAATAAGGGAGATATTCTCTAGCTCTTCTAATGGTCCTGACTTGATCACTTGGAATGCCTTCAAAGCAAAATTGAAGTGACCCTGAAGAAGAGGATAGCAACTTCCATTCATGCCCAGGAGCAGTGGGAAGGGGATGGAGAATGTGGAGATGTTGATCAAAGGGTGCAAAGTTTCAAAGAAGGAATAAAATTTAGTGACCAACTTACACACAATGGTAACTATAATGAATAATGTTATCTTGTTTATTTCAAAATTGCTAACAGAATAGACTAAATGTTTTTATCACAAAATGTGATAAGAATGTGAGGCGATAGATTTAATTAGTCTGATCCAATCATTCCACATTGTAAACATACATCCAAACATCACATCATCCCTATAGATAGATACAATTATTATTTGCCAGTTTAAATAAAATTAACAAATAGAAAAATTTTTAAAGATTTAAAGGTGGCCTGCCCTATAAATTTTGGACTTGCTTAGCTGGGCCCCACCTTCACATAAACCAATTCCCTATTATTACTCTCTTAGTATGTATCTTTTTTCTGATTAGTGCTGGAAAATATAGCACTTCAAAAATGATTACTATTTATTGTTGGTGGTACTGGGTTTTGAGCTCAGGAACTTGGTGCTGGTGCTCCACCATTTGAGCCATGGCCCCAGGCCCTTTTGATTTAGTTATTTTTCACTTTTCTCCCTGGGTCTCTTGCTTTTCTTCCAGGCTGGCCTTGGACCCCAAATCTCCTGTATCTGCCACCAGAGTAGCTGGGATTACAAGTATGAACCACCACACCTGGACTTAAAAAATACAACTTATTTTGATAAGAGTTTTACCTGTTTTGATGGAGGAGTACATAAGGCCTACTTGCTCAGGAATAGGAAGGCATAACCAAAGATATTTGAAGGACTAGCTGTCAGGTAATGAGAAGAACCAATGGTGAAATTGCTAAATTCTTATTCCATCCCAAAATCAATACATAGGCCCTGAACTCACCTGGATTCATCCTATAGCAGAAGGCCCTTGAGGTCAATGAGTTGTTTCTTACAATACTCTCGGGATTATTTCTGTGACTTAAAAAATGACATCATTTTCACTGAAGTAGAAAATGTCATTCTATTTAATAGACCTGATTTAGTTGTAAAGACCTTGAAATTCTTAAGTAGAAACCCCTAATTAAAAGCTCATATAAACAAATAGTAATCTGATTATGTTAAACTTTGGTAGTCCGGGAGCCTGGTTGATGTGGGGCTCTGCCTGTCAGGATACGATTGACTACTTAGAATTTGAAAACAAATAGTCCTTGAATCCACCAAGACATTTAAAGGAATGGCTTCCATAATTAGAGAAAAATGTTTTCTTCAAATATGGGGCCACTTTCCAAGCTGGTCACAAGTGATACATCATGGAACTGTGGTTTGGCTTGTGTCCTGTGTGGAATTTGGTACCAGTGGGAGAGGATAGGATATAAGAGAAGGGTGTTGAAAGGTGAATGTAGTGGAAATATAATGCACTCATGTATTAAGATGGAAAAATGAGACCCGCTGGAACTATTCTACGAATGGGAAGAGGGAGAGAGGATAAAGGAGAATAATGGAAGGGGTTAATTTAACTAAGATATATTGTAAGCACTTTTGTAAATGTCACAATTGTACCCCCAGGATGACAATAATATGATAATACAAAATAAAATAAAAAATAAAGAGATAGACACTAAGAAATAAAAATAAAAATAAATTGGCTTTGTTCATGGGTGTGTGTGTAGCAATAGCATTCTACTCTTTTCCATGCATTAGATTTTCTTTCAACTGCTCAGTACTTCTTTATATTAATGTATTTTCTCCATTAACTGCACTTGTTGACAATTGACTCAATACAATGCCTCCATAGAGGACAAACAAGGAGAAAAGATGAACTCTTGAGGTTTCTCCCTGGACTACACTTATGCTTATATTTGTGCAAATGGGCTAATGAAATATGTAAATATGTTCTCCATTGTGCCTATACTTTGCTTACATCAAACTTTATTTTGAATGGGATATTGAATTACAATGAAGTATTAAATATGACAACATTGAGTGCTTTAGCTTATTCCTAGAAACAAGGCAAATTTATACTTGTCATATATGTAATCACTTGCAAAACAATCCTAGGCCAAATGATAAGGTCACTCCATCCTTTGAGGGATTGATTCTCTTGGCTTCTCCAACTATCCAGCCTTCTAAACTCTCTCAAGTATGAACACTTTATCCCTGAAATAACTAGTTACAAGGCATTTATACAACAGTGTAAATTAATCACTGTTAAGTGTTGAGGACCAGCAATTTTCAAGTTTTCTTTATGACTATATGAAGAGTTTCATAATATTGGTTTAAGTGTGTGGTAGAAGGAAATCAAGGGAGGAGAAGGAAACCTTTTAACTTCTAGGCAGAGGGGATTATCCCAGCTTCTTGGGAGAAAGCGCTATGTTGAGACAGAGTGCTGAAAACAGAGTTGGAAAGCCTGGGTTCAAGTTCTAACTTGACCCTTGATGTATGTATGCCTCACAAGAAGTCAGTTTACCCTCAGAACCTCAGGTTCATGATTTGTAAAATTGTGGCCCTATGCTACAATAGCTTTATGTAGCTACTCTGAAACTTTTAAATGATTGTTTACAATACAGTTCTTTGTAAATTGCAAGCTCCCTGTAAATAAAAGACTTATTTTCTCCTTCCATAAACACATTGACATCTCCTTCCAGTGCCCCTTTGCTTCCAGCCAAAAGTACACTGTCCAAAGGGCTAAAAATCATAAAAGCTTATTGCATCCTTTCTAAATGCCAGAGTCTGTTCTCAACACTTTAGTTAAATAACTCATTTAATCAACATAACAACCTTGTCAGGTAGGTACCCACATTTTTTAGAGAAAGAAACTGAAGCATAGCAAGATTAAGTACTTTCCCCATGTTCACTCAGCTCATAAGTAAGTGAGGGCTCTGGCATTGAATCCAGGTGCACAAGTTTGAGAGCAAAACCATAACTACTCCACTCTACCACAATGAATATAAATCCTGTGTAATTAGTGTTTTCTTGATAATTTAAGAATATTCTACTCTGTTTTAGAAAATAGGAAAATAAATACAAAACGTGGATGAAACTAAATAAAACAAGTAACTTGGGTGTCAAATGTACATAGATAAAATAAGAGAGCCTATGTTTGCTGAAGATGGTTAGAGTGACATGGAGGGGCCGAGTAGGCAGTAAATATTCATGAGGACTTGAATGTCCCACCCATGGGTGACACCCATTCTAGCCCATCTATCCTCTGCCTAACAATGCAGATAAAATTTTAGCTATTCATCAGACTAACTGGCAAGCTACAGTTATTGACCAGATGGACTTCCCTGTGTATTTCCGAGAATGCAACTGTGTGTTGGCTCTAGGCACCATTCACCTGCTGAGCCTCCAGGTTCAAATCTCAGCTCTGATTCTACAACTGCACCATCCATAGAGAAGTTTGCTACGGCCTGCTTCCACTCTACGCCATCTACAGTACTCCAATATTGGTAATACTTGATTTCTTCCCCTTGCTGTTTACTGTACATTTTAAATTGGTTTTATAAACAGTGTAATAATTTGCTCCATGATCCTCTCTGGTAGGAGCTCTGGGATAGCTTGCAAGTTGGTGTACTTGAAGGCTATTTAGAACTTAATTTTCCAGAGGACACACAAAATCTCACTGTAGTAAAAAAAATTCAAATTATTGCACCAAAAAGCACTGCCAAACTACTAATATGCAATAAAAGTTATATTTAATTTTTTACAACTTCTCTTTTTTAGCTACTTGCTGAAAATGAAGCCAATAATGACAATGATAATTGTGATGTGGATGTGATGATGTTTCATAGTTATTGCACGCATGTATCCTAGGACTGCGCTGAGCAGTCTGGATGAACTTTCTCATTTAATCCCTGCAATAATCCTGTTAACTGGTTATCACTAGTATTCCAATTTTTAAGATGGTGAATCTCAAATAATTAAATATTCAGCCCAAGGTCACATGGTTATTAAATGGCTAAATGGGAAATCTAAGTCAGGTGTGAATCCAGAGTTACCCATTTTATTGTTGTTTATGGTACTAATGGATCAAAGTTCCCATATCAAGTATGCATTTAAAGGACAAGGTAAATAAGGGAAGAACCTGAACATCTCACAAACAGGAACTACAGCTTTTGATAATCAGGATTTGTACCTGTTGAACAATTGAAATAAATACATTTTAAATAACTCTTAGAAAGCCCTATTTAAAAATGAACAAATTTCACACACTGAATGCTGAAAGCCATAACCTCCAGAGGGGAACATGAGGGGCAAAAAAAGGCCTTTCAATTTTTATTTTCATAATTCTGTATTATTAGATTTTTATACAAGCCTATATAATTTGATGTCATTTTAAGTACAGCAAATAGGCAGAAAAAATATTATTTATGTCTCCAAATATCAAGTGGTAGGTCAACCAGATGTCTTAGATATTAATTAATCTTAACCTTCAGAAACTCTTCCCAGAAACTGGACTTCATTTTGGATTTGTTGTTTTATATAAGCTTTGACTCCACAAAATATGGAATTATCCTGTGAAGATGCATGTAGTAACAGAGAAACATTTTTAAAAAGTATTATTTTTTTTTAACCACTAAACAGGACTATGAGACACAGTGTCAGTACATATAAGGGTCTTTTAAAATAATTTTAAATACAATTCAAAACAAACTTTTAATGATTTTAATACATTTAAATTATTTAAGATAAAATGTAAAGAGTGGCACATGCTCTGTTCTTTGTTTCTCTCCTTTATGTCTTTTGATTCTTTTTATTCCCCCTGCAAATGTGTCTGCTTTTCACAGAAGGCTGAAAAGATGGCAAGGCAATTTCAGCAGGGAATTTTATGCAGATGCACTATTTATGATGGTAGTCCTGGGGTGAGTCTGTGATTAATGATCACATATAACCTGGTTCAATATATATTTTTTAAAGTGGGCTTCCTTATTGGTAGCAACACATTGCAAAGGGGACTATACATGGACATCTCTCTTAATCCAAGGACACAGAGCAATGGATCAGTGGGGCATTGTTTGTAACCTTTGAGATCAATGGTTTTGAAGGTCATATGTGGTCACATTTATTTAGACTGCCAGTAGCAAGTCTATTTCCTGGATATGTTAACAAACTTGCTAACGTTAACAGTTTTCTTTACCTGGGCTTGGATGCTATTTCTTCTTCCAAACAACTATTTTAAGACACATTCAATTCACTATATCCATTACATTGTAGGAAGCATCAACCATAATATTACTTTAAGTTTCATTTCTTCCCTCTAGAAATTATTTGGGAACCCATATAACTGAGAGGATGATTATAGATCAGAAGAGGCAATAAGAAATAGGATGAACCATAACCATAAGAAACCACCACAGTGAAGTTATTGGAGTCATACCTCCTCTGAACATCTTTTAATTTTATAATTTATTTTTTCTAGATTCCTTCTTTTGCAGGAATATTGCTGCCTTGGGGAGGCTCCAAATCATTGGTTCTAAGGACTGGCTGCACTTTCCAAATACCTGAGGGAGTTTTTTAATAAGTCCTATGCCAACACCATATCTCTAGAGACTTCATTGAAATGGTAAAGTCAAAGGGTTAGTATTTCTAAAAAGCTTTCCAGGGGATTATCATGTGCAGCAGGGTTGAGGCTGTTTCTCTGTGCTCTATTTCACTGCTCTTTCATCCATCTGCAGGGTGTGTTCCTGTTCTTTAGTTGCCCTTCTCTCTTCTGCCTTTTTTCTTTCTTTCAGTAACACATTCATTCACTCAAGAAATATTTATTATGTGTTTAATAAGTATCTGATGGTGGACTTATTTTAGGGGTGCAAATAATATTGCTAATAAAGTAAACATCAGCATTGTCTTTGAAATGTCAAGAGTTTCTCAGAGAGTTGATAGGTGTTCAGCTATCATGATTTGTTCTGGGGCTGAGAATGGGTTGGGGGGAATTCCCCAAATGTGGAGTTTAAGGACTAAAACCAGGAAAGCCTTGGGTAAACCAAACAAGTTGGTCACTTTAATTTGGGGGAAAAAAAGATGGGGGATTGTTGAACTGTGTCTTGGAGGGACTGTGAAAAGGTTATGAAAATGGTTGCAAATATAAAATTGAGCTTGGCCTTGAAACATGAATGGGTGTTTGCTTTGTACACTAGAGTAAAAGGATGAAAGATGTTAAAAATACCCAGAGGGGCAATGGCAGCATTCAGGTTCATACTTTCAAAGAGTTCATTTTTTCCCAGTTGTGAAGTCTAACTTTTTAAGCCCAGTATTTCTTAAAGATGTATCTTACTATAGAGTCCCCTTTTCACACAACACTTTTAAATATCTCCTGTTTCAACTATTTTTGGTCATAGGTGTGGGGAAATGTAGTTTGTGGAAATAAGAGTGGAAAAAAGGTAGGGATAGAGTGGGAATAAAATTTAAAAAGCATACTAAGAATGTCTGAATTTTTGTTATTGGTGGTAGAAAGTTTTTGAACATTTTTGAATAGGAAAATTGCTTCAATTATTTTAATTTTAGAAACAAAAACACTTCCTCAAGATTTATATCAATTTCATCATATTGCAGCTGTGGACTATGGATTTCATGTTGGAAGGGAGCCTATGGTACAGTTTACTACACCTTGGGCTGGATTTTCATGCAACCTGAATTTTTTCATCAATGTTTGACTTTTTAAATTAGTGGAATATTAATTGTACAATGTGAGGGGTTTCATTGTGATATTCCATACATGCATACAATAAACTTTGATCATATTCACCCTCTCTATTGCTCTTTCTTATCCTTCCTTCTCACCCCCTTTTTATCTTTTTTTGCAAATTTTAAGTGGGTTTTATTATGACATTTTCATATATGCAAACAATGTACTTTGATCATATCCTCCCCTTTTCTACTTCCTACTAGTTTCCCTCATAGTCCCCCTTTTATGTTTATGACTTTTCTTTTTTCTTTAGGGCTAGATTCCACATATGAGAGAAAACATGGTATTTGTCTTTCTGAGTCTGACTTACTTTTGTTAACATGAAGATGTTCAGTTCCATCCATTTTCTTATAAATGATATAATTTCACTCTTCTTTATGACCAAATAATAATCTATTATAGTGTATATATATATATATCACATTTTCTTTGTCCATTCATTTGCTGATGAGTACCTAGACTGATTCCATAATTTTGCTATTGTGAATACTACTGTGATATACATGGGTGAGCAGGTATTTCTAATGTATTGTGACTTACATTCCTTTAGTCATTTGTCCAAGGTTGCTCTATTTTTAATTTTTTGAAGAAACTCCATATTTATTTCCACAGTGACTGCACTAATTTACATTCTCATCAACATATCTTGCCAGGGTTTGGTGGTGTTTGTTTTCTTGATGATAGCCATTCTGATGGGAATAAGATCGAATCTCAATGGAGTTTTGATGTGCATTTCTTAACACCAATTTTAGAAAGAATTTTCTTAAGACTTTTGTGCAGAATAAAATGGTGGAGAAAACAAATCAGTTAGTAGATGGTTAGGGTACATAAGTGAAAAATGATGAAAGATGAACAAATATACCGGGGCAAATACAGAGGAAAGACAATTTCTTTCAAAGTTTAAAGCAAGAATTCAAGTAATAATAAAAAACAAAGAAGTATTATATGTGTATTTATTTTTAAATTCTTTGTTTTGAAGTTACAGAATGCAGAGTTCCAGTTGGGAATACAACAACCACTCAAATTTGAATTTTAAACAACAACAAAAAATATTTAACTATGTATCATTCATTATTTTTTTTAAATCTTGTAACTTTAATAGACAGTGAATTATCTTATTAAATTTCCACTCATCCAATAAAAAATAACAATTTGCCAGAAAGATATAACCCCCTCCAAATGGACTGTGTCAATGTGAGATATAACAGTCTCTTAGTAATGGGCACATCAAATGACCTTACACATGTCTCTTTGTACATAGAATTAAAAACTGAACTAAATTGTTGCTGTGAACATTTATGAGATTTAAATATGAACACTCTTGTAGAGCCAAACTTCTTATTTACAACAAAAAGGAGACTCACTTCTCCCCAGCATATTAGTCTTACATTCATGAGCTATAGGATGGTGTACCACCAAGAAGTAAGACTGGTAATTATGTGTCTATTCAGGGAAATGGGGAGCAAGAATTCAGCAAAAATTATTTTTGGCTCATAGTCAAGTACTAGATGTTTGGAATCCATGCTTTTTAAATTTTATACTATGGCCAAGGAATGCATTTGTACTTCTTGGAGATTATTTCAGAGTTGAAGATTATCCCTAGTGTGTCCATTTTCATTTCAACTGGTGTTCCTCACTGGGGCATGTAATAGGGGAAGCTAGACCCCTAATATGCTGAATGACTATTCCATGAAAGTCATGTGATATTATGAAATAGGTCTTTGTGGTAGTTTGTTGATGGTCTTTGCTTCCATGCCCCTATGTACTTGACTTTGTTCCCTTGTCCATCTAGAAGCTACCCTACTGTCTATCCTCTGAATATGGACCAACCCTAAGACTGGCTTTCCTTGCAGAATGTATGAAAAGTGACAGGTGTGTGGCAGAAAACTCAGGCCTGTAGATAACTTTTGAATTCTGCTATCATCCATCCATCCCTGAGGTTATGCTGTTAAGAATGCCAGGTCTGGAAATGGATAAGCCTATGGCTGGAGATTTTCTGGTTAGGAAACCAGTAGCAAAGAGATCAAAACTTCTCCAAGGATGTGATAAGGGAAAATGTGCCTGTCATTGTTTGGGTTGCAGGTCAACATACTATCTATAAACACAAAAATATAAAAATTATATTAATCATAAGTCAATTTAACAAGCAGATTATATCCTTCTGCAAGAAATATGCTTTCATGTTGACAAAATCTAATCATAAATGCAAGAATTCAGGTTTATATTGGAAGTTGGAGAAATAGTAAGAACAAATAAATTGTATCAGTATTGTGCACATGTATTCTATGATGACTTCAGGATGACTAAGAAAATAAAAACACAAACTATGCACTTTGTTATATATTTAGTCTATTTATTTTATAAAAATCATTTTGATATTTTAGTCATGTTTCAGTATTCTAATCAAAAGTCTCATAATTATTCATGATAGTAATGATCTAAATTATAAATAAAGTATATCAAATTAATTTTGAATATACTTTCTTCAAAGATTATGTACAAGTTAAGAGTAAAAATGAAAATAATTTTTCATATCTTTTCAAAGAAGACTCTTTTTACAAGAAAGTTAGTTATCTATGAAATGAAAGACAAAAGTTAAGTTATAACGAAAGAATACCAAAATTTGAATAAGACATTTTAACATAAAAAAACTTACCTTCATGCCTCTAGTGGGGATATGAAGCCACCAGGTAAAGAATCAAGTCATTGGGCTGAGAGCCCCAGCTGTAAAACAGAAAGTGCTTCAGGTGAGCCAAGCTCTGACAGGACACACCAGCAAAATGCATCCCCCTGAGAGAACCCTGGCAAGATGAGCAAAAGAGCATAGATACTTTAAAAATTAGTTTTAATATATAAATAGCAAGTGGACAGAATGAAGAAATAAACAATATATAGAATTTAAAGAAGTAACAGTATTTTGTTAGGAGTCTGATTATTTCATTTACTGACCAGAAGAGAAACTCAGAGTAAACTGCTCACTCAGTGCAGTACAGTCAGTACAGACAGGTGTTGTGATTTTAGGTTTCCATAGTTCTTTTTCTTTTCTGCTGTTTCTGAGGAAGTAACAGGAAATCAAGGAAAATTTTAATTGGAGCTGGATTAACCCTTGGGCCCAAAGATTTTGTCAAGTAAAGTTAATCCTCATTTTTAGATTCTCTAATGCTTGTAGGGCAGTATAAATTAAATACAAATATTTTATTTGGCACGAAGTGCAAGAATGAATGTAAGTCAAATGAACTAAATAAGGTAACATGAGGACATATTTAGCACAATTTCTGGTACTAACATGAATATTATTTCACTTTCCAGCTGCCCACATATAGTCCTGGGTAAAAATTAGAATTCATTGTATTCAGTGAAGCCATGTGTATATGGTTTTTAAAACTTATTATCCAGGGCATAATTAATCAAGCATATCAAATCCACAGACAGATATTTGTTGAGCCCATACTGCACTGGAGGCTCCATGTTGGATGTTGTATCTCATTTTCTATTTGAAAAGCCAGTGTGGATGGTCTGCTTTTTGCCAGCTCAGACTTATGAGATGATGTGAATGTTCCTTTTCAGTGGTGAGTGGATGAACTAGGACCCTACATTAATTACTGTGCCCATGTACATACAAATAAAGCATATTCCCACTGTCTATGATTTACCCAATAATATATTAATGATGTTTATCTATTTCAAATAAAAATAGAGTACTTAATTTTTATTTTATAATTTCTAATTGTTTATTTCTTCACTTTATCTACTTGTTATTTAACTATATTAAGCTAAGTTTAAAAAGTGTTTATACTCAGAAGTTAATCCACTTAAGATAAAGGTGCACATCTATTTAGTCACTATTATATGGGCATTTATATATATATATATTTAGCATACATTTTTGTATTAATTTGGTAGGGATGCCATAACAAATTATAAGAAAGGTGATTTAAACTACAGACATTTATTTCTCAGAGTTCCAGAAGCTGAAAGTCCAAGATCAAGGTGTGGGTAGGTTTGATTTCTCTTGAGGCCTCTCTCTTCTTGGCTTGTGGTCAGCTACCTACTCACTTTGTTCTCACTTTGTCTTTGTTAAAGTGTCTTTTAATAATATTATAAAGAAGCTTACATATTCTGTTGTTATTGATTCCTCTCTATGTTTTTTGACATTTTGCATTTGTTTATTTGCTTACAACAATAATTGATATTTATTATTTATATATTAATTACCATCTGTCAAGTGTGGCACTATTTTATATGAATTATAGCATTTAAAAGTCATAGCAACTATATGAGCTGACTGCTGCTATTATTCCTATTGTGCTGGTGAGAATACTGAGATTTAGAGTTGTTTATGGACCTGCAAAGTTACCTGACTGGTTGGTAGAGAAGGTCAGAGTTTAGTCCAGGCCCTTTGCCTATACAATAGCCCTTTGATATCAATAGTGTGCATACTATGTAAACTGTTCAGATTTTAGACAAGTTGTCATCCCTTACTTTTCAAATTCCTGTATTTCAGGTCTATTTATTTATTCTTGTATTCCTAGCATTTTAGCTCCTTGTCTAACAAAAAGTTGGTATATAGTATTGATTTGAGGCTGGTTGGGTTTTTCATTTTGTTTTGTTTTGTTTTTCTTTATTTTGTTTTACAGTACTGGAGTTTTGAACTCAGGGCCTACTGCTTGCAAGGCAAGCAATCTACGACTTCAACCACTTCCCCAGTTCAAAGCCAGTTGGTTTTAGTCACTGTTGTTTTCTTTTAAAGGTAATGAGATACTACATAAGTAAATTTGTGACATATTCAAGCTAGCAACTCAAAGTACTCTAGTTACATGTAGTAAATAGCACATTAGTAAATGGTTTGTTGAAGCTGAAAGTAGAGTACTTCATCCATGTTGGAGTGAAATGAAATTAAGAGATTTAACAGATTACCTATGGCTACCTAATTAATTAGTGACAGAGAAAAAAACAAAAAACCTATAACATTATTCTATTTCTAGACCAGTTATTTTACATCTAACTGCTCCAAGTCTGAGTAATATTTGTCAAATCAGTAAACACATGTTGTATTCATTTTCAAAATACTTATCAGAATTCTTTCAAAAAGAGAACCACAATGCACAGCTTTTCTCTTCTGGCAATCAGATATTTACTTAATAACTTAGAGTCAGCTTGAGAGGAAAGGAATTTATGGTTCTTTTAGTATGGCTGCAGCAGCATTTTTTAATTTATAAGGGGAAAACACTCTTTTGGGTAAGCAATTAATATGCTATCTGCTGCATACTGTAAGATACCCAACGCACCTGTGCATTGCTCATTGCTTCCCTGTAACACTTACCCATTGTGCTCTGCTTTCACA
Organism: Castor canadensis; assembly: GCF_047511655.1. Taxonomy (NCBI): domain Eukaryota; kingdom Metazoa; phylum Chordata; class Mammalia; order Rodentia; family Castoridae; genus Castor; species Castor canadensis. The sequence goes on along the minus strand of NC_133393.1, from coordinate 33,022,997 downwards.
TTTTGGCCAGTTTCAGCTTCAGCTTTGAATGCAAAGCCCTGGGGTCTCAGTGTGCTTTCCATTAGAATCCAATTCATCTTTGTTTTCCTCCTTCAGCCATCTGGTTACAACTGTGAGTAAATGGGAATTGAAGATGCTTTATGAAAGCACAGAATGATGAAATCCCAAGTACCTCAAATGGCTCCTAGTTTTGCCACTTAGGAATCAAATACAATCCTGTCACTCTTTTTTTGCTCATTTTTATTGTAAGCCATGTCATGTATTATCTTAACAGGCCTTCTTTCCATCTTTATAAAAATAGCTTAATGACTTTCTGGTAATTTTTAAAGAACTTTCCATACTAAAATAGCCACAGAGATGTTTCACCTAATTCTAGGTCGGTGGTTTCAAAGCAGATGTCTGCATTTGACATACACATATGTGTCCTTTCATTAAGTTCTATTCCACATGTAAACTGATTCTTCTACTTCCTCTGTATATACACCCCTGCCCCCAACACAGATAAGCCATTTAATTTGCTTATCTACAATAAGGAGATAGTAATTCTGAGTTATTTCAATGATAACCTGAGAAAAATGTATTAGTTTGGAAAGAAATTTGGGTTTTCCTAGTGAAATATTTTGCAACTAATATTGTTTTATGTTTCAATCAATAGACTGCTAAAAGTAATAAGTTTTTTAAATGAACAACATCCAAGCATCATGCTCAACTCTTTAAGTGTAATTCTGATTTAACAAACATGCCTCAAGTTCAATTCTGTATGTGATTGGACCCACAAAAGGCAGAGCCTCCAAAAACTCATTACAATCAAATGGGACTTGAATTCTCTTGTCTAATGTCATAATAAGCAATTATGAGCATCTTCTCAGCATTCAAATCGGGTAATGGTGAAACTCTAGAGAGACATTATATGCTGGCAGACTCTGGTTGATGGAATGTGCATATGCTCAATGGATCCCTAAAGGCGAGATGGGTAGCTAGATGCCAGGGCAGATTGCCCTCAGTATTTAGGGGAGATACTACCTTCAATTATGACTTGTGTTTTATAATCTGAGCAGTTGTAATAATATGTGTGTTCATTCTGAAGAGCTCACTATGGTAAGAGAATGAACAGTCTTTTCCATCTATTTTCCATTTTCATAAGAGAATAGCAAATGAAATTCTTCTTTAATTTCACATTTCTCTCATTGTGCAATCTGGGAAAATACCAGTTGCTACTATATGCTACCGTTTCATTTAGGTGAAGCCTGCTTTTGTCCACTCTAGAAAAGGTAACATATATTGCATTATCAGAGGGACACCCTGTAAAGATAATTAGGTAAATAAATACTTGCCACCCTAAAGCAAGACATTGAGTAGCGCCTCTTAATTATTGGAAAATCTCCCTGCAAACAAATTAGTTACTAAATTGCAGGATTCTTTTCAACCAAGCCTTTGAAGCAACATGAGATGGCCTCTGTCTTTTTTCACTAAACTAGATGGCTGTTAAGGGATAGTCCTGCTCAAAATTATGTGATTCAGTGAAATATTGATCAAGTGACACTTATGCATATTATAGACCGCTTTACATTTGATATCATTGAAAAAAAGCAGCTTCTGTAAGCACCAATGTAGATAGTACAAGTAAAATAGAAAGCTGGACCAAGTTAAACAGCTCTGAAAAAATATCAGCATTTGAACCATTTGTTAACTATGAAGAAAAATAAGGATGTCTTGCAGAAATTCTTGGTATTATTTTCAAATGTTTGTAATTGTGCTTTCCCTGCTTCCTCAAAGTACTTAAATACATCTAACACACATCAAAAATGAAAGTCAGCAAAAACAGAGCTTGATGTGATGGTTCACATCTGTGATCCCAGCTATGCAGGAGATATAAGACGGAGGTTCAAAGTCTGAAGCCCTATCTGAAAAATAACTGACAGCAAAAAGGGCTGGGGGCATGTACTGCCAAAACAAACAAAAAAAAAAAGTAAGTCAGTAAAAACATTCTATATAATTGGACAGATATAGATTGAAGGACTCAGTATTGTAAAGATGTTGATTCTTCCTAAATTAGTCTGTAAATTCAACATGAACCCAATTCAACATCCAAAATTCCAATTTGTGTGTTGTTACAATTTGACAAATAAATTTTAACAAAAATCTAAGCTGCAAGGAAAATCCAGGATTCTCTTGAAGACCAGAACTCACCCCATTCTTATCATCTGGATAGCTTCATGGTTATAATCAGGGGGATTTCCAGAATTCTCTGTCTCTGTTCCATGTCCTCTATGAGATTCTGCACTCTTTCCCAGGTGACCAACACCTAGGATCCACCTTTCAGGTGAGAATCCCTCCTTACCTGTGGGATTCATATGCTTGAGTCAGTGGTTCCCTCCCAGAGCTTTGTACTAATATCAAGAGATACTTGTTGCACCTAGAGATACTTATTCAGTTGGTCTGGGTTGGGGGTTCTTTTCCAGGTGTGAGCAATTTACATTTGTGATTCTGAATCTCTAGTAAAGATGCCTCAGCTATGGTAGCCCTGGGCGAATCATCCAGAGCAATAGAGCATTTGGTTAAGATAGTACAGCATTCCCAGGAGGTGCCCAGCTGCACACCTCTGTCTAGTTGCATGCTTGCATCTGGCCATCTGGGTCCAGCTCATCTGAGTCCAAAGCATCTTTTCTTGGAGCTGTATTAGTCTGTTGCTATGACAAAATACTTGAAACTGAATAATTTATAATGAATAAGAATTGAAGTCAGCATACAATAGAAATACTCACATATAAATATCATAGCAGTATTTCCAATAGTCAAGTTATGGAATGAGCCTAGGTACCCATGAACCAATGAATAGATAAAGAAAATGTGGCATATATACTACATCTCATTTCTTTCTATAGTTTTCATGCTCAAATTGTCTCGCAAAGTTATATATGAAGGTGCCCTGTTGGTTGCTAAGCAAGATTGGGTGGTGATGCCAGTATTTAAAACATGCATTTGTCATCACTGATCTTACTTTCATGGCTGTGGAGTGACATGCATCAGGGTTCTGTCTTTCTGCATGCAGTAGAACAAATATAGCCCATCCCAGACCTTTCAAGTTCTGTGACTTTCTACAAATGGCTTACCAACTTTTTGCTTAATTTCTTTTGCAAATCAAATGAAGATATTGATGAAGCTCAAGACACATTACCCCCAAATATGGCACCTTGGCATTTGAGAAAACAGCAGAAGCAAACTGTAGAAACTAGAAATAATTCCCCTTGCTTCTTCTCCCCTGAAGAAAGCCATACACATAGCCAATCTTTCCCTGAAAATGGTTCATAAGACTATTCCAGTGGGGTACTAAAGGAAAAGAATGTCATACAGGGCCACCAAAACAATAAAAACAAACAAACAAACAAAAAAAATCAAACAAATAGGCTTTGCAAAGTCCCCCTCTTTCCCTGTTTATTGCCATTAGGTCACACCATTTTGTTTCTAGTTTTACTATTGCATGAAGGTCATAAAAATACACAGGCTTCTCTATTTCTTTTGATCTTCATTTCTGAAGGCTCTCATGTCATCTAAAACTTCCATTAAATAAATTTGTATGTTTTTTAAAAAATAAATTAAATTAAATGAAAATGAATGCTTTATAGACACTTCAAATGTGTAAACCAAGTCCTAAGATTTCAATGTTACATCGATTATGTGGTTCATTCTCCCCCTGGCAAAATCAATGTAGTTATTTCATTTGTCTTAACAACCAAATCCCTCTGCTGTGTGGTTGATCTGATTGGCCATGGCAGCATTAGTTAATGGAATGGTCAAAATCTTGATGTGGTTATCCCATGCAGATATGGTCAGATTGCCCTGTGAACTGCACCTCAGCCTCTTTTTGATGCAGTCCTTTGATGCAAACAGAAATCCTCTCTGACTCTAGACTATCAAAATGAGTTACCTTAAGACTATTTTACATCAGAATAACTATTTTCATACTTTGCCTAATACCTTTATCAAGGATTATAGTATCTCTAGGTTTACAAATGCAGTTCCCTATGAAAAAAACTAACAACCATTTTTAATGAACAGAACAAACATTCCACTACTTTATAAAATTGGATGTAGGAATTTTTATACCATACTGACAGTCCTAAACACATTAAAATTTTGAATTACAAAAAAAAATTAGCTTTACTTCCAAATTGGCACAGGATTCATGATAAAATTTATTTATGGAATTAGGTTTAAGGATTGGGTGTAAGATTAAGAAACTAATTATGAGAGATTTGATCCAGTTGAAAAGTTGCTTGAAGTTCAAAAGGCCTGCATTACATTACAGTCTTCATGATTCTGATTCCTTCTGTCTCTGGCCTTCTGTCACTATCTGATACCAAATGCTGGGAATGCTGAGAAAGAAGCAGAAAACAATGCTCCCAAATGCAAAAAGGAGTGAGTTTTTTTGTGCTTTTAGCAATGTGACCTTAGGTATTGATTTATAGCCCACTGCAGCACCCCAGAGCAAAAGGGACATTGGTAATTAAGCCAGTATCTGCACTTTCTAAAATAGTGCTGACTTGCAACAAAGAGGGTCCCTTTATTTTTTTTCTAAGTCTTCCCATGAATGCAGATGCAGGCACTGACCTCTGACCTTTCTCCAAATTCTCTAGCTGCAGCTGTTATTTTTCTTTCTTTGGATCTTTAGCTGCTGATGGACTGGTAAGATTCATTAAATTGTGTGTGCAACTTTCTTTTAGGCAAACACGAAGCAATTTATATTGCAAGTCTTACTTATAAAGTATGGCTTTCTTGAGCTCAGAATGAAAGGAAACACTTCCATTTGCCTGATAAGCAGCTAGGCTGATTGACCACAATAAGAAGGGACAGCCATATTTTTGAAGAATTTTATATTTAACCATGGATTTTTCCATTGTAAAACTCCCAAGATTATAAAGAGAAATGAATCAGAAATCTCTTCTTTGTATTCCATTAGAGTCATTACTGAAATAGGGCCACAAAAAGTAATAGCAATAAAACTAAATACCTTGAGGTATGTATGCAAATTATATGCTAATATATGGTAATCTAAATACTATGTTCATTGGCCATAAAAATACTAAATACAGCTAATTAAAGGTAGGTAAGTTGCTGTGTTTTATACTTCACAGCTATATGAGAGAGGTAGTATATTATGATAATTATAGCACTCCTTGCCTTGGGGAATACATCCAACATTTTAGCAGAATTTCTCATTCTGGCATTATTTGTCCATTGCACCAAATGTAATCACTTTTTCTCTTCTCTACCTCAGGCCTGGGATACATGAAGTTAGTGCAAAACTAAATGACAAATTAAGTCCTTAGCCTCAAGGAAAACAAACACTTTCCTCTCCAGAAATTTTGGAAATGTCATGCCCACTTAACACTCCTATTTCAAAAACTGACCCCCCACTGGGGAAATGGGGTTCAGCAATCAGCCACATTGAAAACTAGGGTAACTTGAGCTAAGAATTCTCAGCATACCAGGGAAATGCAAATAACTCTATCTGAAATGCATTTTAACTTAGAGAATTCTTTTCTTGTGTGAACTCAAATCATGGGATATAGATTTTCTTTTTTAATTCTTAAGAAATTCTAAGGAAAACAACAAAATTTATTAAAGAGCACAAGATTAATGTGAGATTGATCTGTCTAAAAATTACTTGATTTTCCTTGACTAGTGTGTATTTTTGATATGTGAATAGCACTTTATCTTCTAAAGTTTTTTGTTCTCTTACACAAAATATATGCTTTTTTTAAAGCCTGAAATTCCACCATGATAGGCCAAATATCCACCTCAATGCAATTTATGAATTGCCCATATCATTAATGTGATGACTGCAATACTCAAGGAAAGAGAATGCTGTAGACATAAACCAACTGAGTGACCGTGAGGGTGGAGAGGACGAGATGAATTTCAGAGAACACCAGGGGATAACTGGAAGGATTTTCTGAGTGATTGGATACTTCAGAGCCTCAGGAAAAAAATGAGTCAAAGGCCCCCTCTTAGTTCCTGTCTTGGATAACTGATTAGACTGTGGTGCCATTAATCTGAATAAAAGTTATAAGAGGATAATTAGTGATGGGAAAAAATTCTTTCATAGTGAATATGTTCACTTACAGTGCTTGGGAGAGGATGTTGAGGATAAATCTTTACAGCAATTAAAGTGAAAATATTAGGTTGAATTTAAACTTAAAGGGAACCCCAAAATAGTAATTGGAGGTTGGTTAGGTGAAGATGTTCTTCACAACCAGGATGGCATGTACAAAAGGAATATGTGGCCAAAGATGGATAAGGAGGCACAGTACAGAACAACATGAATAATGTCAAGACCAAAAAGTCAGGGGATGCACAAAAATGTAAAGGATAACTAAAAACATTCTGTGATGTATGTTTAGAACACAGAGAATGTAGACAAAGGTCATGTTATATAATACTAATGGATGACTTTGAAAAAGCAGAGTTTGTAGTTCTTTCTTTTCTGTCTTCTTAAGAGAATGGAGTTCAGATTGAAAATTAGTATTGCAAACACGAAAAAGAAAGAATCAGATCAAAAGATAGATGAGATACCTAAATAGTATCCATTTGCTGCAGATGTGTTCCTCTCTTCAGGCTTAGATTATCCCAGGATACTGAAATAATTTCCAGATGTCCTTCCTCACAGAGACATTACCTATGGTTTCTGAGGAGCTGTGGGGAACTGGCAATGTGCCAGAAGGCTGGTATGAAAATGATAAGAATTTGAAGACCAGGATATACAGAGTCATAATATTCTGGTCAATTTCTGACAAATTCTAGAATGGACCATTTAGCTGATGATGAATACATGGTTGAGAAAATAGTCACTAAAAGGATTTAACAAAAATATGCTAACAGCAAATTTATAGAAATCTAATGAATTAAAACAGGATCAAAATGGAATGACTATTTCCATTTTGAAATAATAGATGAACAAACAAAAAGAAATAACAGACAAGATGAAACATATAGGGGGATATAAAGTTCTATGCTCAAAATTGAATGAACTGCAGAAGTGGGACAATAAGTACCAACTTTATTCCAGTGAAAAGTTCCAAAATATCTGGTTGATTTTGAGTTTTAAGGACATACCCCAAGCTGTAATTTAGTTTGCCATTGTTGTCATATAGGACCTCAAATAAGGAAGCTAATGACTTTACCTGTGCTGACAAAAGTCACATTTTGAGTATTGAGTGGTCTTTTTGGTCTTTTATTTTAAAAGGACAAAAACTAACAGAAATTTTCAGTATCTGGAAATTATGTCAAATGAATAAAAATTGAAGTAGCTAATAATATTAAGGCAAAAAAAGCACTATTATGTCTTTTAAATATTTGAAGATGTGATATTAGATTATATTTCTAATTAACTTCAAAAACTGAGATTAATACAATCAGTTTATAGGGATAGAAAGATATCTTTTTCTGTACCCATCCTAGGTTCATGGCTGAGACCTCTATAACAGAAGACAAATTAGTATGAGAAAATTAAATGAATTGTTTTATGTAAGTTTTACATAGCAGGGAATCCTTCATGAGGAAACAGTTAAGCATGAGTATATTTTTTAGTATGTTTATTGAAGAGTAAATAGTTCTGGAGAAATATGATCAAAAGAGGAGTGATCTAATGGTAATAAACAGGAAAGCTTAATAAAGTCTGATTGCTAAGATTCTTCTTGGTGTCCTTTTGTCTTCAGAGATAAGGATGCTCTTTTCCTTCAGGTATAGAGAGGGCATCTCTTGAATCTTCTTTCTTATAACTTGCTTCAGGGAAAGGTGAGAAAATCCTGCCTGAGTTTTTTGACCTGCTTTAAGGAAGATGAACAGGAGAAGGTATCTAATCTTCTCATTTCAGCCATTTTATAACATCCAAAGTGCCACATGTTAGACTATTGCGTCCTGAATCCATTAAGATACAATTAAGCATAGCATCAAAAGAGAATTTGAAATTAGATCTTCTAAACAAATGAATGAGCTGCATGATTAGAAAATATGATTATCAGTATCAATCCTTAAACATGAATTGACTTGCTAGAAATATGATAAAAGAAATGCCAAAATCAGGTGAGAGTTTATAATACATCAGCTTTTCCTAACTTCTTAAACTATGAAGATCCTTTTGAAAAGTTCATGCATCTTTACATACACATATTCATAGCATATATTACATGTGAGAATATCCGTAGTAAAATTTAAAAAGTATAAAAAATCTTATTTGAACCTAGAAATATTATCATATTAATATGCATTGAAATGGCTCAAAAAATCTTTATTGCTTTACAACAATTGAATTCTCAATACACATATATTTGTATTACAGATATGCCTCCTGCTTCTTTGGACTGACAACTCCTATAAAATAATTTCATATCCTTTCATGTTTCCAAGGTGTCCAGATTGAGAACAGAATAAAATAACAACATATGTTTTAGCAGGTCTGGGAAGGGCCTAAGGATCTGCATTTTTAACAGGTGCTGATGATTGTTTGGATTTGAAAATCATATTTTGAGTAGAAACTAAGTATTTTCTAGGTTCAGATTCTGTTTCATGGTGAGTTTCACCCCTTATCTAAACCCAAAGTTGATAATGCTTCCAGTAGATAATTTATAGCATAGTCCCTGGTCTACTCTGAAACCTGGTTTGACCATTAATTCAAACTGAGTGACATTAAAGAAATGTTTTCTGAATTCTGATTCCTTCATGAAGCTGATATATAAGGATTAAGTAAAATAGCCCATGTAAAGTGCTTAGCACAGTGTGTGACACACAGCATTCACTCAAAACTTCTGACTATTGTTTAATTTTAATAACAATGTGCATAAAGATAGTGATAAGAAATTAAGTAGAATGAGAATACTGACATTTTTCCCCACAATGTTATGTTTCCTTAAAAGTTACACATTAAAAAAAAATAGACTATTAGGGAAACAAACCACTCCAATGTACCTTTGTAATCAGAGCACAAATAATAATGATGCTGTGTACCTGGGGACTTAATTTAGATGGCCCAGGCATACAGTTCAGCATTTTTAAAGCTGCCAACCTGGATATTAAAATTAAGCAGAAGACAACACAATGGAAATTCTGGCTACTCTTTAATGATGGCAGCATCCGAGGCTGGAGAGAGGTGTGCAGTTAACAGGGCTGCCATGAAGATGGGCAAGGGAAGGGTGACCAAGGCATCTGAATTAAGAGCCCTTCAAGACTGGGCCAGCCTCTTGCATTCTTTCACATACTATTAAATTAGGCCTCTGCTGAGACTGCAGCAGCTGAACTCCATTTCCTCCTGAAGGTGATACCTCTGTTCCTGCTATTGGTGAGGGAATCACATAAAAGCATGCTGACTGTTGCATTTTGCTGACATCATTCCTATTATAAAATTGCATTACAGAATGAGTTACTAATTTTAGGTACTGAAACCTGCATTGCAGCTGAACAGAAGGTTTTGTAGTCTGCATCAAACCTGCGAGGCAACAAGAAGGGAACATTTCCTGTAGCCTTCTGGGATTTGTTAATGTCCAGGTGACTAGAAGACTAACTAGATTATAGTGGTGAAGAAAACCTTTGCAAAACTTGACAAATAAACCAAAGACACAAAATGGCCAGTTACAGAAGTGCCTGGTTAAATATCTCTGGTAAGTCTTCCATTTTATGCTCCCTCTGGAGGTAAGGACAAAACTCAGTTTGGAAGCATTTTCTCCTAGTTTGGATTTATTTCTAACTTACCTTTCTTTATACTAAGTGGTACAGCTTCCACAGACAACAGAAACATACACTGGGCAAGCAAGGGGCTTCAGAGGGTGCTGTGGGGAGCAGGTGTAATTTTCTGGTTGGTGAACTCATTCCTTTTGGGAAGGAAAGGATAAAAAAAGTATTCAAGATGAGGCTAGGGTTCTTGGCCTGGGATCTTGGCTAACTGGAAGTTTTATGGTTTTGCCTTGATGTGATTTTAAGGAGCAACCTGCAGTTTGGCACAAGGCAGATTTTCCCTCCACTTGTTTTATTCTAAATAGTTTTCAAGAGCTCCTGTGGAACACAGACTGTGGCTTTGATCTGTGAACTTATTCAGTACAGAGATTCCCATGAAAAACTCTGGCTCAGACCAGCTTCAGCCACTTTTAAAATTCACATTTAAATTCAAATTCCCCATAATCTTAACAGGCGAGAGATATACTGAGAGCAAGAAATTGAGAGGCTTCTCGTGTGTCTGTGAGGCCTGCAGATCAAACAGACCCATCTAGGCAGCAGCAGGAAAGGATAGAAATCCCTGAAGAAAATAGCAAAATACGTGATATGTGCCATGTGGCTCTTAGACCAGAATTTCTAACCAGCGCTTGATTCAGACCAACCTGCCATGTGCTTATGAAGGCTCCCATAAAACATATAAAGAGAGGTGGGAGGAATAGATGTACATTTCTAAATATCAGGCTGTCTTGCAAAGATTTCTGATTTTCTTCAGGCCATATTTTTGGTTAAAAATAGAAATGAAAGGCTTGACATGGTGAGCACTGTTCAGGAGGAAGTGTGATTTGTTTAGGTGAATTTTATGGGCATTCCTAAAATGTATTGCTAGATTTTTCTTTCCCACCTGTATTTCTACAGCCTTCTCCATGCTGGTACTTCAGCCCAACACTATGCTTTGTAACAGAGGAATATTATCAACATTAGAGATACGGGAAGATTTTTGGAATTTGTATGGATTGAGTCACACTTTTCAAAGATAAAGCATAGGGAATTTGAAATTACTTCCCATTTCTCACTTCTGTCCCAAAGGAAGTGGGCCTGATCTCCCGTTGCTTTCTTTGTTACTGAACTTGGATACTTCTGGGTTTTCATTGAACTTTGCTCTTTCACCAAATCTTCTCCACTTCAAATTTGGTGACTTTAGGTGGATCAGTTTGTATTTGCAATAAAGATCTTCTTACCTAACTGCTTGGGTCTAATGACCTTGACCTGTTTTGTGGGCTCAATGGACTCCAGCCCAGGACTCTGCTCTTTGGTCATACTGGCTTTTCCATTGTAATTCGGGGTAAGTTTCATCTCCCATGCACTTCATACTTTAAATTGGGGGGAATAGTAGTAACTAGTCTTTCTTGGTTCAAAATCCAATTTCTCCAAAAGGGCAGTTGACAAAGCATAAACTAGCAATGAGTAAACTTCATCAGTAACTTTCAAGATGCATTATGGTTTTACAAATTGCAACTCATTTCACTTATTCATATCTAATCTATATGAATATATATATTGCCATTATTTCTAAACTTATGCAATTACATTATAATAACATTAAATTAGTTATAATTATAGAATATTATTATCTATTGTAAACATAACTTAAAATACACAATTACATATTATATAATAATGTATATGATATATAGTATATAATATAATGTATAATAATATATATTATGTACCATACATGCTTATTATATATTAATATATGATATATAATTTACATAATTATATAATACACACATAATACATTTATATAACATATATAATATGACCTTATTCTGTTTTTTTTTTTTTTTTGGCAGTACAGGAATTTGAACTCAGGACTTTGCATTTGCTAGGCAGGCACTCTAACACTTTTTGATCTGGTTATCTTGGAGATAGGGTCTCACCTTTTGCCTGGCTAGGACTTGTCTGAGATCCTTCTATTTTAAGCTTCCTGCCATTGCTGGAGTGATAGGTATGAGCCACCATGCCCAGTTATCAGATGATAAAGGATCTTGTAAACTGTTGTCTGGGCTGGCTTCCAACCATGATTTCCCCAATTTCCACCTACCAAGTGGCTAAGATTACAGGTATGAGCCACCAGCACCTGACCTGAGGACCTTTTTCTTGATGACTAATAACCCCTTATTAGCCCCCTTGCTGTCACACATAGTCCTTTTCACATTGTCACCTGACAACAATGTCAAAATACAAGACTGATGATGTCTCTGTTGCTCCACCATTTAAAACATTTTGCTGCACCTTCAGCATTTACATCTTAAGGGACAGGGAATGAAAGAGAAACAAATGACTGTTATCTTTTAGAAGACTTGCAGTGAAATACCCTGCTGTAGATTCCAAATGCTTTTATTTGGACCAGTTATGGCTCTGGAAAATCCTACAGTGGGGAAACTGGTTTAATCCAGAATCATTTTAATGTATTTGATCACAAAATTTATTTTTCCAGTTTTAGCTAATAAATATCAATATTACTGCTGTTTACCAAGCTATCTTGTGCCATGCTTTCTAGGATGAAAAACATGTTGATTAATTTATAGCACTGATGGATGACATTATTTTCTATGTATTCCCATCCCATTGTTCACTCTTTGATGTCTTAGCCTTTTATATTCTGCCTAAACAAGGTATGCACAGCAGTGTTGTATTCTGTGCCTTAGGGTTTGCTTTTCCTTCTTAGAGTGATTTTCTTCTCCTTGTCTGCATGGTAAGTCTTTCTTTCATGTCTTTCCAAACTGTTTCCCTCAAGGAAGATCCCTCTTTCTTGCCCAATAGAGGTAGTCACTTCCTCCTTCATTCTACCACTTTACCTTGTTCACACTTTGCAATCAACATACTGGTTTATGATTGTGTTTGTGGCCCTAATGCATTCCAAAGTCCGTGAGTGACTCAGTGGAAAAGATTGACTCTGGACTCAGTGTTTTTGGTAATGCTTAGAATATGGTAGGAGTTAATTGATGTTGTAGAACAGGAGGTAGCATCATTCTGGATTTTGAACTTAAGTTGGTTCTAGTATCTTAAGTTAGATAACTCACACCCCCTCACACATATATTCATATAAAGCAAATTGGATAATGTTCTTGTAGGGAAATGAGATATATGTAATGTGTATATATATCACACACATATTTGTGTATGCATCTATATATACATATATAACATTTACACATACAGTTTATATGTCCACAAAGAACACACATAAATGCAGTTGTGCATGTATAAACATAATAGATTATACTTACATAAACCTTGATGGCATAGACTAGTATACATCTGTGCTATCTGTATGTATTTTATATACACATATACATACATACACACACATAGATAGATGTGGATCATATCTATATCTATCTGTCTATCTATCCATCTGGTATAGCCTATTGTTCCCAGGACTGTGATAAACAAAATGAGACAAATTTATATCAAGCATAAGATAAAAATGGTGTGAACAGGAAACAGGGTACATAGACAGTTTAAAATATACTATATTTTACAGTAAACTTTATTAAGCAGAAAAAGTATACTCTATAATGACAGTAAAAAGTAGTGTAGTAAATACATAAACCAGTTACATAGTCTTTTATTATCAATATAGGTATTATATATTGCACATAATTATAAGTACTATTTTTATACAACTGAGAGCACAGTAGGTTTATTTCAAGCAGCATCACCCCCAACACATGAGTAATGTGTTGCTCTCTATGTTAACAACATCATTAGTGCTAGGAATTTTTCAGCTCCATAATAATATTATGGAACCACCATTGTAAATGTGGTTCTCCTTTGAATGAAATTCCATTATTTAGTATAAGGCTACACACACACACACACACACACATACACACACACACAAACACACACACATGCATATGCACACACACAGGGAGATGTTTATTCCCTCTCAGATATCATTTTCCCCAGCCATGAGACAGCTATTTAAGCAAGGATTAGTAGAAAATACAGGAAGAGAAATTTCACGAGGGCTCTGAAATACATTGGTGGTCTTAGAAAAAAAACACCTTGGGAGTTTTAATCTTTACACATAACCTCAGCTTCTAAGGTCTCATCCAAACAACAGACCTGCAGCATCCTACACAGACTTCCATTTATCTAGTTGGGCTGAGCTGACCCCACTGGAAATCGAACATTGCTGCTGATATTGATCCAGGCTCATGGATACTGGCAAAGCTCTCTTTGTGTGAAATTTACAGAAGAGCCTGTTAGAGGGAGTTCTGAAGTATAGAAGCATCCATGAGGCTGCTGCTTCCCTTAGTGGGCTGGTAGAAAGAAATCTTCAGCCATTTCTGCCTGGGCAAGGGAATAGCCCTGCTGTGAAGCCTCACCAAGTATTGTGCTGGGCACAGCTCTGCTCTGCTGCTCTCCTCTCTCATTTCTCTCACTCCCCCATTTTGCTCTGACTCTTAATGCAATGTGACCAGTTAGTCATGACCTTCACATGCTGCACTAGGGCTGTGTTCTCCCTCTGCTCTGTCTCTCTGGCCTTAAGCTATAGTGAACTCACTAAGCACGAGACTCTCTAAAAAAAATTGAACTGAAAGGAGTGTTGTTTGCTTTCTGGCCCTCAAACACCAATGCACTGTTGTGCTCCTTAAAATTGTAAATTATGTCTGTTTAAGAAAATGTCAGTGTTTTTTAAAACAGAATAACAGTGCTGGAAAAGACTTGGCTGTGCTATTTGTTACCAAAGTTTCATGCAAGAAAAATGATGCATTCATCATTATGAGCACAGTCAAGGGTTCTAATGACTTGGGCACAATGCCTCTTCAGTTCTTTTAAGGAACAAGATTTTTTTTCTCTCCTCAGCAAGTTATCTGAGTAATGTAAAAGCTCATAAGCTGAAATCCAGGAGACTGTCAATAATGCACTGTACTTAGCAACAATTAAAACATAAGGCACATCTTGTATAATTAAATTGATTTTCTTCTGCCAGAAACAAGACTTTTTCAGGTAATGATGGCTTTGGTTGTCTAAAATTATATTTATTGGGGTGAGGAAGGAGGGGATCTGTTGTTAAACTCAGACACCACTTGTGTCTTCAAAGTCTAGTTCTCAAATCGACTGATAGGATGATTTTTGAGTAGAAAAGGGTAAGTAGCTATGGTTGATCTGTGTGATCGATGAAGAATCACTGCACTGGTAAACATATTATTTAGCTACATAAAATGTGGTCTCTGTAAGAGGATGCATTGTTGTAGAAAGGCAAGGGTGAAGGAGTTAGCAAGGGGGCCAGGCTCCTGATTTTGATGAGTTCACTGACTCGTTGGAACCCTGAGCAAGACTCTTAATTTAGCCATGCATTCTCTGGTAAAATTCAAGCAGAAAATTGTCACACTATTTTATACCTAAAGTACATTGAAGTCTGTAATACAAGAGGCTTCACTTTTTATTTTAAAAATTGTCTTTAACATACCATTCCTCTAAAAAAGCATGCAGTGTCTTTTTGACCCCTGGATAACCATATGAAATTGGAATATTTACCTGAACTTTCCTTACTTGGCCTCTATTCATGTTAAACAGCTGTTGGAATGAATACAAAGAGACTTGCCTGACTTTCTAGTAATAACCTTGATTTTTTTTTCTCCCCTGGTGGCTTGAAAGCATTATTTAGTGAATTGAGTTTTAGCTTCTCCATCAATGAGAGTGACATGTTTTTCCATTAAATATAACTGGGCTAAATGGTACTAGAGACATTAAGAGAAACCCCAGCCATATGGAAATTTCAAAAGAAAGGAAGAAAAAAGATTAAGGAGAAAGAAATCAAAGAAAAGAAGGAATGTTGATATTTGCTTTTATTTTCATTTAATGTTTTAAAAGGTAAAAGTAATCTGGGAGAGAGCTAACCAGGTTCTGAATCAGTGGATGGAACTTATTTGCTATGAAATATAATGGAATGTTTGCTGAGCTACTTTCATGAAAATCAAAATGTTCTTAGTCTCATATCCATTTTTAATACCGGTGGCCTTTTTGAAATATTGCCTCTGTGACTGGTGGGAAGATGCCATGTGTTGCTCCCTCTGGAAATAATGGCCTTAGACTGTGCCCAGCTATGTTCATTCTGCTGAGAAAAAGCACTAGCAGATACACTCCATCTGCAATCATGTGGGAGCTGAGTTTCATCTATTCCAGGTATTTATTGGAGAAATATCTAAGGAGTGTGAGAGGAAACTTGTGCTAACAGAGTGCTCCTGCTCTCTGAATGTGCATCACTGCAACTGACTCTGAGCCTTGAGCCTATATTTTTGCTATCTCTTGGCCCCAGAAGGATGATGGAGCTTAGAGTGCTGGACAGATACTGGACCACAGGAGGTCAAGGAATGATAGACCTCAGCAAGCTCTGATCCTATTTAAGTCTCTATATCCTGTGAGACAAGTTCAAGGAGTAGGACAACTGCTTATGATAATGATATGCATAGGATAGAGTTGAATGCTATAAAATTGTAACCATGGATGTGTTATGGTATTGAGATTTTAGGTCACTTTGTTCTTGTTCCTCTGAGTTTTCTATAAGTTTTGCTACATACATGTAGACACATGTGTGCACACACGAGTAACAGCAACAACAAAGGTCTTTGGACAGGTCTTTTATAATGAGTAATTCAATATTTACCTTTGCTCCCCATATAAATCAAATGTTCTTCATAAAAATGAAATACAAAGTATGTATATTTTATCATAGGTGTTTTAAAATTCAAATTAAATAATTTAATGAAAGTGCTTAATATCTTATGGCCTACTTTGTACGTGATAGTGGTCATTAAGAAATCAAATTCCTTATAAATAGTGTCAACCAATGTAACAGTTTCTTTATTCTATCAGGAATGCACTTTGCACCCTCATAGTTACTCTACGAATTAGTTAATAGTTCCTCCATTATATAATGGAGGAAATTGAGAGAGAATTTAGTAACAGGTGCTGAATCACACAGGGGTGGACATAAGACCCAAACTGCTTTAGCCAACTCCTTAGTCCATAAGCCTGTACTCCTTACTTGCTGACTCACTGACTCTAAGAACTGAATTTTCTCAGTTTGACACAAGATTACCATCTGAAGAATACAGTTTGGCATATACAAATAAGTATATGATGGACATATATTCAATTTATGAACATGGTAAATTTCAGTTTAATTCACTGAACTTCTAGTTTTCAAATAGCTGTTAGCATTACTATATTAGTGACAGTTTTCATTTTTAATTCTAAAACAAGGCAACCAAATTATTGATTATAATAACATAACAAAACTCAATGATAAAGTGTTTGTGCTAGTGATTTAAAGTAATGCTGTGCTTAAGTCTTTGATATTTCCCAGTAGGTCCAATAATAAGAATATTTTAAGCATCAAATTTGCATTTATGCAGGTAAGAAGATGCAAATTCAAAACTTTATTTTAGAGAAATGAACAAACAGGTTTTCCAACTTTGATCCTGTTTCCTCTCTTTGAAATTCACTTTAGACATCTAGGGTCCTTTTTATTTAGAGTAGATTCTGCATCATAAAACCAACTTATGCAGTTTTCAATTAATTATGAAAAGATAAATTTGTCATTATTGACTTTAATCATATAAAACAAACCAAATATAGGGCATTTTAAGTAAATTGCTTTTATAGGATTTTTCTCTTCAGAATTGACTGTGACTCCATGATTTATTGTGCTTAATTAAACTACATTCACTTGGACTTTTGATCAAATTAACTAAGCATTTTAATGTACATTTAACCAAAAGTTTGTTAGTAATAAAATAAATTAGACTTTAGGAATTTTCCAGTGCTAACATTGGTAAGCTATAATAGGATACTTTCCTAAACAAACCAAAGACAACAAATAAACAAAAAGAAAGGAAAGCGAGATAAATCCAGTGTATGTAAACACACTCTAATGTACCAGACAGAACAGTAGGTCAAAGCTAGGGGATCTGAGTTTCTTTCTCCATTTTGGAAATCCCTGTGTGAATTTAGGGAGGTTGTCCCAGGGCGTTAGTGCTCTTTATGCTTAATAGGGTTGATGGTGCCAAAGCAATGAATGTTTTCCATCAGTTTTGTAGGAAGTCCATTTGTCCCTCCATATCATCAGGTTATTTCCAGGATCCCCTCTCAGTTACCAACATGGCATTATACTAATATCCCTGGATGTTCAAGCCACTTACATCAAACTGTGCAGTATTTGTATATAAGCTATGCCCATCTTCCCATATACCTTAAATCATCTCTGGATTACTTACTTGCAAATGCTATTTGAATAGTTGTTATAATGCCATATTGTTTAGGCCATCATGACAAGAAAAATCAGTCTGTATATATTTGGTAAAGATACCATTTCCCCCCAAATATTTTTAATCCCATGTTAATTGAATCCACAGATGCAGAACCCATATTTATAGAAGGTCAACTGTACTAATGAATGGAGTTTTTTCTTTTTAAACTCCAGAAAATCTACTTTTGATGTTTTACACACACACACACACACACACACACACACACACACACACACATTTCTCTGTAAGCAGTCACTGAGACAGACTGGCCTGATAGTGTATGACTTAGAGGATGCCTCAATGTAGAGAAACAATGTGGGGAATAAGAATATAAATAATGAAAATAACTCATTTAGTCAGCATGCATTTAGTACCGTCTAGTGCATGATAGGAAACTTGGGTCTCATAAAATAGAATCTTGAGAGGAAGTCCTGAATTGGTATAAGTGTACCTAGAATCATAGCAAGTCAAGTTTCTATAGTTAGATAATTTATAGTTTGACTTTCTGTACACATGCCTTTGTCAAATGTCACACCCTGACTTCTTTTGCTATTCTTGCTGGAGGTAGAGCGCACACACTGTGCCACCAACCTCTACTCCTACCCTCACCTCCCCCCACCCTGGTATCTAATTGCCAACCAAGCACTTAATGCTTCATAACTCTCTAAAAATACTCAAACTTACTTCTGACATCTTACAACTTACCCTAATTTATATTTAAATGCTTAATGAGTTTATGTTTTAGTTTTCTGGAAAATTTTCTTCTCCCAACTTGTGTTTGTTGTATTATTTTGCTTCTCTCAGCATGGGAAGCTCTGAGTTCTTTTAAAATATAACTCTGGGAGAGAAATCCTCCACTTTTGTACAAGTTCCTTAAGGGTTTGTCCTTGACAAGATGAATGAGGCATGATGGGATGATTTTGCAGTGTTGCCAACTTTGATGAAGGGTTAAAGAGGAAAAAGACACTGATAACACTGGCTGTAGAAAAAGAAGATGGAAAATTATCTAGTACATATACATCACAAATTTCTTGACCTGCACAGAGGAAATTAAGCTTCTGCCTTCAAGATACTCTCACAACACTTAACAAAGACAAATCATGGCTAAAATGGAATTCTTAGATGATCACACAGGCATATATCAATTCATACTTAAAACTGTTGGATCACAGGGTACCATAGGAGTTTAAAGCTTTGCAGTCCTCTTTGACAGATGATTTATATAATCCATGGACACCTAAATGTATAAACCAAAAAACTTTACACCAAGTCAACTTCCTTCTCACATCCTTTTATGAAAACTTGAGACAAAATTACAAAATCTGAAATATTTCTATTCTGGTTTAACAGAGTGGAGTAACTTATACTAGAAAAAGTCTTGTTGATCAATGAAGGGGAGTACATTATCCAGTTTTAAAGCATCTAGGAAAGGAAAAATAAGTTACTGTAATTAAGGCTGACAACTGAAATAGGATAGGACTTAGCTGGTGGTCCAAAACTCAACCCACTCCCACATGTGCAGATTTTTATTTGTTTGTTTTTAAATAAAAAGACCAGGTATCACACATTTATATTGAAATAGAGATCTGGAAATAAATAAATGCATCTATTTATTCAGGAAAGTAAGGCAATCCAATTTTTTCAGTGTGTATACTTGTTTATGGTTTGCTAATGTGTGTGTGTGTGTGCATGTATTCTTTTTAAGAACTACAAATGCTGTTGCTTCAATGATGGAAAATTTTACATACTTTAGAGTGAGGACGTTTAATCACAGCCTTTTGCATATGTTTTGGAGAAAATCTGTTTTTTTTTTTTTTAAGATAGTGCCTTAGCTTCTAGAAATACAAATAAAATACTGTGTTGAAATATCTCTCTCCCCATTCCTTCAAACAGGAGTATTGGCTTCTTTCTATGCCTTACCTTGGCACTGTTTATTCTAAAACACATCCCAGAAAACAGCAGGAGATAGGCCAGATATGACCTTCCAAATGCATTCCACTTCTTTGCATGCTAGAATATATTTAAAACAGATTATATTTTCCCTGTATGTTTCAGCTTTCACAGTAAGTCAGGCATTTCCAGGACTGACTTGTTGTTTTCATGGGTAGTAAATACTCGGATTAGTATTCCAGATACCAAATTTATCAAAATTTTCCCAGGGTAGTGCCTTAGGCCTTAAAGATTTTTCTCCTTGCAGTCTCTATTTAAAACATCAAAATAATTCTAATCACACTTAATATGTTATGATTGGTCTAGTAGCTGATGTATCTAAGCTTCAAAGCATGTAAGTCTTAAAAGATACTCATAACAGGTAGAAGTTGGTAAACTTAAAAATTTTTTTCTAGCACTAATGTTGTTCAGAACTGTAAAACAATGTCTTTCTTTGGACTAGAGAGTTGAGAAGTAAGATATTCATAATAGTCACTCTCCTATGATTTTAGTTCATATGATCTGAACATCTCTGGTATTTGTTCTCAGTCAACCTTGTAAACCCCCTCCAAGTAGGAAATAGTTTAAGGTAATGTTGTATAAGTTACTGGTAAGTGTTTTGAACTATCCTTATAAAATGGATGGAATCAGTTGAGGGTCTTTTGGGGTTTTTTTTGTTTTGTTTTGTTTTTTGGCAGTTCTGGGGTTTGAAATCAGAGACTTGTGATTTTTAGGCTGGTGCTCTACCACTTGAGCCATGCTGCCAGTCATTTTTACTTTAGTCATTTTCAAATAGGGTCTCATATTTATGTCACACTCAGCTTCTACTACAATCCTCCTATTTATGTGTAGCTAGGATGACAGGTGCATGCCACCATGCCCAGTTTTTTGTTGGTTGAGATTGGGTCTTGCAGACTTCATGGATTTTTTTGCCCATGCTGGCCTGAAGCCATTATCCTCTAGTTCTCTGCCTCTGGAGTAGCTAGGATTATAGGCATAAGACACTGTGCCCAACTAAATCGTTGAGCTTTAATATAAAATCTACTGTAACTTCCCAACATTTCCTTGACATGGTATTTAAAAAAAAATGTGCAGTAATTTCCCCATCTTTTTCTCATTTTTATTCATCCAAAATCTTTTGATATTAAATATGGCACCATCTTAAATAGGATAAATAAGGGTAGTAAAATGACTCACAAAGGGGGAAGAGAGGAAAAACAGAGAAGCCATGTGGAGGTGGTGATAGAAATGGATATTTATAAGAGGAGTCATAATGTAACATGTAGGTCACATTAATTTTGGTCACAGCTTCTAAAGAGTGGCTCAAAACAATCAGTTCTTTATAGTAAATATTGTATTCTGCACACAAATGTAGGATAATTTCAGTACTACATGGGCTTACAATTTTATTTGTAAGCATAGTAATCTTATTCTTTTTTTTTTTTTTCTGTGGTTCAGGGGTTTGAACTCAGGCCCTCACACTTCCAAGGCAGGTTCTCTACCACTTGAGCCACTCCACCAGCCTAGTAACCTTATTCTTAAGTAATTTAACACTAGCACTTTGGGTTGGCTACACCATAAACTTCCATTTGAGATACCTTGAGCTGGAAGAAGGATTTGGAACTATGGTGACATCATGTATGAGAATTGAACTATTTTACAGATCTGATGTGTTTCTTGTTCTCTACTGATGATTTTCCAGAAAGAAAAATATTTAATACAGTTTGGCATGCAACAACGAATACTATTTTCTTTGCTACTACTCAAACTCAATGATAAGTTTGATAAGAGATGTGAAAATACAAAGCTGATGGCCCAGGTGTGGCACCACCCACATCCTGTACACCAGTAGCTCTGGCTTTAGCATTCTACATGTATTGTTTTGCGTGGTTTCTTATCTCAGGACAGTTTATCATTGAAACACTCTCTAAAACTTCTCAAAGATTACTAATTCATGACTTGGTGGCTAAAATTTCGGTTTAGATCCAGAGCAGAGAATCAAAATGATGTGATCATTTTTTTCTCCAGAAATTCAATAAAGTTAAAAGGAAGTAAATTGCCATTAGAAAGGAAATCCACATTTTTTTTTTAAAAAAGTACATGTCAGTTTGAATCCAATGGATAATTCTGCCCTCAAAAAATGGTGTTCTATTATTATAGGCAGAATGTGATTTGTTACGTAAGACTGACTGCTTTCTTATGCTACATTAAAGAGAAAAGAGAGAAGGGAAGGGAGGAAGGAAGAAAGAAATAAGTGAAGAAAGAAGAAAGAGACTACTTAACTTTGAGCTATTTTCTGAGAGTTGCCTAAGTAGGTTAATCATAAAAGCAAAATGAAAGTCCAGATCTGGCCACATTTACATAAATTAGCATTCAGTTCTTTTGTCAGTTTATTTGGTAGTACTGACATTCATTCATTCTGCCAGGCATGTGCTAAGAGCTGGGAGAATGGTAAAAAAGAATCCTGCAATGGTTTTAAACCACAAAAGAGATCTTACCTTTGAATGTTTAACTCTCAAAAAGTGAACTCCACAAATGTGTCATCCAATTTCCACTGTCCATACACTTATCTTGATGTCTTCTGCATTTAATAGTTATAAATTGGTTAAATGTCTTGACTTTGGCCTTAGCCATGCAAGATAGGGCAAAGCATGAAAGAGAGTAGTCAGATTCAGAGAGAAAAGCAAAGAGAGAGTCTCAACAGAGCTGTAGTTCTTCTCCATTGCCAACTGGCCCTCAGAAACAACTGACATCCATGGTCAGATGCTAAGCATGTGACGTGGACTAGCCAAGCCTGGCACCCTTCACAGAGCATCCTGGGTCTCCACTGTGCAGGTGTTTCTGCTCCTGGAGACCTGCCAACCATCAATCGGATTCTCTGAGGGGATTATACACAGTTGCCTCTTAGTTAAAACGGGACACTTACGCAAACACAGGGTCCACTGTTGTTAGAGTTAGTTGCTCTTGTTACCTCCCATCCTTTGGTTTGTAAACGAGAGAAGCAGATGCAGGCAATGCAGGGTTTACAATTCTTGTTTTTCTACTTGTTTAAATTGGCATCCTTCATTTCTACATAGTGACTACACAGCTCTGAAATGATGCATGAAATGGGAAAAAATGAAAACAATTTTGCCCTCAATGCCCAGGTCACAGAAATTATAGACATGAATTCACACAACAAATGCTGTTAAGTCTTCACTTAGCTTCAGCAAAGAGTTAAGTTGACTATGCTTGTTCATACAGTAAACTGAGCATTGACACAAAGGATTATAGGGCTCTAGGTCTGTGCCTTTCCTTGGATATTCTGTAATATGAATCTTCTCAAGCTCATCCCTTTTTTCCAAACCCAACTATTAGCTTTTATTTGTCACTCAAATCTTCTTGACTTTTGCTTTTAATTTTGCTGTATGCCCTCTCTGATATCAAGCTTTTATTTGTGTGCGCTCTTTCCTTACCTTCTATTTTTTGCTTTCAGTCTCCTTAGTAGCTTTTGAGGAAGAATGTTGAAGGGGGCCAGAATGGGAATAACGTCATGGAATTTAGGTATTTATTAGAAATAGAAACATGTTCAGGAGGCACTTATCTTTAGGTCTCAACCCATGTGTTCTAAAGGAACAAAAATTATGTCATGTCCACATGGTTATAACTATTAACCAACTGTCTGCTGAAACATACCAGGAAAAGATCACATTCCTATGCATCACATGCTTGCATATGAATGCCCATCCTATTTCTGGTTCTAACTGTCCTTCCCACTCAAAGAAAGATCAACATGTAAGAATAAGAGTTGTATTAGAAGCATAATTTTGAAACTGTACATTAAAGGTTACATTTCTCAGGAATCTTGTTCAGATATATAAATGAAGTTAAGGAAATTAGTTAAAATCCCCATTACTACCCTTTCTTTGTGTGTTGCTTGACCTTTGAGAATTTCTGGGGCTTTAGGGAAAATTTGCGACTTAACATTAGGATTCTGGCATTACAGTTCTGGCTGCAGCACCTGCCAGTTTTGTGAACTAAGTTACTTAGCTTTTCTAAGCCTTTGAACTTTCCATTTTGTTTTGTTTTTGTTTTTCACAGTGATGAAAGGGGAACCAATCCCTTTTGAAAATTTTGTGAATCCAATGAGGTGGAATGTGTTTAAGAAGTTTAACAGGTAAGTAACTGCATAGAGACAATTATCTGCTCTTCAATGAGGGCCACTGCTTCAATTTTAGATGGCTAAAATGTAAGTAAGTTATTTTAACTTACATATTGGCACATAATCAATTTTCAAAGTGAAAATTTAAAATCAAGGTAAAGATTATTTCTCCTTGTAGGTTAGAGTACAACTTTGAAGCCACTTTGTGTGAGTTCAAATCACAATTTTGTCATTTGCCCTTTTTGCCACATTTGTAAATCATGGATTTGGAAATTTGCTACATCAAAGATTGATATGAGGATGTCTATGATGTAGAATGGTGTGCCTGGCACACAAAATGTGTTCCATAAGCATTTACTGAATTAAGACAAATTAAAAAAATTTAAAAGTCAGTTAAAACGTGACTTGCTCAAGGTTTTTATCTTTGCAATTATTCTCATTAATATCCTAGTTAAGTATTTAAAGTTGCAAATATCATTTTATCTTAGAACTTTTGCATAGAAATTGGAAATGCAAGGGTTGACAGAGTGGCTCAAGTGGTAGCATGTCTGCCTAACAAGTGTGAAGCCCTGAATTCAAACCCTAATACCACCAAAAAAAAAAAAAAAAAATTGGCAGTACAAGTTTCTTGTGCTTCTGATAAGATTCAAATCCTTTCTATTTTTACTTTCCCATTCCTAACAAAGCACTTCCCTTGATTCATTTTTATTGGCAACCAAACAAGTGCTGCTGTAATGGTGTGTAGAATTTAATCAATTAATGGAGTTCAACAGGCCAGTTCCACTTGAAGCATTTTGAGAGGTTAATTTTGCAAACACCTGAATACTTTGGAAGATTATAGAGCAGCCTAAAATTATACTACGTGCTTAATCTCGGTGGACTGGGTATAAAATGCTCAATACATAGTGAAATCTTATCACTATCAAATGTCCTTGGACAACTTGCTAGTTCCCTACTGACCCAGTGTCTTTACCTTAAATTTGCATTCCCAGTTTGCTTTCAAAAATAATTTTGCAGAAAAATTTTTCATGCCCTGGTGACATTTACCACGTACACTACCTTTTTTTTTTTTAGTATGTCTTACCTCCTTGCTCTTGTACCTAAAAACAACCACTTATGACAAACATTTATTTTTTAAGTGTAAAATACTATTAAAGAGACTAAAAGCAAAGAAGAACAAAAAGAAAGAGAAAAAAGGAAGTATGTTTTGTGTGTGTGTGTGTTTGTGTATGCCCTCTATACATAGTGTGCATAGACTAAGAGTGAAAAAAAAAGGATAATTGTTAATTAATTCTTAGACAATTCAGTTAGGGTTTTGAATTATTGATTCATTTGACTGATGAATTTATTTGCAACCTCTATTATTTAGGATGATTTTTACTAAAGCCATGGAAATACTGTTAGAAAACTGGTATTTTTATAAATTATATCATGTTAAAAATATAGTTAATATTAGTTAATTAAATAATTCATATAAGAGTTAACTAATAGGTTATGCTCTGACTTTTCCCAAACATGGCACAAATTCAATTTAGTACTTTTTTTTTTTTTGCAATTGAGTTCTCAAAACTTTTTTCTACATCGGAACCAACTGGAAGGTCTGATAACATAGGTTCTGGGATTGTCCATAGTTTCTTGTTCAGCAGGTCTGGGATGCAGACTAAGAATTTGTATTTGTAAAAGGTTTCATAGTTGTGCTGATGCTGCTGACCTGGGAACTACACTGAGGAATCATTGTCCTATATTTTCTTTGTAACAATGATATAGACTTTTACTGTGGAAGTCTATTAATGTACTTGAATCCTCTTGTGAATCACACTGCTTGGTACCACTGCATGAATCTGGGCATGGGTTATGACTTGATTTAGACTGTAGAATGAGACAGAAGTGATGTTGAGGTGATTCTGGACCTGAGCTTTAAGATGTTCTGGTTTCTATAAAGCATCCACTATAAAAAATTTTTAATGACCTTGAGACCACCATTTTTAAAAAATTCAAGATAAGCCCATGGAGAGGTGACATGGAAAAAAACTGCTGAACTCAGCTAGCATAACAGACAGAAATAGGGTCCCTGGCATAAGTTCCAGATGGGCTCCCAACAGCCAGTCAGCATGAATTTATCTTATGAGGGAAGCCATTTTAAGCTCACCAGCCCTCAGCCAACACTAGGTAAAGCAGAATAAAATGCTTTGTCAACTCAGGACTGTAAGAGGTAATAAACTGTTTTTGTTTAAGCCGTTTTGTATTGGGATGGTGCTTTCAGGCAGCAATAGAAAATAAAAGCAAAACTTGGGAACTGCAAGTTGAGTGTGATTGTAAAAAGAAAATTAAATCATGTGGAAATAATTGGTTTTGGGATTAGGTGGCAGGCAGCACCATGAATATCCCCCAAGGAAACTCTCACCATAGCTTAAGAAAATATGGAGGAAAAAAATATGGAGGAAATTATTACTAGTGGCAGGAGAAAATAGGAATTGGCAGAAAAACATGCAAAATTCCCATCTGCAGTAAGGTAGATAATAGAAAGGATGCTTCATGCTTTGTGAAACTTGCTATGGAGATTCCAGACAGAATGTTGGTTGAAACTGCACATTGGGTATTTATATCAAAGGAAGGAAGAACAATACAATTTGAGAAGGAAAATTTAGTTTTCTAGCAAAATTAAGAATCAATGTAAAGAATCCAGGATTTACTTCATTCATGTTTCTTACTCTCAGGTTTTCCAACTATCAAATAATTCTCACATAAGAAATGACCTGAGAGGGGAGAAATAACCCAAACATTGTATGTACATATGAATAAAAGAAAAAAAAATGGCCTGAACACAAATATCAAATGAGGTTCTTGACACTAAAATTTGGCAACTCAGTTAATGTCAGGTTTCAAAGCTTTATGAAAATTCCTTCAAAATACTTTGGGTGGTACTTCCTAGACCTTCTCTATTGGACAATAGGATTCTTAAGAATTTTAAAGGCATGCCACCTTGTGCTCCTCAACTACAAAAAAAAAAAAAAAAAGATTTCTAAGAAGTTTAAGACAATGTCTCCAGCTGAGATTACAGAAGTCTCTTAGGAAGAGATTTTTTGTAGTTTTTGTCTAATTTATTTATTTACTTATTTATTTATTTTTATTGTTTTATTATTCATATGTGCATACAATGCTTGGGTCATTTCTCCCCTCTGCCCCCCACCCCCTCCCTTACCACCCATTTCACCCCCTCCCTCTATCCCCCACCCCCTATTTCTAATTTTGTTGAAGAGAGAGTATAAGCAATAATAGGAAGGAACAAGGGTTTGTGCTAGTTGAGATAAGGATAGCTATACAGGGAGTTGACTCACATTAATTTCCTGTGCGTGTGTGTTACCTTCTAGGTTAATTCTTTTTGATCTAAACTTTTCTCTAATTCCTGGTCCCCTTCTCCTATTGGCCTCAGTTGCTTTTAAGGTATTTGCTTTAGTTTCTCAGTGTTGAGGGCAACAAATGCTAGCTAATTTTTTAGGTGTCTTACCTATCCTCACCCCTCCCTTGTGTGCTCTCGCTTTTATCATGTGCTCAAAGTCCAATCCCCTTGTTGTGTTTGCCCTTGATCTAATGTCCACATATGAGGGAGAACATACGATTTTTGGTCTTCTGGGTTAGGCTAACCTCACTCAGAATGATGTTCTCCAATTCCATCCATTTACCAGTAAAGGATAACATTTCGTTCTTCTTCATGGCTGCATAAAATTCCATTGTGTATACATACCACATTTTCTTAATCCACTCGTCAGTGGTGGGGCATCTTGGCTGTTTCCATAACTTAGCTATTGTGAATAGTGCTGCAATAAACATGGGTGTGCAGGTGCCTCTGGAGTAACCTGTGTCACAGTCTTTTGGGTAATCCCCAAGAGTGGTATTGCTGGATCAAATGGTAGATCAATGTTTAGCTTTTTAAGTAGCCTCCAAATTTTTTTCCAGAGTTGTTGTACCCCACCAACAGTGTAAGAGGGTTCCTTTTTCCCCACATCCTCGCCAACACCTGTTGTTGGTGGTGTTGCTAATGATAGCTATTCTAACAGGGGTGAGGTGGAATCTTAGTGTGGTTTTAATTTGCATTTCCTTTATTGCTAGAGATGGCGAGCATTTTTTCATGTGTTTTTCGGCCATTTGAATTGCTTCTTTTGAGAAAGTTCTGTTTAGTTCACTTGCCCATTTCTTTATTGGTTCATTAATTTTGGGAGAATTTAGTTTTTTAAGTTCCCTATATATTCTGGTTATCAGTCCTTTGTCTGATGTGTAGTTGGCAAATATTTTCTCCCACTCTGTGGGTGTTCTCTTCAGTTTAGAACAGAAGCTTTTTAGTTTTATGAAGTCCCATTTATCTATGCTATATCTTAGTTGCTGTGCTGCTGGGGTTCCATTGAGAAAGTTCTTGCCTATACCTATTAATTCCAGAGTATTTCCTGCTCTTTCCTGTATCAGCTTTAGAGTTTGGGGTCTGATATTAAGGTCCTTGATCCAACTTTGAGCACATGATAAAAGCAAGAGCTCACAAGGGAGGGGTGAGGATAAGTAAGACACCTAAAAAAATTAGCTAGCATTTGTTGCCCTTAACACAGAGAAACTAAAGCAGATACCTTAAAAGCAACAGGGGCCAATATGGAAAGGGGACCAGGAACTAGAGAAAAGGTTAGATCAAAAAGAATTAACCTAGAAGGTAACACACATGCACAGGAAATTAATGTGAGTAACTCCCTGTATAGCTATCCTTATCTCAACTAGCAAAAACCCTTGTTCCTTTCTATTATTACTTACACTCTCTCTACAACAAAATTAGAAATAAGGGCAAAATAGTTTCTGCTGGGTATTGAGGAGATGGGGGGGAGAGGGAGGGGTCGGAGTGGGTGGTAAGGGAGGGGGTGGAGGCAGGGGGGAGAAATGACCCAAACCTTGTATAAACATATGAATAAAAAAAAAAAAAAGGTCCTTGATCCATTTTGAGTTAATCTTGGTATAGGGTGATAAACACGGATCTAGTTTCAGTTTTTTGCAGACTACTAACCAGTTTTCCCAGCAGTTTTTGTTGAAGAGACTGCTATTTCTCCATCGTATATTTTTAGCTCCTTTGTCAAAGACAAGTTGGTTATAGTTGTGTGGCTTCATATCTGGGTCCTCTATTCTGTTCCACTGGTCTTCATGTCTGTTTTTGTGCCAGTACCATGCTGTTTTTATTGTTATTGCTTTGTAATATAGTTTGAAGTCAGGTATCGTGATACCTCCAGCATTGTTCTTTTGACTGAGTATTGCCTTGGCTATTCATGGCCTCTTGTGTTTCCATATAAATTTAAACTGTAGATTTTTCAATCTCTTTAATGCATGTCATTGGAATTTTGATGGGAATTGCGTTAAACATGTAGATTACTTTTGGGAGTATAGACATTTTTACTATGTTGATTCTACCAATCCATGAGCATGGGAGATCTCTCCACTGTCTATAGTCTTCCTCAATCTCTTTCTTCAGAAGTTTATAGTTTTCCTTGTCTAATTTATTTTTAATAAAATGAACTGCAAAAGGATTCATTGGAAAACTACAAAGTTTTTAAGGTAATTGTATTAGCAGAAGCACTGCTAATTTGGATTAAAAGAGACAGAAAATTAACAGAGGCCTTTAGACTCTGAACTTTCCACTGACAGAAAATATGTTGAAATGACTCATTTGCGAATATGGCTCATTTATTATGGAAATGAAAGGACAGCTCATAGGGTAGAGCCAACAGTCTTAGTAGAAAACTTCCAGGCAGCAGACCCAATCCCCAGTCAAAGAAATCTTTATATGTACTCTGAATGATTTAAGAATTGCTTTGGACCAATGATTATTAATTTCTTCCCACATTCTCTGCTGTTTTTGAATGGGAGTGTCTGTTATGATTATTCTGCACCTGGTTTAAAATTGTATGTTGGGACAGATAACTGTCTCACTTGCTCCATAGATCTTTAAATCTAAAGGAGTTAGAACCGGATTTGATTTAGGTGGTGAAAGCCTAGACTTCAAGCCTAAAATTATGCTCTATTGAGATGAGGCTTTCAGTCTTCGGAGGCAGTAAGATGTTTAACATGTGGAAAGGACTCAGAATCACTGAGGGCCAAAGGGTGGATGAAGCTCACTACGTGAAGAGGCCACAAAAGGAAGAACCAAGACTCTTGCTGGTAGCCACTGAACTTTTGGCCCAGAACTGGCCTCAATTTGTCAGCCAAGTGAATGAGCCATTATGAAAATAGGTGCTCCAGTCCCAGCTGTGCAACTCATCTGACACAATGTCAAAGACAAGTTCAACACAGTTGCATAATTATGAGCAAACACATTATTGCTGTTTTAACCTACTAAGATTTAGGGTAGTTTATTATACTGTAAGAGATATTTGAAATGTTTTATTTTTTAGATTATGATCCAACCTAAAAACTACTACCCCATCCCCTTTCTATTTCTATAGCAGATAACCTTGCCTATTAGGATTCCTGTTATCTTTTGCTCAATTATGAGTTTTATCGAGAGAACACACAGCTCAAATTTTCTTGCTACATTCATCTTTTCCCCCTTCCCCCCTTATCTAACTTTATATTCATCACTTGTGATGATAATTAGTGGGCACATCTCTAATCATTAATTAGTTTTCTTTTCTTTTGTCTACAGTGTCTAGCATTTCATTTAAAATCTTATCCTCACAGAAACCATTAAAATGGACCCTGCTGAGAAATATTAGAATCTGTCTGGTAGGATGGGGTTGAGCAAGTATCTCTGTTTCTGGATTCTCTCTGCTTGCTTTCCTAGACTCAAAGGATGTGTGAATAGTGCCAAGGGGTGATTATGCAGAACTTAAAGGGTGCAAGTACTTCTGGCATCTGTCAACTCCCATCGCAGATACTGGGAAATGATTTTCTTCTTATTAAACCAATTTCTCTCTCTCTTTTTTTGTTCATTTATTCACATGTGCATGCATTGTTTGGGTCATTTAAAGCCTACTAAACTTCCCAGTGTCTTTTAAGATCAAATGGTTCAGTCATTATTATTTTATTTGGGGAGACTAAATTCAGCACTGATGTAGGATTATATCTTTGAGCAATTAGAAACTGGGAACAAGAGAAATTCTTGACCTTTGGAATATTTCAGACTAAGTTAACATTCTTCTTATTTTTCAAATATGGGTCTATTTTATCTTCTAATGATAAATCTGAATAAGTATTTAATAGGAGATATACTGGAGTTTGGAATCTTCCTATGCTCTACTTAATTCTGCATTATTCATTAATTCACATTTATCTATCTGTTTATCAATTTTTATGCTCATTTTTTCTAAACAGCTCTACATCATATATTTAAATAAACATGAAAATAGAAGATAATGTCCTGACTTTTACACATTTTTAGAAATCTAGTTGGCTTTAAGGATCCAGGAGAGGTAGATGGTTCTTAAATGTAATTACCTTATACTAAATTAGCTACTAAAAGGTTGAATAAAATAAGATTCAGGTAGGAAAAACAGTATTTCTGACACATTGTTCTCTGCGGGCTAATTGGAAACTCAGTCAATGAATAAATGAGATAAACAGTGAAATGTCACATGGGTATTTACTCTGAACCCAGGAAGACTGCAGGATTTCAAGGAAATTCTGTTTTGGATTGGGATGCACCTTACTGAGTTCAAGTACTTTCTTATTTCTCTCAGTCTCACTTAGTAATTTTTAGGATCAGGAAATTCACCTCATTTACCAAAAGTCAACAATGAGAGAAAAGACGTGAAAAAGTGTCTTTACATGAAAAAGTGTCTTTACTTAGAAAGAAAATAGCAAGTTCTTTCAAATAATCATATAAAGCGCTCCAGTTTTTTAAGACTTGAAGCTCCTAAAGGGTTATTTCCTTTTAATATATACTAAATTGTGACTTAGTGAGTCTCACTCTACAGATTTGGAGTACTAGAGAAAAGCAGAGGATCAGAATTTGAGAGGGCCCTGTGTAGTATTAGCTGTGAAAAGTAAGTCTATCTTTAAGTTCAAAGTCAAGCGAATAGAAGTAGTTGGTTAAGTGTGGCTGTGTAGCAGCCACTGGACAACAGTGACTTAAAACTGTCACTGTTCTGTCAGTTTTCATAGGGGAATGGTGTCCTGGGGTTTCAGTATGTCAATGGCTTCTTTACTCACAAGCCTTAGACACGTGTGTGGCTCAAAGAGGCTGTGGGGTTGGTCATGTTTGGGACTTCCATGTTGTCTTTTGGTAGAGTGAATTAGTTCTTCAGGACTCAATTGCAAGAATTCTTGCTTCTACACAGGCAGGTTTCACCACACAGGCAGGAAGCTGTATCTCTTACATGGACGCTGGCTCTCCCGAGAGCAAAAGCAGAAGCTGCCCGGTTTCTCCTAGAGCCCAATTCTGGAATTGGGATAGCAGGACGTCAGTCACATTCTACTAATGACAGCAACTTTCAGGCCTTCTGCATACTTATGGGAGGCCAGTACTCAAAGGTGTGTGTACCAGGGGCATGCTTCATGGTAGCATTCCAATGTAACAGAACATCAAATGCAGTATTTATGCTTGCCACCTGGAGTGCTAAGTCAATAAACAAAGTTACAAAACTGTAATTTGTCTCCTGCAAGTCTGCAAGTGGTATTTAACGCAGAAGCAAAGATCACCATGTAGTCATTGATGCTAAATCTCTCAAAGATGGACTAAGTGAAAAAAAAAAATGCCTGGAGGAGAAAAGACTATTTCATCTGTCATCTTGAACATTAATTGTTTTGATTGAGATCATTGTTTTCAATGACAAAGAACAGAGTGAATTTTGCTATTCTGCTGTGAAAAAAATCAGTGCTCAATGTAGAAATAATTTCTATTTAAGGAATGTATCCTTTCCAGGAAAATTCTTATTCTTGATATAGTTTTATCATAAAAACTATAAAATAAAAGTAAATAAAGAGCCTCCTGCCTTGAATCTCGTGCATTTTAGCAGAGGACTGCAGTCTTGCAGAGGCAGGCAAGTATCCAAGGCAATCTTATACATCAGAATACCACCGTTCACATCTCTTCTGTTCTTATGTCTTGTGCAACGTCCTTCCTGAAATGAATTAAAGCACAACAGTTAAGATGACAATTTAAAAATAATCATTCCTGCACTGTTACTGGGATGTACAACGGTATAGCTTTTTAAAAGACCCATATGATCATCTTTTCTGATTAATTTACATTATGTCATGCATGATATCAAAAGAATGACATATTTTACTCTCTGTTGCTCTAAGATGCACCTAGATTTTTTTTCTTATTGATGTTGGAAGAGTAACCAGGAATATTAAAGGGAAAAAGAAAACTCAAAAAAAAAAACCCATTTACATTTCCTTAAATTTAAATTATATTTTATATTTTCAGTATTGCTTTAGAGTTTTGAATTTGTGCATAACCTTCCATATAGTATTTTTGAAAATTTTTTTACATTCCCTCTAATTATAACCCCAATTTCCATTCTTTTGTCACATCAACTTGTACACACTCCACATACATTTTTATGCAGCTCTCCAGCAGCACATTAGATGAAATATTTGAATAGCAACTGATGTGTGTGCTTTTCACCCTGGGAGATTTCTTTCAAGAAAAAGCAGTGGCAGGACATCTCAGAGTCTCTCTGTCACTATTCACACAGCATTTATTTGGGGCCTCATTTTAATTTGTGGGTATAAGAATTAGAGTCCTGAATGTCTACTCTTTGTTTACATTCTACAAAATGGACAAGGAAGAGAAAAAAAGGAAGATAATGGTGTAGGAGTAAATTTTTAAAATATGATTTTTGCCTGAGGTGAAGAAATGAGATGGAAAGCCATAACCATAATTAGCAGTATGTGCACATATGTGTTTGTGTGTAGCAACCTTTTTGTTGAATTATAATCAACAGAAAAGTTTATAAGGAAGAATGTCTTTTCTACTGTTATACTTTAACCAGGCTAATTCTTTTGAATTTGCAGCCTTAGTATGTGTGAGTATGTACGTCTCCACGATCACATATTAAAAAGAACATATTTAATTATGTTTCTTTATTAATATGGCAACTTCTTTGGTTCCCTGTAAACCCTGGTCTAAGTCAAGACAACCTTTGTTCTCTTTCTTACCACCATTTTAAAAAACTGCTCAGAGTAATCTAAAGCCCTTTTCAGCTTGCAACCAGATGTGAGCAATCACTGCTTGACACAGGGTACAAATAACACCTACTCCAGCCATTACTCTTAAATTGGAGCTCTGCCCTTGATGGAGGCTGGAGCTCGCTCTGGCTTGTGTAACTTGCATATGAATAGCAGTAGGCATAGAAGGAGAAGAAGGCTAGAGTGTTTAGGTTGTAAGCTCATGGCAGCTCTGGACTTCTCTCAAATGAGAGTGGTCTGTTTTAAAGTGGAGTGAGGTTACAGGTCACAGTTCAACCTGAAGAAGTCGGTGGACTAATGTGTATGGCAGATGCAGACAAGTTAAACAAAGCAAAACAAAATATAAAGTGAGGAAGGGAATAAACCAATGTTGAAACCTAAAAGGCCATTTGCTTTCATTCTTCTAAAACTTTAAGAGTGTTCTAACCATCTAGGCTAAAACTGTTTACGGTCCATGGTGTTAGAGAAAATGGAGTCCTTATATTGACCTTGCATTAACCTGAGACACAGAATACAACAGAAGATTCTGGACAGGAAACATGCTTATTCCCTTAGCAAGCTGCTGTATTTGATGGTTATGGCTGGCATTTACCAAGATACTGAGATTGTGCTTCAAAAATAAAACCTGGCATTATTTTTAAATCCAAGTAGAATTGATTGGCTTTGTTTCTTGTGTATGAGTCTTTTTTTAAAGTTTTTTTTTTTTAAGTTAGGTTGCAATTGTTCCTTCCTCCTGGATGTCTACTTCTCATTGTGAAGAATAACAGCATGTTCCATCTGCAGTGAAGATTCCTGCTGAGCTAATGTTCAAGTCCAAGGCATTTGAGCTATAAAAATCAGGAAAACAAGTAGTCTTTGATGACGCTTTATACCTTCATTATTTCTGTTTTATTTACTTTTACATTTTTCTTGAATGTTGTTTTGTGGAAAGTGAGATTATCCTCTTTATAATCTTAGTATTGAATTGATTACCTCAGAAGAAAGCATCACCACCACCCCTACAACAATAAAATAGGAAACAAAACCAAACCAAAATAAAAAACAAACAAAAACATGAGGTGTTTGTACCTAACAGGCTTAAAATAAAATAGTTTTCAATACTAGTGAAGTTTCTGGTCCAATTACCAGGAAAGGAAACCAAAAATGGGCAAAATATATTCTTTTTTAAAAGTATATATTAATAGTACAAGGTGGCTTCATTGTGATAATTCCAAAGATGCATTTATTGTACTTTGATCAAGTTCACTCCTCCATTATATTCCCTTAACACTCATAATATATTCTTTAAAGAAGACTTAGCTTACTTAAGAAAATGTAAAATGCATAGAAGTTTATAGTCATTAGAAATCATTTAGAGATGAAAAATGAGAATTGGAGGAAGGAAAAAAAAATCTGCTATCATAGTCCTTAAATAGAAAAAGATTCTCCATGTTAACTTTTGCCCCATTGAACACTCATTTTTGTGATGTTCTCTGACTCTGCTGAAGGTGGCCCAGGTGACAAGTCAGTGACTATAGTTAAAATAAATTTGGTCACTTTGGCTTCTAGAACTGTGAACAGACCCATCTTTATTTGTTCTCTCTAAAGGAAAATCTCCTGGTATAAGTCCTTTTTGAGAAGGGCAGAGGTCAAGTAGCCTTTATCCTGAATGCTTTGGGTAAGAAGTGTTTCAGATTTTTAATTTTTCTTTTAATTTTGAATAATTTCACGGACATTACCAGTTAGCATCTCCAAATCTAAAATTTAAAGTATGAAATACTCCAAAATCTGAAACTATTTGAGTGTCATGCTGGTGCTAAAAATGTTTCAACTTTCAGAACATTTGAATTTCAGCTTTTTTGTATTAAGAATCTCAGTATGTAAGAGATTTTTCTTAAAATAATCTTCATGAACTAAACAGTGTCAATAAGGTAAGGATGCTGAATGTAAAGATTTAAGAAATGATCAGATATGACATATCAAAAATGCTGATCCAAATAATTGTGTGTACATGTTGAAAAAAGCTAAAGAAAGAAATACTTTCTTGGACTATCTTACATGGTTGGTCATAGTAAAGATCTTGGTGAATTTCTACTTATTGTATAAACTTTGTAACCACCACACAGATCAAGATGAAGAAATTTCTAGATATTTCTAGCCTTCTTTTTTTTTTTTCATTTTTCTTTTATTATTCATATGTGCATACAAGGCTTGGTTCATTTCTCCCCCCTGCCCCCACCCCCTCCCTTACCACCCAGGCTCCCAACCACTTGGCAGTCAGTAGGTGTCTCAAAGGCAGCCATTGTTATATTTTACCTGGTTTTGAATTTTATATGAATGAAATATGTGGAACACACATTTTTGTGTCTTGCTTCTTTCACTCATCATTATTCCTGTGAGCACCATCCATATGATGTGCACCAGTAGTTTATTATTTTCTAATAGATACTCCATATTTTCTGTGATGGATGTGTAACACATTTGTTTACTGTTGTTGGATATTTGTAAGTTTTTCCAATGTGGGACTACTATAAATAAGGCTGCTATGAACACTTTTGCATATATCCTATGGAGGACAAGGTTTTCACTTTGGCATGGGTACATCCCAGCAGTAGAAATGCAGATTATAGAAACGTAGATTTATTAGGTGTTACTAAGTATTTTTCTAAAGTCATTATACCATCAAACCAATTAAAAAAACTAAAGAGTGCTTTACATTTTGAGGAGAAGATAAAAGAACCATTCCCTTCCTCCTAGACAAATGAGAAACTGAATCCTTGACTTTTCAAATGGTGTCCTGCCAGGGTAATCAATGACATTACTTCCAAAGACTTCTCAGCTACTAGCTTTAAATTAGTGAACAGTCTTGTCCCCACTTGCAAAGAAACAAATATTATACTTTTCTTTTTGTTTCAGAAATTTTTCCTTAGCTAAGATTTTCCTTTTACAAAAATGTTCTCATAGTTAGCCACATTGATACAATTAGTCTGTTTAAGAGCAAAGGTATTGGATGTAAAATAACTTGAGAGAAAACCAATAATTTTCTTAATCTCAACAACGAGTTCATGTAGTGCCTTAGTGGGAAATACAATTTATCGATGGTGTCACTGACTCTATTATGGGATAAGGAGTTTCTGACACCTGTACTCTCTCTTTTCTAACTCCTACAAACCAAAACCAAAACAGAACAAAAAGGAAGTAAAAACTTCACTGTAAAAAATTAGTACTTATCCACTTAATAAATTAAAATATATCCTGAACATTAAACATAGATCTTCCAGTGTGGTGCTCAAGAATGAAATGAAGGGAAGCAAGGTAAAAGCAGTTTGTGAAGTGAATGCTTTCAGCATTTCACACAGACAGTACACACTCAAAACTTTTCTGTTTGATTCACCTTATTTTTCCTTGTGTAGCTTCTTCTAAATATCAGTGTTATTGTCTCAGTATGCTTGCTAATTTTATGTCAAAACAAAAGACTGTGCATTTTTGGTATTAATTTATTTTACTACAGGACTAAAAGCATCTTTCTTGAACTATCATAATAAACTACTTTAACTGCTACAATGTACCAGGTCTAGATCATTTTTTATGCCTTCATTAAGGATGAACATGTTATCCGTAAGTGTCATCAGGAGCAAATGCACTAACTTCTGAACTTTCCCAGATAATGTCTAATGACAGGCATTTCTCCAGCATGCTTTTGTACGTTTTAATTTCTGTATGTGCCTTTGTCTTTATTTTCCTATATTATATAATGTTTAGTGACTGGAGGTGTTCACATAATTTCAAATCCACTTTTTGTCACATATATAAGTAGATTGACAGAATTGAGTCAGTTGGAAGAATGCCCATAGAGTGGACATACATGTGCTATTTTGTGGGTGACAATGACCCACATATTGTATATTTGGACAGATAAAAGGGCTGGCTGCTAGCTCTCCATAAAGGTAGTAATTTCTGCTCCTTTTCACTAAGTCTGTTTATTTTGACTTTAAAGTAACTTTGTTAAAGTGTCACCAATAAAGCTCTAGTGTAGAATTCAAAAGAATCATGTCCTTATTTGGAGCAACAATATTTAGAATAATTCTGCTCATATGTTGTCAATTCAATGTCATTTGAAAAGATACAACTAGATTTTCATTATGACAGAGTAGGGAGCTGGAAAAAACCAAAACCAAAACCAAAACCCGAAGTCAGGAGAGACAATTACCAGATATTAGGATAGAGTTGCTGCTCAATTTGCACAGATGATATTTCTAAACTGTTACTGTAAATATATGTGAGTGGCTATTCTGAGACTTATATATGGGCTGGACAGGATATGGTTAGGTGTGACAAAGTTGTGGCTTCCTAGGAAAAGCAACCAAACAAGAAAAGGATATGAGAGAAAAGCATGCCTTTCATTTAGAGAAAGGTTCCCAAATCATTGAAGA
The DNA here is from genome assembly GCF_047511655.1 of Castor canadensis. Taxonomy (NCBI): domain Eukaryota; kingdom Metazoa; phylum Chordata; class Mammalia; order Rodentia; family Castoridae; genus Castor; species Castor canadensis. The sequence goes on along the minus strand of NC_133393.1, from coordinate 32,984,316 downwards.
CTTAACACCTTAGTCTGTGAAGGTGTGGGTATAATACCAAGAGATAGAAAATGTGATTTCAACCAGTAGCTGTCGTTTAACTTAGAGTCAGTCTACACATTGTGAGATATAATGCAGTGGAAGATGTATGCTCACATGTGTGACTGCAGGCTATAGAACATGAAGAACCAATCAAAATCAAAGGCAGCTGGAAGGAGAATCACTATTCTTCACATCTTTCTAGCTCTAACATAACCTGGGATTTAGAACCAATCATTGAAGTCTTTGGAAAATTTGAGATTAAATCATTGAAAATGAGAGTAAGCCACCTGGTAAATGAAAATTAATATATTTTTTCTCTTTCTCCCTGAATCCAAAAGAAGTCCCAATTTTTACTCTAGTCCATATTGCTATGGTTCTAGAGGCTCAACTGGAAATACTTTCTCATCCATATTAATTCAATTATTCAACAGATATGGTTTGAGAACTTGCTATGTGCTAGCTACTGTGCTTGGTATGGAAACAGAGTTGAATAGGATTTAGAACAGTTGTCTTTTGCTTTTTTTGAGGACCCACAGTGGATATTAGAATCTGCAGATGCTCCAGTCTCTTATGAAAACTGACATATATTTGAAAATAATATAAACACATCCTCTCATATATTTTAAGTCATCTCTAGGTTACTTATAATATCTAATATAGTGTGCTAAGCAAATACTTGTTATACTATATTGTTTAGAGAATGATGACAAGAAAATAAAAAGCCCGCACAGCCCAGGCATTATAGTAGACACTGTAATCCCAGCTACTTGGGAGGTAGACAGAGGAAGATTGCAGTTCAAGGTTGGCCTGGGCAAAAATGAGAGACCTTATCTGAAAAACAAGCTAAAAGCAAAAGGATGGGAGCATAGCTTAAATGGTAGAGTGCTTCCCTATTAAGTGTTAGGCCCTGAGTTCAACCCCCAGTACTGAAAAAAAGAAACCAAACTCCTGTACATGATCAGTACTGATGCAAATTTTTATTTTTTTGAATATTTTTGTTCCGTGCTTGGTTAAATGTGCAGATACTAAAGCCACAAACACAGACTCAGAGGACCAAATGCACATTGCATTAATGAATTCACATTCTGGTGGAAGAAAGAAAGACATACATACAATGCTAGAGCTGGACATAACATGAGAACATGAAAAGCTTCACTTATCGGACACAGAACAGCAGGTAGAACAGTGTGAGAATTTTATGTCTATGTGAGAGTCATAATAATGGAAAGACAAAAAATGAGGGAAAACATTGCAGGCAGCAGGGACTCTCTGAGAGAAGGCTAAGAGATATTTTTAAAGGCATACATCACATTGGATTTTTTTTTCTTTATTCCTTATAAAAACGCTTCACATTCTCTGTTAGGTGAGAAGACAAAAATTAAACTGAAAACATAGTCAGTGGCCAAGTAATGTAAGGCCTGCTTTCTCTTACTAACAGCTTGGGACTTATTCCAGGAGACATACAGAATCCTATCAGCAAAGAGATGTCATTGAAGGTCCAAAGACCTGAATGTAAAAGGCTTGTTTTCCAGGCTGACACTATTAGAAGGTGGTGGAACCTTTAGGAGATGGGGCTTAGTGAGAGGAATTTGAGTCACTGGGCTATGTCTTGGAAGGAGATGTTGAGACCCCAGCTCCTTCCTTTCTCTTGTGTCCAGACTGCCTAACATGTTCTATGACGGTAGTTATTCTGAAGCAGGGTATGGCTATACATAGAGACTTCCAGTTTAGCAAGACTCTGTTTCAAGAAACAAAAACAAACAAATAAAAAAAAAAAACCAAACAAAAGGATAGTGATTTTGCAACCCATCTCCAAATTTGGTGAATTTTTAATTTGTTGCTCAAAAATCTGAGTTTTGAACAAGTATTCAATTATATCTCATATGATTGGTCTGATGTCACACTTGTCTTACTTCTTTCCTATCTCCCTCCTTCCCTTCTTTCCTTCCTTCCTTTTCTTCCTCTCCTTCTCTCACTCCTTTTTCTTTCCTCTTTCTCCTCTCCTCCTCCTCTCCCCTTTGCTTTCCCCCTTCTTCTTCCTTTCAGGATGATTAGTCATTGGGGCTCAACCTAGCCAGAAGCAACATCATCACCAGAGCCAGGTGAGCCTCCATTCTGCTAGGTAGGGTGGAATGGAATGAGTGTTGAATATGAAAACCTGATGCCTCTAGCATGAGAGTGCTCTTGAACAAATTCTCCTTCTAATGTAGAATTTCCTCTTCAGTGAGTTGTAATGCTATGCTGTCTATTTATCTTAATGAAGTTACTATGCAAATAAGAGAAACTTCAGTGTGTCAAAATTATTTGAAAATCACAACTGCCTCAAAAATGTTTATGGCAATGGTTCTCAAAGTTTAGTTTGCAGCAGGTGCTGGTGACTTGCGCCTGTAATCCTAGATACTCAAGGAGGCAGAGATCAGGAGGGTTGCAGTTCAAAGCCAGCCTGGGCAAGGAGTTCTGTGAGACCCTATCTCAAAAAAATCCATCACAAAAAGGGCGAGTAGAGTGGCTCAAGGTGTTGGCTCTGAGTTCAAACCCCAGTACCAAAAAAAAATGTTTAGTTTGCATCTGACTCACTTGGGGACTTGCTGGGATTCAACCCAAGAAGTTTTTCTTCAGCAGGTCTTGGTTAGGGCTGGGGAGCTTACATTTCTAGGAAGGTTCCAGTTCCAGTGCAGCTGCCTCTGCTGATGGAAGGATCACACACTTTGGGGAAGAGCCCTTGAAAGGTATTATTATAAAATGGTCTCGTTGAGCAGTTTACATGTACTCCCTGAGTTTCCTCTGTATCTAAAATTCCAGGATGCCATTGGGAGAGTTGAAATTTGCTAAGAGTAATTTGAAAACTGTCCAGGAGTTCAGGTCTTCAGAAGTGCACACCAAATGGGAGCTATAGGGCAGAAAGCAGATCTTATAGGAAGAAACACTACAAATCTCTAAAACATTTCATTTTAAACCTTCTGTTTTCTTGGATGATGAGTTAATTTACTTCTCTGAGCTTTGAAAGTAGTCAGTGTTATCTTTTAATTGAAGTCTGAGAAGGGGCAACTGAGAAGGGTTCTCTGCAGGCCTGCCTGCTTCCTGCATGTTTAATGGTGCTACTCCGGTTTACTGTGATGAAGAGGAGCAGGGCACTGTCAGCTTCAAAGTAAATTTGCTGTGCTGTAAATGGTAATGCCAAGAGCACACTAGACAATTTTAGCTGGAAAATTAAAATATGCTGCAACATACCTGTAAAACTCTTTGGTGTTTAGCCAATATCATTCTGGCTTATGGCTATTACACCTCACAAAAGGAGGTTAATTAATAAAATAAATGTGTTGTAAAACAGTCTACAGAAAGTCTGATGGCTTGGGTGAAACTGTGAAGTATCAAATGAGAATGCATATTTTCACAAAGAGACAAAGCAGACTGGATGGCAGAGAAACTGAGAATGCTTGTAGATTTGTGTACATATGAATCCAGCTTCTACAGCTTATCTATGGGTAGTATGTCTACTTGAGCAAACCTCGGAACAATCAGGCTTTTGAAGGAATGATGGGTCAGGATAATTGGTCCTTCCCAAGCAGTTGTACACACTGCTAAATGAAAAAGAACAGATGGGTTAGCTTAAAGACATTCACATGACTTGTATTACGGTTGATGTCCCACAAAGACTCAAGTCAGGAAATCCTTGCTCAGTGATCCTTTAGGGTGGGAGCATAGATCTGCCTGCCTGGCAGCATGGCTTTTGGCCGCCCTCTGCAGGGACAAACATCAGAAGCCTTGTTTGTCTGGTAAAAAGACTGGAGAATCACAGGCCTTGGAAAGATGTATAAGCTTGCAGTAAATTTCAAGGCATGCCTGGCTCTTTAAAGGCCTATTTGGTGTGGGTGATTTAACAACCAGGCCGTATTTTCGGGAACCAAGTTTAGTGTTTCAGATGTACAAGGGATTTGCTGACTTGAGGAAATGGAGTAATTTGGGGCTGGGATGCAAAGGAGAATGATGAGAATCATATTTTCTTTTCTCCTTCATTGGAAGGCTACAGCTTAGGGGTACTGATCTTATGGTAAATCTCAGCAAAACAAAGCAGTATATACACACATGCACATCCAAACAACTCTCGTTTTTATATATTTAGTACTGATGCCAGTGGAACTAATGAAAAGCAGATTGGTCATGGCAACATAGAAAATCAATTCTCAGGTTCTTTGCAATCGAATTCTGGAGAGTACATTGCTCTCATCTGTTATGTGAGGGTCTCAAAGTGATTTTCAAATGAGTTGTTCTTTAGAGAGGAAATGAAGGCTCTGAAGACACTTACTCTGGGTCACACACAATAATAAAAAGTGACCTCTTTCTTCAGATGAATGTGTTCCACAGCATCCAGTTTCAAGGCTGATGTGAAAGAACTTTACAATTCCCTTCTATGAGGTTTCTGCAGGAGAGTAGGAGTCATCAGCTGAAAAATGAGATACGTGCCTTATGCATGCATTCATAAATTAATATTGATAAACTCTTGAGGCATTTTATGACTTCATGGTAACCTCATATTTTGTCATTTCCTCACATGTTATTATGGTTGGAAACTAGTAAACCTGGCTATGTTAATATGTATTCAAAGAGAGATCAAAGACCACAGGCTCTATTTTAGGTCTGATAAACGCACAGTTTTCTTTGACACATTTGTGTGAACAAGTCTTTAGAAAGAATATGGAGAGGAGACCATTTTAGGGAATAGGTACAAATGAATTCTAAACAGAAATCTGCACTTGTACTTTTCTCTTTGTTGAAGGGAGATGAAAACATGCTCAATCACTTAGAAGATAAATATGATAAGAAATATGTGTGGCGCAAAGGTGGTATAAATGCTATATTTCAAATTGTTCTCCCCACCAGGCATGAGGAAGAATCTAAATTTCACAGGAGTGAAAATATAGGGAATGAGAAGCAAGTAAGTACCTTGGGTCTTAGTTTTCTTATGTATATTTACATTTAGTAAATATACTAAATGTAAATTAGTTTAGTGATATTAACATTTTCAAAATGTGTTCCACAATAACACAAATTCTGTTTAATGTAAGTGCAGATCCCCCAAAGGAGTTCCATTCTGAAATAGCTGTGGTAAATACCTGCTCAGGTAAATTGAATAGATTTTTTTTCTACCAGGCTTTCTAAAATTAATATACAGTGGGAGTTTATAAGAGGTGGATATAATATACCATTTGCAAACTTTTTGACCATACAATCTTTTACTCCATATTCCTATAAGACACAGATTTCGATTATCATTAGAATGTTTTCCAGCTCTAAAATTCTATGGACACATGATGAAAGATAAGCTATAAAAAAACAGTATGGAATAGAAAATAGATATAATTAACCATGTAATTTGGGCCACAATGATTTTGTTTTGCATTTCTATGTCATTAGAGCAAATTATTATTTTATTCTTTAATTTTCAGCCTCTTGCCTTTTAGGTTAAAGAATCATAAGGAGAGGAAATATCTGGCCGTAAAAGTGAAGCTCTTACCTATCTTCAATTTTCTACCCTGGTAATTCTTAGACTATGCCAATGCCAGGCAGGCCCAGAGTGCTATATCCACTTCAGGCATTTACAATTAAGAGAGAAAATGTGGAGTGTTCAAGGGTGAGCCACAGATATTACTAAGGTGTTGAAAACAAGCCCAATCTGGAAAGGTTAAATGAGATGGGATTTTTTTTTTTGTAGCCTGGAGAAGAGTAAGTAGAGATGCCAGTTAATAGTAATTTCTATTATGTGAAGTGTTATTAAATAGATGAAGGTGATCAGATAGTCTCTATTCTTGGTGAGGAAGAAAAAGAAGAAACTGTGTTCATGCTATAGCCGGAAGGACTTATTTTAATTGTGGGAAATGGGTTTCCTATTCTGATAGTTTTGAGCCATGATTGCAGTTACTTATTACTTGATTAAGTCAAAAAGTTAATTTCCTAAAAGACAATTTACCAATGAATGACTAAGAATGTTAACCGTTTTCAAAATGTTATTATGGGTCACATACTGTATGGGGCATTTTATGTGAATTGTGTAATTTAATTTTCATATAAACTTTTTCTGAAATGTCCTTTTATCTCCATTCATGAATATGAAAGTAATGTTTGTAGATATTCACTACCATCAATATTTTGTAGAGTCAGTTTTCAAGCCCAGATTTGTCTGATTTCAAAACCCATGTACTTGGCTACTACTATAAAGTACATCTTCCTTTCTGGAGCACTGTTGTAGGGTAGGTCATCTAATATTATTTTGATTTTGTTCTTAAACAGCAATATATAGTTCATATTTACTCTACTAGATAAACTAAGGAAATTTAAACTAAGAACTGATTCCCTGTTGAGAGGCAAATATGATCTTGTGGTGAAAGAAGAGGAGCTAAGCTGCAGTTTGGATTGCTTGGGGTCATCACTACTGCCCTTCATCTTGCCTTGATTATACCGTCTCCGAAGAAAAAAGGTGGAAGATGGGAAGATGACATCAGAAGCCTTGGTCCTGATGGACAGGGCTTTTACAAAATGGCCCTTTTATGCTATGTGAAAATTTATAAGAGTGGGCAGATTTGCTCAGAGAGGAGTTATAGTAAGTCCATAAAAGTCAATGTCACCTCCTCGTACGAGGCCTATGTAACGAAATTCAGGCTTTACATATCTTTGCTATGAAAGGTTACATGTAGTTGCATATCTAACTCTATTTGAGAATTTTATTCAAGGCAAGTAAGTCAGTAATAAGAAGAGAAAGAAAGAATAGGCACAATATCAGTTATGCTGTCTATAAAGTGTAATCTCACTCAGATGGGGAATCTGCAAAAGCGGATCTCATAGAAGTTGAGAGTAGAAAAGTAGTTTCCAGGAACTGGGAAGAGTAGAGGGGAGAGAGGGATGAGGAAAGATAGATTAATGGATACTAAGTTATATTTACATAGGAGAAATGAGTGCTGGTGACCCTCAATAATAATATGCAATATATATATTTAAAAGGCTAGAAGAAAGAATTTTGAATATTTTTACCACAAAGGAATGGTAAACATTTGAGAAGACAAACAGTTCAACAACAAAAAGACAACTCAAGGAAAAAAAATGGAAAAAGGACTTGAATAGATATTTCTAAAGAAGATATGCAAACAACCAAAAAACCCATGAAAAAGACTCTTAACATCAATAGTCATTAGAGAAATGCAAATCAAAACCACATGAGATGCCACTTCACACTTGCTAGCATAATGACAAGTGTTGATGTTGATGAGAAGGGAATCTTCACATATTGCTGGTAGGGATGTAAAATTATGCATCTGTTGTGGAAAACAGTTTAGCAGTTACTCACAAAGTGAAGCACAGATTTACCTTATGTCCAACAATTCCAGTCCTAGGTACAAACACAAAATAATTAAATGCATGTGTTCAAATGACCTTTACACAGATGTTAAGCACCACTATGCCCAATAATCAAAAAGTGGAAACAACTCAAATATCCATTACCGATGACTGAATAAGCAAAATGTGGTATATCTATATAATGGAATATTATTCAGCCATAAAAGGAATGAATCCTCACACCTCTACAATACAATGGACCTTGAAAATTGTAACTAAAAAAATACAGACACAAGATGACACATATTTTCTAATTCCACTTACATGAAATATCTAGAGTAGGCAAGTTGATAGATATGGATGGTAGATTAGTGATTTTCAGGGCATGGGAGATAGAGAGAAGAGTGACTGCTTGATGGATGCAGGATTTATTTTGGGAATGATGAATATTTACTGAAACTAGACAAGGATGGTTGTAGAAAGCTTCGTCTTGCTCCTGGTCTACTGAACCTAGCTGGGGACAACTGTAGATGCAGAAAGGACAAACAATAGAAGACAGACACACACAAAGTTGGGCGCTCAGATGGAGATGCACAACATCTTCGTTGCTTCTTGACTTCTCTTTACTCTGCTTCTTTTCTCTATCTTTAAAACCTTCATTCTAAAGGCTTTCTTCTTTTCTATTCTTTAAAACCTTATTTCTAAAGTCTTCTTTTCTATTCTTTAAAGTCTCTTGCCTTAGATTTGCACTGTCTTGCTTTCCTTAACATAATCTCTCAGACTTGCACTGTCCCATCAGACTTGCAGTGTCCCATGTTTCCTCTAATCTCTAGCATAACTCAGCAAGCTGACCAATCCAAATCCATCAATTCTTCCTCCATCAAAAAGCCCTTCCATTAATCCCCCATCAAAAAACCTCACATCCTCCTTCAGTGAGTCTTTTATATCCAGTGGTAAACAAGGAGGTGGAACAACAGTTCTCAGGGAGGGGCATGCCATTGTAACAAGAGAAATCTGCTCTACTTCTCTGAACTTAAACAACTTAGGAAAAGCAGCTGTGCTGCGTTTTGCCTTCTCAGTCTCTTCTGTGGTCATGACAGACTCAGCCTGTAGATCAATGAGCACAACTGTGCTTATGTCAAGTTCTCATAGACTTCTCATAATCCTTTCCCCACAGATGGTGATTTCACAATAGTATGAATGTATAAAATGCCATGTTAATCAATATATATGTTTTCTCTCTCTCTTTTTTGATGGTACTATGATTTGATAGTACTGGGGCCTCATGGTTGCTAGGCAGGTACTTTACCACTTAGGCCATTCTAACAGCCTTGTGTGTTCTCTTCTCGAAAGAAAAACCTTTAGTGATTTCTTAAGGTAGGGATTGTGTATATGTGTTTTGGAAGAAGTAGTTAACAGGAGTTATTTGGCATGATATACATTTTTGGGGGTGATATTGGGGTTTTACCTCAAGGCCTTATAGGTGCTTTGCAACTTGAGACTTGCCCCAAGTCTTTTTTTGCTTCCATTATTTTTGGGATAGGGTCTCACTTTTTTCCCAGACTGTCCTTGACCATGATCCTCCTATTTACACTTCCCACTTAAACAGTGTGACAGCTATGCACCACTATGCTCAGCTATTTGAGATTTGGCCTCATAAACTTTTTGCCTGTATGACCTTGAACCATGATCCTCTCATTCTCCCCCTCCTGAGTAGCTAAGATTATATGTGTGAGCCATTGTGTCTGGCCAGCATGATAGGTACGTTTTAAAAATATATATATACTTGTAAGCTACAATGCTTTTGCACACTTGAAAGAAATTTTTTATGAAATAAATTTCATATTTCATAGGAAATGAAGGCTAACGTGTTTCACTCCGTATAAAACAGATGTTTCTGACTATTGACTTTTACCTGAATACCATACTATTTTTGGGGAAAACGTGTTTTAAAGGAAAAATTAATTCTATATTCGTTTGGCTTGTCTCGTTATTTTGGCTTCTCGTCTCTTCAGCTCTTACAATATAAATTTCAATAACTGCTGGTTCTTAATCACCAACTCCAGCTTCTAAACATAGTCTACCATACTCTAGACCCTGGTACAAATGGAGGTTTTGGAGTCATTTCACTCTTGAAGAGACATCTTTGCTAGTTTCATTCTTATGCAGTGGCATGAGGGCTCATGTTCCCACATGGAAGTAAGCTATGCTCACTGTTTAGATGTCACTAATAAGAAAGGAATGGAAAGCAAAGATAGTTTATGAGAATTGCCTAATATGAACTTCAGTATCTTAACTGCAAATACCAGGTAAACCTAGTGCAGATATCAATATTTAGCAACAAATTGTTGAAGCAGTTGACATGATGAAATATCCTAAGGAATATGGAATTATATATATTAAATATAGTATATGTGTTTCATGATATAGAAGAAACGGTGGTTTTCCTGTACTTTGGGGAAAGTGGAAGAAAATGGTCATATCACATGCTTCAACCAATGAAATCTGACTAAAAACAAATCACCTTTAACAAACAAAATGGAGTGAACATCTAGATGGACACTTTTGAGAACCAGTAGGAAATTCTTTATTTTTAAAAATTAATGAACCAATAAAGAAATGGGCAAGTGAACTAAACAGAACTTTCTCAAAAGAGGAAATTCAAATGGTCAAAAAACACATGAAAAAATGCTCACCATCCCTAGCAATAAAGGAAATGCAAATCAAAACCACACTAAGACTCCACCTCACCCCTGCTAGAATAGCCATCCTTAGCAACACCACTAACAACAGGTGTTGGCGAGGATGTGGGGAAAAAGGAACCCTCTTACACTGCTGGTGGGAATGTAAACTAGTACAACCACTCTGGAAAAAAATTTGGAGGCTACTTAAAAATCTAAACATTGATCTACCATTTGATCCAGCAATACCACTCTTGGGGATATACCCAAAAGATTGTGACACAGGTTACTCCAGAGGCACCTGCACACCCATGTTTATTGCAGCACTATTCACAATAGCCAAGTTATGGAAACAGCCAAGATGCTCCACTAATGACGAATGGATTAAGAAAATGTGGTATTTATACACAATGGAATTTTATGCAGCCATGAAGAAGAATGAAATGTTATCATTTGCAGGTAAATGGATGGAATTGGAGAACATCATTTTAGTGAGGTTAGCCTGGTCCAAAAGACCAAAAATCGTATGTTCTCCCTCATATGTGGACATTAGATCAAGGGCAAACACAACAAGGGGATTGGACTTTGATCACATGATAAAGTGAGAACACACAAGGAAGGTACGAAGATAGGTAAGACACCCAAAAAAACTAGATAGTAGTTGTTGCCTTCAATGCAAAGAAACTAAAGCAGATACTTTAAAGCAACTGAGGCCAATAGGAGAAGGGGGCCAGGAACTAGATAAAAGGTTAGTTCGAGATGAATTAATTTAGAAGGTAACACACATGTACAGGAAATCAATGCATGTCAACTCCTGTATAGCTATTCTTATCTCAACTAGAAAAAACCCTTGTTCTTTCCTATTATTGCTTATACTCTCTCTTCAACAAAATTAGAGATAAGGGCAGAGTAGTTTCTGCCTGGTAGTGAGGGGTAAGAGGGGGTAAGGGAGGGAGCAGGGTGGGGGTGGGGAGGGAGAAGATAAAGGAGGGGATGGAAGGAAGGGGGGAGAAATGACCCAAACAATGTATGCACATATGAATTTTAAAAAGTTTCACATGTGCTTATAATGGACCTTGGTTAGATCCATCTCCTCCATCATTCTCCCTCATCCTGCTCCCTCCTTCTTAAAACAACTTCAACAGGTTTCATTGTTTTATTTTCATACAAATATATAAAGTACATCAATGATACATACCCTCCTTCACCTTCTCTGTTCCCATCCCCTTCCCACTATTACCTATCCTGTAACAGGACTTGTTTTACCTTCTTGCCCTACGTTTTAAAAATATATCATGATTGCTCAAAGGAGTTTTACTATGGTACCTCACACATGAATATATTTCATTTTAATTAATTAGATTAACCCCCATTACTCTCCCTTTTCCTTTCCTTTTATTCCCCTATAACTCAACAGCTTTTATACATTGTGCTATGTCATCTTCACACACTGATTTAGTATATTTTCATATCATTCACTATCTTTCTCTTTTCTTCTCTCCCTCCTTCTAATCCCAACAACCCTCCTGCCAACATAGTAACTGAAAACTTTTCAGGTGGTGGAAATGCGATCTTCATGAGTGCTTTTGGTGCTGGGAATTGAACCTGGGTTCAACTGTTCGTTCTCATCTGACACTGAACCATTGAGTCACATTCTCAGCCCCTATCATGAGTTCTCAAATGGTACAAAATGAGCAGAGTCTCCCTGAACCAAAGTGTATGTCACACAAGTGCTTTTTAAACCATGAAGACTCATAAGTTGTTTGTTATAGTATTATAGCCTATCTTAGACAATATATCATCAACTTAGGTTGAGCAGTGTACTATGATATATAATATTTGTAGCATGCATGCATTTATAAATGCATATGCATGTATAACACAATATATAATACATACGATTTCCATCATGGTGTTTCAGTAGTTTTTATTTTCTCCAAGAAATTAGTATAACCCCATATTCAATTAGGAATATGTTTGCTATAGTTTTCATCTGAATCCTGTTCTTGTAGCAAGTGCATGGTTCTGTTTATGTGTACAGACTGTTCCATACTAATTCCTTCTCAGTATAAAAGCTAACATAGGAATTACGGAGGATTCTCATTCTTTAAGTCTGAAATTTTTGAAATTTGAATATTCAAACTACATCTTTAATATTCTATTTAAGTCACTCTTGCCGTTTTCTGTTTCAAATGACTGATTTTTCATAAATTGAAAAATCCTCAAAATAGGACTCTGCTCTGTGTTTCTAGACATCAGCTGAAGAAAGCTTCAAGTGGTCTTTTTGCTGTCTCCTTATGGGTTTGGAGTCTTAAGATTTTTGCTGAAAATTTCTTTGTCATACAACCTTGAAGTTCACTTCATGGAAACATCACAGCAGAAATAATACATTTATGTGTACAATCACTTTTTTAAATATCTTTTGCTAGAATTGGCTGTCCACTCTAGGTGTATCTATTTTGTTTACTCCTTTTCCCCCTTAGGCCAGCAACAAGCCTCACATATAGTAAGTTTTTAATAGATATTTATTGATAAATGACCAAAAAACTCTGCAAAGTGGATTTCTTCTAAGGTGGCTGTATTTGGTCTTCTTCTCCCAGGACTATTTTGTTTATTTGAGATTTTCATGAGAATCCATGGAAGAAAGAATCACATGGCTAGTATAAGAACTATATTTTCCTTCCCTTCGTCCCACCTGATTTCATCTGGCACATGATAGGAACATAATTGGAGTATGCCTGTGGTTCTGAATACAAAGCATATGTAACCATGTAAATCACTTTGTTTTCTTAACTTTTTTATGGTTGTGATTTATAGTGGTATGGTGGGAGTGGGTGTCAGGAGGGAGTGCTGTATTTGTAATTAGAAAGTGAAACAGATGTTGAAGCCTTCATTTTAAATGATGTTTCTACTATAATGGTCTTCATTGCTCACTGATCATTTTCTATTTCACCTATTGATAGTCTGTCTGAAAAGACCTGGTCTCTGGATAATGTTCCCCATATGAGTGCTTCACTGCATTACAGCAGTAAGAAACGCTTGATTTGTTACATGTTTAAAACAAGACCCCCAAAGAGCCCATATGTAAAAGGCCAGAAAGAGAAATAAATTTAAATTTTTCTTTCTTTTCTCTTTGGAACGAAAATATCGGAGGTACTATCTTATTTACACATTTGACCCAAATCCACTTTTTCCACATGATCAAAGGAGAGAAGAAAGGAAAACTTCATCTTATATCAACCTAACCTGGTTCAGTGACAACATTGCTAGGGAGAGCTAGTGTATCTATGTTCACTGAGTTCTGTGATGAACAACACCATTTTTGATTTTCCTATGGCATCCCCCAGTCAGACTACAGGTCACACAGACTGCTTATATGGAGGCTGGGTGGACATGGTGTACTTCTGCTTTACTCACATCAGCATGTGTGGAGTAGAAAGAATGCGATCCTATGGTTTTAATTTGGTTAGGATTAACAGAGTGGTGTCATTGAATAGGAAGGGTGTGAGAACAGGAGGGAATTTCAGAAATAGTTTAGACCTGCTGGGCTTCTTCTCTGCTTTCCTCATGCTGCCTCACTCTCATGTTGACTGTGGGACAGCCTAAACATGTCTAACAGAAGTTGGAAAATCCTTAAGCCATCACAAATATATATAAATGGAGAAATATGAGAACAAATGAATGCCTTGTTTAGCTCCTACAACATATCCTAAGGGCAGGGTCTGTGCCTATCCTGTTTGTTATTATCTCTGCAGTGTCTAACACTGTACATGGTGTATGTTAAGGTGTGCAGTAGTTAATTACTATTAATCCATCTAACACGACAGCAGTGCTACTCTGTGACAAATGGTTCATTGGCAGTTTTGAGCATCAAGTTTTGTAGACAAAGACTCTGGCTCAATTAAGCACTTAAAATTTGTAGAACCTACTCTCAGCTGCCTGAGAAGACAAGCTTTTCTGGCTTTGAGGAAGAAATACTGTGCTGTCTGCTTTCACCAGTGCAAATGTTTGTCCACATCTGGACAGGCTAGTCTGCTCCTTCTTCAGATGGAATGCTGTTAGAAAGGAATACACATCATCCAGTGAACAAATAAAACTACAATGACATAGGAAATTCAGGTAATGAATTACAGAGATGCATTGAACAAATCTGCTTTGATGTAACATTCGAGTGCTGGTGTCAATAAGATGTTGGCCAAACTCATTTGATAAAGCACATGGAAAGACAAATTTAACCTTCTAGCTTAAAAGCCTGCATGAATATGTGCACACACACACATGCCTCTTTGATCAGTTAATGGAATCTCCACTAAAACATATTTTCATCTCCAAATGGTTGTTAGTCAAGTTTTTCACCTTTTACTTTACATTCTTTCACAATGGCCCTTGAGTTCACGGAATCATTCTCCACTCCACTTCAAAGAGGTGCGTGTTTATTATCCCTATTGTGCATGCACGAAAGAATGAAAAGCTTTCAAATAGAGCATTACGAATTTGCACAGAATATATATCATCATATAGATGAATGGCTGTGCATAAGAACAGAACAGTAAATCTCATTCATTTAAAAAGAGATGCTCTCAATTACAGAAAATTCTCAAGCTCTGTATCTATCCATAGGGACAAGTGCTCTTCCTCTGATAAGGAGTCATTTATCAGGTGATATGTCATTTTTAATGAATCAGAACTCAGTTTTTAAGACAGCAAAGAATTAATCATATTTCTATATATGAACTTAAAAAATAAATCTCTAGCACAAAGATTAGTCTTGCTATATATTAAAATTTTCATCTTGAAATATATGAAGCCAACCTCAAACTTATCAAGACTTCTTCAAAGAAGGATCCTAAGTCCACTCTTCTCAAGCATTGTCACAGTCACTTTATGTTTCGATCTTTTAATTACAAAATGATCAAAGCAAATGAAAGTAAAGAGTGTAGCAAAAGAATATGACAATTCCTAGCCAGAGCAATAAGACAGGAGGAAGAAATAAAAGGGATTCATACAGGGAAGGAAGACACCAAATTACTCTATTTGTAGATGATTTTATACTTAAAAGATTTTAAAGAATCCACCAAAAAACCTCTTGAAATCATAAACATTTTCAGCAAATGAGCAGGGTATAAAAATCAATATAAAAAGTCAGTAGTTTTTCTACATACCAACAGTGAACAGACTGACAGCGAAATCAGGAAAACAATCTCATTTATAATAGCCTCACAAATGACCTAGGAATAAATTTAATGAAATAAGTGAAAGAATTCTTCAATTTAAACAATAAATCATTGAAGAAAGAAATAAAAGAAGACATCAGAAGATGGAAAGACTCTCCCATGCTCACGGGTTGGCAGAATCAATATTGTGAAACATAAAGCGACTGTGACAATGCTTGAGAAGAATGGGCTCAGGATCCTTCTTTGAAGAAGTCTTGATATATTTGAGGTTGGCTTCATGAACTTTGCATTAAAAAATTTAATGTATAGCAAGACTAATCTTTGTGCTAGAGATTTATTCTTTAAATTCATATATAGAAATACAATTCATATACAGAAAATAATCTACATATTCAATGAATCCCCATCAAAATTCCAATGACATTCTTCACAGAGAGAAAAATCAGTCTTAAAGTTCATATGGAAGCACAAAAGATCTGGAATATCTAATGCAATTCTGAGCAAAAAAGAGCAATGCTGGAGGTATCATAACACCCTCCTTCAGACTGTATACAGAATCATAGCAATAAAAACAGCATGGTATTGACACAAAAAAATAGACACAAAGACTACTGGAATGGAATAGAAGACCCAGACAAAAAAACCCACGCAGCTACAGCCATCTGATTTTTTACAAAGGAACCCAAAATCTACCTTGGAGAAAAGACATTCTTTTCAACAAATGGTGCTTGGAAAACAAGATATCCACATGAAGAAGACTGAAATTGGATCCCTGTTTTTCATCCTGTACTAATATCAATTCAAAGTGGATTGAAGATCTTAATAAAATACTGAAACTTTCCAACTACTACAAGAAAGAATAGAGAAAACTCTGGAACATATGGGCATAGGCAAGGACTTCCTGAATAAAACTTCAATAGCTCAGCAATTAAGAGAAAGGATTGACAAAAAGGACTTAATCAAACTTAAAAGCTTCTGTACAGCACAGGAAACAGTCACTGGAATTTAGAGACAGCCTACAAAATGCAGAAAATCTTTGCCAAGTATTCATCTGAGAAGGGACTAATAACAAGACTCTACAGGGCACTCAGAAAAATACCAAACCTAAATTCCCAAAGAATCACAATCCAATGAAGAGATGAGCAAATGAATTGAAGAGACAATTTTCAAAGGAAGAAGTACAAATGGCCAAGCAATACATGAGTAAGTGCTCAACTTCCCTTAATGTAAAAACTACATTAAGGTTTCTGTATTAGCTCCTCTGGAGTGGGGACATCAAACGCTTTCATATTTTGGGTTGTTTACCTATTCCTATGTCTCCTGTATGTGTTCTCCCCTTGTCATGTGATCCAAGTCCAACCACATTCCTGCATTTGCCCTAGACCTAAAGTCCGCATATGAGGGAGAACATACGATTTTTGGTCTTCTGAGCCTGGCTGACCTCACTCGGAATGATATTCTCCAGTTCCATCCATTTACCTGCAAATGATAAGATTTCATTCTTTTTCATGGCTGAGTAAAATTCCATTGTGTACAAGTACCACATTTTTTTGATCCATTCATCAATAGTGGGGCATCTTGGTTGTTTCCATAACTTGGCGATTGTGAATAGTGCTGCAATAAACATGGGTGTGTAGGTGCCTCTGAAGTAACCTGTGTTGCTTTCCTTTGGGTATATCCCCAGGAGTGGAATTGCTGGATCATATGGCAGGTCTATGTTTAGATTTTTAAGAAGTCTCTAAATTTTTAGTTAGAGATGAATTAACATGGGTCACAACACATGTGTACACAAAAGTAATGCTAGGAATATTTCTGTATAGCTATCCTCAACTTAACTAGCAAAAATGCTTTGTCTTCCTTATCAGATTGTGTCTTTTCTTTAACAAAACTAGTGATAAAGGCAGAAAAGGACCTGCCTGGAACTGAGGGGGGAAGGGGAGGAGAGGGGGGCAGCGGGGAGAAATGACCAAAACAATGTTTGCACATGTAAATAAATGAATAATAAAAAAAAACGACATTAAGAATTTATCTTACCCCAGACAGAATGTTTATCATGAAGAACACAAACAACAACAAATGGCGAGGAGGCAGTGAAACAAGATCCCTTATACACTGTTGGTAGGAATGGAAATTAGCACAACCACTGTGGAAAGAAATTATGGATATTCCTTTAAAAAACTAAAAATATAACTACCATACAATCCAGTGATATCACTCCTGGGTATATACCCCAAGGAATGTACATCAGGATACAGTAGAGACACTTGCATACCTATGTTCATTACAGCACTATTCACAATAGACAGGCTATGGAAACAGCCCAGATATCCTACAGCTAATGAATGAATTATGAAAATGTGGCATATATACACAACATAGTATAAAGAAAAATGAAATTATGTTGTTTGCAGGTAAATGGATGGAACTGGAGAACATCATGTTAAGCAAAGTGAGCCAGGTTCAGAAAGTCAAAGGCTGAATATTTTATGTCATATGTGAAAGATAATTCAAAAGCTAAATGTATACATAAATACAAATATGATCATACACATTTATATAGAGTGAACATATTTGCAATAGTGGGACTGTTTGATGGGAATTGGGGGAGGAGAGAGATAGAGACTGAACAATATCAAAATACATTGCATCTGTATAAGAAGATGGCATGATGATGAAATGCACTGAAAGCTGTTGAATGATAGGGGATAGGGAGGAGAAGTAAAAGAGAGTAATAAAAGGAGTTAATCTAACTAAAATACAGCATATTCACTGGTGAAATACCATTGTAAAACTCCTTTGAAGGATGAATATTGTTTTAAAAATGAAAGACAATATTGTAAAACAGGTCCTGTTACAGGGTGGGATTTGTGGGGTGGGAGAGGGCAAGTGGGACTAAGGAGGATGAATATGGTCAACGTACTTTTTATAATTACATGAAATATAAAAATGAAACCTGTTGTAATTGTTTTACATAAGGGGGAGAATTATAAGGGGGAGAGATGTTGGGGTGAGACTAAACAAGGTACATTATAAGCACATATAGAAATGTCATAATAAATCCCCCCATACAACTAATACATGCTAATAATTTTTTTTTAAAGTATACTGTAAGGGTTGCTGGAGAATGGGAAAGCCAAAAGTCCTGGTGTTCGAACTCCACCTTTGAATTAACAGAATGCCGATAAAGAGAAGGGAAGAATGACTTGTTATTGGGGTATTGAGGAAAAGTGTCTGTTTAAATATATATCATCTAGGAAGAAAAAGCAAAATTGAGAGTTGTCTAATATTCAGAGATTTTCCCCTGTACTCTCATCTGAATATGTGAATAATCATCAGTGTCTTTTTGCATGATACAATCTAGTGTCTACCTTGTTTGTGTCACCTGGTCAAGCCTTTCCATCAACACTTGTGTTGCTGTGCAGGACACAGGAGCATGGCAGTTGGGCATCTGCAGGTGATCGCTTCCAGGTGTTAGCCCACAGGAAATCACTGAAAGTCAGTGCCAGCGTCAAAGCTCTAGACATTCAGCTGCAAAAGCCTTGCAGGCAAGGTCATGTTTTAAGTACTTATAGCAGAAACTGATGAGAAACTCTGAAAGCATTGCCCACATTGTCCCAGAGGGAGAGCTGACAAAAGTTTGCTCTACTGCAGAAAAACATTTCACACACATAAAATGTCCAGTGCTCCCCAAGGCAAAAAACAGAGTTTAAAGTGTGTGTTTGAGGGAAAACAAAAACTGTCTCTTGAATGTTGTCTGCACGTGGCAGGTAAATGAGTCTTTTCTAAGTCAAAGCCTCTTTGTTTCTTGGCAACTTAGTATTTATTCCTTTGTGCTCAGTGTCAAGAAATTTTTCCCTTCCAAAATTCAAGCCATCTGGGCTATTAGCAACATAATCAATCCTAGCTAATAAATCACTCCACCCAATGTTCTTGACAACACAAATTCTGTAGTATGTTAAAACATTACAATAAATGACAATGTGATATAATCTATGAGGCCTTTTAACACTGTCCACATCAAACAGCTGGGAAAATTATGGCCTCCAAAATCTTCATAATTTTGAGCAGTTATGTTTGCTGAGCAGAGTTCTAAAAATGTGTCAATTTTGTGGGATTTTAAAAACATTTGTGCATGGAAGAAACCTTCAGATTTTTCTTGACAGAAAACATTGTGATCAAAGTATCTTCTTAATTCTTTCCGTGGCCAACCAGTGAGAGTTAGTAAAAATCAACAACATGGAAATTATTTAATAATGCAAATTGGTTTCTTATAGTAGAAAGTAAAATGGATTTTTGGCATGGCTTATTTCACATATAGTTCAGTTTCTTGAGGTTATATTTTACAAATGAGATACAGTGTCCTTTGCTTTGAAAATATATAGCTGCATACAAATATGAAGTCATTAATATCTTTAGTGTCCTTAGGGTAAGCAAGTGGGCAGCATTTTATTTTTAAAAAACTCAGAATAAATATACAAATACTGTGTGTATACCACTATCCACAATGGCCACAATGGTAAAACATCTTTTAAAGTACTGCACTGAATGACTCCTTATGAATCTTCTTATTTCTTCTCCAGCTATTTCTTGAGAATCCAACCAAATTTATATAATGAAAATATTATATGGCTATTCTCAACACCAAAAACGATATCCTAAATACATTTATGGAAAGCCTTCAAGAGACTTGAGGATTAACACTTATCAGTAACAGAAAAGATATTAAATATTTAGAGGAAGATATAAACAGGTATAACTAATATAGGTATTAGTAAGGCACATAATATTGTAGGTGGCTTGAGGATTCGTTTTAGTTCAACTCTGACTTTTTCCTCTGCCATACTGACAGATAAAATGTAGTTTTGCTGTATCAAGAAGACATTCAAGAAAGGGCGAAAGTCCAACTTGTGTGCAAAATGTTGAAATAACAATAGAGGGAGAGAATTTCAATTATGAAAAGCAGAGCAGAAGTGGTAGAACTGAGAGGAAATTGTTCTTATGCAAGACAAGAAGGTATTTACACACTAAAGCCAATATAATTCATATGTTATATATCATTTACTGTCTAAGAGTATATAGCACTTAGGTCAGCTACACCTAGAG
Source organism: Castor canadensis (assembly GCF_047511655.1). Classification (NCBI taxonomy): domain Eukaryota; kingdom Metazoa; phylum Chordata; class Mammalia; order Rodentia; family Castoridae; genus Castor; species Castor canadensis. Next base: position 32,964,008 of record NC_133393.1, on the reverse strand, counting down.
CCATTCTAATGGTCCAGAACACTAAAATATATTGCATCATTATAGAGATTTTTCTTGAATGACAAACTGTCTAACTTTTAACATATTGTCAGAAGATGTTTCTCAGAATAGCCCTGCCTGATATGATACATGCCCGTATCCTTCACCACTTGCCAATCAATAAATCACTCAGTCAACCATCAATCAATCAATCAATCAGAACTAGGTATTATAAACAATCATTACAAAACTTTTTCAATTCACCAAACAGTGAAATTCAAAAGAAAGGAGAGAATTGACATATAGTTGCTGACATTTTACTTTCCAAACAAGAATCTAAATGATAGAAACTATCAGTACCATGTGCTATCACTGGTACTTAATGAAAGAAATCACACTTAAATCAAAAGAAAAATAGAGATTTATGTCAACCTAAAGTACAGACCTTTCTAAAACTAAAAAGTTAGGACCTTACTGTTACATATGCCTATTTATGCAGACAGAGAGTCAGAGAGTTACAAACACACACACACACGGCCCTCCTCTTATTTTATGGATTCTGAACTACTAAGCCCTCTTTTTATTATCAAAATTTGGTGGATTTTGGAGGGGCATCTAGGCATAATTCTAACCTGGCACAGGTCTTTAGGATTTCTAGTCATAATTCACTTATAAAACATTGGTTAAAAGAGAAACTTGGGTTTAATGTGTGTATCAATTATTAAGCTATTGATTGTCCCTCTCCAAACTTACCTCTCTGCCCTCTGTGATGCTAAGCAGGGACTCTAAAATTGTTTTTGCTTTGCCAGCTTGTTCTGCTAATAAAGGGACACTAAGGAAGAATGCAAAGCAACAGAAGAAAATCATTCACCTTGCTATTAATTCTTAGAGGAACATGTGTCTTGACATGGGAAGTAGCAGTTCCTTCCAGTGGAATCTAGTGTGTATTTTTTACAACATTTGCAGATTAACTTCTTTGCACCCACACAAAAATATCAATGTAAGCTAGTTCTTCAGTGTCTGGGTCCCACGCTTATTGGACTCTCTTCTATGTTTCCCAATTTTTCTTGTCCCTTTATTGCCTTGACCCTAAGAATGGAAACTGCTCCCTACAGTTGATACCTCTGTGGTATCTTAGAGCAGAGGGTGGCAAATGTGATGAGAAATTTATATCTTCTATTTGAGTGAACTAAGAGATAACTAGATTGCTGGTAAAACATTTTTAGGCATATCTGTGAGAGTGTTTCCAGAAAACATTAACATTTGAGTCAATGGTCTGAGTACAGATGATCACTCTCATACATGAGGGTCGGGCATCAGGCTAATGTGTTGAGGGCTGGAATAGAAAAAAAAAAAGGCAGAGGAAGGGAAAATTCTCTAGGACTGCCATCTCTTCCTGCTTTTGGACATTGGAGTTCCTGGATCCTCTGGTCTTTGGACCCCAGTTTTTATACCAGAGTTCAACCATGGCATTTGGACTTAGACTTAATTATACTCTGACTTTTCTGAGTCTTCAACTTAGCATATTGTGGACTTTCTGGCCTCTATAACCATAGGAGCCATTTTTTATCTTGCATATCTTTCTTATATATATTTACATGTATCCAATTTATTCTGTTTCTCTGGAGAACCCTGACTACTATAGCAAACTACAGCTGTAGGCTGAATCCTGAGTGCTTCCTGGGTTTGTAAATAAAGACTTTAGGGAGCAGTCCCAGGGCACTCCTTATGTTTGAGACTGCTACCTTCTAGCGTTTTAGAGTTGAGAGCTGTGATGCTCACAAAATCTAAAGTACTTCCATCTTCCCTGTACAGAACATATTTACAGACACCTGACTTAGTGTTTTCATTTTCTTCTTTCTCCCCCTTCTTCCTCTCCTCTTCCTTTACTTTTCTATTTTGAGATAGACTCTTGTTATGCAGCCCAGGCTGAACTGATGATCTGATTTTCTGTCCCGCCTCCAGAGGGCTGGGATTACAGATAGGAATCACCATGCCCACTTAGATTTCTCTTTTTACCCTTTACTTACAGGTTAACAACTTCATATCCACCAAACTGTGTAAATATTAATTGCTCTCTGTCTCTCTTTCTCTCTCTTTGTGTGTGTGTGTGTGTGTGCGTGTGTGTGTGTGTGTGTGTGTGTGTGTGTGTGTTTGTGTCTCCCTGTCTCTCTCTCTGTCTGTCTCTTTCTCTCTCTCTTGCACTGGGGATTCTTCTTAGGGGGGCTGGTGTATAAATTCTCTTTTTAAAAAATAGACACATGGGGCTTCTGTTTTCAAATTTTTCAGGAATCATCAAGAAACTGGCATACAAGAGAACAGCAAAAGAGACCCTGGAAAAGGTGGAAATAAAGAAAACAAACACAGGTTGAAAGGACCCCTGAAGAAGCTAGCAAATCATCAAACATCAATTACTACACTCCCGACATTAACTACACCTAAATGAAACAAAAAGTTTTGTGCTAAGGAGAAATGAAAAATGGCCAAGAGAAACTTTTTAATTGCATGTACTAAAATGAGAACAGCCTACAACAAGTTTTATGAATAAGTACCATTGCCATGGAGACAAATACCTACAACAGATCAAAAGAACAACTCTGACACCACACTATATCTCAATGGAAAAAAAGCAAAGATCTATACAGTGTTTCCCTTCTCTCTGCTCTAATGATTTGAAATGTGGACTCAGATTACATCTCTGCATGATTCTATACTATTTTTCTTCACAAGGCACATTTTTGGTTACAAAGAATTATAAAGCTATGTAAGGGTAAGGAAAGATGTATAGATAGGCACTCATTATTTTTATTCCCTCTTTTGACAGGAACCCATTAAGGACATAACTAGTGGGAATAGAGTTTCAACCTGATATTCCATTAGGCAACATATTTTTGGCTGCTTATTAAGAAGAAGTGTTGCCTAATGAACTGTCTTAATGACTAAATCACGTTTTTCCTACCTGGTCCACAGAAAGGCTTTCTTGGTTTTAAAGTCAGTTACTACAGATGAATCATGGTTATGGAGATTTCCTTAGCAAAATTTTTTAAATGCGAAATCGCTTTTCTATGACATTGAGACATTGTTAATATCCTTGGCTTCTAAATCTGAGATGAGCTTGTTAGCTTATGAAGATTTTCCACCAGAGTTTGTAGTTGAACCTTTTATAGTTTCTAAGATGATAACATTTCACATACACATATACTTCTCAACTGAAAACAATTATTTGTCTTTACACAGACGTTTCCTAACGTATGCTTAATGTAAACTGATAACTGCTTTGTATTTGAAGCCTGTCACAGTCTGTAATTATAGAAAAAAAATACCTATATGATTGGAATATGCATTGAAAAGAAACTAACACTCAGAAGAAGCTTTGAAATGACCTTGATAGTTAGTCAATCGATCCAATTTAATGATAGTAACAACTTCCTGCAAAATACCATAGAAAATATGCCTTCTGTTGCCCATTCTATATCAAGACTGCCTCTATATATTCAGTCAGCAAACTATGAATGTGGACCAAATGTGGCCCAGAGCCCACTTTTGTACATAAAGTTTTATTGCAACACAGCCAGATCTGTTTATTTATACACTGTCTAGCTGCATCTATGCTATTTTTATACTACTTCAGCAGATTTGAGTCACTGTGATGGAGACTACAAAGCTTTCAAATACTAAAATATTTCTCTCTTGCCCTTTGCAAAATCTTTGGCAACCACTATTTTGCAAGATTTAAGTGTTTCTAATTATATTATTTGAACTCTAAACTTTATCCTTTCATTTCTCATTGGGTTTTTTTTTAAATAAAACTTGGAAACTATGTAATTTTGCCCTTCCAAGTCTCAACATTTCTAAAATGAGTACATAACCTTTCATTCAATTTCTGATTTTTTTCTATCTTCCCTTCTAAGCATCCCCATTCCTTCCCTTTCCCTCAACATCCATACTCCTTATGCGCAAGTCTTTTTCCCTTCCACTCCTCGTGCATCTCCCTTTGTTCTCCTTCCAAACTGGTACAACTTCTATTTCTTTTCTAGTCTGTTGTATGAAGCTCTGTGCTTTACTTTCTACCACCTACCCACCTCCTATTAATAGAGAAATCTTGCTAGAACAAAAATTGAACATGTCACTCTCTTTGCATAATCCCCTTATGCTTTTTACCATCCTAAGAGTAAACCTTAAACCTTAATGCTGTTATCACAGAACATTGGTGTGAGGAGAGCTGTTTTCTTATTTTACACATGCATATATAGATATGTCACTAGGATGAAATAACTGGATTTTAATATGGCTCCTGTTTGGGTGAATAAGACAGGATTCTCAGTTATTTTTTTGTGTTTCTTACATGATGAGACACAAGAGAAGACATGGAAAAGGCCCAGGAAAACAAAGTTTATCATAGTCATAGGTCCTAAAGATAGGTAATGAGATCAGGTAGATAGGGCAGCATGGAACCTCAGGTAGTCAGGAGGCAAGAAACAAGAGTGGAGAAGAATAGACCAGAACTTTTTCTGGGTTTTCTGAGGGACAAGCATGGCAGGGAAGCTTCCAATATTTACTATTGATTGAATGATGGGTTCTAAACTCTAGGGATGGCCCCTCTGTGCTTCCTGGCCCTGGGTTATTTAAGATGGAGGAATATTATGTCCTGGGATTCATTTGGTCAGAGGTCTGACGCTGGAATGATTAGTTTGCATGATCAAAGTCAAGCTCCTGGCTGAGCCTTTTGCTATTTCTAACAACTCACTAATCCAGTGAGGTAATCTCCCTAACAAGGTTGTAAGATGTCAAAACATCATAATATACAGAAAATGAAATATAAATAATAGTTATCCCATCTATTTACCTTCATTTTCTGGAATTCAGACACATTTTTCTTAAGGACAAAAATGAGATGAAGGTATATTTAATTCATCTGTAATTGTGCACTAATCCAAATATACTTATAGGAACATAATTTTTTAATAAGACATATTTTTGGTGGAAAAGGTGACAGTACTGAGGTTTTGAACTCAGGAACTCATACTTGCTAGGCAGGCATTCTTGATCCATACCTTCAATGATAATTATTTTCAAATGAGAATTGACTTACAGGAAAAGGCCAAGAGTCTTAGCATGCAGTTATCGGAATCACGGCAAACCGTTCCTTGGAATTTCCCACCAACTCCATACATAGTCATGTCTGCCTGTGGCAATGCTCTCCTGTGGTTCTTTGGCTGTCATTTTACCATCATCACCTCTGTGCATCTCCGTGTTGTTTCCCATGTCTGCAGTGCCCTTCCTTCTTTTTCTTCATGCTTAGTGTATTTCTATTTATCTTTTAAGATCAGGCTTTGATAACATCTGACAAGGGAATCCTTTTCTGATTTATCTAGACAGAGTTATACATACATATCCTTCCCTGCTCGCCTAAAATACCTTGGGAAGCAGTGACTGAGTTTGGTTACAGTGACTGCTAGACTCTCCCCTTACAACTTGAGTGTACAATATTCAATTATTACATTCTTTTCCCTCTAGAGGGAAAAGAATCTCAAGTCTTCCTCCTTGTTCTCCTTCTCTTTTCTTCCTCCTCCTTCTTTTCTTCTTTCTCCTATCCCTCCTCCTTTTCACTTTTCTCCTCTTCCTCCTCCTCCTTGACCTCATCCTCCCTCATGCCCTCCCTCCTTCCCTTCCTTCCTTCTTCTTTACTTCTACAATGCTGGATTGCATCTGTCATATGGTTGGTACTGAAGAATTACTTAATTTTTTTTAAATTGGAGAAAATGTTTATTACTTTATCTCTGTCCTAGTTTCTCCTTCCAAGGAGTAAAAATGGAAAAAAAAATTACTCTCACCAAATAATTACAAGTTATACATTATATCTCTCAACACATTGAGGATGGGGAAGAGTATTAACTAAAATGAATAAATTCCCAAATGATATCATTTAGTCAACAGTAAGAGTGTTTTGGTGTAGCAGCATTCCTAGCATCACTTGCACTGAACTGCAATGAAGCCCCTGCCCTCTAGTCTGTATAGATAGAATGGCAAATTGAGGAAGATACCTGGAGACTCCTAAGGTTACATGACCTTGTTTATGTGAATTCTGAAGAACAACAGATGCTAAATATAAGTAGAAAGGATTTTACAAGAATAATTTGGGAGGTTGTCTAAATAAAACACACAGTCTTATGCTTTTTAATCTTGCACCCCCAGCTGCTGAAAATATGTCTTAAAAAAAGAAAATACCCAGTCTGAAGCCAGTATTTTGAAGCTATATTTTAAATCTAAGGTTTTGTCTCTATCTTTAGTTGTTAAATCAACTAATTAATAATGAAAATTTTGAACAATCTGCTTGCACCTTGTAACCTCATATAACTGACTGTCTTGATTTTTTAACTGAATTGACTGACTATATTTTTCTCGTGAAGTCACGGGGCTTAATTAAAGATATGATTTAGTAACCATGAAATAGTAGGTTTTTGTCTCATAGTGACTGACTAAAAGGAAAGGAGGGAAAGTCCTTTACACAAGCAGTTTAAAAGAGTATTTCCATGTCATTATTCAGTTTGAACATAATCAGTGAATGAGAAGCTGGTTTCTGGGTTTCCAACAATGACACAGGAAATAATTAAACTTGTTCAGTGACAAGAAACTTGTGAAACTGGCAATGTTAATGGGGTATATTATGTTCTCAGAAGTTTTCCTGAAAACATAGGGTAATGCCATTAGGGCTGAATTCGCCCACCTGTAGCAAAATCGCTTCCTTAGGGCAGAGTACACTTGAATGGAAACCACACCATAATGAAGAAAAGGTCTGAGATGATTTATGTGTGTGGTCTGGCTTGACAGTGGGTGGCAGATGTAAGGAAAAAAAATAATAACCTTTCTAGGGTTCTTTTACTTTTTTAATTCTATGGAGAGAACTGTATTTCATAGAACTAGAGTGATAAAACAAGGGCTAAAGAAAAGTATAAAAGGGATGATTATTAAAATGTTTTTGTAAAAATGGACACAGACTTTGAGATTCAGTGGTATGGTTTTCTTTTTTTTTTTTTTTTTATTCATATGTGCATACAAGGCTTGGGTCATTTCTCCCCCCTGCCCCCACCCCCTCCCTTGCCACCCACTCCACCCCCTTCCTCTCCCCCCCAACCCCACAATACTCAGCAGAAACTATTTTGCCCTTATTTCTAATTTTGTTGTAGAGAGAGTATAAGCTATAATAGGAAGGAACAAGGGTTTTTGCTGGTTGAGATAAGGATAGCTTATACAGGGCATTGACTCACATTGATTTCCTGTGCGTGTGTGTTACCTTCTATGTTAATTCTTTTTGAACTAACCTTTTCTCTAGTTCCTGGTCCCCTTTTCCTATTGGCTTCAGTTGCTTTTAAGGTATCTGCTTTAGTTTCTCTGCATTAAGGGCAACAAATGCTAGCTAATTTTTTACGTGTCTTACCTATCCTCACCCCTCCCTTGTGTGCTCTCGCTTTTATCATGTGCTCAAAGTCCAATCCCATTGTGTGTTTGCCCTTGATCTAATGTCCACATATGAGGGAGAACATACGGTTTTAGGTCTTTTGGGCCAGGCTAACCTCACTCAGAATGATGTTCTCCAATTCCATCCATTTACCAGCGGATGATAACATTTCGTTCTTCTTCATGGCTGCATAAAATCCATTGTGTATAGATACCTCAGTGGTATGATTTTCATTAGAAGAATATTGACCACAATTATGTGTACATGTATTGACAGTTATATGGAGATAATAAGGTAAAAAATCCAAATTATAGGAATACTTTTCAAAATACAGCAGCTGGAAAATAACGAAGCAAGTAAACATTTAAGAGTTGTCCATTTAGTGCTCACTTTTCTGATAGTGTCTGACACTGTTCTGAGTGATTCCCTAATACAGACTTATTTAATCTGCATAACAACCATATGTGGTGAGTATACTGCTATCCCCATTTCATTAGGGATATGTAACTTGTATGGGGGTACACAGCTAATTAGAGAGCAGACTGATTTCAAACCAAGGTAGTCTGGCTCCTGATCCTCATGGATCATGGACTTTTCTGAAGTCCATGATTCTGGGAATATATAGAATAAATTGTGCAAAGTATTGGTATTTATAGCACTAGGGTACTTTCTGTAGAATTACTACCTCATTTCCCCTACTTGCCATCCACTATTTATTCTTCTACAGAGTGAGGGGGAAAATGAGGAAAAGGAAAAGAGAAGTAACAGCAAAGCAAGCCACACAATTTGGTGAGCCATGTCTTGATTGAGATATCTTTTATCAAAGAAGATGCTCTGGTAATAGTATCTAAAATATGAGTTGCTTTTGATCAATTTTCAGGTATTACAAAGGAATGTTTCTTAAATTTTTTGTTGAAAAGCTACCTTACACATTCATCTCAACAACAAGCCAGCGAAATGATAGATGATGCTTACCCTTTAGTTCAGTCTGTATATGATTAAATTTTGCAGGCTATCTTAGCTATTCAAAAGAGTGGAAAGTGCACTGTTATATGTAAACATACCTTCATCACAGTCAATAAAAGTAAATTAATAAAGACTTTCAGGGACAAGGAAGGGAACTAAGGGGAGTAGAAGAAGGGTGGATGGATGGAAACAACACAGTTTACTCCATTAACGTATATGATTAATATTTGTCAGAAATACAAATAAAAACTAAAAAAGGAAAAAAAACAAAGAACAAAACCCCAAAGCCAAGAACATTTATTTATGTGAGGTAGAAATCTGTATGATTTCACAAATATTTTTTCACTCAAATTATTCTATTTTGATCAGAAACCAAATATTATGAAGAAAGAAATTTTAGCATGTGGACACCTTTCTTCCTTGTCCTCTCGCACCTTCTCTGATATTTCATACATGAGTTTTGTGAAACTAAACTCATTCATTTGACATATGGTTGGCTGTACTCTGGGCTTTCCTTTATCCCAAAGGGCAACTTGTTCCTGTTGTATCACAATAGGAATCAAGTTTTTGAGCTGTTCAAGTTTACATAGTCAGGTAGCTTTGTATTCACCAACAATTAGAATTAATGGTGTTCTTGTTCCTTTTTTCTGTAAATACTTCAACTGTCCAGTAACCTACTATATAGAGCATATATACAAAGTCACTAAGATAGCTTTGTTCAATGCAAAATCAAGATATTTTCTCAAGGTACAGTACAACTTCTTGGAAAAGGATGATGTTTGCCCTATCAGTGCTCCTATAGTACAAAGTACAGAGTAAAATGAAAATCTGTCTTCAATTCTCCATTGCAGTGGACTTCCTCACAGTCTAGATATAAGGACTCAGTCTTTGTGGAGTCTTACCTTATTCTGCCAGCCTGGAATGATCTCTGCTATGTGTGAGAGATGCAGAACAAATAAGTACTATCAAGGTACAGCAATAGCATGTTAAAATTTATAATATGTGTGTTTATATCACAATTAGCTTCTGAATAGGATAATTCTGAGGGGATAAGTGAAATATCATATGTAATTTTTCTATTAAGCCCAAATCCTAACAAATAAAAGAATTAAATACACATCTATCAAATGCCTGATTGAGTTAACACACATGTCCTGTTTTTAGATATGATTTTTGGTCACAAATGTATTGATATGCTGAGCAATAATAGTCAAGCTGTTTCCTGGGTCAGACTAGTGTGTCTGTCTTGCCTACTTTTCTCATTTGTAAATTAAGGTATTTAGAAAGGGTAAAGTTATGAACAACAATAAGGCAGTCAGGGATTGCCTTACAAACAAAAGGAGAAAAGCATGTCTTTAAGAATAGATAAGACATTCCAAGAAAGTTATGTCTTCTACATTACTACTTCTTTGTAGCGCTTAAGAATTAAAGTAAAAACGTCTTTAAACATTTCAGATCATTAAAGATACACAGAAAACAGAAATTTTGAATATTTCAAGATTCCTCTTTCTCTGTTCTTCTTCCCCTCTGATGCTGTGATTGGTAGTAGACTTGCTCCATGATAGAGTGTGGGGAAAAGTGACTATGCGGTCTATCAGATCTGAATTTCTAACATCCCTCTTACTCATTGTTTGAACTTGGGTAAACTGCTTAATCAAAAGTGCGGCTTTTGTAGCCAAACATTCAGTGTGGAAATAATTTAAGCAAGGATATAAGGAACAGATAATGTATCACATAATTCCTCTATATTACTTAATGCATAGAAATGCAATAGTTACAAGCAACTCTTCCTTTCTCTGTTGTTAATGGCAAATAGTCACCACTCTTTAATACAAGTGGGGTGTGATAAAAACAACCTGCCACTCTGAGTAGAAGACGTATTCTTAACAAGAGCAAGTTCAGGAATTCCAAGGACAAGAGCTGACCCACCATCAGCTCTTTCCCTTCATTTTCTTATGTTTGATAATTGGGAATTATGAGATTTGTCTTCAAAGATAGGAAGTTTGTACATCTGCTGTACTGTGTACCAGCTCTTTACTGGATTACACAGTATTATCTAAACAAACAAGAGCATAATAAACACTTCTTCCTCATTGAGTGCAGAGCCATCTGAATCAGAATACTTTTGCTTTTTAACTTGACACACCAACAAGAGAATCAAAGACCAAATCACCTTTCAGCTGTAAAGTCTTAAATAGAGCTGACTCAAGATAAGGCCATTTTTGTGATGTCTTAAAGACTTCGGGTTGAGCAAAAACTTCATATAGGCTGGTGAAATAATTAACAACAAAGAATGACCAGACATCATTTACTTATCAGTTATAAATATTTCTCTCATATGTATTTTATATTTTTAGCACTTAATAGTAAGCAGTATATATATTACTATACTTTATTATTTACTATAATTTTATGTCAATAATATATTAACATAAAATAATAATCATTATGTATGAATGTATGTGTTCATATGTATATTTATATATACTTTTTGTGTAATATTTATCCTGGTATGTTGGATAATATACTTAAAATGATCTACAATAGTAACTATAATTCACCATTAAAATATCTGCTATATAGTCCTTCCATAATTCAGAACACAGATTAGATTTTATTTTTAGCTTTCATAACCTTCCTTCTTTCACTGTATCATGAAGTTCTGTTTTCGTCTCCCAAATATATCTCATCATGACCACAACCTTGATTGAGTCCTAAACTTCGACCTAGAATGTTGCAAGATTTCTCTCTTCCATCTTTGATTTTCTTCCATCTGTTCTCCAATTGTAAAATGATTTTTTCAAAAAGTTGATCATTTCAGGGTAACCAGGTTATAGGTTATTCAACCATGTTAAGAAATTCTCCACCCTTCACCAGAAACACAGAGCCTTTAAGATCTACGTATCTCATACACCCAAAACAGATTTGGAACAGAGTCTGAGACCAACTCAGGCTTTCCTTATATCCAAAGTCAACTTGGGGATATTTACAAGGACAGCCAAGAACAGGCAATACTTTCATTTGCCCCAGAAATTCTCAGATGAACTTTGATCATTAACTCCTGATATGTACTGGCAATGACAACCAGAACAATATCAGCAATCATATCTTTTTAAAGTTCTTTTTTTTTTTTTAAATTAGGATACATTTGTTGTACAGGGAGATTCATAGTGACAATTCTGAATAGGCTTACATTGTACATTGGTTAGTTCACCTCCACAGCAATCATATCTTAACACTTAATTTTGTGTCTTTCTTAGTGTTTAGATTCTTTGTAATTCATTCTGAGTTAGTCTAAAAAAGCCTTTAATTATGTGTTATACATGGCAATATTCACTTATTTCTGGTCTAATTTGGTGATATTTAGTAACTTACTAAGTGGCACAACTGTTACAATAAACCAGTTTTAGAACATCATCTTCTCCCTAATACGATCCTTCATAATCATTTACAGTTAATTCTCTTCCCATTGGGGCCCTGGGTGACCACCAATATTTTCACTGTCTCTTTAAATTCACCCTTTCTGTAAATTTCATAGAGGTGTGGTCTCCTGTGGCTGGCTTATCTTCCTCAGCATGAGGTGTTGAATGTGCAGAATTCCCCTTCTTTCCATTGCTGACTGATTTTCTACCATACATGCACACAAGAGTTTGTTTATCTATTCACTGATTGATGGACATTTATGCTGTTTCTGGTTTGGGGCTTTTATGAATAAGGCTAATATGAACACTCATGTGCAATTCTTTGGATGGCTGTGAGTTTTCATTTCTCTAGATACCAAGTGGGGGATTTCTGAATTAACTGGTAGTTTGATGTCTAAGTTTTTGTAAGACTGTCAAACTATTTTCCAAAATAGTTGTCCTGTTTTGTACCCCTGAGCAATGTATAAGGGTTCCTATTTCTGTGTATGCTTGCCAACAATAGTTGTAGTCAGGTTATTGTTGTTTAATAGGTGGTAAATATTATTTCCTTGTGTCTTTAATTTGCATTCACTAATTACTAACAGTATTGAGCATCTTTTTCATGTCCTGGCTCATATATCCTCTTTGAATAAATATTTATCTAGCTCTTTGGCCCAGTTTTTTAAAAATTCATTGCTATACTAGAGGTATATTGTGATATTTATAAAGTTCTTACAATATATCATAGTTGAATTTCACTCCTTCCATCATTCTCCTTAATCCCCAAACCCCAATTCCTGGAACAGACTCAACAGGTCTCATTTTTCCATTTTCATACATGAATGCATAATATTCTACCATATTCACCCTCTTACATACTTTCCCTACGTCCTCCCCCTCCCACTGGTGCCAAAACCCAGACAGGACCTGTTTTACCTTTCTTGTTCTGTTTTTGAAAAAAACCCTACATTTTTGTTTGTATAAGATAGCTATACAGGGTGTTTCATTGTGACATTTCTATGTACATATGTATTATAACCTGAATTGACCCAAGCCCTCTATTTTTATTCTTTCTACCTTAGTCCCCTTCTTATGATTATTTCAACAGGTTTAAAATTCAACACTCATTCTTGTATAGAAAGCACATCAACAATACTCATCTTCTTAACTTCCTTCTTTGGATATATATTTTACAAATATTTTCCCGCTATGTTACATGTATTTTTATTCTCTTGATTTAATATTTATTTTTAGAGTTTACTTACATTTATGACCAGGAATGGTATTTCTTTTAACGTAGTGAAAGAGACTTTATTATTATTTGTTCATTTGGGTTGTTTTTTATATCTTTATTAAGATATAATTCATATGTTTTCACTGCTATAATTTAGCCTACAGAATTTAATATTTTAAAATATATTTATAAAGGTATACAACCATCACTACTACCTACTTTTAGAACATTTTTACCCACTCCCCAAAACACTGTTGGTCAGTTAGTTATCATTCTTCATTCTCCTCTCCCTCCCTACCTCCTCATCTTATGAAACAGTGAATATACCTTCTTTTCAATAGATTTCTCTATTGGGGCCATTTCATATGAATTGAATTATAAGGTATTTGGTAACTGGGTTTTCTCACTGTCATATTTTCAATGCTTAACTATGTAGTAGCTTATATCAGTACTTCTTCCCTTTTCATTGTCAAATAATAGTCCATTGCATGAGTGCGCCACACTTTATTTTCATAAGGTGATAGGAATTTGCATTGCTTCTGTCTTTAGCTATTATGACTCATGCTTCTATGAACATTTGTGTACAAGTTTTTGTCAGAGCACACTTTCATTTTTCTTGGGTATATACTAAGGAGTAGAATTACTGGGTCTCATGGTAACTATGTTTTAATTTTGAGTGCCAAATTTTTCCCAAAATGCACCATTTTACATTCCCATTACTAATGTTATAAGGGTTCTAATTTCTTTATATCCCACCAATACTTGTTATTTCCTGCATAATGTATGTAAAGTGGTGTCTCATTGTTGTAAACCTCTGTTTCTTGACAGGAAAAAAAAAATCCCTAGGTATTGTTTTGCCTTGTACAACCCAAATTGTCTTCAATACCAAGAGAATAAGATTTGTAATACTGGTTGGTGATTTTCCACTGAAGGTATATGTGATATAAAGAATTAAAATGACAAAATGGAAGACATGTTATATTTCAGCCTTTTCTTTACAATTATTGATTGGGAGCTCTGCACCAGAAGCTGACAGATGGATGGACCCCTGAGTTCTTGATGTGTCAAAAACATCTGGGTCTACAACTTTGAGCAGTCATATTCCTATGGTTCTCATTATATAATGAATGACTCACTAAGGACAGGAAGTACACAACTTCTTTAATTCCTACTCTTGCAGTACATTCAGAAAAGCAGCAAGTTTCATAGGCCATTGTGAAATCAAATGGATGAAATTACATGGCAGCCAAAACCCCCATAGAAAACATCCATATCAGTAGGTTGAAGTCAAGCTGCTGCTCAAAAATCCTCCCCACCCTTGTGTTCCAGGTTTCATCTTACCCTAGAATTGATAGTGCTCACGAACACCAACAACTGACATTGTATTCCACTCAGGGACAGTGTTCTATGTGTGCAGATTTTTCCCAACAAAAAGCTGCACTAGTAGTGTCTGCCATAAATTAGAGCATATTTCAAACTTTTAGTTGAACCCCTACTCAATAGTTACCCAATATTGTTGATAATATTCATGGTCTCATTTATCAGAAATGCTCATCAATTTCTTTGAAACTTGAGGAATAATTAAAATAGCCATAAATCAGAGAATAATTGAAAAGGCAGTGACGATTCCAGTTAGACCATACTGAGATGTTTCTCAACATCTGTTTGAAATAGCCAATATCTTCTCTTAGTCATTTTATTGCCATAGGGAAGCAACTTAAAATAACACCATAAGGAGAATATATAATAAAATGAAACACTGGAACTGAATTGCTCATGGTCAGTTGTCATGGGAACTTAATATGAGAAGATAGTGAAACAAGTATCTTTATTTCAATCATTCAGAACTCCCTGTTCATTGGAGTTCTGATGCCTTTTCTCCTCTATGCTCTTTCTGTCCCTGTTTCTGAACATACAAGTGGGAAAATACAATAATCTATGTTCAGAAAACAAAGCTCAAAGACAAAAGCCAGAAGGGAAGACAACTGGAGTGTTATACCGGGAATGAGTAAGGGATAGAGAGAAGGAACCTAAGAACATATAAGAACTGCCAATAATCTGGTTAAAAAGATGAACTAGATCAGGGTCAATTTTAGAGAAAATTATACAAGCATAGAAAGTTTATAGGATAATTTTTCTACATCTAACCTTACGCTTTACTGAATAGGATCAAACTCTCAGTGTCTAAACTTAGCAATGCATTCTTACTTTCAGAGTTGACATGCCCATTTAGGCATGTCCTAAGAATTTGTTGATTCTCATGAAATGACTGCGTGTTACTTCTCACTAATCAAAATGGAAGTGTAAGCCACACCTTAACTTTTACAAAAGGATCTCTAGTACAAGAGTATAGTGCTTATTTAAGCTGGAAAGGAGAGAGATTTAGTCTAAACAAATAAGCACATTTTTGCAGTTTTTCTTCATTTAATATTCTATATGAGACAGAACTAAATGCTTCTTCACAATTAAAGCTCTTCTTGAAGGGGTGAATTCCTCAAGATGTGCATAACACTTTAGAAACATATTGCCTGTCATTTTCTACTGCTTGCTGCTTAATTAAAAGGGATGTCAGACACTTCTGAAAAGGCTCTGGTAAATTGTCAAATTCAACAAAAGAAAGAAAATTTTAGACAAAAAGCACCTTATGTAAATTATGCCTTTCTCCAGCCCAATTTTCTTCCTTCTAACCACTGTTGCCATCATTTTAGGTGACTTTTGTCTGGTATTTAAAAACGAAATGTGATTCTCTTATTCATTCCTTGGAAACATTCCCCGAAATATTCTGTTAAGTGTTTTCAGTTATATGCCAGCCCCAATAGAATCTCAGTAAGAGATTTTAAAAATATATCTTATCTAGTACATTCTATTTTATAGTTCGCATAAACACTATCTGTGTTGCAATAAATATGGACAAATTAAGTAATGCTGAAACAATCTTGTAACTTTAAATCAATAAATTTATAAGTGACTAAACATACATCCTCAAAGTTTTAAAACTTTGGTCATGCCAAGCCTTTGCATTAGAAACACTACTGAATTTATAAGCAACTAAATGGAAAAAAAAAAACCAAAAACAAACTAAAATTATCACAGTAACTGGACTCTTACTATTATTTGGTTGTATGTATTTGTCTGTTATACAAGAAATAAGTTGGCGTTTAACTTTAATTATAAATAGAAAATAATATATACCTATTGTATTTGGTACCAGAGTTACTTGGTAACTACCTCTTTAACAAATGAAGGACTTAAAACACATTATTGCTTTCAACTTCTTTCAGTAAAGGCAAAGAAAAGAGAATGCTATCAGATTCTGATTTGGTTGGTTGCAACATTTTTAGTTTGTTGTTATGTTTTACTAAGGATTCATAATGTGCTTAGAGATTTAAGACCTCAGGAATTCAAACAAATGGGGGATGAGAGCAAAAGTCTAAGACCGAGTTATGAAAATTGGTAAAGCTACCAGATTTTTAGTGGAGACATAAATGAAAGTTATAAAGGAATTTTTAGAATATTAAAATTAAGAACTTACAAACTTATTTTAATTCAGAAAAACATAAATTATCCAAGCAAATTGACTCTTGCTAAATTCCTATTGATAAATTAATGAGACTGGGAATAATATTGCTAGGAAAACACCCAGGTTTATTAATTAAAAAAATCCTTTGTCATTTGCTATCAGGATAAATGTTGTAATAAATAAGTGTTCTCTGAGTAGCAGCTTTTCAAAAGTGTTATTTCATTTCTTTTTTGCATGTTTCACAAATATTAATATTTCCCAAAGACAG
This sequence comes from Castor canadensis, assembly GCF_047511655.1. Classification (NCBI taxonomy): domain Eukaryota; kingdom Metazoa; phylum Chordata; class Mammalia; order Rodentia; family Castoridae; genus Castor; species Castor canadensis. The sequence continues at coordinate 32,947,181 of NC_133393.1, read as the reverse complement.
TAGTATGCCTTCAGCATGAATAAGATGATTATAGAATGACAGGATTTTTCTTGAGAACCATTTTAAGAGTCATTATATGTACTTTGTCGACTTGCAGTTGGATGCCAGATGCATTAGGCTATGAGACTACTATTTAAAATAAAACAGAATGAAATAATTACAGCAATTGACCGGTTGCAAACTGAAAAGATAAAACTGCATGTCATGATTTTTAAATTTTTATTTTTTCCATCCATGGACATGTGATTCAAGCTTAATGCTTACACTCATTGACTTTTCAGTTCTCCTTCATGTCTCTTATTGATCGTAAAGCTGTGAAGATTGAACTGCAGTGATGCAATACTCTCTTTCACTCCTGTGTAGATCTCAGTAATCAGACTGAAATCTTCTTTCACCCCTAACTGGCTGTCATAAACAGATATTTAGTAGTTAGAATTTTCTGCTGTTTCATGTCAATAGAGATATTTCTTTGAGCTGCTTTAAAAACCTATGCCTGAGAAAAACTTCTGGGAGTGGGGAGGATGTACCCTAACTAATGTGCATTTTAGTATTCAATCTGACATGAACATTTTATAGTCTTGATCAATAAAATCAGTTCATCGATGCCAATACATGTATTTCTTATTTTTTTCAATGAAGAGAAATGAAAGAGAAAGTTGTTAAGTTATACTATCATAGAATCTCACTCCCAAACTTGTTTGAAAGTGGCAGAAAGAGATAGAGAGTGCTATTGATTATTTATTTATACTTATAAAACTCAAGCTACCCATTTGGGTAGCTTAGGTTTAGAGCTGGATGAGATCTGGCAACACAGCACATGAAGATTATTTACTTAATGACTTTATATCCATTAAAACAATATGAATACAGCTTTGTTCTGTACACAGGTGACATGGAGCTTCTGAAATAGGCAAGGTCCCTCAATGTCCTTGTTTTAATGAGCCTTATATTCTAAAATGTGTACATTAAACAAGCCCTCCTCTGGGGAGATGATGTGGGAGCAGAGACCTAGAGAAGGAGAAGGAAGAGTTGCTGACGGCAAGATCAGCAAGTGCAAAGTCCAGGAGAAAGAATGATGTTGCTACATTTGAAGAATTAAAACAAGGGCCACGTGGCCATGGTTCATGTGGAAAACTAAATACTTTGAGGTCAGAGGCCAGAGGACATTCATATAGTTGTTTTCATACCTTAAAAATATAAGAGAAAAGAATAAAAATGTAATAGGATTGACAACTCATGCCATCACTGGTGTGCTTTGACAAGCTGGCCTGCCTGTGTCAGAAAGTGAAAATGGACATAGTACTAGCACTGTTCTGCCTGATAGACAGGGTTCTGCTGGATGATTAGTGAAACTAAAGAAAAGAAAGGTCACCTGATCCACAGGTCAAAGTTATTGCAAACATTCTGATTTGAAAAGATATTAAAATGTTTACAGTCTTTAATACAGGAGAAATAAACAATGCCTAGAAATTCTAAGACTTTGATTCTTAAGGAGAAACTCCTATATTCATCTAAATCATTTTGTTAACAGAAACAGAATATCAGCTACTAGTATGTTCACCATTCTTTCGTGGCATTGCTGTTTTTAAATATTCTGAGAAGGTAAATCTTTCCAAATAATTTTTAGAAGAATTTTTTTTTCAGTTGTTGGTATTGGGTTTTGAACTTAGAGCTTTGTGCTTGTTAGGCAGGCATTCTACTGCATGAGCCACACCTACCCCCCTCCCCAGCCCTTTTTGTGCTGGTTACTTTTGAGAGAATGTCTTGCTTTTTGCTCAGGCCTGTCTAGGCTATAATCCTATTTTATAATTTCCACTGCTGAGATGATAGAAGATTGCCACCACACTCAGCTTTTCTGTTGAGATGGGGTCTTTCAAACTTTTTGTCTGGGCTGGCCTGGAAACATGATCCTCTCAGTCTTAGCCTCCCACATACGTAGGATGACAGTTATGTATCATTGTGCCCAGCTATTGGTTAAGATGAGGTTTTGAAAACTTTTTGCATGGCTTGCCTTGAAACTTGATCTTCCTGATCTCAGTCTCCCAAGTAACTAGGATTACAAGTGTGAGCCACTGGCACCTGGCCTAGAATAAGGCTTTTCCTTATTACTGTATATTAAATGGACAAAAGGCTTTCATTGTGATATGATTATACAAGCAAATGATGTTCTTTGATCAAATGCACCCCTCTACCACTTTGTAATTCCCCTTCTTTCTTTCATAATCTTAAATGAGTTTTATCATTCTATTTTCATACATGCCTTTAATGATTTTTAAAGAGAAAACTTTTGAACTGTATATGCAATTTTGCATATACCTCTGTACATATGAGTAGAAAATGCTGGAGTGTAGTGGGCTGTAGACTGTGGAGTCACACTTCCTGAGTTCAAATCTCAGCTGTTCTCTTATTAGAATGTGACCCTTGACAACTTACTCATGCCACCATGTCTTCATTTGAAAAATGGATATAATGATATTACCTGCTGATGGGCTTATTTCAATGCTTAAATGACTCAGTGCATATTAAGGATAGCAGTACAGTGCCTGGAACATAAAACATACTTAAGTATTATCTCCTATGTAAGTTTTCCTGGGGAGAGAGTTTATGTATAACTCCCTCACCCCATCTCAATAAAGACAGAACAACTGTCTTAGCACTTCAAGAAAGATTATTTTAAAAGTGGTAATAGACGAACATGTTGAGGTAATTAAAATATCAGTCCCTGCATGCTCATTCCTCTCTGAGGATATGCTCATTATCCTGTATGTTAACCACTACAGTTAACATCTTACCTTCCTTTATTATTAATTCCGTTCAGTGTCATACTAAAGATTTTATTCCAGTAAAAATAGTAATAACCACTTAGCCTCAAAACCTACTTCCAACAAGGAATTATCTATCATGAAGGACAAAAAATTGTCATTAGTTTAAATAGAATTTTAGAAATAATCTTCAGTTAAAGCAATTATAGTTTTAAAAAATGTTGCATTTTGGCCGTAATAATCCTTTCTACTGAACTGTAGCTTAGTAATCCTTTGCTAATTTTAAAATGCAGAACACTTTTAGCCAATAATAATATGAGACTTGTGCATGTCAATGGATGGTACATGCTAGTGAGAGGGGAGTTCCAAAACCTTAAAGAAGTATTCTGCTAAGCGGAGTTTCCTTTTTCTCTTTGACTTTCCTAGAAAAGTCCATGGTGGGGATCATGAGTGTATCTTAAGCCCATGTGACCTGTCTCATTTGTGTTTTAAGTTCTGTAGTTGTGATAAAGTTAGAGTGCCTGTCTAGTGCCTATAATTTTATAGAAAAAAGATAAAGTAGACTGTAGTCAGTTCTCAATAGTTATCTTTAATTTTTATTTAGTATATAATACAGCTGAACTAAAAATGTATGTTTAAATGTATGTATACATACAATAAACCATCAGACCATTATTTAGAGCCAAACTTCCAAATGCTCAATTTAAATTACATCCAGGGTTATTCAAGCATTTATATGTTGGTTTTAAAATCTAACATTTATTCATCACATTTTTTTATGAAGTAAGTCATTCCACTGTCCAAATCATCAAGTTGCAAATAAATGCTTAAAACACAAACTCTATGTATGGTGATCTTTTAATATAAATCTATATGTCATCATGTACATTTAAGTGCTTTTTCCCTTACCCATCTCCCCCAGGTCCACCTCTCCTTTCTATGCTGCTTTGTTTTCTGGCAAATTTTCCAATGAGTATGCCACTTAGGTCAGTTACTCTCAGTAGTTTGAATGACAAATACTGAAAATAAATCTGTTCAATTTGTCTACTATTGAATTAAGGCTGCTATCAACAGGATCCCAAACAGTAACATTAACCACAACCTAACTACAGCCCTGATCCTGTAACTCTCTAAACAAATCCCAAGGACCACCAGGATCTATCTTAAAAAGACAGGTGGTTTCTCTTTAGGTTTTTGTACTAAGTTTTTCATTATATTCAACACAATAATCCAGGTATAACAGGATGCATTAGTGATATCAAAGTCTGACTTTGCCTGGTTATTGAGTTGAAGCTGATCTGTATTCTTTTCCAGAGCAAAATAGTATAATTGACCAATTTAACTAAAGTCAGGGAATTACACATTTTGTACCGCCTTTCTTAACTGGCTGACTGGTATTTTAGTTTGGGGGAGGGGGCATATTCATACCTGTCTTCCACACAAAATGTGATACCAAAGTCACACATGGTGACTCTGGGAAGAACACAATGTTTATAGTTGGTTGGATCTCCCACCTGGGATTGAATCATTCATCAGGCACAGGACAGCAGAACCTCCTGAGTGATAAACCCCAAGATTATGAGTTCTGTTCAAACTGTTGCATGTAATCCTTATTTTTTGAATGGAGTGTATCCAATATGCCTTCTCTATACATACCTCCCACCTTGGTAGCATTCACTGCCCCACTGAGAATGGCTAAGGAGGGAAGAAGCATCTGGAACTGTTTTGCATGAGAGGAGCAGGAGCTGAGGCCATCTGCTTTTTTCCATAGTCTTTTGACATGGTTAAAGGAAAATCAATGATTTTATGATCACAATCCTTAGGTAGGAAATGACAGACCCATAAATTAGCAACATTTGAGACACAATGCAGTAGTTTGGAAGATCTACATCAGGGTATTTTCCTTCAGGAAGAAGGATAAAAGAGCAATTCTCAAAGGCAAAAGATCATTAATGCAGATCTGAGATGTTCCATTTCATATTGCTGGGTGATTGTTATTCCTTTCTTTTTACAAAATTTGAATGTTCTATTCCATGATTGGAGTAGCTATAATATCATCTTTTTTTTTATGATTACATCCAACTCATACACAAACCTTTTTTTCTGGAAGGGACTGGTGCAAGAGGAACAAAGATGTATTTATAAAACTTAACCAGGATTAATTTAGTCTTTCCTACTCCTTTTTTTTTTTTAAGGTGTAAGATTAAGATTTGTTTTTGTTGCTGTTCTTGTTGTTGTTTTATTATTCATTTATTCACATGTGCGTACATTGTTTGGGTCATTTCTCCCTCCTACCCTCTTCCTCCACATTCTCCCCACCCCCCAGTTCCAGGCAGGTCCTGTTCTACCCTTATCACTGATTTTGTTGAAGAAAAGACATAAGCATAATAAGGAAGACAAAGCATTTTTGCTAGTTGAGTTAAGGATAGCTATACAGAGAGAGTCCTAACATTGCTTTCATGTACCCATGTGTTAACAACCCAAGTTGATTCATCTCTAACTGATCTTTATACTGGTTCGTGATCCCCTTCTCATGTTGACCTCTGTCGCTTTAGTGTTTCTGTATTAGTTCCTCTGAAGTGGGGGCAAACACTTTCATGTTTTGGATTCTACCTATTCCTATATCTCCCGTATGTGCTCTCCCCTTGTCATGTGTTCCAACTCCAACCACACTGCTGCATTTGCCCTATACGATTTTTGGTCTTCTGAGCCTGTCTGACCTCGCTCACAATGATGTCCTACAGTTCCATCCATTTACCTCCAAATGATAAGATTTCATTCTTCTTCATGGCTCAGTAAAATTCCATTGTGTACAAGTACCACATTTTCTTGATCCATTCATCAGTAGTGGGACATCTTGGTTGTTTCCACAACTTGGCTTTTGTGAATAGCACTGCAATAAACATGGTTGTGCAGGTGCCTCTGGAGTAACCTGTGTTGTATTCCTTTGGGTATAATCCCAGGAGTGGGATTGCTGGATCATATGGAAGGTCTATGTTTAGATTTTTTAAAGGTCTCAAAAATTTTTTTCCACAGTGGTCGTACCAGCTTGCATTCCCACCAGCAGTGGATTAGGGTTACTTTTTCCCCACATCCTCACCAACACTTGTTGTTGGTGGTGTTTTTGATAATGGCTATTCTAACAGGGGTGAGGTGGAGTCTTAGTGTGGTTTTGATTTGCATTTCCTTTATGGCTAGAGATGGTGAGCATTTTTTCATGTGTTTTTTGGCCATTTGAATTTCTTCTTTTGAGAAAGTTCTGTTTAGTTCAATTGCCCATTTCTTAATTGTTTCATTGATTTTAGGAGAGTTTAGTTTCTTAAATTCCCTGTGTATTCTGGTTATTAGTCCCTTGTCTGATGTATAGCTGGCAAATATTTTCTCCCACTCTGTGGGTGGTCTCTTCAGTTTAGAGACCATTTCTTTCATTGTGCAGAAGCTTTTTAATTTTATGAAATCCCACTTCTTCATCCTTTTTCTTAGTTGCTTGGCTGCAGGCGTTCTATTGAGGAAGTCTTTGACTATACCTACTTATTCCAGAATGTTTCCTGCTCCTTCCTGTAGTTACTTCAGAGTTTCAGTTCTGATATTTAGGTCCTTCATCCATTTTGAATTGATACTAGCACAGGATGATAGACATGGATCTAATTTCAGTTTCTTCAGATGGGTAACCACTTGTCCCAGCACATTTGTTGAAGTGGCTGTCTTTTCTCCATTGTATATTTTTGGTGCCTTTGTCAAAAACAAGTTGGTTATAGTTGTGTGGATTCATATCTGGGTCTTCTATTTTGTTTCACTGGTCTTCATGTCTGTTTTTGTGCCAGTACCATGTTATTTTTATTGCTATTGCTTTGTAATATTGTGATACCTCCAGCATTGCTCTTTTCACTGAATATTGCCTTGGCTATTTGCAGTCTCTTGTGTTCCAAAGAGCTTTAGGGTAGATTTTTCAATCTCTGTGATGAACGTCATTGGGATTTTGATGGGAATTGCATTAAACATGTAGATTGCTTTCAGTAGTATAGCCATTTTTACTATGTTGATTATACCGACCCATGAGCACAGGAGATCTTTACATCCTTTGTAGTCTTTCTTGATCTCTTTCTGCAGAGGTTTGTAATTCTCCTTGTAGAGGTCATTCACATCCTTGGTTAAATTAATTCTCAGGTATTTGATTTTTTTGAGACTATTGTGAGTGGAATTGTTTCCATATATTCCTTCTCAGTTTGTTCATTGTTGTATAGAAAACCTAATGATTTTTGTAAGTTGATTTTGTATCCTGCCACCTTGATGTAGCTGTTTATGTTATCTAAGAGTTTTTCTGTAGAGTTTTTTGGGTCTTTAAGGTATAGGATCATATCATTTGCAAATAAGGATATTTTGACGGTTTCTTTACCTATTTGTATTCCTTTTATTTCTTCTTCTTGCCTAATTGCTCCGGCTAGAAATTCCAATATTATGTTGAATAGGAGTGGGGATAGTGGGCACCCTTGTCTTGTTCCTAATTTTAGGGGGAATGGTTTCAGTTTTTCATCATTAAGTATGATGTTGACTGTAGGTTTGCCTTATATGGCTTTTACAGTATTGAGGTACATTCCTTCTATTCCTAGTTTTCTTAGTGCTTTTATCATGAAGTGGTGTTGGATCTTGTCGAAGGCTTTTTCTGCATCTATTGAGATGACCAAGTGGTTTTTGTCTCTGCTTCTATTGATGTGCTGTATTACATTTATAGATTTGCGTATGTTGAACCACCCCTGCATCCCCGGGATGAAGCTGACTTGGTCATGGTGTATTATCTTTCTGATGTGTTGTTGAATTCAGTTTGCCATTATTTTATTAATGATTTTTGCATCTATATTCATTAAGGAAATTGGCCTGTAGTTCTCCTTTTTGGTGGTATCTGTCTGGTTTTGGGATGAGAGTAATATTGGTTTCATGAAATGAGTTAGGCAGTATTCCTTTCCTTTCTATTTTATGGAACAGCTTAAGGAGAGTTGGTATTAGTTCTTCTTTAAAAATGACAGAATTCAACAGTAAATCCATCATGTCCTGGAGTTTTCTTTTTTGGGAGACTATTAATTGCTGCTTCAATTTCTTTTTATGTTATAGATCGATTCAGGTGATTAATGTCATCTTGTTTCAATTTTGTATGATCATAGGTATCTAGAAATCTGTCCATTTCTTCAAGATTTTTAAATTTATTAGAGTATAGGCTATCAAAGTAGTCTCTGAAGGAGGAGCTGCTGACCTGGCAGATTCCAAGACGGTGGCTAGAGGGAGGAAGCAGAAAGTGTGCCTCCTATAGTGAAATCTTGGAGAGACGCTGGAGACACACCTTGCAGGCAAAACCACCGAGAAGAGGCAATCCCTCCATACCTCCAGCCTGCGCAGAGCATCTCCACTTCATGTTAAACGGAGAAACCAGGAGGGTCCCTGGGCCACCAGTCACCTGTGCCCAGACGGCTTGGGAAGACACGGACAAGGTGAGCTAAGTGGTACATGGTACTCCCACAGACAACACTAGGCCAGAGCAGCATAGCCCCCTGGACAGACCAACCTCCACCCGGGGAAAAAAGAGAAACTGAGTAATAAGCAATAAGAACAATAAAGACACACGGGAAAGAGGGTGGGGTGCACTGAGAGCTGAAGAGTGGGGGAAGGGAATCCTTCCCAGAACTGTAAATAAACAAGCCGGCTGGCGGGAGCGGGGGCGCGTGCCCAGCAACCAAGAGTGGGAAAGCTTGTGAGAGTGGCAGAGGGAGGAAAACTCCACAGGAGAGGGGGGAAGACCCACTTCCCACGTGAGCTGTAAACAAACACACAGGCCTGAGAAAGTGAGTGCAGTGTCACCTCCCCCAGTGTGCTTGGAAAGGGGAAAGCTTGTAGCAGAGACTCGTGCACAGGAGAGCTCTGAGTAAAAAAGCCTGCAGGGCCAGATGTGTGTTAAGCTCACTTCCAAGATCTGCATAAATAACGCCGCCAGCAAGAGCAGGTGACAGCAGTGGGCAGGCAAGCCACAGCCACAGATACCATTCACAGAACTGTCTCCAGACTCTTTTTTCTCTCTCCCTAACTCTGATGAGAAAACAACTGAAATACACCTGCATGCTGAAAAACTTAATGAAACTGTATTGCATTTGAACTTGGGACAGTTTGTGGGATTTTTGGGTTTTTTTTGGTGCAGTTTTGTTCTACATTATGCATCCCCTTTGATGAGACAACTACAGAACAACATCTGAGGCACCATCTCCAGGACTGAAGACTGAGATGGACACCAAAATTATTAAGACTGAAACTTCATTGCATTTGAACTTGGAGGGTTTTTTTTTTTATATTTTTACTATTTATTTTTCATTTTGTTTTATTTTATTTATATATATATATATATTTCTTTCATTTACTTATTTTTTATTCTTATTCTTATCTTTATTCTTTTTATTTTTTTATTTCCAATCCTCTCTCTGTCTCTCTAATGCCTGTCCAGCTTACTGTCAATTAATACACTAACGCTCCCTTTTTATACCTTTGAAATTTTCTTGTTTGATTCCTTGTTTTGTTTTCTCCTACTTGTCTGTTTGTTTTCCCTTTTCTTTAACGTATTGCTTTCCATCTCCTCTCACCCTTCCATTCTAAATATTACCATTGTTATTATTACAAGCTAGAAAATACTTAATTGCACACAGTACAGGGACAATAACAACACCAAGGACAATGACAGGAAGACAGAAAAAACAGGGAAACCAGTTTCCCCACAGCAAAAAATTAGTACAGGAACCAGAGGGAAACGAAGAAAACAGATACTCAGATCCAGACTCCAACAAAATGAAGGTAAACTATGCCAAAGGACCCAATGAAGCCCACAAGAATAATTTAAAAGAAGACATACTACAGGTACTCAATGAGTATTTTATAGAGATACTGGATATGGTCAACCAAAATGTACAGGAGACACTCAAGAAATTTCAAGACAACAAAAATAGAGAATTTGAAAAAGCTAAAGAAGAAATAAAGGAAACCATAGAAGCATTGTATAAACACCAAAGTGAAACAGAGAACATGATTAATAAACAGATAAATGAACTCAGGACAAAAATAGACAACATTAAAGAGGAAACCACTCAGGATATGGAAAACCTCAGAAAAAAGAAACAGAACTGCAAAACAAAATGGAAAGCCAATCCAGCAGAATAGAACAAACAGAAGACAAAATCTCAGAACTTGAAGATGAAATAGCAATTAAAGGAAAGACCGAAGAACTATTGATTAAACAACTCAAGACCTGTGAAAAGAAAATGCAAGAACTCACTGACTCCATCAAAAACCAAAATTGAGAATCATGGGCATCCTAGAAGGAGATGAGGTGCAAGTGAAGGGAATGCATAATATATTCAACAAAATAATTATGGAAAATTTCCCAAATCTAGAGAAAGATATTCCCATACAGATGCAAAACAGACACCAAACAGGACACCAAACAGACCAGATCAAAATAGAACTACCCCACGACATATCATCATTAAAACAAGTTAAGAAACTAGGGAAAGAATATTGAAGGCTGTAAGAGAAAAAACAAGTAACATACAAAGGTAAACCCATCAAAATCACAGCAGACTTCTCAACAGAAACATTAAAATCAAGAACAGCGTGGGGTGAGATCTTCTGGGCACTGAATGAAAATAACTTCAACCCTAGGATACTCTACCCAGCAAAACTATCATTCAAAATAGATGGAGCAATAAAAGTCTTCCATGATAAGCAGAAACTAAAACAATATGTGACCACCAAACCACCACTACAAAAGATTCTTCAAGGGATTCTGCACACAGAAAGTGAAACCCAAATTAACCATGAAAAGACAGGCAGCACCAAACTACAGGAAAAGAAAAAGCAAGAAAGTAGAGAGTAACCTCAACACACAATCAAACCTTCAAACAACTAAGACAGCTAAATGACAGGAATCACCACATACCTGTCAGTACTAACACTTAATGTTAACAGACTTAATTCACCCATCAAAAGGCACTGCTTGATGAAATGGATTAAAAAGGAAGATCCAACAATTTGTTGCTTACAGGAGACCCATCTCACCAACAGAAATAAGCATAGGCTTAGGATGAAAGGCTGGAAGAAGATTTACCAAGCCAATGGCCCCCGAAAACAGGCAGGAGTAGCAAAACATATCTCTGACAAAGTAGACTTCAAACCTACATTGATCAAATGAGATAAAGAAGGACATTCCATACTAATAAAAGGGGAAATAGACCAAAAGGAAATAATAATTATCAACCCTTATGCACCCAATGTCAATGCACCCAATTTCATCAAACATACCCTGAAAGACCTAAAAGCATATATAAACACCAACACAGTGGTTGTGGGAGACTTTAACACCCCATTATCATCAATAGATATGTCATCCATACAAAAAATCAATAAAGAAATCCAATATCTAAAATATACAATAGATGAAATGGACCTAGTAGATGTCTACAGAACATTTCATCCAACTTCTACACAATATACATTCTTCTCAGCAGCCCATGGAACCTTCTCCAAAATAGATCATATCCTAGGGCACAAAGCAAGTCTCAGCAAATATAAGAAAATAGAAATTATACCATGCATACTATCTGATCACAATGCAGTAAAAGTAGAATTCAACAACAAAAGTAAAGACAAAAAACATGCAAACAGCTGTAAACTGAATAACTCAGTACTTAATGAACAATGGATCATTGATGAAATAAAAGAAGAAATTAAAAAGTGCCTGGAAGTCAAGGAAAATGAAAACTCAATCTATGGGACACAGCAAAGGCAGTCCTGAGAGGGAAGTTTATAGCCATGAGTGCATATATTAAAAAGACTGAAAGATCCCAAATCAATGAACTAATGATACATCTCAAATTCCTAGAAAAACAAGAACAAGCAAATCCCAAAACAAATAGAAGGAGAGAAATAATAAAAATAAGAGCTGAAATCAACGAAATAGAAACCAAAAAAAAACATACAAAGAATTAATGAAACAAAAAGTTGGTTCTTTGAAAAAATAAACAAGAGCAATAGACCCCTGGCAAACCTGACTAAAATGAGGAGAGAAAAAACCCAAACTAGTAGAACCAGGAATGCAAAAGGGGAAAAAACAACAAACACCATGGAAGTCCAGGAAATCATCAGAGACTACTTTGAGAACCTATATTCAAATAAATTTGAAAATCTTAAAGAAACAGACAGATTTCTAGATACATATGATCATCCAAAACTGAACCAAGAGGAAATTAATCACCTGAATAGATCTAAAACACAAAATGAAATTGAAGCAGCAATCAAGAGTCTCCCCAAAAAGAAAAGTCCAGGACCTGATGGATTCTCTGCTGAATTCCATCAGACATTTAAAGAAGAACTGATGCCAACCCTCCTTAACTGTTACATGAAATAGAAAGGGAAGGAAAACTGCCAAACACCTTTTATGAAGCCAGTATTACACTTATCCCAAAACCAGGCATGGACACCTCCAAAAAGGAGAAATATAGCCCAATCTCCTTAATGAACATTGATGCAAAAATCCTCAACAATATAATGGCAAACCGAATTCAACAACACATCAAAAAGATCATTCACCATGACCAAGTAGGCTTCATCCCAGGAATGCAGGGGTGATTCAACATATGAAAATCAATATTAACAGAAGCAAAGACAAAACCCACTTGATCATCTCAATAGATGCAGAAAAAGCCTTTGATAAGATCCAACATCATTTCATGATAAAAGCTCTAAGAAAACTAGGAATAGAAGGAAAGTACCTCAACATTATAAAAGGTATATATGACAAACCTACAGCCAGCATTATACTTAATGGAGAAAAACTGAAACCATTCCCTCTAAAATCAGGAACCAGACAAGGATACCCACTATCTCCACTCCTATTCAACATAGTACTGGAATTCCTAGCCAGAGCAATTAGGCAAGAAGAAGGAATAAAAGGAATACAAATAGGTAAAGAAACTGTCAAAATATCCCTATTTGCAGACGACATGATCCTATACCTTAAAGACCCAAAAAACTCTACTCAGAAGCTTCTAGACATCATCAATAGCTATAGCACGGTAGCAGGATATAAAATCAACATAGAAAAATCATTAGCATTTCTATACACTAACAATGAGTAAACTGAAAAAGAATGTATGAAAACAATTCCATTTACAATAGCCTCAAAATAAATCAAATACCTAGGTGTAAACCTAACAAAAGATGTGAATGGCCTCTATAAGGAAAACTATAAACTTCTGATGAAAGAGATTGAGGAAGACTATAGAAAGTGGAGAGACCTCCCATGCTCATGGATTGGTAGAATCAACATATAAAAATGTCTATACTCCCAAAAGTAATTGACATGTTTAATGCAATTCCCATCAAAATCCCAATGACATTCATAAAAGAGATTGAAAAATCTAGCATTAAATTTATAAGGAAACACAAGAGGCCACGAATAGCCAAGGCAATACTCAGTCAAAAGAACAATGCTGGAGGTTTCACGATACCTGACTTCAAACTATATTACAAAGCAATAACAATAAAAACAGCATGGTACTGGCACAAAAACAGACACCAAGACCAGTGGAACAGAATAGAGGACCCAGATACGAAGCCACACAACTATAACCAACTTGTCTTTGACAAAGGAGCTAAAAATATACGATGGATAAATAGCATCCTCTTCAACAAAAACTGCTGGGAAAACTGGTTAGCAGTCTGCAAAAAACTGAAACTAGATCCATATTATATCACCCTATACCAATATTAACTCAAAATGGATCAAGGATCTTAATATCAGACCACAAACTGTAAAATTGATACAAGAAAGAGTAGGAAATACTCTGGAGTTAGTAGGTATAGGTAAGAACTTTCTCAAAGAAACCCCAGCAGCACAGCAACTAAGACATAGCATAGATAAATGGGACCTCATAAAACTAAAAAGCTTCTGTTCATCAAAAGAAATGGTCTCTAAACTGAAGAGAACACCCACAGAGTTGGATAAAATATTTGCCAGCTACACATCAGACAAAGGACTGATAACCAGAATATATAGGGAACTTAAAAAACTAAATTCTCCCAAAACTAATGAACCAATAAAGAAATGGGCAAGTGAACTAAACAGAACTTTCTCAAAAGAAGAAATTCAAATGACCAAAAAACACATGAAAAAATGCTCACCATCTCTAGCAATAAAGGAAATGCAAATTAAAACCACACTAAGATTCCACCTCACCCCTGCTAGAATAGCCATCATCAGCAACACCACCAACAACAGGTGTTGGCGAGGATGCGGGGAAAAAGGAACCCTCTTACACTGTTGGTGGGAATGTAAACTAGTACAACCACTCTGAAAAAAAATTTGGAGGCTACTTAAAACACTAAACATTGATCTACCGTTTGATCCAGCAATACCACTCTTGGGGATATACCCAAATGACTGTGACACAGGTTACTCCAGAGGCACCTGCACACCCATGTTTATTGTGGCACTATTCACAATAGCCAAGTTATGGAAACAGCCAAGATGCCCCACCACTGACAAATGGATTAAGATAATGTGGTGTCTATACACAATGGAATTTTATGCAGCCATGAAGAAGAATGAAATGTTATGATTCGCTGGTAAATGGATGGACTTGTAGAACATCATTCTAAGTGAGGTTAGCCTGGCCCAGAAGACCAAAAATCAGATGTTCTTCCTGATATGTGGGCATTAGATCAAGGGCAAACACAAGGGGATTGGACTTTGAGCACATGATAAAAGCAAGAGCTCACAAGGAAGGGGTGAGGATAGGTAAGACACCTAAAAAATTAGCTAGCATTTGTTGCCCATAACACAGAGAAAGTAAAGCAGATACCTTAAAAACAAATGAGGCCAATAGGAAAAGGGGACCAGGAAGTAGAGAAAAGGTTAGATCAAAAATAATTAACCTAGAAGGTAACACACACACACAGGAAATTAATGTGAGTCAACTCCGTTTGGCTATCCTTATCTCAACCAGCAAAAACATTTGTTCCTTCCTATTATTGCTTATACTCTTTCTTCAACAAAATTAGAGATAAGGGCAAAATAGTTTCTGCTGGGTATTGAGGTTTGGGGGAGAGGGAGGGGACAGAGTGGGTGGTAAGGGAGGGGGTGGGAGCAGGGGGGAGAAATGACCCAAGCCTTGTATGCACATATGAATAATAAAACAATAAAAAAAAAAGAAAAAAAATGTAGTCTCTGATGATTTCCTGGATTTCCATGGTGTTTGTTGTTTTCTCCCCTTTTGTATTTGTGATTTTACTGATTTGGGTTTTTTCACTCCTCATTTTAGTCAGGTTTGCCAGGGGTCTGTCAATATTGTTTATTTTTTCAAAGAACCAACTTTTTGTTTCATTAATTCTTTGTATTTTTTTTGTTTCTATTTCATTGATTTCAGCCCTTATATTTATTATTTCTCTCCTTTTGTTTTGGGATTTGCTTGTTCTTATTTTTGTAGGTGTTTGAGATGTAGAATTAGGTCATTGATTTGAGATCTTTCTGACCTTTTAATTCAGTACTCATAGCTATAAACTTTCCTCTTAGGACTGACTTTTCTGTGTCCCATAGTTTCTGGTAGGTCATGTTTTCATTTTCACTAACTTCCAGGAACCTTTTAATTTCCTCTTTTATTTCATCAATGACCCATTCATCATTGAGCAATGTATTGTTCAGCTTCCAATTGTTTGCATGTTTTTTACTGTTCATTTCTAGTTTTAATTCATTGTGACAAGGTAGAATACATGGGATTATTTATGTTTTCTTATATTTGCTGAGGCTTGCTTTGTGCCCTAAGATTTGATCAATTTTGGAGAAGTTTCTGTGAGCTGCTGAGAAGAATGTATATTGTGCAGAAGTTGGATGAAATACTCAACATCAATTAGGTCTATTTGATCCATGGTGTGATTTAGTTCTAGGAGTTATTTATTGATTTTTTGTTTGGATAACCTATTTATTTGTGATAGGGGAGTATTAAGTTCTCCCATTACCACTGTGTTGGAGTTTATATATGTTTTTAGGTCCTTCAGTGTATGGTTGATGAAATTGGGTGCATTGACATTGGGTGCATATAGGTTGATAATTGTCATTTCCTTTTGGTGTATTTCTCCTTTTATTAGTATGGAGTGTCTTTTTTATCTCATTTGATCAATGTAGATTTGAAGTCTACTTTGTCTGAGATAAGTATTGGTACCCCTGCCTGTTTTCAGGGACCATTGGCTTGGTATAACTTTTTCCAGCCTTTCATTCTCAGCCAGTGCTTATTTATGTTGATGAGATGGGTCTCCTGTAGGCAGCAGATTGTTGGATCTTCCTTTTAAATCCAGTTTGCCAATCCGTGTCTTTTGATGGGGGAATTTAGTCTGCCCTGTCATGGTTTTGTTTGCTTTGTGCAGAATTCTTTGGAGAATCTTTTGTATTGGTGGTTTGGTGGTCATATATTGTTTTAGTTTCTATTATCATGGAAGACTTTTATTGCTCCATCTATTTTGAATGATAGTTTTGTTGGGTAGAGTATCCTAGGGTTGAAGTTATTTTCATTCAGTGCCTGGAAGATCTCACCCCAAGCTCTTCTTGATTTTAATGTTTCTGTTGAGAAGTCTGCTGTGATTTTGATGGGTTTACCTTTGTATGTTACTTGTTTTTTCTCTCTTACAGCCTTCAATATTCTTTCTTTAGTCTCTGTACTTGTTGTTTTAATGATAATGTCGTGGGGTCGTTCTTTTGGTTAGGTCTGTTTGGTGTTCTAGAGGCTTCCTGTCCCTGAATGGGCATAGTTTTCTCCAGAGTTGGGAAATTTTTTGTTATTATTGTGTTGAATATATTACACATTTCTTTTTCTCACACCTCTTCTCCTTCTTCAATGCCTATGATTTCAGTTTTGGTCTTTTGATGGAGTCAGTGAGTTCTTGCATTTTCTTTTCAGAGGTCTTGAGTTGATTAATAGTTCTTCAGTTTTTCTTTTAATTGCCATTTCATCTTCAAGTTCTGAGATTCTGTCTTCTGTTTGTTCTATTCTGCTGGAATGACCTTCCTTTTTTTTTGTATATCTGTTTCATTTTTTTTCCTGAGGTTTTCCATATCATGGTTTACTTCCTCTTTAATATTGTCAATTTTTGCCATTAATTCATTTTTCTCTCTGTCTATGGTAATCTCTATTTCAGTTTGGTATTTAGGGTTCCTATGATTTCATTTGTTTCTGTGTATTCTCATATTCCTTAATTTTGTTGTCTTGGAATTTCTTGAGTGTCTCCTGTACTTTTTGGTTGAGCATGTCTAGTAACATCTCTATGAAATTCTCATTAGTTACTTGTAGGATTTCTTCTTTCAGAATATTCTTGTGGGCTTCATTGGGTTCCTTGGTATAGTTTATCTTTGTTTTGTTGGAGTCTGGATCTGGGCATCCATTTTCTTCATTTCGCTCTAAATCCTATACTACTTCATTTTTGGGGGGAGAGTGTTTTCCTTCTTTTTCTTCTTCCCATATTTCTACTAGGTACCATTTCTATCCCTGTACTGTGTGTAATTTAGTATTAGCTGGGTTAAATATTAATACTAACAAAACCAAGAGAGAAGGATGAAAAAGGAGAAAGAGATGGGATGATAGAGAAGAGGGGAAAAGAAAAAAGAAAAAATGGGAGAGATGGTGGGTGATCAAACAGCAAACCATCACCAAATCCCTTAAAGAAGAGAAAAAAAAAAAACCCACCAGTTCTAGAACAGTAGAATTGCAGTCTTCATTTTTCTGTTAGTCCTTGAGCATCCAGACCTGTCTGCATGCATCTCTTAGGTTTGGAGTCCTCCTGTGGTCGGTGGCAGCTGGGTGGGGTCCCACGGGCTTACATCAGAGTCTTTTCATTGAGGAGAACTATTGGGCCTTTGGAGCATGGGTCTGGCATGCCTGAAGGGTGCAGGTCACCTGAGTGGTGATTGTTCCTGTCTGTGGATTGCCGGCTGGGCAGGCTTTAGGGGCAGGGTCCTGGCAGAGATCGTGCTGGCCTGTGCAGGTGTGAGGGTGCAGGCTGGCAGAGCGGAGATCGTGTAGGCCTGTGTAGACTTGAGGATGTGGCCCAGCAGAGATTGTAAGTGTGTGGTTCACCAGCTTGGCAGGCCTTTGTGGCATGGCCTGGCAGAGCAGATCATGAAGGCCTGTGCATGTGTTAGGGGCGTGGCCCAGCAGAGCAGAGATTATGAATGCCTGCCAGCTTGGCAGTCCCTAGGGGTGCAGCTGGCAGAGTAGATATGGTGCAAACCTGTGCTTGTCTAGGGGGTGTGGCCTGGAGGAATAGAAATCATGCGTGTGTGGATCCCCAGCTTGGCAGGCCTGAGGGGCACAGGCCAGCAGAGATTGTTAATGTCTGTGGATCACCGGCTTGGCAGGCCTTAAGGGCTTGGTCCGGCAGTGACAGCATGGGTCTGAGGGGTCAGAATTTGGGGTAGCACGGCCTTGGTGGGGCTGAGGAACAGGAGGATCAGAGATCCTACAGCCTGCAGAGCAGTGGCTCAGCATGCTTATGGGATGGGGCTTGGCATGCAGTGCCAGCTATGCTTTTAGGGGTTCAGAGTGCTGATATTTCAGCTCTCCCTTGTGCTTTACCTCAGCCAAGGGTGTCTCCAGCCTCTCAGCAAAGTCCCTGGATCATGGAACTTACATGATCTGTGGCTGTGTCCCAGTTGCCATCTTGGATCTCCTCCTTCCCTACTCTTTTTTTAGCTAGGCTTTCACTTGGAGAGCATATAAACCAACTGAGCTAGAGTTTCTTCTTGGGAGAAAGAAAGATAAGGCAGAATCCTGAATTTTCAAATATGTCTATATGATCTCTGACTTTTTGCATTCTGATCATTACACAAGAAGCATGTAAGAGGGAATGATCCCTTTGCGGGAACAATTACATTCAATGATCAAATTGCCTACTACTTTATATGGATTGGAATATGATGGGAGAGGAAGACTAACATACTTTCAAGTCAATTTTTCAGGAGATGATGCACTGCTCAATGACACTAGTTGCCTGTATTATAGTAGAGAGAACTGAACGTATATTATATACTTTGTTGAATTGCCAAAAACACAACACAGATTTGTCTCAATGGCCACAGTGCTGTTGTTGAAGCTTGTTGATTGGACTGGAATAGAAAAATTGTAACCTGAAGAAGGTTCAACAGTGGTTAACACCACGACTAGATTGTAGAAGGAGTCTAAGGTCAGAGGTAGCTGCTCTGGCAGGAGTGGGAAGGAACAATAATGTATGTGAAATAGTCTTTTTCAATGCAAGAGAAATGGGTCAACTTTTGGCAGGAATCACAAGTTTGGCATTCATTGGTCACATGTGCATGAGAAATGTAGAGTCCTTTATTCTGTGCCCCATCTATGATGGTGTCTGTGTGCCGTATCTAGCATGGCATTAATTCCCAGCAGCAATGGAGATAAATGAGGACAGGGGTCACACAGGCTTGAATTCTCAACTCCCTTCAGTTCAGGTGGGAGATTAATTTCCCCCATTGGAATAACTGCCATTTTTCATATAAAGCAAAGTCAGTGCCAGGCCACATCTCACAGATTTTGTGGCCTTTGCCACATTGCTAGTCACGGAATCAGAGCTGATCAAACCCCAACTAACAAAACTTCTATGGGTCAGACATTCAATATCAACAAGAGCCCAGGAGCAAACCAAGAGCTACTTTTAAAAAGTAATGTTACTGGTAGCATGTCAGGAAGGTGACAAGCCCCACACTTCAAGGTACCTCCAGATGGAGGCTACCTTTCTTTTCCAGAGGCTCCATTAGGGAACTCCATCAATCACACAGAATCTCTGGAATCTTAGAGATCATTAGGATTGTGGGACCTCAAAAGTATGCTTCAGATTGTTGGACAGCTTCCATTGAAGCTTGTTGGTTTGGTCCCTATGGAAAAGATACTAACATGTAGATTAGACCATACAAGGAACCAAGTAGCATGTATAAAGAAGGTTCATATTGCTCCATGAGATGCTGGGCCTGATTTATGGTGGTGGAATACTGAAGAGAAAGCAGCTTTATTTCTGGAGGAATGGAGCCAGGGAAACCAATCATGTAGCCCCAAGAACACTGTAGTCAAGAACACTGAGAGACAGGTGACTTGCCACGAAACAGTATATTATGTTCATAGTGAAAGCTCTGGGTGTCATAGTGTAGAGAAACTTATGGTGCATCCTAAGCCAGTCAAGGTGGTCCATGGCAGAGCAGTTTATCCCACCAGCCCTTCTCCATATGTGCTCTTCCCAGTCTGAAGAATCGCCTCTGATACTTACGGGATAGGGAAATACAAGCAATAACTTGATTCATGTATGCATTCAGATGGAGAAGTACATTGAATTGGCACAAAGGACCCATTCACAAGATTACATTGATCTCTCAATCCCTTTATGAACACTTTCCAAGCCATATTAAATGACTCTGAGTATTTCTTCTTTCAGGAGTCAGGCCAGGTGACCGATTTGATTTTGGTGTCTGTACCTGAGGAAGCCATAAAAATGAGTCCTGCTACTCTTCAGTTTCCCAGCATACTCAGCCCATCCACATTGTCTTTGGTCTGTCTCAGAGACAGGGAAACCACAGTTCAAACCCTAATCATCCTTTTCCTTAAAGAGTTACGGTCAGGGGAAAGGGGAGAAGTGATCAGAAGTACAGAGGAGAGATCAGCTTCAGGTTAGGAAGGAAGGCACAGTGTTGCTTAAGGCTCAGTTGAACAAAATTCCAGTGTTTTCTGTGTACCCAAAGCCCAATAGAAGTTTTGGGGACCCCTTGGCTATTCCCTCTCCTGCCTGAAGGACAGCAGGTGAAAGCTAAAGGTATGTTTATGTTTTTTTCCAGTCCTACTTCTTATCAATCTGGTTTTAAGCCTTCACTTATGTGTAGAGAACTGGGGTGTCCTCACTCCTCCCCATCTTTGGTCCCTACTTGAATGAGAACATTTGCCTTCACACTGTACTGTCTCTTTTTTCCTTTCCCCAAAGTCATGTTTTTGTTTTTTTTTAAGAATCACATCTTTTTCGTTTGTTTGTTTTTGGTGGTAATGGGATTTGACCTTAGGACTTCACACTTGGAAAGTAGGCACTCTACCACTTGAGCCACACCTTCACTTTGCTCTGGTTATTTTGGAGATGGGGGGCAGGTCTCACAAACTATTTGCCCAGGCTGATCTTGAACCATCATCCTCCTGATCTCAGCCACCCAAGTAGCTAAGATTACAGGCATGAGCCACGGGCACTGTGTTAACTTCTCATCTTTTTGACAGAGACATTTAAACACTTCAGAGGAACTAAAGATTTCCCATTCTTGCAAGCTAACAGTTTAGACTACTTTGCTTTATCAATGTTAGCATAAGGCATGAGAGTCCTGTGCCTGGCATAGGTGGCAGCATGAGCTTCAAGTTTGTGCTAGTTTCTCCTGACCCTGCTATCCCATGGGAGTGATGCAGAGGAACCTGGGGAGATGCTGTGCACACAGTGGGTTTGTGTCATAGCTGAGGGACTTTGGGCTTCTATTACAAGGGACCATAAGCAACTCTGCATTCTTTACTCCAGAAAGAGACATCTTTGTTATGTTGTACAGCAAGCAAACTTACTTTGTGCTGTAGAGGAAGATAACCTCTATCTTCCAAGGCTGTTCACTGTACAAATAGCCTTGATAAAAACAGATCATAACAAAGGATGATCACTGACTCTGCACTCAAGTGAAGATATGTGAGTGACTCACAAAGAATAAACTCCCCAATATCAAATTGCTATGCTGTTGGGATGATTTAATAAGATAAAAAGCAACAATATGGCTTATGATTCATTTAATAAATATTATCTATCTTTCTCTGTTATTTTTAAAAAGGAAGACTTTTAAAAGAGTTGATTTAATTTAAAGATTAATTCATCTTATAGTCTTTTATGTAAGAAATATAACACATATATAATGTTTTGAAAATCAAAAGAATTTTGTATATATATAAGGAAAGTGACAATAATATTCAAGTCCTATGTGCATTAAGGTGGTATACATTAGTTAAAAATTGTTCCTGGACTCTTACACCAAGGGGGTTCATGCAATTTAATACTGTTATGTCATAATAGTTCTAACTAAATACTTTAAATTAATAAATAGATATTCAATATATTATTAACAGGGGCTTTGCTAAAGAAAGTAGATAGTGCTTTTTTTGTTCTAGATCCCTAAGATTATGGTGTCATATGTATTAGTCTATTGTATGTGTTATGATTGCTTAGCTTTTCAAAGTAGTGCAAATATTTATTTATACCATCTGCTTCCCCCATCTCTAACCCAGACCATCATTTCAATCATGGGACTTGATATTTATAGAAGTTTAGTGGGGAAAATAGCATCATCCCTTATGCAAGTCTTAATACATATTTAAAGTTTTCATTATGTAGAAGTACAAACATACACAAATGTAGAAAAAATGATCCAATGAATTTCTTTTACCCATTGTTGAAGTTTAAAATTATCACTTCATGGTGCTGGGGGGTATACAAAAAGCTTATTAGTTCATGACCTACTCATGCAAGCACAATTCCTCTCTCTAAACCTGGATATTTTTAAACTAATCCCAAATATAATATTATCTCATCTGTAATACTTCAGTAAATTTTTCTAAAACTTAAGGACTGATGTTTAAAGATGCAGCCACCATATCTTACACACTTAAGACTAAAGTATTTCTTAATATCATCAAATAGCTAGTCTACTTTACCTTTCTCTGATTGATTTTTTAATTTGTAGATATATTTGTAGTGGGATTCAGATAAGGTTCATACATGAAAATCTGTGTCTCTCGGGCCTCTTTTTGATCTATTTGGCTCCACTTTGCACCTGTTTTTTTTTTTTGTTGTTGTTGTTTAAGAATGTAGATCAGTTCACTAGAGTTTTCCACATCTTAGATTTCCTGATTTTCATCCTTCCAGTGTTGTTTGTCATGTTCCTTGCATTTTCTTGAATCTTTTGGGAGATTCAAGTTCAGTTTTACCTCTCACTGGGTGGTTGATTTGGTTCAAATAACCTCAAAAATGGAATGGTATTTGCTTCCTCTAAGAGTAGCATTAGGAAGTATTGAAATCAAGAACTGATAATCAGTGTCAGACAGGTTCATTATTTCAGGAGGAGATATTCTAAATTAAGTATTTTTGTAAAGAGAAATATCTCCTTTACCAAGTATTTGGTTCCCCTCTGGTATAGATTATATAAAGGCAAGACAATTGCTTTCAGCTTTCTTCTTATTTACCAGTTATCATAGTAATGAAATGATTTTAGCATCTCTCAATGGGTTCAGATAGTTCTTCTTTAGAAATATCATTCTAAGCTGATGAGTTTAAGCATATTTGACCTTTATGCCATGGCAAGTTTTATTTTTACTGATGCTTTATAATTTCATCAATATCAAAACTGACAAGAGTTCATCCAGATTGGGTGCTAAGTCTTTTGATAAGGAAGCATCATCTTTTCTTGTGCAATAAGACATCCATGCTCATTTTGTGTATTTCCTGCCCCCAAAAGGAATTGGCAGTTTCTTCAGGATGTCTTATCTTTTATGGGAAGTAGTATTTATAAGCCACAATTGTGACATTTTTAAGGGTAGAAAAAAAGCTCTCTAAATTGAGCAATTCAGGAGACCAGTAAAATACTGGATTGTGTTTGACACTAGAGAGACAAAGGCAAACAGGAGGAAAATGGACATTGGAAGAATTTCTGCTTTTCCTCTCTATTAGGTCACAATATTAACAGTCTCCACATAGCAAAAGAAAGATTTAAACCAAATTATATCCGTTATTTCAGATAAGAGATAACAGAAGCTACTGTTTGGGCACATATCTATAATCCCAGGATCTTTATTACTTGACAAAATTCTTAATATTCGCAGTAAGAATCCCTTTAAAAGTAGATTTGCTTTAAGAATTTGTTTAAGAAATGAGGTGTGGTTTGCCATTGATGTGATGGGTTTAATAATTTTCCTCTTCATTTTGTTTATGCATCCTTATTTGAAGGGCTTGTTCTAGCGTGCTTGAAGCTTGCTACCATAATTTGGTCTATTTCTAGAGATAAGAAACTAAGGAAAGGACTGAAGTGGGTAAGATGCATGCTACCCTCTGTGATCCCCAGTTGCTGAGGCAGATCTGTATTTCATGACCAGCAATCACAGAGCTTGTGGATGGGGCAGCTGCTGGCTCCATGTGCGTTTTGATGAAGCTCCTATGACAAATCTAATGGAAGGCTCTGGCTAGCTGATGCGTAGCTGGCCTCCTGCCCTCATTTAACACACAATGAATTCCTCATACTACAGTCTCTGCGTTCTGTTTAGACTAACTCAGAAAAATGAAATAGATTTTGGCTTGTTTCAGAAAACTGGACACATAGAGAAAGGAGGGAAAGAATTGTTCAAACTCTCAGCCACATTTTATCATACAGATGGTAACTATAGGAGGTGTTACTTGTTAAAAAAAAAAAGGGTTGATCAGGAAGATTTGGTTGAGTGAATTTTGATTTTGTTTCCAGTAGACCTCCTCACATGGCATTGTTTATGTAAATAGACCCTCTTTTCAGAAACTGTCTGGCTTCAGAAAATCTGTCAGCAGAGCATAAAAGCTAAGTTGTACAGCAGCAGTTAGCAGACCTGAAAGGCCAGCTGAATACAGCAAAGGATGCAATAAGCAGGCAGGCAGACAAACAGAGGGGTCATTCTTCTCTGGGTACCCATGGGTGGAGGGAGGACAGCAGACCCTGAAGAAGATAGAAAGGGCATAGAGAAAAAGGGCTGCACCCTCTACGAGAGAGAATGAAAAACCCCAAGTAAGAGTAGCCCCAAATTTTATACACGAATGTGCTGAAAAGATAAAAACAGTTTTCAGTCTTTAGACTATATTTTTAGTGACTCTGAAATATGAAAGTGTTTTTGCTTTCCCTCCATCTTTTATTCCTCTGAGATGAGATTTAGGGAAGGAAAACAATAGCATTATTTACTCACTTACAAAAACAAGCTTTTGCTTTCATTTTCCTTTCAATTGTATCCTGACTAGCATTTCTTAGAGGAACAAGGAGTGGATTTTATTAGTATTGATGGCAGAAGTAAAATGGGAAATCTGAGGGTTTTTTTCTTTGTAATCCATATATTCCGGGATAGTATGCTGGGTACAAGCTGTAAATCTCCATTTCATTGTAGTTTTCCTATAATTTACATGTGTTTATCTGTATAAATAGAGCAATCCATAGATAAAAATGCATATTGTGTGTACCATTCTTAGACTTCTCTAAAATTATAAATACTGCCTTAAGCATAATGGCTTCACAAATCAACATGGAGGGAACAAAGAATCATGTAAATTCTGATGTTCACAGGGAAGATTATTTTATTTTGCACAGATATTTTCCATAGAATTTTCTCAAAAGGTAAGAGACATAAGATTAAAGTTCATGAAGGCACATCATATCAACAGTGAATAACAGATTGATTTTTCCCTTGCATCATTTATTGTAACTTGCTTTAGAAACAATTCAGATTTTCCTTTTCTGTATGAATGAATGAATATTTTTCTTACTTGAAGGCATCCAAAAATCCAAAGCTATATATTGTACAAATTAATGTTTTTTTTGCAAATACATAAAATGTTAACACTCCAGTAATGAATATATGCTCTTTACTTCAACATAGATAATGTTTATTGGATCTATTCTGGCTGTGACTTTCAAAATATTATTTTTAAGTAGTATAGAAAACCATCCATTCTAAATAAGGAATAAAATAAAAAAATGAAACCCCAGGCCAATGCTAAATAAGGCATTTTTAATTTGAATGGCTCTTCCTCTCTTGATTCTGCTACCTTTTAAAGTGAGGAACAAGTCCCAGAAGTCTTTTTTAAGGGCATTGGGTGTTAACCACTAGGAACTTCAAAAAGCTTCATCTTTGTAGGTTTGGAAATTGCTGGACACTATGTCCGCCTTAGAAGCACATCATTTTGAACTGCACAAACTTAAGAAAAGCAAAGAAAGAAGGCAGGGCATCATTTGCATTTTGAGGGCCTGGCCTCCTTTCTGAATGTTACTGCCATTGCTTTCTCTTATCGCCTACAGGAATAGCAACAAACATTTTAAGGGGAAAGTTGGGAACTCTGAAAAAGGGCTATTTTCCATCTATCATTAGTTTGAGTTTTGCATATCAATAAAAAAATTAATAAACTAATTCAGGCATATATGACACAGTTAATGTGGAAGGCTTATTGTTCGGAGAGAAATAGTATATTCTTATCAGTGGATTTAAACAGCTATTCATCATTTCTAAAGGGCAATTATTTGGAATCCATTAAACTGGAATTCATAATACCCCTGCACACTGAATTTTAAATAGAAATCTGTATTTAGATGAAGGAATACATTAGTATAAGTCATTACAGCACTGAAAAATCCATGACTTGTTCATTTTTCACTTTTTTCCAAGATAATATGAAGCACCAGGGATGTTGGCCCTTTAATAAAACCAAGCGAAAAGAAAACCATGCACTGCTTTCAGCCACATTGCTATGGATTTTTATGTTTTCTTTCTTTTTTATCTTCATGTTCCAGTTTTTCTAATTATTATTCAGAAAAAGGACCACCCCCAAGAAAAATCCTCAATAATCAACAGAAAACTTCTGACCTGAGTGGCGTGCCCTCCGTGGTGTGCCCTCCATGGCCACCTGGGCATCTATGTCTTGAAGGTTAGTGCTTAAGATAGCATATCAGAATCAAGGAGAGGTATATGTGGACCATTCTACAACTTCAAATAGTGTAAAGCAAAGTCTATGGGGGCCAATAAGTTTAAGTAATATGAAAATATTGGTTATTAAACATGTTTTATACATGGCTCAGAAACATTTATAGTTATTATAATCACACATCCAAAAGGGCTTCTTTTATTGCTGAAAAGGTATAGTGAAAAACTTGATTAGCCAAAATCTAACCAAATCAAGCAATAAATTTTACATCACCAATTTGCTCAATATATGCTTTCCCCACATTAGCTGTGATAAGTAAATCATCGTCAAACTTGTGTTGGAATAAATGACAACTCCAAATTCATGTAGAATGATAGAAGTACTTCTGTGTATCATTTATATAGTATTCTTCCGGATTGGACTCCTGTTAATATTTGTGTGTTTGTCATTTGTATTGACTTCTTCAGTAGATAAACTTGGTAAAAGGAAAATTATAAATGCACAGCAGTGAAAGATGGAGATCAAAAAAGACCTCAACAACCTGGTGTATTTTATATAAGCCTTTGCTAAGCTCTGTCCTTCCCCTGGCACACATATACACCCATTCCTCTATTCCATGCAAGCTTAATGTGACAACCTAATGGAAGAGCAAATAATATAATAGTCATATGCTTCACATGTGTTAATGTGTGCTGGCTATAAACCAGATTTCTAAAAAACACAGCATATGGCCCTATGACTTGCAGCCTCCTTTGGATGGTGTGAATTTAGTCTGTTATAGCATCCACACTGTTAACATTTTTCTTGACAAGAAACTAGTTGGAAGCTCATTCATTTGCTTATGCTTATACATACAGGCAAGGAAGCACTCATTGCATCCACATATCTTATATCAGAATAAATCATGTACAAGTAAACATTGAAGCTATGTAGCATGAATTTATAGACAATTACCAAAGCTTAAAATACCATAAGCCATGGAGCTTCTTTTGAAGTCTTTGATAATATATAGTCGTACTAAAAATGAATAACATGGTGCTTATGCATACTAAGGCCAGAGGAAATCTAGCCAAGCACTAGAATTTATGTTTGTGGCTGTTTTGGACATTTTCTAGATATAATTTCATGATTCTTAGTTTTAGATTCTTGTTCCTACTCTGAATTGATAAGTCTAACCTCATCTTTTTAATATTACAAATTAGAATTAAGCATTTTCGTTAAGTAACTTGTAAGATATATTTCTTTATAGACATTATGTATAAATATGTCACTTATGTCATATTTATTAAATCATATATTGTATTGTATATCTCTGAGTATAAAGTAGTGAGCAAATGATCATAGCTGTTCACAAGGGACCTGTATTAATTTGCTAGGACTATTGTGACAGAATACCACAAACCAAGCGACTTAAATAACAGATACTTATTGTCTTGCAGTATTGGAAACTTGAAATCTGAGATAAGGGAGACAGTAGCACCTGTTTTTTGTGAGTCCTACGAGGAAGAATATATCTTGCAGGGGAGAATATCTAGCTTATAGTGACTACTTCATAGACTTTCATTCCTTGGCCATTGCCTGCATGTTAACATGGAATTCTCCTTTTGTGGATATCTACATCCAAAGTCTCCTTTTTATAAGGAGAGGAGTCATATTGGACTACTCATAAGTATATTGAGGATACTCCTTATCCAATATACTCCAGTATGACTTC
This sequence comes from Castor canadensis, assembly GCF_047511655.1. Classification (NCBI taxonomy): domain Eukaryota; kingdom Metazoa; phylum Chordata; class Mammalia; order Rodentia; family Castoridae; genus Castor; species Castor canadensis. The sequence continues at coordinate 32,918,924 of NC_133393.1, read as the reverse complement.
ATCCTAACTTTACCAATTCATCCTATATCCCAGTAAGATCATACTGTGCGATACTGAGGACCTCAGCAAACAGATTTTTGGGAGAACACAATTCAACACCTGAGTCTATAGATACTGACAAGTAGACTAGTCTTCGTGAACAAAATTGATGCTTTAAGAGGAGCTGTTTTCACTGAAAGCTATGCTTCCTAGTACCACTCACACTCCCAAGAAATAAATGGGTCTATTCAGGTGGGATAGACACAAAGTCACCTTTGCTCAGGTATGTATTTCACTGAGTTCTGCTATGTGTTACTTGAGGCCAGTGATCACAAAAATCATTAAGCAAACCCTGCTTGGGAATAAAACTAGCCATAGAGATGTAAACTCTAGCATGAGTTCTGGAGTTGGAAAGATGGAGATGGGCAAGCTAGGAACCTATACCAAAGCCCTAAGTAAGACTTTTTTTCTATCTCTTGTCATGGAGTTCTTTACTGGAATTTGAGTCAGAAGACTTGAAATCCAAGAAATTAGGAGGCCCAGGTTATCAGGGCAGTGACTTTTTCTGACATAATGCCAAGAAGCCCATTTATGTTTATCTAGAAAATAGTTTTTACAAATAAGACCTATGCAATATTACACAGATGTCTTGTTTTGATGCTTTTTAGAAGTACTGGGGCTTGAACTCAGGACTTTACATGTTCTAGATAGGTACTCTACTACTTGAGCTATGCCTCCAACCCCTTGATTTGGAATTTGATATAATTAAACTATATGGAATGAAAATACATTAACCAAAAACATGTTACAAAATAATTAAAATAGAATACCTGCCTCTTACATCTAGCTTAGTTCAGTAGTATTGAGGAAATGGAATTTGATGAGCTATCACCATGACTCGGTGATAAGTTTGACTACTCATGAGATTATGTACCTTGCAAGTTGAAGGGGGCAATGTTTTTCACACTCCCTCCCTTGCTGGAGCGAGCTTTCTCTCTCACTCCTTGGTTACTACTGGACCAAACTGGGCTTAACTGGGGACAACTGGAGATTGCAGAAAAGACACAGGATAGACAGACAGACAGAAAGTTGGGGTCAGATGTGTTGTATGCTTGGCTGGAGATGCACAACCCTCATTGCTTCTTTCCTCTATCTTGATTCCTTAAGGCCTTACTCCTCGGAGTTCTTTAAAACCTTGCTTAAAACCTCTTTCCTTAGACTCTGCACTGTCCCATGTTTGCTCTTAGCTTATCTTTAGCTTAATTGCTGTTAAAGTCTTTTGCCCCCAGGCTTGCACTGTCTCATTTCTCTTTAGCTCTCTCAAAGCCTAGGTGCTCAAACTTGCAAACAGCTCCGCCTACAACCTACATATGCATAACTCTTAAAGTTTTGGTCCTTAGGCTTGCACTGTGCACTGTCCCATGTTCTCTTTGGCTTTTCTTTAGCTCTAGCTTTCCTAAGGCCTATGTATGAAGTTCTTTCTCAGCTTTGCCTTATGAAGCCTATGTTAAAGTTCTCAGTGCAGTCTTTCTATCAATCCCTCTTTAGCATTTTCCCTTCAACTATTCTTTTTCCTTTAGCATTTTTCTCTTCAATAATTCTTTTCCCTTCCAAAAGTTTCCCACACCAAAAGGCCCAAAGTAAAAGCTTCCTCCCAATATTCAAAGCCAAAATCCAAGGAAAAAGCCCAGAAGCCCAAAGTAAAGCCCCCAAAACAACAGCCCCGCTTCTGCCTTCAGGGGTCTTTTATAGCAGCAAATGGTGGAGCCACCGGGAGGGGTGTGGCATTGTAACAGGAGAAACCTGAGTTCCTGCTTCTCTGAACACAACTTAGGAGACCCAGCTGTTCTGCCTTTCCCTGTTTTGTGGCTGGGGGCTGTGCCTATCTTGGCCTACAGGTAAAAGCAATTAACTGCATCTCACCTTGCTTGTGTCCAGTTCTCATAGGCTTTAATCCTCTTCCCATAGCAAGTTTTTATTTTCAATCTATCCTGTTTTAATAGAAGTACAGTATTTTATCATCATATTTCTAAAATTAGAAAAAGAGGGTGTACATGATTTTTACTCAGTTGATGTGTATAGAATGAATTTTGAAATTTTGTTTCACATACACTAGAAGGCAGAAAATGATGCTTGACTTTTTAGAAGAGGTACATTGTGAAAGCACATAGGTGCTTGGTGAAGGGTGAACAGCAGTTTGGATGATGCTGTATGAAGAATTGGAGGTTAAAAATACAACAAAAATTAAATCATCATCAAAATGACTAACACATGTTTAGTCTGAAAAGACATTTACACACAGATTATAGTCAAAACATTTTCTTTAAATCCGGGAAAGATTGTGCCTAACTAGTGGAATACAGAGAACAAGCTATAAATAAAATGCAAAGTAACAAGGTTTGAAAAGCATGTTAAATATTATAAAAATAACCATACATTTAGTAAATGATCACATTATATATAGTGATCTTTTTCTTTGCATTGAAATTTTACTCTTTGTATCTGTCAGTGTAAATTAATTAAAATTTCATATTATATTTAATAATTTAATTATACTCTCAGTCTATTTAAAAATATTCTAACTCTTCATTTAACCCCAGATTTTGTTAGATCATGCAGCATGTAAGAGAGAATCATCAACAGCTCACTATACTTAGACTAACACCAGCTGAGTTTCCTAAGGCCTCATGGTACATAATCACAGGATTTCACAATATCTGTAAATATAGTTAGGTAGTCAGGTCACATGATTCAGTTAGAAATGAATTGGTTTTATGGGTTGAATTCTGTGTCTTCCCAAAACACATGCTGAAGTCCTAACTGCAGGTAGCTGTAAATGCAACTTATTTAGAACTATGATGTTCACAAATATCATGTTAAAATGAGGTCATTAGGGTAGGCCCCAATTCAATGTGACTGACAGTCTTTGTGTTATGTCATTGGAATACAGGAGATGAAGAAAGAGACATATATATAGAAAGACATATATATAGAAGCAGAGATTAGAGATGCAACTACAAGACAAGGAATACCAAGAATTCCAGCTACCACCAAAAGCTTGAAAGGGGCAAAGAGGAATTCTACCCAGAATCTCCAAAAGAGCATGACCATACTAACATCCTGAGTTTGGATTTCTAGCTTTCAGAAACTTAGAATAAATTTCTCTTGTTTTAAACCACACAGTTCAAGGTACTCTGTTACAGCAGCCCAGGAGACTTATACATCGGTTTACATTTTTGCATTGCTAGCTGATGCTTGTTGTATAGAAGCCCACACGCCTGCACAAATTACATCACAAACTTCTTGAGAAAAAACATTCACTTTTTTTGTTTTTGACCCTCCACTATCTCTGAAAAATGCATATTTGCCCACATACATGAATTTTAATTTTTAGAATAAATATATAATTTCTTTGGTAGCCTGGAGTATACCATACAAAAAGATGGTGCTTGCTTATGCAGAACAAAAATTCAATAAATGAATCAGGAGTGTCTTTGAAAGTGATTTCTGTAATCTTTTAAGTGGTTTGAAGGCTGGAGGTGGGCTTAAGTAGTAAAGTGCCTGCCTAGCAAATTCAAGGCCCCAAGTTTAAACAGTAGTACTGTCAAAAAATAAAATAAATAGTTTCACAACAAATCTGGATCTAAGTAATCTAGCTAAATAAGCCACGTGTCTATACTACAACTTGTTTCTGGAATCACTCTCCAATTTATTAGTCTCTCTTCCTCCAAACTCAGGCATCTATTGACCTCGTGTTGCACTTCAGATAAAAGACTTCTCATGGTGCCCACTCAAGCCTGCCTTCACACGAAATGCCCTGTTCTCCCTTCCCACTAAGGGCACAAGCATCTGAATTGAAATGACTCTTCAGTAAGACTTGCCTCAGGTTGGTGGAAGCAATTTGATTAAATTAGCCCCTTGACGGAATTAATGACAGCCCACTTAATATTCCCAAGAATATCTGCATTTTGAAAGAGCAAAATTATTAACTTAATTTAGTCTTTATTTAATAAAAATTTAGACATTGTGCAAAACAAAGAATCATATGGTGCAAAAAGATATTTTGAAGGAGTTGTCTCTCACATTATTCATTACATTCACCATTAGATAATAGTGTAATTTAACATTTTAATTAGGACAGCAGTTTTCCCATTCTGATTCCTTGTGGCTACTTGAAGGGAAACTACATTACGAAGATACTAAATAATTTAGGATGACTGTTTAGATTCATATTTAACGTTCATCAAAATACTTAGAGTAAAAATTTTAGGAGATATAAAAATATAGACCAAGGTATAAATCTTGTACTCATGTCCTTGAGCAATATTGAGATAATTATATAATTTCAGAATGTTCTACCATAGTGTATTTAAAAAGAAAATTAAACGAAACACATGTACCTTCTTTAGCACAGCGTCTGACCTCCATTCAGATGTATTTGTTGAGTGTCTCTTCCGTGACAGCCTCCATTCATGCCAAAGTCTATAGTATACTATATCCCAGACACATAGCACATGATCAATAAAAGCTGTTTTATTTCATTTATTTGTTGGCAAGCACAAACACAAAATGTGCAACTGCATGTCAATGTAATGATTCAGAGACTGGCATGATCAATTACATCTAGCCACACAGCATGTTCTAGCAAATTAGATTGCTGTAATTTCTTCTTCACCATACCATGTTCAGCTCTGTATGATTTTCTTTGATTAGGCTTAGTTTTAATATAGAAAATTTTCACATTAAGTTTACAATGAAGGAAAAGTATTTTTATTAAGAAATAGTAGATGACATTTTATTAAGGAAATGTGATATAGGCCAAAATTATTTCTTAAATATATGTAACAATAAAATTAAATATTAAAACCAAAGTTAGTTCAACTAATGGAGCTTTAGGAAGTTTCTTCTTTCAATTTCCTATGAGAACTGTACAGGAGATGGAATCATTTTACTTCCTAAATAAAAGCTGATATATAAAGATAAAGAATGTTTAAGGTCATGGTTTAGATTTACCCTTAAGCTTCCATCAATAATTAAGCTCAGAAAACCTTCCAGGCAACAATTCTTTTTATTTTCAAAGGTTAATTGCAGGGTTTTTCCATGTAGTTCTAGCCTTTGAGCAAATATTCCATTAGCAAATTAGTCAGCTAACTCAATGTATCTGATTATTTGTGTCTATTTGCTAGCTGTGAAAAAATACTTAAAAGTCGATCTGTAATGTTTAGGTACCAAAATGTGCCTATATTCTAGCATCATGGTGGCTTTAATACGATTTGTAGAACATAATGTGCCGACCAATGAATTCCACATAATCTGTATTTTTTTTAATCTAACCACCTGACTTGCTTTTTTCCCCTTTATATGTTAATTTAAAAATAAGATAGTAATACCAATAAATCAGATTCATCTCTGGAGTTTTCTCAAGAATATTTAGCCTAAACTGATACTGGTCTGCTATAATTTGCTATAAGTCACTTCTCCTGGTTAGAACTTAGTTTCCTTATAAAATATGGAATTGTTACTCCACATTTTTTTCTAATTTCATTTTCACCAATTGCATTACTTGAATTTCTGTGCTGGGTAATGCTGCTATCTTTATAGGTACACTAGAGTTAATTACTCCCCAGGAGATGCTGAGCACTTGGGACTGTTTTCAGGTAGTGATAAAATCATTAACAGGAATACTACAGAAAACTCTGTTGGTCAAGTCATAGGGGATAGTAGAATGGGAACATATAAGCTATATTCCTAAGTTTGCCTTTGGGAACATAGACAACTGTAGAGTATTTGGGATCATTTATCTCTATTTATGTATAGAATTGAGGATTCAGGGAAAAGAAACAGTATCTGCCCCACAAAGGTCTTTTCTAGGGCCACACTCTGAACTACCTACTTTAGGTTGTTAATTAGACATTAAAGTTTGGTAGACCTGATTTAACGTCCTTTGTCTCCATTTGTTAAATTAGTGAAGACAATGGCTAGGTGTTTTATTTTGGTGCACTTTACATAAACCTATCAATTTAACTCAAATGGATCTCTTTGTGTGGGTGAGTGAGTGTGTCTGAATTTATTTTGTTTACTTTTTTTGATGGTACCTGTGTTTAAGCACAGGGTCTTCTTCTTATTAGGCTGGTGCTCTACAACTTGAGCCATGTTCCCAGCCCTAGTTAACAAATTTTTGATGAATACCCAACACATACAAGAAACTAATTTGGGCTGGTCAATGGGAAGGGACTCACATACTATTACTACAAAAAGGTACCATTTCTGAAAGTGCTGTTTTAAGGCTTTAAGTGTATTATTCTCGTAAGTGTAGTCTCTGCATCTCATATTTGTATTATTTTTATTTTAACTTTATTTTATCATTTTTACATCTACTTACATGTGTATATATTATTTGGGCCACTCCCCCCACTTCCGGGCAGAACTTGTTCTGCCCTATTTTCCAATTTTGTTGAAAACATAAGATATAATAAGAAAAACATAGCATTTTTGATAGTTTGAGATAAAGATAGCTATACAGAGAGATTTCTAGTGTTGTTACCATGCATGTGTATATTACAACCCAGATTGGTTCATCTCTAACAGACCTCTTCACTACTTCCTAGTCCCCTTATAAGCCTTTTGAAAAATCAATTTGTAATTTTCTAAGCATGAATATCCTCTTGTTATCTAATATGTAACTTTGTGAATTATAGACAGAATCAGAATATAATATGTATTGAACACTCAATCATACTATTATTAGCTCCTGTTAACGGATATATTTTTGATAAAACTTGCTATACATTAAAGCAGTGTTCTTCCAGAGAAGACCCGGGTCCACAACAGGAGGTTGGTGATGGTCTACTTTTGTTTTTTATTTCTTCTTTACTATCTTCTCTGATTTTTATCTGTTAAATCTGAGCAAATCTCAATTCCAGAAAGATTTGTTGATCTATGAGCTCAGTGAACTAACAAATGTCTCTTCTCTGGATAGCTAGCTATTAGCTCATACTAGGAAATGATCATGGTAAAATTTGGGGCACTTTGTACTTATGGATAAAACCTTTTTAATAAAAACTCATCTTTCACTACTTTAAATTTTGCTTTCTCAAGTGAAGAACACTAGGATGTAAGAAATTCAGAAGAAAATCAAGAAAATTATGCCTAACACAAGAACATTCCTCTGTGGGTTGATTTTATACTAAAGCCTCAAGAGTCATATGCTGTTTCTTTTTATTTTCACTCAGAGACAGTTAATCTCCATGAAAGATACTTTCTGCCAGAAGACTGCGTTTCAAGCCTGACCTAAGGTTCTAAAGTAAGTGTGATGTAAGATCAAGGTCACTACAGTTTTGTGTGGGTCATTCTATAAGATTATCTTCACAAATATAAATATTTATATATCTTGCTAATTTTTGCATACTGCCAAAAAGGCTTATTACTGATTTGAAATTTCCTATTGGGTCATGAAACAGTATGTCATGAGTGACAAGAAGCCATGACATACACACAATTTATGTTCCTGTCATCTCATGTGTTTTTAAAGATTTTGGAGAGAATGTAAACATGTTACTCTGTTAAGAATAGAAAAATATTATTTTACAATATATACGTATATATATAATTGTGTAATAGAGACTGTACTACTCGTTCTAAGTTTTGAGATAACAGAAACATTTTTTCCAATAGAAGTCCTATAGTTTAATTTATTTGTCATCTTTTGCTCCCCCCATCTCTCTTGACAATTTTTTTTCTGGCATTAGGATTTTTAAAAGTGAGTTGTACTCCAACCAATGTGCGTGTGTGAGTGGGTAAGAGACAATATTATTTAGTCACTTTCTGTGAGGTTATTGAAATTTATATACTCAAATTTTGTGTCAGCAGACTTAAGAATATCAGGTTTGTTACTGAGGTGAACAGAGGAAATAGAAGTGGCAGATTATATAAAATTTCTAAGAACATGAGTTCTGACTTGCCTCCATTTTAATATCTAGCAAAGTCCACAGAGCCCCAACTTAACATGGAATGGTCTGGAAGAATGTTGTCTTTGGCAGGTAACAGCTTAATGTGTACCTTCTCTTGTCTCTGTATTTTTCTCCTACTTGGAACATACTTTCTTACTTATAAGTTAGTCAACCACTTATCCTCAAACTAGCTCAGAAATAGCCTCTTCTATGAAAATCTCTCTGACACACATAGGTCATGGAATCTCCACCTAACCTACTTTTCAGCCATTATGGACATTTGCTATCAACCCTCAAGCCTATTTTTTTGACTCTTAGAATAGTCTCTATCTTATTGATAATTATTTTGATATAGTCATAACTCCTGTAGTCAAATTTTGTATCTTTTATATACTTAAATGTCTTAAATACACTTTGTTTTATGTTGTGTTTTTACATATCTATTATATTTATGTCATATCTATATATTTGTGTCATATGCACCTAAATAATGTATACTTTGTCTGTATTGTCCATGAGTTCTCTTCAATAAGGATTTAACTATCAAAATTTCCAATACTAATGCACAAAATCCTGGGCTCGAGATACAGTACCATCAAAATAAAACAAAACCACAGCAAAAGAAAGTCAAATATGGTGGTGGATGCTCCGTTTCCAACACTTGGGAGACTGATAGAAGATCACAAATTCCAGGTCAGTCTGGGCTCATAGCAAGATCCTGTCCCCCACATACTCTGAAAATTGGTATACTTATCATGAATTAAAAACACTCTAAGTTGAAAATGCATTTGATAATCCTAACCCACTAAACATCATAACTTAGTCTAGCCTACCTTACATATACTCAGAACATTTACATTGGCTTTCATCTGGGAAAAATCATCTAATAAAAAGATTATATTACAATGAAGTGTTGAATATTTCACATACATTAGTCTGCCCTTATCTGCATGTAATATTTCAAGACCCCTGGAAAATGATGAAATCATGGGTAGTGTCAATTCCCACACATACTGTGTTTTTTTCTCTACATGCATACCTATAATAAAGTTCAATTTATAAATTAGGCACAGTAGGAAATTAACAACAATAACTAAATAGGACAACTTTAACAATATCCTATAAAAAAATTATGAGAATGTTATCTCTTCCTCTTTAAAGAGCCATGACAAATATTAATACTGTCGGACTGCCATAGACCATGGGTAACTGAAACTATGGAAGGTGATAATAGGGATCTGTAGCATATTGAGTACTCTAATGAAAATGCAAAGCAGAATTCTCATATGGGTACATTTTTTACACCATTGTAAAGTAAAAAACCATCACATTGAATCATTATAAATTACAAGCCATTTTTATCAAGTTAGAAATACATCCATTAGTCAAAATATATTTTATAGAATAATATTTGCTGAGAGGCTCCAATAGAGATCTCTTGATAAATGGTTTATTAGTCAAGGATTCCCATAGAAACAGACCAATTGAAAAACATAAAACAAACTATACACTACACACACACACCCACACACACATACACACACATGAATATGTATATATATGGATGTATTAGATTTACTCATATGATCGTAGAGGCTAAAAATTTCCACAATGACCACCGGCAAGCTAAAGAGCCATGAAAATTGTTAATGTTGTTCAGTCTAAGAGGGTAGACATCTTATAACCAGGGAAACTGCAGGTGCAGCCTCTGGTCTGAGGCTGAAGAACCAAAAGCCAGACAAAGTCACTGATCCAAGACCCAGGGTCCAAAGACCAAAGAACCTAAAATGAAAATATTTCTACTCTAGAAAGAAGAGGGAGAGGGGGAGAGAGAGAGAGAGAAAGAGAGAGAGAGACAGAGAGAGAGAGAGAGAGAGAGAGAGAGAGAGAGAGAAGCTAGCTTATGCCTGCTTCTTTCCTGTCCATTGAGGGCAAGTCTTCACCACACAGCTTGCAGATGCACACACCAATGTTCACTGGAAACACCCTCATAAACTCCTTCAAAAGTGATTCCTTATCAGTTTTCCAGGCAGTCTTCAATACAGTCTAGTTAATATCTAAAACTAGCAATCACAAAAGGGAACTATGGAAAATTAATTTGAGGTATGCTAAATAAATGCAGTTTAAAAACATAGGATGATATGGAATTTTTTGTATGAGATAGGTATCTAGGTATTTAAATTGTTGAGATAATATACAGGGGTTGCAACCTTATTTAATAGTTGAGTATCTTGATTGAGGGACTAGAATTTGTTATCTTTCAAGAAACCGCAGATATTCAGGATATACTAAAGGAGTCAGTTTTGTAGTTTACAGGTAAAGATACTATGAAATTATCCATGTCATTGTTTTAACTCTTAGTCCTGGAAAATCATTTTCAGATCTTGAAGCAGTTCCAACAAACATCCAGTGTTAGCCAAGTGTTCAACAGTCAACTTCTTTAATAAGTAGTCAAGATAATTTAGGAAAGTTGTACAGTTTATCAAATCAAGTATTTATTGAACTTTGAATAAATGTTAGTACAAAAAGAGATGTAAATGTAACCAATGTTCTCATGGCATTGACTCCAGGGACACTAGGACAAAGATCATGGTTAGAATATTTTTCTGGAGGTAGCCTAGAGACGGTAAATTTATCTGGAATTCTAGCCCCTGTCAAAGTATTAACCACCCAAACAGCTCCTCATACACACAGTTTTTTGAGTCCAGAAAATCAGTCCATACATTTTAAAAATATTCCTCCAAACTATCTGTAGGACGTATCTTCTTCCTTCCCGATTCCCTTTGGACATTTCTGCTTCCCAGACTTCTTAATGTTTATAGGCTCTATAAATGTGATTTGACATGGGTCTGCTGATGAATTGTACTCAATGAGGAAGCACATGAGCTCATTATTATTCAAGTTACCATAGTTGCCTGTTTTTCACTGGCACATAATCTCATTGCAACAGAGCCCTGGGAGCTTAACTAACATCATAGAGGTTACCAGGTTCCCAAGTGTCTGTCAAGGTTTTTCTGTAGTGGATGTTACCATGGTGTGCTTAGTGAGGATGCTGCCATGTCAAGGGCATGTTTTTATACCATTGTATAAGGTTTCAATGGGCCAAAGTTAGGCTTTGTTGTTCAGAACCTTCAATATTCTAAATTCGTGTTCTCCTTCAACTATGTTAAGTGAATTCTAAAGCAGTACCCCACATGCATGCAATGTATTTAAAGTAGTCCTCTTTCAGTCTCCTCTCACTGTAGGTCTTAGATCATGGGCATTAAGTTGGAGGACAAATCTAGTTGACAAATAATATGAGTGCTGTTATCTCTCACTCACCTCATCCCACATGATTGGAGGCATAATTCTCATGCCCAATTATTCTGTTGGAATTTTATTTCCCTTGAAATAGTTTATTTTCCAGTAGGCTGTCACATACTTTGATTATTAGGTGTGCTCCACAGGTCTTTGAGACATATCCAGATAATTTGTATTTTTAACTGCTCACAGTTGGAAAGAAAACTTTGCTTAAATACTAAATTGTATTGCTTCCTATGACTTTTTTTTTTCTATTTCCACTTGAATTAAATAGTGTGACTTCTGAAAGACAGGAATGTAGAGTTAAAAGGAGATTATTGAAGATTTCTTTTCCTTACACTGTTCTTAAGTATAAGCTTAATGAAGACATTTTACTGCATCTGGAAGGGAAGGGATGGGTGAGGTTTTTAAGAGAGAAACGTTGAAACTACACAAATAAAGTTATTTTTCAAGTTAAAGGAAAGGATGGTGGTTTCAAGGATCCATGAGGATTTGAGATTCAAGAACTATTTTCTCAGAGCAAAATGTGGAGTTTGAATTCCAAGAAAATAGTTCCATGGAACTATAGACACTGAATCTCCCCATAATGAGAAATCATCCTGTCCTATGAGACCTGAGAAATTCAGTACTTCACCAGACTATGCAGACATGGATGATGGTCTTCCAGACATAACTGGGGTAGACCAAGACCTGGAGGACCCAAATGTTTGTCTCCATTTAAGATATCTGGATAACTGAATGAGTAATCATGATGGAGCGATCTTTAATAACCAGAGTTGAATTCCTACTAGTATGGATTATAGAGTTAATCCTACTAGTATGGAATTTAGAGTTAAATTTAGTTTTATTTAAAAAGAACAAAATTTCTGAAATAAGGGATCTTCAAGAACAGTTTAATTAACTCCAGAATGTAACCCAGAAACAGTGACATTTGATTAGAATCTTTGACCTTATGACAGTTACACATCATAATTCACTACAATTTCCTTAATTTTTTTTTTTTTCTGTACTGGGGCTTGAACTCAGGGCTTTCACCTTGAGTCATTCTGCCAGCCCTTTTTGTGATGGGTATTTTTGAGATGGCGGGGGGCGTCTCTAGAATTATTTGCCCAGGCTGGCTTTGAACCTCAATCCTTCTGCTCTCTGCCTCCTGAGTAGCTAGAATTACAGGTGTGAGCCACTGGTCCCTGGCTCTTCCTTATATATATTTTTAACAATGCAAGGAAATATATGTCAATTGTCAAAATAGGCACTATAAGATTTCAAAGTTGAATATACAGGTGAGCATAAGTATGGAGGAGCCTTCAGAGAAAATGAATGATGTCTCTTGTGACATAGAATAGGCAGGTATGGATAGCAGAGAAGAAAAGGGTACATTTCCAAGTAGGTGAGGATTGTATTTTCAGGGGAGACTTCAGGGACCAGTCAGATTAATAGCTGGGAATCAGAGGATGGAGAAGCAGACACGCCAAGGAAATAGGATATAACTCTCTACCTCAGTATATCAAGTTGCACCACACATTCCCAAGTCTACTTGACACCAGGAAAGATTTGGTTTAAATGAGCTAGCAATCAAAATAACCTTTCACAATTTGGTTTTCAGATAGTCTGCAATTAGTAATAGTATCATTTGCAAAGTAAATACAATGTGTTAAGCTTTTCTCTAGGTGAATTCATTATGTCTAAGTAGGAATAGGAAGGGTTAGTGTCTCCATTTTACAGATGAGAAATTATGGGCTAAAAAAGATTGAATCACCTGTTTAAATCAGATAGTTTAGGTGTGCTAAAGCTATGAGCTATCAGTCATGGCCAGGTTCATTTCTGGCTAAAATCTATACATTTTATTTAAACCATACCACATTTTCTCAATTATTAAACTATTCTCATAACATAGTAACAATTTAATAAGTAGATTATTGAATTCTGAGGAACATAAAGGAAAAATAGCTAATTAATAGGAAGTAGCTTTTCACTAAGCAATGTCCTATAATCAGGTAGAAGATGTGTGGCATCTAAGTTAATTAACAAATAAAATCAGAAAAGAGTAAAATTTCACAGTGCCTCATTATAGAAAATTCTAAACTTAATTTGCAATTATCAAAAGGGAATCAGCTATTCTTAAGAGCTGCAAAAAATAAGAAAAATAATAGAAGGTAACTGTGGGTGAATGATGGCACCCCAAGAGATATGCCCACTAAGAGTCTATGAATGGTCCTTATTTGGACATGTGACTTTATTTGGGAAAAGAGTCTTCTTAGTGGTAATTATGTTGAGGATATAGAGATGCGATCATCCTGGGTTAGGTATTAAGACCAATGACAAGTGCTCTGAGAAATGAGAAGATGACAGGAGAGGAGAGGTGAGGAGAGGAGAGGAGAGAAGAGAAAAGAAGAGAAGAACAAGACAGAACACAGGCAATCAAAGGAAGGCAAGACTGGAATTATATCATGCAAACCAATGAACTCCTGGACCAAAGAGAAGATGGAAAAGACATGGAAAGGATTCTCTGCAGAGCATCCAAGAGAAACCAGCCTTACCAGCATTTTGGATTTCTGGCCTCCAGAACCACAAAAGGATAAATTTCTATGATTTTAAACTCCCACTTTATAGTGATGGGTTATAGCTGCCCTAACAAATTTTAAAATTGCCAGGAAACTATTTACAATGACAATATGTGTATAAATCACAAGAACATTAGAGCTCAAAATGCTCTGTTCTACATAGAATGAGTTTATTCAAATGAATAGTTTTTCCATGAACAAAACACATAAACAAATACAACAAATAAATAAAACAATTTTGTGACATTCTGGGATTGAGCCTGTTAACTTTAGGAAGGTTTTTTTTTTAATTGAATTTGCTTATAAGTTAGAGTGAAGAAATATGAGTCACTGGAATGTAATCTTTTTTGGTCATTAGAATAATTTGTCTACTGTATATGAAGCTTCATTTGAAGGACAAGTTGCCACATATTTGAAAGAACAAATATAATCTTTACCCATCTTCAAACTCATGATTTAGACTTGCATGGCTCTTACATTTTTTCTTATCTTCAATCATAAATGCATATTTATGGAGGGGTTCACTCAGGCTTGTGTTCAATGAAAGGCTGATGACTCTGTAATAAATCATATACAGAGGCCCTACAAATAAGGCATCTACCATAAATTTAATCACTTATGTGACTCATTTTGTTTTTATGAGACCAATATTTTGTTTTTTGAAAATCACAGAAATGCCTGATTATGTAACCACCATAAAAAAGAATTAGTATTCTCATAAATAATAGTGCCCACATTTAGAAATAGAGATGTACCAAATTCTGGAGATCATCCTTCAGTGCTGGGTTTGCAAGCTATATATATCATTTCTATGAACACATGAATGTTTTAATTATTCTTGTCATTTATTGGAAGGCTTTCTCCTCCTTGATTTAAAACATGATGGCACATATAGCAGCTTTCTAAAGTCCAAGTCTGAATTATACAATTTCATCATCATGATGGGAAACAACTCTACCTTTCTGCCCACACCTTCTCTAATTCTATGCTCTAAACATGTTTACTTGGCTCAAAGACCAGTCCATCCGTGCAGTTTTCTGCTATTAAACTTGCCAGAAATCAGAAATCTGATTGTCCAGAAGAGATTGTTTCTCAGAACATGCTTTATTATTACATGTCTTTCAAAAAATTGCCTAAAAATCCATGTGTCCTAGTGATTTATTGCTGGTATACTGCTCGTCTGCTATGGTAGAAATTTCTTAAGCAAAAAGTCACTTCCTTTTGACATGTTACCTCTGATGACTGGCCATCAATACTTGAGATGTCATGTTGAGAAGGGTGTGAAGAGAAGATTCTGGCTCAGTGTGGGGAAAAATGCCTGATCAAATAGGAATGGTTGGTACATGGGTGCAGGGGTTTGCTCTTTCAATAATCTTTATAGTAGGACTGTATGGCATTTATAGTATAGTAGTTCTTAGCACTAAGGCCTAAGTTTATTTAGAATTAGCTCCAATGCAAAAATCTCAAAGTCCACCCTAATGGCACCAAAACTAGACATATATACTTCAGCTCTTGTTCATGGAATTCTGGATCTGTGTTGTTTTAGTCCATTTTAAACTTCCTTATTTTGGCCTTTCTTGGATCTTGATTTGCCTTACTTTGCATTATGGCTCCTTTTCTTCATTTATATTCTTTTGGATTGATAACTGGCCTCATATTAGTGTGAAAAAAACTAAGGGAGTTTTTCTGTGTTTCTCTTAGTGTGATTATGAGCACAGGGGCCACACACCCTCCCTTCTGAGACATCTGAGACTAGTGTCCCCTGAATGGTTCTTCATAGGCTGAGGCTTCAGGCTATCACCCATCACCCCCACACCTTCAGAGAAGAGGGGAACTTGCAGAAAAGAGGCTAAGCATAAATGTCGCTCAATAGATTTTTAAAATCAGTTTATTTTGTAAAAAGTATGTATATATTTTGGAGACCTATATACTATGCAAAGCCTTTTCCTTTCTTTTAGTGAAAAATGTAGTACTCTCTACCTGAGTTCTTATATAAAATTAATGAAAACATTAGATCATCAGTCTATCTTCACAATTTAATTGAAAAATTTGGTTCTGGGGAAAATAAAACTGAACTGACCCTGACTGTGTGGTTTTGAAAAACACTTAGGTATACTGTTTCAAGGAACACTTTGACCTTCACAAGATTAAAAGGCCTCATTTTGTTTCTGCTTTTATGTTTCATTTTGATGGTAGCATTTTTTTTTTTTGTAGCAGAGTGTGTCTTTTGAATACAGCCTTACCAGCAAGTCAAAGAAAGGAAGAAGAAAGATATTTGTATGTATGCAAGATGTCCATGATTTTTAAAAAGGAGAATAAAGTATTTGCTTTCTCTTTGGATTTGTTTTTTACCTTTCCACTGACTTTCATAAGTAATATTATGTCTGTATTGTGATTGCAACCACTAGGACTTGTTGACTGAAAGAAAATAATATGTTCATGAGCCTTAGGGTATTTTGTAGAGCACCATATGCTCTGGGATTGGATATTGATAGAGCATGGGAGGCTAGCATTTCTCAGTGTTTTGGAAGCTGTGGGAGTGAGGAAGATGAGAACAAGAGTTCTCTAAACAAGTCGGATGATTATATACAAATGCATATTCATTTGTGTATACACACACACACACATATATATATATAAACAATACAATCAATATATTGTATGTATAACAGTTAGAAAGGGAAAAGCAAGTGGGTGTCTCCATACAACTATAAGTTGAAAATATTTTAAATTATAAAACGCATTTAATGCCCTTAACCCACTGCACATGATAACAGCCTTGTCTGCATTGAACATGCCCAGAATATTTACATTAGCCTACAATGGGCATCATTTAACAAAAACCCTATTTTATAATAGTGTGTTAAATATCTCATGTAATATATTGAGTATTGTTCTGAAAGTGAAAAACAGGCTGGGCATGGTGGCTCATATTTGTAATCTCATCTATTCAGGAGATCAAGGGGATCATAGTTCAAGGTTAGCCTGGACAAAAGTTAGTGAGATGCCATTTTAATAAACAAGCTTGGGTGTTGGCACACAACTGTCATCTCAGCTACACAGGAGGATCAAAGTTTGAGGCTGACCCTGAGCAAAAAATTGAGACCCTATCAACAAAAAAGTGCAAAAAGGTCTGGATACATGGCTTAACTGGCAAAACACCTGCCTAGCAAATACCAGTACCACCAAAAATAAAAAGTGAAAAGCAGAATTGTTACATAGGTATGCTTTCAAATTATCATAAAATAGAAAAATCTTAGAGTTGAACATCCTAAGTGGGGTACCTTTCTGTTAATAATGTACTAGGATTCATAATCAGATTTGCCTAACTCTAAAGCCTCTACCCTTTTAGCTGACCCCCCTGAATGTGGGCATCACTCAGCCCAAAGGCAGAGGCTGTGGGGAAGTATGAGCTCATCCTCAATACTGTCCATTCCATGGCTTTGTAATGATGAGTAAATCCCCCCAAGAAAGATCTGCCCTTGCTTTAAGCCAAGGTGAGTGATTAAAACAACAACAACAACAATAAAAACACAGTAACTTCCAATTGACTTGATTGACATATTCGAATAACTTTAAATAGTCACTACATTCTTATGAAAACCTTCTACCTGTTTGGGATCATATGCACAGACTAAGTGCTTTACTCAGGTTCACATAAGGTGATGAGGATAAAGGGCAGATTTCAAATATCCTGAATCCACACTCACAGGAGCCACCTCTAGACCTATCGCTGAAGTTTCTCAGTATTTTTTGTTCATTTTCCCCCCAAATTATCCTGCCCATTTTTCTCTTATCTTACTGGCACTTGCTAGTTTTCTGATACAGTGTGGCAGACACAAAGAGTAAACATGGAAAATGAAGTTATGCAGTGATGGATGAGTGACATATTTCTCAAACTCTGCACAAGATCCATTTTAATACATTTCACTGGAGAGGGCATGGAATTCAAGGTTTTTAACTAGAGTCTAGCATTTGCCTATTGTGCAGGTACAAATCACTCCAGTGGACGTAAAAGGAGTTTGCTGTGTAAGACTAAAGAAAGACAGCGAGTCCTGTAGCTCTTTAGAGTCTTCTTAATTTGATTCATGGAGAGAGAAAAATAAGACAATACAAAAAAAGTGCTATACTAGTCAGAAACCAGTGAAGTGAGGGCAAGAATAACACTTTGTTCTGATCACTGGAAGGTCAGAACTAATCCTTTTTCTCACCCTCATTTTGAGACCATCAGAGTGCAGTTTTGCAAAGCAATGATGAATTGAGGGTTGTCTTCGCTTGCTAGGTGCTGTAGATCTCATTCATTTTATTTCACAAGTCATTTGGCACAATTGTAATAATGACAATGAAATTGGATTCTCCTTACTTAAAAAGGCCATCTACTTTGTGCATAAATACCTTGGCCCATGCATTTAGTTGTCAAGGGAAGGCCATTATCCAGTTACAGCAACTTTAATTTACTGGTACGGTCAGGTCCATGTATAAGCAAGATATGGTAAATGCCTAAAGAGTACTTTTTACAAATACAAAAAAGTTTCTTTTCCATGCTATATCTTTTCTACCTATTTGTGAAAGAAGCTGAAATTATT
Source organism: Castor canadensis (assembly GCF_047511655.1). Taxonomy (NCBI): domain Eukaryota; kingdom Metazoa; phylum Chordata; class Mammalia; order Rodentia; family Castoridae; genus Castor; species Castor canadensis. The sequence continues at coordinate 32,900,549 of NC_133393.1, read as the reverse complement.
CACTAAAGATTCATTTGTTTCTTCTATAATTCTATATCCTTCTATAAAAAGCAAATATTTTACCAACTGAAGGGGAGGTAAAGAATAAATATATGTTGGGCTTGGATGGAGTGAGAATAAGTGTCACCAAGAGGAAAATTATAGGTATAGGAATGGAATAGAGAAAACACATCCAAGAAAAATTTTGCAGTTCTGTCTTAGACTGAACACAGCAGAAAAATATATAAAATTATGCAAACAGAAGCTTTCTTTAGCAATCAATTCCAAACTGACTGTTTCAAATACACACCTCCTTTTCTAATTTGATCCCACTGTGATCATCAATTTGGATTATTTTTAAAAGAATCCCTTCAAAGTTTCCTGATGAAATATGCTGAACACATTTTGTCCTGTTGAAGTAAATGTGCTTTCCATGGTTCATTAAATCACCACGTCTCAAGCATAATTCAACTCCATTCTCGTATACTCCTTAAACTAAGTCATGCATTGCCAAACAACACCATTTCTCTTGATTATCATAGAATTTGATAAAGTTATATTTTCTTAAATAAAATACATTTTCATAAATGAATTTGTTCAATTTTGATATAGTTGTTCTAAAAACCAGCTCAGAGTCTTTGATTTATTAATAATGTGCCATTTAAGGGTTATTTAAATACAACTTTTAATCTATACACACACACACATTTGCATATGCACAAAAAATTTTAAATTCCCAGTTGGTCCTAAAGAGTTCATATACTTAAAGCTGGCTATTGTTAATACTTTGGGTCAGTCAAAATGCACTTTTTCCTTGAAGGAGCTGAACCACAATGGTAGCTGAATAAATGTGGGCTTTTCGGCCTTCTGCTCAGGTACTCCCATGTCATCTTCAAAGAGTGACAGTTCAGAAGCTTATGACACCTAATAAGCTCCAGATAACTTGAAATCACAAAGGGCCCCAACACTGAAAAACTGAGTCCCCAATTGGTGATTGTGGAAAGAATATGGCTTTAGGCAAACATGTTTATATATAAGCAATCTATATTCCTACAGAATACAGAAATTCTTTTTTTGCAGAGTAAGATCATGATTTTGCTTCATATTACTTGTTTTTTACCCTACCATTGACAAATTTGTCATATATTGTCTACTGGTTGAAATTATATTCCTTGCCTTAGCACCAACTAGGCTATATCAGAAAAGGGAACGTTTTTGTCTGTACACATTCATTCATTCATCCATTCAGGACATATGTATCTTGATACACATATACAGTGCTTTGATGTTGGTGAAACAGGTAAGATCTTTGCACCCAAGGACCTTACATGCTGCTGAAGAAGACAGATATTAAAAACTTATGCCAATAAATAGATGACATTATGTTAGAAGGCAATGATGCTAAGAGGTATGAATCATGGCACCAAGATAGAAATTGGTAAAAATGGTCATGAAAAGTAACTTTGAAGACAAGTTAATTTTTAAGTAAAGTTCGAGAGATGGAAAAAAGTAAGCCTGAGAAGATCTCAGATAATAATGCACCAGGTACACGGAATAGCTGAGGTTAAAAATGAACTGTCGTCATCAAGGAATGCAGAAGGCCAATGTGGCAGGAGTGGGCTGAATATTAAAGAAAATGGTAGAAGATAAAATGAAGAGGAGCAAGCAGGGCATGAGAAAATGACACAGCATAACCTTGCAGGAATTTGGATTTATTCTAATGATCTGTTTTGGATTTTCAAAGATAATTCTGACTGCTTGTTGAAGAATGATCTAATGGGACCATGATGAAAATAGGAAAACTGGTTATTTTATATTCTGAATCTTTATAGATTGAGTATTGCTTATGAATTCTTTTGATGCATGCATGCATTAAATTGTGGTGGCTATGAAAGTGCTTTTCTTTGCTCTCTTCTACTTTCTGTAGAGAAAGGAAACCCAGCCTGCAATTATTACTGGTTTCATGTCAGGGTGACAGGGAGGAGAGAAAAATCCTCCTTAGGTCCATTCCACATGAGCTTTGTGTCTGATTTACAGACAAGAATAATTGGTAGATCACAGAATGACTGCTTATATTTTGAACTTTCTGAAGTAAGGCAGCAATGTAGAAATAATGTAGAGCTCAGAGTCAGATTTAATATTTGACTCGCTAGTTACATGATATTTGGAAAGATAATCAACATATCTGAGTCCTCAGATTCCATCTCTCCAAAGTAAAGGGAAGGTCCTAGTGTGAGATATCAAGTTAGACCATGCATTTATTGGTGCTTTATAAATTTTAAAGCACTAGATAACTGTTGGGCATTTTGATTAATGACTATCTAGGCTTACCTCCATATTTCCTAGGATAGAGTTGAAAATGTAAGAAACTACATTGTAATACACAAAATTGAGCCTCTTGGGCTGAGCTCCAACCAGTATCCCAGAATACCTCCCAACCCTCAAAGTCAAGGCAAAAGTAATTATTGGAGGTATTGGAAGGGAAAAGAAATAATAATCAGAGTTTTTTTAAAAATGAAGTTGGAATGGGAACTTGAAGGATCATATAGTTCAATGCTTGGTTGGAAACTTTTTCTGTCACTGGCCACAGAATAAATATTTCAGTCCTTTCTGTCTGTACAGTCACCACTGCAGCTATTCAATTCTATTGTAGCACAAAAGCAGCAATAGACCATATATTTTTAAAAAATGCTACCAGTCCAATATGACTTATTTGTGGACCATGAAATTTGGATTTCATGTAAGGTGCATGAATCAAGAATATTCTTCTTTTGTTTGATTTTCAAGTATTTAGCTCCTAAGCCATACAAAAATAGTAGAATAGGCCCAAGGGCTGTAGTTTGCCAACTCCTGGCTTATCCGTTCAGCTCTTCCCTGGATTAACTATGAGGAGAAAGCCAAATTTACTAGCAGCTAATTTGTCTGTTAGGGATGCATGAAAAGATAGGATAATTAGAACCCTGTAGTGAGAGACTATCATTCAAAAAATCAAATTATGAAAAAACCCTATTTATATAGCAAATTTTCAAGAAGACTTTATTTCAATGTTTGTAAATCATCCGATTTACAAACACTTTGCCATGGAGAATAAAGACATGTATCAGACCTTCACTAATCAGAGTGTCCAGCTAGACTAAGAAGTTTGTCAATTGACACATGTAAGTTTGTAAAAAATAAATGCAGCTTCATTTGTAGGACACATAGGCGTGTTATTATGCACAGATACACCAAGTTCACTGTTGCTCAGAATCTTGTCAGATTAAATCAACCTGCAAATATATAATTGTAACATCTTGTTCTCTAGTACAGTGCGTACCACTGTAGTCATTATCTCAACGTTTTTTCACTCTGAGGAGCATCAGTGTTTAATTATATTCTTTTATGAGACCTCATTTGTAGACATCATCCTCTTTCAGAGTTGGCTTTACTGAGGAAAAGTAGGTGATTATTTTCAGGACTGTCCCCAGTAATACTGAACATTAAGCCTCTCAGTAGTGTCCTATTAAATAGAGCATCTTGTGGAACCAAAACTCCATGTTCTTGCTGCAAATTCTTTAGCTATTGGTTGGTTAGCAGATGAACTCATTTCTCAGATCCTGCAGGCCCTCACTGTCCATAGTAAGGCCCTGGGGAAGATGATAGGCTTTTCATCTATTCAATCCAGCATGTTTGTCATGTTCTTTGTTAAAATACGGGGGCAATTTTTATGTCCATATTTCTGATCAAAAGCTACACTCATTAGAAAATATTTTCTCAGAATCTCTGTGACAAAAGAAATTGTAGTTAACATGTGATATCAGGGGTCCTACGTATCAGGGCTTGACAAACTGTGACCCACTGTCCAAATCCAACCTGTTGCTTGTTTTAGATACATGTTTGCTGGAATATAGCCTTGTTCATTTATTTATTTTTTGTTTATAGATTGGAAAATATTGTTAAGATGGCCATGTTTCCCAAGGTGTTATAAAATTTATTTTTATTTAGTTCTTTATATTGTTGTGCTGGGTGTGGGTACATTGTGGCATTTACAAAGGTTCTTACAATATATCAAATACATCATATTTGAAATCCCCCCCTCCAGATACTAGTTTTGACACACTCAAGGAATTTTTCAGAATGAAATTCTAGCATGCTATTTTCAACTTAAAGATGAGACATAGTAAACTGGAGGTGGTGTTGAACATCGGCAATACCTGCTACTCAGCAAGTGAAAATTGAAAAATCATGGTTTGAGGCCAGTCCAGGCAAAGTTAGCATAAGGCCCTATCTGAAAAAGAAGCTATCAGCAAAATGGGACTATGTATATAGCTCAACTATATACATGGCACAGACCCTGACTTCAATTAATCCCCTGTACTACAGAGAAAGAAAAAGAGGGAGAGAGCCTAAAGTGTTCTTGTTCTCCATTATTTATCTAAATTAATATTCTCTGGCATAAAGTACTATGTATTTTACTGGCATTTCAAAAGTATCCAAATAAAATTCTTTCTGGGTATATGAGCATATGGGCGTGTATGGTGTGTCTAATAGAAATACAATTTCTGAATATTTTATTTTAAATTGAAATGGGCGGTCTATACTCAGGCCATCAAACATAACTTCTCTACCAGCCCAGGCCTTACAGTTCATTATTAAGAATCAAACGTGGGGGAAGTGATGCTTCATATGTAAGAAATTGCTCAGTTAAGGAGGAACCAGTGCCCTTTTCCTCCTGTGGGACTTCTCACTTTTGGGAAATCACACGAGAGTAAGAATCATGGTGTACACATCCTTGTATATATTGTTGACCTTGATAGGAAAATTGTAGAGTATTTCATTATAATAGACTATTTCTATTGCTCTTTTTTTTTTTTTTTTTTTTGAGATCTACATATAGCCCAAAAGACTGGAGACAAACTCTCAATCAAATATCACAGTGGTGTTATGTGTGTTTTAAGACTGTTTAATACTTATTTCTATTTTAAATGATATGAAAGTCTACAGAGTAGAAGGTTGGTATGAGTGTTACTGAACATATCTCATTGATAATTTTATAAATTAACTAACTGCTTTGGCCCTTCATGGAGATGGCCAACATATACATGATGAGAAAAGAATAAGCTGGCTCAATAGAATGCTGGATTCAGAAAAGAAACTACGGACTGGTCTTCTTTAACTAAATTAAGAAAAAATGGTTTCCCTTTACTTTCTCCAAATTATGCTTACATGCATGCCTCATTAAAAAGTACCACCTACATTTTCTCTCCTGGTCAGACACAGTTGGAAGTGGGATTTCATCTGGTAGTTATTGAAGAACTAATTTTAAGACAGATTGCATGTGTGATTTTTGAAGTCCCACATATGTAGTTGTATTTTTAAAAAGAAACTTTTCCTATCTAGAATCCATTCACCAATGCCAAATTAAACATTGTAGTCAAATATAGAATGAAAAGAAATAAAGTAATATACTAGTATCTCTTCTACAAATTCTGATTTTTCTTTTATGTTTTTTCTTTTGGAAATCGCAAAGTAATCCAAATGCCCTTCACCTAGCCCACTGAATACTTACCACTAATTATGATTTACTTATAAATGTCTTCTGTTAAGTGAACAAGGGCTCAGTGTGTGGAATGGAAGCTTGATTTTTCTTCTTTTGACATCTGTTAAAAATGAGGTATGATATCATCCATCATATTAGCTCTGTGGTATTGTGTTATTCTTTGGGTGTTCCCAGATTTCATCTGACAACTTTTTCTAAGATTAAAACCATAAACACTTTCTCTAGAGACTGTAATAAGAGGTTCATTTATAAATCCAGGGGAGTGGACTTGATAAAAAATAGTTACGTACTCCCTCTTTCTTCCACTCACAAAATTAATTTTTTGGCACAATTTCCTGTAAGAAACAAGTAGAACTAACTAGATGCTAGAAATGTAAATAAGTATAAGCTTAATGACTCAGAAAATATTAGAAAATTTGAAATCTGTCTTTAAGTAGTATAAAGCATAAAAGAAACTATCTCTTATAAATTTGAGCAGAATGTAAAATCCATACAATGTTCATTAAAATAAGCATAGAGATTTTATCATTGTATTTTAAAATAAAGCATTTTATTGTCAATTTTTAGTAGTATTTCATTTATATAACAAATAACCATGAAAAAAACAGTTTTATTTGAAACACTGCCTTTGATAGGAAAACTGTAGAGTGTTTTCTTATACTTAGATAATTTCTATTGTTCTTTTGGAGATCTATATACAACCCAAGAGACTGGAAACCAACTTTCAATTAAATATCAAAATGTTGTGTGTGTGTGTCTGTCTGTGTGTGTGTATGTGTGTGTGTGTGCGTGTGTGCTTGTCTATGTCTGTTTTAGACTACTTAATGCTTATTTCTGTTGCAAATAACAAAATATCAAGGGTTTATTCTGTCATTAAATTTATCTGTATACTGAATTTGAGTGTTTCCAAGTGATTTTCAATTCAGCTTATATGAAATAAAGTTATATCACTTCATTATCATATGTTGCAAGGTCAGTATGTTGAGAGACTTTCCCAAGAGCTTCATGGGGTAGACTAGCCAGATTTTCACCATACTTATTTCCTCTTTGTCTTGGCAAAACACAGCCATGCTACCAGTCATAGAAAGTCACACAAATGACATCTAGAATGTTGAATATATGTGGGTGAAAGTGATTTGTACCATTTCTGTGCTTGGCCCATTAGAACTTTCCATGTGCATTTCTCTGGGTTATCCTCCCTCTTCCATGATGATCTTAGAAGCCATGTGTATAACATGGTGGAGACCCATGGTGGAATAGTATCAGCTCCCTAATCGTGGAAAAGAGCCATGTACCAATTAGGAACGCTGTTTCGGACTTCACTTGAGAAAGCAATAAATCACTCATACATGGGAAGTGAGATTCAGAGTTATTACTTTTTAAGTTTGGATGCTAACAAATAAATGGGAATATTGGGGCAAAGTTATTCTTTAATAATTTCCACAATGTAACTCAAATTTATCAAGCATCAGTTTTCCTATAACTTGCTAGCTATCTTTTATATAGGAAATTTGAATAATGTAAGAATAAAAATAACAGAGGAATGAAACAAAACTCAGGAATTTAAACCAACAGCTACCTCATTGTTTCATGACAAAAATACATTGAGAGAAATTCCAAGTACATACAGGTCCTACTTGTACATATAACATATGAGTCTCAGAATTTCATTGAAACTTACTGATGTGCAGACCGCAAGGAGCAATGCACTTCCAAAGGAATGGATCTTGATACTATTTCACTTTAGTATTATGCTTAATCCCTAGTATAATTGGCCTGATTTACTTAATTGGGAGTAGTAACCAAATGAAAAGAAGGAAGAAAAAAATCACAAATATTCACTCAATTTCCATGTTCCAGCCCCCTGCTCTCCTATTTATGGTGAAATCCCCCTTATAGAAGCCTAGACATCTCAGCAGGCATTTTTTTTTCTTTCTACATCAACATCCAAGAAATAATGACAGTGTGAAATACAAATCATAGAAGACAACTTCAGCAAATACTTGTACAAGCAACCGTATCATACTATATCCAACAATTCCATACATTCAAAGAAGAATTATCTTCTGTGGCTGATAGCTTTTGGGTTAATATTCAACTCATAGCCTGTATGCTCTAAGAATGCCCTTCCCACTCATCAAGGGTTTTTGTTTTGTTTTTCAGCATTCATATATGCATTGTGACTTCACTCCTGATGAAAGTACATGAGATTGGGTAGGCAAATAAGATTCTCCTTCTAGAATTCTGAGATTTAGTTACAGCAAACCTAGTAAATCTGAGTCATTACTAAAAAGGGTATAAAATGTAGTGTTTAAATGCAAAGTGGTGGCAACCTTCAGAGGAGAATGATTCAAGTGTAAAGATGAGGAAAACTGAGTGGGAGAAAGAGAAATAAAAAAAGAAAGAAGCAAAGAAAGGAAGGAAGAAAGGAAAGGAGGGAGGGAGAGGGAGGCAAGGTGGGGAGAAACAGAGAGAGGGAAGGAGGGAGGGAGGGGGACAAAGAGAGGAAGGAAGGAATGGAGGAAAAAGAAAGAAGGAAAGAAAGAAAAAAGAAAATATGAAAAAGAAAGAATACAAAAAGGAAAGAAAGCAAAAAAGCCTAGATTACTAACAGTTTTCCTCTTCCTGGTTATAAACATGCTTAGCTTCTAGATTGGCCGACAATAAAGTGTGAATGATTAACAGATCCAAATCTCTCTAGCATGTGCCAGTTCTGGCTACTATTAAATGATCCCCTTAAGAGACTTTTTGCTTTCAATCTCCTTTCCAATATTCATAAAATTTTCCCTTTGCTCTTCTAATTTTACAACAAGATATTTCCCACTTGTCTATAAAGGTCTGTATCAAGTATCACCTTCTCTGTGAAGCTTCATCAACTTGTGTTACACAAAGTTAGTTATGTCTGTACCTGGGTTTTCATAGTACTATCCAAATTATGGAATTATAACTATTTGTTTATGCAACTCTCCTCTGTCTAACTGGAATGCTTAGGGGTAGACCATAATATTCTTTTCTCTGAATCTCTAGCATCTAGCAGTGGCTGACACATAGCAGGTTTTCAGTAAATGTTCATTAAATGAATGAATTAATGATGCCAATTTAGTTGGTGATATCTTCATAATGATGTCTTCAGACACCAAAGCAATTTTAAAATGCCATTGTACCCTCAATTTTTTAAAGAGAACTTTTCCCTTTGAAGGCACTATCTGCCTCTTTGCATTATGACCTTACTCATCTGAAGCATAATCTTCTAGAACACTTATTTTTCTGGAGTATTTTTTCATAAGAAATGGCTCAGTCCTGCCTACAGTTAAGTTTCTATCATGGGTATGAGATGTCATGGGGGAATCCACTGAAGTGCTAATGGGTTCTTGCTTTCAGAACACTCTCAAGAATAATAGGATGGAGCACCAGAGTTACAAAAAGAAACTTTATTGATAGGGAAAGGCTGAGTGGAGAAACACACAGCAGGGTCCAGAAACCAGATGACCTCTGAGCATTGGAGAAGGTGGATACAGATATGTAAGGCTTCCACCCTAACCTAAGGAACAGTTTATGGTAGAATTCTACAGGTCCATTCTTGGTGTATGCAGGCCTGCTGTACTTCCTGGTCATCTGGCCAAGCTGGTTCCTCCACTTCTCCCAGGTCATGGGGGTTTCCACATTCCTAAGATGTCATAGGGTTGATTTATGTTATGGTACTGCTACAAATCCCCCCTATGGGTTTGGACCCCTAACTGCCATTAGAGAGATGGTATGTTCTGTTGCTGCTTCCTGTTGAGAAGGGGTGAAGAAGGGCCCCAGCAGGGGTCAGGGATCCAAACTGAGGGTGTGTCCAAAGGTCCACCGTAGCAAGAGTGGGTGCAGAGTAACATTTGGAGTTTGATGGAGTCTAGGCAAGAAGAAATAAAATGCACGAGAATGTTAAGGAGGCATGGACCAAACCATAGGACAGCTCTGATAACAGCAATGGGTCTCAGGAGAGGGAAAAGCCATGAGAACCAGTTGCCAAGTTTGTATGGGGACATGGATTATTTTTTTGATGTTAGTGGCAATGTTTGTTACTGCTTGTCCATTGTCATCAACTTGAAAGCAATAGTTTGAATGGTCAAATTTGCCACATATGCTCCCTTCCTCAGCTAGAAGTCAGTCTAATTCCAGGTGGTTTTGATACATAGTGGCATGAATTTGGGTCTGTTGTCTGGCTGGTAATTCTAAGGCAGAAGCAGTCTGGTTGGTGATAATTTCTATCACCACTTGTAACTTGGTGATTCAATTGAGCATGTAAATGGTAGTCTAGTATAGGCAGGTCCACTCTCAGGGAGAAGGACTATGCATAGAAGCATGGTTAGAGTGAGATACAGTGTGATGAAGAGGTAGAGGAGGAGATCGGACATAAGTTACTTTCCTGATGTAGTCTTCTTAAAGAGAAATTTAATATCCAAGATGGGCTTAAATTGCATTTAAGTAAGCAAATTTAAGGAGCAGGTTTAATGGTGGCTGTGTTGGTAGGGGAAATCCAGCACTTGACTCTGAAGATGTGGATCCAAGATTTCAATCCAGCCACTTGGACTCCTGTTGGGGTGGAAAGCAGCACAGGATATGGCCCCTCCCATAGGGTCTCCAAAGGCTCTCTGGATACATGAGGAACTTTAACCAGCACCAAATCACCCAGACAAAAAGGTAGAGGAGAAGAAGAGGGGGCATGAGAAATGCCTTGGTGTAACTCAGTTAGGATTTGTTGGAACTTAGATAGCTGAGTGATATGGGAGGTAAGTCTGGCTGTTTCACCTTCCAGAATAAGGTTATTAGTGAGAAATGGATGGCCATAAAAAGACTCAAAAGGGGTGATACCCAGTTTGCACAAGGTGCTTCTGAGGTGGAGGAAGGTCAAGGGTAGAAGTTTGGGCCAGGGAAGATGTATTTTACGGGTCAGTTTGGCTAGGTGGCACTTGAATAACCCATTGGCCTGTTCTACTTTCCCTGAGGACTGGGGCCTCCAGGCACAGTGGAGGTTATCTCTTAGGTGAACCCAAACAGGAGGGGCTGTTCTTGCCCTTGCAATGGTGGTGCTATCCATCCAGACTGATGGGACACTTATTCCTCAATTATGGGCATGTAGAAATACACTGGGGGGGAGGGAAGTAGTGTTTGGATTTTAAGTTTGGACAGGAGGTTCCCCTCCCAACAACAGGATAGGGGTCTCGGGGATGAGTAGAAATGAGTGGCAGAAGTGGAGGTTCCCCCAAGAGCACTCCAAAAGCTGGATAAAATATCATTCTAGGGGCTGGCCCAATATGCCCCAAATGCTGACTTTGTTGTTAGACCTGGGACCTGGAGAGAAAGGAATAACAGAGAAGCAGGATCCACTATCCAAAAAGGGAGACAACCTGTGCTTCTAAACCATCAAGTCTACCCAGGGCTCCTCAGTCTGGATGTCAAGAACCAGAGTCTGAACAGGAGGCCCTGGAACCCATAATTCAGGGGAGCCATCTGGCCTCTTCTCTGGGTGGAGACAGGGGACAGTGTGACTTCCAGTGGTTACCCTTACAGAGAGGGCAGGGTCCTGGAGGGGGCTGGGGATGTCTCCCAGTCTGCCTCCCTTGTGGACACTCCCATCTGAAGTGTCCATCCATCCTGGCCACAATGGCAGCAAGTCCTGACATTTGGTCCCTGTCGAGAGGGGAATTCTCTAAGAGTTGCCACTAGGTTGTGGTGCCTTCTGTCTTTTTCTCTTATTCTAGTATACAGAATATATATACTGTATTATATACTATATACCAAATATAGTATGCAGAAATAGCCATTTGTACCAGCTGGTCTAACATTTTGTTGCCCTCAGCCACCAGCTTTTGAAGTCTTCTACGAATGTCTGGGGACAATTGGGTAAGGAATTTATCTCTTAGGAGAACCTCCCTCACCTGCGACTTGGGATCCACTGTAGTGTGTCTTGTAATGGTCTCTTTTAGACATGTAAGAAGGCCATGGGTGATTCATCGGGTCCTTGTTGAACAGCAGTAACCTGAGAGTAATTAAGGAGTTTCACTCTAGCGCTCTTTAAACCTCCAATGCTGAGGTGAATGAAATGGTGTCTAGCCCATCAGTAGGCCTCACTTTGGAGATCCCATCTGGGATTTGTCCTAGTAACCACTTGGGCCCCAGTTGGGACTCTGGGGTCCTCAGCTTCCCCTTCTAGGGGTGTGGGCTTAATGGAGGATTTTTGTAGGTGATAACCATTGCCTGCCTGAGTGGTCTGATCAAGGACTCTTTGCCACTCCAGGAATTGAGGGTTTGATCTAGGAGCAGCATGACATCTTTTCAAGCCTGTTCAAAAGTTTGGATAACAGTAATAAAGGCTTGAATGTACTGTTCTGGGTCATTGCTAATGCGTCATTGGTAATGCTACCCAAGTCCCATTTAATTTCCTTAAGGTCACTTAATCTGAAGGGGACCTGGATTTGTTCTGGCTGCCCCTCCCCCAGGAACTGGCTGGAGGGGGTAGCAGCTGATGTCAGCCTAGTAAGGAGGCCAGGGAGTCATGGGGATTGGGTGGCCACTCTTCTCACTCCCCTTGGGTAGAGGGGAGGAAGTGACTCCCTTAGGGGCAGTTAGGGTGTCTTGGAGGTATCCCCTTCTTTAGGTATGTTTTTATAAACCAGGTCAAGGTTTGAGTACCTCCTATTTCACCCATTGGGGATGTTCTTTAAGGAAAAAGAACAGCCACATGTAGGGGATTTCTGTCCATTTCCCCTCCCTCTTGAAAAACAAGTCTAGCTGGAGAATAAATAGTATGTAGCTAAGAATCCCACCTCAGGCCATTTTCCTGATCTCCAGAGGGATATTAGGGCTGGGCCTGAATATAAAAGAAAATCAAAGCCTTTATGTGAAGGTTGTCAGGATCGATGTCGTTTCAGATTTTTAGCAGGTAGGCAAGGGGAGACCCCTCAGGAACTTGAGAGGAGGAAGTTCCCATCTGGAAAAAGAACATGTGGTCTACAATGGAGGGGGTATTCCTATTTATTGTTGTCCTGATAAGGAAATCCCTCCCCAGGGAGAGTGTCCTCTCCCCTCTGTTTTGTCCCTTCTCCCATCTGTGACCAAGACCTAGGGAAAAGCTGAAATGGCCTTCCATGTTGCGGACAACCCACTAGGGTGGCCCCAACCACATGTAACCCTGCCAGCATTAAAGCCCAAGTACATATAATGTCTCCAGTTAGTGAAGGCATCCCGTTCAAAGAGAACTCACCAGAGGAAGGGCTCAATGAGAGACATAAGGGCACAGAACGCCAGGCGGGTGCTGGGTGAGCCTGGGGTCATTTGCATCTTCTGGAGAAGACTGCAAGGAAAGGGTGTGTTTTTGGAAAATACAATCTCCCGTGCACTCTGGGGGTGGCCATGGGAGAAAACCCAAGTGGCATGTGCCATAACAACAGTGTAAATACATTGTCTGGGCCAGTCCTGAAGGATAAAGATGGGGAGCAGAGGTGTAAGGGAGGACAGTACTCAGTGAGGTGTCATAACCTCCCCCCTCAAATTGGCACTCAGTTATCGGGGGCATACATCACCCAAGGAAAAATGGGAAACAGAAAGGGCAGGGAACCTCCTGAGGGCACAGACACTTTATTATCTCCCTACTGAATGAAGGCATGGTGTCCTCCCATATGTCCCTGAAGAAGGTCACCCAGTGTTGTAAGGTGCAAAAGGGCCATTGGGTCATAGTGCAGAATTGAGAGAGGGAGAAAAAGTCTGGTAGCCAGAGGGATTCAGACTCACCCATGTGGCACTAGGGCAGTCCTGTATAAACCCTGGGACAGGTTCTGCAGGTTGCTCTTCAAGGAGGGATGCTCTGGATTCTGCCAGAAGCCTTAGTGGGCTGGAGAAATTTCCCCTCCTCTTCAGGAGAAACCTTCTTACCAACAGAAGGAGAAGGCATCCAGACAGTTCTACTTTTGGCTACTCCACAGCACGGGGGCTCTCCAGTAGACAGAATCCATAGGAGTGCCAGACAGTAATGGTCACTTCCCAGGCAGATTGTTTCGAGTTAAGCACAATTGATGCTAACTTTATACCCTGGAGAGAAGACGGTCCCTTCATGTGTCGCCCAGATGTTATGGGCGCGAGATGTCATGGGGGAATCCGTAGACATGCTAATGGGTTCTTCCTCTCAGAACTCTCTCAAGAATAAGAGGCTGGAGCACCAGAGTTACAGGCAGAAAAGAAACTTTATTGATAGGCAAAGGCTGAGCGGAGAGATGCACCGTGGGGTCAAGAAACCAGGTGCCCCTTGAACATTTGAGTGGGGGGATATATGTAGGGCTTCCACCCTAAACTAAACAGTTTGTAGTGGAATCCTATGGGTTCCATTTTTGGCACATGCAGGTCTCCTGTACCTCATGGTCTTCTGGCCAAGTTGGTTCCTCTGCTTTTCCCAGGTCACAGGGTTTCTGCATTCCTAAGATGTCATGATGTCATGGGGTTGATTTGTTTTATGGGACTGCTACAGCTCGTTAGCAAATGAGGCTTTTGTACTTCAAATATCACTTCTAGAGTAAGTTTACACTTAAAAGAATCCTACCTTGCTTGAATTAGGAAGATGTGTTAGTTACACCACGCAGCATCAAAGACATTTGAAGTATGAAATACAATACAGAAGCACATTATCAGAACAGTGAGTGAAACAACTTATATTTTCTGTCTGTTCAATGCCAGCTGTATATTACTTTGACATCTATATTTCCATTCTTACTATTTTGAGGTCAGTATTCAACTATAGTCTGAAGGCAGCATATGTAGTTAGAGGACTTCTACTCTCTTCTGGTTTCCAAGAGGTAGGAGATGTTGGCTCACTAGGTTTTTAAATACCTACAGAAGAAAACAAGAAGGGAATAAAAACAAAGAGATTTTTTTCCTTTATGTAATACATCTGTCTGTCATATATGTATGCAAAATTATATGATATAATAGATAAGGACATACACACAAGAATATATATATGCATATATATTTCTGTCTATATGTGTGTATATATGTATGCAAATCTGAAAATTCTCTTCTGTTTTTTTTCCTACAACCTTTCATAAGGTGAAGATTCAACAAATCATATCATGTGACTCTCCAGGAAACTCACTGAACAGGTCTGACTCATCGTCTGGGAATTTTAAATAGGCATGAGCTTCCATGAGAGTTCATACTTAAAAACACACATACACACATACTGGCAGTGAAAGAGAGAAAGAATGAAAGAAAAAAAAAAAAAACTGCAAGTGAAACTTTTGCTTGGCACAAACACTAGGGTCAGACACTGGCCACTCAGTATTTCACAGTTAATTACCAGGTCGAATTACCTTCAGAGTGAAGGTGGTATCTCAGGGCTCCAGGGCAGGGCAGTAAATCTACAGTTTATACCTTTAAGTCAGCCAGCCGGTTGGATTAAGCAGTGAAAGGGACTGCCCCTGAAATTGTTGACCCTGATTCCCCTCTGTGATAGGAAGCTTCCCTCAGAACCAAGGGTTGTGTCTGCCCACTAGTGGTCAGATAGCAGACCTGGTACCAGGACATTCTCTAGGGGGTTTAATGCCAAGCTCTATCTGATCAGCATGGGCATGGCCATGGACACACAGTCTGATTTTTAAGTCTGCATTTTGGAATTGATCAACTCATCTCTATCAGAGAAGTCAGAGTAAGAACAACAAAGACTATGTTATCCTCAAGGAAGTGTGTATTTGCAAAAGCTACTGAACACTTACTAAAAACTGAAATATCTAATCTATTAACAAACATTAGCTATGTCAGTAACTTACACACTAAAATGAAATCTTCATAGAATGCCACATTAATAGTTTTCTATTTGAAAGTTGTGAAAAGGTCTTCCATTGCTAATGGTACTAATTTGAAAAAGCTTGGGTTGGCATTAAAGGTCCTTCACTAATTGGTCTCAGATTGTATTTTCAACATTATCTTCTTTAAGTACCTAAAGCAAATCTATAGTCTAGCTAAACTCAAACATTGTTCTTGGCTAAGTATTAATGATGTGTCCTTCATGTTTCTTACTCATGATTGTCCACTTTAAAGTTCCCATCATGTTCTAATAACTACTTATACAAATATTACCCTTGGTTCAAAGCCAAATCTGCCATCATCATCACATTTTTTAATATATAGGGTTAACATAGATTAATTTTGTGAAATTTGTCATAGCCTACTTTCACATTTGTAACTTAAGCACTCAGATACATTCCATTTCTATAGGAATTATATCATATAATCTCTCTAACCCTCATAATATCTAGCAAAGTTTTTTCCATTTAATATGGTATTTGCAACTATTTGTTGAATGTAAAACCCTGAAAAAAATCAGTGATTTGATTTCTAAGACTCAAATAGAGAATCAGTTTATTGTGGTCCAATGTAATAGAAAGCTTTCCTCTATGGGTTTAGTTTTTCTCTTAACTATTAAGAAATGTAATCTTACATTATTGATAGAATAGACTCCTTGGTAACATGATTTTTCCTTGACCTTGTCTTGATACAAGTTCATAATATGCAAATTATGTTAATTTTAACACATTCTCTAATAAAAATTTGATCCTATGAACACTGTTAGAAAGATAAAAATGTTTTAATGGAATTCAAATCTTTGAGTTTATCCTTTCCTTTCATTACTTTGTCCAGTAATATGAGCAGCCAGCCAAACTCATTATCATCATTAACTTTCCATAATTGTGCAAAGGCATATAATGTCGTTGAGCTTCTTGCTTCTTCTAAGTGGGTGATTGGGAATATCCAAAGTAGATATTTTGGTATCTTTATTACCAGTTTATGCTATGGATTACCAATGTTCTCCCTACAGCTGGAAATAGAGCCATTAACATTTTTAAATCTAATTGTATTAAAGAACCAATTCCAGAAAAATCCAGAACAATTTCAGAAACGCATCCTTAAATTTTTTCCTATAGAAACAGGAGTGTTATCAAAATATACATACTAGTGGCATATATAATATATGAATGGGAGCAAGAGTGAGAGTGTGAGAAGGAGGGAGAAAGGTTCAGAGGTTCTAAGGAATTACTTCATTTGATTATGTAGACTGAGAAGTACAATAATCTGGCAAATTGGAGACCCAGGAAAGCTGGTCATATAGTTTCATTCAGAGAGATCCTGAGAACCTCAGAATCAATGGTGAAAATCATAGTTCAAGGCCAGGAGAAGTCCTAGCTCAAGCACTTAGGCACAGAGAATGAGTTCTTATTGGCTTTTTGCTCTGTTTAAGCCCATAATATGGGGAGACAGGGATCTGCTTTACTAAGTCTTAGGATTCAAATGCTGATCTAACCCAGAAACACCCTCACAGACACACCCAGAAATAATGTTTAACCAAATATTAAAGTATTATGTGATTCAGTCAGGTTATACAAAAAATTCACCAATAAAAATAGAATATCTGTTGTAAATGTTAATATATTTTATGCTTTCCATTTTAATTTATAATGCTTAGCTCTTCTAAACCATTTTAATTTATCCCACAAATACTGATTCAAGGAGCATTTTGCTTATTCATACTTTCATTTAAATTTTAAAAAACTTATTCCTGAACTTTACTATTAGTTCCATTTTCATAATTGTTCAAGATAAATGCTGCATTTGAATATTTTTCTCTCCCAGTTTAAAGGAAGTTTATATCTTGTCACCTAACAAAGGAAAATGTTTTTGGAGCATTTTGCCTTTCCTTAAAATGATTTTCCCTCCCCTATCACAGTATAATACAACAAGTGTTATGCTCAGAAAACTCAAAATTTGGTTCTTTGTAAATGTAAGATGGTGTATGTCTACTTATTTACTTCATTACTTCTACTCTTTCCTTCTCTCTTCTTCCCTCTTTCTCTCTTTCCTTCCCAACCTCCTTTCCTTTCTCCCAACCTGCCTTCCTCCCTCCTTTCTTTCCTTCCTGTCTATCATTCTTTCATTTCTCTATTTAGTTACCTAGTTATTTCTTCTTCTGAAAATCAATTCACTCCAGGTTCAGCCATTGTGATTTACCAAAAACTGAAGTTACCCCAAACAATCTGGCCAAATGCAAGCTATCTTATCTGTCTCTCAGCAACTATTCATTGAAATAAAGTTTCAAAACCAAAACTTGGAAAACAAGAATAAAATAATTATTTAAGTTTAATTAAACTGCTTCAAATAGATTCAATAGAAAATACACCAGAAGAGAAAAGTAATTAATCAAGACAATATAACAATAAATTGGGCCATGATACTTGAAAATCTCTGTTTTCCAAAATGCATTAGAAATCATACCTCAGACACGGGCCAAAAAGATCCAGTGGTAGAGAATAGTGGGTATTATAATTTGGAGGTAAAAATTATTTTGTCATTTAAGCTCTGAAAAATTCATTGTTTTGAATTATTAAACAGTGTTTACAATGTTATGAATTATTCCTTTATTTTGAAAGCATTTGCTGAGAATTTTGTATATCTCAAGCCATGTGGTAAGCAGTGGTAGAAACATGCAGGACAGATGTTCTAGAATATCTGTCATTGGTATCAGTGTTGATCATTGTGGACCGAGGGATGCCTTACACAGATCTCTGTGACAGTGTCAGTTAGAATGACACAGATAATCAGATACTGCATAGATTATTTTCCAAATCATTACTTTTTATCTATTTACTTATTGATTAGATCATTAATGGGAATATGGTATAGTCATTAAGAAAACCAAAAACACTTCAATAATTGGTATTCACATTGGCATTTATCATTGGTTTGTGTATCAGCTATTATAATCCCTTAGACAGAAGGCAGGGTTACTTAAGAGAAATTTAAAACAATGAGATAGAAAATCTACATGATATCAGAAAAAAGTAGCATAAGGACCTCCCATTAATATAAATGTACTAAAAATGTCTAATCTTTCTAGCTCATTGGAATTTAGGAAAGCAAGTACAATTTGCAGTCTACCATCTTTGAGAAATGTTTATGAAGTTATCTGTGTTACCATGTTGAAATCAAAAGGAATAAATTACCCTGAGCAGAGATCTTCATTAAGGCATTTATTTCTCCAATCCACAAGTTAATAACAATGTGACACAGTGGGAAATAAAAGGTGACAGAGTAGGGCTACACAAATGAGAGTAATATCCCAGGACAGGAGTAAGGTGAAATTAGTTAGCTTTATCTTCACACAAAAGCCAGATGGAAAGGGACCCATTGTTACCTAACATGTACACTATTCTTCTTAAATTCTTACACAGGATTGTTGATACTCATGTGGACCCAACCATTTATGGGATAGAATATTCAAAATTCAGTTTCACTTTTTATAATACTTATTTTATTTAGATAAGATGGAAGCATAGTGTTAAATGTATTATCTGCTTGACTTTTTTTTACATGATAGAATTTTTTAACAACATGGAAAACACCATGGAATTATAGAGCTGTAAGAGAATTTAGTCATCATTTAAAGCAGTCCTCTTTTTCACCCAGAGATAAAGTAGAGAACAGTGAGTTGCCGAGGATCATAGAGCTAGTCATAAACAAAAAAGATAAATTGCAGGTAGAACAAATTTCTTGGGTCACTAGTACTCTTCTTTAAACACTGTGTTTTTTTGTCCTGATATTTTAGCGGTAATGTTTGAATTAATGTTGAATGTGAAAGTCTTTATGCAATACTTATTGCTAGGTCCCTGGCACTCTTGGGGCAGGCAGAAGGTCCCGAGGCTAGCACTGAAACCAGACCGGCTGATTTATGACCACTTGCCAACACCCCCCCCCACCTGCCTTGTTTCTCTGATTATTTCTCTGCTTACAAAACCCCTCAGGAATTTCCAGTTACTCAACTGCTCCATCTGGTGATCACAGATAATCAGAGACCAGAGATGCTGTCCCTCCCCCATGGGTTGGCCCCTCCTATAAAGCCCACTACTCATTTCAGCCAGGCTGTTCCACTCTGAACCCAAAAAGAGTGACAGCCCTGTGGGCTGGTTCCAATAAATCTTTCTCTTCCACACATGGCATGGTCTTTATTTGGCAGTTCCTTACACTTATCAATGATGCATTAGAGTAGTCTAAGGCATATGGCTTCTAGATCAAGCTCCATCACAAACTATACAAAATCTTATCACTGGCTGGTATACCTTGGAACATAGGGAAGTTGGTATGGTTTAAAGGAATAAGAGGGGCTATGCTGCCTGTGTTAGATCACTTGAAAAGCTGTAAAAACTGACCACAGACTGGGTGGTACAGACAACAAATATGTTCACAGTTCTGGAGTCTGAGAAGTCCACTTTCACAGAACCTGCTGATTCAGTTGTTTAGGGTCCTTTTCCTGGTTTCCAGACAGAAATTTTCCTTATATTCTCATATGGGGGATAAAGAATTCTCTGTTTCTTCCTTTTTTAAAAGTAGCATCAATCCTACCATGAGGGCCCCAGCCTCATGACCTAACTGAATCCTAATTACTTACCAAAGGTCCCACTACCAAACATATTCATGACTAGGATTTAAACATATGAATGAGGAATGATGGGGGCAGGGGAGGGGAGGTTGAAGAAGTGGTGGGGGATAGGCAGCCAATGGACCCATACTTTATCCATGGGAGAATAGTTCTGGAATAAGCCAAATTCCTTTGCATAGTAGATATGGGAAATTGCTTAAAGTACAAAAGTGCTATTAATGATTGAGATGTTCATACATTCCTTTAAAAATGCTGACCCCTTTAAAAATGCTGAACCCTAGCATTGAGGAAAAACGGACATAGATTAATGAGTAAGAAAACCTTTCTTTTCACTTGGCAAAATGTTTAAATGTATGCTTTTATAAGGTACTGCTTTCTTTCTTTTCTTTTCTAAAAATAATTGCTATTTACTCTTTTCTTGGGTGTGAAAATAATATGTGCAAATGTATTGAGTAACTGGAAAGAAAGTAGAGGAAGAGAGAAGGAAGGAAGGAAAGAAAGAGAAAAAGAAAGAGAAAAGAGGAAGCTATAATCTCATCAATGAAAGAATGAAAACAATCTGAGATTAAATATTTCTAATATTTTGGGATATACATAGAATAACTATGCATTTTTTTAAACAATAAGATGAAATATTTCTCAGAGATTTCAAATTAAATGTATGTTTTATTTAAATTAACAGTTTTTCACACAAAGGCTAAAGTTATAAAACACAGAAATGTTCAATCCAATGCTGAGATAAAGGTAGCCTGTGAGTAATATTCCCTAGGATTTTGTACTTTGTTTTAATGAGAGAAAATTAAAAACAAAAACAAGAATGAAAAACAAAATCCAAACCTTCTTTTTTTTTTGTTAGCACTTTGCTTTAGAAAGGACGTGAGATATGTCAAACACATTTACAGCAGTGTACTTAATTTTCATTGCTGTTGACCATCACTACCAGGCTTGGGTTTAATGGCCCTTCTTCAATTTTTACTGGACGGTCTCGACACCAGTGCAGAGGCTTTTTCAACACTAGTTATTAATGAAGTTTTCCAATTACAAGGTGCTTAGTGTATTTAGATAAGCTGGTCAGCTCTGAAAGTATTCTTGAAGATAGATGCTTTCACACATACTTCCTCAAGCAATCATATGACTTCCATTGGCTTAGATCCAGTCATTTCACCTCAAATAATCTTTGCACTGTTAGAATACATTTTTATCAGACAGACTACAATTTGCCTTAGATACACAAATGAGACACCTTTTGAAAGAGTACAATCTAATTGAAACTGTCTTGAATGTCTTTATTCTAGGCAGCCTTTTATTACAATATCTATTTTTATATGCACTTTACTTTTCTCCACTTTTAACTGTTAAGGTTTTGAAGTATGCAGTAAAATCATATCTTTTGTTTTTCAGTGTTCTGGATAATTCAAATGGTCAATTTATTTTTTAAAAAGTCCATAGCAAGAAGATAAAAATTAGGTAACATCTTGAAAACATAGATTTTCTTCTTAGAATTGATGATAAGGAAGAATGAAGGAATGACTATGTAGTTCTGAATACTAAAATATGCAGATTTTTTAAGATATGAAAAAAGATTCATGTCCTTTTCCTATTAAACATTGTTTCTTTAGACTTAAATTTAAAAAATGATTTGGGTTCTTTGGGTCTTCTCTTCCTTTACACATTGAAGATAGAGTGGAACAACAATCCTCAGTCTTCATTGGAAGCACTACTGTAAGAGCATTGACCTCAGAATAGCATTTATAGATTTCAGAATCAGATTCCATTAACAAGTCTCAGTTCTTGCTCTATTCTTTTTATTCCTCTTTTAAACACTTTGAACTTGACATCATTGATTCTTACCATTTTCACTTTCCCTCCAGAGAGTCAACTCCTTCTATCTTCCAAAGCTCATTTCATTTTACAGCCCATTTCCTTAAAAGGCTTTATCATTTTTAATATCGATTGTGTGTTATACTAGTAACACATGAATAAATGACTACTGTAAAGAATTCAAGCCATAGAGAGCCATGTTAAGTAACTGTACAAGTCACTCTTGTGAGCACCATGCTCTCAGATTCCTCAGCAGAAATACCACTGTTAAAAACACAGGGTGAGACTTTTTGCCTTATTTGTAGCCATACACGCATGCATATACTGTTTTAAACATTTAAAAAGCATATTCATTTTTCTGCCATATAGTTTTATTCATTTAACAATAATTTTAGGGGTTTGCTCCAGATTCCATATGGATCTACCTTTTTTTATTTGTTGCATAACATTCCATAATATTTAATACTTGATATTTTACTTAAAACTGTCTTCTTGGTGATATTTATTTAGTTCTTTTCAGAATTTTCAATAGTTTAAACAACCTGTGGCAAATACCTATATTTGCACCTGTATTTCTTTGAGAATGATTCCTTGGAATCAAATTCTGAATCAAAGCATGCTTATTTAAATAGCTGACAAATTGCTCTCAAAATATTTTACATTCCCATTATGGTTTTATAGAAGTGCCTGTTTTTAAAAATCTTTGCCAACACTGGATTAAAGTTGTATTAATCATGATCCAGTCCATAAAAAAAAAGGCCTGATATTTCAAAAGAGAAAATGAAATATAAGGAACTGGTTAAGCAGGGAATGGAGGACTGAAAAGGCATAAAGCAAACTTTATGGGGAGGGTGAGTCACTGCAGAATGAAGCTACTGCCTCCTTTTTAATTGTAGGGAAGTGAAGGAAAGAATTTGAGGTTACTATCATTTAACGGATTGAAGTACAGTCCCTACAGAGCTGGGGCCCAGACTTCCTTAGAGGAGGTGGCTGTCCAATTGGTGCAAGGACCTTAAAAACATCCAAAGATGACACCTGAAGAGTTGGGAAAGTCTGGAGGAAATGTAGAAACAGGAAGTGACTGTGCTACTGGAACAAAACACTATTTCCATGTAAAGAATTATAGTTGGAGCAATGTTGACAGGTACAAAATTGGAAGGAGGAGGAAGCAAATCAATCTAAGAACAGAAGCTAAAACTGAAGGGAATTCTGCAAAACCTAATTTATGGATGAAGTCAAATGGAACATATGATCGAGGAAGGTGCTAAAGCAGTCTGAGCCCTATAAACTTTCAAAATTAAGAAGCCAAAGCTCTCTTCTAGTATAGACCAACATGGAGAACTCTGTAGGAATTTAATGAAAGTTGAGAAGGACAATAAAGGATCAAGATCGGGGTGCTGTCAACATTTACTTTAAGGAGACAGAATGTAACTATTTCAGGCTTTGCTAGACATGCAGGGTTGGTCATAACTGTTCAACTCTGCAGTTGCAGCTAAAAGCACCAAAGTCAATTGATAAGCCACCTGCTGGGGTTGCATTTCAATAAAACATTATTTACAAACACAACTGGTGTATTTTTATTAACTTTAAAGCAATGAAAGAGGGAATGGTAAGTAGTGAAGCTAAAATTTCTTTTGCCTTCCGTTTCCCTACTAAAAGTAAAAAAAATATCATCTTACTTAAAAAAGAAAAAGAAATATGGTGAAGAAGCAATGGAAAAGGATTGTCATCTAATCCTATAAAAATAATTATAAAATAATAAGAATGGAGTATAGAATATATGACTCTAGGTTATGAAATCAGAGACTGATATGCCCAGAAAATTATAACCTACTTTTAAGTGACATAAAAGAAATTAAGAATAAAAAATTTTAAATTAAAAAGCAACAAACACATATCAGAATTTTTAAAAGTCATGACTGAAGCAAGATGCAATGGTCTCAGTAATACTAACTAAGTGTGCAGGAGGTAGAAATTGGGAGGATTGAGGTTCAAAGCCATCCTAGGCAAAAAAAAAAAGTTCATGAGACCTTATCACAACCAATGTCTTGTCTGTGCAGACTATGTGCCTATAATCCCAGCTACATGAAGCACAAATAGGATCATGATCCAGGGCAAACCCATACATAAAGCGAGACCCTATCTCAAAAATAACCAATGCAAAAAGGGCTGGCAAAGTGGCTCGAGTGGTAGAGAGCACCTGCTTAGCAATCAGGAGACTGAGTTCAACCTTCAGTACCCCCTCTCCCACTCCAAAAGTTCAAACTGACATTATTGAAAAAGGAAAGATTTGGAAGAGGTGATAGAATTCCCCTAAGGAGTAACAAAAATTGAAGAAGAAAATTGTGAAAGCTATATTAAAAGGAATATAAACTGTGAATGCTATATTAAAAGGAATATAGAAAGGAATAAATAAATGGTTAGTGATTTAAGGAAAACAGCACGAGAAGAGAGCATTTTTATGTTACTAAAGATATTTATAGAAAGTGTACAAATGGGCAATAGCAAAAGAAAAAGATGAGGAGGAGGAGAAGAAAGAAGTAAAGGAGAAAGAGAAGAGAAATGACCAATGTATGCATGAGAAGTGTTCCTGAATAATCTGGGCATAGTGCTGCATATCTGTAATCCCAGGTATGAGGGAGTTAGAGGTAGGAGGGAGGATCATGATAGGAGACTGGCCCAGGGCAAAATGCAGAAGACTCTAGCGTAAAATAAAATAAAGGTAAAGAGGGTTGCCTTAAGTGATAGAATGCTTCCCCAGCAAGTAATAGGCCCTGAGTTCAAATGCCAGTACCACCACCACCACCACAAAAAAAAAGAGAGATCCTGAAAAAGAAAACCAAAGGAACAAAAGCAAATAAAAGCTAAAAATCATGATTTGTAAAAATATTTTTGCCATTAAAATATCCCAAAGTACAAATGCACAGTACATACTTTGCAAATAGACCCAAGATATCCTATATCAATTTAACCAGAAAACTATTGGATTTTAACAGGAAAGTAAAAAATGAAAAAATGTTGGTGTTCCTTAGCACACTCAAGTTGACAAAATTCTCATTATACCTTCCCAAGAATCTCCTAAAGAAGACATTTCAGCTGCCGTGGTGGCTCATGCCTGTGATCCCAGATACTGGGGAAACAGAGAGGGAGGTTCATAATTCAAGAACAGTCTGGGCAAAAAGTGTCATGATGAGAAAGTTAATTTAGCTACTATGCTATACTAGCTACAATTAGCTCAAAATTGCAACATACTCAGCCATCTCAACAAATAAGTTGAATGTGATGGGGCAGAGCTATGGTATCAGCTATGTGAGAAGCCATAAGGAGGAAAATCGAGGTCTGAGGCTGGCCCAGGGCTAAGAGCGAGATCCCGTCTGAGAAGTAACTATAGCACAAAAGGGCCAGGTGCATGGTTTAAGTGGTAGAGCAAATGACTAGAAAATGCAAAGTCCTAAGTCTAAATCCCAGAGCCAGATTATTTTAAAGAAGCAAACTTTAGACTAACAGCTGGATTTTCATCAGCACCAGTAGATATCAAACATGATGGAGAAATAGATTTGATAGGTTATTAGGAAAAACTAGTCAATCATGAACTCTATACCTAGGGAAAATAAATTTTATGGCAAATACCATAATAAAAATACAAACATTTTTAGGCAAGCAAAAAACCCAAGAAATATTGCCTCAAAATCCTAACTAGACATTTCTCAAGGCAGAAATTTTTGAAAGATGGGTAATTAATTTGAGAGCTAGAACAGGATGAAACCTAAGAAAGTAGTAGATCTAAATACAGATAAACACATTATTTCTGTGATGCAACAATAATTCCGTTTTGGGTACAAACATTAAAAACTTTCATGTAATACTACAAGACTGGGTGAAAATCACAACTATGTCAGCCTAATTTAAGAGTGTGGGGGATACCAGGTGCTGGTGGCTCATGTCTGTAATTCTAGCTACTTGGAAGGCTGAGATGGGGAGGATATGGTTCAAGACCAGCCTGGTTAGTGAGTTTGTGAGATTCCATTTCAACTAACAGTTGTGGTGGCATTGGCAAAAAGTGAGACCCTGTCTTCAAAATAATCAGAAAAAGGATCAAAAGGACTGGTTCAAGAGATAGAGCTCCTGCATAACAAGTGAAGACCTGAGTTCAAACCCCAGTACTGCCAAAAAAAAGAGCATGAGGAAAGAATGGAGTATTCAGTATTCAAAGGTAATATGCACTCAAGTCTTCCTCTGATGTCAGTTTGTAGAAATTACATATATTTTTTAAGATCACATTATATTTTTTTATACTAACAAAACATACATTTTGAAAGGAAAAAAGCCTATAATCCTTAATGGTTGGTTCAGACCAGGAATGGTATGCTTTAGAAATTTTACTAAAGGAGATATTTTTTTCATGACCAATTATCAAATTTATTGGCTATGATGTGCTATTAAGAAACTGTGATTGTTTTCAAAGATAATGATGGGTTTCATGATGTTCAAGCCACATGTAAAAAGGGGAGAAGGAACATTTTGTCTTTCACTTCTTTTGAAAGTTGAATTAGAACTGAAGTCAAGATGGAATAGAGTATTAGCTACTTACTTTATATGCTATGTGATTTCCCCAGCTAATATCTATCCTTTCTTTCCTATAGATTAAGGTAATTACAGTCATTAGTATTACATTGTGGGAGAGATACTATCACTATCATGGTTTCATAGGAGCATTTCCATGGAACCTAAAGTGAGAAAATGCCAAGTTTGTCCTCAGAGATCTTTAATGTAGTGATATGTTAAGTCAGCGCAAGGCATGAAGGGAGGAGCAGAGACAATGGAAGGAAGAGCTTGGAAGCTATAAATGTAAGTGAACGTTAATCATGAAAAACACTGATTAAAGTGTAATGATGTAAAAGTTAATCTAGCTACTATGCAATTAACTCAAAATTACAACCATATATTGTATGTGTAATCACATCCTAAAAAACATATTACATTTTAAAAAATGAAACTGCTTTAAGAGGATGCTTATGGGAGTTGGTTGACAGATAGCGATACCAATTTGATAATTAACTTTTTAAGGCTAGTTCACATTTTGTGTTCCTAATTAATGCCTACTTAATTTTTGATACATTCTATATTAGGTTAAGTGCCAATTAAGTGCTGTGCAAGCTCCAGGAGTGGAGTCTCTAAACCTCAAAAGCCATGTGATTTTATCACTAGATTGCTCAGTAAAAACAGAGTAAAGTACACCCAAATAAATTTGTTACTGAATAGAATTACTGAAAAATGAAATATGATTGAATGTGGTAACTTGTGAATTCAAGGGATCATGGTGATGATGGTTTCCACTTATATAATCACTTGTAAAAGTTTCTTCTGGCATAAAATCCCCTAATAATCTCTGCAAAGTTCTATCTGATGTACTTCATTATTCTTCAGCTGCAAAGGAAGTTAGTGGTAGAGCCCAGGGTTGAAATCTTTTCTGAGAATACCACAAAAGACAGGAGGACAGGGTACACATTAGACCAGATTGGAAGACACAATCTGAAACTCTGAGAAAGTTACTGTTTTATCCTAAGACTCAGTTTCTCTTAAAGCAATTGGATGGCAGGGTTTCTCTCAAAATGTAAATGGTAGTATTCAATAAACATGCTAGACACACAGCACATGACAACTGCAACAAACAGTTGCTAGTGTGTCCATAAAGAACCCAACTTCTTTGAAAGTACAAAATCATGTCATTCTCACGATATTGTTGTGATTGGTGGTATTTCTCTTCCCTTTTTACAGATGAGAAATCTGAGGCACAAAGAGATAAAGTTACTTGTCCAGCATTACACAGTTATTAACTGGTAGAACTGGGTAAAGAACCAAGGTACTCTCACTGCAGAACCTATATGATTAACCACTATGCCATATTTGTCAATGAATGTTAACCAGATCTGCAAAAAGTTCCCCACCATTGTTCTTTGCCTGTTCTTAAAATAGTGTACTCTAGCTTGCAGGATACTGAATGTGTGTGTCCTATGGTTTATCAAACCTGACAATATTGCAAATTTACCTGTATGAATAGTTAGAAGTACCTTAAAGGAAAAATCTTAACATTAAAGCATTGTAAGCAAATTTTAATTTAGGTATATAATGTATGCTGTAACCTACACTTATTCACAGGGGATAATGTTCTAAGGATCCAACCACCATGAATACCTAAAATGGCAGATACTGCCAAACTCTACATATACTGTCTTTCCCATACATACTATGATATAGCTTGATTTATAAATTAGGCATAGTAAGAGATTAATAACAACTGACAATGAAAGATAGGCATTATAACAACAGAATGTAATGAAAGTTAGGTGAATGTAGTAGCTGTCTCAAAATATCTTATTGTACCATAGTCTCCCTTCTTCTTATGATGTGAGAAAATACAATGCCCTTATGATGAGATGAAGTGAAGTGACGTAGGCATGTATTGTAATATAGTATTAGGCTACTATGTAAGGCTCACTTGAACACAAGCAAATTCTTACTATGACAATTAATCTAACAACCAGGATGACTTCCAAATGCTTAATGGGGAGGTAGTATATAAAGCAGGGATACGATGAATGAAGAGTTAGTTCATGTCCTAAGGAGGAAAAGAATGGAACATCATGAGATTTTACCATGCTACTTAGAACAATAAGCAGTTTGGAATTTATGGATTATATATTTTTCATTTTCCATTAGTATTTTCATTCTGAGGGTGATTATGAGTTACTAAAACTGTGAAAAGTGAAATCACAGATAGAGGAGAGAAGAGGCTATTGAATTACATTTTTCAGTAGACTTTTAATTGAGGAATCATATATACAAAAGTGTATGAATTATGAGTATACAGCCAGGTGAATTTTAGAGTAAGCACATTCGTGAACTACTGCCTACATCAAAAATAGATTACCATTCATGCCTCAGAAACCCCCATGTGCTGACATTCACTGTGTCCTTTCAAGGTTAATTACTATTCTGATTTCTAATACCACATATTAATTTTTGACAATTTGTTACATGTATAAATGGAAACATACCATATGAATTATTTTCTCTTTATTCTTTCACTCAGTATACTTGAATATGAGCCATTTAATTGTACCTATTTCCATCTCATTTCCTCATTACTTTATAACATTCCATTATTCAAAGATATCAGAATTTATCAATCTATTCTATTGTGGATGACCATTTGGATTACTTTAGTTTGAGACTGTTAAGAATAGTGACGTTGTAAGCATTCTCATAGTTTTGGTGAATATGTATACATTTCTATTGTCTGTATCCTAAGAGTGGAATGGTTTGGTAATAGAGTAGGTATAGTGTGACTGACTGGCCTAGTTTTTTGCTCTAGATTGTCTCAACTTTAACTCTAAAGTCCAGTGTCCTGGGAAACTCCTAACTCTTGTCAAACCAGGACAATTGGCATTTCTACATACATATATGTATGTTTATCATGGTCTCAGCAGTAATTTCAGTTATCTTTTTCTTTATTTTAGCCTTTCTGCTTAAATTTGTAATGACATCTTACTATGGTTTTAATAAGCATAATAGGTTTGAACATCTTGCACATCTTTATAGGCAATTTTTCTCTCTTTGTGAAGTTTCTATTCAAAACTTCTTGTGTAACCTTTGGTATGAATAAATTCTTGCATGGAAAATCAGTATAAAGGAAGGATAAAGCAGAATAGCTCTTTTTCACTATGTTGACTTATGGACTTGACATAGGGACTGCAGATGTGGAGACTCAAATTCCACTTTCTTTGCTTTCATTTTTCTTTGATCATGATAACAACAAACAACAGAAGTTCAATTGTAAAATCATTTGTTACAATACCATCGTCCTTAACAGACAGTACACTCAACATTTTATTATCCAACTATAAGAACTGCTTCTATTTTTCATCTCTTTCACACAGCTCGTTGCCACATAAATATTTCTGATGGTTTTCTGTTCTTTTAAAATGTTGTTCCCTTTTCTTCAACTGGCAATTTCTTGCCATTAAAAGTCAAATGAAATGTTACCATTTGTTGGAATTCTATGTCCCGATCAAAATGTCTCTCAGTATTTTTCTATGAGAACTTGTGGAAACATCTAAGACACTTTTCAAATCACATTAAAATTAGGTTCCAAATCCCTCAGAGATGGGGAGCCTAACATTATTCTTTGTTATCTGTCTCATGCTCAGAAAGGTGCATATGGTAGAGTTCAACAAATGCTTGTCAAAATGTTGATCTAAACTACCATGTAATCTCGACTTCAAAAGCCAGTATTAGAAAATTGAGTAATTTGTAAAAACACTTAAAAATTAATATTTTAAAGAATTTTCATCCCAATTTTTCTAATTTAAAATCTAACATCCTATGATTGGAGCACAGCTAGTACTGATCATATTTTACACTTACAATAAATGTGTAATTTTGGAAATTACACATTTCCAAATTGTAAATGTGTAAGGAAATGTGTAATTTTACCACATATTCAAGATAAAAGCAAAACTAGATAGAGCTCAAAACTATGTTTTGAAATGTGAAACTCAGCATTTCTTAAACTCCATCAAACTATTTATTCACTATAGAATTATCCAGGAATTTTTTGGGGGGTCAGTATTAACTTCAGTATTCTTTGCAATTTTCATGATTTGTAAACTAATACTATAATGTAAACTAATACTATAATGTTGTTGTTGTATTAATGAATTAATATAGGTTAACTCATTTTATCTTTGTATAGTAAGATGTCAAAATGCTTAGTTTTCTTCCTTAAATGCACTTAAGTGTACAATAACAGGGCCACAACAACAGCCTGTGTGTCAGGTGACTATCTTAATTTTCTCAAGACTGTCTCAAATTTAGCTCTGAATTCCTATGTCATGGAAATCCCTACTTCCTGGCAAACAAGGACAACTGGTATCCCTTGAAATGTGCATTCAGCCACAGTCTCCATAGTACTTAAAATTAACTGTTTTCTTTATTTTAGTCTTTCAGCTTAAATTTGTAGTGGCACTTCACTGAGTTTTTAATGGGTAATGGGTTTGAACATCTATCACATCTTTATAGGAATCTTTTGGTTCTATGGAATTTATTTTCCTTATTACCTATTTTCTGCTATAAATACCATGTAGGAACTTCTTCCAGACATACCTTTCTGCCTAAGTACATGCAGCTTTGGATCTTCTTGGAGTTCTTGTTTTCTTAGAGCTTTTCTTACACATGGTGACCAATGTTTTTACACTGCACCAGATTTTGGAGTGTCTAGTCATCTGTCTCTTGACTTACAGTTCTATTCCATTCTAGCTGTAATGTCCTTTAAAGATCAAGATATTAGTTGTCTGATTCTCCCACAGTATCTTTTATATTTAAAAAGAAATATTTTACCTTTTTCTATTTTCTTGCTGTTAGTAAACACATTTACCATAAATGGTCAGGTTATTCATGTGAATCAAAAAATACTTGACCCCATTTTCAAATTGGGCATGGAATAACAGATGGTCACAAGTTTTGCTGTAGAACTTTCAGGGAAAAAAAGGGTTATCAGAGTCCAGATTTGTCATCAGTTTATATGGGGATTATATTTTCTGTTGCTCTGAAATTTTTAGCCTCCTTTAGAGCCAAAATCCTGGTGCACAATAGTTATTTTATTCACATAAATTACCTAGGATTATTAATAAATTATTAATTTATGCATATTTCAGAATGAAGCAAAGAAAATTTGCCCTCATTTTAATAAGATGAGTTATAGCATAATAAATGTATCAATGGAAATAAGTTTAAACTGGTTTGAATCCCCTAATCATTCTCTTAGCTATCCACTTTCAATAACCTCCAGAAATCTTTATTAAGCAATAAAACCTTAGTCAGACACCAGTGGTTCATACCTATAATCCCAGATATTTGAGAGGCAGACCTTGAGAGGGTAACAATTCAAGGCCAGCCCAGGCTAATAGTTCAAGAGACCCCCATCTCCAAAATAACCAGAGCAAAATGAACTAGAGGTGCTTTTCAATTGGTAGAGAGCCTGCTTTGCAAGTGTAAAGTTCTGAGTTCAAATTCCAGTCCCACACAAAAAAAAAGCATTGATGACCAGTGCTTAGAAAATGTTCTCAGACAAGTTTTTTTTTGTTTTTTTTGGTCAGCCAGACCATGTCTAATCACTCATTAATACTAAAATGAACTACACTAACACAGTACTTATTTAACTGGCCACTGCTCCCATTCCCTAGTGCTCTCTTTACATAATCTGCATTAATAAAATCTTGTAAAAACAATGAATCTTAGCTTCCTAAGAAAGAGAAAGACTACCAGTGTTGGAAAGATCTTAAGAGGTGTAATTATTTAAAAAGTTTTCATTTCTATTTTCATTCTGTCAATTAGATTGCTGATGAGAGTGGAGAAATATTTAAAAATATTATAAATGCACTATCATAGAATTGGACAAGTACCACATATATACACACATATATGTATATATATTAATATTTCTTAAGAAATACAATATGCTGAATTAACTAAAGGACAGTTATTAAAGAAAATGACCTTTATTCCTTGTGTGTCTGTGTATTTTAATTGAACTGAGAATTTTGACCTGATTGCTTGGATTTAGAGGGAGAAAAGCTGAAAAATAAAAGACAATTAAGCAAGTCCTTTGTGAATAATGTAAATGTTTTTATCACAACTCTTTTTTCCCCAGAGGGTCCTACTCTCAATAAAAATGGCAAATTCACAGCCATTTACCTCATAAACCTGATCTAACATCCTTCCTGTATTCCTTACTACTTGAATGATAGTAGCCAATTTATATAACTTCTCTGTAGACTTGCCTTCCAAAAAGGATGACACAAAACTCAAATTCATTTAAGTTGACAGAACAAAACTGTTGACATACCAAACTATTCCATGGGAAAGATGCTCTCCAAATGCTGCACTTTTCATTAATATATATTTGCAGTAAAAAATGTAATTAAGAATTCTCTCAATGAACTTCTTCCAGTGTTCCCACATGCTTTGTCACTCTGCATAAATATAAGTTACATATTTGAGCACGACATTGGGAGCTGACATCTCCATATCATGCATACACTATAAATATAAGACATGTTACTGGTCATTAATCTGTTCCTCATTTCATGTTAAATTAATCTACTACTAACTTCTGGTCACATATTTTTCTCCTTGTTAATGGAAGCCAAAAAGATTGATCACATATTTAAAAATAATGAAGTTACTATAGGATGATTACTCAAACAAAATCATTCCAAATTAATTGAAAAGAAAAATGAATGCAAGAAAAAAAATGAGAAGAATGCTTAAGAGTCAAAGAGCATCTATATGTTTTATCAATATTAGTATGGAGATTCACTCTAATATTTTGGGTTTTTTATATATAGCCAGAAAACTACATATTTTCTTGTTGTATTACAGATAGTTTTATTCACTGATTTGGTAAATTGTGTGCTAGTGAATAGGATTCGTATCAGAAATGCCAAAACTAAAGTCCCTGTTCTTAGTATCCTTAATAATTTTAAAACTGGGTTTTGAAATATTAGCCCTGGTCTCAGAATGACTATGAATCATGACAGAAGGAAGGAATAGTGAAGTGGCTGTGTGTGTCTGTGTGCAGAAGTTTTTTTTTTTTAATTAATCAGAAGGCCTTTAATCTCCAAATCCCATTTCCCCAGCAGTTAATTCAGTTAGAAAAATAAAATGTCACTTAATTGGCAGGAAAATTGCCTAAATTCTGTGTGACAAAGTCAAAGAAGTACATTCCACAAGTGAAACAGGAAAGAACAAAAGGATATAGATCAAACATTCATTATAAAGATGATTAAAATGTGATAGTACACAAAATGCATGTAGTTCCTTAGCAATTGACACAAAATTATATAAATTTGGGATATATAATCACAAGGAAGCTAATATTACAAACTTAAAAAATAAGTTGCTTAAAATTGATGCTTGGTTTCCATTGTGTTGACAGCTATCTACTAAATCTGTAGAGAACACCAATTTTATAGGACTGGCTTACATTTAAAAGTCAGTTCATATTTCACGTTTAACTTGTGAAGTTGTTAAATACAAATTTTTGAAAAAATTAATGCAAATAGATGTGAGAAAACCATTCAATGCAAAGTAGCAAATATATAAAACCAAAAGTGTCAAACCAAAAATTCAGAAGCATCTAGAAGTTGATAAAGATGCAAATACCTTTACTTGCTCTTAAATTTACAAATCAACCATATCGTAATATGAATATATATAGCATATGAGAAAAATCAGAAAATTCAAAGGAAGTAGAAGGGCAAAGATTATGACAAAAAAGAATGGAATAAGTGATGAATTAAGGCCAGATACCTCACAAAGTCTTGTCTGCTTTTAGTTTACATCAAATATTTGAATTTATTATTGTTTGACTTGTGAAGATTCTTTCATCTTTTATACAACAAGTTTTTTGTTAATATTATGTCACATAGAAATATTCTGGTCCAAAAGATGATATAATGGTACTAATGTTTTATAGCATATCTTTTCTCTTCTCTCTCTCTCTCTCTGTCTTTACTTGCTAGGCTTTTCATACTTCAATTCAACATGTATGTATACATTTCTGGGCTTTTGGGTTTGAAGCACTTTAGTAGTGACTAGGGATGAGATATCCCCAACATCAGCACAGTTAAAATTCAGAGTGCTTAACTTACTGGAAGATTTGTCTTGTTGACACTTTGTCAAGAACAAATGAGGACAAAGGTAAGCAAGTCTAAGTTAGGATAGATGCTCTGGTGCCAAGTATATCAAAGATCTCAACAGAGGAGTCCAAAGGAACATAATGGAGTGAAGATCAAGATCAAGTTTACAGACCCAAACATTTTTATTCAATTTAGTGTTTGCTTAGGGCCATGAAGCTGGGACATATTAAAGAGTGTGTGAAATGGACACAATACTAGACCCATGGAACTCCCAATGTAATGGTAGATATGTTATGACCCTTGTCCTATTTAGTGCACTGTCAAGGTTTAAGTTTCAGTCTACCTTGGTACAGATCCTAGCTTGACAACTTGCTTTATTTTACTTTGTGAACATTCTTATCCATTTGGTTTCGCTATATTTAAATAGATATAAAAGATTTTACAAGAATGAAATGTGATATTATCTACAGATCTTAGAATAGTACCTGGAATGTACTTTAAAAAATTACTTAATCATATGAGTGTTTTTTACTTCCCTAGTATATGTTAAGTTATTTCAGGAAAAGAAACCCAAACTAATAATCATCTGTTGTAAGAACAGAATATTTACCAACTTTTGTAAGACACATTCATTTATTCATTCATCCATCCATTGAAGAGATGCCCCTTGAATTTCTGATTGTAATTTAGGAATGGTGCTTGAAGTTAACATGAAATAATATCTAAATAAGGTAGGGTCTCTTCCCTTGCCAATTGTACAACCCATTGGAGGGGTATGGACAAGTCAATGATAATTGTAAGACAGTGGGTACACATTATGATAAGTGACTTTCAAAGTTTTATGAAAGCACTTGAGGGAGTATTCAATTTATATCAAAGTCATTAGGAAAACCTTTTTTTAGGGAATGACTTTAGACTTAAAAAACTGGTGAAAAGAGGCAACAGTAGAGTGAAAACTATTGCAGAGAGGACAGCATGTCCAAAGGCATAGAGGGGAAAATGAATATGCTATAAGAATATGTGAGACAAATGAAGAATGGTAAATATAAAACAGGAACTTAGGGCAGAATGTGATTGGAGAAGGAGGTGGCACCTAGATTATTTAAGATTTTGTTAGCCACAGTGAGCAGTTTGGATGCTATCTTAGAGGAAATTATGAACATGCTGAGGGATTTAAGCAGTCTTAACTGCTTAATCCCAGAAGGATTAACTCCAGAACACATTTTAACTCTTGGCAACTCTTGCAAACTAAGGAGGAGAATCATCTGAGGGGAAAGACGATGAACCAGATTTCAGATTTGATAAATATAACAAGCTTATGAGTCATATCAATAAAAACAGAAAGAAAGACAGCATACTATAGTGATGAGACCATGGCTATGAAGTCGGATCGACCAAAATAGAACTACTACATGACATATTACCATTAAAACAACAAGTACAGAGACTAGAGAAAGAATATTGAAGGCTGTAAGAGAGAAAAAACAAATAACATACAAAGGTAAACCCATCAAAATCACAGCAGACTTCTCAACAGAAATATTAAAAGTAAGAAGAGGATGGAGTGAGGTCTTCCAAGCATTGAATGAAAATAACTTCAACCCTAGGATACTCTACCCAACAAAACTATCATTCAAAATAGATGGAACAATGAAAGTCTTCCATGATAAGCAGAAACTAAAACAAAATATGACCACCAAGCCACCACTACAAAAGATTTCTCCAAGGAGTTCTGCACACAGAAAATGAAAGCAAACAAAACCATGAAAGAGCAGGCAATACCAAACCATAGAAGAAGAAAAGGCAAGAAAGTAAAGAGTAACACTGATTCAGCTACACACAATCAAGTCCCTAATCAACAAAGGCAACTACATGACAGGGATCACCACATACCTATCAATACTAACACTGAATGTTAATGAACAAAATTCCCCCATCAAAAGACACTGATTGGCAAACTGAATTAAAAAGGAAGATCCAACAATCTGCTTCCTACAGGAGACCCACCTCACAAACAGAAATAAGCACTGGCTGAGAGTGAAAGGCTGGAAGAAGATTTACCAAGACAATGGCCCCCCCAAAACAGGCAGGGGTAGCAATACTTATCTCAGACAAAGTATACTTCAAACTTACATTGATCAAATGAGATAAAGAAGGACACTCCATACTAATAAAAGGGGAAATACACCGAAAACAAATAACAATGATCAACCTATATGCACCCAATGTCAATGTACCCAATTTCATCAAACATACTCTGAAGAACCTAAAAACATATATAAACTCCAACATAGTGGTAGTGGGAGACCTTAATACTCCTCTATCACTAATAGATAGGTCATCCAAACAAAAAAATCAATAAATAAATCCTAGAACTAAATCACAGCATAGATCAAATGGACCTAGCTGATGTCTACAGACTATTTCATCCAACTTCTGCACAATATCCATTCTTCTCAGCCGCCAATGGAACCTTCTCCAAAATCAATCATATCTTAGGACACAAAGCAAGCCTCAGCAAATATAAGAAAATAGAATTAATCCGATGCATTTTATCTAACCGCAATGCATTAAAACTAGAAATCAACAACAAAATCAGCAGTAAAAAACATGCAAACAATTGGAAGCTGAACAACACATTGCCCAATGATGAATGGGTCATTGATGAAATAAAAGAGGAAATTAAAAGTTTCCTGGAAGTTAATGAAAATGAAAACACAACCTACCAGAAACTATGGGACAGCAAAGGCCGTCCTAAGAGGAAAGTTTATAGCTATGAGTGAATATATTAAAAGGACAGAAAGATCTCAAATCAATGACCTAATACTATAGCACAAACTCCTAGAAAAAAAAAAGAACAAGCAAATCCCTAAAGAAGCAGAAGGAAAGAAATAATTAAAATAAGGCCTGAAATCAATGAAATAGGAACAAAAAAACCATACAAAGAATCAATGAAACAAAAACCTGGTTCTTTGAAAAAATAAATAAGATTGACAGACCCCTGGCAAACCTGACTAAAATGAGGAGAGGAAAAAACTCAAATCAGTAAAATCAGAAATGCAAAAGGGGAGATAACAAAAAGCACCAAGGAAATCCAGGAAATCATCAGAGACTACTTTGAGAGCCTATACTCTAAACAATTTGAAAATTTTGAAGAAATGGCCAGATTTCTAGAAACTTACAACCACCAAAAACTGAACCAAGAATATATTAACCACCTGAACAGATCTATAACACAAAAAGAAATTGAAGCGGCAATCAGAATCTCGCAAAAAAGAAAAGTCCAGGACCTGATGTATTCACTGCTGAATTCTATCTATACCAACTCTCCTTAAAATGTTCCACGAAATAGAAAGGGAAGGAACACTGCCTAACTAATTTTATGAAGCCAATATTACTCTCATCCCCAAACCAGACAAATACACCTCCAGAAAGGAGAACTATCAGTTAATTTCCTTAATGAATATTGATGCAAAAATCCTTAATAAAATAATGTCAAACCAAATCCAACAACACATCAGAAAGATCATACACCATGACCAAGTTGGCTTCATCCCAGGGATGCAGGGTTGGTTCAACATACACAAATCTATAAATGTAATACAGCACATCAATAGAAGCAAAGACAAAAAACACTTGATCATCTCAATAGATGCAGAAAAAGCCTTCGACAAGATCCAACACCACTTCATGATAAAGGCTCTAAGAAAACTAGGAATAGAAGGAATGCACCTCAACATTGTAAAGGCTATATATGACAAACCTATAGCCAACATCATACTTAACGGTGAAAAACTGAAACCATTCCCCTTAAAATCAGGAACAAGACAAAGGTGCCCACTATCCCCACTCCTATTCAACATAGTACTGGAATTTCTAGCCAGAGCAATTGGGCAAGAAGAAGAAATAAAAGGAATCCAAATAGGTAAAGAAACTGTCAAAATATTCTTATTTGCAGATGATATGATCCTATACCTTAAAGACCCAAAAAACTCTACCTAAAAACTCTTAGACACCATAGACGGCTACAGTAAGGTGGCAGGATACAAAATCAACTTACAAAAATCATTAGGTTTTCTATACACCAACAATGAACAAACTAAGAAGGAATATATGGAAACAATTCCATTCACAATAGTCTCAAAAAAATCATATACCTAGGAGTAAATTTAACAAAGGATGTGAATGACCTCTACAAGGAGAATTACAAACTCCTGAAGAAAGAGATCAAGGAAGACTACAGAAGGTGGAAAGATCTCTTGTGCTCATGGATCAGTAGAATCAACATAGTAAAAACAGCTATACTACTGAAAGCAATCTACATATTTAATGCAATTCCCATCAAAATCCCAATGACTTTCATCACAGAGATTGAAAAATCTATCTTAAAGTTCATTTGGAAACTCAAGAGACTGTGAATAGCCAAGGCAATATTCAGCAAAAAGAGCAATGCTGAAGGTATCACAATACCTGACTTCAAACGATATTACAAAGCAATAGCAATAAAAACAACATGGTACTGGCATAAAAACAGATGTGAAGACCAGTGGAACAGAATAGAGGACCCGGATATGAATCCACACAATTATACCCACCTCATTTTTGACAAAGGTGCCAAAAAGATACAATGGAGAGAAGACAGCCTCTTCAACAAATGTTGCTGGGAAAAGTGGTTACCCATCAGCAAGAAACTGAAACGAGATCCATGTCTATCACCCTGTACTAGTAGCAACTCAAAATGGATGAAGAAGCTAAATATCAGACCCGAAATCTTGAAGTTAACATAGGAAGGAACAGGAAACACTCTGGAACTAATAGGTATAGGCAAAGACTTCCTCAGTATAACCCCAGCAATCCATCAACTAAGAGAAAAGATGGACAAATGGGACTTCATACAATTAAAAAGCTTCTGCACAACAAAAGAAATGGTCTCTAAACTGAAGAGACCACCCACAGAGTGGGAGAAAATATTTCTCAGCTATACGTCAGACAAGGGACTAATAACCAGAATATACAGGGAACTTAAAAAACTAAACTCTCCTAAAATCAATGAAACAATTAAGAAATGGGCAACTAAACTAAACAGAATTTCTCAAAAGAAGAAATTCAAATGGCTAAAAACACATGAAAAAATGCTCACCATCTCTAAATCATAAGGACATGCAAATCAAAACCACACTAAGATTCCACCTTACCCCTGTTGGAATAGCCATCATCAAAAACACCACCAATAACGTGTTGGAGAGGATGTGGGTGAAAAGGAAGCCTCGTTCACTGCTAGTGGGAATACAAGCTAGTGCAACCACTCTGGAAAAAAATTTGGAGACTTATTAAAAATCTAAACATAGACCTGCCATATGATCCAGCAATCCCACTCCTGGGGATATACCCAAAGGAATGAAACTCAGGTTACTCCAGAGGCACCTGCACACCCATGTTTATTGCAGCACTATTCACAATAGCCAAGTTATGGAAACAGCCACGATGCCCCACTATTGATGACTGGATCAAGAAAATGTGGTACTTGTACACAATGGAATTTTACCCAGCCATGAAGAGAATGAAATCTTATCATTTGGAGGTAAATGGATGGAACTGGAGAACATCATTCTGAGCGAGGTCAGCCAGGCTCAGAAGACCAAAAATCGTATGTTCTCTCTCATATGTGGACTTTAGATCTAGGGCAAATGCAGCAGTGTTGTTGGACTTGGATCACATGACAAGGGGAGAGCACATATGGGAGATATAGGAATAGGTAGAAAACCCAAAACATGAAAGTGTTTGATGTCCGCACTCTAGAGGAACTAATACAGAAACCCTAAAGTGACAGAGGTTATCATGAGAAGGGGATCAGTAACCAGTGTAAAGATCAGTTAGAGATGAATCAACATGGGTCATAACACTTGTGTACACGAAAGCAATGCTAGGAATATTTCTGTATAGCTTAACTAGCAAAAACGTTTTGCCTTCCTTATTATGCTATGTCTTTTCTTCAACAAAATTAGTGACATAGGCAGAATAGGATGTGCCTGGAACTGAGGGAGGGAGGTGGGAAGAGGGTGGGCAGGTGGGAGAAATGACCCAAACAATGTATGCACATGAATAAATGAATAATTAATAAAAATCCAAACAGCCTATAAAAACCTACGACATATAGGCAAAGACCACATTCAAAGAAAATTGTATAGCATTAAATACAATTAAAAATTAAAATTCAGAAACATCTGAATCAAATATGTACATAGAAGATGAATGATCCAAA
This sequence comes from Castor canadensis, assembly GCF_047511655.1. Lineage (NCBI taxonomy): Eukaryota > Metazoa > Chordata > Mammalia > Rodentia > Castoridae > Castor > Castor canadensis. The sequence continues at coordinate 32,859,786 of NC_133393.1, read as the reverse complement.
TTCAAGAATAAAATAAGACAAAGGAAGGAATATATAAAGTAGATGTAAATGTTAGAAAAGAGAAAATAGTTTTTTTGTTGAAGTACAACATCTGATAATGTAGTTAAGGAATAAGCAGATGGCACTGGGTGAGGGGTTGGAAAGAAGTGGAAAAAATGCCAATCAACCAAGTAAGAATTTTTATGCAAAACCATCAAATTTAAAGACACTTAGAAATGTCATGAGCCAAATCTTTTCAGCTATTTACAAATATTGTAAAACTTTATAAAAATTGATATATAACTCAGGAATTATAAAAGAGAACATTTCTGCAGAATACTTTTTTCAAGAGAAGGAAATTTGTCAAGAAGTTAGCTTCTTAGCCATCCCAAACCAGAATGATTTCCTACTGACTTCTATCCAAAAATATTAAGATTGGATAACTCTGGAGCCCTTTAAACCATTTTAGAATATAAAGAAGGAAGCAAAGCTTACAAAAAAATTTTCTTTTCTTTTCTTTTTTTTTATTGTTTTATTATTCATATGTGCATACAATGCTTGGGTCATTTCTCCCCCTTGCCCCCCATCCCCCAAAAATTTTTTAAGAAATTGTAAAATAGTAGAGTTAAGAAAAAAATCAGTATCTCTGTATATGATAAAGACAAGTTTCACAAATTTCAACAATAATTATTAATTTCAAAACAACCTTTCTGAAACAGAAAATGATATATCAATCTCAACATGGAAAACATCATACACATTTCTCTCTAAAGTCAGCAAATTTCCAATACCAGCACTAATATTTAACAAGTATCAGGAGATCCTGTTGAAACTATTCAAGAATTGGTGAGGGGGATAAAGGAAAAGGATGGAGGTGGTGATTTCAAGTATGATATATTTGATATATTATAAGAACATTTTTAAATGCTACAATGTACTCCTATCCAGCACAACAATAATTAATTAACAGAATTAAAAAGTTAGAATAAATTAAAATTTATTGGAACAAATCAGTCTTTCAGAACACATACATACTTGATGTTCAGCTAAATGCTATAATGAAAAATATAGAGCCTATATATAATTTCTATAAGAAAAGATAAAATTCTTAGGAATATACTAAATAAACTCCCATATGAGAAGCTTAAAAGAGGTTTTTAAAAATGAGAAGACATAGTATTTGATTGTTTGGCAGATGTAACTTTGAAAAATCTATCAGATCTCTGTAACATTATGCATGATAGTTAATGTGATTCCAGTAGAACACCCTTATGATTTTCTTTGAGAGCTAAAATATTGAGTTAAAAATTTAGAATGGCAGGGAATCACATAAAAAGGAAGAGAAATAATGGAAGGTGGATGACTACCTTAACAGATATTAGAACATAATGTAAAACAAAAACAAATATAACAATGTTGTAATGAGAACCAGGTAGACATAGCAATGAAACAGAAAACCCAGAAGTAACCCTAATGCATCTTGTTTGGTTTATGTATAATACAAGAACATCTCAAATCATTGTGGGAGAAGATGAATTGAAAAAAAAATTAGTGATAGGAAGACCACATTCATAACTCATACTTAAGTTTAGACCAATATCCAATGAATCAAATCTTTAAAAGATAAAAAAAATGGAGCAATGAAATTACTAGATAATAACAAGTAATAATTTTCGATGAGCTTGGAGTGGGAAGGATTTTCAAATATTGATTCAAAATCCACAAACCATAAAGTAAAATATTGATGAATTTGAGAATTTGAACAATAAAATTAAAACTTATACATGGATGAAAATAAAAAATCTATCAGTGAAATAAAAAACAATGACAAACTAGTAAAAATTATTGCAGTTATATTAAAGACAAAATCCAACAATTCTCCCTAATGTATCAAAACCTTCTAGAAATCAGAGGAAAAATAACATTCCAAAAGAAAATTAGATAAAGTATACATTTACAGAGTTCAAGAGAAGAAATGCTGGATGTTTAATGTGATTCATAGTGAATAAAATATGAAAAATATTTCTGAAAAATAGATACTAGTTCCACATACCAAATTAGCAAAATTCAAGTAACATATTCCACTATTAAGGCCACAGAATCATGGTTCCTACATGTTTCTGGTAGGAATACAAATTCTTACAAATCCAATTAAAAGCAATTGGCACTATCTATGAATATTAAGACTACATTTCACATTCTTGAAATTACTTATGTAAAACAAAGATTGCAGCACTCTTTCTTAAAGAATGGAAACAAATTAGTAGCCACACATAATAGACAGGTTTAATGAATTATAGTGGATTCACATAAAAAAAGAACAATTAAAGGGACATAGAAATATCTCTGGGACTGTCAAGAGAAAATCAAGGGAGAGAAAAATGTACATGCTATGCTACATTCTGATCAATGGCAAGGAAGAAGGAAAAATAGAATATTTTTTATTGTGCTTATTTGTTCAGAAGGAAATTCTGGCAGGACCCACAATCTCAATTTTGTCTATCAGAGAACAGGATGGTGAAGCAGAATCAGCTGAGACGTTAAGTAGGAGTGAGAAGCAGGGACAATCACTTAACAGTGTAAATCACATATGTGTATTACTTGTTAAAAAAAAGTTAAAAGAAACCAAATATAGTCATAGATGTGATGAATATCAAACTGAGCTATAGTGCAAGTGCCAGGAAAAGAGAACATTCATTTATGTCTAGGTGGTAGGGGAAATTGCAGAGATAAATCCTTAATAGCATTTGTATCAGGTCTAGGATGAAGACCAGATCCTTCAGGGAAACACAGTGGTAGGAGTGGAAATGCATTTCATTTAGGTATGATATGAAGCCATATGCACACATGGCAGAGTGGGCCAGATCCAGAGCGATTCTGCCTTGTCCCTGCACATTGAATCCTGATTAAGTCTTTCCATAATGAAGCAGGTGAAGAGTCTACCTAACTTTAGAATGTCTTTGAGTGCATTTCTTATTTTTATGGGATGAATGCCAAAAGTCAGATCTTTACTCTTATCTGAATTGCAGCTGTAGCTGTATTTTGCCAATGAAATTAACAACGTGAGCCCCTCATTCATTGCTAGGAAATGTGCTGAGCTCTTTTCCCAAGGTTGTGACACATTTAAGACAACAAGAGTCTTTTTTAACATATATATATTTCTATATATATATATTACTAACTGATATATACTAACATATATTGGTATATGATAGTTATACAGGAAGTTGTGTTGTGACATATCCGCAGATACATGAATTATACCCAGATTTGGTTTATTCCCTCCATTTTTCTCCCTCCTACCCTATTCCCCTTCTTAAAGTAACTTCTACAGGTTTCAATGTTCCATATTCATACTTGTATAGAAAATACACCAACCATATTCTTCATCTACCTTCTCTCTTCCATTAGTGCCTTTCCTTAAACATGACCAGTTTCACATTTTTGTCCTTCATTTTTTAAGAGTCTGTTCATTGTTCAGCGGGGGTTTTGTGTTGGTATTTTACCTATAAATATATTGTGCTTAAGTCAGTCTAAATCCCTCCACTACTCTTCCTTACCCTCTCTCTTACACTGTATTGCTCAATGACTTTCAGTGTGTTTCCTTATGTCTTGTTTGAACACGGATGTGATATATTTCATTATTATTCACTCTCCATCATTCTTTTCTTCTCATCCTTTACTCTTAGTGTCCTCTAAAAGTCCCACATTTAAAGAAATGTGGGACATATACATATATGTATTTACATATATATAATATATACATAATACTTATATTTGTATTGGATATATTTTCTATACAATAAACATGTACGTACAAGTGTCTTTATTGTATCCTGAATAATCTTTATTTTACCCCAAAATTCTTTTTTGTGATGGCTGCCAAGCATATGACAAATGATGAAATCAGATCCAAATCAGGGAGTCACCTTCTACTTCTTAGCCTTCAAATTCCACCCATGATGCCTCCTCAAATCCTGCTCCTTTCCCTTCTGAAATCTGCCTATCACTACCCCCCCAGCAGTAACATTTGCATTGTTACCACCAGCTTTACCACTGTAATATCTCTTACCCAGAACTTTCATTTTTCTAATCCAGATTCATAATTTTCTAATGTATTTACCTTCCTCAGGATTCTTTACCTTTCACCTTCCTATTTGAGGACAATGCCACAGGAAATTGTCAGGAGGCTGACTCATTTGCTAAGCTTAAGAATTTCTCTAAGGCAGCCAGTGACCTACTGAGGTATATTTTGAATTCTCTTCCAGGATACACTTCCCCCCCTGTATTGACTGCTAAACAATACCAGAGATTCCTCATACAATTGGATACCAACTGATCAGATGTTGGTAGGGAATTCAGGTAGAGCTGATTTCCCGTTGTACTTCTCATACAGAATTTTTTGCCAAACAAATTAACAGTATCATCAAGACTGCCTGGGTAATTTCTAAGCTATTTAAGAAAACAAATTGTTTTCAAGCATTGGTAGACAGTATAGAAGAAACTATTTAAATTCAAATTATTTGCTAATTACAAATCATTATTAGCTATTAACTAAGAAAAGCTACTTAAAGACAACTACTAGGCAACAGTGTTAGACTAGTTTTAATTATGAAGACTGGAAAATAATAAAACCAAGGTTAAAAACAGTTCAGAACACATTTTTAATTCCATCAATGAAAATATACCTCCCATCATTTTCACCAGGGCAAATGCCTATGGTTTTATTGGGCCTGCAAAATATGTCAGTACAGTATATATACAAAGAAGCTGACAAATTGAATTCAAGAAATCAGATCCCTCAAGGTTACTCCCCAACTAGACTCTTTCACTGGATTTTTTTAAAGCCTATAATTGAGGAGGAAGAACAACACAATCCCAGAAAAGACAGCTGCAGGGGAAGCCGGGGGAAGCATTTGTTTTCACTTTGAAAACATGAGCCCACTGCCAACAGGTTTTGGGCTGCTATACAAGTCTTTGCAGGATTATACAATGATTTCAGAACAGAAGGGAAATGATAGCCAAAATCACCTTGAATTTTGCACATATTTCTTCAAGTCTGGACAGACAAGTCAAAATAGATGTCCCATCAGTTTCTTAGAGGTCAATTTAAGGAAAGAAGGAAAATAGGTCTGCTCTAGTCCTGTCCTTCTACATAGAAACATCAACCAGGCTGATTTCCATGGACTACAGCAATATCTCAAGATACTGTATTTCCTATGGAAAATACATAGGAACACTGATAAAATGATAGTTTTTGGAAGCATGACTTGTGGCATTAGTCATGTTTATCTAAGAAAGTTGATGGAAAAGCGATGAAAGTGAATTCTGTAAGTGGTTTGCGAACTGGGTAATACTCTCTAGATATCAGGTGAGATTATTACCTGTAGACATAGTTAAACATATGGACTAAGAATGATAAATTAATTGAAGTGGAAAAAACCTTGCATGGTTCTGTAAAGATATGACAAGATATATCTTGAGAAAAGAAAGTAATATGTGCTCCATAAAAACATTCCATAAAAACTACATACATGTCACATTAGTAATTGAATTTGTACTAATACTTTATATAAATATGCATAGAGGGTGAGCATAGTATAAATGAAAGAAGATCACATGAGTAGATGTGTAAGTAACTTTCAAGGTATTCATTTATGTGTAAAGTGGTAGGTTTACAGGTCTTTAAAATATTATTAAGCAGTCAGGCAACTAAATAGTGCTATACATGGGACCAAAAATAATCTGTCATAAATGAAGAATGACTAGTCATCTGATTTTGTGCATATGACATCCCTCCAAATGTGATAGCAAATTATTTAAGAACAGGATTTTCACTCCTATCAGCTAACTTTCAACTGAACTCAATGAAGTCATTAGTGTCAGCCAGATGTCAATATGCATTTGAATTTCTTGAGCCCTTTAATTCTATTATGGGCCCCATGTTTCACTATGTCTCCCAAATGCACCAACAGTTGTAAAAAGGTAACAAATACAAGGCCTTCACATTGCCCCATTGAGAAGGAACCTGACTAATGAATGTGGTAACTACTCTGTTGAAGGCATTAATCCCTTACTTGTTCTTCAGCTTTATAATAAAAAGCCCTGTGGATTCATTCAGATTTGTCAAGAAAAAGTCTTTAATGAAATAATGAGGTAAGGCAGTTGTTTTGACTAATTTAGCAAAATAAATACTTGAATTACCAAATTTAAAAAAAATTCCATGACTTGAAAAATGGGTATTGTGCTATTTAGCCTATTGGTGATTGTTGGTTAAAAATTACCATTCATTTGCTTGTATTTATGGGAACCTCAGCTTTTTAAGGGAAAGGTGGAGAGAGAAAAGAGTTTAACAGTGCTCCTTATTACCTAACATAGGACTTTTTTGGTGGTACTGGGGTTCGAACTCAGGGCTTCAGGCAGGTGCTCTTGTGACACACCTCCAGCATCTTTCTCTGGTTATTTTGAAGATAGGGCCTTGCTTTATTCCCACGCTGACCTGAAACATGATCTTCCTATATATTCTTCCTGCAATAGCTGGGATGACAGGTGTGTGCCATCACAGCTCTTTTCTTTTGAGATTGGGTCTAAAGAACTTTTTTTGTCTGAGTTGAACTGGAACCATACTTGTTCTGATTTCAGCCTCCCACATAATTTGTGATGACAGGCATGAGCTACTGGCCCATGGCTCCTAAAAAGAGTTTTCACAGCCTGTGTGGGTGGACACTCCTTGCCTTTTTCGCTGCAATATCATCATTCTTTGCAGGTCCTTCTACTTTGCCCTGTGTCACACATGGCCTGACATAAAAAATATGAGCCTTGATACAAGTAGGAACCTGGAGTAATGAAGGTAGTAACGATGTTATTTTATCTGTTGCATATTCCAAATTACTATGCAAGTTCTAAGGCATTCCTTTATTGATGTTCACAGTATGATACAATATATAATGCTAGTCTCAGTTCAGTAGAACATATTACAAAATAGGTACTAGAAGCAAGTGGGAAAAAGTGAAACAAAAACCAGACAAATGTACTCCTCTGGTTGTCTGTACCATCATCATCAATTAGAAGAAGCAGACTCTATGATTCTTGACCCACTCCTGAGCTGAGATGGAAAGTTGCTACAAGAGCATTCAGCTGAGCAGTCAAGCCTACTGCTTAGCTAGCTTAAAAGGTAACTATACCCTACCAAACTAAAAATAAGAGGATGTTTATGATATTTCTTTCTTAGAGCATTGTAACTTCACAAGATCACAAGAGGCTCTCAGAAATCCTACATAAAGAAACCAGCTAAGTTTTGTTTAACCCAGAGTGTTTTTAAGCACATTTTAAATGGAATTCTAATTTTTAAAATACCTACTGAATTCCCATGAAACTTGTGTTGTTGGGATTACTTTGGGAAATACTGGCTTTCACATAGATAATTTATATTCCTTAGTAACAATGATAAAAAGGTGTGAGAAGAAATACTCAATATAGAAGAATACAGAAGGGAAAACATCGGCCTTCGGGTACTATTGTTTTTGAGAGGACCAATTCTTAAGAAATAACTGAATAACAAATAGTTTAAAAACCTAGAAACTGGTCTATATTTAAATGTGTATGTTAACATTAAGAAAGCATAGGAAATGCAAGATTCTATTAATGGAGCAGATGCTTAAAATATTTTTTCCAGAAATTTTATCTAGAATATTCTTTGGAGAGTGATTTAGAAATAGATCCCTCTCTTAACACTCTTTAATACATGCTATGCATGAGTAGCTTTGTTTCTATAATGCTTTTCTTAACAACAGCCATGCAGTGTATCAAAGGTTTCATGCGACCCACTTACCAGTATTATCCTCTCTGGGCTGCAGTGTCCACAGTAATTTGAGGGTGGAACATGTGTGGTTTAGCAGCTTAGGTCTGGTCCCAGAAGGAATGCTGGCAGCACCAAGGAGAATGTCAGGCACCTCATTTTACACTCTTTCTGTAGATCTTGCATATTTATGTAAGCTATTGAATAGAATGCAAACAAGAGGGTAGATGGTTAGCATATTTCTGGTGTAGTTGTTTCTCTCCAAAGCAGAGATTTCATGTCAAGGCTGCTCTTAGAATTTAGGAGGGAAAAAAACAAAGAAAAAAACTGATGGGAAAATGTGTCCCATGTGTGAATAATGTAAATATTTAAAATTATAAATGCATACTTATTAATCACAAAGCAATATACTAAATAGCGACTGCTTATTTAATCTTTTGCCAAAGACCTATTATCTGAAAATACAGTATGAAGGAGAGCAAGAGAGACAAAGAGACAGAGAGAAGAGGCAGAGAAAAAAAGGAGAGAGACAGTGAAAGTATTGAGAGAAGGCATAGTTCTTTTCATTACATTACAACAATCACTTTCCAGTAGAAAAGCATTCAAATTCTGACTCATAAAGGGGAAAACTGAGAAGATTGCCCTTCCTTGAAGCAAAGCTTTGATGTATTTAATAACAAAGGTTCTGCGTCTGGCTGAGAACTCAAAATGATGTGACTTTCTACTGCAAGGAATAATGTCTCCACAAGATTCCTGACATTGAAGTTTCTTTATCCCGAATCAAATATTTCAATGTATATAAAACACAAATTTGTCATATTTATGCATAGTATTATATGCTTTTGTAAAATAACTTAATAATAATATGATAGATATGACTAACTTTTAAATGACAGTGTAGGCAGCATTGATAGATATGAAAAATAAACTTGGTGAAAACTAAAGGAAGATATGCAATCATACTTACAAATGAATGCGTACACTTCTCTTCAACAACTATAGCCCTGATAATTTTGATGTAGTTGTGTCTTCAAAGCAAACATTCAACAAATCTCAGTTCAGTTTGCCTTGTTTTCAAAGCTCTTTCATTTGCATTTTTAAGTATATTACTTAAAAATTTCAGTGGATAGCTTTGCTCCCTGAAATGAATTACTTTAACAAGAAGACAAGAATGACCGCTGAGTACTAGTGGCTCACACACCTGTCATCCTAGCAACCCAGGAGGCAGAGATTAGGAGGATTGCAGCTCAAAGCCAGTCTCTGCAAATAGTTCATAAGACCCAGACCCTATCTCAAAAATCCCAACAACAAAAAAGGGCTGGTTGGATGGCTCAAGTAGTAGGGTGCCTGCCTGGCAAGCGAGAAGCCCTGAGTTCAACCCTAGTACCACCAACAAGAAGAAAGAAAAAAAGAAAAGAAAAGAAAGAATGACTTGACTACACAGCATGAGGTTTTTAAATGGTCAGTCAGACATTTCTATATATATATAGACATAGGAATCTGTTCTATGTTTTAATATTTTTTCCTATCCACTGAGGTTTGAGGGTGACAGAAACAATATCTGGTGTCCCATAAGTTTCTGGCTGTTCCTTCAAAAGTGATTATGAAAACAGTAGTAGGAAAGGCAAGAACTCTAGGAACAAGCAGTTCTAGGAGTATCAGGTCTAAATTCACATGCATCTACAGGACATGACCCACTACACATTCTCTATCCATGCAAACCTGGGAATGATATTTTCAAAGTGTAGATGGGAAAGGACAATGGTTGCTAAATTCATATCTAGCTATACTTACAATTTTCTTTTGTCACCATAAGGGGAATTTCTTGCCCAAACATGAGGCTCTTCTATCTAAGTAGGCGTCCAATAGTGGTTAAGAACATACCTTCAAGAATACTGGGATTCAAAGCATGGCTTCTTTCCATAGTCCTGTGTGAGCTTTGGAAAGTTACTTTTCCTCTCTAAGCCTGTTCCTCCAAGTGTACATTATTTGTAAAATTACTATCCAATTCTTAGAAATTAATGAAAATAAAAGGCATAATTTTGCACATATGTACATGAACATGTATGTGCAAAATAATTTAAAAAAATTATAGTAATCTTAATCTGAACAGGATTTGGAGGACATGTGTTAGAATAATGACACCAGTAATAGTGAACTGGTGCTACACACAGAAATTGAGTTGGGTCCTATTTAGTACCTATTAACAAGGTCATAAGATCCTACAGATAAAGGAGACTAACAAGAGAAATTTGAAATTGCTTTATTTCCAAGGATTGTATGTACTCTATCTCAGTTATTTATGAATATTATCAGGGATATGATTGATTTACTTGGGATTATTTACTATTAATTGCTTGTATATATGAATCAGACATGATATAATTTCCACGTTGTTGACCTTTAAAAAGTAATCTATGGCATTTACCTATTTCTTACATAAATGAAATGAAGTTTAGGAATTTTAACATCCAGGACCTGTGTTTTATCAAATGGCAATAGAAAACCATATGCACTAGTTTGAGAAGTAAATCCATTCCTTTTTTAGTTCTTTGCTGCTTCATTGACACACACAAAGAGTAATGATACATAAATTATATATAGTATTTTTCACTTAGAATTTAATCCATGAATAGTTTCCCTAATATACTCTGTAATGCTTAATTGAATATTTTTAAGAAAAATTATTTTTGAGTTTAACTCACTATAGTCCTTGTTGGCTTATGTTTATAACTTTTAGCTAGAAAGAAACTACTAGTTTATGACAGTATGAACAAGCCAACAAAAGAATTAAAAACACCAGGAAAACTCAATATTTTCCTCCTAATTCTCTAAACATGTCAACAGTAAAGCCTTTGTTTTCCTTTTGATGGCTCAGCAACTGAGTTAGGTACATACACTTGGTTTATCTCCCATGACTAGCTATGAAGTAAAGACTCAAGTCTGCTCCCAGAAAGCCAAAATATTGTTCAGTAGAATCTAATCTAGTTCTTGAAATCAAACCCTGCACATAAGCTTTGACTACCACAGAATTCCATGACTTCTTAACTGGGCTCTCTCCTTTCCTTTTGAAAGCCTGAAGAATGTTACATAATTAGGGAGCAGTCAACCTGAAAGGCCTTTCTTTCAGCTTGACTCTCCATACATGTGTATAGAATCTCTGGCTCTGGCACACCGCCTACTTTCTGCAATCCTGGGGAAAGAGAATGCCAGGACTGTAGGGAATGTCCCAGAACCATTGAGGTCACTTTATAAACAGCCTGTGTTTCACGTAGCCCTGAAGAGGTCCTGTGAAATGCAAGACCCACTCAGGTTCTGCCTGGGGAAAAGATGTCCCCACCCTCACTCCTTAATTCTCTCTTGCTCAATCCATGGAAAAAGATTCAATCAGACAAGTTTCTGAGTTTAAGGTCAAATTGAAATTCTTTTCCCACCTCTTTTCATTTTTTCCAAGCCAAACATTTCTCTGGCTCATATGCAAAGACATGGAAGTTTATCCTTACTTGCCCTAGGAACCCTGTTATTTTCATCTTAAATAACCATTTTCTCTGCTTAGAGCTTTAGCCCACTGAATGAGGTTTCACTGGGTTTTTGCTCTTCTGATTTGTTTAATTTGTACCATTTTAATTTAAAGAAACACAAGCCAGTAAGTCCAATTTTGCCTACCTACACACAACTAGCCATTAAACTCCACTCATAAGTTTCTTCTTCAGCAATTGCCCTACTTTTCACCTCCTCTTTGTGGCACGAGCCCTGTAATCATTGTCCACAAAGATAGTTCCAAATACTTTACCTTCAGTTTTTTTTCTTTATGGTATTCTTGTTGGGTCTTTGTTTCTACAAAATAACTGATACTCAAAAAATTATAAGCCATAAATTCCATCTAACAGAATTGAGTGGTTATAAATGTGAAATCTACAAAAGTTCTAGAAGAAACAAAAGAGATATTTTAGTGAACATTGGGTGAGCTAAGCAAAGATTTCTTAGATATGACAACAAAAGCATAATCCATGAAACAAAAGATTATGTATTGAGCAGCGTCACATTAAAACTTCTGCTGATAAATAAACACTGTTAATAGAATGAAAAGAAAAACCATAGATAGGGAGAAAACATTTGCAAAGCATGTATTTGACAAAAGCCTGGTATGTAGAATATATACCATTTATATCTCAACAATAAGGAAATAACCTAAGTGCAAAGTGGGTAAATGATTTGAACATATATTCTACCAAAGAAAATAAAATACAACAGATAAGTGCATGAGAAATTGCTCAGTATTATTAGTCATTAGAGAAATGAAAAATTAAAACCACAGTGTTAACCAGATGTGGGTGGCTCACACCTGTAATCTTAGCTGATCAGAAGGCAGAGATCAGGAGGATCATGGTTCCAAGCCGGCCTGGGCAAATAGTTTCATGAGACCCTATCTCAAAAAATCCTTCACAAAAATAGGGCTGGTGGAGTGGCTCAAAGTGAATGCCCTGAATTCAAGCCCCAGTACCACAAAAAAAAAAAAAGAAAAAATAAAGAGAGAGAGAGAGAACCACAGTGTTACACCACATATTATGCTTTTATTTTTGTATCTAAGAAATCTTTGCCTAGCTTACCGATGTATTCTAAAATGTCTCTTGTTTCTTCTAGAACTTTTGTAGAGTTCACATTTGTAACCACTGGATTTTGTTAGATGGAATTCAGGGCTGACTTTTCTGAATACATATTGGAGTGGTTAGAATTTTAAGAGAATGTATAGAGCAACTGGAATTCTCATATATGGATTGTAGGAATAAAAGTGGTTCAATGACTTTGGAATAGAATTTTCATATATTTTTATAAAGAATTTAACTGCCGAGATTTTACTGTACAATTATATTTATATGATATACCTTAAAACTGTGCAGATAAAAAGAAGATCTGTGGTAGGATTTGGTGAAGGTGTAGATTTTAAAAGGCACTGGAAATTTTAGGTTTTGGTTAAAGTTCTGTGTCATGATTGTCGTGGTGATAACATAACTGCTTATGTCTCTTAAACTCAGGACTATACACTAAAATAGGTGAGTTTTATTCTATGTGAATTCTGTTGGGGAGAGCAAGCAGTAATTATACCTTAGTTTAAAAAAAGGGGGTGAGTGGAGGGGGAGGCCATGGGCATTTTCCCCATGGACACCTATCATGACCAGATTACCATTACAAAGTAATAGGGTGGTCAGTTCTGCATCTTCAGCTTCTCTGACCTCTCAGCAGATTTCTTCATGAGTTACTTTCTTTCATTTTTCTTTTAAAAATTGGCTTCATGGATAACAACCTTCCTTACTTTTCTTCTACTTCGCTGACTGCTCTTCCACAATCTCACTTGCTGACCATTCCTCCCTTGCCTTATGTCTAAAGGATGTATTGGGCTCTTTTAGACAGAGTGGCCTGACCAGGATTCTTTCAGGAGGTGAGAGTTGAACAAATATGAACAAAGAATGACTTCCTCTTAGAACTGGTTAAGGAAATTGTGCAGCTCAGTGCAAAGTGAAAACCCGGGGCCTATTGTTCAAAATTAAGAATTTCAAGATGATGAGTGCAGAGGATTAACCCCAGTGTGGGGCCCTTCTGATGCAGGACTGATTGAGACTGAGCAGGTCACCCATGAAGACAAAGGTCAGGGAAGCTACGTCTTCAATGGTCTCAGCACAGCCACTCCTAATGCCCACAGCAAAGCCACCATGCATGGGATGATTCCATTGCCTTTGTAGCTGATTCTTTTGCTACTTCTTTTTCATTTTCCTTATAGGCACTTTGCAACACACACACACACACACACACAAACACACACACAGACACATGTGTGTACACCTCTTTTTCCCTTTACTATTTGCTATAAAATTCTTTCCACTTCTTCACTCACACATAAGTAAATTAATAGTAGATTGAGCCATGCAGAATAGAAAATTGTCATAATTTGGTCATTTGGTAGTGCAAAGTGGCAAGTTGATATGCTTCAAATTAAAAATATCTTATAAAAACAAAAATACATGGGTATGCTAATGATAACTGATGAAGATAAACATATTTGGTGGGAAAGGTCAATCATCATTATCAGAATATATTCCATATAAATAAAACGAGGCATCACTTCTGTGATGTGTCTACCTTTCCACGAAAGTTTGTAAATGTGCAGAGACAGAATGCCTGTTTTCTGAGTGATAAGAAGAAATGAATGGATTTCACACTGACACCTTGTTAATCCATTACCTGGAAACCACAACCTTGGAGACCATCCAATTTTGAAAAATCCATGTTTTCTCTTGAAGTCTTATTTAAGTAATATCTGTGTGATCTGTGAATGAAACCAAACTAGAGACATGCATAAAAATCATAATGTCATTCACTAACATTAGCTCTCTCCACTAATCCAGGAAAAGGACTTTTTTTTTTTTATTTTTCTTTCCACATACCAGCTATTATCAAATGTAAACAGTACTAACAACTAATGTCTTTTCTCTATTTTTAACAACTGAAATATATAAACCAATGGTACTTACACATTATACTTAATTGAAAATAGTTATTGACATAAATCTTACATTAATATGCTAGCTTCAATGAGATCTATTTGTAGTTCCAAACTTTAATACTGCAGGTGGTTTAAGACTGAATAATCTTCATAAATATTGTCAGTTCATTTTTAGCTTTGTAGGTATTTTTACCAAAGTTTCACAGAAGATTTCTATTGGTGTACAAAACCCATCTGACTTGAGACTTGGAGGAAGTATTGATATTGTAAGTTCATGAATTGGGGATAAGATTAATAATTTCTTCACTTAGTCCTTTCCTTATTTTCTCCCATTTACTAATGTAATTTATAAGAATATGCCTTCTTTGGGCATACTCAAAACCTGATATTTATACTCTTGGAAAAAATAGGGCAAAGATAAAGATTATCCTTCTGATAACTCAATTTAAACACATAATTATCAAACATTGCTTCCTTCATCAATGCTACACATACTCCTATTAAGAAGATGTGCAAATGGTCTTGGCTATTAATTACCTAGACAATGAATGACCAAAAAAAGTACTATTAATGGAATGGATGGAATTGAGTTAAAAAGAGTGACATCCTTAGAGATTCCTGAAATGTATTTAATAAATACCTAAAATTTCATTTTGTATAGCTCTTTTTATCAGCTTGGGAAAAAAGTCATAGCAAAATGAGTGGATTGTTTAGGAGTAGCCGTATAAAGAAACTGATAAAGGTTTACAAAGGAATTCACCACACAAAATGTTGTAAAATTAATCTTAATTTATCATTTTTAGCATAAATATGTTTATATTTTTATAAGAGATTTTTGTAAGGTAGTCCGTGTAGTATGCATTCATACTGGTGTGTGCATGTAAGAAGGGAGATCCAAATGATAATAGCACCATCCATAATTGTCCAACAATAAAAATCAAATAAAATGATATTCTGTTGAACAAAAAACAATGCAGATATTTGATCCTTATGATTGGACATTAAAAGATGTCTGACTAAACTTATAAATGTGGGCCTTTGGTAAGAATAACTGTTTTTGTTGGTGGTGGTTTTTTGTTTGCAACAAGGTCTCATTATGTAGCCAGTCTGGCCTTGAATTTGCAATCCTTTCACCTCTACCTCTACCTCCTGAGTTCTAAAACATTGTGAGGAATGAGAAATGAATAGTCATTAAACACATTATTTTAGTGATAGCATGAACACTTTTTTATCTTTATAGTAATCATTTAGAAAAGTTAGCATTGCACCCTTTTGTTTAAATAATGTAGCTGATGCTAAAAGAGATGGTGTCATTTGTGAAAGTGGGTAACGTTAAAATGGCAACATTGGAAGGCAAGCACAGATGGGCTTTGTAGCTAGGACATCAAGCCAGATTATACAAATTTACCTTTGAATACCAGCTCCATTGCATCCTACCTTTGCAAACTTGAGTCAGTTGTCTTACAAATAAAAGGGTAATCACAATTCATCTAACTCACTTAATGGCTATAAGGATCACATGTGAATAAATGTCTCATAACTGGTATTATGGCTAGTACTAGCCTTATAACTAACTCTAGACTCAACTTTTCCCACCATCCCAAACTGCTTATAAATGCCAAAATTGAAGAAGATAATATGCAACTACTTGCTGTGGTGATTGCTCAACTTAATTTCCATGGAGACCATGAGAATATTGGGCTAGAGAGAAGGTGAGCACAGTATATATATTAGTGTGTCTCAAAATTCTGAAAACACAGGGAAAATGGAATACTTACTATACCTTGGCCAGATGAATTACTAGATTCATCGATTTATATTTAAAAGCACTTCATCCAAAAAAGCATCTGGGCATTAAAAAATATATTAAATATTAATTAGAAATGAAACTAACAGGCTGTTTTGTAATAAATTTGTTGTACCTTTCTTTCTTGGAATGAAGATGGATAAAAAGATGTATATATACACATATAAAAATATATTTTTACAAATACATATAAATGCATACACACACACACACACACACACACACACAAAGCACATGTACCTTTATAAGCAGGTAAGTTTTATAAATAGGTGATCTATATGAACAGGTAAGGAAACTGGGTTAATTAAAACAAAACATGGGGTTTTCCTGACTCTGCCCACCTACACAAGACATAAAAAAGTGATACTCTAGGTGAGGAAAATAACATGATGTCACTGTTTTCCTTTCGGGTTATCAAACAAAAGCTGGATACAGCAAATTGTATATATGAGCCAGATACGTTTGCCTTAGTGGACTACAGTGTTAGGGGATTTCCATTCCAGTCCCAAGTTGCATCCTGGGAATGCATTACTTCCTAGTTAGACCTGTTACCTTGTTTGACCTGCAATTGGAAAAAAAACCAAATGAGTAAAGACAAGAGGTGAGGGCAATTAGTTTGACAAATATTTGTTCTTATTCTTTGTAAAGTTGGGAGACAGAGATTAACAATTTCCTAAATATTTTTTCCAGTTAGATCATTTTTATGTATTAGGAATTCCATAATTTAGACAATATATTTGTAGAAAGAGCTGTGACTGATAGTCCAAAAGAGTTGTTTTACCCTTGACTATGACATGTAAGTCTGCCAACCCTTTAGGCTTTTCCTGCCTCAGGTTTTTTTTTTTTTTTTTCTGTTACCTTAGATTCTCTGTGTGATTTGACTTTGGAAGTATGAGGCCAGAAATTAACAATGGCCACAGAGTTTCGTTGGTGCTTATATGATTGCATGTTTGTTTTAAAGCTTTGGTTAATGTCCACATCAAAGCAGGAACTTCCTAGACAAGCCACTCAGAGAATGGCTAAGTAATCACAAATTTTATATAACACTATAAGAACGTCCAGCAGACAGTGATAGCAACACACATCTTTTAGTAAGCTTTTGGTAAGTTCTAATTCTGATTCAATTTCCCTAAATTTATTCAAATTTTTGGTTCTGAAATTTTTATTATTTTAGTCCAGTAGATTAAATCCTAGAAAACTGTTTTTATATCAAATATTTATCTTTAAATAATAGTCATTATTAAACATAGAGTCTTATATAGAGCAATTGGTAAAATGTTAATGAGTAGGAGCTTAGGAGACTAATAAAAACTTCCTATTTAAACCATTCTATCAAATTTTCAGAACAGAAACAAATCGTACTAAATTATTTAAAAATATGTTTTAAAAGACTGATAATTTTATCTAATCAATTTGCCTCAAGGATGCGATGATGACACAAGGGATCAGAACAGACATGGGAAAGCAGTGTGGAAAGGGTTGAGGGTTTTCAAAATGTGTTACTATGCAGTTGGTGCTGTTTGAAAAGTATTGTATGACTGATTCCATATAAAATATGTGATAATAGATGAGATTTTACTGGAATAATAAGGTTTTCAATCATTTTAATCAATATAATTTATTACAATAGCCCCTTAGACATATTTTAGACATAGTTTAGAACTTAACTTTGCTTTGTTTTGCTACACTTCAGTTACTATATAGCTGTATATCCTCATGCTGAATAAAGGCTAAGTTCACGGTGAGCCATTTACAAACCAGATGAGAAGTCAGAACTGGTGACACACTCCTGTTAATCCCAGTCACCTTGGAGGCAGAGGTAGGAGGATCACCCTCTGAGGTCAGCCCTGGATCAAAGCTCAAGATTCTACCTGAAAAATAAACTAACGGCAAAAAGAATGGAAGGCATGGCTTAAGTGGTAGAACACTCACCTAGAACTCAGCACAAGGCACTGAGTTCAAACCTTGGCGCTAGAAAAATAAGAACGGATGATTATGTGATTCCTTAGGTTTAGGAAATTTAACTTGAACCACAGAACTCATTATTTCTCAGTGTCAATTTACATAACTTTAGTAGGGTTTCTTAATAGGAATACTATTGGCATCTTGGGCCAGATGATTCTTTGTTGTAGTAGGCTGTCCTGTGCCTTGTAGGATGGTTAGCATCCTATCACCAGGTGACAATGGCATCTGCCCATCTGTGGCAATCAAAAATGTCTCTAGGCATCGCCAAATATCCCCTGGGAGTATGTGTGTGGAGGTGGGGGGGGGAGGGAAATTGTTGCAGTTGAGAATTGCTTTCTTAAAGTTTCCTCCCTCCTAAATGATTTAATGAATAAATTCATATGACAAAATAACTCAAAGATTCACATTTGATATTAGTCTATTAACAATTCTAAAAATTCTCATTATAAGGAAATGATGTACTCATTTAATTTAGCATTTCCCAAATATTTTGACTATAGAGTCATTTGTATCTTAGTGATAGCTATTTGAAATTTCTGCACTTTGTTATAAAACACACTGGAAAACCCTGGTAAAATTGACTGTTTGTTTACCACTTGATTTGCTTATAAGAAACACTTAGGGCTTCACAGTTCTTATTAAATGTCTGATGTATTTCTGTATCTTTACATTAATATTTTTTCATTTAATGATAATAACATTAGAGTAAAGTAGTGAATTTTTAAAGTTCATAATTATTTGCAAAATTGCTTGGCAGGCTTTCATATTTCCTTTTTAAAAAATAGATATTCATATTATAAATGCTTTACAAAAGAGTCTTAAGATGATAAAGTGACTTTCCTAAGGTTTTGCAATTGCAAGATGGGAAGGAGAAGTCCAAATCACATTCTCAGAGTGCTCATTTTTTGTATCTTCCTCACCTGCAGAGTACACTTTGTGGAAGAAGCCAGTTCAGGATACCACCTCCTCCTCCTCCTGGGGACAGTTAAGACAATAGAATAGAGTTGCTCTCCCCAACTCATCTGCAGGACGATTGGCTTCATCTAGTGAATGTAAACTCATTCTATGAATATGTGTTGTCAATAACTTGACTTGGTGACAGGCGCCTTCTTTAGGTCTAAACTGCTCAGTGGCTGACGTGTAGATCACTCTTTTAGGATTCTGCACTTGACTTAAGATGATCCACTCAGATCCAGGCTTTGAACTTCAGTGCAGTAGGTGGGACAAGGAAAATGCTTTTGTTAGCAAGCACATGGTTGAGTGAACAGATGGTGGTCAAGGCAGCATATCTGAGGCCTGTAACTGCTGCAGCCTTTTTGCTCCTTTATGGAAAACTCACCTGCTTTGAAAGCCAACACACGGGAGAGGGAAGAAGCAGAGACTTCCAGAATAAGAGATGCAGAGTCCCAATCCAACTGCCTAAAGCCACATCTATCACTTGACATTGTCAGTCATCCAATAGTTCCTTCACTGCTTTGCCCATTTTTTTGTTTAGGGTTCTGTGAATTGCAATAGACATTATTCTTACTGCTATATCTTAAGTGGCAGTAGAAATAAATGCCACATTATTTCACACATCAGTTATCATGATAGAAAACAAGGTATTTGATTTAAGATTGTTTTATAAATGTTAAACCACCATGTATTAATAGTACAACTCCTAACTTACATCTTGCTAAGCTTGATTGCTATTAATCATATACTCCAAGACAGAATGAAAACAAATTTCAGATGATATGGTCAGATGTGATTAGTATGGTAACTCTAAGGGAATGCTACAGACAACCAACCAATTGCCAGATATAAAATAAAAAAATTTATATATTTGGAAAGAATTGCATGGGTGTAGCTTCCTTAAAGGAGGAAATTCAGGGTGAACAAAGAATGTAAGTGTAATGGTATTTAGGAAAACCACTTGAAATATTAAGGAAAATAAGATATTAGTTATATTATTTGTAAGAAAGAGATGAGTTATTCTGTTTAGTTACTTAATTTATTGTGGAGAAGTTGGAATCAAGGAAACGATTAAAACCAATCCAAATGTTTTTCTAGTTTCTCCATACATACTTACACTAATTGTTTCTCTTTCAGTTCCACTTCTAAAGTCTGTTTCATGCAAGAGACACCCTTTCTTCCTCATTTCTGCAGCTAATAATTATTCTAATTTAGCTAGCTTTCATTCTTTGAAGTCTGGGAAAGTTCATGGGATTAGATAACAAAGAATGCTTCTTCAAAGACCGTCACATGCCAGATTCAGTAAGAAATGTTCAAGGTGTCACTGACAAAATCCCAGGGTGAGTTACTAAACCTTACATTAGAGAGGCTGCTCCTTAAGACAATAAGGGGGATGCTGAATGAATCTGATGGCATTTTTATGATTTTAGGCAGTAGCTTTTGTTTACAAGGAAACAATGAAAAACTAAAATAAGTTGGATGAGGATCTATCCACATGGCTATCTTCAAATAGAGTTTCGAAGAGAAAGATATTTTTAGATACATGATCTTTATAGAGACTACCACAGCAATAATCTGGGGGTTTTTACTGTACACCTTGTGACTCAAATTTTCTCCACATGCTTGCTTTTAATGTCTGTGAAAAAAAATAAAACTTACCTTTTACTTTATGTTTTTCTTCTACCTAATTGCTCTGCTTACTCATAGTTTCTGTTACCTCATAACTTTGGCAAAACCCATCATCATCTTTCCAGGCTGATTTCTACCACATTGAACTTTGGTTCCTGCTGCTAAGTGACTCACTCCCTTAGAATTTCCTTATTCTGTTTCTCAAGAGAAGCTCACTGACTGAGCTCCTCTTTTGCCATCTAGGCCACATCATAATTTCCTCATCAGCTTTGGGATTGGCTGCCTTCAAGTCTGAGGTTCTACTCCTTGGTCCAGGTGAGATGGCTAAGGAGGTGAAAACATGCAAAAAAGATTTTTATGAAGCAATTTATGTTGGTAAAGTAAGTATCCAAGGTGATTTGGTGTGTGGCATGCCTAATATAGTTTATCTCTTGCTAATCAGTAGGACAAACTGCCTACATTCCAAGCACACAATTTCCAAGTTGCCCCCATCTGACACATTCCATCTATCACATACATTGCAAATATTTTGGCACCTTACAAACAGGATGCAGTTAATCCTGTGTCAACTTCATCTAGAGGCAATCTCAAAAGGTCACATTAAGCACTGCTTGCTGTTTTTAGATCCACTGGGTAATGATCAAGTCTATTGGTCTGAAGTTAGATTGTCTGGCTATGAAAGCTGACTCTAATACTTAAAATATGGACAATTGTCTTAATTTATTACTCAGTCATCAAGTCTAAAAAATGGGTATGCTCCAGACCTATTTTATAAGTGAATCTATAAAGTGATTCAAAGAGTATACACAGGCAGAAAGAGCTAATACTTTTCCTCTTTAACATAGTGTCATGCTCAACACTGCTATAATAAAACACAGGTTAACATGAGAAAATCATGGCAAAGGTGATTAATCATAGCCTCACATAAACACGGGAGCCTGCACAATGAAGGCTCGAAGATACAGAGGAAACTCTTTTTTTAAAAATTTTTTTATTAATTTATTCACATGTACATACATTGTCTGGGTCATTTCTCCCCCCTGCTCCCCTCCCCCACCATATCCCCCCTTCCCTCCTCACTTCCAGGCAGAAACTGTTCTGCCCTTATCTCTAATTTTGTTGAAGAGAAGACATAACCATAATAACGAAGACAAAGCATTTTTGCTAGTTAAGGATAGTTATACAGAGAGATTCCTAACATTGCTTTCATGTACACATGCTACAATCCATGTTGATTCCTTTCTAACTGATCTTTACAATGGATACTGATCCCCTTCTCACTTAAAGTGACCTCTGTCACTTTAAGGTTTCTGTATTAGTTCCTCTGGAGTGCGGACATCAAACGCTCTCATGTTTTGGGTTTTCTACCTATTCCCATATCTCCCATATGTGCTCTCTGCTTGTCATGTGACCCAAGTCCAACCACATTGCTGCATTTGCCCTAGATCTAAAGTCTGCTTATGGTGGAGAACATGTGATTTTTGGTATTCTGAGCCTGGCTAACCTCGCTCAGAATGTTCTCCAGTTCCATCCATTTACCTGCAAATGATAAGATTTCATTCTTCATGGCTGAGTAAAATTCCACTGTGTGTGTAAATACCACATTTTCTTGTTCCATTCATCAGTAGTGGGGCATCTTGGTTGTTTCCATAACTTGGCTATTGTGAATAGTGCTTCAATAAACATGGGTGTGCAGGTGCCTCTGGAGTAACCTGTATCGCATTCCTTTGGGTATATCCCCAGGAGTGAGATTGCTGGATCATATGGCAGATCTATGTTTAGATTTTTAAGAAGCCTCCAATTTTTTTTTCAGAGTGGTTGCACCAGCTTACATTCCCACCAGCAGTATACCAGGGTTCCTTTTTCCCCACATCCTTGCCAACACCTGTTGTTAGAATAGTTATCATAAAAAACACTAGTAGGGTGAGGTGGCATCTTAGTGTGGTTTTAATTTGCATTTCCTTTATTGCTAGAGATGGTGAGCATTTTTTCATGTGTTTTTTGGCCATTTGAATTTCTTCTTTTGAGAAAGTTTAGTTCAGTCGCCCATTTCTTAATTGTCTCATTGATTTTAGGAGAGTTTAGTTTCTTTTTTTTTATTTTCTTTTTTTTTCTTTTTATTATTCATATGAGAGTTTAGTTTCTTAAGTTCCCTGTATATTCTGGTTATCAGTCCTTTGTCTGAAACTCTGTTTTTATGTTTAAGTTTAATGAGCAGGGACAACAATGTAGGCATATGATTGGACAAAAAATTGTATCTAATGATACAATTGTATCTGATGATAATAGAGGTGAATCTGTTTTCTTCTGGACTTCTGAAGTAGCACTTCTCTCCTCTTCTTGTAGGTAGGTCCCTTTATGGAGTGGGCAGTGGTCTTATACTCTACTGCTCAACATGGTCAGGAAACTCCTTTATGGCAAGTTCTTACACAGAAAGGCAGGGGAAGGTGGTTACAATAATAGTTTTTAGGTTTTATGATTGTCATTGTGGAAGAACGATTCTATTTTTTATGTTTTGCCTTAGGGGTTGTTGGGTTGGTGGGTTGTGGGCAAGGTCAAAAAGAAAACTTATTCTTCAGACTGCTTCCAGGGCCTGCCAAATCTTCTTGATTTTGAAGTGCTCGGTGTGCTTCAACACCATTGTTTTGAGAATCCTGTTCTAAGCTCAGCAAGTACTTGGCACATGCAATGCCAGGTATTATTTTAAACAGGACTATTGGAAACCACCATTTTTGCTCATCTCCTCTCTGCAATCTAGAAATTATATCACTAAACAGATGATATACAATAAGAGGGAGACATTTTTTATGAAAGAGAAAAATTAGAAGAAATTTCACACTACTTGAGACACGTGCCATTCATTTGTTCTAGTTCTGTATGCTTTTCATTTTTTAGAAGAGTTCATTCACCTTGAAACATGTGTCCCCATGGCTGGTACCGTAAGGCTACTAGTTTTTGAATAGTGAGCTATTTAATAGAATGAGTAACTCCAAGATTATTAGCTTACAGCCTAAGTTCTTTTATAGTGACGAGAGTCCTGATACTCTCATTCTCCAGAAATCATGGATCATGACTTTATCAGCTCTGTCACATACACAAAATATAAGAATGTCTTTCCAGGGTCAAAACCACTGCACTGGCTAAGTAATTCTAACTACACCACCATTTCCACTTGCTTAAACCTTATTTGTGGTACAAATACTTGTTTTTTTAAAAGGTTTTATTGTTTACTTAAATGTTTATCTGAAATCTTTTGAGAGACTACATGAAAAGAAAGCTTCTCAGAATATTTGTGGTCCAATTCCAGATCTGGAATACATGTGTTGGAGGAAATTAAAACAGCTCTAGCAGTAAGCTGCCCCATCTCTATCTCTCAGAGTAAATGAAATTCTTTATCTTCATGTCTTTTGGGTTTTTTGTTTGGTTGGTTTTGTTTTTATTTTCTGGGGAGAAGTTTGGTGTATTTTTATAGCTCCAGTTTGTCATGCTGTCTACATTAAACTCCCAATACTACCTTGTGATTTCCCTTTCAATGCCTCTTAGCCTACAGTGGCTAGTGATGGCTTGATTTTCTCCATACTTCCCAATTAAAATCTCAGAGAAAATGAGTTGCATTGGGCTAACTTATTATACCATAGTTTTGATGTAGCTAATGGGTTGACTCCCTTGTTCAACATCCACTGTCTAATCATTTGCAAGAAGGGAAGGTAAAAATTTGTCTTATGCAGGATGCTGTGATGACCTGAAACATTTCACTTAGAATACTGTGCATGCAGAGAAGTAGATTTGAATCACATGTTAATATAATAGCCTAAGAAGAGAGAAAAGTCTATTCCTTGGAGCATGGCACGGATCACTAGATTTGAGACTCATAGAGAAAACCATATTTAATTGTGTCAACTTGGCAGTTCAAAATCACCCAAGACAACAATATTTACTCCATGAGAAATCAGCAAACACTACAAATTAGAGCTTCCTACCACTACTTGCCCCACTCTCCCTCACTATCCTACAGCTGGTTTACCAACACGCTACTGCCTCTTATTCAGGAGTTTCAGAGGGAAAAATGTCTGAAAGATATCCACTGAGTATCATACCTGTATCTGTTACTACTATAAGATAGAGGACTAAATTAACTGTTTAGGTCTGAGTCTCGCATCCCTTCATGGAGCAAAAACTTTGGTCAGTCCCTTCAGAACTTCAAAAGCTAAAAGTGGTTTCAAAATAAGTCTGAGATTTTCAGAAGGAATAGGCATAAACAATGATCAGAAAAGACTTTGAGAGAATCTGAGACATGTTTTCGTCCCAAAGACAAAATGGCAAAGGGAATAAAAGACTGCAGGATACTGAAAGATTGACGATGTCCTGGTTACATACAGTTACCCTAAAGTAGAATTCCTTATTACATGTAATTTATTCACTACAGCTTTCCTAACGTAAAATATATATTTACTTTATGGAAGAGAATATAAGAATATGCAAGATTTTCCCCTCTCTAAACGGATAATTCTTACAAAATCAGAAAGATATTCTCTGTATTTTATTGCCATCATTTAGAATAATTCAGCTATTAATTATAGAGCACTCTATATTATAATTACGTAGGTATTTCCCTAAATGCTCCAGAATTAAGTTGTGTGTAGACATGTGTGTTTGTGTGTATATTCAACTAAAAAAAATATGATAGTATTCAATGCTTATAGCTTATTCTTGATTATATAGTAAGGCTCTGTTGCTTTGTCTTAAATTATGTGAACTCCCATAATCACACTTCTTGTTAAAGTGAGAGTAATGGTTTTAGATCTTCTACATATTGCACAGAAATCATCCCTACTGAGTAGAGAAAAGTGAAAAGGAAAATGATACAGAAACTTGACATTTTTATTTGTCCCACCTGATGCTAAATGTTGCCAAGATTCATGGAAGTTCAAAGGGTTCATAGGTGGTTCAACCATGAGATTTCACTTATCTTATGTTTTCATAAAGCATTGAAAGTACATATTGAAAACAGTTGGCTTTGTTGTAGATTTGCCCACCAAAAAACACACGTTTTTGTTTCCATTATATTTCATATCTTTAGACTCTGTTACCATGTAACAGGGACTTAGAGGCTGCTTTTGCTAAACAGCACTGACTCTTCACTTGGGCCTACAAATATCCAATGCATAACAGAAAGCAGAATAAAAGGTTGGCATCTCTGTTATTATTTTGTGTCTGTCTCCTTTGATAACTAATACTTTGGGTCAGATTCCTGCTCCAGGTCTGGGTAGAGTGATTCACATTTGTGATACCAGAAGGTAGAGAAAATCATGGTTCAAAGTCAGCCTGGCAAAAAGTTTGTGTGACCTATCTCAAAGAACAAGCAGGGGATGGTACATATTGCTGCACACTTATAATACCAGCTACACATGAGGCATAGTTAGAATCATGGTTGAAGGCCAGCCCCAGGCAAAGGTGACACCTGTTTGAAAAATAAGTAATGCAAAAAGGACTAAGAGTATAGCAGAATTGGCAGAATGCTTGCCAACTAAGTTCAAAACTCTTAAGTCCATACCCCAGTACCATATAAAAAAATTCCTCTCAAATTTACCCTGTACGTAGACATGTTAATCACTTAAGAAATGTCTCTCTAAAATCTGGTAAACACATGATTAATTAGTCCTAAATTTACCTAAACTCTCTAGCTTCCCTCTAAGACTGAAGACATCAAGGTAAGAGTAACTACCTTACTTACAGTCAGATTCTCCATGAGGGGACTGCCTCATTAAGTGGGAGCAATTACCCTTACAACTAAGGTTGCTTCCCCAAGGAGGAGCAATCATCTCAGGATAGGGACAGAATTGCTCCCTCAAGCAATTAGGACTTCTCTGAAACCAGGAGGACCTTGCAGAGCCAGACTTACCATAATGAGCAACCAAACCTCAGTCTGATCAAGACCTCTTAACTATGCAAACTCCTCCTTTTCCCTTTTTATTCCTTCCCTATATAATCCCCAAATTGTCTCTCAAAGACATGGCTGAGATGCAAGTATCCCCTAGTTCTTCACAGTATGGCTATACTGAATCAATTTCTTCACTGTGTCACCATTACTTTTTCTATTTGATTTTTGAGGTAAGTGGTCAGATTCATTCTCTTGGGAAGCACTGTGCTCAGGGATTTAATGCCTAGGACTCCAGAAATAACCATAAATAAGAATTTGTTCTTTCAACCATGACAGTGATACTCTCAGACAAATCAAAACAAAGATGCAGAAATCTCCTCAATTTTGTCCTATGCACATGACCCTCAACCAAGATCTGGATTTTCCTACTCTATTTTTTAACTATATGATCCAATAAAAATACCAAATATAATAACAAAGATACCTACAGTGAATTAAAGATGTTATATAATCATGTAATGCCAATCCTTTCTCTTTATCAAAACTTTCAAAGAAAAATGATGAAGATATCTACCATAGTTGTTGACAAAATTTCAACCACACTAAAACGGTTGAGATGAAAATTAGCACTAGACCAACTCAGTCTATGTTAAGAATATGTGACATGAGTCATGGTGACCTTTTCATTCTCTCTGCTGAATTGACTCTGATATGGTTCTTTTCATCCTCATATGGTAATGAAAAACCTACCTCCTGTGGAGGTTGAGACTTACACAAGATCTCCCTCCCTTGCTAAGATTCTTGCTCGAAAGAAAGGTCATGAAAGCTGCATATTGATCACATTCTAAACCTTTTTGCCCAGGTCCCAGTGGAAGCCTAGATTAATGAGACTGTTAAACTCTCATTTACCCTTTAAGACAGTTAGAGAAAAACACCCCATAAATGATCATGGCCAATAGAACAGGCTACCACCTAGCAGTCATTCTCTTGAATGGCTATTGTTCCAAATACCATTGAACGCAAATTGGCAATGACAAACATGAAAACTTTCTTAGCCTTTCCTTGGGTGAGAAGGGGACATAGTCAAAGATCAAAAATTTCAGCATGAAGTGATATGTCAAAGGCTACTAGAATGTTATGTTTATCAAGACCATTAGTGATAATTTGTGTGTGTGTGTGTGTGTGTGTGTGTGTGTGTGTGTGTGTGTGTGTGGTGCTGGACCATGCACATTAAGCGTATGTTCTACCACTGAGCTACAATCTCAGCCCAGTGATAAAATATTTTATCCATACCCTCAAATGACTAATATCCAATATCTCTAATGTTTCATTATGGTTTTCAATTTAGGTTAAAATGTTAATTGCTTATAAAATGTTCAAAGCATTTTGGGGAAAGATCTCATTTAAGCAGAAACCCAGAACAGTAGATAGATGCGTGTTGTTAGTTCATAATGAGAAAATGATATTTGACATAAATAATCACTGGATTGGAGAATATGGAAATGATTGTGATATAATAGGTTGTCCATAGGCTTTGATGAACCTACACTCAATTTATGATTCAAATACATTTCATGAAATATTATCTGACCACAGACTAACTTTTAAATGATGGTCTATACTTGAAGTTATTTTTAATTAAAAAATTCAATAGCATTTGTTTATATTTAAGGTATACATTGCCATGTCTTGATATATAGATGACATATACATACATAATGACATGATTACTACAGTAAAGCTCACAGATCCATATCCTCAGTTACCACATTTTTCTATATTTGGTGAGAGAATCTGAAATCTATTTTATGAGCAAATGTCCAGGAACAATAGAACCTTAGCTCTCATTATTATCCTGTATATTAGAGTTCTACAATAAATCATCCTATATAATTGAACTTTTATATCCTTTGGTAATTATCTTCCTAATGTCTAGAAATATGTGAAAGTGTTTCTTATAACATACTAAATTTGGTATGTTTTTAGATCAATCTTTTTGTTATTAAGTGAAAAGGGAGAGAGTAATTGTCTGAAAAGTGGTACAGCTAGCTACTCAAGCGCTATTTGGATAAAAAAGTTTAAAATGCATGTTCTTTATGTGAGATATCTACACAGTGAGTGTTAATACTCAGAAATATTGCCAAAAGTATAGATCATGATCTTGTCCTTCACAAAACAATCCTGTTGAGGAAACAAGATGGTATTCCATTTATGTACAATAGAAAGTGTGAGAAAAATGATCTTTGAGCAAATAACTTTTGTGGGATGAAGTAGCGATTAAATTGAAATTTTAAAAATCTTCAAAAGTTTAGACCCAATAATTCCATTTCAAAGAACAGAAATGGAGGCACATGTAAGATCCCTATAGTGCTTTTCCAACAGTGAAAATCTGGAAACAATCTAGATTTTTGGTAGGAGGGTTGAGAATTGTACTTAGGTCTTGGGGATGGCAGGCAAGGAGTCCACATTGATCTTCAGCCCTAGCCCAAAATATGTAAATTTAAGTAACTTACAGTACATCCATATGCTAGAATTCAAAGTCATTAAAACATATAATAAACAACAGTCAATTCATTAAAATGTAATTTATATATTCCTAAATTAATAAGAAATCAGCAGAAATATACTTAATTGAATTTCATCAAATATCTAACTGTGGATTTATTAGAGAAATTCCAATAGAAATAAATGAAAAAAAATAAATTGTAGTTTTTCCCTGCTGTGAAATATTGGGCAATTAATACATTAATTTTTCTATGTTCTCAATTTTTTCAATAATTTAAAGACTTTGTAAAAGGAGACATTTAGCTGGAGGTAGATTTTAAGAACATCTGAACTAAGTGAAGACTAAAAATTGAGAAGTAGACATAAATAAGAATTATATATTTCTAGAAATACAGGTTTATTATGATGAGGAGATAAATAAGGAATTGGCAGAAAAGGAGAATGTTTTTGGAGAATTTCAAAGGGAAAATTCATCCAAATTGATTGATGAAAACTTAGCCAAATACTTACAATAGTAGCTGTTATACATTTATTTTTGAATAAAGGTGGAAATGGTTACATTCTGTTTGTTCCCAAATTGTCCACCTTGGCTAGTTAGATAGTTCTAAAATCTCTTTACTTTCTATGTGTCTTCTTGTGGTCTAGGACAAAGTAGTTTCAAATGCTGACTTCTCTGAAATAACTATCATACAGCTTTGCTTAAATAATTTGCAATAACTATTTCTTAATTTCATTGTTGGCAAAGTCTGCTACTTCATTTAGCTCATGTGGACATAACTGAGATGTCCTGAGGCCAAGGAAGGATGTGACTTACTATAAGGTATTCAATCATCTTTCATCTCTCCTCATTTTATCTTATTAAAGAAAGTAGATGTAGAATAATTAGATATTTGTAAAGACATTAGTTCTACTAGCAAATGTACAGATAACGTTTTTAATTCAAACCTTTAGAATCCACAGACATGAAATGAAACAAAGCCAAACAATGTCCAGTTTAGAGGCTGTTTTAATTCAAAATTTGCTATGCATTAAAATGAACATGGTATATTTGGATCTACTTTCAAATGTTTGATGAGGTTTCCTTAAACACAAAAGTATATTAAATGCTATGTTGAGATTTAATATGCCCAAAGTTCATAATTATCTCAAAGAATCCTTTCCTTCCAGGCCACCTAGAGGCAAAACTAGACAGCAGAAAAAGTTCATGTGTAGCCTTTCCTTCCTTATTATGTTTCACCTTTAGGAATGAATCTATTAACTAGGACCTTGGGTAAGATGGCTGCTCATGCATAGCCTTTTCTACTTTTCTATTATATGGAGACATGAGAGAGGAGAGAGAGAGAGAGAGAGAGAGAGAGAGAGAGAGAGAAAGAGAGGGAGAGAGTGTTGTGAGCAGGCAACGGTGCAAAGTTGACCATTAGTCAGGTACTAAATGTATTAACTCAGGCAGGAACTAAGTTGCTCATACACACTTTATTGTAGGGAGTTACAACCTATTCCAGATAGCATCTCAGCCTTCCCCAGGCTGTCCTTACCTTGCCTTGTGAATCTTAGTCCGCCTGCGGCTGGCTCCAAACTGGTCCTGGCTAGTTCTCAGTCTCCATATGCCTCCAGGACACCCAGGGAATCCAGCGGGTCCTGCGGAGTGTCCGGTCCACTTCGTTAGGGACTGCTCTAGTGGCCAGTGGAGTTTAAATATTTGGTGTGTTTATCAGCACCAGCTTAGGGTTAGCTGATCTGCATACCGGCACCAGCTGAGGTTTGGCTGATTTGCATATTGGGCACCATATGGTATTTGTTTACATCATAGGGCTTACAAATGCACACAATATTGTTTTCCTATAGGTTTTACAGTGTGTTATATTTTTATATACTTTTTCAATATCTTTAATACACAGCAAACATAATACTTATAACAGAGAGAGAGACACAGAGAGAAAAACAGAAAGAAACACAGAGACACAGAGAGAGAGATCAATTCTCTCTACTTAGTCTTCCTAAGCAACAATGTTCCCTGTTTAAAATTGGGTTATTCACCTATTTAGTGATTTCATGCAAGCAGCATGATGCAAAAGTCTTTGTTGCTTACACACTTGTAGAAAATCAGAAGTACCCTGAAATAAATATTAAATCTTAGCTAGGTAGACTAGGTTTGAATGCAAAAGTGTGAAACGGGCGCTGTTTCTCACACTCCCTCCCTTGCTGGAGCAAGCTTTCTCTCTCATTCCTTGGTTATTACTGGACCTAGCAAGGCTTAACTGGGGGCAACTGGAGATTCAGAAAAGACACAGGATAGACAGACAGACAGACGGAAAGTTGGGGTCACTTGGCTGGAGATGCCCAACCCTCTTTGCTTCTTTTCTCTATCTTGATTCTTTAAGGCCTTACTCCTTGGAGTTCTTTAAAACCTTGCTTCAAACCTATTTCCTTGGAGTCTGCACTTTCCCATGTTTGCTCTTAGCTTCTTTAGCTTAGTTGCTCTTAAAGTCTTTTGCCCCCAGGCTTACACTGTCTCATCTCTCTTTAGCTCTCTTACAGCGTAGGTGTTCAAACATGCAAACCAGCAGCCTCGCCTAAAAACTGCATATGCATAACTCTTAAGATCTTGGTCCTTAGACTTGCACTGTGCACCATCCCATGTTTTCTTGGCTTTTGTTTAGCTCTAGCTTTCCTAAGGCCTATGTATGAAGCTCTTTCTCAGCTTTGCTTCCTGAAGCCTATGTTAAAGTTCTCAGTGTAGACTTTCTATCAACCCCTCTTTAAGTATTTTTCCTTTAATAATTCTTTTCCCGTCAGCAATTTTTCCTTTCAATAACTCTTTTCCTTTCCAAAAGCTTCCCACACCAAAAGGCCCAAAGTAAGTTTCTTCCCAATATTAAAGGGCAAAGAGCCCCCGAAAGTAAAAAGCCAAAAGCCAAGCAAAAAGTCCAAAAACCCAAAATAAAGCCCAAAAGGCAACAGCCCATCTTCCTTTTTCAGGGGTCTTTTATAGCAGCAAACAGGGTGGAGCCACCGGGAGGGGCATGACATTGTAACAGGAGAAACCTGAGTTCCTGGCTTCTCTGAACACAATTTAGGACACCCAGCTGTTCTGCCTTTCCCTGTTTTGTGGCTGGGAGCTGTGCCTATCTCAGGCTACAGATAAAAGCAATTAAGTGCATCTCACCTTGCTTGTGTCCAGTTCTCATAGTCTTTAATCAGCTCCCCACAAAAGTGAGAATTTTTCTTTTGGTGGTTATAGCGAAACAATCCTGATGGGTTTCCTAACAAGAGGAATGGGGCCTATAACCAAAATTTCATGGGAAATGACACTACTCTAAGTATTTAAACTGTTATGGCTTTGTCTTATAAAATGGAGTTCTGACTGCCTAAGAAATCACAGAAATAAGATTAATTTTCCTCCAGCTTAGCACCATTTCTGCCTTTGCTGCTTTTTCTACTGCAGTTAAAGCAGAATTATCCCACGGGATTAACACATCATTCTGCCCTTGCTGAATCACATCTTTAACTATGTCTTGGCTTTTCCATTTTTCATGTGTGGTTTTGTTCGTTTATTTTTAGAATTAATGTGGTTTTGAGAGAAGAAAAACACAAGGGCATCTGAGGGTAATTTTAAAGAACAAACACAATTGTATAAAATTAATTTTAAAAGGGAAAGTAGGGAAGATAGGAGCTGTGATAAAGGTTCTGTGTAATGTAGATTTGGTAGACTGACAATTGTCACTAGCTGACAGTTTTATGCAGTATTTGGTATTTAGCTTCATTCTTCTTTTCTCCCCTCTTAATTTTCTGTTTGATTCATTTCATAAATTAAATTAATTTCCTCTCAATTATGTGAATTGGAACAACATAAGATAGACATAAACAAACCCCAAAATAGTCATCTTGAACTAAATAAACCTCAATTTTCTAAAATTTCTCAGGTAAATATTGTCAATAAAATAAAAGTACAGTTACTCTTTTATGGAAAACTATTATGCTTTTCATCATTATCTGAAGTTATAGATTATCCTGTGCCTGGCTCCCAAGATGTATTAGTGGAGGTGAAGCTGCTGACATGAAGGAAAGATGAGTGTTCTCCCAACGGCACCTAATAAATTAATCAGCTGGGAAAGAGCAAAATAACCCATCTTTAAATCCTTGGCAGAGCTAAGACAAAACATAGATCCCAAAACATGGATCTGTGTTCCACACATTCTTTTAAGCCGGAATTCATATTTTAAAATGAAGCTTGTTCTCTTACTTAAATGCATATTTAAAAAAATTTTTATTTCAAAGTGATTTTAGACTTAGGTACATCTGTGACATTATTGTTTTCAAGAAATCTGCAGAATTTGAGCATTCTAAGTCCATTAGAATTCCTTCATTATTTATATTGCTTGAATCATATTTTTCCAGAATTAAATTCAGAGACATAATCTTATTAGAGAGGATGATAATAATATATTTGCCAAATAAAATATCCTCCCAATCCCAAAATATCAATACTTCTTTATTAATTTCCTAACAAAGTGTGATATATATGTATATACATATGTATACACATGCATATATAAGCAGCACATACATCTAATATGTATATAAATATATATATAAAATATATAATAGGTCATTGTACTTGTAACTAAAGTTATAATAAAATAATAGACATGGATATATCTCTAAAGTTCTGTTTATGTGCTGGATTGATATTATTAATTTATACCTGTTAAAAGTACCATGATCAAACACATAATAAGAACTTTTAGTTTCTTATAGAGTCTAAATTCTTGTTTTTTGCATAGCATACAACTTCTTTCCACAAGTACTAAATAAGCAAAACTGAAAATTAATTCTATCCAATGTGTTTATCAAGAGCTTTACTGAACAAGTATAGAGGATTTTAACATCTCCTGTGGGGAACATTGTGTGCATTTATAGAATGTACACGATACTAAAGGTAGAGTTTGAGTCCTGGCTCTGGGTCACATTGTGCAATAGAAGACTCATTTTAACAGTACCATTGCTTGGCAATATGGTTGATACTGGCATTTGTAGCAGGATAATTCTTCTGTGTTCAGTCTGCTTATAAATTTGCACTGTTTACTGTCCCTTGGCCTGATATTAAAAGTCAGTACTTCTTTTCATTTATCTTGACATCAGTCCTCTCCACTGACTTTTCATGTTCTGCAGTGAGTGTTAAGGTTGCTTGGGCGAGAATCTATTTTTTAACCATTATATACCTCTTATTTCTTCATTTATAAATGACGTTTCATTCACAAATTAAATGACTTTGTTTTGAATTTCTCAAATCCCCATATTTTACAACATAAAGTTGCTGTTGACATTTCATGTTTATATTTTCCTTGTCCCACAAGTGTGACCACAATTCATATGACCATACTTTGTTGGTTATTGGAGAAGGAGGGGAGGGCAGTTAGAAGCAAAGCTTGCTATGGGTAGGACAATCACATAACCTTCTCTGTCATGTTCTCAACTTTCAAAACTCAATATAAATGTCAACTTTTAAACATTTCACTTCATTCTCTTCCTTTCTTCCCTTCTCTTAGTGATCTTATAATATGTGTATGCCATGGAACTGGGAGAAACCAACAATTTCATTGTATTATATGTCCTCAATAAAGCAAGACTAATTTTAATAAGATTAAATACCAAGTCTTACTGCTTAGGTCTAAAAAAATAACTGTTCACAGAATCATGTATTCCTCAGCAGCATATATTAAAAAATCTATTGAAGCTGGGTGTGGTGGTACATGCCTGTAAGACCAGCCACTGGGAAAGTACAAGCAGGAGGATTCAAATTTGAGTCCAGCCAACACAAAATTAGCAAGAGACCCTTCTTTAAAAACAAGATACAAACAAAGGGGCTGGATGAAGGGCTCAAGTGGTAGAATATGTGCCCAACAAAATTATGAGACAATCTCAAAACTTCTATGAACTAAAATAGGCAAAATAATACTAATTGTATGTTTGTATGAATGTACGCCATTTTAAAAATGGACCAAGGAAGTAATCTTGTAATTTCAGGAGGACAAGTCTCTTTTCTATAAAACCAGATGCTTTTAAGCTTCTGTTTGTATCTTCCTGGGAACATTGCTCTGTCACTCACTTGGTAGCCTGTGGGTTTATTTCTCTGCCACAAATTCTTTATGTATCAATAACAATAGAAAAGCAAGACTGCTAAGAACCAAATTTGGAGTAAGCTAAAATTGATCATGAGTACTGCTTTTGATTGTTTTCTTTTTCTTAGTGGTTTTTATAATTTTAACATCCACTTTCCTTTGTGAAATTTAATTTAGCTTCATTCAAAGACATTCCCATTCATTTTTGTGGTTGAACACCATCTTTTTCAATGCATAAAGGGTTAGGTTGAATATATAAAGGTAGGTGACCTTTATCCATGATGAAATTGTGATAGAGATTTATGATCTTGAAGGGATTCATGTCTACATGTGAATCCCAGCATCTCCAGCAGCTGCCACTGCCTAATTTCCTTCTGCAACATTGCTCTGCTGCAGAGTTCAGTCATTGTCTTCTTCAGTATGTTTCAATTGACAAGAACACTTACAAATGAAATCCTTTCTAAAGGTGAAGTAAAATGATTTTCTCCTTCAAGGTCTGAATTTAGGAACCTGTCCTCATAACAGCTGATGGCATCGCTGATGTCTAAGAACAGAAGGGAGAATCCATCTGTTGGCAGGAAGAGAGAGAAAATAATGGATGTACACAAAGTACTGCACATTTGCAATTTTTTCCAAATAGTGCTTGGGAAATATTTGCGTTGTAGAGGCAATGCTAGATGTGAAGGTGCATGCTTTTTATTACTGCACATGAAAGTCACATGCAGAGTAAACTTTAGAGATGACACTTTAAATTTCATCCTCCAAGATTGTTTCATCAAAAAATATCATTTATCAGGCTGGCAGAGTGGCTCAAGTAGTAGACTGACTGCCTAGCAAGTGTGAGGTTCCGAGTTCAAACCTCAGTACCACCAAATAGACATAAAAGTATATATATGTAAAATTTATAATAGCAATTAAAGTTACTGATGAGTTAGAAAAATTAAAATAGGTATAACAGTGAACATTAAAATGGTCACTGCCAGTCATTCTGTTTAGATTAATTCCCTGATGCAAAGACAAATATTGAAATATGGCCTTTAACTTAGAGTCTTAGGATATTTTTTCTTTATATTTTTGGTGCTTTGAAAAAAGTATTAATTTAGGGGAGAAAGCTATGTGCCTACCAAGACCATGAAACTCACTGAATCAACAGAATAACCTGTCTGGCTTCTGTATATCGAAGTTCATCATTACCTGAAAAAATGGGTCTTGTGAGTTGCCTAGGTTGAATAATTTTCACGATGTGTTACAAAATATATGTGAACTGCTAAAAACAATCTCCCTTTAATTTAAGAGAAAGAAAGAGAGGGAATAAGAGCAAGTAAAATACTTCCTGTTACAAAGTCTTCACTCTTGAAAATAATTTGTGTTCTTGTTAAAGTATTTTCTTTGACTAGTTACTAGCATCTACCACACCTGTGGCAGGGTATGCATGACTGTGTGTACACACGTGTCTGTCTGATCAAAATGGTAATTGTGTTTGCTGTATTTCACTATGTGTGTGAATGTTTGATTCTTCAAAACAGGTTTCACTTATATTTTTATGTGAAAAAAACAAGAATGGCCTGAAAGGTCTTAGCAAAGAATGGAAAGCTTTGCCTTGTTAGGTTTGAAGTAAAGAGACTGGACCCCTTGTTTTTTAGTCTACTATCTCTAGGGATATAACTTAATATTCATAAAATAAAACCTATCACAAATATCTGCTGAGGTTCATGGAAAATGCACATGTATTCAGCACATTGCAAGCATTGAACAATGGTGATTAAGTCTCATTTGAGTATACTTCATCATTCACTGTGATAATCAAAATAATAGTTCAAAAGATTTCTCATCATTTGGGCCCCAAACAAAACAAAACATTACAAAATACAGATATGAACACACAGGAACACATACAATTTTAAAAAAAGAAAAGAAAGCAGTGTTCAATTTTAATTCGAGGTGAAAAAGACACAAAATGTAGTTCAGGTGGATCATTGATGACTTTGAATATATATCCTCTTTTATAATTTCTTTATCTAAATGGTATGATGATCTAGTCTTGAACCCAGTTTCTCCTGGCCAAAGCTCTCCCTTGAATAAAGCAAATCAATACTGACACTTAAACTTCTCTCTTTCTCATTCCACCATCCAACTTAGCACAGTAAGGTGGAATTTAGTTAATTTAGAAAAGCATACTGTATGATTTACCTAGGTTTGAATTTCACCCTGCATTTGGGGAAAAACACAGCTTCTAATTTATGGAGAAGAGCCAAAGTGCAGTTTTATTGCTAATAGTTTTTCATTTCACCTGCTTCTAAATAAAGAACAGAAAAAGCCATGTTGCTTCTTATTCACTGAAACTTCTGTTAGATCCCATGCTTTCTAAACAAGCATTATTTTGACATAGGATCAATCTTTGTGTTTTCTCTTTTTCATGGGTGAGATGATCAAAACATCAGAACATGAAAGAGATTTTTTTGTGTGTTCAAGAAGTTTAGGGGATGTCATCTTTTTTGGAACCAAATGAAGTGAGTACTGGAGTCAAGAATTAAGGTAATTAATCTGTCTTAATTTATAAGTCTTATGCACTCTCTGAAGACAGTTTTCAATCTGTGTGAATGAACCAGAGAAACTGTTGTAGATGTTGGAGAAGGTTATGAAATCCCCCTCTTTTTGAAGTATTGAGGTTTGAATTCAAAGAATCTTGCTTGTTAGGAAGGTACTCTACCATTTGAGCCATGTCCCCAGTCCTTTTTTGCTTTAGTTATTTTTCATATAGGGTGTTGTGTTGTTTGGGGGTTTTTGTTTTCCTTGACTAAGTTTGGCCTTAAGTTGTACTTCTCCTACACATGCCTCTGTCATAGCTGGGATTGCAGTATATACCACTACACCAAGCTTGTTGGTTGAGATGTGGGTCTCACAAACTTTTTCCCAGACTGATCTCAAAGGTCTTTTTTCCCTACCTTTGCCTCCCTATGTATATGCATACATACACACACACCTGTGCTCTACTATCCCTTTTCCATCTCACTGCCTGCCTTTACCACTCATCCACAAAGCTGCATCCAGCTGGACGGAGCTTCCAGCTGGGCAATATTCCTGGTGGAACAACTTATTTGTACTGGCTTTTGGGATCCTGTTTTAGTGAAAGGTGGCTAAGAACCTAATGTGTGCTATCTGCACTTATTCACATGAGCAAACAGACTGAAGCTTGTTGCAATTGTGGCACTCAGCAATTGTTTTCAGAGCAGTACTCTTCAAACTTTAACGTGTTCAGGGATTACCTGGAGATCTTGTTAAAAAGCTGCATTCAGTCTAGAGTGAAGGCTGAGATTTTGCATTTCTAGCAAGCTCCAAATGAGACTACTGCTGCTGATACTCACATAACAATTTATGATAGCTCTTGGAAGAACTCACTACTGCCTCTGGACTCCTTTTAGAGCCCGTTGTTGCTGACATAGCTGTGGCAATACAGTACTAAGTAGCTCTTCATAAGATGTTTTTACCAGGAATTCATAGTTTCATCACAGGAAGCCAGTCTGCAACACCATGTGTAAATGTTTCTTCACCCTAGTTTTGCTGTGCCTTGAGCAGAGAGGGCACAAGTTCTCAGAGTAACTCTTTATGTTACTCACAAGTGCTTCACATGATGTTGGGAGTGTTGAGTAGTTTGAGCACTCCTGACAGTATCAGTCGTTTGAGCACTCCTGGCAGTGACCCAATCTTTTATTCATCCGTAGTTCACAGGAGGTACCAGGGCAGGTGCTTTCCAGCAATGACATTGACCCTCTCAATATACACATTTTGCTCATCAGGCTTGTTTTCCCCAACAGCCATAGAATACTGTATCCAACAAAAAAGAGAAATAGAAGAAGCAAATTTGGTCAAAGTACATTATATGCATATATGGAAATATCACAGTGAAACCCCTTTGTACAATTATTATACCCTAATAAAAAGAGAGTACTGCTACTTCTCTTTCCTGTCCAATAAATAAAGAATACTGTGACCAGAACTAACATTAACAGACTTAGCGTTCCAATACCTTCTAAACAGATCGTTATGACACTCTTTGCCTGTGTGTGTCGGGGGGGTGGGTAAGAGGTGTGGCCAAGGTTGAACTCAGGGCCTTGCATTTGTTAGGCAGTGCTCTACCACCTGAGTCATATTTCCCACCCTTTTTGTTTTACTTTGTTTTTCAGGTAGAGTATCATACTTTTGCTGGGGCTGGTGTCTGTCTTCTGTATAGCTGGGATTATGGTGTGTGTACCACACTCAGCCTAGTTCAGATACTCTTGATGGAGGAAAAGACCATGTCTTCCATTGATGTTACCTGCCTGTACTCTTATTAATTATCACCTTCCAAATTCTACATTCAATGCAGACTTTGGCTTCTGATCTATGGCTTTCTCTTCTGCATGTATTAATACCATCCACCCCACACAATCCTTCACTATCCCCATATCAACTCCTATTTTCTACAACAGTTCTTGAAATAGGTATTCCTTTTTTTGAGTCCCACAGAACTAGAATTTTTGTTGATCTCATTCTTCACAGAGAATATCATGCTTCTCAGCTCAGTTAATGTATCTGCATTTTCTTGCTTCTGTTCCTTGTGCTATTATAACTCAGACGATTTCCATCTCTATTCAACACTTATAGCTTCACTTGAACTACAAATGCTATCGTCGACCACCTGTGTGGCTCACCAGTTATCTCCTCTCTTACCTAAAATAATAATTCTCTGTCATAAACACAGTCAAAACACCTCTAAGAAAAAGTTTGCCATTATTTTTGTTGTTAATGACCACACATTTCTCTCCTTTCTTGAATGATAAAGCTTCTAGAAAGAGTAGTCTGAACTTGAAGCTTCACATTCTTTAACTTGTTTGATTTCTCATCCAATGCAAGGTGGTTTCTGCGTCATCTTCCCACAGAGCATGATCTTGTCCAGATCATCAAAGTTTCTAGCTGCTAAGCGCAATAGGAACTTTTAAGCTATTACTTTGGACTTTCTGAAGACTTAACAGTGCAAATCATGTTTCCATTTTTGAATCTCTTTATTGTCTTCTAGTTTATTACTTTTTCCTGAGTTATCTGGATCTGACAACTTTTTTTATTAAGTTTACTGAACTCACAGCTTCACACTAGACATTCTGATATGGCACTATAGTTGTGACGGACTACTGCTGCCACAGAATTGACTGTGGGAATAGCCCACCAGGGATCCTCAGGGAGTTGAAACTGGTTATGCATCATGCAAACAAATGTTCATTTTTTGTTTGACCCTGATGTTGATTCCAGTCTTCATATTAACAGGTGGCTGATGTCAAGGGTTTGAGTTAAGGTCTTTGTAATGTAATGTAGTCTCTTTCTCTCAGGTGACCTTCTTACTCCTATTCTGGATGGCTTCCATATATAGTTCTGATCTACATTCCAGACTTGCAGATCCAGCTGCTTCTTCCCCAAATAAACTTGTTCATTTCTCAAGCAACTCAGATGCTTCAAAATGTCCCAAACTGAACTTACTATCCTTTCTTCCCCAAATGGATCTTTTGGTTGACTTTTGTCTATGGGAGAGTGACCAGTTGCCAAAATCAGAGTGACTGTCATCTTTTCTACTGTATTCTTCCTTGCCATCACATCTTGGT
Organism: Castor canadensis; assembly: GCF_047511655.1. NCBI lineage: Eukaryota > Metazoa > Chordata > Mammalia > Rodentia > Castoridae > Castor > Castor canadensis. The sequence continues at coordinate 32,819,011 of NC_133393.1, read as the reverse complement.
CACTACATTATGTTCTAATTACTGCCTATAATTCCTACTCAGATCTGCCTCAATGCAAATCTTAGCAGATCAGTCTTTAGCTTTAAAAATTCATCAACAATACCCTATTGTCACTAGGAACAAATCCATTTGATGGTACACAAAGCTCTTTCTGATTTTGACCTATAATAATACAGCTTTATTTCTCATCATGTCCTGTCCGCCATGTCCCTATCCACTCACCCTTGAAGATTGTGTCATGTTTCTCATTCTCATTTTTGTCCTATAAATCTTTATTTTCCATGATTTACCTTAAGTGTTCTTGAAAAATCTGTTGCTTCCTTACTGTCCTGAACTGCACTTTACCAAAGTATCCGTGACTCTATATTGTGATTGTCCATTTACTTCCATGACTATTCAGTGACACCATGTGACACTGTCAGGGATCATGTCCAATTTTCCTGTGCAGCCCTTTCATTTACCATGATACCAAATGCTATGGGTTAAACTTAATACCCCTTAAAGCCATCCCCTTTATCTCAGAATGTGATTATAGTTAAGATGAAGTCATTATGGCTGACCCTAATACAATATGACTAGATTATATCTGGATGCAGATGCACATAGGCAAGACAATGTGAAGACATGCAGAGACAACTCCATGCAGTGATAAATGCAGATGCTGAGTTATATATGCCATATCAAGGAAGGCCAAAATCTGCCAATGGGCTACCAGAAGCTAGAAGAAGCAAAGAAGGATTCCTCTACAGGTTTTAGAAGGAGAAGGGCCCTACTGATATACCTTGAATTTCCAGCTGCCAAAACTATGAGACAATAAATTTCTATCATTTTAGGTGGCTCAGTTTGTGGTACATTGTCATAGCAGCACTAGGAAACTAACCCAGGGAAAAATACTAATATCTTGAATAAATAGATGGGCAGGCCTTCCACACAAAACAAGCATTTAAAAGTACTAAATGTATAGGACCTCTGCTTCAACAATTTGGTCAGAAGAAGATAAGACATTCTTTGTAAAATACATTCAAAACAAAATAGAACAAAACATCAGGTATCTATCTTCATTGCATATAAGTACATGAGAAAGGGGCATTTAGGAAGCTATACTTGGGAGGCTTATTAGTGAACTCAGTGTACACCAGGTAGAAGACTACCCGTTCCACACATCTCTAAGTTGACCTTGACATTGAGTTGACTTTAACTTCTAGCAATCAGTGAAATACTAATTCAACAAGTGGCATCAACTAGTCATGAAGATTTTATGCAATTCTCAGTTCTTTAAGCCTCTATCAGACACAGAAGAATCCAGTTTGGTGCATTCTTTATACTTTAGTTTAATGAGTGTTTGAAGGAATATTTTCTTCAGTACCCAATTTCTTCTTATTTTCATTCTTTTAATAAAGCTATGAACATGTAAGAACAAAATCAATTATCACTTTGCTACTTGCTTCCTAAAAATAGCTTGAGAAGGAATTATAAATTTAAAAAGCTGAACAAAGTTGAAAGGAAAGCAAGAATGACAATCCTTATTGATAAACGAATAGAAGACTGGTTGTCAGATGTTCCTGCTCCTTGGAACAGCGTATCTCTGAACTCTTCATGGAGTATTTTTGAATATTGCCTACCAAACAATTCAGTTTAGTTGGGGAAAAAAGAATAAATAAGAAGACAGAAAAGCAAGAGGTAAAACATTTTCCACTTGACTGGTCTTATTAACAGCATGCAGACAATTGGGGATTTATACAACCAGGAAAGGGTGTTTATGAAAGAAAAAAGAGATTAAGCAAGGAATTAACGATTTTGAGTTGATCTCACATGACTCTTTTTTCCTAACATTCATACCAGAACTGCTTTGCATTTCCTTTTCCAGACTTGTGACACTAAGGAATTATGCAGAAGAGCTTGTTTGCACAGGTAAAATAAAACACTATTTTCTTTGAGGTTGGCGAGTGCATTATTTTAGGGATAAATGAACTGTTCTAAACCATTTCTGACTATCATTGTATGTCATGAGTATTTTTTCACAAACAAAAGAAATAAAGATAATGATTTGCAGGCTAAGACACATATAAATAAAACACTTATTTTGTTGAAAGGATAACTGAGCCAAACCATAAATCATATGTCTTTTAGAAGCAGTAGTTCTACTTCTGAAAGTTGACTATTCCACACAATGAAAATATAGTGCTAGGAGGATAGTTACAACTATGTTAATAAGAGTAGATGCCTGACCTTATTTGATATGTGAAAGAAGAAAAGGCCATAAATTGTTTCTGTTCCTCTTTACATACACGTTAGATTTCAATTAACGAGATCACACATTTTGCATATTTATTTTCAGTAAATATTTTTTCATTATCATATATTTTCAACATTAATGAGAATATATTAAATGATACTTTTTCTTTTCATGTTTACATAAAATAAATACCTGGAAAAAGATAGGGTTCACCAAATTTCTGGGGTTGGGGTAGAGGTATCCTTGACGTGTTCATCTGGAATGTCTGGCATGATGCACTAAAATAAGCAAGAATTCTTGGCTCCTGCTCACTAAAATCCAGGAGTATATTTACAACAATTATTGGGGAAATCAAGACCTACTGCTGCACTTAGGCCGGGTGATATACACATGCACACAAATTTATAAACATTTCCTGTATAGAAGATACTATCTCTGGTTGAAAGGCATAGAACTAGAATTAAAAGTATGTTTTCTCAAAGTAGAAAAGTTAATTTCAAAGAGAATATCTTTCTTCATTTCATTTATTCTCCCCCCACCTCCAACAGGCTATGGCACCTAGAAACAATCCCACTTTGTAGACAGATTCCAGCACTTTCTCACAACAAGAAAATGTATGAGTGTATGGCACAGAGTAGGTGTTTGGTGAACTGAGTTTCCTTCCTGATTCTTCCATCTTTTCCCAACAAGAGGAAACAAAATAAAGAAACATTTCATGCTGAGATATTTTGATTAGGGCTTTATTGCTCATTTGAAAAAAGTTAGTTATTTTCTTACTCATTGGCTTCTCCAAAGCAAGCTTTTCACTCTTGTTTTGCACTTTGATGAGCAAAGCATAACTTTCTTCATACTGTACTACAGAGCACAGTCTTGCATAAGTCCTGGACAAATACCAACTGTAGGAATTAGTGACCATTAAAGGAGGCCATGTAAGACAAGGCACTAGCACTTTGCTGACTGATACAGACTGCTATTTTATTTTTGGAAAGTAGCCTAAAGCAATTATGGTTTTGGATTTTTGACAGACATCATGCATTGCTATTTCAGAAGAAAATATAACTTTAAAAATCTAGTAGCCTGAGGGTTTGGAATCGAACTTCAATTTTTAATAGATTGTCAAAAAATACTTCACAGTGTTCATTTGTAACAGAACTAAACTCTGAGAATTTATATGTAAATTACCAACTCCATTAACAGTTCTTTGTACAGAATCAGTTAAAGTGTCAGTTGTAAAGTATATACTAAGAAAAGTAAGAAGTTCTACCTAATTCCTGTCTACTCTCTTTGTGATAGATGGAGATATAACATCCTGAATATATTTTTGTCTAGAATTAAATTGAGATTGGACATTTTTAGTTGTTTTCAATTTGACCAGGCAGATAAAGTTCTCAGAATAAATCCTTCAATGAAGTTTATAATTATCTATATGTCAACAAGAAATCTAACATCCAGAAAAGGAAAGCGAGATAGGGATGAAAGAAGAGAGAACGAGAAGGAAGGAGAGAAAAAGAGAAATAATCTTTTGGTTAAGAATGAAGTGATAGCTGGGCACTATTGGTTCACGCCTGTAATCCTAGCTACTCAGGAGGCAGAGATCAGGAGGATCATGGTTTGACGCCAGCCCAGGCAAATAGTTTGTGAGACTCTAAAAATACTCATCCAAAAAAGGGCTGGCAGAGTGGCTCAAGGTGAAGGCCCTGAGTTCAAGCCCCAGTACTGAAAAAAAAAAAAAGAAAGAAAGAAAAAAGATTTGAAGTGATAATATCAGTGAGTGATTTAGTAATCAACAGGCAGGCTTCATAACTGGTTATTTCATCACTGTTATCTAGTCAAATTCATTACTAATTAAAATGTGGGTTATTTGATTCAAACATCGTTCTTGGTCTGGAAAGCTGGTAAGGCTGGAATAGAATGAGGGGATCCTCTGCAAACTGAATTAGTTCTAGGAGAAATATACACTATCCTCATGGAATCTTTGGTGGTCACTATATTATAGCAAAATAAACAAGACATTTTAATCACGGAGTGCTTGTTTTTAAAGACTGAATCTTTCACTTAAGAGATTTCAAAATTTATCCAGGATTTTTATTCTATTTGAGTGTCAGTTTCTCCATGTAAAAATTCCAATAATTATGAAAATAATAACAAAAACAATGTATACTTTATTGTACCCTTATAGAAATTTGAGTATGAAAATTTATGAGAGACAAAATGCACAATTGTTGCTGCATTGGATAACCACTATTTTCTAGAACCAACAGAGTGCCTCTAGTAAACCTCTGGAGCTTATTCAGACTATTCAGTCTGACAAACAAATGGGTTCATTACTCATGGAGTAATATTTGGATGCTATATACCAGAGTTAGCCTGTAGACAACTTGCTAGAAAGCAGAGAGTAGACATGAAAGTCAGCTGCTTTTTGACTAGTTAACATATATTTGCCAAGATATTAAAACTTTACCAAAATGAAGAAATAATCTTGTATAACTGGGCTACAAGAATACCAAATATATGTCAAACACATAAGAAGCCCACAGGAATCACATTCCTCATAGCTATCTAAGATATTCTGTCTGGAGAGGTACAGTGGGATTTCAGCTCTACAATAAGGGGTGGTTATAATTGAGTTATTGTAAAAGTCATGGACAATTTTTGTCTTAAACATGCAAATATTTCAACCCTAATTCAGCAATAGTCCAAGTTGTTTGCAGTGTATGTTTTAGAATATTCTATGACAGAAAAGTATAAAGATTTTTTGGTCTTTGAAAAGCCTTAAATACCAAGTAGTCTATGTCTCTTCAGAGTATTTGACCAAAGAACAATTATGAGGATAACGGAGCCTTCCAAAATCCCAGCTATGATTTATAGAATGGAAGAAATGTCAGAGAAATTAGATACATGCTGAAGGATTAGTGTCCAGTACAAAGAGTTTATATGTTTTCTTTATAATAATTCAACATAAAATCAAGAAGTTGTGTGGAATGAATAATACAATAAAAGTGGCAAAATAAGTATTCTTTTCAAGTTAGACACTAGCTGCATGGAAGATTGTTTTACTATTATCTCTACTTTTGTGTATGCTTGAATTTTAGAAACTTTAACAAAATTAAAAATATTGATAATTCTTAACAGTTTTTACTCTTGAGCCACTTTGAAAAGTTAAAGAAGGCAATTGAAACTCTGTCCAGAAATATGAATACATTCTAACTTGTGTTTGTTGCAGTCCATGCCTCTCCCTTCTCATTTCCCCTCACCCTCAAGTCACTTACGTGTGTCCTAAACTCAACAGATTTCTTGTTTATATATAGAAAACATCTCCAGATGAAGGCTCTTGGAAACTTTCTAGTGCAATTCATGGTTCTCATTCCTCAAAGCTGGCTTTGATTCAGATCACTCTTGCTTTCTACTGCTCCCAAGTGCCTTCTGTTCTTTATGTCACACAGAACTTTCTTAGTGGTGACAGTGCTCTTCTCATCTGTGCTCTGTTTTACAAAGGGCAGGAAGCCAAGGTCAGTTCAAAGATGAGAAGTGGTTTACAATACTGGGCTACATGGCCACAGGATTGTTTATGACAGCAGAGGCATTTTCTAAACTTTGGCAAAAGGCACTTAATAGATTACTCCACAGCCAACTGGCATAACACAAAACCAAACTGATTATCTTTCCATGAGATGGAAACTAATTTGGTATAAACTAGGAAATGAAGCAAAACACTTTATCAGTTAAAAACTTGAACTTTTAGAGTTACAAAGACCCAAATTCAAAATTCAATTCCATAAATTTATTATCTTCAAAACTTTAAGAAACTCATTTATTTACCTGGGTATTGTGATTTGAATATGAAATATCCCCTATGAGCTTATGTGTTGCATGCTTGGTCCCTATCTAGTGGTGATGTATTAGAAGGTGGTAGAAACTTGCTTCGGGATGTGCATTTGTAAGTTCCTCCTTGTTCCTAGTCCTTCCTTTCTCTCTGCTTCCTGTCAACCATGTGGTGAGCAGCCTTGCCTGCCATGATGCTCTGTCTCACCAGAGGCGCAAAATCAACAGAGCCAAGGATTAAGGACTGAAACTTCTGAAATCTTGAGTTAAAATTAAAATGAGATATTGTATATGTTCCCTTCAATGAGTGGTGACTTCCTTAATCTTTTGAACCAGAACTTGAAATGAAGCCTCTTCAATATGTTTGTTTTTATAATATCATCTCCTTCTCAGAATTTGCTGCTTTTGGTTTCATGGTTCCACTGTTTAGTATCATGGTTCCACTGATTTTGTCACTTCTTTTAACACATCCTTTGGTTATCTCTAGGCTGTCTCCAATCTTTTTATTCAATAAAAAGAATCCCTAGGATTCCATCTAATCTTCTGTTTTATATTACTGCTCATTCACCAATGATCCCCCTTTTTAATCTTTAACCTTATATTATCCCTAAGCTTCAGATTTTGAAATACATATGACAGTAAAGTACCATCTTTTAAAAATTGAGCTTTTATCTGTATCTACTCCATTCCTAGTACTATTACCACTCTTGAGTTTCCATGTCAGCTAAGGTCATCTCTAATCAACTTGAGAGTTGATTTACATCCACCTCCCTCACAACATCAATTTAAATAACTCTAAATCATCCTACTAATGATAATTAACATTATCATTTTTTTCTTCTTTCCTCTCCATTCCTGCTGTCACTTTCTCAACTCACAAGGTCATCATCTCTCCACTGGCTTTCTGCTGGCTGTTTTTCCCAACTCCATTTTTCTGTTTTGTTTTGTTTTTTTTTAAAACACTAACATCTCTCAACATGTGTCTTTTCTGAAATGTGAAGCTGGTCTTGCATTCCCCTGTGTGCAAGTCAGCTTCACATACAGTGGCCACCGCAATTATTCTGGCCTCCACTGCCTGCTACTCCCTGACTCATATTTTACATTTGGGCAATACCGAAAAAACATGTGGATGTCTCTCACTCAGGGAAGTTTAATATCTCCTTGGCTTTGATCTCAATATTCTGAGTGTATGAAATATTTCCTTTGATTAGTTTCTTTTCATAGAGTAACTCATGCTTATTCCATGAGATTTTGTCTTCTCTTACTCTTTTGTAACAATTTCTGTTGACTACAATAGTTACATATCTCTGTATTTTCACTGCATAGCATAGCTATATCATAATACTTGAATTATTTTCACCTTTACAGCTGGACATAAACTCCTCAGGAATAAGCATTTTATCTTATTTACATACTGAATTCCTATTGTGTAGCACATGTTAAGAACCTAGCCAGTGTTTATTGCACAAAATTAAACTAAACATTGTCTCTACAATCATAGAATAGTTTAAACTAAGCATGGCCCCTGCAATCATAGAATAGTTTAAAAATGCAACAACAGGTCAAAACTTTAGGAAAATATGAAATAGTAAGATTTTTGTAAATCTAGTATGTACACTCATTAGCACTATTCAGCAAGTTTCTTGTCAAGGCAGTGATTTCTCCTAAAATTATATTATTCTTTTATCAACATGAAAATGCTAAAGCCAGAGTAGAAAGAATGGTAGGAAATATGGTCACAAGACCTTCTGGTGCCAAAATAGTTTTCTCACATGAACTCAAATTAAACACGTTTGCATGTTCTACCAATTAAAGATAATGTTTGGCTAATAGAGATGTATCAATCATTAATCCCCATGTGTCTGCTGGAAACCAGAATACTTCCTTCATATTACAGACTTGAGATAACATTGGTTAAGGAGAGAATTTTAAATATAGGTAACAAGGAAAATGAGGGTCAAATTTTTCTTTAATTGTGGGGGAGAGAGAAGAGGAGCAGAGCTGAGTATAGTGACAGGACTGCACAGGGTTTGTGCAGTTGGTGGCACTCATGGCATTGTACTGACAGTGATGTTGCAATGGTTGTGCAGAACATCACCCTAGCTGGCACTGCAATACAATATGTGGTAGACAGTTCACCTCACAGTCTATGAAAATTGTGTCACCTAAGTGACTATAGTTAGTGGCTGTGGCTGGGCCTGAGGAAAACAGAGAGGGAGAATTACAGGCCACTGAAACAATGCAAAACAGAAGAAAGTTGGCATAAAATGCAGGTTTTGTGTTCATATTCACCCTTGTGCTTACACACTACATTCCAAGAGTTTAAGGCATAAAGGCATATAATAGAAAAAAATCAATTTTTAAAATAATAACATCCCTTAAATTCAGTGTCAAGACACGAAAAATATGAAAAAATAAGCTGTCAGATAATCTCTATTGAATTAATACTGGACATATAAGCATTTTTTTTAACTTGGAAGATAGTAAGAACTGAGAATAAAGTTTTGAGAGGTCAGCCTCTTATTGTTGCGCATGTAAGATGGTCAAATTTTACTATCCATTAACTCTAAAGGTTAAGTAGTGAAAGAAGAGTAGCTACATATTTTGATATTCTGTCTGCTACAGTGAATTCTCAAATTCAAAAAGAATTTCACATTAGGTATGGCAAAGGACATTAATTTTCTGATTTGTGGAATTACTTATGAGTACAGAAAATAGTTCCAGGTATTTGAAACTAGAATCATCATAGAAAATCTGGACCATATTTTTGGTTTTATTTTGGGCAGAAAAGTTCTCTTGGTTTGTATATTCAAATATTTTTTGGTCCTCAATATAGTACAATCAATTACTAGAGAGTTAAATAATTCCATGGACTGCATAGTACTGATGTCTTGAAGTTTAGAAACCAGGTCAGTTGTTAAACAAGAAGTTTATGTGATGGCATTATGTTTCAGTTATCATCAGCTCTTAGACATGGAAGAATTTACAGCCATAAGATACCTCTCAAAACAATGAAAGGTGTCAATCCAGCCATTTAAAATACAGCTTATTTTATTTCTCTTTTCTATATTCTAAGAGCCAAAAACATGGTTGATTTGATGTTGGGAATAAAATTCTTGCCCATTGAAGAGAAATTCTAAACTATTTATAGATGCTACTGAAAAAGTTTAGCAACTGTGCTATCCATGAAAATGATAAGAATTCTTTCTTCACCATTGAAATAATGTTGAATGGACTATTCTGGAATCAATCTCCTATTTCTTTCACTGGAACTACTTCCAGTAATTTTATCAGAAAATGTATAGTAGAAAATAACCAGGTTTCAGTAAAAATAGGATTAAGAGAAACAGACATTTTGCTATTCACCTTAAAACTAAAATGCACCAAAATAATATTAAGGAACAAATGTTTAATAACAAGATATAAGAAAGCTTGGGATGTAGCACAGTGTTAGGGAGACTGCCCGTTATGTACAAGGCCCTGGGCTCCATCTCTAACACTGCATAAAAGAGCTCCCATTGCCAGGATATGGTAGCATGCACGCCGCCTGTAATCCCAGCAATTGGGAGACAGAGGTAAGAGGTCCACAAGTTTAAGAGATAGCAGGAAGAAAAACATTAGAGGATTATTCATAGTTTTGGAATCCCATTGTTCCCACTGTTTGCTTCTATTCATGTGGGATAGGTGAATATCTTCAGAAGGAAAACAATAGGCACATTCTAGCTTTCTAAAAGGCTGAAAAGAACTCTTTAAGGAAACACTTCATCTGCACTTCAGTTCCTAACTGAGCTGGTCCTTCCAAAAGAAGTTACCAGTCAAAACATTTCAGCAGCAGCTAATCAAGTCAGCTAATGGTCTATGTATGTACCTACTTCAGGGCCTGGAGTCATTTAAATTAATCTTTTATGACTGGCAGCTGTCAACTTTTACCAGCTCATGGGTAAGGAACAAAAATGGAAAACAAAAAAGAAGGTTAAGAACTACCTCACTATCTTACACCAGCTTATTTTCCAGGTTATTTTAACTACTGACTTTTCGCAAAATTGGAAGGAAATACCTAACTATAAAATTTTTCAGTTCCACACTTTCAACTACTTTAATACAGATAGTTAATAAATTCCAATTGACAGTGGTCTGAATATATATTTGGAATGATACAAAGGTTGAAAGACATATGTACGTGTTAGAGGAAAGGTAAATTTGAAAATGTTGCTAGTGACACCATAAAGTAAAATTGATGACAAATATCTCTTTAAGGAATGTGTCCAGGATAGGAAGTTACAAGTCCTGTTTTTAGCACCTGAGGGCTGTGCTGTGCTCATAGTAAAGCCATTTAAACTCTAAGTCTGTTATCTTACTCATTTTATTTAGCTCAATTTAATAAAATGTATTAAGTTCAATAATCTTTACAATGTATAAGTTGGACTAAATAAGTTTCAAGTCCTATTCAAGCTTGATAATTTAACCAGCTATTAAATAAGACTCATTAAGTCTGTGCAAATGATTTACATTTAAAGAGATTTGCATTCTTATCCATGGTTCAGAACCCAATTTGCATTTGTCAGAGATACACTTTCTGTCTGAAGAAGATAATCTGATAGACGTGGGCATTTTCCATTGAAAAGATTCCAGGATATGTTTGACATAGCACATTAAAACCCAGTTTTAAGACATAGTTTTTCATGTAGAATACTACAGGTATTAATATGTGCTATTGGATTAGTGAATCAGAATAAGGAAATATACATGCAATACTAACTCATCTGAATCTTTAATATTATTCATTTAATCTGTCAATAGATAATATCCATTATTTAAAGTATTCCCAAATGTTCTAGGTATAAATTAGGAAAACCATTCCCCATGTTTAAAGTGTTAATTCTAATTATAAAATTTTGTATTTATGAGTCCAAGGAGAATGACACCTTTACTACTTATAATTATTCCCTTAAAAAGCATTGGACCTAAAAACCAAAGTGTCTACTTTTTAAATTGTTGCCAAAGTAAAAACTACACTTCTGACTTTTTTTAAACTCTTAGCTGCCAAGTTTTAATAGTCATGATGAATATTTCTGAGGTGAATAAACCTGAGAATTTATTACTCATAGAAGTGAGCAAAAACAATGTTATTTTATTTACATAATCTCAATTGTGTTTCTTCTTTATGCTTCTAAGTTACAGTAGTATATAGATACCATTATGTTGAACTGGCATAATTCTTGGAGTAAAATCCTAAAACTAATTTGTTTTTCTTTCTTGGTGTCCTTTTAATTTGATGCAAGAGCCTAGTTCTATCTCACCTGGGACCTGGATAGATGCTCTGAGTCATAAAATAATATTTCACTGAAGAAAAAATATCCCATCCATAATAAGAAACAAAACTGCACAGAGCAGGGAGACTATTTTCAAAGGGCAGCTGGTGGGTACCTTCCTTCTTTTTCCCTCAAGCACATGTCCACTCAACAGGTTTCTGCAGTACCAAATCCCTTGAGGTTGAAGCACAGAAAAAGCTAGGGCAAAAAATGGTAAGAAGGCCCTGAAATTATCAAAAAAGTTCCCCTGAACTGGTATCAGTGCTGTCAGGGCTTTTTAGATGTTTAAAACTTATTTTGTCCTAAGATTTGTGAATTCCTTAGAGATCTCTCTGTTATTTCCTTCCCACCTCAGTCCCAATCATCTGAGGAGGTTATAATTTTAGTTTTCTTGAAGATGGTAAATAGACCTGGCATTCCTCTGCTCCAGGTTCTCCTTCGACCCTCAAATTCAGATAGGGGAATTATTTATATATCCTTTAGTTTTCTCTGCCCTTTCTCTACCAACCCTTTACATATCCCTAGTATGACTCAGGTTCAAATGTTCTAAATTAGAGTTTTCATGTATAATTGTCAAAATTTTTTGAACATTTCTATTATCACAGTTCAAAGGCAGGGGCTTGTTATTACATATTGCACTTATCAGAGAAAAATCACAAGTGTTGGATATCTAAGTATACATTAAGTATGTATATATAAAGTTTTCGGTTATGTAAATATACCTTAAAGAATGTATCATGAAGTACATACTGGGACATTTTAAATCTCTAGTATCTACTATGAGAATCACTAGCCATATGATGTTATGTAAATTGAAATGTAAATTTATTAACTTATATAAAGTTAAAATTCTCAGCTCTTAATTGCACTAGTAGCATTTCAAACACCTACTAGTTATAACTGACTAGACACTACCATATTGGACAGTGCAAATAGAAACCCTTTCCATCATTCTAGAAGTTCTATCAAGCAGCACTGCTTTAGATAAAGGTGCCACAATTAACCTCATATGCATGGACTTGAAGAGTGGAATGTTTGAGAGTCACTGGGATTCGCCCTCTGATGCAAGGTTCAGTTTCTCCATATAAATGACTAGTTGCTTTTTCTGGGCCAATACAGCTTCTTTTGTTAATTTCCATTCAGGCAGCATATTACAGAAATGGCTTTGTTGAATTGCAAGGCAATTATCTTGATATAACTAGATCTACACCTAACTGCCTCAGAGAAGTTGAAAGATAATCTTAAAAGAGGCCAAGTGAAGACTTGACATGGTGCAAATTGAACTCACTGCTCAGCGTTCACATTTATCTCTGAAAGGAATCCACTTGATTTACAAGTGTGAGGTATTTCCATTTTGCTTTCCTATGTCCTTAATGTAGTAGTGATTGAAATCCATGGGATAATGAAATCCATAGTTGCTGTAAGATGACAGTGGAACTAAAGTAGGGAAAAACATGTCATACAGATGGACTAAAAAAATTATTTATTTTTTTAAAAATTGACCTCTTTTGTTTCAAAAGAGCAGGAAAGGATGACATAAAACCTGTGATGATGAAAAAATATATCCTGTTTCTCTATTTTCTGCAGAAAACAAAAGGTGAAGGCTTTTATTTTTTCTTCAAAATAAAGCAAATAACTCTTTGGTCATCTATAATAGGGCAGAACTATTTTGAACAGTTTGAAGTCATTTCTATGTCCCTGAAGGAAACAAAGGGGAAAGTCAGAGGAAAGGGAAAAGGCAGCTTTGATAAGGTATGCCAGTCACTTGTCCAGGAGAGTGAAGCATCCTGTTTTTATCATTTGTCCCAAAAAAACAGTGGTGAAAAAACTTACTGTGATCAATGGCACCCGTTCTTTTGTTATTTCACAGTTATCTTCCATAATTCTCTAAATAATCAAACCAAATGAGGTCCTTTTTTAGTGACAACTGTGAAACAATGGGTCCATCTAGATGAAGGTCACTGGAAATTTTCAGTTTGAGGTGGGGAAAGAATGGTGTCAAGCAAGAGAAATCTCATGATGTGAAAACAGTCAGTCATGAACGTCTGTCATCACTAGGTTTTATGATCATCCTATCAATGCCATCAATTAATGTTTGCAATTACTGTAAAAGTCAGTGCACTATACCACACATAAAAAATAATAGAAAATTTCATGCTCATAAAAATGAAGAATTATTTCCAAACAAACATGTCTTTTAAGTTGACTTTTTAAAGTTCCTAGAATTGCTATATCCACTAACCATTCAATCATTTAAAAGGACTTCTACCAAAATGACCCCAGGGAATGCTACCATTTGGGATTCATATCCGTTCAGTCGTCTTATCTCTAGGTATGCAGGTGCATTCCTCTAACATTTATCAACACAGCATCTATAGGATGTCACTTCAGCACAAGTACATGTGCAGCAATTACAAATGAAGCACCTCCTCACCCATCTTTATATCAGACTATCTCTCTAATACACCCCAAGCTGGGGGAGAGAGGAAAACACTGTCTCTGTGTTTTACTATCTTTAGGAATAATATATAAAGCAAAATTCCACATTCTTTTCTTTATATATGCTTTTTAGTTAATGTAAGATTATTTAACATGGGGTTATCTAGTAATTTACATTCCTAATGGATTCGTTAGGCTTGAATGCTTGCTTTATTCGCTGACAAACATCTGCAGTTGAGATAATGGGGTTCTTTAATAATTTTTATAAGAATTGTGAAGATACAACCTAAGGTTGGGGGCAAAATTTGTTGAGATATTTCGACAGAGCTATTGAGCCTTTATCAAAGAGTAATATTTAAACTTCTGTCATTTTGAGCATTATTATTATGTATATGGCATTGGTTTGATTATATATACACACACATATATATGTATATATATTTTTTCCTCTATTATAGCCTCAAGCTTCCCAGTGAATTGAAAATATTCAGGTACTTAGATTCCCAATGGATTTCCACTGGAAATGAACAGAAGGTTTCTCTCTTGGCCCCCTTTTCCTCTTTTCATATTACAGGGCCAGATATATGGGTATCAGACAACACAGAAGCAGTGTCAAGAAAACCATTTTGCTCAAGGGACCTGGCAGCTGAACTCTTCCCAAATGCTTTTAAAGAGACAATACTATGTGTATTAAATGCCAATTTTAAAACAAATTCCAAGATTTGGAAAGAACTTGTTCACTTCATGATGTTGCAGTAGATGTGAAAGTACATAAATGACAGAACAGATTTTGAAAAGTCAATGCTTAAAGTCCTTTGAGTTTTCTAACAAAAGATCTGGGAAGTTAAAAGCAGATCAGGTTTCAGATTATTAATTTTGTACTGCATTTCAAAGTATATCAAATGCTGCTTGCTTTATACCAAACAGAAGAGAAGATACTACCAGACTAAGCAGACAGAACTAGCAAGTGCTGTAATAAATGAAATTAAGAAATATTTATTGAACTTCTCTGTGTCTCCTGCATTAAACTGGTGAATGAACTAAGTCAACGGCACAAAAAACAAATGATAATGAAAAATCTGAATAACAATTCAAAATGAATATCTTTAAGAAATATTGTACAAGATGAAAAGAGATCCACCCTGGAACATAAAAAGGCATTCATTATTTTAATTCTTTCTTTAAGCTATTTAGCCCAAGCTGGCATGGAACTCACTGTCCTTATGCCTCAGTCTCCTGAGTACTGGGGTTTTATGTGTGCACTACCATACCCAGCTATTTTTTTAATTAGAAAAACAACTTTATGAAAATTTTACTGTGAAAAAATATTATTGAGCCTCAAGATGCAGATATTTATATTTCTTCGGAAACACTGGGCTTTGACTGAGTACTGTAATTGTTCCAACTAGGTGCTGTGTTTGTAAAGAGGGGACAGGATCAAGAAGCTGACAACCAATGGTGCTCATAGAATGAAGTTTTAAGTAATTTATAAAATAAAAAGATATAGTCATCAGGCCACATAATTGTAGTGTAACACAAAATGGCACCTTACTTTTGGAAATGTCATATAACATGAAGACTAACTTTTTAAATCTATGTTGCTTAACTTACCTGAATAATCAAAAAAATCTGATCTCTGACAGGCATTGCAGAATAGCAGTTTCCAGATGGTGCCTAAGCCAGTCCTCACTTAGCTGAAGGCTTGCAGCTCTTGCTCTTATATCATTATGAGGTGCAAGAGTTTAAAGAACCAGTAATAAATAGTCATGACACCCAACACAAAATCAATAAACAAATGAATTTTTAAGTGAAGAAAAGAGTTTAAAACCCCACTTTGAACTAAAACAGAAAAAGGGAGATAGGAAAGGCAAAAACTCTTATCTTGAAGATGAAAGGCAGATCCAAAATTATTTTGCCACACATTTTGGTTGTAAAATATAAGTAGTTCTAGAGAGGGCATTAAGACATTTATCACCTATCATAGCAGAACTTAAAATTTGGTGTTTATCTCAAAAATCTCCACTGAAAATACAATAGGGATCCTATACTACAGCAATACAAAAGAACAAGTAAAAAGCAAAGGAACCAATATTAAAGCAGTAATACAATGATAAAATTAAAGCCAAATACTGTATCAATAAGAGGTTGGTAAAGATACGTGAACTGCAATAAAAGCACTATTGAAAATGTATGTGCAGATTTAAGATATCACCAACAGAAATTCTGTACTCTCAAGTTAGTGATATTAGAGACATTTGTCTTTCATAATCCAGGATGGCCACAAAAAGAAACAGTTACAGAATCCAGAAAGTGTGTCTGAAGTGACCTTTTTGGCAGTGCTTGGTCATTTGGTGGAGAGGTGCAGCAATCCCAGGGACCCAGCAGAAGGAACAGGAGAATAATCCCTGAACCTCACTCCCTTCTTCTGTCTCTCCCCTCAGAGCTCCCAATTGATGAACTCAACAGAAAGCCAGAAGGTAAACCAGTCATTGATATGGCTGATGTAATTCAGCCTCCTGGAGCACAGAACAGTCAAAAGGATGAAGAGTTGATCTAAAAGAGCAAAAAAGAATATATCTGATTCACATAATAATTACATAAGTAATTATAACTGAGCATAAACTTCTTTTATAAAGAAAGTGATATGCAATGAAGGTTTTAAAAATAGTTAAATTGATATGTAATTCAGAAAATTCACCTTTTTAAAGCATAAAAGTGCATGCTTTCGTATATTCAAAGTTATACAAGTATCACTATGTAAGTGTAGCAAAAAAATCTCATTTAAAAAAATACCCATTAGCAGTCTATTCCTATAATTCTTCCTTTCTCCAGTTGGAAATTTCCAGGCTACTTTTTTCCTCTATGGATTTGCCTATTCTAGGTGTATTGTGTATATGAAATAATGTAATGTGTTTTATTTTGCATTTGGCTTTTTACCTCAGCATAGTATTTTCAAGGTTCATCCCTATTATAGCAGGTATTACTTCTTCATTCCTTTGTAGGACAGAATAACATTCTGCTATATGAGAATACCATGTTTCATTTCCCATTCTTCAGTGCATGGTCATTGATTTTTTCTCCTTTTTGACTATTATCAATGTCACTGTGAACATTCATGGCAAGTCTGTTGTGTAGACACATTTTCAGTGCTCTCAGGTAAACGCCTGGAGTAGAAAGAAATGCAGAGTTGTATGGCATCATGATATTTAATATTTTAAGGGATGAACAGATTGCCAAAAAGCTGTACAGTGATCCTACTGGCAATGTACAAAAGTTGTAATTTCTTCACATCCTTTTTTACACTTCTTTTTGTTTGTTTTTTGTTTTGTTTTGTTTTGTTTTTTAACCTTAGTTATCATGCTGACTTGGAAGAGGTATTTCATGTAGGAAGAGGATTATGAGATTCCTATGAGAACTTGACATAAGCATAGCTGTGTCAAATAATCTGAAGACTGAGATTGGCACAGCCCCAGCTACAGAAGAGGGTGAGAGCAAAATGCAGCACAGCTGCTTTTCCTAAGATGTTTAGGTTCAGAGAGTAGAAATCACAGGTTTCTCCTCTTACAACATCATGCCCTTCCCTGAGAACTGTGGGTCCACCTCCTTGTTTGCCACTGTATATAAAAGATGCACTGAAGGAGGACACAGTGGATTGATTGGCTGGCTTCTGGCTGCTTGGGAGGTGCAGCTGCTGTTGTGTGTCTGCGAGTCTAAGGACACAGACTTCAGGAGTTTAGAGATTAGAGGAAACAATGGGACAGTACAAGTCTGAAGACAGATTTTAAGAGAGATTAAACAAAACATGGAGCAGTGTGAGTCTCAGGACTGAGATTTTAAAGAATAGAACAGAAGTAAGGCTTTAAAGAATAGAGAAAAGAAGTGAAGTAAAAGTGAAGAGATGTAAAAAAGAAGTAATGGGGCTGCTGTGCCTCTCCATCTGAGTGCCCAGCACACTTGCCCCCAACTTCCTGCATGTTTATCTTCTATCTTTTGTCCTTTCTGCATCTCCAGTTCCCTGCAGTTAGGTCAGTAAGACAAGAGCTTCCACAGCTCACGAGAATTTCACATACCTTAATATGCACTTCCCAATGAGTGCAACTGTTGTGTATCTCTTCATGTATTTATTAAACTGGCCACTTGTGTGTATGTATATGTATATATATATATATATATATGCATATATGTAATAACTTCATTTAAATTCTTTGTCCTTTCTAAAAGTAGGTTACTTTTTGATTGCTGTATATGTTAATAAAAATTCACTAGGAAAGAAGTCAAATTAAATGAAAAAGGAAAGCCTTACTTTAAAAGAAGAAAGAAGTTTGCAAATCTGGGGTGATAAAGCTTTGGTATGTTAGTCAGATTTTCAATACTGAAGTAACTGAGATAAATCAACTTATGATGAGTAAAGGTTTATTTTAGCTCATGGTTGCAGAGGTTTCAGTCCACAGTCAGTCAACCCAACAACTTTTGGTCCTGTTACTAGGCAATGCAAGTGAATGGTGGAGGAAACTTCCTTCCTCCATTATAGCTGGGGAGCAAATGAAATGTGTGTGTGTGTGTGTATGAGAGAGAGAGAGAGAGAGAGAGAGAGAGAGAGACAGACAGACAGACAGACAGACAGAGACAGAGACAGAGATTGGATCCCAATATCCCCTTCAAGGGCATGCTACCAAAGACCTAAGCACTAATTTCTGCCTCTTAAATGTTCCATTCCCCCCCCAATAGTGCCACAGCCTGTGAATCAAGCCTTCATCACAGGGGCTTCTGGAGGACATTCCAGATCCAAACTACAGTGCTTGGTTACAAACAAATGAGTGCTCCAATGGAACAAAGAGTGGAGTGGGTTATATAAACTTCCAGCCCAGGTTCCCACTCTGGTCTTCCTATATAAATAAGAAATGTTAGTGTTCAGAAAGTGATCAGACCTTAATAGTTGATTGCAGATCATAATTTATTGGTCAGGCCCATGTAGCAAAATGTGACTTTCTTGGGACTGTTTATCTCAGCAGTGCGAACAGGAACAGTGTATAGACACAAAAGTTTAATTTGTGGTTCTTCTAGGAAGAAAAGAGTAAGTGTGTCACATATTCCCATCATCAAATTACTACCAGGTTCCATTCTCCATTTAAGCTCAGTTTAACCACTTGGGGTCCTTCTTAGATATTCAACCTTTATTAAAGTTCACTGTCATGAGTTCAAATAATCTGAATATAATTCCTTTATAAAATAAGGGATATTAAAGTATTTTCTCCCATTCTATTGGTTTTCTTTTTACTTCCTTGATGGTGTCCTTTGATGCACAAAATCGTTAATCTGGGTTAAATCTAATTTATCTGTCTTTTGTTTTACAGCATGTGCTTCAGATATCCTAAGTCTAATGATACCTTATCGAAAATTTTTTCCTATATTTTCTTCTAAGAATTGTGTAATTTTTTCCTTAATTTTATTTATACTGTATGTATACAGTAATAAATTTATTTCTCTGCCCTTAATTTTATTCCATTGGTATCTATCTATTCTTATGTCAATATCACATTGTCTTGATTACTATAGATATGTAACAAGTATTCTACATTAAAAAATAGTTTGGCTCTTTCTTTCTATATGAATTTTAGGGTCAACTTTTCATTTATTTTTTAAAAAATTTCTACAGGGATTATCACAGGAATGGCATTGAATTTATCAATTGATCCCTAAGCATGGAATTTATTTCTGTTTAAGTTTTTACACTTGATTTTAGCCAAAAACTGAGAAGAGTTTCTTTTTAGATTTCTCTTAATGATATTTCCTAGTTTTCAGTATATAACCCTTGATATTTCCTTAACAGAATTTAATCCTAATTATTTTACCCTTAATTACCCTTGCAGACATAATCATTTTAACTTTCATTTTCAGGTTGTTCATTGCCAGTATATATAAGACTAATTTTTAGTATCATAAAAATGTGCTAGATTCAGTTTTTAGTATAATAGCTATTTTAGTAAATTCTTTAGGATTTCTATACAATAGTATGCCTTTTGCAAATAAAAACAGTTTTACTTCCTTGCAAGCTGAATGACTGTGTTAATTCCCAGTCTATTCACTCTTGTAATTTGTGTTACAACAGCAATAATTCTTTTAAATTACTATAAGCATTTTGAGATTTATAATATAAAAATAGATAATACATATTTTTTCCAAGTACCTACTGACTATTAAAATAATTCACTAAATAATTCTATAACTTTAATAAATTTCTTATAATAAGCATGTATATATGTGTGATCCCCTGGTTGCAATACAAAACATTCAGAATCATTACTATAGAAGTTCCAAGGATAAATTCCCGTTACACAATTATTGTGGGAAATTAGAAATAACATTTTTGACTATTTAGGGAAAGCCAAAATTGAGATCAGTACATCTCATTAACTGAAGGAGTTCATCTTAATATGTAATAAAATTTAACACACTGAATAGTTTCAATTTGCTTCATTTTTGCTAAACTTTGTAAATAGAATCTCCTTTCCCCTGCACTCTTGGTGGTTATTTAACTCAAAAATTCCCTACAGTTTTAATATTCTAGCTAATGAGAGGTGAGGAAAAAAGTTTAAGACATGGAGACCCAGTTGATGCACACTAAAAGACTTGAACAAGAAAGAATGAGAGGAGGAGAAAGAATAAGGCTATAGTATTTGGCAGTGGCAAGTTTTTGCACTGAGAGTTGATATGAGTAATGCGCATTTCAGAATTTCAGGAAAAACCTTTTGAAGAAAGTGGTAGAAATATTATTCAGTGCATTAGTACTATACATACTCATACTGAGACTGCACTCAGTTTTAGTATTTCCTCAAGATTCTAAGTAAAGGTTGTATGTGTTTATTGTTAATTTTTGGTTGTAGACTGAAAGCAGTTCCACTCAGTGACAGCACTCCATGACCCCTTAGTCATGTTTGGGTAGATAATGAGCCCTAAGTTCTGTGATAATGAACTTAAAAGTTTTAAGTTTTTCTTCTAATTGAAATTATTGCACTAGACTTGAGCCAAGAGCTTATTTTTATCATATTTTTAGATTTTTTTTTGAAAAACATAGTAAAGAAAAAGGAGTAGGTAGGGTTGAGCATGAATACACACATTTAAAAAAGAAAAGGATAAAGATATAATGGAGTTTGCACTGAAGTCAAAATTTATATAAAAGGAAGAAAGTGCTGCTTGGGACCGTATGTTCCAGAGAAAGAACAAATCCTACAAAACTGCCTATATTTTCTCCAAATAGAAGTCTTAAAAATCTTCTTGCTGCAGTTGCTGCATGAGAGAATTTAACCCAACCTCTGCGGAGCCTCTTGTCTTAAAGGAGTTAGAGTCACTTTGGGAAATTTAGAGGGGGCTAATGTTAGCCAAGTTTGAGTTAATTCGAAGTTCCTGATTCCACAAGTGAAACTGGATCCCTGAGGAATGGAAATTACTGTAGGATTTTCAAATAAACAGGCTTTGGAACCACTGATACAGGCTAATTGCTAACAGGCATTTGAGAATCTGGCAGAAGGAACCATGACTGGTGAAAACTGTTTGGTTGGAGCAAAATTTTTAATGGCAAAAAAAGAAAGTCTCAAGGACAGGGATGTTTTACTCATTTTTTCTTCAGAGCCTGGCCTGATCGGTCTTTATATCTCTCTGTGCTGGACTCTCTTATCCTTTATAGAAGAATTAGAGCAGATCAGTTGTTGACTTTAAAATTATCCTTCAATAAAGAAGATACAGAATATTCTAGCTTCTGGTAAAATGATTTTGCCATGGATCAGTAAAGTAGAGATCAAGATTCCTTAAAGAGCTAAATAAAACTCACAGAAGAGTGATCTTTGGGCCTTCTATGCTAAAGTTTTATAACAACACCCAAGGGAAAAGTTGAATATTCTCTCTTGGTTGAAGTCAGTGTTTAGGAGGAATACTTGACATCTTTAACTGCTCTCTGCAATATTGATCCAGTAATGACATTAAGAAGTGAGATACCGGACAGTCTTTAAAACCAGTAGTTACACAAGGCAAGACTCTGACTCTTCAAGTTAAAATCTTCCATGAGTGGTATGCTGGTGGACAGCATAGGTCAGTTTGTCAATAATGATTAAAATATCCCTGAAGGCTATCCAGTGATAGCAATTATATCTATTAATTTTCAGCTAACATAAGAGAATGAGTTATAATTATTTAAGTTATAGACACTAGCTATATCTCGAAGTTAAATGCAACCAAATTGGTGATGGGTAAGTTGTAGATAGTAGGAAAGATGTAACATTTATTTATTTTTTTATTGGCAGTTTAAGGGTTTGAATTAAGGACTTTCCACTTGCTAGCAAGTGCTCTACCATGTAAGCCATGCATCCAGCCCATTTTGATTTAGTTTATTTTTCAGTTAGGGTCTCAGGCTTTTTGCCCTAGGCTCACCTCAGACTGTGATCCTTCTATTTTTGCCTTCTCTATATCTGGGATTACAGGCATGAACCACTATGCTCAATAAGATTTTTAATATTTTTCAGAATGGATATGAGTGGTAAGGTCATGTTCCAAAATGGAGATAAAAGAAGACAAGAAAAAGGGATCATGCAATTTTAAATGGACTGGACTTCAGCAATTATTTAATCTAACTTGTTCTGTTTATTGATCTGACGATAATTGAAGCCTCCAAGTCCCAAGCAGTACTTGGAATTAGCAAATAAACCCATCTTAGAACCAGAATGACTAACTGTTAAGTCCCAAGATAATACTTCCCAGACATTAAATAACTAGGGTCTTGACCATACGACCCAAATGGTAAAATGACTAACAGAATAACTATAGAACTAAGGACTAAATGTGGCATATTGGAGGATTGTTTTTCTTATCCCCAGTGTGTATGAGGGATTAACCAAGACTTTAGGCAAAAAGTGGAAGGAGGGTAGAGATTGGATGATGTTATGTTTAAATGTTCTGAATCTCAAGTTAAATGTCACAAAGAAACTCCCTGTATAGCTACCTTAAATAAGCAAAAATGTGTTCTTTCAAAACTGAAGGACAAGAAGGTAAAACAGTCCCTGTCTAAGAGTTAGTAAAAGTGAGAGGGAAGGACATAAGGAAAAGGTGAAGGAGGGTAAATACGGTAGAAATATTACACATTCATGTATGAAAATGGAACAATGAGACCTGTATTCTAAGAAGGGGGGAGGAGGGATATGTAGGAGAAAAATGGAGGGGGTGAATTTACGTAAGGTATATTGCAAACACTTTTGTAACTGTCACAATGTACCCCAAGCATAACAATAATATGCTGATTAAAGAATAAAAAATAATAACTTTGCCATAGAAATGGCAATGTATAGTACACAGAGCTCAGGCTGGCCTCAAACTCAAGATCTTCCTGTGCCAACCTCCTGAGTGCTCCATTACAGGCATGTGTCACCATGCTGAGCTCAAAAAGTAGTTTTAATTTCCAAATCCTAACAGCCATTTTATTTTTTCTTGTGCAGATAATACAAAGTGAAGCAGGGAAAAGCAGTCATTGGTACTAGCATTAAAATTTGCCTATAATTACTGGAATACAGAATGCCAATAGTTATTAATTCAACTCCTAGGAAGACTGACCTAATTAATGCAGGCAAACAATCTAAAAAGAATGGGCATCAATAGTTAAGCCAACATTGCACTACAAGAGGACCTTCAATATTGTCTGGCTGCATATGCTTCTGTTTACACTTTCTAATTTCTCCTGCATCTTCCCTGTACTTAATCTCTTCCCAAAAGAATTTCTTCAGTTTGATTTAAAAAGCATTTGCTCAAGGCACTCCTAAAGAACCCTAGCCAATGGAATATGGATTTGTTCTTTTTGCTCTTTTAATTATGTGCATGTAACCAATATAAATGTTGTAAACAAGCCACACGATATTCATGGATCTGATTGCTTCTGGCAGCCAGTGGCTAAATCCTTATAATGAAATATATTTGTGGTTGTCAGTAAACAGAGGTTATATTTACTCAAGGAACACAAGATAGAGAAGAAAAGTGACTCTTCTAAGATTAGCATGCATAAAAGCAGAAATAGATATGAAGCCAGGCATAGTGATGAAAGCCTGTAATCCCAATGTTCCTGAGGCAAGAGGATAGGGAGTTCAAGGTCAGCCTAGGCTACACAGTGACATCCTGTCTCTCTCTCTATCATAAAAAACTTATAAAGCCTTTTGTTTCTTGGTTGAATACTTTGGAACTGTATTTCCTTTAAACTCCTTTTGTAGTTCTGCAGCAGCATTATAACTGTATTTTTTTAAGGTCTACTGAATGTAATCCTATTTTGATAGTAGAAACTGTAAGATAAAGTGTTCTCTTAAGGGAGAAGGAGGACTATATATGAAGAAATTTAGCAGAAATTACTCCCAGTACTGAAAAATCAGTAGTGCATAAAATGGCTCATGTTTTTAATACTTGTATCTTGAGCATTTTAATGTGATTTACAGAAAACTGTTACTCTCAATAAAATGGAGAAAATGAAAAATGGATTTATTTATGTAGTATGAAATAATATGTCAAAAATAAAGCTGTCAATATACTTTAATTCCTCTTTATGGCATGGGATGATATAATTCTTGCTCATATACAGAATTTGAAGCACCATAGTTTTATAAATGGAGACTCAAAGAGATTTTAATAGTGATTAATGTTAATTCTCTATATATTATATATATATATTCTTGATAGATGCAAAAATCTAATAAGCTGATTCAAGATGTTCAAAATAGTCTTGTACAGACTGAAAACAAGCTTTCTTCAAAATTTTGTTTCTTTAAAAAATGACATCATTCAAGATGTGTTTTTAATCAATTATCATTGAAGATAATCCAAAGGGCAACATGTATGGAAAAACAATGGCATGATTAACTAGGTGTTGATTTGGTATCATGGCACTGGTCCAGGGAGAGCTTATTAGTTTTAGCTAGCAGTAAATATAAAACCCAGGGCACCATAAATCACAACAGAAGGATTAATCTGAATGTGAATCAGATACACAGGCAAAACCCAGACATTCCCAGTTATTCCAAAAATAGCAACCAGGGGTGAGTGAAGAGACAATAACTTTCACACACAAGTTTATGAGCAAATCTTTCCATTTCATCTAAAATTTTCAATAAAAATGGTTCTTATACTTCAAATGTTCCTTAATTAAGTAATTTAGAAACAGATGAACTTAAGATTGCTTCTGATCCTAGTCAGGACAAGAATCTTTGCAGGGGAGGGGTGTGCATTTTGCTTTTCAGTGTAGTCCTACTGTTACAGTGGGAGAAGCAGCATACATTAGGCCATAGTTTGAGCAGCAGAAACTCATTTTGTTTAGTTTTCTCGGCTCACCATTGAAGTTTTAGGTTGTACAAGAACATGGTGATTCATGCTTCCCTGTGCCAGCTGATTAATTGGCTGTACCAAACTAGACAAGACAGAAAATTTGTTGGAAGAGTTAGAAGTCTTGTTTTAATTAATTTCTAATACACAGATAGAAATTTAATCAAGATTTTTGAAAGAGCCCTGTGTAACAATGCTTTTAAGCTTAGTTTTTCTATTAAGGAGTACTGTAAGAGCTCCCACACTTGGGGTTAGCAAGTAGATGCAATTCTTACCTTTCATGAATATATTATATTTAGTTTTCAATATTTGATCATTGGCCAGAATCAATATGTTTGAGTTTTCATTATCTTGTGCTTTGCAGACTTCAGTGAATGGTTATATGGCTATCGAAGAGCAAAGAAAGAAAGCACCATTAAAGTAATTTGATATCATGATAAAATAGCACAAATAAAAATTAATAATAACAGCAATATAATAGTAATAATTAATAATAAGGATAATAATTATTGGTAACTGGGATTTGAACTCATGGTCTTGTGCTTGCTAGGCAGGCACTGTATCACTTGAGCCACATCCCAAGTCCTAATGAAAATATTTTAGTAAATACACTTTTTTTAATTTTTAAAGAAAATGCAATAAGCCCAACTTGCTATGGAAATCTGGCCAAGTCAGTAGTATACTAAGTCAGTAATGCTGTATAATCAGAAGCAAACATGTAGTTTATAACCCTTTGGGATTTCTATCTGGACATTCTTCTATTTATGTATGTTTATTTCTTATGCTGACATAGTGACTATAGATAAAATGTGTATTTCCCTAAAGCCAGCTCTGCTGCTGGCTTGATATCTTCCATTAATGTGTGTTTGTTCTTTTACAGAGGCACTGATAATTTTCATGGTGGTATAAGTCATCTTGATAGCCCATTTCTTTCTGTTGATGAATCTATGTGAGGTGCTTAATTCTAGAAGTTTCTAGGAGATAAGAAAAATGGTCTAGCTTCATTTTTTCTAGAAATGTGTGAAGAAAAAAAATCATCCTTTGTAATGCAGACCTCCACAAGCCCATCAATTGTCTTAGAGATTCAGCATGGAAGTGAAGAGTGAATAGAGGGGCTGGCATAAAATATATTGCACATGTGATCACAACCCTAGAATAAAGACACATACTTTCTTCAACTTGTGTGAGAGAGGGTTAAATTGCATTAACAAATTAAAAGATTATGTCATAGACGTTAAAAGAGAAAGGAAAAGAAATCTATTTTTATGATAGGAGAAAATTCAAAATTATATACAGTAGGTGAACTTTTATGTCACTCAATTTTGTTAGAATATGGCAAACCAATTAGATAAAATTAAATTTCAAGCCTGATTGATTTTTTAAATATTCATTTTAAGCACTGCATTCAGTGTTTATTATATTACGCAAGAAGTATCAAAAACGTTTGCTGCATGCAGGAATGAAATAAAACCTATACTGTCAATAGCCTTGCTGGTGCCCTTGATAAAGTATTATAACATTTCTATATTATGCAACACCATAAAATGCTAAACATACACAGAACACAGGACTATAAGTTTTAAAAAGCCCACAATGGAAGCTAGAGTGTTTTGGCATTTATAGCTGGCTAGCACAGGAAAGTAATTAGGAGTTTGATACTATGGAAATCATAACTATGAAATACACAACAACAGTTTCCCATCAAGAAGAATCATATATCATACAATATTGGGGGATAATTCAAGTCTGCAATACAATCTGCTTTTCATTTCAAGTGGAGGGCCAATGTAAGCCATAATTTACCCAGGTAGTGCTCATGTGGGAAATAATAACAAATTTAGATCAACTCATGACAAAAAAATCCACATAGGGAAAACATGAAAGATTTCATGTAGTTTTGAATCTTAGCTTTTTCTTCTGTTATTTTTATGCTTCCCGATAAGTGGAAAATCTCTTGAGTTAATATGGTTTCATGATAAAATATTTCTTAAAAATATAAATGGACACGTACAATTGCCAGGCAGTATTTCCCAAACTGTTGAGTGAGACAAAGTAGGATAAACCCTTTACGTGATAGTTGTATGGGCATCTCCACGTCCAGGAACATTCAAATTTACACAATTTCCTATTCCAATAACTTCCCATGGTAAGATGTGCAATGACTCTTATATGCCAACTATTTCACTTATCAAAAATCTCTTTTATAGTGTATAGAATTGAGGTCAGAGTGGCATAGAACCCACTCTTCTGGATTTTGCAAGGATCTAAATGACTGATACTCTGTTTTGACTTTTCATCTCAACACTTATAAAATATTGAGAGAATGTAGAGAAACAAAAAGAATTATTAGCAAAAAAATTACTAGCAAAAAATAGAATAGGTCTTTGTGATTTGACAAAGTATTGGGACCACTTTGGCCTCTGCCATTTTCCATCCTCTATGTACACTTTGGCCAGCTGCCACCTGAGCTCTTCATCTCATGACACTGGATGAAAATAGGCCAAGGTAAAGAGAGATTTAAAGGGAGTTTAGCAATGTGGACTGAGCTGTAGCTCCCTCTACCCTGTTTACATTTTTGATGATACACAGTAAAATCCAAGTTTTTTAAGAAACAGGACTTTCAAGGTATTGGCTCCAAATTATGTAACATCCCTCCTGTATATAATAAAGGTTTGACAGTCATGAGCATTACAGAGAAAGAGAGGCGTGAGTCTTGTCTCCACCACTGATGACTGTATGGTTTTGGTTAAATTGCCCCATCGTGTGGGCTTTAGTTTCTTTATATGTAAAGTTTCTTTATCTGGGGCTCATGTTAGGTACTCCATGGCATTGCTGTGACCATTAAAATGGAGAATTATGTATTTTTGCAAGCAAATAACAGAGACTATCAAGTGGTTATTGTTTTATGATATTATTTGGAAAGAAACTATTTCCTCCATCAATTATGTATTTCTGAGTGATACATTCACACAGGAAGCAGAGTTAAAGAGTAATTTCTGATGTCTTTCTGAACATTGAGTAATGCTACCTATGCATTCTCAAAAAAGCAATTATTACCAGCATTTCCTTTGATCTAGCCCACTCTTGCATGTAACAACACCAGCTTCCCTGAAGAAAGCTGTGTTTTCTTAATTGATGAAGTAAAATATCATGACCATTGCTAAGCTCAATGAAAATTATTTGAAAAATTTGTCAAACTTTCCAAATCAAGTCTTGTTAAAAGCTTATCTGTGACCTTCTTCTAGAATAGAATAAAACAAAATAAGAGAATTGAACCTAAAGAAAAATGCTTCATTTGCTTTACAGTAACTAGTTCAAGAACAAATAACATAATTTCCTAACATTGTTCTTAATTATAATTACAATTCTATAAGGTAAAGTATAGGAATGAAAATTAATAATAAGAAAAATGATAAAATACAAAAAATGTGAGTGATCATTCAAAATAGATGGGTTTTTAACAAAGTGAATTATACACAGCAAAAATTAGCCATTTTATTGTTCAATTTATTAGCATTCATATTCTGAAACATGTTCAACACCCCAAAATGAAGCTCTATGCCCATTAAGTAGTCAGTACACATCTTCTCCCTCCCTTTCTTCAGCCCCGTGGAACTCTAACTACTTTCTGTCTTATAGAGATTTGTTTATCCTGGCTATTTCAAATAAGTGGATTCATATAATACATGGCCTTTTGAGTTTGCCTGGCTGTGTTTGGTTAGAAAAATAAGTCTAAGGGTTATCTATGTTGTAGAAAGTATGGCTACATCATTCTTTTGTATGGTTAAGTATTACACTGTGTATATATAATACAATTTGTTTATCCATTCATCCGCCAATGAATAAAGTAAATCTCCTTTGTAGCTACCAGTTTAAGACACTAATAAGTCAATGTCAGTACAATGTAAAATATGTGAAGTTTCTCTGACTCAGTGTCTTCACATGCATGTTAAAACTCCATTTGGCAAAATTTCTTCCATTTATGTCTGAGAGTACATAGGAATGGTCCAAATTGGCTCATGAATTTCCCTCTCAAATCTTTTTTCTGTGGATGGGCACTGTACACAAAATCATATGAAGAACTATCCTCAACTCTATAAAATGCCCAAGTGACTATGAGAACCTCCAGACCAGCTTCCCAAATGGCTCAGTCATAATACTTTGGCAATTATCTGTAATTAGTGCCAGAAGATGAATTCACAATATTTTGCATATGGCTTCAGCATTTTAAAGACTTATATGTGATCAGATTTCTGATAGGTAACATGGTGATGGAGCTCATGTCTTTCAATTGACACGGGCAAGAAGAGTATCTTTTTCAGCACTGTAAATGATGGTGCAATCACAAAAGTTTGAACTTCATATTCAATCATTTCAAATTCTTATTTTGATTTAGCCTAAGGATTATATCCCCATCTTAGTCTTTCTAAAAACCAAAGACAAAATGAGTTTGAACTAGTACTTAGACAGGCTTGTCTTTTTATTTCTGAAAGTTCTTGAGTAACATAGTATTTGAGCTTACTGTACCACCTTTCCAATGTTTATGCTGGATTTTTAAATTTAATACTTCTAATTTTTTACTTAGCTGTCACTTTCTAAAGCAACAGAAATAAACCACATATTCTCATAATTATTAAGATCTTAATGGGAATTGTTAATTTGTAGCATAATAATTTCCCCCCCGAATCAAGTGAATGTGATTTCTTTTATATTTTTTATTTCTTATTTTTTAATTATATAGTCATTTTAGATATTTTTACTTGTGGTTTTGTTGTTTGCTTGTTTGTTTTTGTAGTGCTGGATTCAAACTCGGGGCTTTGTACATGCTAGACAAGTGCTCGACTGCTGAGCTGCATTCCCACCCAACTGGAGCTTCTTTTTTATGAGTCCCTTTATATGCATTCAAAATCATCTTTTTCATTTTATACATTTAAGAGTTTGGGAGACAAAGAGTTGCATGACATAAAAATAACGCAAAATTAAATATATTAGAAAGCCTAATATATCCAAGCACTCATGAAGAAGACTAATTAATACTAAAGTTTAGCTTAGATCTATTTATTTACTTATAAATATTCTGATTTTTTTTCACAAAGGAATTATAAAAACTTACAAAAACTAACATAAAGTAAAACAAAGGGAATTAGAGAAGGTAAAATAAAGAAAATATAAAGGTCATGCTGTAATAAAGCCCTTGATGTATAGATGTAAAAGCATATGTAATGTACATACTGTGACTGCTAAATATAGTTCATACATCTGGTATCAAAGCATTTTAGCAGATAAGGCAAAAATAGAGCTAGTATCAGTTACAAGAGCCAGTGTTCCTGTGACTTTGAAAACAAAATAGAAAACTACAATTTGGGACAAAATACCCAAACTAAAAAATAAAGAGGTTTCTTTCAAAGCTTCTCATAAAAATATATCATACAATTTAACAGGAATATGCCTATTGTAGGTATAATGACAACTTTTATTAGACTGCTTTTACAGCGCTTCTCAATACACTGGCAAAAAGTTATTGTGCAATTTAGTGAAAGCCAGTTGAGGTGGTGCCAAAATTTTGGTTCAGTGTCTAGATTTTTTTATACTTTGGTTTGATTCAAAGATATAGTGAAACTATATTTTTAAATGAATTTTAGCAAGCCTGTCAAGCCTACATCCACAAACAATTCCCCACAGCCCTCTTCTTGATAAAGATTAAATAGCAGAAACATAAAACATGTTTATCAGACTGAAACACTCTGGAGTCAAGCTATTTGGCATTGCTGAGCAAGGGCTGAATCATATCCCCCAACACTCAATTAAAAAAAAATTAGTCTCATCTCCCTTCCTTATTTGAGACACTGTAGGACCTAGTCATAAGGAATGATACTGAGAAAAAATAATACGTCAGCCCAAAAAAAAATAGCTGACATTGCTCTTTCTATCTAAGAACTGTCAGCCTGAAAACATGTAGTTCTCATGGACTGTGTAGAAGTAGTGACTATAGACTCTGAGGGAGATATATGCAAATCAGTGATGCTAACAATAAGATACATGGTGGATGTAGACATCACAGCTCATGGCAAGATGTATGTTTCAATAGAGTTATTTGCTTTTCATATATTAGAGGTCAAAACACCAGTCATATATACTAACTGTGAACATGATTTTTAACACACACAAAATTTGTAAATGTAGTTTTGATTTGTTTGGCTTTCCACAAAATTAAAAATGAAATGATACTATTTGTTTGCCAAACATATCAACTGGATCATAAAATTCGTTTTGGGAGAATCTAGAGAACGTAGCATTGCTTTAAAAGTTGCAGTTTTAGTGGAAAAAAGATGCTTTCTCTTAACCTCACCCCTCTACCAATAAGAGAAAAATATGGGCAGGAGAATTCTGAAATAACAACAAAAAAAACCAGGTACATATTCTCAAGGGAAAGACACTCCTTATTTGCTTTTCAGCTCCTCCCATGAGCACATGGTAGCTTTGTTTCATTGCTTTTTCTTTTTTTCTCCCTATAACTTCTCATTCTTCCAGTACTGAAAGAGTTTAAACAAAAATGATTTTGTTTGGTTCTGCAGAATTAACCCGACACTCAGGCTTATTTCTAATTGAATGCAGATGTTTCTAAACAGAGAAAAGCCCCAGACTTGTGTGCATAATTCTTCCACTGCCCTAATGGGGAGAACTCAGTCCAAAATTAGCAACTTTTTAAAGCCAAATCTGGCTGTGTGCCACATAGACTTTCCTTTCATTCTTCTTCATTTCTTTCTTTTATTTATTTATTCTTTTTGCTTTCTGAGCAAGTATAGACAGAAGGTCTTTAAAAATCTTTATTGGAAAGGTTACCAATTTTCTAAGAATTCTTTTCTAAGGAAAAAACTAAAGGTAACTTAATCAGCGTGGCAGTGCATCTGTCTCCCCTCTGCTCTCTGTCCTCAGATACAGCAGTAAAAATTTCACAAATATGTTGACCTCTGCATGGCTCAGCAGCAAGATGTGGGGGGAGAGAGGTCACTTGCAGGGTTCTGTTTTGACTGTCTTGAGACTGAGTTGCTGACATGGACAAACTTGTGAACACCAGATGAAGAAAGGGACGCTCTGTGTTCTTTCGACTCCTTTCTCAACAATTTGCCATGAAAGATTTAACAACCTCATTGTTCCTTCCAGACCCAAGACTGTGTGTTTATGTCTAGAAGAGCAAGCTTTGTGGCTGATTATGTTGTCTCTTTAAAAAAAAAATACTCACTTTGATTATTGAGAACCTCATAATTAGGCAGTTTCTGTGCAGTATCTGTGCTCCAGAGGCCAGACCACAGGATTAGAGAAGGTATACACCCAATGGTCTCATGATTTTCACATGAGAGGACATATATGTTTTGTTTTTGCATTTCCAATTGGTGAAAAAGTTCAGAGCAATTAAGCAGACTTTTAAAATTTGTCATACTATTTAATGTGAAAATACACAATTATTCCCTGAAATTACATATTTATTGATTGACAACAAATTGTGTGGTTAAAGGGGTGGTATAATAATTCTAAGGAACATAAAATGTCAATCTCTAGTTTATATTTAGGATTAGACTTAGACAGATATTCAAGTAAGGAAGAAAAGTCCTAATTTTCACTGGCAGCTACAATCCGTCAACAAACCTACCAATGTGAGAATTATTCTGGCCATGAGTCCTTTTGTTGTCTTGGTAGCCATTGGGTTTTTACTGATTTCAATAGTTTTGTGTTTTGTAAGTGCTTACTTGTAACAATAGCATTGCACAAGGTTTTAGCAATGGAGAAAACTTTGGCCTGCCATGAGTTTCCTTTGTAAAATTATTTCCAAGAATTTGATCAACAATCATGTGGATCCTGTTTTAGGCAGATGAAGGAGCCTTTGGCACACAGTTGAGAATAAGGTTTTTGAGCAAAGTGCAACATTTTAGGGAGAAGGAAAGGGAAGAAATATTTACCTCCATTTATTATTTATTTATGTAGTTATTAGTTATTTTTGCCTTAGTAGGACTTCACCTTGCTAGGTAGGCACTCTCACTCAGGCTACACTCTCAATCCTGTTTTTGATTTTAACTATTTTTCAGATAGGATCCAGCATTTTTTTGCCCACAGCTGGCCTTCAATTGTATTCCTCTTACTTCCACAAAGATTACAATTGTGTGCTACCACACCTGGATTGCTTGTTAAAATGCTGTCTCAATAAATGTTACCCAGGCTGGCCTTGAATTGCAATCCTTGTATATTCATTTCTTGAATAGTTGGGATTACAGGCATGTAATGTCACACCTGGTCTTCCATTCATTTTTGAAATTTACAATAAGCTTTCCAGGCAAGACTCTTATAAAATGAAAGTATGCTACAACTTTGAGAAACTAGAAAGTGAAATATGACTTCCAGAGAATTATTTCTTCCCTTGTTCAAATAGTATGTATGGGAATGGAACTCCTTCTGGCTGAAATGTGTTGAAATATGTACTAGTAAAGGAATACCTTCAGAAAGCCACTCAGGGGTTAATCTTGTATTTTTCTGTTATAGAATAATGTTTGATAAGATAGTAAGAAGAATAGAGGTTTCTAAAGCCGCTGTGTGTTGTGATCCTTGTTTAATATGAATGTCCCATTTATGAGGTCAAGCTAAGACTAGAAAAAGTCACAACACTATATCATATGACTTTTCTACCCACACATTGTGGGAAAATGTTATTAATAAAGTACTTATTATGTCATACAAACATTAAAACTAAAGATATCTCTGAGGTTGCCTTATTAATAATATAATATCCTGAGATTTAGGGAAGCTTTAATGGGTTCAACTCATCTGTATATCTGTGAGACGTTGTGGAAATTTAATGATAAATAGTGCTATATAGAACAAAAATTGCAATATGAAACTTTAGGAAAAAGAATTTTTGGAGACATGAGAAATGTAGAAATACTTTTGCTTGTCTATAAATTCTGTCCCCTTGAGTGTTTTTAAAAATTCAAAGACATTAAATTTTACATTTTAGGTATCATATCTGCTTGCTTCGTTATTTACTCAGTAAAAGACAAAATGAGTTGAATTATAGGCATTAAAAAAATGTAAAGTGTATATAACCTTAAAAGTAAAAAAAATAAATACCCACCAACATACTACCAAGTCAAACCTACACTTGTGAAATTGTTTGAATATGAAATGTCTCCCACAGGCTCATGTGTCCAATGCCCAGTCTTCAGCTAGTGGCACTATTTTGGGAGGTTCTGGTAAATTTAGGGGGTGAGACCTACCTCAAGGATTTAGGCCACTGGAGACATGTCTTTGAAGGCTATGCCTGGTCCCTGGCTCCTTCCTTGCTCTCTGCTTCCCAGCCCAATGAGGCAAAGAACCTCTTCTTCCATGCTCCCACCACCATGGTGATTCCTCAGGTGCATAAGGCCAAACTACAACGGACTGAACCTTCTGAAACCATGAGCCACAATGAATCTTTCCTCTTTTAAATTGTGCTGTCAGGTATTTTGGTCATATCTACAAAAAAGTAACTAACAAAACTTCTTTCTCTCAAAATCTAGAGGAAAAAGGAAGTTATTTTTGAACCATTTTCACATTCAAATAGTAATAGAAAAGGCTTGAAGAACCCATAATCAATAAAAATACCTTAAACCAGTTTCCATCAAAAAGACTGACTTGACTTACAGTCTTGAAATTAGGGAATAGTTTTGGTTTCTTCCCATGCAGTACCAAAGAACAGATAGGCATATGGACTAGGATATCCCAGACAAAAGTTTTCCCTCTACATCTTAGAAGTTCAATATTAAACCATTTTGAAAGCATTTATGTTTTGTATCTTTTCCTTTGAGTTTCAGCTTCTGTTTGTAACCTGCTTTAGTTAGTAACCTCTAGGGCACATAGCTAATAGCTGTTAGCAGAGTAACTTCTGTTTTTGAAGGGAATTCATAGTATGACATTCTATGGTTATCTTGTAATTGATTGTTTTTAATGGATGGGTTGCTGTTTAACTAAGGATTTCTGACCTTTAAGACTGTTAGTATTTCTAGGTGATATTTACTCTGTTGATCTTTTGCTTTCATTGTTTCTTTGCACTCTTTGTGTGTAGTTTCTGTGTTTGAACTAGTGATTTCAAACATTTTGAAACTAAATACTTAATCTCCTTGGTGTGTATACTTTCTGATCTGTGCCCGTGGAAGACTCCCTGAATGCATCAAAAAGATGTTGAACTCTTGGGTTCAGAGAAAGCTTACTGCTCCTCACTGTTGGGGGAGAAAAAAGACTTAATGTGATTTAACAATTTTGACTTATTTTCTATCTTATCTTTGGATTATTATACCTAATATATCAGGCCTTGGCATTTTAGACACTTATAAGAAAAGAGGAATATAAAAGAATATTCAAGATCTTTACACTATGGATTAGTTTTTATTTCCTAGGATTAATAAACGTTAAAATGATATTCTCAAAATAATGGTCCACATTCCCTAAACAATAATATCAAATTCTGCATATCCTGCAGGTGGTTTGCAGCCAATTCTTCTAGGTCAGAGTAGCATGAGGGGTACATGCCTGCATTTTTACTACTGAACAAAGTGAAAAGATTCTTAAGGATGTCATTACAAAGAGAATGAAGCAACAAAAGTGGTTTGTAGAAGTGAAGACCTTTTTGTCTTAATAACCTGCTCTGTTTTGGGGCTCAGAAGCCCCCACACGAGGTTGAACTCTTATTTACATTACCTGGAGCTACCTGCTCTTAGCCAGTCTATCTTAATCCTTGTCCAACGGCATGATTTCTGGGATGAGAGGGCTGGGATGAGAGTTTAATGGTTCCTCTGATTCACTGTACCCTAAGGTGGACATCACCCAATCTTTTAAAATCACTACTTTGTGAGCCAAGAACCTCTACTCTGTGAGACCATCTGAACCTCTCAGGACTCTCCTCAGAATAGAAGCAGTAATCAAAAGTGAGGTACTTAAGAGTCTCAGCAAGCAAGAAAATGCAACAAATACCATTCCATTTACTGACTTTCAAAAATTGAAAAAAAGAGGTTTAGCACCCAAGTGCATTAAGAAAGAAAAATCGAGATAGTCTAGCAGAAGCTGAGGGAGGAGGGAACACACAGAGTAAAAATTCCCTTATTGCCAACAGAAAGCAATAAGAGTTCTCATTTAACCTGGGAAAATGACTTGAGAATCACTTGTACTTTGAAACGATTCTAAATTGCAAACTAATTTCCCAGTGAGATATGTTGATGGCCTACTGTACACAGCATAAATAATGAGTTTGCAACCAGGACCCCAAATAAAGCAGTGCACGTTCATGGAATTTATGAACAAGTCTCCCCTACACCACATGACATTGCAATGTTAATGCTTGCAGTTAGGAGTTTTACTGTGTCAGCAGGTGAATTCCCTGGCAATAAGTCAAGCTTTAATGGAACGATTGTGCTGTCGCAGTGTATAACTCTGGTATCCCTGTTAGGCTTCAAGAACACACAGACATGGCCTGCTACCTACCCTGGTGGCAGGTGTTCTTGGCTACTTGACTTTTAATGCTACAGTTTAAATTGAGCATGAAAAGTAGAATTTTTAACATAAAGATTTAAGAGATAGAGATATTATGAAATCTAGTCAAACCTTTTTTTTTACATTTTGATTAGGGTATATTCATTTACAGAGGGATTCCATTGCCATATTTCCTTATATGCCTACAATGTACCCCTAACAAATTCACCCCCTTTTTTTCTTCCCCTCATCACTGCCCCTACTTAAAACAATTCCTCTCCCCTCCTGCTGGTACCCCCCCCCAAGGAAAAAGAACTGTTTTACATTCCTGCCAGTATTTTTAAGTATTAGATTCTTTTTTTGTAGAATATATTTATTTATTTATTTTATTTATTATATTAATATGTGCATACAATGTTTGGGTCATTTCTCCCCCTTCCCCTACCCCTTCCCAGCAGAAACTGTTTTGCCCTTATCTCTAATTTTGTGAAAGAGAGAGTATAAACAATAATAAGAAGGACAAAGCATTTTTGCTATACAGGGAGATTCCTCGCATTGCTTTCATGTTCATATGTGTTACATTCTAAGTCGATTCTTCTTGAACTGACCTTTTCTCTAGTTTCTGGTCACCTTCTCCTATTGACCTCTGTCGCTTTAAAGTTTGTGCATTAGTTCCTTTGCATTGAGGACATCAAATGATATCATGGATTTTTTTGGGTTTCTTATCTATCCTTATACCTCCCTTGTGTGCTCTCGCCTTATCATGTGACCGAAGTCCAATCACCTTGCTGTATTTGCTCTTGATCTAAAGTCCACATATGAGGGAGAACATATGATTTTTGGTCTTCTGAGCCTGGCTAACCTCACTCAGAATGATGTTCTCCAGTTTTATCCATTTACTTGCGAATGATAAGATTTAATTCTTCTTCATGTCTGAGTAGAATTCCATTGTGTATAAATACCACATTTTCTTAATCCATTCATCAGTAATGGGACATCTTGGCTGTTTCCATAACTTGGCTATTGTGAATAGTGCTGCAATAAACATGGGTGTGCAGGTGCCTCTGGAGTAACCTGTGTCACAGTCTTTTGGGTATATCCCCAGGAGTGGGATTGCTGATCATATGGTAGATCTATGTTTAGACTTTTAAGAAGCCTCCAAATATGTTTCCAGAGTGGCTGCACTAGCTTGCACTCCCACCAGCAGTGTACGAGGGTTCCTTTTTCCCCACATCCTCGCCAACACCTGTTGTTGGTGGTGTTTTTGATGATGGCTATTCTAAAAAGGGTGAGCTGGAGTCTTAATGTGGTTTTGATTTGCATTTCCTTTATTGCTAGAGATGGTGAGCATTTTTTCATGTGTTTTTTGGTCATTTGAATTTCTTCCTTTGAGAAAGTTCTGTTTAGTTCACTTGCCCATTTCTTTATTGGTTCATTAATTTTGGGAGAGTTTAGTTTTTTGAATTCCCTATGTATTCTGGTTATCAGTTCTTTGTCTGATGTGTAGCTGGCAAGTATTTTCTCCTACTCTGTGGGTGTTCTCTTCAGTTTAGAGACCATTTCTTTTGTTGAGCAGAAGCTTTTTAGTTTTATGAAGTCCCATTTGTCTATACTTTCTCTTAGTTGCTGAGCTGCTGGGATTCTATTGAGGAAGTCCTTGCCTATGCCTATTACTTCCAAAGTGTTTCCTACTCTTTCCTGTACCAACTTAGAGTTTGGGGTCTGATATTAAGGGTTGATCCATTTTGAGTTAATACTAGTAAGTACTAGATTCTACATATGAAAGAGAACATGTGACAATTTCTTTCTCAGTCTGGTGTATTTTGCTTAACATGATGATCACTAGTTCCATCCATATTCCTGCAAATGAAATAATTTCCTTCTTCCTATGGTTGAATAGTATTCCATTGTGTATATATGCCACATTTTCTTTACCCATTCATTGTTGGATGGACACCTAGGCTGATTCCATATTTTGTCTATTTTGAATAGTGCTGCTATGAACGTAGGTGTGCCAGTATCTCTACTGTATGTTGACTTACATTCCATCAGATATATGTCCAGGAGTGGTATAGCTGGATTACACAGTAGTTAGGAGGATCATATGGTAGTTTTATCTTTAGTTTTATTTTTGTTTAACTTTTATTTTTGGTATATTGGGGTTTGAACTCAGGGCTTTATATCACACTTGTTAGTCAGGCACTCTACTGAGTCATACCTCCATCTTCTATCCTTAGCCTTTTAAGGAACCTCCACACCTGATTTCTATAAAGGCTTCTTTTTCTATATACAGGGAAGCAGTCTGAGGTTTGGAGGGGTTAAGTAGCCAGTATGTGACACACATTAATAAGAGTAGAATTCCAACTTAAAACTCTCCTTTAGTATTTTCTCTCTCAAGGATGCTACCTTTTGCTTGGAAAAAAGATAAGTACAATAAGTTTTTAATTTTTTTAACCATACTTAAGAAAAATTGACCAAAGTTATGAACTTAAGGTATAACTTAAGAAAATAAGCAAAACAGGCAATCTGATATACCTGATTATCAAGATTTCTCTGATTGAGAAACAGACACATAATGAGAGGGACAAGACTACAAGTGTTTAGGGCTTCATCCCTTAAAATTTAAAAACGTAACTGAATTTGTTATCAATGAAGAGAATACATGATGTCCATGAACAATTAGCAGGGATGGGACCTAATGGTGTTTCCCTGTCTTCCCAAAGTAAAGAAATACCTCTGAGATAAGAACAACTGACATTTTCCAAGAAAGGCATGTGCACCTTACATTTTCGGAAGACCTCCCCTTGTCTAGTGGCTTGGAAAAGTTCTCACAGCCACATATACTAAGCCATAGCACTTCTGAGATCATTGGGGAAAATCTACACTGTGAGTGCCACTTGGTTTCTTCCATAAGAATGATGCTTGAATTCTTAGCCTCTTAGCCTGGCTGTTTCCTCTGTTATGTGGTATGGCTTTTGCCCCTCAAAGCAGTCCCATCTATACTACCTTCCTTCAGCATCCCAATGCTTTTTGTCTTTTATTTTATGATATTTTTTGACGGGACCACAGTTTGAACTCAGGGCCTCCTACTTCCTAGCCAAGTGCTCTACCACTTGAGTTATGCCTCCAGTTCTTTTTACTTTAGTTATATTTCTGATAGAATCTCACAGTTTTGGCTGGTGAAACCCTCAGACCAAGATCCTCCTACCTCTACCTCAGGCCTATTTTTTTGTGGGGAGGAGGCTGCGTTGGCCTCGAACTTCAATCCTCTTACTCTCTATCTCCTGAGTAGCTAGAATTATAGGTGTAAGCCACTACACCCAGCCCAGTTCTTTCATAGCTTGCAAATAGTCTTGCTTTACTGTACTTTTATTCATTAGACCCCCACACACATACAAGTAAGTCCTGAGTTTTATGCTAGCCTGAGAATTAGTGACACCATTACAAAGCTAACTTATCTGGGCTTGTAATACCAACCACAGATCCTTCCCTCATCAACTTCTTCCTTCTTTTATTATATCAACTATTTGAAACTGTCAACCTTCCCTTCAAATCTCCTACTTCACTCCATCATCATTGCTCCCCATAGAAGAGCATCCTTTTCTACAGGGAAATTCAGACTGTCACCCTTCTCCAGAACACCATATCAGAAACCACCCTTCTCTCCTTTTCCTCATCTCTACCTCTACTGTCGGGGTCCTATTGCATTTTGTTCCAAAAGTTCATGACTTTCAAGATGCAAATATCAAAGAACGTGTTTCATTCTTTAGCCTGCTCACCTTCTCTGCTGACCCTGTTCCTGGAGAACTCCTATGGTAAGTCCATCTTCTTTTCTTCTTGACAATTCTTAGCAGGTTCCTTTGTTTATCTGAATGTTGAACGTTAAATGTTGGTGTTCCTAGAGATTCCATCACCAGCCTTTGTTTGTGCCCCATTCCATCGATTCTTGTTAGTTGAAAATGTGCCTAAAATGAACTTACCTATTTCTAATCCACATCTTTCTTTTGTGCCATAGACAAATAGGTTCTATTGTCACCTAAACATTTTTTTGCAGGAATTTACATAGAATCTCTATCTAAATAAATGAAATTCTGAAGATAGCACCACCTTCTTACCTAAATCTATGAGATCCTTCTGCGTATTTATTCACAAATGTCATATCCATCTAGTTGATTAAATCAGGAAACCCAAGGATATATCCTTTATTTCCCCTCTCCTTAAACTATTTAATCAAATTAGCTAAATACATCCTCTCTATATTTTTTATCTTAATATTTGTGAAATGTTTCACCACTTTACATTCCCAGCTCCAGTGATTTTCAGACCATCAGCTCCCTCACAGATCATGCAGAACTAACACAGCAAACAAAATGGCTTCCCTGCCTTCCTGTACTCTTTTCCTCCAATGTAGACAGTGAAATGGAAAATACAAATGTTCCCATGCCTTAGGGTAAAAGTGGTTGCCAGAACTCAGAGAAACAATGGGAGGATGGCAAGGGAATGGTTAATAGGTACAGGGACACAGTTGTTCTATAGCACAGAAGGGTAACTATGGTCGATAATTAATTGTATACACATTTCAAAATAGCTAGTAGAGAAGATTTTGAGTGTTTGCAACACAAAGAAATGATAAATGTTTTATGTGGTAGATATACCAATTGTCCTGATCTGCATGTATCAAAATACCACACTGTACCAAGTAAATATGAACACTTACCATTTATCAGTTAACAAGAAAGTAAAAGAAGTCAACTATTAAACAAGAAAGAGGATGGAGGGCTATATTTCATTTTTTGCCTTCCCACCCTGCAATCTGAAAAACATGCTAAATTGCTGGAAAGTCCCTTTTTTTCTGGTGCCTCTAGATGTCTTTACTAGCACTTTAAAATGCCTCTCCCAGTGTCTTCACTTGGCAATCTCCAATTCATCCTTTCACAGTTTGTGCCTCTACAAGAAACTTTCTCTGACTTCCTCTTTCCCATTCAGACTAACTTAGGAGTTCATGTCTTAAGTTCTCACAGTCCTCTGTGCTCAGCTCCATCACAATATTTACACATAGTACTATTATCCATGTTTATCCTTTCCCTTCTTAAAACCTGGTGGGAGGTAGAGACTATGTCTTTTAACACCTCACAATGCATAGCCCAGAGTAAGTACTCAATATATAATTGAACAAATGGCTAATTAGCGCAAGTAAATTATTATAATTACAATCAAATATTCCCATAAATATGCTTTTATATTTTTAATCTTTTTGTTCAATTATATGCACTTAAAAATATTTTAACAAAACATTGTGTTTCTTGCTTACTTCTCACTTTGCTCTTTATGCTAATAACAAAGCACATTATTGATAAACATATCAATTGAAGGATTGCAATTTTTCTCAGACACATTTTATCACTTTGCAATTATTTACTTATTTAACTTCTCTAACAACTACATAGGTAGTTATTACTATTATTATCTCCATATTTATATATGAGAAATGTGATGTACAGAGAGAAGCAAAGTGGAGATTAGAAGTCAGACAATAGGGGCCAAGAGCCTGTCTTAACAGCTTTGCCATCCGACCAGATATCTCAGTTACACTACCTTAGGGTTATACTGCATTCTGATTTGCCTTTCTATCTATTCCTTTTTTGCGCAATTCTTAGTACTTTTCTTTTACAGTTTCAAGCAACAGTAGAAAGGAACCTCCCAAAGTAAAAATCCTGCCTCTTCCTACAACTAGCATGTTGCTTTCTCTTGCACTCTCTGATAAATAGGATGCTGAATTGTTTTAATAGAAAGTAAAAAGATGATTAAGAAAAATGGCCATGTATGAGTTCAGAAATGGCCAAAACTATTAAGATCTAAAAATGCTTGACCATTCCTTTCAGAATTCAGAGTAAGTAAAAAGTTATTTAAAATACATTTAGAATATATATCCTAAAAGTTCTATAAAAGACATACAAGGGTGATACAGATGCTTTGTATATGTATTTGGTATTTGTTGACAGTATTGTCAGGGCAAATAGATTCCAGTCGGTGCCCATGACCTGAAAAGCTCATGATTTGTTCTCATACCTCCAGACTCATATGGTGCTAAAATTTCTACTTATTACAAAATCTTTGAAAATAAGGTTTAATGTTCTTGTTCTAAAAGATACTCCTCAAAGTGCTAAGTGCTTTCTGCAGTATTATGACTTGTGTCAGGTTAACAGCAACAGAAGGAGTAAGTCTGTTCATTTGTTTATGCCTGCCAGTTGAAAACAAAGTGAATATCAGCCAACATAATTCAGTTGACACTATTCTAAAATATCCTCATCCCACACAAGGCAGGGTTTCATATTTCCAGAAAATATTTATCCCAAGCTGCAAGCAATATCATACTAATCCTTTGTTTCAAGCTATTAAATTGCCTTATGTCTGTGGGTACTAAGGCTGAGTCAGGGTCTTTCCATACACAATAAGAATAAAGCTTGCAGTGGGAAGTAGTATCATTGATTAAAAAAATTAACCTGCCTTTGATTTGATCAATTTGTAGTAGATATCAGTGAAGTAGAAGTGTAATATACATTTAATAACTTTTGCCCAAACAGATGGTCATTTGCATTTTGTACTGGCTAACATGGATTGGTCAGTGTGGACCAATGACAGCATGGTCTGTCCAAATTCCTCAAAAGAAGTTGAAGGCAGTGGGACTCTCAATTATTTTGTCTTCACAATTGTTTAGTGCCAGACATTTCACTGTCTGAACTGTGATTGTATCCTTTACTCTAAAATGATATTCAAAGACAAATTGCAACTTTCCTCTTAACTTAGCACCTTATGATTGTTTAGGTAAAAAATAAATATTAGCCCTTTGCCTTTAGGTTGCTATTATACCCCATTTGTATAGGCATGAAATAGGTAAGCAGAAAAACTCAATTAAATAGGGTTTTTCCCCAAGAAGAAAATAATTTTTAAATTAATTCATTGATTATTTTTATAAGCACATATTATAGATACCTACAATATATCTGCCATGGAACTAGGCAATAGGAATGTAAATAAAAACATATCTTCTCAGCTTTCAAGTGACAGTGCGTATGATAATCATATTAGCAGTAATATGAACAACTATATGAAAAAAAAAGGAAAAAAACTAACAAAATTTGACTTTTTTGGATGATAGTCTCAGAGAGAAGAGAACTTTGCCTTAATAAGTAAATAGCTCACCTGAAAGGGGGGCTTTGCCTTTCACACAAGTACAAAAATGTTGAGTCCAAAAATTCTACCCTATCTTTCAACTTCTGCTGCTGAAGAGGGAGGTGACTAAGATATGGGGGAGAGTGAAAAATGAGGAAATATTTCCATTGAGTTGAAAGTGAAACATGAAAATGACCTTGAGATTTCATCTGAGAAATTACTTCTATTTCATTTTAACCAGAGAAGATTTATACATCTCTACCCATCACAAAATTGAAGCAGGGGTGTATTTGCAAATAATTCAAGGTACTGAAAGTATTTTGTACCCTTTCATGGCTTAAAGTATTGTTTAGATTTAGGCAATAGCAATTATGAATCAGAAGAGAAATCCACATAATACAAAGGAGTATCATATTCAATAAAGGCAGAATAGAAGCATGGGTGGAAACTGAGAAACTGAAGATGCAGAGACTCAGAAATGCTTTCCCATTACCTTGAGGGTTTCACACCATCACACATTCTTTCACAGATAGCAAGAGAAGGTAGAATTGTAGAATTACAATGATGAAACTGACACGAATGAAGATCTGAGTCAGTACAATTTGCTTCCAGATGAGGTTGCTAATGCTGATGAAGAGCAATCTCATTTAATCAGTTGACATTACACCTGCACATGGGTTACTATTCATTTGTGTATGGGCACAAAGGCTAATGGTGTAATGATTCATTGCACATTTTTTGGCATGTGAGCAGCTCTGCATAACTTATGGAATGAATGATTCCATTGTAAATTATTTATCCCTAAAGTAGTTTTCTTTCCCATGTACTAATCCTCTATTGGTTATTATAAAGCCCAAGTTAAAGGAGTCAC
This sequence comes from Castor canadensis, assembly GCF_047511655.1. Lineage (NCBI taxonomy): Eukaryota > Metazoa > Chordata > Mammalia > Rodentia > Castoridae > Castor > Castor canadensis. The sequence goes on along the minus strand of NC_133393.1, from coordinate 32,774,322 downwards.
TTCAATTCTTGTTAAGTAAAAATCTTGGAAGTGAGAGGACCTGTCAAACATGTGTAGTGACTGTTGAGTTATTCCAGTTAGAGGCCATGGAAAGTGATGTTGAAACAATGGTTGTTTCAGTTTGGGAGAGCTTCTCTGTAGCTAGCTTTCATGTTACTTAATAGTTTCTTTCTAAAATATATTGCTTACATGGACAAAAAAAATAACAATTTGGCTTTGGAAGGTTTTCATAATGGATATGAGAATGATAAGAGTTTTATCTGAGAGTCAAAAAGCTCTGCCACAGGTCACATATTTATACTTACTCTGTGACAAAAGTGAGCTTCATCTTTACTAAGTACTGCCAGAGACATTCTACAGAATTTGACTGTTTTAAGAGACAGAGGAAAGTACTCTAAGCCCTTTTACAAAAGAGGGGAGAATTTGAAAGCTTTTAATACTATTAAAATGCCATTTGTAGTACTTCTCAAGAGTCTAACTGACTAAAATCTAAAAAAATTCATATCTGATTGTTATAGTTAGCAATAGTCATATAATTCTTTCAGGGCTAGACATAGAATCCAGTTCTTTCTGAATCACTGAATAAAAACTAAACTTAGAAAAAAACTGTATTGTTTAACATATTTACTAATGTTCTGTTTAAATTAATATTGGTAAATCATATGATTGTTATACACTCATTCATTTTAACAAGACCTTTTGTTTGTACTTAGAGAAGGAATCTAGATGCCTAGAACACACATAAATTAAGATGAGTCCCTGCTTCATGAAATTTAAAATCTAGTATTTTAAGACTGGATCTTTTTGTGTTGTCATATAACTCTGACCCATTTGTCTCATTTGACTATGATAATGGGTTTGTAGATATTGTTCAAAAATGTGGAGAAAGGGGCAATGGGAATCATGAAAGAATAATGAAAGGCTTTCTATTTCTTATTTTGATAGCATGACCTTCTTTAGTTATTTAGTTATTTTATTAAATATACCAATTTTCTTTATCAAATTGAAAACCTATTAGGATATTCAGGTCAAAATTCATTTAAGAAATAAATGAATTTATTTATTTAGCCACACGATAGTAAAGAAAACTCAAGATTCAGGACAACTGAAATCACAAATAGCTCATTGCTCAACTTAATTATTCTTTTTCCTCTTAATGCCTCCTGTTAACATTTGAAATAGGAATGTTTTCCATCTGCGCCTTTCCTTGAATTGTGTGAATATAGCTGATGAAAACTATTATCACTCTGTCTTTTAGGCTTCGATCTGCTTTGTGTTGACACAATCACAAGCAGAAAAATGTTAGCGCATTCATACACTTTATGTCCTATGGTTAAAGTTTCCCATCTGTACTTCAAACTGCTTTAATCATTTTTATTGTGATAAAGAACACCTACACACATATGCAGAAATATTATTTGTAGGATTGTCAATAATTGTGAAAGTTGTATTATCTAAAAGGTAAACAAAAATCTTTATCTTTGAAATGTTCAGGGTAATTAATACTAAATCTATTTATTACATCAATAAATGAAAAGAATAAAATGTTTTAATTTGGCATATGTTGGTTATTGATACTCTTCCAATAAAATGTTTTATTCAGGTGTGTCTCTTAAATATTTTTACCTATTCTTCTCACAAGTTCCTCCTAGGTTGTCATTGTGACTAAGCATTGCTCAAGGACATGATGGATATCAGAATACATGCAGATTGTGCTCCTGGGCTTCTGTCTAGTGCACCGCCTGCTTGGGTTTATGCAATGCCCTGGGTAGGAGCTTCTCGACCATCCTATTGGTCTCAGACCACATTGAGGCCTTGTTAGACCAAACACAGTGGAAAACTGGGATGCCACTGGATATCACAGTGCTTACTGTTCTGTTCATAGGGAAATCTGTTAACTGCGAGGTTGGTGAATAAAGTGGAACACTGTAATACATGAAAAAAATGAAGTGCTCAGACATAAGGGAGAGTGTGACAAAAAGTCGAACTTAAGGGAGGGTAAACAGCTGTTCTGCAGGATGTTTACTTGGTATTTGAAATAAGAAAATTGTGTAAATCATTTGATTGTTTGTATAATAATATCATCTACCTAGAAGAAATTTGAATCAGGGAAAATAATCAGCAAATGCTGTTTTATATTTCTATGTCAACAAATATTAGTGCATCATTTAGACAAAAGGAGGTTTCCTAGCTTAGATGATACTGGAAAGTAAGTCTGTGAATGATCTTATGTGTTGTCTTGTTTTTTTGTTTTCAGTTTACTCCTCTATGAGAGACAGTGTCAGTGACCCACCTTAGGATAATGTGAGAACTAATTAATGCAGTGTAAAGCATGAAGCAACATTTCCTCAAAAGCCAGAGTTCTTTTAGTTGCAAGTGCCTACTTAGACACAGTCAACAAAGAAAGTGCTGAACGGATGATGTGTTTTAAATCCACAGTTTATCTTTTGTCTGAGTAATTGCATTAGAAGAAATAGGCAGGAGTATGTGTGAAGATTGTTATGGAAATTGTGCTTATTATGGACTGAACACATGTGCCCTTTGGTGCATATACTGAAGCTTCAACCACCACTGAATCTTGAAGTTGGAAAGTAATTAATGCTAAGTGAAATCATAAGGTGGGATCCTGACCAGATAGGATTGGTGTCATTATTAGAAGACATGTTAGATAGTTTCCTCTCTCTCCCCAGATGCCTGGAATGTGCATGTAACATAGCCTAGAATGGCTATGTGAGCAGTTAGTGAGAAAACAGTAGTCATCTGTAAGCCATGTGGTAGTCCTCATCCCTCCCCAGAAAATGACCATATCAGAATTTTATTTGGGTCTTCTAACCTTCACAAATGTGAAGTAATAAATTTCTATTGTTCAATCCACTCAGTTTATTGCATTTTATTATGATAGCCTGAACAGTTTAATACAGTGCTTTTTTGGAGGCAGTAGTAGGGTTTGAATTTAGGGCCTTGTACTTGCTAGGTAATTGCGCTACTTGAGTTATGACCCAAACTCTTTTCACTGTAGTTTATTTTTCAGTTACGGTCCTCCACATTTTGCTGGGCCAAACTTGGGCTGTGATCCTCCTACCTCTGCCTCCCATGAGGCTGGGTTTACAGGCATGAACCACTGCAACACCTGGCTTGTTGTAGAAATAGGGTCTCATTAAGCCTCCCTTTCCTGCCTCCCACATAGCTGGGATTACAGACATGTACCACCATATCACATCCTTAATACAGTGCTTTAACAAAAAAAAAAAAGCTCATTATGTTTACAGATACCCTTTCAAAGCCTCTTTTTCTAGAACCATTCACTAGAGAACTCTTATATGCATTTGTCTTAGGCATCCTTAATGTGGGTATTGTTCATACATTGCCCTTCGGGTTTGTAGTTCTTGGGCACAAAATAAACTATGTAAGGTTCTAAAACTTAGAACCAAATGGACCCACATTGATTTGGTCCTTCTAGAATACAGCTCATGATTCTGGGTTTCCCCACTTATTTTCTTTCTGTGGTAAGAAAAAGTTCATACAGGACAGTACAAGTACTTTTAAAACACAAATGATGCAAATATTCTATGGTAATATCTAGATATGTCACTGGCACATTTGTGCGTTCAGCCAGCGGAAGATAAGCCATTTCTATGCTTGAGTGGATTTCTAGTTGATTGCATTTGTAGTACATGAGATGTGTGCTTAGGAACTATGCTAATTTCATACAGCAGTTCAATGGTAGTGAGGTGTAAGCTCACATGAGTGTGTCTCTCTGTGTGTATACATGCTTTCATCACATACCTTTTATTTCTCCAAGATAACCCAGCAAAGCATTTTCCAGAGAGCCTAGCTTCTAACTTATACATGAATATCTGCAGCTTTCCAAGTGAAAATCATTCCTTGTGGATTTGTTTTTAACAGCAAGCCAGGCAGTGCAAAGTGAAGGGGATTAAATGCAGATGATATGACCACACACAAATTTCCTCTTTTACAAACCATTTATATTACTTATCAGAACTTTAATTCCATCTGCTAAGTAATGCAGGTCCTCAGAGCAGAGGATATACATACAATCACAGGTTAGAGTCCCCAGATGCTTTTCCATTGTATTGTGTGGGCACTGCAATTTCTGTGGGTTTCTAGGTTGGTGAGTCAAATGTCGCTTGAGTTAATTGGTAAATTCCTTTATTTCCTCTTTTTTTTTTTTGTGGTCCTGAGTTTGAACTCAGGGCCTCACACTTGCTAGACTGGTGTTCTACCACTTGAGCTATGCCCTCAGCCCTATTAATTTATTTCTTAATTGAAAAAGGCACGACAAATTTAAAGACTATTTAGCCATTGCTAGAGACACATTCCTGTGATATGTAGATTCAAATATCCTCTACTTATCAATTAGCAGTGTTATTTAGAATAGTCACTTGTCTTTTCCACTACACCATTTCAGAAAGGCTTATCCAGAAATTTAACTCTAAGTCTCAGAAGGGAGATCTTTCCTTAGCAAAGCTGGAGCACTTACTGGCAGGCAGCAAACACAGGCTGTGTTAATGTCACTTTCTTTACTTTTTATAAATGCCACCTGTGTTACCAGCATGGATTTGAAGGTGATGTAATTTTCTTGCAAATCCATTAGTTTTATAGGTTTTTGGCAAGCCCCACTGCTGTGTTGATTAGATACAGTAACTGTGTCTATTTAAACAGGGTTTTAAAATGCTTGGCTTGACTCTGTATTGGCTGGATAACAAGACCTACAGGAGATGCTTTAACTTAAGGTCGTGCTAAGCAGTGATTTGACACATAGCTTAGTGTTTAGCCAGTTGTGGTAATAAGCACTTTAATTGTGGAATTAATTGCAGGTACCTGCAAGGACCTACCTTTAAGTGATACTGACAAATAAGATACAGACTCTCCTTTCTCTTTAAGAGGTTTTAATCTAAAGTTTCTCAAAGTGCAGAACAGCAATATCAGCATCATCTAGAAGCTTTATCAGAAAAGCAAATTTCTGGTTCCACCCCAGGTCTACTGAATCCAAGACTCTGGAAGTGGGGCTCTGCAATTTGTGCTTTACGAAGTCTTTCTGGGGATTACTCTCTCTGTTAGTTTGAGAACTTCTGTGTAAAAGAATCCTTGATATAGCAGTATTGTAGTATTTTGGTGCTGAACAATTCCATGTGAAACACGTTTGAATTACTCTTAATGAATTAATCTTCTACATAGCTAATGTCGGAAAATCATTCAGTCATAAAAATTCTCAGTCATCTCAACTTTTTAATATGTATCTTTGAAGTGATGGATTGGGGCTTGTCATAAATACAGTAGGATTGAGAGTTGGAGTGAGAGAAAGCAGTTTCTCTTTATTTTCCTTATCTCTCCTTGCCTTCTCTTTCTCATTATCTAAAGAAGTTAACATCACACGCTCCATTAAACAAGATGCAGCTTTTATTATCTTTTATCTCTTCCTGAACCCTTTCAATAAATGCTACTTGATTACTCTTGCATGTGGAGATAGACATTTAGAATAATCAAACCATCAGGAAAGTGTTATGCTTTGTTAATCTAGGGCAGTACAGCTTCCTCCAACACCAATAAGTGGGAGGAGACTGTAGCAAGTAAACATTGTGTTAAATGACTAGAGAAATGTCCTGTAAGAGGTTTAAGGTAAGAGACCTGCCTCTAATAAGTAAAAAAATCAGTAACAAGTAGATTTTCCAACAAAAGAAGTGTTAAAATTACTTAAGGGAAAAGAATAGCCTTGATAATTTAGAGGTCTGAAATGCACTGCAGTTCCATTTTAACAATGATTTACTAGTCTGTTGTGGGGGCTAACACCTGTAATCCTAGCTTCTCCAGAGGTGGAGAGCAGAAGGTTTGTAGTTCCAAGCTATGCAGGGCAAAAAATTCATGAGATTCCATCTCAACTAATAAAAAGTTGGTACACACCTGTCATGCCAGATATGCAAGAAGCTCAAAGAGAAGGATCATGGTCCTGTCATTCCAGCTATACAGGAAACAGGAAAGGAAGGATCATGGTCCAAGTCAGCCCTGGCACAAATGTAAATCCCTATTTGAAAAATACCTAAAGTAAAAAGGGGTGGGACAGTGTCTCAAGTGGTAGAGTGCCTGCCTAGCAAGGGCAGGGCTCTAAGATTCAAACCCCCCAGTACCACCAAAAAATGGCATAAGAGTTCATGTGTGCATTTATACATTCATCCATTTATCCAATATTGAGAGGTTTTTTTAGTAAAAGTAATAGTAAAGTTCACTAGGAAAAGCATCTAGTATAATAGGATAAAAGTGGGGAGACATGGAAAAAAGGGAGAACCATTTCCTGCTCCCCATGCAGGACATGTGAGTAATTGAAAAATGTTTATATGTCCTGTTATCTCATTTTTTCTGGGCCAGACTACATTTCCAGAATTCCCTTGCCTTCATAGTTTCAGATGAATGTGGATCACAAGACAAGAGCTCTTTTGCATGACATTTGGATGGCAGAAGCAAATCACCGTCTTGTTCTCACTAGGACACTGTGTCACTTCTCTCTTGACTCCCCTCACTGAAAAGAGGCAATAGCTGGGCTCACAATACTTCAAGATTTTATTGGACTCTTTCCTTCAGCTTCCCAGATTCCTGGTCCATAAGTGTGTTTACCTTCATTACATAAGATAACATCTTTTCCTTCCAGTTGCAAGAGACGAATATAAATTTCAGCCCAGGCTTGTGCACTCCAGCTCAGTCTCAGTTCCCAGGTCTGTGCTTTCTCAGTGCTCCTATTCTATTCCTATCTGCCTTTCCTTAGAGAATATCTACACTGCTTATAGTAAGCCTTCTCATCTTGCATGTTTTAATCAGCTCTCCAAATTTCATATAGACAAATCCCCATCAGAAATTATCTACTAGTGTCTTAGTATCTTCATGTTAATTTTATATGGTACTAATCCCATCCATGAGAGTAAAGACCTCATGGTCTTATCACCTCCTCAAGGGCCTACCATCTTAATAGTGTTGTATTGGGGACTGACTTCCAACGGAAATTTTGAAGAGACAAAAGACATTGAAACCATAACAGTTAGCAGTCAGTCCTAGAAATTCTGCATCTCTAATAAAATCATGATATAAATTAGGTAGTGGAAGCAATCTCACAGGAACTAAAGCTTGATGTCAGTTTTTCCAAAGTGGTTCTGAGTTTTCTGGAATTCATTCTTTGCTTTGTTTAGATTTAAAGGCATCTCTGGTCCTATTTCCTCTGGTAAAGGGTCCAAACCATACAGGGAGAAGCTTGACCTAAATAATAGCCTATAAACATATTTAGAAGGTAAGATTTTCATACCAAAGATGTAGTTGCATAGATGCAAATTTCTGTGGACTTACAAGCCACAGAGATTCATTTCTTGCTCATAATATGTGGAAGCACATGTAGGGGAGATGAAGATCCAGTTTACCTGCCTCCTTATCTTATGCCCCAAGTAGAAGAAGCAATCCTGACCTGGGAACTGCCATTCTTACGACACTGGGGAAAAGCAAGAACACTGGTGGGAGCCTGTTCCTTCCAAAGTCTAGGGTTGTGTGTACCTTTGGTTGTATATATTCATATACCATCACATATATATGTCACACTCAAAATCTGGATTCTGTAAATTAGGGATGTATTATCCTCTTACAATGAAGAAGAACTGAATAGTCACTAACAACAACAAGTGTATCCATAGTAAGTAGATGACTCAAAAGGAAGACCGGTTATTATTTATTAGAGACCTACCTGGAAGGCCACCTCAATGCACTGAGCATAGCTATCAGAGAGATAAAAATTCATTGAAAATGGAAAATAAATAGTAATCCCAGATAGGGAAAATAATTATAAAAAACATTATTTAAACCAATAATAAAATGAGATTTCTTGAAAGGAAAAAAGTTCTGATTTGTTCCAGGTTAAATTAGATGAGAAAAAGATAAAGCTAGGAAAATCCTTGGTGGGGGGGAATGACTGAGTAGTAAAGCACTTGTCTAGCATGTATGAGGTCCTAGGTTCCATCTCTATCACCCCCTCCATACACACACACAAAGTAAAAAGACAAAATGCTGGTAAAAATTTCAACTATCAGTATTGATAAATAAATGAACATTTTTAAAACTTTATCCCCCCCCCAAAAAAATCAGGTCAATTTCACATTTCTTATATGTAATACTGGAGAAAGAATATGTAGAGTAAGGGAAGTGAAAGGGCTTAAGAATGAATGCAGCATTACTTCAGTAACTAAAGCCAGAAATATTGTAAATACCCATGAATAAAGGCAAAAAAGCTTTGATAGATTTTTATTATGTCTGAATTTTTGTGTTTATTTAATGTTTCCATATGCTTGAATACTTTTTAATCAAGCAATAGAAATAGATTATTTTTAAGCACATATGGAAATGTACAAAGGTAACTACATATTGGGTTCCAAAGTTAATCCCCAAATTTAAAGGTATCAAGTAGAGTATTCTGTGATGAAAAAGTACTAAATTAAAAATAAAACAACCAAAATCTTGTTGCTAAAAGAAGGACAAGGATAAATATTAAATACTTTTTGGATTTATGATAAAGCTACAGATATCTGTACTTGAGAAACAAAGTGTTTAATTTCTCTCACATTTCTACCTTCTGATTTTAAAAATATTGTTCATTTTTAAATAATTTGGTAATATGACCATTCTATTATGTGTATTATGTGTTCATATGGCAGTAAAATATTATTCATGTAGCAATAAATTAAAAGTCAACTGGCAAAATGTCATCAAAGACAACAATATAAGCCCCTAAATAATTCATGGGTTGAAGAAAAAATAATTTAAATGATCAAATATTTATAAGTGAAAAACAACAAAAGTCTTTAACCTCCTTTCACCTCTTTACTTCCTCGTTTTGTGAGATAGTTCTGTTGGAAATGTTTGTGCCAAGTTAAGAATATTTTATTACATTTACACTCTGCTGTGAACCACTATACCCAGTAAATTATCCTTTGTTCTACATTTCAATGAACTTCATGTTATTTTACCACAGGTTCATGTTATTTTACCACAGGTTCACTATTCATGCTTTGTTGGATAAATTGCAACACTAATTATTCTTCTTCGATCTTTTCTTACACCAAGGCTTAAGGCTACTATCTTCTCAAAGATTTTATATATTTGGAATTATATATCCATTGCTTTTATAGAGCAACATTCATTGGCTGTTTATGAAAACATCGTGGTTCTTACATTCTTTCCCCAGGGAATATGTATCTATTGATTGTTTTACTTTCTTACAGCATTTAATATTCCTATGGAGAAGACTAAGGCCAACCTTGGTTGATGCCTTGTTTTTCTATGTCTGGATCACTAAGGAAAATTTTCTTTCCTTTAAAGTCTAGTTACTTTAAGGACACATCTTATCATTAATTGCTCTGCCTCAATTTGTTCCAAGTATACAGTGTAATATTCTAATTTGCGGACTTGGGTATTGCTTATTTTTGAAAAATTTACTAACTCTATTATCATAGGGAATAGAATTCATTTCCATTTTTTAGCCTTTATTCTGAGAGAATTTAAAAAAACTTTTATAACTATCACTTTTCTCTTAGAATCCATTTTACTCATGTTGTCTTTTATACTACTGATAAGGTTTTCTGTTATTTCTTTTGAATTTATGCTGCTTGCAACTTGGTTTTCATTTTTCTCTTTTTCTGTTCATTTTTATTATTACTTTCAAAGATAATAGTCTATTAAAGTACTGAATTTTCTGAAGTATTTAATCAGAGATACCAATTTATGATATTAAACTCCTTTGATAAATGTAGAGAATCAAAGTAATTAGGACATCTGGAAACAATGGGTTCAGTGGTAATCTATTATATGATTTGGGGGAGAGGTGATTGTTACTTGGAAAGAATATATCAGCTGTAATGGAGAAACATAAAAACACTGAGATATGATTTGGAGCAGAATGGACAGTTTGGAGATAGGTGATATTAAGAAAGTGATTGTTAACTGGTACAGATTCATCAGTATTAGCCTTGATTATACCATTGGATCACAACAAAATTCTCCATTTATTGACCTTTTGCTCAAGGTTACATGATTAATCAATGAAAAATTGAATTAATAGCAAAGCTCCCCAATAGATGTCAGTGCCAACTCTATAGAAAACACTGCTCCTGATTTACATGTACTCTTCCCCATTTCTATTAGTGAACTTAAATATGGTTGTTTTCATTTTATTAAAGTATGAGAAATAAAATGCCATTATAGAGCAAGACATTGACTTTTATTCCCTTAATTGTGAAAAGAAAGGGACTTTCAATATCCAGTAGTCGATTAAATTTCAAGTAGGCATCTTCTACCACACATGGATAAAATGCTAGAAAAACATATATTATGTATAATGCAGTAGCTTACAAGTGTTAATGAGATAGCAAGTTATTAGGAAATACTCAAGTGAGAAAAAAGAATGAATGGGGAAAACCAAAGAAGTAAGCAGAGCACCAGTATTGGTTTTATGTAAGGAAATTTGTGAAGCTGTTTGATTTATTCTTTGGTTTCAGGACTTCACAAGTCCTAGAGCATATGAGATAATGTCCAGTGGTTGCTTATAGGATCTTCTTCACCTACATCTTGGATGCTAAAAGCTTGTATCCTCAAAAATATAAATTTGATAGCTGGGCAGGATGGTACAGATCTGTAATCCCAACTACAAAGGAGGCAGAGGTAGGAAGATCATGAGTTTGAGGCTAGCCCAGGCAAAAGTAGCAAAATCCTATTTTAAAAGGTCTGGGGAAATAGCTCAAGTGGTAGAGTGTTTGCTTAACAAGCACAAGGCCCTAGGTTCATTCCCAGTACCATAAAAAATAAATGAATAAATGAATAAAATTTCCATAAGCTAGTCTATCAACCCATCCAATGAAAGTAGACAGCTAGGGAAATGTACTATTTTAACCTACTGCTGAGCTATGGACTGCGATAACCCCTCAGAAATTGTTTCCATAAGTAATCTCTCATTCAGATTTGCAGAATGAATTCTTATCTCTCTAGCTTTAAAATGTTAAACTCCTGATTTACTGTACAATATCCCTGGATTTGTATTTATCCAACAAGCCCAGAAGCTTCTCTGGAGGAATTTGTGGCTTTTTAGACTTCAAATAAATCATATATTTATTAGGAGAACTCACTCAATGAACAAAGCTACATTCAAAGGAAAGAGATCTCACTGAGAGAGAGAGAGAGAGAGGAGAGAGAACTGGCAAACAATAGACACCTGAAACAGACCTGAAAATACTTTGGTTACTAAAATTATCAAACATGAATGTTAGATAACTTTGTTTTGTATATTGAAAAATATAAAATTTGAGCACTTTGAAGAGAACAAGAATCTATAAAAAATATGTAGATTTGAAATAGAATCAAATTACCCAGCAGAGATGAAAAGTAAAAAAGAAAATTTTAAATAAGCAATTATAATAAAAATGTATATAAGGAAATTATTGCCAGGATAGATGATAGATATAGGTAGATGATACATAGATAGATAGATAGATAGATAGATAGGTAGATAGATAGATGGAAACAATAGAGAGATAATTCCCAGAGCTAGAGGACAGAGAAAATGAGACAATCTTATTATTTAAAAAGGTAATGCTGAGAACTTTTTTGAATATATGAAAGGCTAAAATCTACACATTGAGGAATCCCAAACCATAGCATGCATTCTACAATAAAGAAATCCATACTTGTTTGCATCAGATTGGCACTGACATACACTAAGGCAAAATGGGCAAAAGTGAGCAGTACTATTCACTGGCAGCAGCAATCACAGAAGACAGCAGATGACCTCAGATTCCACAGGTTTAAAGATCTTGGAACCAACAGAAATGGCATCAGTGTCTCTAGCTGAGAAGGTCCAACTGTTGCTGTCACTGGTGGTGACTATAGGCAAGTGAAAGTGATTTCTTTTGGCTCCAGCAACAGTAGCCTTTTGATCTTGGATAATACCTCATTGTGCAATGTTTGTATTAAATAAACACTTCTTAATTTGAATCATCTATAATGATTTCTGTTTTGTGATCCAAAAACTTACTGATAAGATGATTCATAGGCATAGCATAATTCACTCAACAATTAAAAATACACTGTTTTTCCAGAACATTTATACAATATTTATAAAAACCAGATTCTGTGCCATAAGATATATTTTGTTAAGGCTAAGAAAATTATTATAATACAGATAACCTTCTATAATCACACGGAAATTAAAGGAGAAATTACATTAAAGATGTGTTAAAAGTTCCGTGAGTCAAGGATTAAATTATAATAGCACTTAAAATATTTTAGCTATATGATAAGAAAATTGAATATGACAAATTTTGGAGATATAAGCGATTCAGTACTCAGAGGAAAATATACACTATTAACTTCAGGAGAGGAGAAATGTTTAAAGTCAATAGTTATACACTGATCTTAAAAATGAGAAAATAAGCCAGGTGCTGTGGCTCATGCCTATAATAATAGCTACTTGGGAAATGGATCAGGAGGATAGATGATGGAGGCCAGCCTGGGAAATGTTTGAGAGCCTCCATCTCAACCAATAAAAAGGTAAGGTGGGTGTGATAGTGTTCACCTGTTATCCCAGCTACACTCAAAGCTTAAATAGGAAGATTGCAGCCAAGGTGACCTTCATAAATAGACAGACCCTATTCAAAAAATACTTAAAGTAAAAAGGACTAGGGGTTTGGCTCAAGTTGTAGAGCACCTGTCTAGCAAGCACAAGACCCTGAATTCAAGCACCAGAGCCGGGCGGGGGGGGCGGGGTTGGGGGCGGCGGGTTAAAAAGATAAGGAAGGCAAAAAGAAACCTTTGGGGAGTTGAAGGAAAGAAAGATAACTTCTAATTTTAAAAAAGCTAATAAAATCTATACTGTTTGTGTGATTTATTAAGAAAAAGGAAAATGCATCAATAAAAAGGATAAGGAATTTACTATAGATGTTGCAGATATCTAAAAATATAACTGTGTGTTCATCAGCTTTTGATCACTCTAACAAAATACCTAAGATAAGCAACTTATAAGGAGGAAAGATTAACTTTGGTTCATGGTTTCAGAGGTTTCAGTTCTTGAGCACTTGGTTGAATTTGGAACTGTTTTGAGACATACCATCATGGCAAGGAATGCATGGGGAATTGTTCACCTCATGATAACTGAGAAGCAAACATACAGACAAGAAGTGGTTGAAGCCTCAATACTCTTTTCAAGGGCAATACCCCAATGACCCAACTTCCTTCCACTGGAGTCAGTTTCTAAAGGTTCCACCACTTCCCAATAGCACAATTGGCTGTCAACTAGCCCTCAGTATTTGGGCTTTTGGGAGACACTTAAGATACAAACCCTAATACTATAATAAAAACTTTTATGAAACTAAATTTGAATATATAAGTGAAAGAAAAATTCTAAAATACAACTTACATACATGACTTGAGATTTAGACAACCAACTTGCTTTATATCTGATTTTTTTGGGGGGGACAATACTGAGGTTTGAACTCAGGGCTTTGTATCTGTGAGGTGCTCACTCCACCGTTTGAGGCAGGTCCTCAAGAACATTTGCTTTGTTTTTTTTCAAATAGTGTCTTGCATTTTTGCTTCAGTTCGGACTTGGACCAGGAGCCTCTACCTATCCTTGTAACTGAAATTATAGATATGTGCCACCATTCCCTGACCTATATCTGATTTTTTTAAAGAGGTAAAATGAGTAGAATAATGTTTTCTTACAAAGAAAACTCTGCTCAGATAATTTATTCTGCTATAACATTCAAAATGAACAGGAAAAAATTTCTAATATTACATAAACCTTCTAGAAAAAGAACGAGATTTTCCAAATTAATTTCATTAGTTAGTATAGTGTAGGTTATAAAATCTGACAAGGACTATAGATAAACAGATATTTCCATGTCACCCTCACTCACCTAAGCAAAATTGTATCTGTCTGAATACATAATTACAAAAGCATAATATCTGATGAACAAGGTGGATTTAATCCCATGAATTGGAAGTTGGATTAACATTTTAAAGTATCAGTAATAGCTTTAAGAGATGAAAGAAAAAATCCCACTTGCTCATTTTATGAGACGTAGGTAAAATTCAACCTCTCTGTAGTCATATAAAATCTTAGAAAATTGGGAATATTAGAGAATCTACTGAATCAGAAAAATAGTGTCTCTTGGAAGCATGCAACACGTATCAAATGCAATGTAATGCACTGAAAATCTTGCTGGTACTATAGTTCTCCCACAGCTGTGTTTTCATGGTGTGTGAGGAGACGATGCTCAAAGGATTTCCAAGGCCAAGTTGTTGAACATCTCATGATAGTAGAGAATGGTAATAGATCGTCCTTCCACCCTGAGTGTACCAGTCTAGGTAGGGGAGAATAAGCTCAACACAATGATGGAAGTGTTTCTGGGACCATACTACTTGCTTTTGGCTACAACTTTTTGTTTTACCCACATTTACTGGTGTCTTTGAGTGGAGAGAGTTTTGAGCTCATAGAGACAGAGGCTTTGCTGGACCAAAATGTTTTTTGTGGCTGGGTGTTTCTTCTCATGTCTAGTGAAATCCCTTGTTATGTCTTGCTGAGAAGGATGAGTCTCAGATCCAATGGAGGACAGTGCTTTCTTGACTACTACTGTTTGATAGGAGCCCTGATTGATCCCTCAATTGAGGTTGTTTAGATCTCCTGATGAGGACAGAGGGATGCCCTTCAATGTGTAAGGAGAATAATTTCACCTGAACTGCTTTTTTGCGGAGTCAGGGGCTGGGAATTTTGGGTACCAGTGGCCTTTCCCTGTTGGGTGATTGCAAGGCCATTCCCTTCCTCTTACAATCTCTTGTGGGTCTCCTTTGGTTGACTTTGGGCCATTTCCAGGGTTTAAGTTTGATGGGGAGGAGCAAGAAAAAATTGACTATGTCACTGTTACAGATTGAAAGTATCTTTATTATCTTTTAAACTTGCATATATAATTTAGATGGTCTCCCACTATTTTAGGCTTTTTTAATAATAAATTGGAACTTTAAATATGGAATGCTTAACAGGATTAATAATTTTGGTCTTTCATTGTCAATAGGAAATACAAATAAATGTTTGCACATGAATAAAAAGTTTTATTCTAGCTATAAATATGATATCCAAAAAGCATTATCAACAAGCTATGATCTTTCGCCACCTAACCATTAATTTATGCATAATTTTTATTTAACATTTATCTATCCTATAGTATTTACTACATTCTGAATCTTATAATTTGATTTGAAATAGGAGTTGATGCTTGTTTGACAACCATACAATAAACTGTGATATAATTAGTTAATATTTTGTTGTTGTTTAGGACATATATATGTGTGTATATAAATGCATTTTCAATCTTCTCCTTTCTCATGTATAAATGAGAAAACTGATGATCTTTTTCTCTATTACAATGATCTAGGACCGCATAGCTATTAAAAGTGCTCATAAATCCTTCCAAAGTTCATGTTCTTTGCAATGTAATACTTTTGAAAAAGTAGCAATATAAAACTCTGCTATATAAAAAGAAAAGCAAATATGAAGGAGCTCATCTAATTTAATCCTCTTCTAGTTTTTCATGGATACAAAACAAAAATTTATGTTTTCTCATTGCAACAGATAGATGAAATGTCAGATAATCCTAACAAGTATTTGTACATGTAATACATATATGTATGTATATATGAAAATCCTGCTGAAACTAGTATCCAAGACATAGTTTTTTTTTTCTTGTCTTTGCTTCGTTTTATTTTAAATATTCTATTAGAATCAGAACCACATAGTCAAAATTGAAAACAGATATCTGATTAAGAAAAATACATATCCCATTAAATTTAAAACATCTTTGCTTCCTTCAAAATTTCGAAATATATAAGTGGACAGTAAGAATGGCTTCCTTCATTTAGATTGAGTTTTATTACTCTCAGCTTGTTATAAATATTTTCAGAAAAATAAATAAATTGCATTCTTGGAAACATTTATGAGGTTAACTGTTTTGTCAATATATTCATAGTGCAGACTAGTGGTTTTATTTAAAATATTTTTCCAAGTGTAAAAAATTTAAGTACCTTATGAGAAGCAATTTCATTCTGAGATGGGAAATTAAAGGCAATTAAATATTTTATAAAGTTCCAAATGACTTCTTTTTACCTGCATAAAAAAGAGATGGCTTCCATTTTGTTATTCACAATCTGCCTTCCATTTCATTTCTGAAACATGTTTTACTAGAACACACAAATATTTAACTAAAACTGCATGCACACTTTACGTGGAGAACAAGGATTAAAATCCAACAACGTTCTTCAGTTTTTATATCTATAAATGTCAAAATTTCAGCCAAATAAAAAACTCCTTGTGAAAAATGCTTAATGAAAACATATTTGATGTATATTTTTTCATATTCATCCTTTAAAAAATAGATGTAACTTCTTCCAACACTAATATGCTCTCAAGTAAATAAGCCTCAGTCAGGCATTTTATATCTCTTTAAGGTTGAACGTATCCAGCCAGATCCATGCAGTATTCGCCTTTTTCTGAACGTGCTTGAAAGACAACAATTCCTTACTAAATGTTTCCTTAACCTTTTTAAGTTTTAGTGGGTTTTTTTTCTCTTTTCTTCTTAATACAGCATTAAACTATAGGCTCTGCAACTAATGTGTTTGAAACCCTGATCTTTGGCTGTTTGTCTTCTGAAGAGTAACTGTGGGGTTCAACCATTGGATTAAATTGCATACCTGCTTTCTGCTTGGCTATAAATTAAGATCATTCAAGCAGAGGGCACAATTAGCTGAATTCCAAGTTGTAATCTGAAGTCAAATGTTATCATCGATTTGAAAGTGAAGCCAGAAGCAAAGACACTGGACTTATCACTGGTGGCTGGCACCTACAACCTTTCAGGAAGAAACTAAAACAAAACCAAACAAAATAAAACTTGCTGATTCCCAATTCTTCTTGTTTATGCTCACTTAGAGATTCCTAAAGCAATCTCTGAACTTAAAATTGTTCTAGTTTTGTTGACATGAAACCTTTCTGGGTTATACTTCCCTACATATAAATAGTATTAAAGAGATTTGCTGGTGAAGGGAACAACTTCATTATATAAGAGAAATGTTAAAAATTTCACTTTTCCCTGTTGCACTGCCTCACAGATATCGAAATAAGATGCTGTGAATCTAGTCACACATTTTTTTTCCCTCACGTGGCCATTAAAGATTTCATTCTTCATTGCCATAAATAGTATTCCTGAATGTGGAGTTTTGCTCTGCATGAAGACCAGGTTTTTCTCTGGTTCTTCCTGAAAACCGGTTAGGCCTGGCTGACATTTTTGGTTTATAGTAAATCTAACATTCTCTGCATACACATTTTCACTTCAGACCAACACACATTTATTAGGCATTTATTAGGTATCTAATGTGTGCCAGGTCTCTGGAGTCAGATTTCTCTCTGATCCCATCCAGTCTCAAACAAACACAATATAAAAGCCAAAGTTTGAACTGATAGAAATAACCCAACTCTATTCTTATTCTCCTCAGAATTCTTATGCTCTTTGTCCTATAACTAACAAATCTCCAAACAGAATATCTATCCCTCCAATACTTCATATTAGTGCTGCATTGATTATGTTTTCCGGAACCACAAACAAATGGTCTTCCTCCACTTGTTTTTAGTTCTGATTTTTCATTTTTGCAGATTTGATTTGAAAGCAAAAAGTAACATAAAATAATTTCTGGACCCTTTTACTTTTGGTCATGGTAGCTAAATCTGAACGTTTTCTGATATTGGTTATTGGATAAATAACTACTAATACAATACAACATGTACCAACCTGATCTATATGTTCTACTGAATGACATGAAAACATGTAACACTCGCACCATAAGCTTTATTTTCAATTGTTTAAGGTATTGAAACTAAAAAAGATGCATACCAAATATACCCAATATAATACTACAAATTAATATATTCAGCACATCCTGACAAATTCTGCAAGGTTTTTCTCATTAAACAAGTGCTGCTGACATGTTTATGTATGTTTTAATTAAAAGCCATATTGATGGGTTATAACTTGCTTTAAAAATATCTCTGGCATAAATTTCATAAGTTTCATTTTTATATTTATCCAATGATATGATTTCCATGTTATTAAGTTGTTGTTCCTATTTCTTCCCTAGTACAGTGATATTTTAGCTATCTAAATTTGGAGCGAAATCAGTCATTTATTGGATTATTTTACTAGATTATTTTTATGTGGATGGTGAGGCATTTTCATAATTTAAGAATGTAGGTAGTGCCTTGCTCACAGTTAGCATATCTTATAGATGATTATTGAATTTGTAAGTGATGTCTCTAGCCAATAAGAGTATCAAACCCTTCCTGTTTTGTGGTTTTCTACCCTTCTTGTTAGGTTACAGGTGTGGTGAATTTCTTCTCTGCTTCAACATGCAACTGTACTAATGCAGATGGCCACACACATGCAGATAAATTTATAACCTATTCACTCCTTAAATCCATTTTAATTAATCATTGCAAACACTTAATTTTCAGTGAATCTTCAGTTAAATGTTACCCCTTCTTATTATTCAGGAAATCAAATGGTGGTAAGATCACTGCACTCATTCAGTTGGAAATTGGTTCATTCATCGGAAGTGAGTAACAAAATCATTATATTTGCACAATATTAAGTAGTGCCAGCTACAGCATTGCTGGTAATTTATTTTCACAAATTTGTTCTCCTTGTGAAATGATATGGTTCACATGGAGGAAGTAATTGAAAGCTATGTTATGCAGACAGGCTGCATTATCCTTGAAGCAGGGGTTCTCCAACCAAGTAACTTCATCTGTTTGAAAGATTGAAAAGGCCAGGATGCCATGGATTTTCAAAGATCCTATCAAGGTCATGTTTCTACTCTCAGTTGCTGGTCTCTCCATAACCAGTGATTACTAAATCTCCATGATGTGCTAGACAACACAGGTTGGATTATTTGTAATCTTCTGATGACCCCACAGGTGGCCAGGCATGGTCAGCAAGCAGTGGGTTGTTTCTTAAAGCATGTTTGTAAGTTAAGTATTAACCATGACTTGAGAATTAAAACAATCCAAGTTGATGGGACTACTTTTGCTGGTGGTGGTTATTGTTTTTTGGTTTTGTTTTGTTTTGTTACAATCCTCTTTCTCTTTCCATACGTATGTCCATATTTTAACAGGTCACTCTGGTAGACCCTAGTAATTCTAAAGGTCACCAGATTGAAAGGAATTAGAGCTTTAATTATGACATGATTATTACAATCTTATTCCCTTCCCCATTCGATCCTCTTAAATAAAACTATTAAGAGAAGCTACTTTTAGATCATCCATCATCTGTTACTATGAAAACAGAACAAGTATGATTTTAAAGATTATGGAATTTCAGTTGGAAGACATTTAATTGAGAAAATAACGCTTCTGTTTAAGAAAATGTGGACTATTATGATACAGAGGCAAAGAAAATAATCTGTGAAAAGATCTGGCTTTTGCTATATTTAACAGAACTTAACTCTTTTGAAGTTGGCTTCTTGAAGTATAAATTACACATAATGAAATTCACCTTTTTAAAAAGTGCACATGTCTGAGTTTTGAAAAATGCATACTCTAATGGTCACCATCATCAGAATAAAAATAAAGATTACTTGCAATTAATTTTCTCTCCCTAACCCTACATCTGGCAAACCAGTTTTCTACATTCTGTCCCTATTATTTTACTGTCAGTAGACTGTCACATAAATTGAATTATGCAGTCTTTAGTTTTGTGGATTGGGTTACTTTCACTAAGTTTGGCTACTCACTGCATTGCAATTCACTCATTTTTAACCTGGCTCTTGCTGCCTCTTATACCATGAGAGAGATGCCCTAGGGAAACTCAGCAGATGGGTTGATACAGTGTCCAAAAAGGGCAGAGCAAATTTGTACGTGATTTGGAAAATGGTCAGCAGAAGTCAGAGGACAAGTGAATGGGGATGGGGTAAGCATCAGCAGAATATCCTTACTCAGAAAATCTGTCCTCTTCTTTCACCAACTAATGTGGTGAAACACTGCAGACGCCTTTTTTTTTTTTTTTTTTTTTGGTGATACTGCAGGTTGAACTCAGGGCCTCCTGCTTACTAGACATGCACTTTACCACTTCAGCCACTCCACAAGGCCTTTTTGGATGGGTTATTTTTGAGACAGGGTCTCATTTTATGTGAAGCCACTGCACAGAGCCTCACAGACACCATTTCTCAGAGAAAGGATTGGGAAAAACAAGTTTTTAACTCTCACCTCTAGAGAAATGATTCCAGGAGTGTTGAGGCACAATGCAAGAGCCTGTGATTCATGGTTATTGGATCACAGGTTTTAATGCACTGTTTCTCCAGGTGTACTTTTCAGTACCTCCTATATCAAGGCCATCTGGGAAATCTTTTAATATGCAGATTCCTGGGCCCCCCCCTCAAGCCTGCTAAACCAGAACTGTTAGGAAGAAGGCAAGTCTGGATTTTTTATAAGCATTCCAGGAGACTGTGAAAAAAAAACTCCACTAGCTTAAGGTATGACAAATATTAACAGTGTAGAGAATTGGGAGAGAGGAGATATATGAAAAGAGACAGCTGTGAATGTGTATATGGTGCTTACCTTTGGATGGATTGTTTCAGGGGCTGAAGCTCATGTGATCCTGGCAGTAAAGTAAATTAGTAGCATTTCTGCTGAGGCAGGAAAAGGAAAGAAGAACTAATATTTTGAACTGTTTTGTCAGTTGGCAATATATTACAAAATTTGTTATATAGATATTGATATAAAGATAGATACTAGAAACTAGATCACTGTAGGCAGAGTAATTTGTATCAACACAAGATTTAGTAATTATGGAAGCACTATAAATATAATAATCAGAACAAGATTTTAACCAAAAGTTTTGGGGCTTTATTTTGAATAAAATGTTTTATTTTACCATTTGATTTGGTAGCAACATCTACAAAGGTATAGCAAAATGTTATTATTTATGTTATATATAATATTTAATTTTGACAACATGAAAATAATAAAGTATCCCAGTAACTGAAACCTGGTACATTAATTCTTAATCAAAACTCCTAAGGGTTATTTCTAGATTTTTCTCTCTTACTTTGGGGTATGATGCTTATTTTTCTAAGGATTTGCTTGTAATTTTGTGATTCTACATAATCAAAATAAATACAATGCAAATGAAAGTTTAGTTTGTACACATGAATAAATACAAATATGCAATATGAAAGAAAAGAGCAAGCTATTTTAAAGTGTCAATTATAACTCTTAATTATTTAGATAAAAATCTAAAAAAGAAGCCATAGCCAATTTTGTTTAATTTGCAAATGCATGAACACAGAAAGGCTCTGACCTCTGAGTTGGTTCTGCCTGTTTCACAAGTGGAAAAAAGAAAAAGACCTTTGCCCTTAAGGACTGTTGTGTTTTTATGTTCTAGCCCAGTAACTCACCCAAAATGAAAAACAGACTTCTGGTCTGTTATACCATTAATTTAAGCTGCGTTGCTGCATACAAGTGACTTTTGTTTAGTTTTGTTTTTGTTGCAGCATAAATTAACAAGGTGTCAAATGAACATCGTGACCCCATTTTTATCTCAAGCAAACTAAATTCATAACAGAAACAGGGCCTCCTTCTGTAGCTCAGCGAAACTGAGTGTGGAGAATTTCACAAACTCAGCTGGTTCTTGGGACTGCAAATCTCCTGCATCCCGACTGTCATCTGGTAAGAACATTTCCACACTTGGTGACTCACGCAAGCCTTGATCTCACAGCGCTTTCACTGCCCACTAATCACATTCTCAACCTCTGCTTCCTCAGCCGAGTGTGGAGAATCTACAATAAAGAAAGTGCCCTTTCAGCTGTAGTTTTTCTCCACACAGCACTACCCTGATTTTGGAAAGAGCTCAACTCTTCCTCTCCCTTGGGCACAGAGAATTGCAGAATGGAAGAGTGCAAACTGCAAAAATGCTAATCATGGAAAGCAAAAAAAAAAAAAACAAAAAAACCAACAACAACAAAAAAAACCCAAAACAGAACAAGACCCAGATGGGACAAAATGGACATACTTCATTTATCTACCGTATATTATTTGTGATGCATAGTACATCGAGTCTTGGCCCTTTATAAACAAACACTACAGAGGCATACGCCCCAGGATTATAAACAGAATTGCCCATAAATTTGATGAGGTCCTACACTGCGCTCTGCACACACGGCTGCAGCTTATTCAGCGGGATCCAGGGCTGCAGTCTGTTCTCTTGGATGCAGATCAACTCTGTAATCTCAGCTCAACCAAAGGGGCAGAATCTCAATGGGCCAATTCACCCTAATGAAACTCACAGGCATTTCACATGAGGGAAAATGCACTCCTGTACTGGAACCACGTGGTCAGTGGCAGGGTTTCCCAAGACCTAGAAATGCTGTTCTCAACCTTTTGTGGGCAGATGTACATTGTTTTAAAAGGCAGATTCCTAGGTATCCATACCCAATTCTCACCCTTTGTCCATCTCTATTGATTTGGTAGAAGTGCTTCACATTTACCTTTCTAAAAAGTACTTCACATCTCATGATTCTGAACAATGGCTCTAGGAAACACTAGGAGAAACTCCAAAATTGATAAATTTTGGAAATTGCTTTTATGAATATGGGTGCATTTAAAAAAAAAACCTTTGTAAATTGACAGATAATCTAAGGGACACTATGCAATATTGCAATACTTGTATACATTGTATAATGTTCAAATCAGAGCAAGTGTGTCTCCTCAAACAGTCATCGTTTCTTTGTAGTGGGCACATTCCAATCCTTTCTTGTAGTTTTTTGACATATACAATATTATCTATAATTATCCTAGTGTGTAATACAACACTAAAACTTACTATTTTTTGCCTGATTGTTGCTTAGTATCCATTTGAAAGACATTTGTAAGCTTATTCCTTCAGCTTTATTCAGAAAGGAAACTGTCTTCTAACCTAATGGAGTATAATTTAGGGCCATAGGTTATGAATGGCTACCTGACCAAAACACCCCCAACCATGTGCTGAAAACTATTATATGCATTAAGAACACTATGGACAAAGAGGAGTTTTTAAAAATCAAATTAAATTATTTATAATATATCCACAGGCTAAATGAAATTAGTTAATTTGACTTAATTAAGAATCGGGGTACCATGGATGCTTATGTGTACACCCATGTGAAACAGTCTAAAGTCTCAGCAAATATAGCATAATTCACACACATCATAGAGTATCCCTTTGACTTCTGTCTGCTTTAGATTTTTTGCTTGTTTTAAACTTTTTAATTACTGTTTATGACTCTTCATAGTAAAGTCAAAATCTTAGTAAGTCATCCAGACCAGAGTTCATAACTAAAGCAAAACTTGCTTAATGTAATTCTCTGAGGGCTTGAAATCAAATTCCCCAAGTCTCTGAGGTATAAGAAATGTAATCATTTATATAATTAATGGATTGATTTTTCTATATATTAATTTAACTCCCACTTTGTGTCTACTTCTTTGGGGTAGGAAAAAAAAGCTACATTCAAATTTGTTTCGCTGTCCCCATTTCCTTTGCATGGTATTGTATTCAAGGGCACTGGGAGCATCTAGTTCTTGGTGATCATCACAGCAGGCTGATACGTACTGAGTACATTTCTACCTGCTCTGTAGACCCCAACCCACCCAGGCAGCTGTGGATGTGTCCATTGCTTTTGCCTATAGAGGTTCCCCCAGTTCCTGCTAGCCACCACATGCTACCATTCTCCTATTAGGCACAGGAAATATTTATTTACTAGATGAGCACCTGGAAAACACTATGAACTCCCCCCGGTCATGAATGATTCTTTAACATTTCTTTGCTCTTACAGAGCACACTGGAAATCTTTCCCATAATATGCAGACTTGTCAGCTTCCTAGAACATTCTCTGGCTGAAGGACACACTTCTGTGCTTTCAATTTCCAAACCAATCTGAGAATTTTGTTATTTTTTTCATCCTAAGTGAGTGAGCTTAGAAAGTAGGAATAAGGTACCAATTTTTTTCTTTCTTTTTGTTTCTCCTACTCTCCCATTCTCCTATCTGGAAATTTTTATCTACAGTCTAGGGATTAAAATCATTGCTCTGATTTTGTGTTTTACTGTCCTCTCAAATCTATTTACTTTCTACATAGTAGGTTTTTGTTTTGCTTTTGAAAGTCAAAAGCCAAGATTTTGTTTGTTGTTTCTCCAGCATGCTATCTCTCTCAGGCAATGCTAGAGAGTGCCTGTGTTCTAGTTTGGTTGGGGTGGGGAAAGATTGGAGGAAGAAATTGACTGGTCAAACAAAAATATTTTCTCAGTATATTTATTTGTGATCTCATCTGAACATATTTTTAAGTTTAATTACAAAAAAGTATAAAAAGTAGTTAATCTGAGAGAATGGGGTTGTGAGTGTGTGAATTAAATTACTGAATTTGATTTTTCAAATATGCTTTGAATTTAGGCTTTTGTTCAGTTTCCATAAACTAATTATATTTAATTTCACAGAGGCATAAACTACAGGGAACATTTTACAGACTAGATAGTAACTATAGGAAAAAGTTCAGATCTAGCTTTGTTTTGGATAATTTAAAGCTTAAAAATATACGAATGACACTTAAAGACCAGTTCTGACATTTAATCATAAGCATTTGTGGTGTCTTAATTCATTTTTGTTTGAGGCACAATGATTTCTTTTAATTTTCTTCAGAATTCTTTCCTCTTTCTACATTTTTTGTGTTGGTAATTAGGATCTTCAATTGTCTGCTACCCTGGCACTTCAGCCTAAGTCCCATAAATCATGGAAGCCTGAATTGCCCTTCTTCCAGAACAAAGATGTCCAGGATGAGGACACAGTGCATTCAGCACCTCAGAAGAAGCAACCTGTGGTGGGAGAGGGAAAACAAGAGTTGAGATCTGGGACTGAGGTTACCCACAGTTCATATGATAAGGAAATAAAAACAATTATATAAAGGATATAGATCTTCCATTACATGCACTATTTTAGCGCATTAGAATTAGAAAGGAAAATTCTAAGACTTAACTGTGTAATTTTGATTTTGGTTCTTAAGCTTTAAGGTAGATATCTGTAAACTATTGAACCATGTAGATTAAAATAAGTACAGGGATGCTATTTTGTACTTGGGGTAAGGAGAAAGTAAAAAGGAGAATTAAGATGTGTGAAGTACTAGTAACTATATGAAAGGCATTTATATTGATACTATCAGTAATTTTTATTTTAATGGTACTGGTAGTTGAAGTCAAGGCCTTGTGCTTTCTAGGCAGGCACTCTACAACTTGAGCCACTGTGCCAATCCTCAGTAAATATATATTACTTCAATATGCACCATGCATTTTATTTTCTGGGGAGTGCTGAGTATAACTTGGTGAGCAAAAGTAGAAATAAGGCCTTGCCGTTACTTAATTTACAAACATATGGTAAGAAATTCAATCAAATCATCTTAAACTGAAGTAACACTATAATTGTGTGAATTGTAGTGAAACAGAAGACGTAAGGTTATTCTAAGAGTAAGGTTGATTGAAAGCATTGCCAAAATCTATAGTAAATTCTTCTAAGCCTAAATACTGCTGTGAACTGATAGCAAATAATGATGAAGATGATGATGGTGATAAGATTGGAGTTATTTTCAGCAGTCATACTGATAGTCTACCTGCTCTGGGTATCCTACCTTCTCCTCAGGCATATTGTGGATCACCCCAACCTAGACTATGATCAACAATAACGAGTTACACTTAATGGATTAGTGTCTCTAGGACACTGGTCTGGTTCCTGACATGCATTTTGGATGTTTTTATGCCATAATTACAACATATTTTAATGTAACACTGGAAATATACAATAAGTTTAAAATAAAATTAAAAAATAAAAACAACTACAGCTCCTCAACAGAGAAGCGGTCACTGGGAGTTAAGTTGGAATGCTTGTGTGGTAGGAAGAGTACACTGAGAGAATATATATGCACAGGTACTCTAGTATGAAGGATCAGAGCACATCTGAGAATAAAAATGTCAGTACTGCTAAAGCATACAGAGGAATGTGGAATGTGGTAAAAAAAAAGTCTTGAAAGCACACAGGAGTCAGATTAAAAGTCATGCAAACTGTGTGTCTCAAGAGAAAAACGTATTACAGGAGGACGGGATGGTGCATGACTAATCCTAGCTCAAGGCCAGGCTGGGCTACAAAGCAAGACCCTATCTCTGAGAGAGAGACTGAGAGAGAGAGAGAGAGAGAGAGAGAGAGAGAGAGGTAGAAATGAAAGGATTTTTGTTCTGGACAATGGTATTTACATTTTGAATAGCTATTAATTTAATATTGTTCATTTTCCATTGTGTATGTATTTCATTTTTCAGTTAAATATTTTGGTTTGGGTTTTGAAATTTGGTGTGTAAATTTGGTGAAATTATGTATGAATTTCTTTCAGTCTACTAAAGGAGGTACTATGAAACACTTGATATCAAGAGGAGGTATTTCAGAAGAGTCTGAAACAGATTTGCAGGCCTTAATACAGGTTTACATCAGTAGAGACAGAAAAAAAAAAGTGGAAAGTGTCTAAAGATGTAATTGAATAGGTAAAATTAACAAGTGACCAGTGATTGGCAATAAGGGAAGGATGGGTTGAGAGTGAAGGAAGAGACAATGATGACTTGTGGATCATGGTTACACAAATACGTGATAGAAGTGCCACTTATTTAATTAAAAGACCCTAAAAGAGGACCTATGTTGGAAAGACAACATGAATTTAGTTTTGGTGCTCATGCTATGAAGAGAACTAGGATATATGAAATAGGTGGAATTACAGAAGTCTGGGTTAGCATATAAAATAATGCTAATGCATTTATATGAATGCTCATATAAATTTGAGCATCATCACATGTGGCATAAGTTAAGTCGTTAAAGTAAAGATGAAATTTCTACATCTCATCTCTGTGTTTTGGACTATTCCAACACTTAATGATACATGCTAATACTAAATGCTAAAAAACTAATATGGTATGCTAGAAGATGATTTAGCTTATAGGAACAAAAGAGAGACAGAGAACAGCATAAGAGAGAACTGGTCTCCCAAGGTAGAACTGGGTTTCTAATTTTAAATAGTAAGATCATGCATTTCACATTAGGAGGTAAAAGAAGGAAGTTCAGAAAATGAATATGGTTCATATACTTCCTATACAAGAATGAATATAGAATTTTTAGAACTGTTGAAATCACCAGAAGAAGGGGACTAAGGTAGAAAGGAGAAAATTAGAGGAGATGAAACAATGTATTCCCAGTACAACAATCAAAAAAATAAAATAAAATAAAAAGGTAAGCAAAGACTTGAGGGTCTTAAAAAGGTAGCTGTATAAACACAGAGAGGAAGACTATTACAAGCCCAGAAAAAACAAAAGTCAATGCAAGAACCCTATAACAGAAGAAAAGTTGTAAAAAAGCACAGGAATGGGAAGTGATTCCACAGAAACAATGAAAGCCACTCAAAAGGCTCATGTAGGGACTGAGAAGACTGTTTTAATTCTAAGTGAAATGAAGAATCAC
The DNA here is from genome assembly GCF_047511655.1 of Castor canadensis. Lineage (NCBI taxonomy): Eukaryota > Metazoa > Chordata > Mammalia > Rodentia > Castoridae > Castor > Castor canadensis. The sequence continues at coordinate 32,746,683 of NC_133393.1, read as the reverse complement.
TGTTGAGCAGAGGAGTAAAATGACCCAGCTATTACATTAAAAGAACCATGCTTTCTGCTGTGCTGAGTTTATAGTATACGAAAGTAATAGTAGAAGCAGAGAGACAATTTAGGAGACATTCACGCATTGTTGGCCAAAGGCCTTATTGTATTGCTCACCTATAGATATTTAGGTCACCATAAAACAATTCTGCCTTTAAATAATAACAATAATAGTATCATTATAATTAGAGTATTGGTTCTCTAATTCTCAACATAGAATGAGCTTAAAATCCTCTTTCTCTAAACCATGCAAAATTGAATGCCATCAATATCTAACACCTATTATTCTAAGATTTTGACAAGATATTTAGGCAATAAAATAAGAGTATGGGCAACACAGACCAACAGCTTTCATGCAGGTGATGATGGATGCTGGGGAGAAAAAAAGCAGCAACTCACCAACCAAGTTTACAGTATTAACCCTATCAGGTACTCTACCTTTATTAAAATGCTAATTACTTTATTATGCTAATAGGCAACATTAACTTGCAGGTGCAATGGATGCTGTAAAGGAGGGAATTATTCTAATACAGTCCACTTTTTCATTTTTTGTTTGTTTAGAGACAATAGGATTTGAATTCATTTGTGCATGTTGACACCTGCAACATTATCTTTTCTAAACAGCACAAAATGGATTTTCTACACTACTCCAACCAGGAAACTTCATTAAGGTGTCTTTGAGGAGCTTCAGAAGAAATTATTTTTGTCACTGCACCAGCATTCTTACAACCTCTAAATAGGTGGTTCACTGACTAATTTGAACCAGAATTTCATCACAGTCTTAAAGCAGAGTATGGAAAAAAATGGTAACTGTTATTAAATCAGAGAATGTTCTAGATGGAAGTTTAACTTTACCACAGATACAGTGCAGGTGGGCCACCCCCCAAATGCAAAACATCACTGGGAACAAAATGCAAAGTGACCAGTGTGTGAATCAAAGAATGGAATTTGGAAAGAGTAGGCAATTTCCAGTTTGTCTAGTGTAAGCAAAAATTCCATAGTCAACTGCTGACTAAATAGATTAGCAAATTCAAACATTTCCAGGTTAGGGAGAAAAAGAATTTGTAAATGAACTGATAATGTATTTAACAGGTTTTAGCCTGAGGTAGCTTAAAATTTTGAACAGTGCATACCTAGGAAATGGGGGCAATCTCAAGACCAACCCTAGAACTGGATCAGCTTTGCTATTTCATATAGAGGTCTGAATCTCCAAATTATTCTTGATTATTTCACCATATTCCTAATTGGGTCACTAAAATAGGCACACTTCCTATAAGAGAGTATTATATACACACAGCAGGCTCATGCAAATCAAATATTCTGTTTTCTGTCTCCCATAATTCAAAATGTTTTATACTCATGATACAATGAAAAATTTCAAACTACAATGTGAACCACATCCAAATGTGATTGAAAATGTCTATACACTGAAAGCCTACTTTTCACGTAGAACTATGTGTTCAAATATTAATAAAAGGAATTTGATTTTCAACATTATTTCTCAGGGGCTTTTTTTTTTTTAAATTCATATGTGCATACAAGGCTTGGGTCATTTCCCCCCCTTGCCCCCACCCCCTCCCTTACCACCCACTCTGCCCCCTCCTCAGAGGCTTTTTTCAAGCTATGTTGCCATCCATAAACCATCCAATGAGCACTCTTATAGTAATACTATATCTCAGGCAAACATTTTATTTTATTCTTTTATTCATATGTGCATACAATTTTTCTTCCCCCTTCCCCCCGCCCCCTTCCTTCCTCCCTCCCTCCCCCCTCTACCCCCTCGCTTCCAGGCAAAAACTATTTTGCCCTTATCTCTAATTTTGTTGAAGAGAGAGTATAAACAATAATAGGAAGGACCAAGAGTTTTTGATAAGGATAGCTATACAAGGGGTTGACTTGCATTGCTTTCCTGTACATGTGTGTTACCTTCTAAATTAACTCCTCTCAAACTAACCTTTTCTCTAGTTTCTGGTCCCCTTCTCCTATTGGCCACTGTCACTTTAAAGTATCTGCTTTAGTTTCTCTTCATTGAGGGCAACAAATGCTATCTAGTTTTGTGGGTGCCTTACCTATCCTCATACCTCCCTTGTGTGCTCTCGCTTTGTCGTGTGATCAGAATCCAGTCCCCTTGTTGTGTTTATCCTTGATCTAATGTCCACACATGAGGGAGAACATACAATTTTTGGTCTTTTGGGCCAGACTAACCTCGCTCAGAATGATGTTCTCCAGTTCCGTCCATTTACTTGTGAATGATAGGATTTCATTCTTCATGGCTGCATAAAATTCCATTGTGTATAAATACCACATTTTCTTAATCCATTCATCAGTAGTGAGACATCTTGGCTGTTTCCATAACTTGGCTATTGTGAATAGTGCTGCAATAAACATGGGTGTGCAAGTGCCTCTGGAGTAACCTGTGTCACAGTCTTTTGGGTATATCCCCAAGAGTGGTATTGCTGGATCATATGGTAGATCTATGTTTAGATTTTTAAGAAGTCTCCAAATTTTTTTCCAGAGTGGTTGTACTAGTTTACATTCCCAACAGCAGTGTAAAAGGGTTCCTTTTTCCCCACATTCTCGCCAACACCTGTTGTTAGTGGTGTTGCTAATGATGGCTATTCTAACAGGGGTGAGGTGGAATCTTAGTGTGGTTTTAATTTGTATTTCCTTTATTTCTAGAGATGGAGAGCATTTTTTCATGTGTTTTTTGGCCATTTGAATTTCTTCTTTTGAGAAAGTTCTGTTTAGTTCACTTGCCCATTTCTTTATTGGTTCATTAATTTTGGGAGAATTTAGTTTTTTGAGTTCCCTATATATTCTGGTTATCAGTCCTTTGTCTGATGTGTAGTTGGCAAGTATTTTCTCCCACTCTGTGGGTGTTCTCTTCAGTTTAGAGACTATTTCTTTTGTTGAGCAGAAGCATTTTAGTTTTATGAAGTCCCATTTATCTATGCTATCTCTTAGTTGCTGAGATGCCGGGGTTCCACTGAGAAAGCCCTTGCCTATACCTATCAGTTGCAAAGTATTTTCTACTCTTTGCTGTGCCAACTTTCGAGTTTGGGGGCTGATATTAAGATCCTTGATCCATTTTGAGTTAATATTATTATAGGGTGAAAAACATGGATCTAGTTTTAGTTTTTTGCAGACTGCTAACCAGTTTTCTCAGCAGTTTTTGTTGAAGAGGCTGCCCTTGTCAAAGATAAGTTGGTTATAGTTGTGTGGCTTCATATCCGGGTCCATAAGTTTGATATAAACTTATTTTACAGTTAAAATACTTATATCATTTTACTGTTTGGGTATGGGAACCAATGGGAGGAAGAGGAGTGAAAGGAGTGGGAGAAAAAAAGGGTGAATATAGTCTAAGTACTTCATATGCATGTATGCAAATAGGATAATGAAACTCACTAAAATTATTCAATAAAGAAGGGAAAGGCAATAAAGAAAGTAACGGGGTGGATTTGATCAAAATACATTATAGACATGTATGGAAAAATTACAAAGAAACATTTCATACAAAAATATACACTAATAAAAAAGAGTTATGTTCTTTTCAACTTCTAACAAAAGCATTATGTTTTGAGAGGGGAACAGGGAGACTGCATACTTTATAGAGGATTACAGCCTGGCAAGAAGAGGAGAGAACATGTAGGTCTCTTCCCTAGCAAGGTCACTGTCCAAAGTGAAAGGTGAAAGGAATCGTTTATTTGGATAGGAAGAAAGCTTGTTCTTCTACAATATTAGGTGTTGATGGGAAGTCAAAAAGCTTCCTATATGAGGGTCTTATTTTCTCAGACAAGTTGAAGGCAAAGTGGATAGGTGACAGAGAAGTAGGCAATGAGAAAAAATCTTAGGTTTAAGGAAAAATTGAGGACGTAGCATGGTCAAAGCAGGGAGGGAGTAACTTGAGAGGAATACAGTAAAATTTCAGGATAAGATCAATGCTCTGTCTAGGTGAGTTTCTTTTATTTTTTGCAAAGGAATTGAAAACACAGTTGCAGAAGAGGAGAGCTTCAGAAGCATTTTGAATACAATATCCATTTTTGAAAATATTATGTACTTTTAAAAGGTACTTATCTTGAGGGACAGTTTCATTTGTATGTATAGCATTGACATATTTAATGTAAAAATCCTATACTTTTACATCTTATAGAAATGCATAGGGATTCCAAGATGGCAGCTAGAGGGAGGAAGCAGAAAGGGTGCCTCCTATAGTGAAATCTTGGAGAGATGCTGGAGACACACCTTGCAGGCAAAACCACTGAGAAGAGGGAAAACTTTGACCCCTCCACACTACCAGCCAGCACAGAGAATCTCCACTTCACATTAAACAGAAAAATCAGGAGGGCCCACTGGCTGCCAGCGCCAGCCACCAGCCGCCAGCCACCCACGCCCAGACAGCTTGGGAAGACATGGACAAGGTTAGCTTAGTGGTACTGCGGTACTCCCACAGACAACCCTGGGCCAGAGCAGCAGTCTGCCCCATGGACAGACTGACCTCCACCCAGAGAAAAAAGAGAAACTGAGTAATAAGCAATAAGAACAATAAAGGCACACTGGAAAGAGGGTGGGGCACACTGAGCGCTGAAGATTGGGGGAAGGGAATCCTTCCTGGGACTGTAAATAAACAAGCCGGGCGGCCAGAGAGGCTCTGGTGGGAGCGGGGGCATGCGCCCAGCAACCAGGACTGGGAAAGCTTGTGAGAGTGGTGGAGGGAGGAAAACTCCACAGGAGGGGGGGAAGACCCACTTCCCATGTGATCTGTAAACAAACATGCAGGCCTGAGAAAGCGGGTGCAGTGTCACCTCCTCCAGTGTGCTTGGAAAGGGGAATGCTTGTAGCAGAGGCTCACACACAGGAGAACTCTGAGTAAACAAAGCCTGCAGGGCCAGGTGAGTGCTAAGCTTACCCCTGAGATCTGCATAAATAACGCCACCAGCAACAGCAGGCTGACAACAGTGGGCAGGCAAGCCACAGTCACAGATACCATTCAAAGAACTGTCTCTAGACTCTTTTTTTTTCTCTCTCTGATACTGGATAGGGTCAAAAAAAATGTACAGGAGACACTCAAGAAATTCCAAGACAACAAAAATAGAGAATTTGAAAAAGCAAAAGAAGAAATAAAGGAAACCATAGAAGCATTGTATAAACACCAAAGTGAAAGAGAGAACACAATTAATAAACAGATAAATGAACTCAGGACAAAAATAGAAAACATTAAAGAGGAAATCAGCCAGGATATGGAAAACCTCAGAAAAAAGAACAAAACAGAACTGCAAAACAAAACAGAAGGCCAATCCAGCAGAGTAGAACAAACAGAAGACAGAATCTCAGAACTTGAAGATGAAATGGTAATTAAAGAAAAACCAAAGAACTATTAATTAAACAACTCAAGACCTGTGAAAAGAAAATGCAAGAACTCACTGACTCCATCAAAAGACCAAACTTGAGAATCATGGGCATCGAAGAAGGAGAAGAGGTGCAAGTGAAGGGAATGCGTAATATAGTCAACAAAATAATAACGGAAAATTTCCCAAATCTAGAGAAAGATATTCCCATACAGATGCAAGAGGCCTCCAGGACACCAAACAGATCAGATCAAAATAGAACTACCCCATGACATATCATCATTAAAACAACAAGTTCAGAAACTAAGGAAAGAATATTGAAGGCTGTAAGAGAGAAAAAACAAGTAACATACAAAGGTAAACCCATCAAACTCACAGCAGACTTCTCAACAGAAACATTAAAAGCAAGAAGAGCATGGGGTGAGATCTTCTGGGTACTGAATGAAAATAACTTCAACCCCAGGATACTCTATCCAGCGAAACTATCATTCAAAGTAGATGGAGCAATAAAAGTCTTCCATGATAAGCAGAAACTAAAACAATATGTGACCACAAAGCCACCACTACAAAAGATTCTTCAAGGGATTCTGCACACAGAAAGTGAAACCCAACTTAACCATGAAAAGACAGGCAGCACCAAACCACAGGAAAAGAAAAAGCAAGAAAGTAGAGAGTAACCTGAACTTAAGTACACACAATCAAACCTTCAAACAACAAAGACAGCTAAATGACAGGAATCACCACATACCTGTCAGTACTAACACTTAATGTTCAAGGACTTAATTCACCCATCAAAAGGCACCGCTTGATGAAATGGATTAAAAAGGAAGATCCAACAATTTGTTGCTTACAGGAGACCCATCTCACCAACAGAAATAAGCATAGGCTTAGGATGAAAGGCAGGAAGAAGATTTACCAAGCCAATGGCCCCTGAAAACAGGCAGGAGTAGCAATACATATCTCTGACAAAGTAGTCTTCAAACCCACGTTGATCAAATGAGATAAAGAAGGACATTCTATACTAATAAAAGGGGAAATAGACCAAAAGGAAATAATAATCATCAATCTGTATGCACCCAATGTCAACGCACACAATTTCATCAAACATACCCTGAAAGACCTAAAAGCATATATAAACGCCAACACAGTGGTTGTGGGAGACTTTAACACCCCATTATCATCAATAGATAGGTCATCCAAACAAAAAATCAATAAAGAAATCCAAGATCTAAAAATATACAATAGATCAAATGGACCTAGTTGATGTCTACAGAACATTTCATCCAACTTCTACACAATATACATTCTTAACAGGAGCCCATGGAACCTTCTCCAAAATAGAGCATATCCTAGGGCACAAAGCAACCCTCAGCAAATATAAGAAAATAGAAATTGTACTGTGCATACTATCTGATCACAATGCAGTAAAAGTAGAACTCAACAACAAAAGTAAAGACAAAAAACATGCAAACAGCTGGAAACTAAATAACTCACTACTTAATGAACAATGGATCATCGATCAAATAAAAGAGGAAATTAAAAAGTTCCTGGAAGTCAATGAAAATGAAAACATAACTTACTGGAACCTATGGGACACAGCTAAGGCAGTCCTGAGAGGAAAGTTTATAGCCATGAGTGCATATATTAAAAAGACTGAAAGATCCCAAATCAATGACCTAATGATACATCTCAAATTCCTAGAAAAACAAGAACAAGCAAATCCCAAAACAAATAGAAGGAGAGAAATAATAAAAATAAGAGCTGAAATCAATGAAATAGAAACCAAAAAACCATACAAAGAATTAATGAAACAAAAAGTTGGTTCTTTGAAAAAACAAACAAGATCGATAGACCCCTGGCAAACCTGACTAAAATGAGGAAAGAAAAAACCCAAATTAGTAGAATCAGGAATACAAAAGGGGAGATAACAACAAACACCATGGAAGTCCAGGAAATCATCAGAGACTACTTCAAGAACCTATATTCAAATAAATTTGAAAATCTTAAAGAAATGGACAGATTTCTAGATACATATGACCATCTAAAACTGAACCAAGAGGATATTAATCACCTGAATAGATCTATAACACAAAATGAAATTGAAGCAGCAATCAAGAGTCTCCCCAAAAAGAAAAGTCCAGGACCTGATGGATTCTCTGCTGAATTCTATCAGACCTTTAAAGAAGAACTGACACCAACCCTCCTTAAACTGTTCCATGAAATAGAAAGGGAAGGAAAACTGCCAAACACATTTTATGAAGCCAGTATTACCAGGCAAAAACACCTCCAAAAATGAAAACTATAGGCCAATCTCCTTAATGACATGACCCTATACCTTAAAAACCCAAAAAACTCTACTTAGAAGCTTCTAGACATCATCAAAAGCTACAGTATGGTAGCAGGATATAAAATCAATATAGAAAAATCATTAGCATTTCTATACACTAATAATGAACAAACTAAGAAAGAATATATGAAAACAATTCCATTTACAATAGCCACAAAAAAAATTCAAATACCTAGGTGTAAACCTAACAAAAGATGTGAAAGACCTCTACAAGCAAAACTATAAACTTCTGAAGAAAGAGATTGAGAAAGACTAGAAAGTGGAGAGATCTCCCATGCTTATGGCTTAGTAGGATCAACATAGTAAAAATGTCTATACTCCCAAAAGTAATCACATGTTTAATGCAATTCCCATCAAAATTCCAATGACGTTCACTAAAGAGATTGAAAAATCTACAGTGAAATTTATATGGAAACACAAGAGGCCATGAATAACCAAGGCAATACTCAGTCAAAAGAACAATGCTGGAGGTATCACGATACCTGACTTCAAACTATATTACAAAGCAATAACAATAAAAACAGCATGGTACTGGCACAAAAACGGACTTGAAGACCAGTGGAACACAATGGAGGACCCAGATATGAAGCCACACAACTATAACCAACTTGTCTTTGACAAAGGAGCTAAAAATATACGATGGAGAAATAGCAGCCTCTTCAACAAAAACTGCTGGGAAAACTGGTTAGCAGTCTGCAAAAAACTGAAACTAGATCCAGTATATCACCCTATACCAATATTAACTTAAAATGGATCAAGGATCTTAATATCAGACCACAAACTCTAAAGTTGATACAGGAAAGAGTAGGAACTACTCTGGAGTTAGTAGGTATAGGTAAGAACTTTCTCAACGAAACCCCAGCAGCACAGCAACTAAGACATAGCATAGATAAATGGGACCTCATAAAACTAAAAAGCTTCTGTTCATCAAAAGAAGTGGTCTCTAAACTGAAGAGAACACCCACAGAGTAGGAGAAAATATTTGCCAGCTACACATCAGACAAAGGACTGATAACCAGAATATATAGGGAACTTAAAAAACTAAATTCTCCCAAAACTAATGAACCAATAAAGAAATGGGCATGTGAACTAAACAGAACTTTCTCAAAAGAAGAAATTCAAATGGCCGAAAAACACATGAAAAAATGCTCACCATATCTAGCAATAAAGGAAATGCAAACTAAAACCACACTAAGATTCCACCTCATCCCTGTTAGCATAGCCATCATAGCAACACCACCAACAACAGGTGTTGGCGAGGCTGCAGGAAGAAAGGAACCCTCTTACACTGTTGGTGGGAATGTAAACTAGTACAACCACTCTGGAAAAAAATTTGGAGGCTACTTAAAAAGCTAGACATTGATCTACCATTTGATCCAGCAATACCACTCTTGGGGATATACTCAAAAGACTGTGACACAGGTTACTCCAGAGGCACCTACACGCCCATGTTTATTGCGGCACTATTCACAATAGCCAAGTTATGGAAACAGCCAAGATGCCCCACCATGATGAATGGATTAAGAAAATGTGATATCTATACACAATGGAATTCTATGCAGCCATGAAGAAGAACGAAATGTTATCATTCACTAGTAAATGGATGGAATTGGAGAACATCATTCTGAGTGAGGTTAGCCTGGCCCAAAAGACCAAAAATCGTATGTTCTCCCTCATATGTGGACATTAGATCAAGGGCAAACACAACAAAGGGATTGGACTTTGAGCACATGATAAAAGCGAGAGCACACAAGGGAGGGGTGAGGATAGGTAAGACACCTAAAAAATTAGCTAGCATTTGTTGCCCTTAACGCAGAGAAACTAAAAGCAGATACCTTAAAAGCAACTGAGGCCAATAGGAAAAGGGGACCAGGAACTAGAGAAAAGTTTAGATTAAAAAGAATTAACCTAGAAGGTAACACACATGCACATGAAATCAATGTGAGTCAACTCCCTGTATAGCTATCCTTATCTCAACTTGCAAAAACATTTGTTCCTTCCTATTATTGCTTATACTCTCTCTTCAACAAAATTAGAGATAAGGGCAAAATAGTTTCTGCTGGGTATTGAGGGGGTGGGGGGGGATGGAGGGGGGCGGAGTGGGTGGTAAGGGAGGGGGTGGGGGCAGGGGGGAGAAATGACCCATGCCTTGTATGCACATATGAATAATAAAACAATAAAAAAAAGAAATGCATATCCTAGTGGTTACACAAATCAATATGTGATAAAATGACATGGGACAATGGAACTATCACATAGATTGTACCCAGATCAAATCCCTGGTTTTGACATTGCCCTGTAATTTTGTAGGAAGTAACTATTGGGTACAGTTGGTTTAAGGGGACACATACTGCCATGCACCTTCTTGTGAACCTATAATTATTACAAAATGAAAAGTGAAATAAACAGAGCAAATCACCCTTTGCAGAACTGAGCATATGTTTTGGTGTATTATACAAGAGAATATGAGCCAAGAGGCAAAACTGTATATTAGCATCTCTGTTTCCAAGCTTTCTGTCAGCCATTATAAAAACAAATACTGCAATTACATTAAAGAATGAAACCTTTAAGTTAAATATTAAAAATATAATACCAGACTTATAGTGAATATTTGCACATAGTTCAGCCAAGGGTACATTACTGCCCTGTGTTTTTAAAATCAAATTTATTTTATTCATCACAAATCCTATAACAAGGATCTATAGCCACTTAGAATTGATTTGAGAGAAGTTGAGAATGCTAATTCAAGTATGTAAGATACAAAAGAGCAAGTGAATTCTTGTCTGAATTCTAACTATGGATCACAAACAAAGATTTGTGTTTTGGAACATGAGCAAAGCCCAGCAGGACACAAGTGAACAAAAAAGAATCTCACCTTACTACAGTCAATTCCCTACAATTCTAAACACCTAAAGTTAAGAAAGCTGAGAAAATGATGTCACTAAGACTTTACCTTTACATCATCAGCTCTACATAAATAAGTCTGGATTAATGTCATTAATGAGAAACTTACACAATGAATACATTGCAATTCAAATTCCTACAGTATTTTTTATGTTGGACAGTTACCTAAATTGAGTTTTCATTGTAAGTTTTGCTTCAGACTTGAATTGGCAAACATACTACTCTATGTATATAACCCTATATATGTTTTTAAATATATGGTGTTTTCAAAGTGCTGAAGTGTTCTCCAGAGAATGAGATGGTTAAGCTATCTTAAAAAGATCATAGTTGGAAGTGTGTTGTAATCATCTAAAAATATAATGCATTTGAATCAATTTTTCTAATTACTTTAAAATCTTTAAAATTTGCCAACTATGATGATTTGATTTCTCAAGCACGTTCTCAGCCTGTCGGTTTGATTCACATTCCCTGAGTCAGACATTGAGTGTCTACAGATGTGCTGAGCTGGCAAAGTTGTCAGGTGTCATTTTAGTCTCAGTCTCTGATTCCAAGAGAGAGGAAGATACCATGAGAACAGCTGGAATGTAAACAAATGTAATTGCTGATACATTACTAAACAGTGTATATATTTCTATGAAGTGGCATGGAAACTGGAGGGGTTTCAAAGTGTAATGTTCATATAAAAGAACTAACAAAAAAACCACAACAAATTTGTCTCAAGCATAGAATAGAACAGTAAAGTAGTTTTATGATTTTAAAGTGTTGACAACAATTGCACTGACTGGAGCCTCTCCTCTGAACTCCACATCCATTAATGCAAACCTTACTATTACATTCTCTTGAATTTCTTTCTTACAGACATTTCAAACTAAACATGTCTTAAGTGGCTTTTCTAATATTCTTCCAAAGTTTTCTCTATGTGCAGTCTTTGTAGTTGTCATTGATGGCAAATCAGTTGTCAAGAAAACCTTAGGACATTCTTGATTCTTTTCTCTCTCTCATATCCATTATCTAGTTCCCCTGATGCAAGTTATATCTCCAGATGTGTTCAAATTTCTACCATTTTTCACTTCTCCATGCTCCTCACCTTAGTCCCACACATTATTTTTTCTTGCCCAGAAAACCACAATAGCCACTTAATACATACCTAAGGCTTAATCAGATTGAGCCTTTCACTCCTTCTCAAATATTATAACATTGGTTTCACAGTAAAACCAAAGTCCTCACTGTGTGCTATGACATTCTACAAAGTAGAAAGTTTTCTTTTCCCTGCAGGAAGCCCTTGCACTCTAGCTACTCTAGAGTCCTCCATACATAGGTAGTTTCTGTTCTTAGGGTCTTTGCAAAAATTATTCCCTTTGCCTACAAAGCTTTGGTCTTTGTTGTCCACATGATAACTTCATCCTTTTCAGATTTTCCCTCATATTTTTACCAATTAGATCTTTCCAAATTATTCAGTTAAAAGGCTAAAAATGCCAAGTTTTGATGAGAAAACAGAGCAGTTTAAAGAGCGTAAAGTTATTCAAACTCTTCAAAACACAGTTTGGCAGTTTCTCATAAAATCACCCAAACACAAACCATGTTTCCCAGGAATTCTGCTTGTTATTTGCCCAAGATAAATAAAAACTACCACACACAAAGAAAAACATTTATAGAGTTGTTTGTAATAGCACAAATCTGGAAATCTTGTATGTCCATCATTAGATAAACAGTTAAACAAATTGAAAAATATTCATATTACAGAATATTTTTAATATTAAAAGAAACAAATATAGTACATCCAATGGCATTGATGAATCTCAAACACATTACTCTGAAACAAAACAAAAAGCCAAAAAATTATATCCTGGATGACTTTATTTGTATAATATTCTAGAAAAGACAAAATTAATATCATAGTAGGAAAAAAATACAGAGTACCAGTATTTTCTATTCTGGAATAAAAAAGATTGCCAACAAAAGAAAATGAGAGAAATTTCAGGATTTTAGGTATAAAGGACATGTGTTATAATCCTGATTATGATGGTAATTTCATGGGTATATATGTAATATTATATATATATCATAACTTGTTGAACTATAAGGATAGGTGCATTTCTTAGTATGTAATTTAAACTTCAATGAAGTTGACTTTTAAAAAGACACAGAGTTTAACCTGTAATCCACTTATCTTCCAGAAGACTAAGAAACTCCACGGTTTTAGTGACATGTATACCACATTCTCCGAATGGACACTGTTAATAGATAAAGCAATACTGAAAAGACACTATCTAAAGTACCCAGAAAACTCAAGACAAAGTACACATAATTATTTCTATTATTAATTTTTATTTATTAATATTTACTATGGACAAATGCAGCTAATGTTACTGATGCTGTACTTAGTTATAGTCCACTATACTTCATCAAACATTTAAAAATGTGTGGATTGCCACTATGGCAGTATTTAGAGATAAATTACAACTATGATAATATTTATTATATAACAAAGATCATTGAAATGTTTGCTAATTTCTCAACTCACAATACTATTATTAAAATTTCAAAGAAAGTAAAAGCAAGAAATTAATAAACCTAAGATCAGGCTGGAATAGTAAAAATGTGTAGCTAACCAACAAAGCCAGAATTGGAACTTTGAGATACAAATGTAACTCACCTGTCCCCAAATGTTGATCAAGAAAAGGAGGAAGGTAAAAATACATTGCACAGGGCTAGACAGAGTAAATAATAAAACTATTCTTAAACATTTCAAATTTCTTTTAAACATCAAAGAATAAACAATTTCTTGAAATCCCCAGGATTTAATCAAGATAAAAAAAAAAAACAGCTGGGCACCAGTGGCTGAAGCATGTAATCCTAGCTACTCAGGAGGCAGAGATTAGGAGGACTGTGGTTCAAAGCCAGCCCAGGCAAATAGTTCATAAGACCCTATTTTGAAAAGCCCTTCAAGATATGTATCTATAAGTCTGGTGGAGTGGCTCAAGGTGAAGGCCCTGAGTTCAAGCCTCAGTTCCACCAAAAAAAAAAAAAAAAAAAAAAAAAACCTAATGACACACCTCAAAATCTGAGAAAAACAAGAATAAGCCACTCCCCAAATTAACAGTAGGAAATAAACAGTAATGATCAGAGCTGAAATTAACAAAATGGAAAATGAAAGAGCAACACATAAGATCATTGAATCTAAGAGTCAGTTCTTCAAAAGGGTAAACAAGATTGATAAACTCTTAGACAAACTAACCAAAACAGAGAAGGCACAAATTAATAAACTTAGAGACAAAAGATATTACAACAGATACCACTGAAATTCAGAGGATCATCAGGCAATATTTTGAAAACTTATATTGGAAAATCTAGTGGAAGTGGATAAATTTCTAGACAGGTATGATCTATTAAAATTGAACCAAAAAGACACAAAAAACATAAACAGGTCAGTAATGAGCAGTAACATTAAAACAGCAAGAAATAAAAAATAAAAAATTCCTCCCAACAAAGAGCCCAATACTAGAATTCACTGCTGAGTTGTCAGTCCTTTAATAAATAACTAACAATAATTCTCCTCAAAAGTTTCCACACAATATAAAGGGAAGGGTTGCTTAGAAATTAAATCTTTGAAGCCAGTATTACCCTGATCTCAAAACTGGATAAGCCACAAGAAAAGAAAACTATAGGTCCATTAATTTGTTGAACATAGTTATAAAACTCTTCAATGAATTACTTGCAAACTAAATTCAACAACACGTTAAAGAGATCATACATGCATCATAAAACATTGGTTTCATTCAAGGGATGCCAGGATGAGTCAACATATGCAAATTGACAAAGGTAATTCAAGAATCATATCATAATCATCTTAAGAGATGAGGAAAAATCCTTTGACAAAATCCAACATCCCTTCATGATAAAAGCTCTGAAGAAATTAGGAGTAAAATGATCATACCTCAACATAACAAAAGCTGTATACAAACAACAGCACTAAGACAACATTACAATGAGTGGGGTAAATCTAAAAGCATTTCACCCCAAATCAAGAATGAGACAAGGTTGTCCTCTATCTAGCTTTACTTTTCATTATTATGACACCACTTGAGCCATATCTTTAGCTCCTGTCACTCTGCCTAATTTGGAGATACAGTCTTGCCTTTTGCCCAGGCTGACACAGACCCCAATCCTCTTAATTTAGGCTTCCTGCCTTAGCTCTGAAATGTTTTTTTTTTCATGGAGAAGAGGTTTCCCAAAATTTTTTTGCCCATTCTAGCCTGGAACTCTGAGGTACTTCTTATCTTACCTCCTAAGTAGCTAGGATTACAGGTGTGAGCCCCTGGTGCCCAGCTCAATATTTCTGCTCTTATCCAATATAGTGCTTATATTCTTAGCCAGAGCAATTAGACAAGAGAAAAAGATAAACAGAATAAAATTAGGAAAAATAAACAGAATAAAATTAGGAAAGGAAAAAGTTAAATCCCTGCTTGCTGATGATATGATCCTATATGTTAAAGATCCAAAAGAGTCTACCAGAAAAGTCTTAGATCTGATAAACACTTTTAGCAAAGTAGCAGGGTACAAAATTAAAGTACAAAATATAGTTTTCTTTTATACCACCACAAACTTGCTGAAAAAGAAGTCAGGGAAACAACAATAAAAGCAAAAAACTAGGCATAAGCTCAACCAAACATGATAAGAACTCTACAGTGAAAACTCTAAATTGAAGAAAGAGACTGTTCAAGATTCATGGATATGAATCAGTAGAATTTATATTCTAAATTGGCCATATTACTAAAAAGCAATCTACAAATTAAATGCAATCTCCATCAAAATTCCTATGATATTCTTCACAAAATAAGATAAAATAATCCTAAAATTTAAATAAAAATACAAAAGACATCAAGTAGTCAAAGTAATACTGATTTTAAAGTTTAGTTCAAATTAATAACAATTTTTATGACACTGGCATATTGTTAGATATACAAGTAAATAAAACAGAATTGAGAGTATAGAAATCAGCCCACATTGTATTTTCTGCCAGGTGCTTGGACCATTTAGAAGAAGAAAGAATTATCTTTTCAGCAAGAGTTGTGGGACAATGAGACAGCCTCATCTAAGGAAATCAAATTGGACCTTTATCTCAAACCATATGGAAAACCAAAGTCAAAATGGATCAAAGTCCTAAATGGAAGAATGAAATATATAAAACTCTTAGAAAAAATGTAACTGTATCTTCATGTCTCAAAATTAGCAATGGATTCTTAGAAATGACATCAAAAACAAAAATAACATTGAAAAAATAAAATGGAGTTTATAAAAGCTACCTAATAAACACAGAAATCAAAATATCACATTAATTTCATAAATATGTGCAAATGCTATGTGTAAATGAAAAATACAAACTTCTATGCTTCAAAAGACAATATTAAGAGAATGAGAAGATAACTCATACAATGGGAAAAAATACTTGCTAATCCTATCTTACAATAAACTTGTATCTAAAATTAAAAACAAAAACCTTACAAGTTAATAATACAAAGACAGGAACTAATTCAATTTAAAAATAGGTAAATGAACTGAAATGTCATTTCTCCAATGAAGATATACAAATGTCCAGTAAGCACAAGAGAAAGTATTTGACTTCATAGGAAATGCAAATAAGAACCACAAAGAACTTTTACTACATATTCATCAGGATGGTTAAAAATAATTCATATAATAACAAGTGTTGGCAAGAATGAAGAAAAATCCACACATTCTTACATGACTAGAAGGAAAGTAAAATTATGCAGCCACTTTGTAAATTCAAGTACAAGTTGTCATAACAATTCCATTCTTGGGTATATACCCAAGATAAATGATACCATACATTCACATAAAGACTTGTATATAAATATTTATAGCAGAATTATTTATAGTGGTTAAATGAGGATGAATGAATAAACTTAATATACTACTGTCTATCCAACCAATTGGTATTTTTCAGACAGGAAAAGTGATAAAGTACAGATACATGCTAAAACACAATGAACCTTAAAAACATTATGCTACTTGAAAAAAGCTAGTCAAAAATATCCTATATCATGCAGTTACATTATATGGAATGTCCAGAATAGATGAATATGTAGAAAAGAGTTTATTTAGAGTTGGGGGACTGGAGGAATAGGAATGTTGACAGCTAAAAGTTATAGGGTATATTTTTGAGGTTTTGTAAATGTTCTAGCGTTGGTTGCAGTAATAGTTGCACATACCTACAACTATACTAAAACAAATAAATTATACTTTTAAAATAATAGAACTGTGTGGTATATGAATTACATCTCAATAAAACCATTAGAAAATGCAAAATGTTCTATCAGTGCATTAAAAATAATTGATTCATTGCTTCTAACACTTAGAAAAATCTATACCTGTATTATGCCTAATCATGATTCTAAAGTGCTTTCTCTCATCATATAAAAGTTTGCATCTTATCCATCACCAACATCAAAAAAACCTCACTTCTACTGCATCTTCCAACTGTTACCAGACAGCAATTCCTCCTATCAAAACTGCCAACTTAGCAGCTGCTGCTTTATGACACATTACACTTCAATTGCATTTGCTTTCTTTTTGCTTTTCCTTCAATTATCACTAGATTATTCAATAAGAGTTAGAAGACCTATGCAATAAAAACTGCCACTCAAAACTTGCATTCTCAACAAGAATTTATTGCATAGCCATTATTGGTTTTTTGCACATATTTGGTTCATAGTCTCAAACAAATCTATTTCTAGCCCTGTGTTGATTATATTATTGACTGCTCATTATCCCTTATTAGATTCTCATTTAAGCAAAAATATTTTATTAAGATATCTAGTTAGGTCATTGCCCACCCTCTATGTCTTCTGAATTTGTACATCACCTCTTATCTCTTTACTATTTCCTTCTGGATGTTGAAATCAATTACAAAAAAGACACAATTTTAAAAAAAAATCTATGTAACAATATTTACTACATATGTTTTAGCTTTTATCTAATCAAACAAATGGCCTCCTTCAATGGGTAAGAGCTAAAATGTATCAATTGCTGTTGGACTTACACAACTTGTAACAATAGTAAAAGCAGAAAGGACTAGATGGATAAAGGGATATAGAGGAAAGATCATTAAAGAGGCAAGGCAGGCTAGCTGCCACTCATAAGGGGTTTGAAGAACCCTCTCAAGTTAGCAAAACAGCAGTTTAATAAAAACGAAACTAAACTCAGAGGCAGGAGTCTCTTGACCTTGAATAATCCACATGAAGTCTCTAGGTCTCACATCTCTGCTTCGACTTGCAGTGAAATGGCTCATACCAAGCTTTAAAATTTCTGATTCTGTCTTCCTTGTCAGCCTGTCAAAAAAAAGATCATAAAATTACCCTGCTTCTAACAGCTCATTCATAATATCTCTACCTGCTGAATTGGTGCTTTTGATTTAAAAATATTCTAGTACAAAATTAGCCTGGTCAATAAAATTTCATCAGTGATAAGCAGTAATGTTGGAATATTCCTCTCAGTATTGTGGTCTGATATGTCCTCAAGTTTAATGTTTACTCAATATCCCTCCCTTTTATTTAAGACAGTCTCCCTACATAGTCCAAGCTAGTCTTGAACTTGAGGTCCTCCTGTCTCAATCCTCTCCTTGCTGGGGTTATAGATGTGTACCCTCATGCCTGACTTCTTATTACTTCTCATAAAATGATACTTATGCACTTATGCTTTTCTATCTGGAAAAATTTAGAGATAGTAACTATTGTTATTTCTATTTCTTCCTTTCTTTTCTCTCCCCCTGCCTTTCTTTCTTTCTTTCTTTCTTCTCTCTCCCCGTCCTTCTTTCTTTCTTTCTTTCTTTTGTTCTTTCTTTCTTTCCTTTTCTTTCATTTTCTTCTTTCCTTCCTTCCTTCCTTCCTTCCTTCCTTCCTTCCTTCCTTTTTTTCTTTCTTTTCTTTCTTTCTTCTACCTGGGAGATTAAACCCAGGGCCTTGCTCATGCTAGGCAATCACTCTACTACTGAACTAAATGACATTCACTCATTCATCTAGTACACTTTTCTGAAGCCTCTGTATGAATCCTCTGTAAGTACCTAGGACTTGGAAATAGAGTTAGCAAAACAAAGAAATCCATGTGATCCTGGAGTTTTCAAATTATTGGAGACTGACAAATATTTAAAAACGAAAGTTACATAAGCCTATCAGATTGTGATGATATCCATAGTAAAAAATAAGTCTGAGAATGGCAATGGAATTGCTGGATGTATAGGCATGATTTTATTAAAGCGGTCAGCAAGGTGTAGGGTCAAAGTGACCTTTGAGTAGAGTTCTGAAGGAAAGGGCATGAAACATGGTTACATGTAGGGGAAGGACTACTCAAGCAGACAGAAGAGCACATGCAGAGACCATGAGGCCAAAGCCTTCTTAGAAGAAGAGAGATGGAGCAAAGTCTCAGAAAATAATATCAGAGAGGAGGTGAGGTAAAATCATGTACGGCCTCATACGGTCCTGTAAGTTTTATTTATTTATTTATTTATGTGCAGTGCTGGTAGGTCTATCCCAGGGCCTTGCACAAGCTAGGTCAGTGCTCTACTGCTGAGCTACATCCATAGCCTACTGTTAAAAATTAAAATTTTAAATCCTGATTGAAGTGGGAAGTCAGTACAGCGTAGTGAATAGATGAATTACATGACTAGACATAAACCTCCGAAAAGGATTGTGCCCTGGCTATGTGGGTAAGGACGAACATAGTGAAATTAGGTAAGAGACTTTGATGATAATCCAGGTAATAGATGATAGTGATTTGAACCAAGAATGGATATGGTATTTTGAGGTATATTTCCATGACTAAAAAACTTTTTTGATGTTAGATATGAATTAATAAGAAGAGTGGAGTTTTATAAGAAGAGTGGAGTTTATATAAAAGTTTTTATTAGAGAAAAATGTGTTTTTCATCACTGTGACAAAGAGATATTACCAGGAAGAGATATGAGCAGGTGACTCAGAATCTTAGTTTCAGACATATCAAGCATGAGACTATTTTTAGACTATTAATGGAGACATTGAAATATGACTTGATAGGTCAGGTTAAGCATTAATTAAGGAGTTTTGAATTTGTAAGCAGGAAGTAGTGGCTCATGCATCTAATCCTAGCACTTTGGTGGGGCGGGGGAGAGGAAAGTGGAGTTGAGACGGG
This sequence comes from Castor canadensis, assembly GCF_047511655.1. Taxonomy (NCBI): domain Eukaryota; kingdom Metazoa; phylum Chordata; class Mammalia; order Rodentia; family Castoridae; genus Castor; species Castor canadensis. The sequence continues at coordinate 32,726,860 of NC_133393.1, read as the reverse complement.
AGCATCACTGACTTGAAGCTGGACTGGGCTACACAGTGAAGCCCTATCTCAAAAAACTGAACAAACAAACAAAAAGTTGTGAATTTATCAATGACACCCAAGATTTTGATGCTAGGAAACACTCCTAGAATGTTGGAGCATGCCAACATTTTGAGGTCTTGAAGACGAGGAGAAATGAGAAAAAAACAGTCAACAAGATAGGAGGAAGATCAGAACAGTAGGAAAGGAAGGGAGGGGAGGACAAGCCATGTCAAAATGTGAAAATTAGATTAAGGATGTGAATACAAATGTTGTTTTGAAGGACCATCACTTTGACAGCAGGCAGATAAGTGGAGTAGTTGGAAAGAAAGATGGCAAAAGCTGTTTGGACAACATTTACACGCGTCTGGCATTGGTTCTGTTTCTTTTAATAGTCTTTCTGCTGCTTAGAATACCATATTAATGGAATGATTAGTTCTGTTAATAGAAGGAGGGATGATGTGATGACCAGGTTTCTGTTATCATCATAAATACATGAGATAAACAACTTAGAAAAGTTTTACTTTGGCTTATAATTTTGGAGGCTTCAGTTCATGGTCACTTGGCCGTGTTGCTTTTGTGCCCATCATAAGGCAAGAGCATATGGCAGAGCAAAACTATTTGTCTCATGACTAGGACATGAAAAAGAAAAAAGACTGAAGGGGCTCTCCAGGGCACTCCTCCAATGACCATAAGACTTCCCACTCAGTTCTGCCTCATAAAGTTTTCACCACCTCCAACAATGGCCGTGGTGAATACCAAGACTTCACCATATGGACCTTTGGGAGACACTTAGACACCTAAGATTCAAACAACAGCAGATGATAAATGCAAGCAATCCCACATAATTATGAATTATTTAATCTCTTTCTTACAAGATCAGCTCTCCACCTCCTTCTCAATTCCTACTTTTAAAAAGAGCAAAGAGATGTGACACAGACAGGTACTCTTGATTGAGGGTGGGAGAAATGTGGGAACAAACCAACAAGTACAGGTCATTGCTGTCTAGCTGGATTGGAAATGCAAGATGAGGGCAGCCAGAGCAATGAATATTGCCAGGAGAGCTCAGGATCCTCTATGGAGGGAGCACAGAGACAATCAGGCACTGAGGATGGTACAGACAGACTCTTGGCTTGTTTCTTTTGCTTATGTTCAGCTCTGCTGAGCACTGAAAATGTTGTTCAAGCAAATGATGGCTTTGCTTTAGCTGCTCTAGATGGGTATAAACACTTTGTTATGCTCTAGTCTAACCCTAAGTTATGATAACACTCACAAAGAGATTCAATTAGCTTAACAAATAGTCAATTTGTAGAGCTCCTTGCACATGTAGTAATATGCCCACAAAACATCTCTTTGTGATCCAGCAGCTGTCCCATTCGCAATTCACAGCTTCATTAATCATGTGCTCTGGTTGCTGTTGTCTAAATTGAGATCCATTTGAGATGGGGAAACAGTAGAAGGAAATATTGCCTAGGAGTTGAAAAGGGCCACAATCAAATTTAAGATATTTTATTGTTATTTATTTAATTATAATTCAACACAAACACATTGTATAATATGTACAATGTACGTAATGCATGGTAAATGGATATTTACTATATATGTATATTTGTATAATTGGTGTATATAAATTATATATATGGATTATATATACAATGTGACCTAGGGATTATAATTAAAATGATAATTATTCAGTTATTTAGTGCATATTTCATACCAGACCATTCACACTATTTCCTTGTGTATTCTTCCATTATTACTTGTATGCATGATAAACATAATAAACTAAATAAAAAAGAAAATGGAAAATCTACATTTTTTTTCTTCTCAAAGAAATTTTGTACTTTCACTTGTACTGGGAGAGATGATGTCATTTTGCAAAACATGACTGCAAACTCAGATACTAAATATCACAGGTTAAATTCAAATGCCCTGAATGCAGTCTGTTAAGCAAGTGAGTTATTATTCTTCTTGGCTTCCTCTTCTGTTATGAAATAATGAAAAATAAGGCTGAGGAATTCAGAGTTGCTTTAGGGCCCATTTCTTACCCTCTCTCGCATATAGGAAAGTTGGAAGGCTGAAGCAGTACATATTGCAGTTGACTGACTTGTGCTGGTATCAGAAGATCTGTGCTTCTAGGGAAGCTGGCATTTCCTCGTCCCAGGGTTAATCTTGACTAATCTAATGCAGCATCAGTAATTTCTTTCCCTAATTGTCCCTGATTTATTTAAGGAGAGGCATATAATGCAATTATGGCCAATAATCTCAACCCTTTTGTGGGGGCTTCTGGGAAAGTTATTCCTCTTTATAAAAAAGACATAGGGGTTCAGAAGTGTAACTCAGTGGTAGAGTACTCACCTGGCATGCACAAGGCTCTGAGTTTGATCCGCAGCACTGTAATAAGAAAGAAAGGAAGGAAGGAAGAAAGGAAAGAAGGAGAGAAAGAGGAAGGAATGAAGGAAGGAACGAAGGAAGGAAGGAAGGAAGGAACAAAGGAAAGAAGGAGAGAAAGAGGAAGGAATGAAGGAAGGAATGAAGGAAGGAAAGAAGTCAAAGATAGACTCTCTTCCTTTTTTCCGACTTTTAGCTCTTTGGTGATCTTGGAGCTGCTGCAGCTAAGCTTTGGTCATAGGAGAAGAAGCCAGACTGCTAAGGCCAGGAAAGAAAGAAGGTGGGAGGCACTTGAAACCTCATAGATGTGACTGAGCATTGGATATAACCAATCCTGATACTACCCCACCTCTGTCATTCTTCTTAAGATTGCCAGGATTAGTTGATATATTAGTCAGTCTTTTGCATTACTGTGACCAGGTATCCAACATAAGCAACTTAAAGGAGGGGTGATTTATTTTTACTAACACTTGCAGAGGGTTTAGTTCATTATGGTGGTGAGTGACAGGCAGAGTAGAGAAATTCATACCATGACACCCAGGAAGCAGAGAAGATATATTTCCCAAGAACACAGCCCAAGTGACATACTTCCTCCTATGAATCTGCACCTTCTGTCTTTCACCAGCTCTCAATAATGTCATCATATTTTGAATCCATCAATGGATTAATTTGTTCATTAATTCAGATCCCTCATGATTCAGTAGTCTCTGAAACACACTCTTAGACACACCCATCAGTGTGCCTTACTAATTTAGGCATTTCTAGATCTAATCAAATTGACATTCAAGATTAAGCACCACAGTTGGCTTTCCACTACATATTATTCTCACTCATTAGTTTTCCCTCAGTATAAGGAAACATTTTGGCACACTGAAATTATTGTGACTGAGTGGAACTAGGTAAGATTTAAAAACCAAGGACCTGATATTGAATGCTGAGAACTAAATTCTAACGTGGGAACTTGAACCAGGTACTCAAACTTCATTCACTCATTTGTTCATTCTATCCATAACCCAGGCTGTAGATACCTACTGGCCCCATATTCTGCCTTCATTTCTATATCTTCAGGGATAATAGGAGGGGTCCATAAGGCAATGCAAGAACCAGACTCTATGCTATATGTTAGATGTAGTCTAATACATAAAATTGTTATGAAAACTTACACAGAGCCTCAGGAGTGTCAGTGTTCACCTTTTTCTTGTGTAAGACTCTTGACTTCCGGGCTTTCTTCCCAGAAATGATACTAGGCAGATGATACAATGGGAAAGTACAACTAGATGATGTAGTTTTCCACTATGATTTGTAGCAACTTTAATTAACATTTAAGAAAATCAAAAATATCTCTCAAGTGAAGTTTCTCATGCAAAAGGATGTTTTTCCAGTGGGTTTTCTGGAGCCAGGCATATAGACTCAAGAGCCAATGCAAGGCAAAGAGCACATTTTCTTTTCACATCCTCCTGCCCCATGCAAGTCAGAGTGGTCATTCCATTCAATAACATCACCACTTATCCACTACAAAACTCCTTTCCTATATTCCTCAGAATGTCTCCCAAATTCAAGGCAGATTTTATGGAATCCACAATATTTATTAACCTGCTATATTTCTTTTCCTTTATGATCATTAGCAAAAAGTGGGACTCATCACTAGAACAACCAGAAGTAGATTGTGTGCATTACAACTTTTCAGGTTTCTATTCTTCTCTGCTTTTCTCTCCTCTTATTTTGTAGCCCAAAGAATGAAAGAAATTCAAGTTTTATGACTCTCTCTCTCTCTCTTTCTTTCTTCAGTTTTGTCTCTTTCTCTCCCAGAACAGTTCACTCATTTATCTTGATAACTGACTGACTTGCACATATTACCGTGCATTTACTAATATGAGTATCTCTATTTTTTAAATCATTCTCTCCACCTATGCAACATTTACTGTAATGGAGCTGATGCCAACAAAAGCTATAACACATCTACTAGTTCATCTTGGGATTTCAAGGAGATGCACGTGGAAGAGTGTTTTATTAGCTGTTAATTATCACCTAGCTATTGATGTTCAGTATTGATAATTGTAACTATTTGAAAAGTACTTAAAAAGTAACAGGACTTTCTGTTGTCTAATGACATCAAATTTTAATAGAAAAGAGTCAAACTTTAATTGACTTGTTTTATGAACCTGTCTTCTATGTTAAATTAAACTATACATAGAAATGAAAATTAAAAAATATGTCTCAGAATTTAAAAACATATCTGGAACTATGCCCAACCTGTTCAATTGTCTTTAACACCATGGAATATAAAAGAATACATTTATTAACTCCCAGATATCCACTAGAATTGGAAATAGGGATTCAGATACTTGCATGCCAATGTGCATAGCAGAAGTATTCACCATAGACAAGAGGTGGAAACAACCCAAGTGTCTATGATTGGTCATGAAAAGGAATAACATTCTGATACATGCTACACAATGGATGAAACTTGAGAAGCATTACTGTAAGCACAGTAAGCCAGATCTAAAAGAGCAAACATTGCATTATTCCACTTATATGAAATAGCCAGGAAAAGGCCAATTCATTGAGAAAGATACTAGATAAGAGGTTCTCAGGGGCTGGAGAGTGATCAGAAGTTATGTGTACAGGATTTTGTTTGGGATAATGGTGATGGCTACCATCTGAATGTAGTTAATGCCACTGATTTAACTGCATACCGAAAACATTTTAAATGGCAAAATTTCTGTTATATGTATTTTACTACAATCAAAATGAAAATAAAATGTTAGAGTAGACATTTCCATTGAGAAGCATTCTGCTGTATTTAAGACCTTATTTGCAAGGTGTTTTTTGCAGGTCTAGTGAGTCACTTAGATATAAGTGAACACAATTCATTTGAAAATGAGATACAAAATATTCTGACTTCTAAGGCCTTAATCACCCTATTACCTCTTCTGCTTTGTTAAAATCTGATCTGGCCTCGTTTTTTATATGGAAGTTTGACTTTGCATAGTAGTGAGCTTCGATCCCTAGTTTACTTTTCCTGCATCTTAGCCCCACCCAAATTATTTATCTCTATAATGTCACACAGGCTGAGAAATGATGCAATCATAAATAAAAATTAAGCTACTTTTCTGAACTGTTGTACAGGATAGAAAACTCAAATGGATGAAATGAGTAGTTGAGAGAATTTATACTTGAGCAAGAAAAAAGAAACTATTAGGGCCTCATGAAATAGTCAAAAGAATACACTTTGTGAAGAGCTGGGGATTCCCCTTTTTTTGTCATGTAGACCAACTGGATTTTTTTTGCATCTTGCTTGTTTCATCCTTCTTATGCATGGGTAGAATATATAAAATGGAGACATAAAGCTGTCATCATTGCAATCCAGTGCTCAGATTTAGCTTAACAGTGGATGATGTAGATCATTTGCCTTCTGGTATCAAGAAACATAAAACATACGACATCACTTATGTTGGATTCCAAAAAAAATATAATTAATGACTTATTAGAAATAGGAGTAATAGAGAAACAAGTTAAATCACAAAGAAAGAACTGGAAAATCTGGAGGCAGGATATGCTACGGTGTGTCATTGGACAGGTCCGACAAACAATTGTTGTAAAGGGAAAATAACAACAACAAAAATCTGAGTGGTAGTGAAAGGGTAATATGTATTTTAAGAGATAAAGAAAACTATCCAGACTCAGTTCATGGTTATAGAGTGCATTCTTATTTGCATAAATCATATTTAAACCACATGTTTTGGACAATAAAAGAGAATGGAATATAGACTTACATTGTATAAGAAGAAACACAAAACATTGTAGGTTGGTAATAGTGCTCAGAAAAATATAGATTACAAATATAATATGTAGTATAACCTTATTTTGGTTAATGTATATATGAATATTTATAAATATTTTTATATTCTGTCTTTAATGTATTTTATTCATTTTAAAATAAAATGTAAAGCACCCAAGTAATTCATAGTGGAATTATACAGAAGTAGACAACTTCCAAAGGTGTTTAGAGATGGACTCTGCAGAACAGGGTGGATGATTTTACATGGGGTTTGGGAACAAGAAAGGACAATGGTGTCACTAGATTTGTGCCTTGCACAGATGAGACTGGGCCATGTTACTGACTGGGGTAGATGAGGGAGTTGGGTGTAAAGGTCATGATTTCAGTTTGGTATATATTAGTTTTGAGTAGCCTGTGAACTATTCATGTCAAGATGTTGGGAAAGCATTTGGATATAGCAATAATAGTAATAAGTGTAATGTCCAAATACGCCCTGTGGATCAGTTTACTAAATGTGTTGCAAGTAAAAATTCACAGTCCAATAGCCATCAACAATTTAAAGATATTCCAGTCTTTATTGTCCCTCATAAATAGCACCAGAGGTCACTAGTTCAAAATTCAAAGGTATTTAAAAAAATTCTTATTCTTGCTATTATTTTTATATCCTACACATGTTTAGATCCTTCCAGTCTCCTGATATCTTGTTATCTCAGACACCCAAAGTGTCTCTCTCTCTCTCACTCTTACAATGCTTTTCATTCTATGCTAATAGTCTCTGCCACCCTCTTATGTTTATTACTATCTCCTTTCATAGTGTCAAATGCCCTCATAGTTACCAAGGCTTCTACAGTAATGCAGGTTCTCCCATGTGTCCTGACAGCTTTATAGCATCTTTCCTTGGCTGTAATGGATTTTGGCATCAGCAAATTTGTACAAAATTTATGATGAAAAATTTTATTACAAAAGTTACCATTTATTTAAACACTTACTGCAGACTAAGTATTAAAATAAGTGCTTCACATGCATTACTTCATTAGATATCTAGAAATATTTGCTGTTATCGATTCAATTTTAGGATGAGGAATTGTGATTTGATGAAGTTATACTTTTCAAAATGTAACTAAGCCCTAACATGATGAAATCAGAAATTGAGTTCTAATCATTCTTTGGTCTAAATTTTAATCTTTAGGTATGGAACTCAGAATGAGAGCTTCCAAAAGAAGGAGTTGTAGATAGATTGATATAGAAATTCTAGCTGACAGATTCAGGATTGGCTGATGTTTTAGGGTAAGAGATTAAAGCCAAAATAGAGACAAAGCAATATAAATATTAAAGAATCTGGTAGAGAAAGACACTGACAGCATCACCTGAATACACACACACACACACACACACACACACAGGAAATTCACAGGCATAGTCTTTCATGGAGAAGGGAATAGTAGGGCAATATGAGACTGAAATAGTACATTTAAATACTTTAAATAAGATTACTGGTGACATGCAGACAGCACTTATGAAAATGTGGTAGAGCATAAACCACATTGGCATCAACACTTCTATGACTCTGTTCAGTCTCCTAATATAAGATACTTCAATAAAACTTATAGATCTTTTTGGATAGGTAGATTGAATCATTATAAAGAGTTTTGAAATGTATTCAAGAAAAATTGAAGAAATTCCTAAGAAACATAAATTGTGCTTGATAGTATCATCAATTACATTATCAGAAAAAAATGTCTTATTTATTTTCTAATAAATAAAACTATTGTATTCAGGAATGAATATAAACAATTAGATGCAAATATGCTCTTATCATAAAGACTTTGGAGGTATATGTGTAGAACAAGATCTTACAAAACTAACAGCTTGATATTGTCAAAATGAGGTAATGGAAGTAGGAACTAATTTAAAAATATACTCTATGTGTTCTAAGTAAATTGGGACATACTTTATTTATATGATATATGTATTTATGTGAGAGAGATTAAAATTTCATTGGGAAGAAAGATAAAGCATTAAAAAAATTCTGTGGGGAGAAAAATAGTCAGCATTGCTTCACAATTTGCCAGATGTTTCTAGAATATTTTTTTCTCATCCCATCTCTGTCAAGTTAATAATTTCCAGGGGGCTAAGCTGTGATGAGAAGTGAAATTAACTTCCAGAGACATGTGCTTTGAAGCAATGACTGCAAATAGTAACAGTAGTATTAAGAGTAATGATAACAATAATTCTAATTTAAACTATATGTCTGTTAAGAACTTTTGAATATTTAGGTAGGTTGAATAGAGAATTTGGCTTGTATGTGCCATAAACGTGAAAGGTTTTCCCTCTTAAATCACAGTGCACCATGTTAGTAGCTGGCTAAAAGAGAAACTTTCATGGAATAATAATAGAGCAGTAATAGCCAAATAAAAACATACCAATCTGGAAGTTAAAAATGCATATTCAGTATCTTTACAATATACTTATATTAATCTATTTGAGTGGTGTAAAAGTTAATCCAGAATTTTCTTTCCTTGCTATATCACCTAACCACACATTAGGGAATGTGCAAGGGGTCCTTACACATTCTGAAGGCAATAGAGAAGGTTTGGCAAGAGGGAAGTAATGGTATGTTAACAGTACACCCTGAGATAAGAGCCACCACGGTGACCATTCCCGACTACTTCCTAAAAATCTCTAATGGTCACAGAGGATCTGCAGTGGTGCCAGATGAAGGAAGGACCCATTGATGAAGTATTTAGATCTGTCTTCATATGGTGACTTCTTGAAGAGCTCAAGAACATGGTAGGACAACAGAAAAAAGTTCCTGCATTGTGCCAATTTAATATGAGTAAACGAGTTCAGGAAATATATGTCTGCAGTAAGATTTCATTTTGGCATGTAATGGAGCTCTAATGGAAATTATTTAACTCTTAGGACAGTTTGTAGAAATAGAAGCAATCACATTTAAAAGAGCTGTTAGACTAATGTTTTTCAGTGTTTATAATGAACTGAAATGCAAAAGAGACACCTACAGAAGTTCCTTGTCCATTTTAAACACTAAGTTAGAGACATTATCACATGTAAAGAAAGCAGTATTGTATCATATATCCTTTTAATGGTAAAAAATAATCTAGATGTGAAAATCATTTGACTTGTTTCCCTGCTGCCCAGAAACAAACAAACAAACAAGAAAATATTAGAAGCTCATTAATTCAGAGCAACCAAATTTGGCTAAAAATAAATCTGAATGGATATTTCAAAAGTATCTGTATCATGTATTCCTAAGGAGTTCAGTGATTTTTTTTTTAGAATGCACTGGAATCCTGATCTTGCCCTTTATAATAATCAATGGTCTCTGTTGGAAAAGTTCTTCGAAGCCCTTGGATAAAATACTGACTAAAGATTAGTGGCTGATTAGTCATCTTTTCAGATGGCATCATGGTTTCTAAAATGTAACTCTACAGATTATGTACCATGTTTTCCAGTATGCAACTATTTTCTTAAAATATTTGCTTCTATGTTCTATAACAATTACTTGTCTGTTGAATAATGTGCAGTTTTGTCAGGCAATTATGATAGATTTTAAGAGCTGACATTTTTCTCTGTTAGAAGGAATAGTTTTATAAGTGGAGAAAGAGAATCTGTAAATTCTACCCATTAAGACTGGAAACTGTGCCTATAACTGTGAAAATGGCGTAAGATGAACTGTAGATTAGTAGATTGGGTTAACCATTATGTTGGATCAAAAAGAGGGGGTTGACTATAAAGAGCAACAGGAAGGAATGTTTTCAGGATATGGAACTTTTTGCAATCAAGATTTATTGATGATTGCATGAACTCATTCAGGACTTAAAAACTCATGAAACTATACATATAAAAGAAGGTATATGGATTCACGTTGCCTTCCTCATTATCACCATATTGCCATGCGCCTGCTGGTGGGACATTGTTCTGGCTACATAGCTCCAGCTGCTTTGTGAAATCTTCTGACTATGGGACCATAGTGAGGACACCTGGATGTGTCAGAAGCAGGAAAGGCTGGCGCAGAGAATCTCCACTTCACGTTAAAAGGAGAAACCAGAAGGGCCCCTGGGCCGCCGGTCTCTGGCGCCCAGATGGCTTGGAAGGTACGGACCAGGTGAGCTTGCGGTACTCCCACAGACAAGCCTGGGCCAGAGCAGCATAGCCCCCTGGACAGACTGACCTCAACCCGGGGAAAAAAAGAGAAACTGAGTAATAAGCAATAAGCAATAAAGACACATGGGAAAGAGGGTGAGCACTGAAGATTGGGGGAAGGGAATCCTTCCCGGGACTGTAAATAAACAAGCCTGGTGGGCCAGAGAGCCTCTGGCGGGAGCGGGGGTGCACGCCCAGCAACCAGGAGTGGGAAAGCTTGTGAGAGTGAAGGAGGGAAAAAAACTCCGCAGGAGAGGAGGGAAGACCCACTTCCCACGTGAGCTGTAAACAAACATGGCAACTGGCAGGAACAGCAGCACTGCCCAGTAATCAGGAGCAGGAAAGCTTGTGAAAGCGGAGGTGGGAAGAGAACTGCAAAGGAGAGTGGGGAAGACCCACCTCCCACATGAACTGTAAATAAATACACAGGTCTGAGAACGCAGGTGCAGTGTCACCTTTCCCAGTGCTTGGAAAGGGGAAAGCTTGTAGCAGAGGCTCCCGCACAGGAGAAACCTGAGCAAGCAAAGCCTGCAGGGCCAGGTGAGTGCTAAGCTCACCGCAGAAATCTGCATAAATAATGCCTCCAGCAAAAGCAGGCTGACAGCAGTGGGCAGGCAAGCCACAGCTGCAGATTCCATTCTCAGAACTGTCTCCAGACTCTTTTTTTTTTCTCTTTTTCTCCCTACCTTTGATGAGAGAACAACCGAATTACACATGCAAGCTGAAAAACGTACTGAAACTGTATTGCATTTGAACTTGGGACACTTGGTGGGGTTTTTTTGTGCAGGTGTGTGTAATTTTGTTCCACTTTATGAGTCCCCTTTGATGAGACAACTACAGAACAACATCTGAGGCACCATCTCCAGGATTGGAGACTGAGACTTCACTGCATTTGAACTTGGAGGTTTTTTGGTTTTTTGGTTTTTTTTTTAAATTTTCTATTTTTTCATTTTATTTTAATACATTTTTATAAATATATTTCTCTTTCATTTACTTATTTTTTATTTTTATTCTTACCTTTTTTTTTTGTTTTGGATTTTCAATCCTCTCTCTGTCTCTCTAATGTCTGTTCACCTTACTGTTGATTAGTACACTAAAGCTCTCTGTTTATACCTTCAAAATCATCTTCTCTGATACCTTGTTCTGTTTTCTCCCTCCAGTCTGTGTATTTGTTTTTCCCATTTCTTTAACTTCTTGCTTTCCATCTCAGCTCACCCTTCCATTCTAAATATTACCATTGTTATTATTACAAGCTAGAAAATACTTAATTGCACACAATACAGGGAGAGTAACAACACCAAAGACAATGACGGGAAGACAGAAAAAACAGGGAAACCAGTTTCCCCACAGCAAAAAATTAGTACAGGAACCAGAGGGGAATGAAGAAAACAGGTACTCAGATCCAGACTCCAACAAAATGAAGGTAAACTATGCCAAAGGACTCAATGAAGCCCACAAGAATAATTTAAAAGAAGACATACTACAGGTACGCAATGAGAATTTTATAGAGGTGATACTGGATAGGGTCAACCAAAATGTACAGGAGACACTCAAGAAATTCCAAGACAACAAAAATAAAGAATTTGAAAAAACAAAAGAAGAAATAAAGGAAACCATAGAAGCACTGTATAAACACCAAAGTGAAAGAGAGAACATGATGAATAAACAGATAAATGAACTCAGGACAAAAATAGAAAACATTAAAGAGGAAACCACCTAGGATATGGAAAACCTCAGAAAAAAGAATGAAACAGAGCTGCAAAACAAAACGAAAGGCCAATCCAGCAGAATAGAACAAACAGAAGACAGAATCTCAGAACTTCAAGATGTAATGGTAATTAAAGGAAAAACCAAAGAACTATTAATCAAACAACTCAAGACTTTGTGAAAAGAAAATGCAAGACCTCACCGACTCCATCAAAAGACCAAACTTGAGAATCATGGGCATTCAAGAAGAAGAGGTGCAAGATAAGGGAATGCAATATATTCACAAAATAATAACGGAAAATTTCCCAAATCTAGAGAAAGATATTCCCATACAGATGCAAGAGGCCTCCAGGACACCAAATAGACCAGATCAAAATAGAACTACCCCATGACATATCATCATTAAAACAACAAGTTCAGAAACTAAGGAAAGAATATTGAAGGCTGTAAGAGAGAAAAAACAAGTAACATAGAAAGATAAACCCATCAAAATCACAGCAGACTTCTCAACAGAAACATTAAAAGCAAGAACAGCGTGGGGTGAGATCTTCCAGGCACTGAATGAAAATAACTTCAACCCCAGGATACTCTACGCAGCAAAACTATCATTCAAAATAGATGGAGCAATAAAAGTCTTCCATGATAAGCAAAAACTAAAACAATATGTGATCACAAAGCCACCACTAAAAAGGATTCTTCAAGGGATTCTGCACACAGAAACTGAAACCCAACTTAACCATGAAAAGACAGGCAGCACCAAACCAAAGGAAAAGAAAAAGCAAGACAGTAGAGAGTAACCTCAACTTAGGTACACACAATCAAACCTTCAAACAACTAAGACAACTAAATGACAGGAATCACCACATAACTATCAGTACTAATGCTTAATGTTAACGGACTTAACTCCCCCATCAAAAGGCACTGCTTAATGAAATGGATTAAAAAGGAAGATCCTACAGTTTGTTGCTTACAGGAGACCCATCTCACCAACAGAAATAAGCATAGGCTTAGGATGAAAGGCTGGAAGAAGATTTATCAAGCCAATGGCCCCCGAAAACAGGCAGGAGTAGCAATACTTATCTCTGACAAAGTAGACTTCAAACCTACATTGATCAAACAAGATAAAGAAGGACATTCCATACTAATAAAAGGGGAAATAGACCAAAAGGAAATAATAATTATCAACCCTTATGCACCCAATGTCAATGCACCCAATTTCATCAAACATACCCTGAAAGACCTAAAAGCATATATAAATGCCAACACAGTGGTTGTGGGAGACTTTAACACCCCATTATCATCAATAGATATGTCATCCATACAAAAAATCAATAAAGAAATCCAAGATCTAAAATATACAATAGATGAAATGGACCTAGTAGATGTCTACAGAACATTTCATCCAACTTCTACACAATATACATTCTTCTCAGCAGCCCATGGAACCTTCTCCAAAATAGAGCATATCCTAGGGCACAAAGCAAGTCTCAGCAAATATAAGAAAATAGAAATTATACCGTGCATACTATCAGAACACAATGCAGTAAAATTGAACTCAACAACAAAAGTAAAGACAAAAAACATGCAAACAGCTGGAAACTAAATAATTCATTACTTAATGAAGAATGGATCATTGATGAAGTAAAAGAGGAAATTAAAAAGTTCCTGGAAGTCAATGAAAATGAAAACATAACCTACCGGAACCTATGGGACACAGCTAAGGCAGTCCTGAGAGGAAAGTTTACAGCCATGAGTGCATATATTAAAATGAGTGAAAGATCCCAAATCAATGACTTAATGATGCATCTCAAACTCCTAGAAAAACAAGAACAAGCAAATCCCAAAACAAATAGAAGGAGAGAAATAATAAAAATAAGAGCTGAAATCAATGAAATAGAAACCAAAAAAACCATACAAAGAATTAATGAAACAAAAAGTTGGTTCTTTGAAAAAACAAACAAGATCGATAGACCCCTGGCAAACCAGACTAAAATGAAGAAAGAAAAAACCCAATTTAATAGAATCAGGAATGCAAAAGGGGAGATAACAACAAACACCATGGAAGTCCAGGAAATCATCAGAGACTACTTCAAGAACCCATATTCAAATAAATTTGAAAATCTTAAAGAAATGGACAGATTTCTAGACACATATGACCATCCAAAACTGAACCAAGAGGAAATTAATCACCTGAATAGATCTATAACAAAAAATGAAATTGAAGCAGCAATCAAGAGTCTCCCCAAAAAGAAAAGTCCAGGACCTGATGGATTCTCTGCTGAATTCTATCAGACCTTTAAAGAAGAACTGACACCAACCCTCCTTAAACTGTTCCATGAAATAGAAAGGGAAGGAAAAGTGCCAAACACATTTTATGAAGCCAGTATTACACTTATCCCAAAACCAGGCAAAGACACCTCCAAAAAGGGGAACTATAGGCCAATCTCCTTAATGAACATTGACGCAAAAATCCTCAACAAAATAATGGCAAACCGAATTCAACAACACATCAAAAAGATTATTCACCACAACCAAGTAGGCTTCATCCCAGGGATGCAGGGGTGGTTCAACATACGAAAATCAATAAACGTAATAAACCACATTAACAGAAGCAAAGACAAAATCCACTTGATCATCTCAATAGATGCAGAAAAAGCCTTTGATAAGATCCAACATCATTTCATGATAAAAGCTCTAAGAAAACTAGGAATAGAAGGAAAGTACCTCAACATTATAAAAGCTATACATGACAAACCTACAGCCAGCATTATACTTAATGGAGAAAAACTGAAACCATTCCCTCTAAAATCAGGAACCAGATAAGGATGCCCACTATCTCCACTCCTATTCAACATAGTACTGGAATTCCTAGCCAGAGCAATTAGGCAAGAAGAAGGAATAAAAGGAATACAAATAGGTAAAGAAGCTGTCAAAATATCCCTATTTGCAAATGACATGATCCTATACCTTAAAGACCCAAAAAAATTCCACTCAGAAGCTTCTAGACATCATCAATAGCTATAGCAAGATAGCAGGATATAAAATCAACATAGAAAAATCATTAGCATTTCTATATACTAACAATGAGCAAACTGAAAAAGAATATATGAAAACAATTCCATTTACAGTAGCCTCAGAAACAATCAAATACCTAGGTGTAAACCTAACAAAAGATGTGAATGACCTCTACAAGGAAAACTATAACTTCTGAAGAAAGAGATTGAGGAAGACTATAGAAAGTGGAGAGATCTCCCATGCTCATGGATTGGTAGAATCAACATAGTAAAAATGTCGATACTCCCCAAAGTAATCTACATGTGTAATGCAATTCCCATCAAAATTCCAATGACATTCATTAAAGAGATCAAAAAATCTACCGTGAAATTAATATGGAAACACAGGAAGCCAGGAATAGCCAAGGGAATATTCAGTCAAAAGAACAATGCTGGAGGTATCACAATACCTGACTTCAAACTATATTACAAAGAAATAACAATAAAACAGCATGGTACTGGCACAAAAACAGACATGAAGACCAGTGGAACAGAATAGAGGACCCAAATATGAAGCCAGACAACTATAACCAACTTGTCTTTGACAAAGGAGATAAAAATATACGATGGAGAAAAGACAGCCTCTTCAACAAAACCTGCTGGGAAAACTGGTTAGCAGTGTGCAAAAAAACTGAAAGATCCATGTATATCACCCTATACCAAGATTAACTCAAAATGGATCAAGTACCTTAATATCAGACCACAAACTCTAAAGTTGATACAGGAAAGAGTAGGAAATACTCTGGAGTTAGTAGATATAGTTAAGAACTTTCTCAACGAAACCCCAGCAGCCCAGCAACTAAGACATAGCATAGATAAATGGGACCTCATAAAACTAAAAAGCTTCTGTTCATCAAAAGAAATGGTCTCTAAACTGAAGAGAACACCCACAGAGTGGGAGAAAATATTTGCCAGCTATAAATCAGACAAAGGACTGATAACCAGAATATATAGGGAACTTAAAAAACTAAATTCTCCCCAAACTAATGAACCAATAAAGAAATGGGCAAGTGAACTAAACAGAACTTTCTCAAAAAAAGAAATTCAAATGGCCAAAAAACACATGAAAAAATGCTCTCCATCTCTAGCAATAAAGGAAATGCAAATTAAAACCACACTAAGATTCCACCTCACCCCTGTTAGAATACCATCATTAGCAACACCACCACCAACAGGTGTTGGCAAGGATGTGGGGAAAAAGGAACCCTTTTACACTGTTGTTGGGAATGTAAACTAGTACAACCACTCTGGAAAAAAATTTGGAGGCTACTTAAAAATCTAAACATAGATCTACCATATGATCCAGCAATACCACTTTTGGGGATATACCCAAAATACTGTGACACAGGTTACTCCAGAGGCACCTGCACACCCATGTTTATTGTGGCACTATTCACAATAGCCAAGTTATGGAAACAGCCAAGATGTCCCACCACTGACGAATGGATTAAGAAAATGTGGTATCTATGCACAATGGAATATTATACAGCCATGAAGAAGAACGAAATGTTATCATTCGCTGGTAAATGGATGGAATTGGAGAACATCATTCTGAGTGAGGTTAGCCTGGCCCAAAAGACCAAAAATCGTATGTTCTCCCTCATATGTGGACATTAGATCAAGGGCAAACACAATAATGGGATTGGACTTTGAGCACATGATAAAAGCGAGAGCACACAAAGGAGGGGTGAGGATAGGTAAGACACATAAAAAATTAGTTAGCATTTGTTGCCCTTAATGCAGAGAAACTAAAGCAGATACCTTTAAAGCAACTGAGGCCAATAGGAAAAGGGGACCAGGAACTAGAAAAAAGGTTATATCAAAAAGAATTAACCTAGAAGGTAACACACATGCACAGGAAATTAATGTGAGTCAACTCCCTGTATAGCTATCCTTATCTCAATCAGCAAAAACCCTTGTTCCTTCCTATTATAACTTCTACTCTCTATATAACAAAATTAGAAATAAGGGCAAAATAGTTTCTGCTGGGTATTTAGGGGGTGGGGGGAGAGGGAGGGGCGGAGTGGGTGGTAAGGGAGGGGGTGGGGGCAGGGGGGAGAAATAACCCAAGCCTTGTATGCACATATGAATAATAAAAGAAAAAAAAGAAGGTATATGAATAGTCTATTACTTATATAAATATAGAGGTATAGAGGTGTATATACAGGTGTGCATGTTTTCAGAACTGTTGGACACTTTAAAAAGGTGAATTTGTTTGTATGTAAATTATATCTCAATAAAGTTGATTGAAAATATGATCTTAACATTTCCTACAGATGAAATACACACAAAACTACAACCTAAATATTTGGTCATGAATCAGTCATAAAAGAACAATTTCTACACAATGTACACAGTACAAAAACATGAACAGCATCAAATACATAATCTTTTACAAAATATTTAATAATTTCAAGAAATGAGTGAAAATAATTTCTTTGTGATAACTTTTATAAATTAGTTGAAAATACTAATTACAGTTGTTCTCTTTTTTCAAATTACGCTCTTAAACCTTGTTCTTACATTTCTTTATTTTTTTAATTTCAAACCCTAGAATTATTACTAGAAAACCAACTCTATATTCAACTTTAAATCAGTTGTATTTATAGTAATTGAGTATCAATATGTATACTCATATGTAATGCATCCATTTATATTGCAAATAAGTTACTATTGGTTGATACATTTTTTAATGTTCTTGCCTTTATTGCTTGCCTTTGAAGATTTAATTTTCTTTAATTACTTTTCTATTTTAGAACTACTGGAAATTATCATTTGTACTTGACATGAAAGGTCACTAGGATCATTGACATTTTATATTCAATGCCTTTCATCACTGCATTAAAGCAGTTTCATGTTCAAACGTAGAAATCTCAATTTAATAATTCATTTAAGAATCTATAAATATATCTTTAATTGCAAATTATCACTGCAGAAGGTAAGGTGTAGGTTTATAAAATAACACAAATGATTACACGTGCAAGACAAGAGCTGTTTGTTAGTTTGGAAAGAGGATGTGTCAATCAAAGGGCAAACAGGATTACTAAACCAGTGAGCCAGAATCATTCAGAGAAAAGTTTTATTTGTATACATTTCCAGTTGGAGAATTTTTTATCAATTTGCATCTACATATTCAGGGCTTTGTGTGTGTGCATGTGTGTGTTTCCAAAGTCAGTTATGGTCATTGCATTGTTACAATTATTAAATAACCATGGCTTTTCTTTTTATAGTGTTGATAATTTAAGCTGGACATTCATTTGCTTGAATATTAGTGAAGATGAACATTTTTTGTGCATTTATTGGCCTTTTAGATTTCTTCATCTGTGAATCCAAATAATAGTTATTGGACATCTAGGGTAGAGAATGTAGACTTCATGAAACTTACATTCTAGCAAATGTCTAATCATATTCTTTAGTGATTTTTCTACCAGTAATTTCTTATTACTGCATTCATCTTTAACCAAGTTAGTATTGTGATTTAACTTACTTTTTACCTTCTTTAGATTTATGTAACTTTAAATCCATTAATCTTTCTTTCCTTAGGGTAGTTTCTGAATATACATTTGTTGGTTTTTTGTTTCATACTGTCTTAATCTTTTTTTTCTTTGTAGTCAATTTTGCACAGGAAAATTGACATATTTTAGAGATAAATATTTTAATTTTGTTCATTCTCTGATATTAAACTTACTGACCCAGTCATTTAATTAAATGATGTTCTCATACTTATTGGCTTAAATTCACTATTTTGTCACCTGTCACGTCATTTAAAATGTAATCATCTGCATCTGAGATAACTTTTTACTTGTATTAACTTGTATGTTTTTCTACTCATCTTGCTCTTAGTTGTCTAGCATTATTATATATTTCAATCTCTGGTCAGAGTTTTTTATTCTTCTTTAAAAAATCCAAAAGTATTTTGGCTAAATTTGTTCATTTATAATTTCTGTTAAACTTTAAAAATATTTTGCAACTTCTTTTTGATAGTTCTGGTGTTTTTATGTTTTTATTTTTGCCTTAGTTATTCTTCAGGTAGAGTCTCCTGTTTTTACTGCCGTCTGGCTGCCGTCTGACAAGGATCTAACCTACAGCCTTCCATGTAGCTGGGATCACAGGTGCATGCCACAACATTTGGCTTGTTGGCTGAGATGGGGTCCTGCTAACTTTTTGCCGAAGCTGGGCTCCAACTGCGATCCTCCTGATCTCTGCCTCCTGAGTAGCAGAATTACAGGCATAAATCACTTTCCAACTTTTTAAGAGAAATTGTGCTACAATTTAGAATTACATCCAAACTACTTTTTAAATGGGAATTAATTGTCACTAATTTTTATCATTCTCATCTAAGAATATGATACACCTTTCTTTTATGTGTGTGGTACTGGGATTTGAACTCAGGGCCTATACCTTGAGTCACTCCACCAGCCCTTTTTGTGAAGGGTTTTTTATGAGATAGGGTCTCAAGAACTATTTGCCCATGCTGGCTTTGAATCATGATCCTCCTGATCTCTGCCTCCTGAGTAGTGAGGATTACAGGTGTGAGCCACTGGCGCCCGGCTTTCCTATAATAGACATAGGCTTACTATGTCTATTATTTCTATAGTTTCCCTAATGTCCTACAGTTTGGTTAAATTAATTCCTTGGTGATTTGTATTTTTGCTTGATAATACACATGGAATTATTTCCCCATTATTTTGTCTAATGATTAATAGCACTTTGTGTTACTGTTGTTTTCTACTCTCCTCAGATCTCATCATCTCGATGGATTGAATAAATTGGATTATCTGATCCTGAAATGCTTTCTAAAGCTGATGCATTTTGTTTTTCTTCTTTATTAGCTCCTGATGTACTCATTGGCTTACACACTGGTCTAGGCTATTACAGCTATAAAAAGATGGCCTTTTTTAGGTCAGTTCCTAAGAAACCATTATTTATTTATTTATCTGGTACTGGGGTTTGAATCCAGAGTCTCATATATGTCAAGTATATGCTCTCCCACTGAGCAGCATACCTCAGCCCCTAGAAAATGTTTTATTTTTCAGTCTGCAAGATTTAATATTCCAGTTCTTTCATAGTAATAAACTCATGCTACTTTTCAGCTTACAGATTTTCTGCCCAAGATAGTGGAAGCTATTTATAAATGACAAAGCTCTGCAACCAATTAGCCTGGGTGATATATGCTATTACAAAATTAGGATAAAGCTATTAAGCAAACAAACAAGAAGAAACTTTCCTGGGTTTGACATCTCAGGTGTTTGCAAAGCCTAATTAAAGGCATCGGCTAGTGGGGCAGGGAGGCACTTATGAGGCTTCGTTTGTGTTTCCATCTGTCTTCTCATTTTCTCCTCACACACTGTCACAGTTACTCAAAAACAAGGCTTTGAAAGTAAAGTCGAAGCTGTGCGATGAATTTCAAACATAATGGAAAATCAGTAAAAGCCTGCTTTTTTTTTCTGCTTCTGATTGAGTTCTCACTCTGCAAAATTTGTTCCTTCAGGGTTTAAAAAAATTAAGACTGAATTTTACTATGACTTCCAACTGAGAGAAACTTGGACCTGTTTCCATGTTGAGTCCCAGCCCAGTCAGTCATTTTTCGCAAGGATCTTTATAAATAGGTTATTGAATAAATTGGCCTTATTGGAATAATTACCTTTCATCACACTCAGGTTCCTGTTCATGGAATCTGGGGACAGAATTGTGACAAGAGCAAATTGAAATGGAATCCAGAAGGCAATCTTAGTTTACCTCAGAAAAATAATACTATTCTGTGCCTGCTCAAAATTCTATGCTTTCTGCTAAAGACAAATATAGGATAGTGAGCACCCTTGGCAATTAACTAATGAATTCAATCACTTGATAGTAAACTGAATTATTCAGGGGAAATTTTACTATATGTGAAGCTTTCCTTTTTGTCTTTCTTAAAATCATAGTCAGAAAGAACATTTTACCCACTCATACCATTGTCTCTAAAAGATTTACTCTCAATTGATCCTTGGCAACATATCTATTTTACTTAGCAAAACGAAATGTATTATTCAGTGAGAAAAATACACAAAGAAATAGATCTTAAGAATAAATGTATGACATACTACATTTCGTTGAATGTTTAGTGAGGAGTTCCTCTTAGGCCTGGTAGACTAATGCATATTTGAGGCACACAAGAAACTGTTTCTGCATTCAGAGTTAATAGCCTTATAGAGACAGATGAGGGTCCCTTTGACCACAGGTATTAAAGAGGTAAAGGCGTACTGGGGTTGAAGTAGCACTGTTGTGAGGGTTATAGAAGGCTGCTTGATCTACAGCACGACTTTGTAAAAGGTGCATGTATACCTTAGTCCCACAACCAAACCATTGTTCAGAGGGTCACAAAGTATAGATTTTAGCCTTTTAAAGTATGCTTTGCTTGTAAATCAATTTCTTATGGAGAAACCTTGAGTGCTGTGTGCATCCTTGGGTGAACATTTTCCCTAGGCTTTCACAGATCCCTGGGGTGTTAACAGGAGAACTTGACCTCAAATGTGACTGTTTTTTTGGTTTTCCTGTCCAGATTTCCATACTATATCAAATATCATATGTAATTATAAAGTCTTCCTACTTAACTCTACTTGATCACAGATCAACATACAGGACTCTGGAGTCTGCTTTGTAACACTTAAAAACTGGATTGATCAGCTCCGCTTAGATCTCAACGGTTTTAGTGTCCTGCTTACAACTTTAGCAGCATACTGCTCTCCACTGCCATGGCTGACACACCCTGGTACTTTTCATCTTGACTTTTCCATCTCACCTTGGATATCTCATATTTATAAGGGATTCCTCAGCCCAGACAAGCCTCATCAGTACAGGCAGCAAAAAGGAACTTCTGAGCCCTACCTGCAAAGAATCACCTAACTCCAAGCTATTTATTTGTTGACTTCAGACAATTTCCTAAACTCCACACATTATGGCCCCCACCAAAGTAATCAACCAAGGATTATTGGTTCTAAATATATTATGTATTGTTCCTCATTTTTGCCTTCAAAATTCTCCCCTTACCTAAACTCCTTTGAATAATAGTTTATTATGATATGCATAATATAATTGCAATGCTATTCTGTTCAAAATTACATATCATTATGAACCTCAAGCATTTAGTGATGTTAAAAGTAAGATGATAAAATAACAAATAACCACACAACAACACAAAAATTCTCCCAAAATCTACTTATTGATGCAAGCATGTTAAAGGATCATAGGCATCAACTGAAAGAGATCTTGACGGTAAAACTGAAATAACTCATCACAAAATAAAGTATTATTTGATTATGACCAAAATATACACCCATGAGTTCATACCGATACACATAAATGACTGAATAAACTAAGACAGAATAGACATATTTTCCCACAGAAAAAACAATTCCAAATAATTTATGTAGCTATTTCATATTCAAAAAGAGTGGAATACAATTCCTTATGTTAGCCAACTTTCTATGGTAGTGACAAAATACCTAAAACAATCAGCTTCTATGGAGAAAGATTTATTTTGTGTTGCAATTTCAAAGGTTTCAGTCCATTGCAGCTTGGCCCATTGCTGTGGATTTGGGGCTACATATACATTTGGTAAGAGCTTATGATGGAAGAAAGCTGCTTGCTTTGTGGTAGGAAGTAAAGAGAGAGAAGAGGGGCCAGAATCCCAATATCAACTTCAAGGGCACACCTCTAACGACTTTATTTCCTCCTCATAGGTCCCACCTTCTAAAGATTTCACCCCTTCCCAATATAGCCACAGGGCAGTGGTTAAACAATTAACATATAGGTCTTTGGAGGACACTCTAGATACAAAATATAGCATTGCTCATTCTTTGGGTGGGTATTGTTTTCACATAGTGAATTTATTCAAGGAAACAGTATAAGCAAGAGAAGAAAAATAGCAATTTTCAGTGGAGAAACAAAACAACACTATTATTGTTCACCTTTTCATAGTTTTTGACCTAAGGACCTTAGTTTTCTTCTTCCTTTGGTTCCAGTCCAGGAAGTTTTTGGATAATGGCTCTGCCTTGGAATTTGTTGTGTTTATTAGGATAAACCTAGTGTTTTTGGGTTTTTGAAAGCAAGATCACAAATGTAAAGTGGAATTTTTATCACATTGTATCAAATGTGATCCTTGATAAAAATATCAACATGACTTATTATTGTTGATGTTGCCATGATCACCTGGTTCAGGTAGTGTTTGTCAGGTTTCTCCACTGTAGAGTTACAGCTTTTCCAACTTTCCATGCTGTAATTTTTGGAAGGAAGCCACTATATGCTGACCACACCTAAGGAAACTTGATACTGGACATTTGGAAGTGCTCTGTACATATTTGTAATTGTCTGTTACATCTTAAACTCTTTCAAAGCAACATGTTTATTTTTAAAAAACCCATCAGCATTCAACTTCATAAAACCACATCTATATAGTTTGGAAACTGCAGAGAACATAAATTTAGTAGATTAGCTGCTGAAGAAGAAATATTATTTATTCTGCCTCTTCAAAAACCCAACAAAACTTGCTACTGAAAAGCAAATCAATGAAAAATTTTGATCACATTGAGTTTTCCTCCATGTTGCATTAGCCCCAGGAAAACAAATCCTAGGATATGAATGGCAAATGAAAACTTTCACTGCAAAAATGCTGATAGCAGCCAGAAGATCAGGGAAAAATTGGTAGTTTTGATATTATACAGAGCAGTGACTCCCATGCAGGACATTAACTAGTTTGATGTTTATTTCCCATACAATCTAAACTACTTAGCATGATTCCCATTTCAGATTTGTTGTATATGGTAGAGTTCAATGTGTGAAGAGCCACCAGTGTTCAAAATTCTTGCCCAGTAGCTATGATTTGAATGTATCAACTTAACTAACTTTAACCTCAGCACAATATGGAAAGTTCTTAGTTCTAAGAAATGTTTAAAATGCAATGAATCTTTGCTTTTTCATCCAGAATTTATACATTTTAAAAAGCATATGAAAAATGTGCCACTGTCATAGGAGTTTTTGCCTGGGTAAAATCATCTCACTTGGAGTCATTTTTTAATAAGATTTTCACAAAGGTAAACTTCTCTTTTCCTTTCTGTTTGATCAGATATCCTGAATCATCAACTTGAACACTAATAACCATGTTTCCAAGAATATGCAAGAGTTAATAGAGCAAAACAACATGATGTAACTGAATTCATTTCCCTAGTAATCACTGGAAAGCAACAAATACAATTTTCAAAATAAGAATCAAAGTAATGACAACACGTTAATTTGCATGGTAGACCTACACCATTTTCTATCTGGGAATTAACTTTAGTGCATTTCATGATAATTTACCTTTGAATATTACTTAAAGGAAATTTGCTAAAATTTTATTAAGAAGATTCTAAAATCTCTAATTTTTAATTCTAATCATAATATATTAGGCAACATTACCTTACTGTTTGAAAATTTAAGCATCCTAAGAACTTTCTTGGTTTCTAAGAAACTTTTGTAACATTTTCAAGACTAAGCAAAGGCCTTGTCATGCCAAATCAATCTTGAAAAGAAAATAAATGTGTAAGTGGTTATACGAGGCATACTGGAAGGGGATGAGATGTTTTCTGACATTAAGTTGTTTTACATGGTACTCTGTGTACCAAAATGATTTAATGTGCTACTCACAATGCATATTTCTTAACTACAGAGCAGCTTTCCAATCTTTTGAACTTTATATTACTGGAAAGTAGGTGAAAATCTAAATGGTATTTTACTTTTTATGACACAATAAATGGAAAAATAAATAATTCTCTTCATTTCCAAAGTTTTTCCTTAAGGTTAGTTTCTGACTCCCCAACTCATGGCTCTGTGATTCATATACATACATATATATGTGTATATATTAGCTTCCTATTTTTTCAGCTCTTTTCCATTTATATTAGAGAATATTGAAAGCTCTTCCAAAATAGTATTTATTTAAAGTTATCTCTTAAAAAAATCTTCAATTTTTTAAAAATGACCCACATCTGATTGAAAATGTACAACTCCATTTTTATTCCCATGACCTGTTGATGACCAAATAAATGCTAGAAGCTGCAATGAATTCATAATACCATTTAATATCCATGAATCTAAAGCCAGTTTTGCTCTCTGGTTCATAAAGTGAGTCCAGCACATAATTACAACAAACTATAAGCATATATTATCCATTTTATGAGAAATAAGACATGTAAGTATGCAAGATTTTGCATTTTTTATTAACACATATAGGAGAAGTTGATCTCTTTGAATTAAGACCTAACATTAGAAAATTTCAGCTAATCCTACAAACCACTTCAGAAATAATATAAAAATATCTACCAAAATAAATCCTAACAATCCAAGAAAAATTTCTGCTTTATTAAACTAAATTAAATGAAGAAACATTAAGATATTTGAACTGACAGAGCCAGGAGTCCCATAGTGCTCTAAGTTGTAGTGCAAAAGGCAAGGAGATATCGAAATGTCAGTAAAAATTTCATTTTGCAATACTCCTGTTAAACAAGAAAAGGCATTTGTCTTTGTCATCAAATTATTTAAGAGTGAAGAGGCAAGGTAGGAAAAATAATTGACTCTATAAAAAATAGTGTAATCTAATTGACCACACTGACCATAGGGAGACAGATCTAGCAGCTGCTAGAAATCTCCCATACAAAGACTCTCCAGTCAGATGCAGGACAGTCACTCATTGATCCAATAAAGCATAAGTGGCATGCATTACCTCATATGCAACAATTCTCATTGGTTGGCCAAATAGAGAAGAACAAAAAATGTTGGTAAATTTAATCTCATTGACATTTCACATAGTTCAGTTTGGATGACTTCAGACTTTCTGTTAAGAAAGTCTTGCTCAATCTTTGCTCTGGACAATATCAATGATTTCTGTAGTTTGATTTAGTCCCATGAACAAGGCAGTTTCTGTCATAAATATTCTTCTTGTCAGTGTAAGGAAAAGAAGTATACATTCTATTAATTATTAAGATGGTATAAAACACTGAACTTGTTTTAAATAACATGTAACATGATGTGAAATTACGCAATAAATTATACATGGGCATTTAAGAGTTCTATAGCATATCTATAGCATTATCATGTATATGTACATGTGGATGTATATATAAACATTTATATCTTGCATATCACATCACACACATATAACATACATAGACATAGGTGTTCTTTGAACATAGTACTTTAAGTAGTATTATTGGTTGTTATTTTCATTTAAGAGTTTACCTACATCCTTTTGTTATTTCTCATTTGTTTTTACTGAAAACTCCAATCTAAAGCTATCAATTATTCATGCAAAAAATTTAAGGTCTCTAAATTTCCCCCTTTAATTTTCAGAAAGCTCTGATTCTAAAGATTATTGGTGGGGGGATTCCAAGGTGGTGACTGGAGGGAGGAATCAGAATGTGTGCTTCCTAAAGTAAAATCTTGGAGAGACGCTGGAGGTAAATCTGGCAGGAAAACACCAAAAAGAGGCAAAACTATGACACCTCCATATCCCCTGCCTGCTCACAGCATACCCACTCCATGTTAAAGGGAAACCAGGAGGGCTCCTGCATCGCCAGATTTCAGCTCCTACCCTGCTTGGGAGACCACCAGGTGAGCAAATAAGTGGCATGCAGTCTCCCTGGGACAAATCAGCATAGTCCCCTGGACAGACTGACCCCCACCCAGGGAAAAAAGAAAAAAAACTGAATAATAAACAAGCAGCTGAAAAAAAAAACACATAACAAAGAGGGCGGGGTGCCCTGAGCTCCAGAGAGTGGGGGAGGGGCAACCCCTCAAGGCAGGAGAGGCAGCCCCCACCCAGCAACCTTGGAGCAGGAAAGCTTGTAACACGAGAACTCTAAATAAATAAGCCAGCTGAAGAAGACAGGTGTGGCACCACCTCCCCCAGTTTGCTTGGAGAGGAGAAGGCATCCAACAGTGGCTAAAGTGTGGCATGCTCCACAGGAGAGTGGGTGAAGGGCACCTCTCCACATGAACTCTAAATAAAAAAGGACTGCAATTGCAACAGGGGATAGGGCTGTATACTGGAGAAAACAAAAGGGCCATGCATCCAGGAGAACTCTAAATAAACAAAGCCTGTGGGTCTAAGTGTAAAGCTCATTCCCGAGATCTGCAATAAATAAAGCCTGCAGCAGCAGCTGGCTGACAGTAGGTGGCAGGTGAGCCACAGCCTCAGATAGACATTTGCAAAGCTGTCTCCAGAGTCCTTTTTTTTTCTTTCATGAGACAACGAAAGAATTACTACTCAGACACAAACACTAGGACTGGATGTTGAAGGACTAACACCAAAGCTATTAAGACTGAAACTTGATCGCATTTGAACTTGGGAATTTTTTTTTAATCTTCTCTCTGTCTCTCTAATGCCTGTTTAGCTCACTGTTGATTAGTACACTATCTCTCCCTGTTTATTTCTTTGGATCTGTTTTTTGTTTTGTTTTCCTTTTTCTTTACTGTATTTGCTTTCTCTCATCTCTCACCCTTCCATTCTAGATATCATCATTGTTGCTATTACAAGCTAGACATACTGAATTACACACAGTACAGGGACAGTAACAATAGCAAGTGGAATGATGGGAAGATGGAAAAAAGAGGAAAACCATTTTCCCCCCAATAATAAATTAGTACAGGAACCAGAGGGAAATGAATAAAACAGATGCCCAGATCCAGACTCCAACAAAACAAAGTAAACTATGCCAAAGAACTTAATGAAGCCCACAAGAACAACTGAAAATCCTGCAAATAATCAATGAGAATTTTATAGAGATGATACTAGATATCATCAACCAAAATGTACAGGAGACACTCAGGAAATTCCAAGACAACAAATAAAAGAAACTATAGGAGCACTGTATAAACACCAAAATGAACCAAAGAACATGATACATAAAGAGATAAATGAACTCAGGACAAAAATAAACAACATTAAAGTGGAAGAAACTCAGGATATGGAAAACCTCAGAAAAAAGAACAAAACAGAAATGCAAAACAAAATGGAAGGCCAATCCAGCAGACTAGAAAAAGCAGAAGACAGAATCTCAGAACTTGAAGATGAAATGGTAATTAAAGGAAAAACTGAAGAACTATTAGTTAAACAACTCATGACCTGTGAAAAGAAAATGGAAGAACTTACTGACTCCATCAAAAGACCAAACCTGAGAATCATGGGCATTGAAGAAGAAGAGGTGCAAGCAAAGGGAATGCATAATATATTCAACAAAATAATAGCACAAAATTTCCCAAATCTAGAGAAAGCTAAGACCATTCAGGTACAGGAAGCCTCCAGAACACCAAACAGACCTGACCAAAATAGAACTACCCCATGACATATTATCATTAAAACAAGTACAGAGACTAGAGAAAGAATATCGAAGGCTGTAAGACAGAAAAAACAAATAACATACAAAGGTAAACCCATCAAAATCACAGCAGACTTCTCAACAGAAACAATAAAAGCAAGAAGAGCTTGGGGTGAGCTGTTCTGGGCTCTGAATGAAAACAACTTCAACCCCAGGATACTTTACCCAGCAAAACTATCATTCAAAATAGATGGAGCAATAAGTCTTCCATGATAAGCAGAAACTAAAACAATATATGACCACAAAGCCACCACTACAAAAGATTCTTCAAGGGATTCTGCACAAAGAAACTGAATCCCAACATAACCATGAAAGGGCAGGCAGTACCAAACTACAGGAAAAGAAAAAGCAAGAAAGTAGAGAGTAACATCAATTTAGCTACACACACAATCAAACCCTCAAACAACAAAGACAGCTAAATGACAGGAATCAACAAAGGCAGTCCTGAAAGGTTAGTTAATAGCCATGAGTACATATATTAAAAAGACTGAAAGATCTCAAATCAATGACCTAATGATACATCTCAAACTCCTAGAAAGACAAGAACAAGCAAATCCCAAAACAAATAACAGAAGAAAAATAATAAAAATAAGAGCTGAAATCAATGAAATAGAAAGCAAAAAAAAAAAAAAAAAAAAAACCATACAAAGAATTAATGAAACAAAAAGTTGGTTCTTTGAATAAATAAATAAGATCAATAGACCCCTGGCAAACCTGAATAAAATGAGGAGAGAAAAAACCTAAATCAATAAAATCAGGAATGCAGAAGGGGAGATAACAACAAACACCATGGAAGTCCAGGAAATAACCAGAGACTACTTTTAGAATGTACATTTTAATACATTTGAAAATCTTGAAGATTTTTAGATACTTGTAATCATCCAAAACTGAACCAAAAGGACATTAATCACCTGACTAGATCTATAACACAAAATAAAATTAAAGCAGCAATCAAGAGTCTCCAAAGAAAGAAAAGTCCAGGAACTGATGGATTCTCTGCTGAATTCTATCAGACCCTTAAAGAAGAACTGACACCAACCCTCCTTAAACTGTTCCATGAAATAGAAAGGGAAGGAAAAGTGCCAAACACATTTTATGAAGCCAATATTACAATTATCCCAAAACCAGGCAAGGACACCTCCAGAAAGAAGAAATATAGGCCAATCTCCTTAATGAACATTGATGCAAAAATCCTCAATAAAATAATGGCAAACTGAATTCAACAACACTTCAAAAAGATCATTCACCACTACCAAGTAGGCTTCATCCTCGATGCAGGGGTGGTTCAACATAAGCAAATCAATAAATGTAATAAAGCATATTAACAGAAGCAAAGACAAAAACCACTTGATCATCTCAATAGATGCAGAAAAAGCCTTTGATAAGATCCAACACCATTTCAAGATAAAAGCTCTAAGAAAACTAGGAATAGAAGGAAAATACCTCAACATTATAAAAGCTATATATGACAAACCTACAGTCAGCATTATACTTAATGAAGAAAAACTGAAACCATTTCCTCTAAAATCAGGAACTAGACAAGGATGCCCACTATCCCCACTCCTATTCAACATAGCACTGGAATTCCTAGCCAAAGCAATTAGGCAAGAAGAAGGAATAAAAGGAATACAAATAGGTAAAGAAACTGTCAAAATATCCCTATTTGCAGATGACATGATCCTATACCTTAAAGACCCAAAAAACTCTACTCAAAAGCTCCTAGACACCATCAACAGCTATAGTAAGGTAGTAGGATATAAAATCAGCATACAAAAATCATTAGATTTCTATACACTAATAATGAACAAACTGAGAAAGAATATATGAAAACAATTCCATTTAAAATAGCCTCAAAAGAAATCAATACCTAGGTGTAAACCTAACAAAAGATGTGAATGACCTCTACAAGGAAAACTATAAACCTCTGAAGAAAGAGGTTGAGGAAGACTATAGAAAGTGGAGAGATCTTCCATGCTCATGGATTGGTAGAATCAGCATAGTAAAAATGTTCATACTCCCAAAAGTAATCTACATGTTTAATGCAATTCCCATCAAAATACCAATGACATTCATCAAAGAGATTGAAAAATCTACTGTTAAATTTATTTGGAAACACAAGAGACCACAATTAGCCAAGGCAATACTCAGCAAAAAGAACAATGCTGGAGGTATTACAATACCTGACTTCAAACTATATTACAAAGCAATAGCAATAAAAACAGCATGGTACTGAGCACAAAAACAGACATGAAGACCAGTGGAACACAATAGAGGACCCAGATATGAAGCCACACACTATAATCAACTTATCCTTGAGAAAGGCATTAAAAATGTACAATGGAGAAAAGACAGACTCTTCAACAAAAACTGCTGGGAAAACTGGTTAGCAGTCTGCAAAAAACTGAAACTAGATCTGTGTTTATCACCCTATATCAATATTAACTCAAAATGGATCAAAGACCTTAATATCAGACCACAAACTCTAAAATTGGTATAGGAAAGAATAGGAAATACTTTGGAACTAATAGGTATAGGAAAAGACTTTCTCCATGGAACCCCAGCAGCTCAGCAACTAAGAGATAGCATAGATAAATGGGGCTTCATAAAATGAAAAAGCTTCTGCTCAACAAAAGAAATGGTCTCTAAACTGAAGAGACCACCCACAGAGTGGGAGAAAATACTTGCCAGCTATACATCAGACAAAGGACTAATAACAAGAATATACAGGGAACTCAAAAAACTAAACTCTCCCAAAATTAATGAACCAATAAAGAAATGGGCAAGTGAACTAAACAGAACTTTCTCAAAAAAAGAAATTCAAATGGCCAAAAAACACATGAAAAATGCTCATCATCTCTAGACATTAAGGAAATGCAAATCAAAACCACACTTAGATACCACCTCACCCCTGTTAGAATAGCCATCATTACAAACACCACCAACAACAAGATGAGGGGAAAAAGGAACACTTATGCACTGCTGGTGGGAATGTAAACTAGTACAACCACTCTGAAAAATCTAAACATAGATCTGCCATATGATCCAGCAATCCCACTCTTGGGGATATACACAAAGGAATGTGACACAGGTTACTCCAGAGGCACTTGCACACCCATGTTTATTGCAGCACTATTCACAATAGCCAAGTTATGGAAACAGCCAAGATGCCCCACCACTGATGAATGGATTAAGAAAATGTGGTATTTATACACAATGGAATTTTACTCAGCCATGAAGAAGAATGAAATCTTATCATTTGCAGGTAAATGGATAGAACTGGAGAACATAATCCTGAGAAAGTTTAGCCTGGCCCAGAAGACCAAAAATCATATGTTCTCCCTCATATGCGGGCTTTAGAACAAGGGCAAACACAATAAGGGTTTTGGACTCTGGTCACATGATGAGGTGAGAGCACACAGGGAGGTATGAAGATAGGTAAGAAACCAAAAAAAAACCAAGGTAGCATTGATGTCCTCAATGCAAAGGAACTAATGCAGAAACTTTAAAGCAACAGAGGCCAATAGGAGATCAGGAACTAGAGAAAAGGTTAGTTTGAGAAGAATTAATTTAGAATGTAACACATATGTACAGGAAAGCAATGTGAGTAAACTCCCTGTATAGCTATCCTTATCTCAACCTGCAAAAACCCTTGTTCCTTCCTATTATTGCTTATACTCTCTCTACAACAAAATTAGAGATAAGGGCAAAATAGTTTCTGCTTGGTAGCGAGGGGGTAGGAAGGGAGAGGGAGAGAGTGGGGGGAAAGAGAGGGGGCGGGGGGAAGGGGGAAGAAATGACCCAAAATTGTATGCACATTTGAATAAAAGAAATAAAAAAGTAAAGATTATTGATTCTTTTACACTCAGAGATGATAGACTTCAAGTCACTTATATACAGGTAATGAATTCTTTCTTTACTGAATAACCAAGTTTGAAGTCTGCTGGCTATTCTAAGGCACTGTGTTTTCTATGCACTAGTGACATTTTAGGGTTAAGTTTATTTTCATCAGGGAAAGATGCTATAAGTCTGTTAATCAATAGTCCTTCAAGTCTTATGCTCTGTAGGAACTAGCAGTGCTACCAACCAGAAAAACACTTTTGTGAAAATGCTGACAATTAAGAAAAATGACTAAGACGATCAGCATGCTATATGTCATCACTATAACATGTGCTTGCATAGATAGCTGCTCCATAGAAGTTATGGCATATTTTGTTCATCTAGTAGTTTATGGCACTTAACCGGGCTTTATGACAAGACAAATGTGTGGTTATCTTAGTTCTAACTTCAAAACCCAACTGCAAAGTCAAAAGAAATCAATATAACTCTTATGTTAGAAATGTAAAAGCAGTAAGATTATTGTCTACTTGCAGGGTACTACTTGAAGTCATTTAAAGCCAAACAATTGCCACTGTATAATTTTCCAAATGTAGACCTAGCATTTCTGATCCATCACTATTTATGAAGCAAAAATGTTTAACCGGGCATGTGGTAGCTGTTTTTAATATTTGAAACCATATGTTTCATGGTTTGGGGAGTTCACTGGGCTCAGCCAGGCAGTTTTTGCTGTTTTCTATGTAATCACATGGAGTTGCAGACAGCCCAAATGCTTCTTCAAACGTATATGGTAAATGACAGTTCATGAGGTCTCACTGGGACTTCACTTGGGTTTTTCAGCCAGAACATCTCCATGCCACCTCCCCATTTGGCCTGGACTTCCTCAGAGCATGGAACTATTACTCCAAGATCGTAGTCATCACTGAAGTACTCTGAGGGCACAAGTCAGATTATGTCAGTCATCGCTCAAAGCGTTTGAATAGCTACTCATCTCACTGTGGTAAAGTCAGTGTCTCTGAGGCTGGCTTGCCACTATAAAGTCTGCAGTCTTCTTTCTCTCTCTCTTCATCACCCCATTCTGATTGTTGCTCAGAGATTTTTCTTGACTTCCCTAGGTAAAAATACAACTCCACTGGTATTTCTCCCTCTTCATTTCAGCTATATTTTTTCCACAGCACTTACCTATATATAGTAAGTTAGGCATTTTATCTGCTTATTGATCATGTGCCTTCCTGCACCTGAATGTAAACTCAAAGCTAACAGAGGTTTTAGTCTGTTTTATTTAGGAATGCATTCTCAATTTCTAGGATATAGAAACCATTTCATGCCTTTTTATAGAATTAACATTCATATGGCAACTGGTAAATGAAGAAAGACAAAAAAACTAATGATAAAATCAAGAAAAATAGTTATTAAAGTATTTTAAATTTGATTAAGAAAAAAGTGGTTCAGCTTTCTCCTCCTAATACATTTTGCCATTAGTTTTTGAAATGGAGAAGAAAACCAGTAACTTTTTTTTAACCCTTTCAACATTTGCAAGTTACTTAAAATCTTACAGCTTCTGTATATCCGAAAATTTTATTTATTTTTCTTTCTTTCTGTCATTGTTCCATGAGATGGAATGAAACTTTATATAATCAGAATCAGGCAGAACTTAACAAATTGCCAAAATCGAATTAGTAATATTAAGAAGAAATAGCAATTAACAAACTATTATATTTTTTCCATCTAAATATTAGAAGATACATGTCCTTTTCACATGCAAAATATAATGATCCCACTCCCAAGACCCCCAAAATCTCATTCTGTTACAACATCAGGTTGAGGCTTGAATCCAGCATTTGTCATCTAAGTTAGTTCCAGATGGAGATGAAGCTACTTCTACACAATAATCATTCACATTCAAAAATGGGTAGAAGAGTCACTCTATCACTGTCATTCTGAAATTCATGTGGGTGTTTACTTGCTCTTGGAACAAAGACTACTCCTTGATTATAATTTGGTGATGCTACCTGGTAGTGAATCTTTGCAGCTCTTTATCATCTGGGTTGTTATGCACACTGAATGGTCTTTCTCTTTTCATAAAAAAGGCCCCAGATTTGGAGAAAATTACCCATCTCATGTTGTTTCCTGCCAATAGCAGATTGAGGAACCTGGAGTTTTATTTCATAAGGTGTCTGTTCCTTTTCCTGTTCATAAGGCTTTTGTCAATACAGTACCCTTAAAAATTGGTAGTTTCCCATAGATTTTATAAAATCTTACTTCCTTAGTTGACAAGCATATTTTCAAATCTCTGCAAAACCAGCCCATATGTATATTAAGTCACAAGTCAGGATATTGTGGAACAGTATTTTTGCAATTCCCAGTAGCTCTTTTGTATAGCTGAGAGGTTCACTTTAAATCTTTCAGAAGGATCAACATGACATTTACTGTCACATCTTGGTGTGACCTTCAATCTGAAATCTTGTTTCACAGAGAGTATCCAGGATTTAATATGTTCCTTAATGCCATGCCTAACTTTGAGAACTTCTGTCTGTAGAAAAAAAGCTGTAAATAAGAACAAGTTTTATTTTTGATTTTGGGAAGTCCTTGTGATTTTATAATTCTACATTCTGTGTGAAAATAATGCAAATACCATATTTAAAAAAAACTTTCAACAGATGGGCATAAATCTAGAGGTTGCTTCCACCTCAGATATGACAAATTCAGATGAAAGTACTAGTCCTGGAACAATTGTCAAAATGATTGAGTCTCACATTGATGCTCCTGACTGCAAACAGAATATCATCAAAATAAGTCAATGTATTCCAAAGTCGTTTGGAACCAAAACTCAAACAGAAAGACATGATTACATAAATCTTTGCATTTCCATACTAGTCATCTTTAGATCTCTGACATTTAATTTTAATGAATTACTGGTTTGCTTTTTGTTTTGTTTATCTTTAAATTTTACTGTGTATATTTGAGGTATACTACATGATGGTATGACGTATATATAGACAGTAAAATGGTGAAGCAAATTATTGACAATGAAGCATTTTAGCATATCCATCATCTCACACAATTATCTACTTTGTGTGTGGGATGGTGAGAAGGACTGCTAAAGTCTATTCACTTAGCAAAAATCTTAAGTAGAATACCATATTATTAATCAAAATCCTTGTGTTGTATATTACATCTTTAGACTTTTCATTCTCTATATATGCTATTTTGTGGGATTTGGTCACTCAAATTTAAGTTCAAATTTTAAATTTATGTGATAATATAGATTATATAACATAATATGGCACATTTGTCTAAGTTTGGGATTTAGGAAATCTGGGTCTTCTTCAATTTCCTGCAGGCTAAAGAACTATGTAGGATCACCATTCTAGATCTTCATTTGTAAAGCAGTTATTTTTAGCTCTAAAATTCTATCATTTTCCTAGTCAGTCTTCTTCTGTTTAGCCACTTCTGTCACTATTATGTCATGATTTTCTAATTTACCAGTTTTAGTTCAATTGAGGTATAGCAGGGCTAAAATAGTTCTGGTCTTTCACACTATATTCACAAGTTAATATTGCTTATACTTCCATTTTGGGACTTTCTTTTGTGTAGAAATCCTTCACTTCTTCCCATTTAGGCAATTGTAACCTATCATCATCATCTCTATATTCATCCCATGAAAATAGAACTTTGCAAAAATGAGATATTAGTAAATTAGTATCTATCTATCATCTATCTATCTACTTATCATCATCTAAGTATTTATTCTTTGCCTTAATCCAGAAAATATTTAAAAATAAAGAAAATCAACCAGAGTATTATATATTAAAGCACTACTTTTATTTTGACCTTAATATATAACCAAAATGAATGCTTATTTTTCATGGATATAGGGCTTTAATCAATAAAAATTTTTAGAGATATTTGGGAAGAACCATAAATTTATGGTATTATTTGTTTTTTCATACTAAACACAAAAATAGTCCACTATCCTCTCTACATTCCTTTTTGCATATTAATTATGCCTATACAATATCTATTAATATACATGGATCCTTTGGATTTGTGTATATGGTTTGTAAAATGGGTAGTTCTTTTCACTAGCTATAAATCTGTGCAAGCCGCAGATTTAGGTCCAATCCCCACTGTACAGAAGGTAAGAAGAGATCATGAATTAGGGTTTAACAAAGATTATTCAGAGGGTCTTTGGAACAAGCAGGAAGTAGGTCAGTAGGCTAGTCTTTTATTAAACACATCATATCCACCCTCACTGAAAAATCCTTTGTGTAGTTTTTGCAAGTATAAGAAGAAAGTATCTTCTCTGAAGATTCTTTTGTTTTCAGAATGAGGAACAAATTACAGGAATCTATGAACAAAACCTCTTTCTTTGCCACAAAAATGTCACATGGATTCATTTGCTTAAATACACGTAAGAAGAGGGTTGGTACAGAATTAGGATAAAATGCAAGGCAAAAGGAAAACCATGTCATGCAGACATAGTTGCCAATGACCTAAAACAGATGCCAAGTTAATTTGGGGGATAATTTGTTAAAATTCCTTTTGAACTGCAAATTTCTTCAGTTTCAAATATAATGCTGTGTCTGGGAAGCATACCTCAGATAATCAAGGTCGTAATTACAGTGGAGGTGAAGAAACATGATCTGTAATCTATACATTGTCTGCTGCTATCTATTTAAAACATCTAACATTTTTCTTTTTTGCCTAATTTTTCCCAGATTTCCTATAAATTTCTCAAACAGAAGCTGTGCTGTGTTACTTATGCTATTATATAAAAGAACATTAGTGCCAGAAAGCAAAGACTATGTGTTAGCAGGGGATTGACAGTCTACAAATCAGTGTGACTAGTGGAAACTTCCTTGCTGTTGTTAACAAATTGTTTTAAATTCACATGCAATCACATTCGAATATGCTAATGCCACAAATTTAATTTGACAACCCAGAGCAGATTCATGCTGGGACTTGAGAACTACCACTGGGGTATACAAAGTTATTTATCTGTCTTTTGAATCATTAACTGACCTAAAATACTTTATTGGAAAGTTACCTGCTAAAGGAAGAATGAGAAAGTGGGAGGAATGATGAGAATCTAATTAAGATGAAACTTGTAGTCATCTCTGTCTTTTTCTAGATGAAAATGACACTATCCTAAACCAAAAATGTTCTCCAGGTAATTAAGAATTGCATTTTTCCATGACAGAATTTACTTATTTTTTTTAATTGTTTTATTATTCATATGTTTATACAAGGCTTGGGTCATTTCTCCCCCCTGCCCCCACCCCCTCCCTTACCACCCACTCTGCCCCCTCCCTCTCCCCCCCTCAATACCCAGCAGAAACTATTTTGCCCTTATCTCTAATTTTGTTGAAGAGAGCGTATAAGCAATAATAGGAAGGAACAAGGGTTTTTGCTGGTTGAGATAAGGATAGCTATACAGGGCATTGACTCACATTGATTTCCTGTGCGTGGGTGTTACCTTCTAGGTTAATTCTTTTTGATCTAACCTTTTCTCTAGTACCTGTTCCCCTTTTCCTATTGGCCTCAGTTGCTTTAAGGTATCTGCTTTAGTTTCTCTGCGTT
Source organism: Castor canadensis (assembly GCF_047511655.1). Classification (NCBI taxonomy): domain Eukaryota; kingdom Metazoa; phylum Chordata; class Mammalia; order Rodentia; family Castoridae; genus Castor; species Castor canadensis. The sequence goes on along the minus strand of NC_133393.1, from coordinate 32,688,938 downwards.
AAGGGCAACAAATGCTAGCTAGTTTTTTAGGTGTCTTACCTATCCTCACCCCTCCCTTGTGTGCTCTCGCTTTTATCATGTGCTCATAGTCCAATCCCCTTGTTGTGTTTGCCCTTGATCTAATGTCCACATATGAGGGAGAACATACGATTTTTGGTCTTTTGGGCCAGGCTAACCTCACTCAGAATGATGTTCTCCAATTCCATCCATTTACCAGCGAATGATAACATTTCGTTCTTCTTCATGGCTGCATAAAATTCCATTGTGTATAGGTACCACATTTTCTTAATCCATTTGTCAGTGGTGGGGCACCTTGGCTGTTTCCATAACTTGGCTATTGTGAATAGTGCTGCAATAAACATGGGTGTGCAGGTGCCTCTGGAGTAACCTGTGTCACAGTCTTTTGGGTATATCCCCAAAAGTGGTATTGCTGGATCAAATGGTAGATCAATGTTTAGCTTTTTAAGTAGCCTCCAAATTTTTTTCCAGAGTGGTTGTACTAGTTTACATTCCCACCAACAGTGTATGAGGGTTCCTTTTTCCCCGCATCCTCGCCAACACCTGTTGTGGTGGTGTTGCTAATGATGGCTATTCTAACAGGGATGAGGTGGAATCTTAGTGTGGTTTTAATTTGCATTTCCTTTATTGCTAGATATAGTGAGCATTTTTTCATGTGTATTTTGGCCATCTGAATTTCTTCTTTTGAGAAAGTTCTGTTTAGTTCACGTGCCCATTTCTTTATTGGTTCATTAGTTTTGGGAGAATTTAGTTTTTTAAGTTCCCTATATATTCTGGTTATCAGTCCTTTGTCTGATGTGTAGCTGGCAAATATTTTCTCCTACTCTGTGGGTGTTCTCTTCAGTTTAGAGACCACTTCTTTTGATGAACAGAAGCTTTTTAGTTTTATGAGGTCCTATTTATCTATGCTATCTCTTAGTTGCTGTGCTGCTGGGGTTTCGTTGAGAAAGTTCTTGCCTATACCTACTAACTCCAGAGTATTTCCTACTCTTTCCTGTATCAACTTTAGAGTTTGTGGTCTGATATTAAGATCCTTGATCCATTTTGAGTTAATCTTGGTATAGGGTGATAAACATGGATCTAGTTTCAGTTTTTTGCAGACTGCTAACCAGTTTTCCCAGCAGTTTTTGTTGAAAAGGCTGCTATTTCTCCATCAAATATTTTTAGCTCCTTTGTCAAAGACAAGTTGGTTATAGTTGTGTGGCTTCATATCTGGGTCCTCTATTGTGTTCCACTGGACTTCATGTCTGTTTTTGTGCCAGTACCATGCAGTTTTTATTGTTATTGCTTTATAATACAGTTTGAAGTCCATGACAGAATTTAATAATTCAATCCCATTTTAAACTAAGAAACAGAACACTGATTTTTCAAATCTGGGATAATTCCTCCTAATTCTTTAAGCCAAGATTATATGTAGATATTTCTGTTTATCCTGAAAGTGGTCTACATTAGATTGGACAAAACTAAGGACTTTGTAGCCAAATGTTCCTGTATATATACAAGATAATTCATTAATAACATAGTCAATAAAAATGTTTACATTGAGTACATAGGAAATGACAGACAAGGAAATGAATATGTAAGTGGGAGAAAATATTTGCTAGCTATAATCAGAAAAAGGACTGATAACCAGAATATACAGGGAGCTCAAGAAATGAAATTCCCCAAAAATCAATGAACCAATAAAGAAGAGGGCAACTGAACTAAACAGATCTTTTTCAAAGGAAGAAGTCAAAATGGCTAAAAAAAAAAAATGCTCACCATCCCTGGCCACAAAGGAAATGCAAATCAAAACCACACTAAGATTCTACCTCACCCCTGTTAGAATGGCAGTCAGCAAGAACACCACCAACAAATGCTGACGAGGAAAAAAGGAACCCTCATACACTGCTGGTGGGAATGTAGGCTAGTATCACCACTCTGTACAGCAATATGGAAGCTCCTTAAAAAACTAAACATAGATCTGCCATGTGATCCAACAATACCACTCCTAGAGTATAGGCAAAGGAATGTGACTCAGGTTGTTACAAAGGCACCTGCACACCCATTTTTATTGCAGCACAATTCACAATAACCAAGCTATGGAAATAGCCAAGATACCCCACCACTGACGAATGGATTAGGAAAACGTGGTATTTGTACACAATGGAATTTTATTCAGCCACAAAGAAGAATGAAATTTTGTCATTCACAAGTAAATGGATGGAACTGGAGAACATTATCTTAAGTGAAGTTACATAGGCTCAGAAGGCCAAACATCACATGTTCTCCCTCATATGCGGATTATAGACCTAAAACAAATGCAGTAATATTATTGGCATGGGTCACAAACTAAGGGGAGAAGGTGCACGGGAGGAATAGGGAAAGGGAAGGACATCTAAAACTTGAATGTAGTTGATGTGCTCACTGTATAGAAGCAAATACAGTAATCTCAAACTGTCAGAGGCCACTATGGGGAAGACACTAGGAAGTAGTGAAGAGGTCTGGCAAAGATGAACCAATGCAGGTTGTAATACACATATGCATGGAAGCAATGCTAGGAATCTCTCTGTACAGCTATCTTTATCTCAAACTAGCAAAAACTCTATGTTTTTCATATAATCTCTTCAACAAAATCAAGAACAAGAGAGCAGAACAGGTTCTGCCTGGAAGCCATGGGAGTGGTGGGGGGTGGCCCAAACAATGTATACACATGTGAATAAACATAAAAATGATAAAATAAAAAAGATATGATAAAAAATAAAGAACTTGTAGCATATGATACATTTTATATATGAAATGCTAAACCCAGATTTTCATTTAATTATTCATTCCTTTCTCAGATACTATTCTAAGTACTTGAAATAAAGAGTTAAAAAAAAAAAACTTGGCCGTAGTGGAACTTACATTTCATGGAAGGTAGAAAGTAAATCTATAGGAAGAGAAATACAAATTATGGCAGGCTAAGGGAAATGAGGTCAAAGAAACTGGAGTTTGAAATAGGTGATTAAAAAGGTAGCATCTGAGCAGAGATATGAAGGAGCTAATGGAGTTAGCCATGTGGCTATTTGTAGGAAGAATATTCAAGAGGATGGAACAGAGAGTACAAAATTTCTTAGGCAGGATTGTGTCTTGGCATACTAAAATGCTGCTTGAAGACTAGTGGATTGATGTAGCATGGGCGAAGGGAGCAGAAGATGAAGTGGGAGAGAAACAGGAGCAATATCTCATGAAATTTTGGAGCCGTAATAATAGTGGTGGGATAAATGCTGAAAAAGATGAGGAACTATTAGAGGGTTTTTAGTAGCTGAATGGCAAGATGGGGTATGTTCAAAGACTATTCTTGAGACTAATATACTACAAAGGCAAAAGGATGGAAGAGAGATATCACTTCAAAGTCTTTCTAAATAATTTAGGCAGAAACTTATGGGAACTTCAAATAGGTGATAGAGATGGTAGGAAGTGGTTGAAAGCTTTGGCTATTTTGAAGGGAATTTCTTGGTTGAATATATGTGGGTTGATACAAGGAGAAGTAAAGAATAATTTTGAAGCTTCTGCCCCAAGAATTGAAGGATTAACTACTACTTAATTATGAGATATGAAAACAAGTTTGAGAAATGAATCTAACTTTTTAATAGAGCATATTTGAGAGACTTACTGAATGTACTTTTGGCAACGCCAAACTAGCTGGTAGATAGATAAGCCAAGAATTCAGGGGTATGGATTGAAGTTATAAACACCAAAAAATGGTACTTAAAACCATGAAAGATAGCCAAGCAGAAGCTATAACTAGAAAAGAAGAGATAACCATGGATGTATAATCTTGATTCATTCTGAAGATAAGAAGTGGGAGGAAAGGAGGAGATTTCAGCCAGAGACTAACATTAAACTCCAATAAAATCAGAGGAAACTCAATTTAGGTAAGCATTACAAGGAGATTTATGTGGAAAATTGTATTAAATGGTGTTGATAGCTTAAATAAAATGAGAATTGAACAATAGATTATGCATTGTGGAGATCATCAATGATCTCAAAAAAAGATTTCAGAGAAGGAGGAGAATTTAGTAAATGAGGGGAGAGATGGCTTTAGACAGAAACACAGAGAATTCATCTATGATAGTACAGTCAATACAATTTACATGAATGCAGGTGCTGGAAGGTGTGTAGATGTGTTAAAAATCTGCACAATTCCATTTTGCTTGCTACAGTTTAATAGTGAATAAAGAACCAAGATAATCAGTTGAGATTAAGAATGAGGTGAGTTTCAGGAAATAGAAGATTCTTAAAGTAGTCATTAGGAAGAGTGCAAGAATAAACCAACTTGTGAAATAAATAATGATCTCCTGGAGCAATGAGGCTCATCTGAGGTCTGTGGTCATGAATTACAGGGTTTGTTTGTCTTTAACCACATTCAGACAGAGAATAAACAAAATGTACAGAGAAAATTGTGAACCTTATTTTTCTAATGTTAAATGTGGTGTTTTGCAAAAGCTCATTCCTTAGAAAAAAATAACTTTTTAAAATTTTATTTTATTTGTCATATTTTTGTTGTATTGGAAGTACTTTGTGGCATTCACAAAAGTGCTTATGATATACCTTAGTTAAATTCACTCCTTTCATTGTTCTCCTTTATCCTCCTTCCCTCTCCCCTTCTTAGAATAGTTTCAACAGGTCTCATTGCTCCATTTTCATACATGATTTTCATTCAAAATATTTCTACCATATTCACCCTTCTTCACCCTTTCTTCATATCCTTTCCCCTCCCACTAGTAAGACCGCCCCCCCCCAGACAGGACCTATTTTACCCTTCTGTCCTTTTTAATAAAAAGATATTTTTGATTATTTAAGATAGCTATATGGTTGATGTACTTACTATAAAAACATGAATTTAGAATATTTAAAGCTGCTGAAATCACCATAAGAAGGGGACTAAAGTAGAAAGGGGGAAAATGGAGGGGATGAACCAATTTGGTATATAATACATACATATATATATATATATATATATATATATATATATATATATGGAAATGTCATAATGAAACTTCCTGTATAGAAAAAAATTAATTTCTATCCAGTTTAATACTTTATATCCCTCATTAATACTTTGCAGTCCCCACAGATGGTAAAGTCTTTCTGGGATAAAATATCCCTTTGCAGTAATCAGATTTTCATCACTATAAAAAAATCTGATATAATTATCTTATAAAGAGAAAGGGATTTATTTTGGTTTGTGGTTTTATGTTTGAGCCCATGATCAAGCCCTCTGGTGAGAGCAGCACATTAGGGGTGGCATCACCTGACAGAGCAAACCTCTCATACTACCAGCCCAGAAGATAAAGAGTGAGAGGGATAGCCAAGGTCCCACATCTTCAGACACATATCCCCAGTGACCTATGGACTTCCTGCCAGACTCCATCTTCAAATGGCCCCTTTGCATCTCCAAGTAGGGCCACTCCTGGGGGCCAATAATTTAACACATGGATCTTTAGGGAATTCAACATGCAAACTATAGCACTTTCTCTGTATCTCTTCTTGAAATGGCTCAGTTTGGGTACAGTTTATTTGGATAGAGGGCAGTAGAGAAAAATATATGCTCTTCTTTTCTGTTAATTTTCTCTTGTGTTGTCCTTGGACTTCTGAGTTGTCTCATGCCCTGAATGTAATACTAACCATGTCTGATATGCATGGATTGAATGACTAGAGGAGGGAAATCTACACTTAACTGCATTGTGGAATGGGGCATCATAATGGGGGAGTGAGGCACAACCACTCTTCATTTTCCATTCATATCTCTGTGACATAATCTCACCCAGCCTGCTCCACATCAACCTAGGGCTAGGTCACCAAGTTTGCACAGCAGTGGGAAGCATGGAGATTTAATTAGCCTTTCTGAACCATAGATGCTCTTGAGATGAGCACCTATTGGGGAACAAATGGACTACCATAGTACCATGTGGCAGTGGAAGGGGATTTTATAGAAAAGGATGTGTAGACATTGGTCAAGAAGCTGAATAAAGGACTAAGCAGAGGATATTGAATGCCACTAGTAGAAGCCCATATGAGGTTGACTCTGCCAGGGAGTATAGCTGTTGTCTGGAAAGAGAAAGTAGACAATTAGATTCTCAGCTACAAATGTCAACATACACCTGTAATTTGAAAAGACAATCTGTAAAGTATAGACAAATAGGACTTCATAAAACTAAAAAGCTTCTGTTCATCAAAAGAAATGGTCTCTAAACTGAAGAGCACACCCACAGAGTGGGAGAAAATATTTGCCAGCTACACATCAGACAAAGGACTGATAACCGGAATATACAGGGAACTCAAAAAACTAAACTCTCCCAAAATTAATGAACCAATAAAGAAATGGGCAAGTGAACTAAACAGAACTTTCTCAAAAGAAGAAATTCAAATGGCCAAAAAACACATGAAAAAATGCTCACCATCTCTAGCCATTAAGGAAATGCAAATCAAAAGCACACTAAGACTCCACCTCACCCCTGTTAGAATAGTTATCATCAAAAACATCATCAGCAATAGGTGTTGGCGGGGATATGGGGAAAAAGGAACCATCGTACACTGTTGGTAGGAATACAAACTTGTACAACCACTCTGGAAAACAATATGGAGACTACTTAAAAATCTAAACATAAATCTGCCATATGATCTAGAATCCCACTCTTGGGGATATACACAAAAGAACGTGACACAGGTTACTCCAGAGGCACCTGCACACCCATGTTTATTGCAGCACTATGCACAATAGCCAAGTTATAGAAACAGCCAAGATGCCCCACTACTGATGAATGGCTTAAGAAAATGTGGTATTTATACACAATGGAATACTACTCAGCCATGAAGAAGAATGAAATCTTATCATTTGCAGGTGAATGGATGGAACTGAAGAACATCATCCTGAGTGAGGTTAGCCAGGTTCGGAAGACCAACAATCATATGTTCTCCCTCATATGCAGACTTTAGATCAAGAGCAAACACAACAAGGGGATTGGACTTTGGTCACATGATAAGGCGAGAGCACACAAGGGAGGTATGAAGATAGGTAAGAAACCCAAAAAAACATGGTAGCATTTGATGCCCTCAGTGCAAAGGAACTACTGCAGAAACTTTTAAGCAACAGAGGCCAATAGGAAAAGGACCAGGAACTAGAGAAAAGGTTAGATCAAAAAGAATTAACCTAGAAGGTAACACACATGCACAGGAAATTAATGTAAGTCAACTCCCTGTATAGCTATCCTTATCTCAACCAGCAAAAACCCTTGTTCCTTCCTATTATTGCTTATACTCTCTCTTCAACAAAACTAGAGATAAGGACAAAATAGTTTCTGCCTGGTAGCGAGGGGGTGGGGGAGAGAGGGAGGGGGTGTGGGAGGGAGAGGGAGGGGTGGGGAGTTAAGGAGGGGGTGGGGGAAGGGGGGAAAAATGACCCAAACATTGTATGCACATTTGAATAAAAGATACATATAAAAAAAGACAATCTGTAAGTAATAAGCATGAATCTGAGGGAGAAGGCAGGGAGGACAGTTGTGAAACGTTCAAATTGTACCAAAGTGATTAATGATGGTAAAACACAAATGAATGTAACGTTGCTATTTGGGGATCTTTCCTTCATCGTGTTTCACCTTCCTCCTTCCATCCCAACACACATCTTTATGTTTATTTTGCTAGAAAACATAGAATTCCTCTTATTGAGATTGTTCTATTGAAAAAATAAGTAGACTCCTATGAATGTTGAGTAAGTTAACGAACAAAATTATGCTAAGGGCATATAGTAGATAATTCATTATTTTGAGTTAGACTCTGAAGCATAATAAATAACAATTAGTACAAACTCATCCATAGCACTTCAAAGTCACAGGGCCTGAAAAGTATGGGGCATGTTTGAGTAACATCACGTAGTCTGCTATTTGCACAACATAAAGGAACAATCATAGGACTTGCCCACAGACTTCAGTACAAATCTGGCTTCTTTCATGTAGTCTCTGTAAAAGTCTGCTAACATAGTTAACCTCTTTACTCCTCAATTCTCTGAGTTCAAAAATGGAAATAATTTCACAAGATTATAGTAAGGATTAAATGATACAGTTTAGAGATGCCATTTAGTCCTATAAATCTTAACAAATGCTCCGTGAGAAATGGTAATGAAAATTAAATTTGATGTAAAGTTCATGATGAAATCAAGCAAGTCTTTGAAGTCATTCATATCCAAATAAGATGCTATGTCTTAAGTAATGGTGACTTGATGAAAGTTATGATCAGAGAATATTATCATTGACAACCAGGGACATAGTTTTGTCTTATTTATTGAAGCAAAGGAACTGTGGGATGTTTCAAGACAAAAACTTTAGGGCTTTTAACAGTTGATTATGGGTTAAGTGACTTGGGGGAGAAAGATTGCCTTTCTTATAAGTTGGATGTTGCTAGGAAATAGGAATTAGATTCAGTATTTCATAACTATAATCAAGAAGGAAAAAAATTGAGAAAGATAAATTTATGACCCATAAAATGGCAGTAGTCATACACATTAGCCAGTATTTGGGCAGTTTGGTTATTTTGTAGTTTGGAAAATGTTTATGTTTATCTCTGATCAGACACTGTGGAAGAGTGAATTTTATTTCATCTTGATCCATGATAGTCATGGTGTAGTCTGGTCTGATACTAATGTTCTGTGAAGTTGTGAATGTTCAACAGGAAAACATCAAGATCTAGCCATGAGTACCAGGCCAGTTCCCAGAAACACAAAATCCTAACAAATAGTAGCAAGCCAACTCCTGGATGTCAGCCTGAGAGCCAGATTAGAGGGATCTACCCCCAAGTGCACTGGAGCAAGAGGTAAACATTGTTGCTTTATTAAAGAACCATTTTGTTTATTTTTATTCTTAATAAACTAATATGGTGGGGACTGGGGTAACTGACTTTCTAATTGACAGCTGTTAGATCTTTTCCTCTGTGCCCTGGTTGACTTGAGCAAAAGCCTGCCCTCATCCCAGCACTTGCTGATTTGGACACTCCAAGGATGCCTTGAAGAAGCCACACAGCAACCACAGCTGTTTTCTGCTAAGGGACAACTCTGGCTCCAAATGTCATTATCCCAGCTATGACTGTTACATAGTAACTTGCATTGGCCTACTGCCATTTTCACCCCAGTCAGAGGGGAAGCATTTTCCCTGGTGGCCTAGCAAAAGGCCTGTGACTGGTGCAAACACAATATTTCATTTGTACAAAAGTATGCCATAACTGGTGCAAACATCCTTGTTACACCCCTTTTCTGGCTATAAATGTAAGGATGTTCAGCTTACTTTTCATGTAAACCAAGAGACACCTCCTATACTGTCCCCTGGTGTTACAGCATTAGGCCCAACAAAAGGTTTGTCTCAAGTGGTCCTTTCTTGCTTGTTTTGATCTTTATCATTAGAGCAGGCTGAGCTAGTAACATGAAGGAAGCACAGCTGAAGTGAAAGCAGTAGGGAAGGCTAACAGTAGGGAAGGTGGCAGCAGTGGCAGAGGCCACAGCAGCAACTGAGACAGTAGTAGGGATAGAGGCAGTGATGACAAGAGGGCAACTGAAGAGCTCCAGAGAGCAGCTGGAACAGAAATGATGGGGAAGAGAGGTAACAAAAACAATGAGGGCTGTGAAGAACTAAAGATGAGAAACTGTGGGTCCTGATTACTAGAAGAATTCCAGACAGCTGCTAAATCTTAAGAGGTCAAGGGTCTTGGATATGCTAGACTGGAGCCCTGTGACTAACACTAGCCTCTGTCAAGGTCTGAGGATCCTGACTCCCTAGTCTTAAAAACTGTAATGATAGCTGCCTGAGATCTGTAACACTCATTGTAGGGCCAAGACCCCCACTATCTGAGGTTTGTTCAAGAGCTGTAACACTAGCAGCCACCACATGTTGCTGCTGGCTGCTATGTGCTGCCACAACTTGTAGCTGCAATTTATAGTTGCAAACCAAGGATTGCATCATTTGCCAAGTGCCAGGGGTTACCGGTCATTAAAGCCCAGAGTAATAAACCTCTCCTTAAGTACCTAGAGCCATGTCTCTGGCTGCTAAAACCCAGAGCAAAAGGCTGCTAGAGCTCAAGGCTTGGGTCTAACAGTCCAGCCATAGGCTTTTGGCACTGACAGACCTAAGACTGCTAGCAGTGGAAGAGTTTCTCTCCTCCTACCCATGACTTGTCTGGGTAGAGAAAAAGTACCATAGCCAGCTGATTGGTAACAAGTTCAGCTCCCAAATGTCTCAGACGTCAGGTGAAACATCTTTTTTCCTTTCTCCATGGTTGGTTCAGGGATGTGTACTTCAGGATAAATCTTTCTATCTATGGATTTAACTAGGTATGTAGGTATCTATCTTTGACAAATGGAAGAGAAAACACACTTATATTCTCTTATAGCTGATGAATGACAATAAAAACTTAAACAAAAACATTCGTGGGAACATTGATATTTGTTCCCAAACCTGAATTATCAAAAGGGGTTGAAATAGAATTCCTGTGATGTATGGTTAATTGGATGAAATCAATTATTACTCTGTTTACCATTTAGAGTTCATACTCTGTGTTCTTCTTTAACATATCCCAGCAATGATTTTCTATTGTGATGGTGATTTTAAGTATCTGAAACCATGAAAGTATTAATTACAATGATACTTATTACCTCTCATATTTTAGAAACCTAGTATCCTGTAAAATAGCCTAAAATACCTTCCCTTGCTTTTTAGGCTGGCAAAGGGAGGACAAATTAGTTCTACATTCCCACCTAATACCAACTGTGAACATTCTACATTTTATTTATAATGCATCATGTTCTTTAAGATAGGTTTTATTTTTTTAAATGAGCACTGCTTCCTGACACTTCATTTCTTGTGTTACCTAAAAGTCGCCATTCTGGGCAGAGTTAATTGTATGTGGCTCTGGGTGTTGCTTCCTAGCAGGATATTACAAAATGTAAATGTTTGTCCCGACTCAGTTTTTGGTTATAAGCAAGACCTTGTTGAAGAGTGAACAATTATTCAATCTCAGCATTCATAGCAACAACTATTATGATAGCTTTTGCCTCATTATGCTCCCAGTATGCCTCATTATTAAACAGAACTGGTTCAAACAAAGAAACGATTACATCAAGGGAATACAAATACAGTAGTGTATTATAAGTTTGCCGGTCTTCTACATTGATACTCATATTTTATATCTTAAATGAGATATGGTGTTAAATAGATATCTTGGATTATTTAAAAATAGAAACATTGTGCTGTCTTTCATGCTTTCATATTACCTGCACTACCACAGAAAATATATAAACTGTGCAAATGGTAGGCAGTCTTTCTACTGTTGATCCAAGGTGCTACCCCTATGCAGCTTGATTATTTGTGCATTCTAGGTTTTTCAGCATCCTAATCTTTTTTTTTTATTCATATGTTTATACAAGGCTTGGGTCATTTCTCCCCCCTGCCCCCACCCCCTCCCTTACCACCCACTCTGCCCCCTCCCTCTTCCCCCCCACCCCCTCAATACCCAGCAGAAACTATTTTGCCCTTATCTCTAATTTTGTTGAAGAGAGAGTATAAGCAATAATAGGAAGGAACAAGGGCTCTTGGTTGAGATAAGGATAGCTATACACAGAGTTGACTCACATTAATTTCCTATGCGTGGGTGTTACCTTCTAGGTTAATTCTTTTTGATCTCAACTTTTCTCTAGATCCTGGTCCCCTTTTCCTATTGGCCTCAGTTGCTTTTAAGGTATCTGCTTTAGTTTCTCTGTGTTAAGGGCAACAAATGCTAGCTAATTTTTTAGGTGTCTTACCTATCCTCACCCCTCCCTTGTGTGCTCTCACTTTTATCATGTGCTCCAAGTCCAATCCCCTTGTTGTGTTTGTCCTTGATCTAATGTCCACATATGAGGGAGAACATACGATTTTTGGTCTTTTGGGCCAGGCTAACCTCACTCAGAATGATGTTCTCCAATTCCATCCATTTACTAGTGAATGATAACATCTCATTCTTCTTCATGGCTGCATAAAATTCCATTGTGTATAGATATCACATTTTCTTAATCCATTCATCATGGTGGGGCATCTTGGCTGTTTCCATAACTTGGCTATTGTGAATAGTGCTGCAATAAACATGGGTGTGCAGGTGCCTCTGGAGTAACCTGTGTCACAGTCTTTTGGGTATATCCCCAAGAGTGGTATTGCTGGATCAAATGGTAGATCAATGTTTAGTGTTTTAAGTAGCCTCCAAATTTTTTTCCAGAGTGGTTGTACTAGTTTACATTCCCACCAACAGTGTAAGAGGGTTCCTTTTTCCCCGCATCCTCGCCAACACCTGTTGTTGGTGGTGTTGCTAATGATGGCTATTCTAACAGGGGTGAGGTGGAATCTTAGTGTGGTTTTAATATGCATTTCCTTTATTGCTAGACATGGTGAGCATTTTTTCATGTGTTTTCTGGCCATTTGAATTTCTTCTTTTGAGAAAGTTCTGTTTAGTTCACTTGCCCATTTCTTTATTGGTTCATTAGTTTTGGGAGAATTTAGTTTTTTGAGTTCCCTATATATTCTGGTTATCAGTCCTTTGTCTGATGTGTAGCTGGCAAATATTTTCTCCCACTCTGTGGTGTTCTCTTCAGTTAAGAGACCATTTCTTTTGATGAACAGAAGCTTTTTAGCTTCCCATTTATCTATGCTATCTCTTGGTTGCTATGCTGCTGGGGTTTCATTGAGAAAGTTCTTACCTATACCAACTAACTCCAGAGTATTTCCTACTCTTTCCTGTATCAACTTTAGAGTTTATGGTCTGGTATTAAGATCCTTGATCCATTTTGAGTTAATCTTGGTATAGGGTGATAAACATGGATCTAGTTTCAGTTTTTTGCAGACTGCTAACCAGTTTTCCCAGCAGTTTTTGTTGAAAAGGCTGCTATTTCTCCATCGTATATTTTTAGCTCCTTTGTCAAAGACAAGTTGGTTATAGTTGTGTGGCTTCATATCTGGGTCCTCTATTGTGTTCCACTGGTCTTCATGTCTGTTTTTGTGCCAGTACCATGCTGTTTTTATTGTTATTGCTTTGTAATATAGTTTGAAGTCAGGTATTGTGATACCTCCAGCATTGTTCTTTTGACTGAGTATTGCCTTGGCTATTCATGGCCTCTTGTGTTTCCATCTAAATTTCACGGTAGATTTTTCGATCTCTTTAATGAATGACATTGGAATTTTGATGGGAATTGCATTAACCATGTAGATTACTTTTGAGAGTGTGGACATTTTTACTACAGCATCCTAGTCTTACAGGCACATTCTCAATGGTATGTTGCTTTGGCTATTTATTCCCGTCATTCATCATAAACAGATTATTATAAATTATAAACAGAAACTGACAAATGTACCATATTCTTCTTTCATCTAAAATTGATTCTCCTTGGGTGTATATGCTGGCCAATATACAAAGAGAAATAATTTTGATGCAGTTTTGACAACATGCAGTCATCCCTCAGTATCTGCAATAGATTGGCTCCCTGGATACCAAAATCCATGGATTCTCATGTCCCTTATATCAAATAGTGTAGTATTTGCATGTAACCTATGCACATATTTCTATATAATTTAAATCATCTCCATTTTACTTACAGTAATTAATACAAAGTAAATGCCATGTGTACTATACAGTAGTTGTATTGTTCAGGGAATTTTGACAAGATACATCTTTACATGTTCAGTACAGAAGCAATTAATTTTCAGGATATTTACAATGTGCAATAAGTAGAATTTTCAGAACTGGAACCTCAGACACAGAAACTGTGTTACATTATATAAAAGAAGACACTTAAGCCCCATCGTAAATTCTTTAAAAGATTTGGCATAGTCCCTAGAATAAAAGTTGAATTTATTAATGATGCATATGAAGTTATCTGTGATATGAATCCATAGTTTGTTTGATCGACCTTGGATCCTTGACACATTTTTGTCACCATATAAAACCTAAGCTCAGATTGGGTCACCAACAATATTCTGTTTTCTCATTAACATAGTTACCCCTTGGGTTTCCCTTGATTTTTTTATTCTGTTACATCCTTCTCTACTAAAGCTTTCCTTCTAGAAATCTTACTTCTTCATAACAAGTGCCATTGCCTTATTAGTCTCTTCAAATATGTATTTTGTAACTCCTAACATTAACTGACATATGGCTAAAGTCAGCAATTTGTCTCTTGAGTCAATGCAGATGGTTCATTAGGTTCATAAACACCTGGTTATAGAAGCTGGTTCAGTGTTCACCTTCGTACTAAAACCCCATTCAGATCTTCACTCATTTTACGAAAGTACCAGCCAAAGTCTGCCAGTTCTCAAGCTCTGACTCAGAAAATCATGATCTCACATTTTTGCAATGATGAAGCAACATTTTTTGGACTCTGTGACTCCATTCCCACATCAGATTAAATTAAGTGAGGCCATCAGCTCCCTTGGAGGCCCAAATTGCAATTGGGCCAGCTATAATTTATTTCAATTACAGTGAAAGAATCAATGGTTGCAAAAATCTATGACAGAACTCAAGTAAAAAATATCTTCAAATCAAGAAAGTGTGTGTGTGTGTGTGTGTGTGTGTGTGTGTGTGCATGTGCATGTGCGTGTGTGTGTGTGTGTTGGCTATATGCCCCAGGTATAGTCAATTTATTATTTGAATAGAGACCAAAGATATGGACCAGAAAAAAGACAGTCCAATAAAATCCCCTCTTTGAATGACTTGAATGACTCAGATAAATCATTGTAAATTCAAAGATTAAGAAAACAATAGATATTTTAAAAATATCTATCCCTGCATATTCCTGCCTTTAAAAATAAGAAAATCAAAGCAAATGTAGTGAGGGTTGAAAATTATGCTTTTGTGTTACTACCACACAGAAACCGTGGGCGAGTGAGAAAATAAAGCTGGTTGGGTTGATTAAGATAAAAAGAGAGCTACGTCTATAGAAAAGGAGTTTGAGATTTTAGATTTGTAGGACAGACATATAGAGAAAAGTAAAACCTTGAAGACAAAGCTGGATAGAAACAAAAACAGAACAAGATGCCTACAGGTCTAATTACTCTGGAAACATGTATTAGGAAGGGAGGATTTTGTTGTTATTACCTCAGGGATTGAAAGTGGGCCCTCAAAGAAATATATCAAAAAAGAGAGGCAATAAATTCTATTAATAACTTGGAGTGAATTCTCAATGGAAACCAAAATGCAGGAAACAAATGTGAGCCATCCTCTTAAGGCAAGCCAAAAAAAGAGCTTTCAGGAAATTATCCCTTAAAGACTAGGGACTCTTCCAACTAACTACATCACATTTTGAATGATTTCAAAGGAAAAGAATGAAAACATTAGCATAGAATTATTGAAGCTTTCATGTGGGAGTTCCAAATATTGTATGTGCAAATGTAACTACTGCTCTGGTTGAATACACTATAGAAATATGTGTGATTGGAGTTATAAAGGCATGGGTAATTTTAGACACATTTTTTGAATGTGAGGAGGACTGTCAATGTTAGATTGAGTATAGCCTTGTTTGGATGTTAGACTAATTGCCATCACACTATAGGACGTTTCTTTTAAATGTTGGTCTTAAGTGTGAGTATGAATAAAATATTGATCAATATGACTGCTTCATAAGTAGAAATTCAATGTGAATTCAAAGGGGGGAAGAATGAATGAGTATTGGGCAAAAGACAATGGAGAAAATTTGTTAAATGTATCTGCTTTTAAACCTTCTTTGAATTCCTACCCTATAATATCTTTCTAGCTAGTCTGGGTCTGTAAGAGAGCTTAAGAAGCAACTAATTTAGTAAAATTGGGATATCAGTGAAAACATTTTGTAAACAACTGAGGCTTTTAGAAAATTTGGACTCTTTTATTCCAAATTTTTCACTATGTTCTATCAAGAAAAGGTTTAGAACAGTAAGTTAGCAAAAGAGAAATGTATCAGAGCCGGAAGACAGAGAAAGAAAAAGATAAGGGGATACTCACTCAGGTCTAGTAAAAAAAAAACACCAGTCTGACCTGAAGTCAAGAAGAGGATTTAATTGTCTAAATTCAGCTGATATTTCCTCAGTCAAGTAAGGGATAGATAGACCATTAGAGAAATTTCCCACTGCTGTACAAAAGTTTGGGTGAATAATTCTTTTCAAAACTTAATATTTTGAAAAGTAAAAATGGTGTCTTGAGGAGGAAATAGCTGAGTAATCAATCGGTAGTTCTTAGCTATTTAAGGGCAAAATTTCAGCTTCCTTTATGTAATATGTTTAGGTGGATTTCCAGATACAGAACTGGAAGATGCTACCATGGAGGTTCAAAGCACATTGCAAGAATCAGTGCCACAAGAAGCTATGATACAATTGGCATAAAATACCTCCTAATCAAGAAAGTGTATGTTGAGAATTTGGAGTCATTACAACATGTATTCCGCACTCAGTACCACATTGGCTACTTCATAGTCAAATAGAAATTGAGACATTTTGACTATGCTAGTTGAAAATAAACCCTAAAGAACAGGCCTACTCTCATTGCAAATTTTGAAAAACATCAAGAGACTAGGATTATTTCAATGCTACACACTGAAAGACCAAACTTTCATCCAAGGTAGAAAATTTAAATAGTGTCATAATTAATTCCATGATGAAATATTTCTTCTTACTGAACATTAATTTACAGATCTTGAAGGCTAGACCCCTGGGATAGAATCACTGGCAAACTGATAAGCCTCAAACAAAGATTTTCCTTAATTCCATCTGTCCCTTTGTTCAGGTATCATTGAGTCTTAGCAAAAGTAGTGTCAGTCTAGTTTAAACATAGTTTTGGTAGCTACCTTTCAGTTAGGGTAAGTGCTACCAGGCCTGTAGCTTGGCTTGTTCATTTTGTGAATGTGTAGCTTGATGTTAAGATATTCCTTTGTTCCCAACATGCATTTTAGACTTTTTCCAAATGGGGGCACTTGAGATATATGGCAGGAGTAATCCAATGTCAGAGGCATCCATAGATCTCTATCATTTCTGGTGAGAAAGTGGTTGAAGCTGTTGAACTCTACTCAGGTATGTGACTGAGAGTCATTCTCACTAGCTGAGATTTAGGAAGATTAAAAATATGTCCAGTGATGATTCCTAGATTACAAATAAAAAATTTTTAGACTTCTTATGAACTTAGTATTTAGGGCAAGATATTTTTATTTTGTAATTCACTGTATTTGGATATCAATTTAAGAGTCTTAGTCTTTGATTTTGGTGGAGTTTGATTTGCAAAGAGCTTATTCTTGATATTTTAGTTTTTTCTCAAGGATATGATGATTTACATACATTGAATCACCTTTGCATCTCTGGAATGAAACTATCTTGATTGCAGTGTATGACCTTTTTAATGTGTGTAGAATTTGTTTGCATGTATTTTATTGATACTTTTTTTTGTCTATGCTCATCAAGCAGATTATTCTAAAATTCTCTTGTTTTGTTGTGTCCTTCAGTTTTGATATGAGTATAATACTGGTTTCATAGAATGAGTTTGGTAGCATTTCTTCCTTTTCTATTTTGTAGGGAAGTTTGAGGAGTATTAAATGTAATCTTTAAAGGTCTGGTAGAATTTAGTAGTGGTTCAAATTTGAAAGTTCAAATCCATGTAGAAATTTAACCATATCCTTTAGATTTTCAAGCTTATTTGAATCAAGGACAAAAATCATACGATTATCTCTTTATCTAGGATATTTTAAGAATATAACAAATATATATTTTATTTATATTTGCAAATGAATGTATTTTATTATTTGAATCCAATGTTAAATTTCTTCTTTTTATTTACTAGATCTGTTCAAATTAAAGCTCCAGTATGACATTCTGGTGTATGCAACTATAAATTAAAGTGACTGAGTGGAAAATAGCTCAGCAAGCAAGAATAGTTCTATCTCTATCATTGGACCATCATACTGTGCTATAATTATTTATCCACCTGATTTTCCTTTCCAGAGAGAAACAAGGCACAGTGTCTTCTCTCTATAATTTAGTATAACACCTTGGAGCATAATACAAAATAGGTATTGAGTAAATATTTTGTAAATTATAGAGAAAAATAAATGAATTAATGATATCAGTAATTCTATTTCCAAACCTATTGATTGCTCACACTAAACAGCTTTAAAATTGTGAAATGCAATCTCATATTTTTTCCTATAAACTCTCTCTCTACAACTTAAACAGTAAGGAAGAGACAGAGTAAGACATGGACTACCTCGATACTTACAGCAATAGCCATTCAAGTTGCTTATAAATTCCACATAGTATTCATTAAAAGTATAGTATAAAATGTGTCATTTAATCCTGACTGAATATAAAGGAAAATTATTATAAGGCTATTATCTCAATTATGCAATTTTTCTCCATTTACTTTGATTTAAAACTTTTTTATTTATGATGGACAAATTAGACAGGTAAAAATTAAAACAATTCCTAGATAGCTTCTCCTAGTCTAAGCAAAGAAGTCACTGCTTAAAAACTTCATAGGATACTACTGAAGGAAAATAATCTTTGTTAAAGAAAATCCATTTCCAAAACAGATGTGCAATATGAAATATGAGTATTATTTCATACTCATGAGAGGCCATCATGAGTCTATGCCAGGTTTATTCTTACTGATGTTGCTAACACACAAGGATTGACTGCCTGGGTACCAAACAGGGATTGACGGCTCAGTGTTTCCTAAGTGAAGATCCAGAGATGTGCGCTTGCATTGGGAGAATGACAGGAACAATCAGAGGAGCAAATTGCTGGGAGACATAAAAGCAGGGTAATGTTAGTAAATCTGGGATAGCTACATGAGATTAAAATGATGAATATTAGCTGACCAGGGCAAGTCAACTAGGAAAACCATGGGAAATAAGAACACCAGAATTGCTGATGAGAAACCACATACAAAGGATTTAAGAGGATTTATGTGAAAGACAGATGAAAATAGTACATAATGTTGGCTAAGCTTTAAGAATTGGAAGTCAGCAGTCAAGTCTCAAAATTCTAGGATTTTACCCATGAGATTTAGTCTTCAAGGCAAGTTAAGTATAGTTTAGTTTCCTTATCTCCACAATTGAGAAGCTACAGATTGATATGAAGTTTAAATGAAGTAATATATGTAAAACACTTAGCAATATTCTGGTACCTATAATTGATCAATGAAACTTATAAAAGTATATATTTTTTCCTATTATTATGAACATATATTGTCTTAAATCAGGTTGCTACCTGGATAGCAGTTTGATATGTACATATATGCAAAATAAAAAATTTTGTTTTTTATATGATTAAGAGGGCTACACAGTATGATTCTATATGAAATCAAGAGAGAGAAGCCAAGAAGAACAAGAATTTTGAATTGATTAATAATCAGGATCAAATGTAAAATCTTTCAGATTATAATAAAGACTCATATTCTTCAGTTCACCTGGAGGAATTTGACCTTCACTTTTGTGAGGTCAATTGTGCCCTGTAAATCACAGATCACATGCTGGGCAGAAGGGTTCAAAAACATAAAGTAGAAGAAGTAAAACTCATATAGCTTTGATGTAAGAAATCCCTGAACTATTTTACTACACAAGCAGGACAAAACCTTATCTTTTATTCTAAAGTCATTTTATTTTACCCTAAGAGGATAAATTACCTAATTCTTTGTAATTTGGTAGTTTTTGTTTCTGTGAGAATATAATAAATCTTTACCTGAAAAATTATGAACAGTAACTATTAAGATCAGGTTAAAGTCATGTTGAGATTCTCATGGGATACAGCCTCCACTCCTAGTTCCAAAAAGAAAGTTCACAATTACCTGGTCTTGCTTCAGTTCTTTAGCACAGTAACCCTCATGTTATAGACAGTGATTGTTGATTCTCTCCCTTGGTTTGCAATTCTGCCTGGAGTCCTTACACTGTCCCAACTTCCCCTTCAACTTTGGAATCTGTTCCTAATATTTCTGATTTTTGAACTCATGACTCACATTCCAATTACAGTGTTGTTTCATTCTCACATTTAACCTTCATGTCATTGCCAAAGGTATCCTTCTGTTTTGGCCTTTACCTAGTGGATGGCTTTCTTTGTTGTCTTGGCTATCATGAGTTGCTCTTTGTAAGTATTCAGACTGGATTTGAGAATTCATACCACACCACACACTTTGAAGGCAGATAAACACATGTTTTCAAAGGCACCAAGAAACTAGAGAATCATTGCATCAAAATAAAAGCTCTGGGTAGAGCTTCTAACTTAAAGCCTGAGTCTCACATTTGTTACAGTCATGAGGCCATTATAAAGATTCCTGACAATGTTCCTCTTTCAATTTGGTGAACTTTTTTATTTCAGTTCTCTTAAAAAGATCATAAATACCAAGAATACACCTACAAAGTGCTAAGATATTTATTCATCTTAACAATTCTATAATTAGAATTAGGTTTCCTTCCCAAATAATAATGGTATAAGATAGATAATAGCTATAGGTTCAATTTAGGTTGTTGTGATTGTCAATACTTCCTTTATGTGCTTTGTAAATTCTTTCAGTTTATTCCATATGGTATGGATAAATTTATTTTTCTGCATTGCTGGTGAAAGAAGAAAAAAGAATGTCCAGAGTGCATTTAACTCTTTTTAGCACTGTGCTAGGTGTATTGCACATATTATCATTTAATCTTAGCAATATTGCTAATAGCATAATCTATGATCATAATCCATGCCATAATATTCCCCGCATGTAAGTTATAACCTAACATTCTCCTCTCTACTATATCTGGATGGAAAAAGTATTTAGTAAGTAAGAATGTTTTTGCTTGTTTCTTTCTTTCTATACTATAGGATAGAGTGCTATTTTACTATATTTCATTCTTTTCTTGGTCATTTTTAATCACTGTAGAGTACTGCTATTGATTTTTTTTCCTTTAAATTTCCTAGAATTCCTCTCTGAGAATTTGGGGCTAGATGTAGGAGTTTAGTGTAGGAAAATTCAATCATATCACAGACCAAGTGATAATATCAATATCATTACAAGGAAATTTCTAGATAATATAAATTTGGAATTTTTAGGAAAGCCATTGTTTTGTTTCATACTCCTGATAGCTAGTGATCTTAGTCACTGATGTATAATGAATACTTTTCCAATTTAATGTTATCCGTTTGCGTTTACTGTGGAAGAAATGACAAAGAAAAAGAGAAGAAAATGACCGGAATATTTTATTTCTAAGGTAATATCAATTATAAAAAGGAGAGAAACCCCAATTATTTAACATTAGCTTCATATGGGAAAAAACTTATAGTACACATCTCTAGCAAGTTTTATATGGTAAAAATATCATACAATGGGTGAAATGTTGTAACATTTATAGATTATTTATTATGTCTTGCCAGGTAAGGCACCATGTTAGGCATATACTGGATACATTAATTTATTTATTGTTCTTAATAGTTCTATGTCACAGTCAATTTTACCCATTTTGCAAATGAGAAAGTCTTTTTGCACTTAATGAGCTTTTTCAAGCTAGTAAGTGAAAGAAAGGCCTGTGTTCTCTAAACTCAGCTGCCAATCTCATGTTCCCTCTCCTGGTGCCAAGGGAGATTAATAACCTCAACAGCGATAGAACAAGAGGCTAGATGACCTACGATCCAGATTTCTCCAACAGCCTCTCCATAACTCACTCTCAAGATTTCACATCATCATTGCTGAAATGGTTTAATCCCCCAAAATTGAATCTAAAATCCCACTCAAGCATACATTTTTAATTTACTTCTCATGTTTTCTTAATGTTAGTACACATTTTCTTCATCTCTCAGCCCCTCAGAGCACTTCCTTTTCTTTCCATCTATGAGTCTCTTGTGTGTCTCCACTTTCGTTCCAGTAAACTTGAATCCCTTGACCAATTTCTGCATGTGATTTTTCATCAGCCAGCTTTGTTCCCTCATCTCCTAGTCTGTTTCTCTTTCCAGTTCCTAATACTGAATCATTCCAATAATTTCTTAGTCAGTCAAGTACTTGGTTTACTGCAATGACTCTCACAGTATTCAACACAAATGTTTGGTCTCCAACAAAACCTGTCCCCCACTGCTGTTGAGAACTTGTTTTATACTTTTTTCTCATTAGCTTCCTGTGTTAGGTCTCACAGTGGCTCTTCCAAGGTCTCATTACTCTCATTAAGTTTCTTAATCCTGTCTCTTAGTAGAGCTAACTTCTTACTCTCCAGAAAAGATAAAAGACTGAAGTCTTTCAAAACACTCCTCTTCCCTCATGTGCATATGTCATTTCCTGCAGATATCTATTAGACTCATTCCCTCAAATGTTCCAAGACTTAGATTAACATGTCAGGCATTTTTAAAAACCGATTCTGTGCATCCTACTTCATTAAAATCGTCTCTTTCTTCTGATTACTCAGCCCTTCTGATTACTTTCAATTGCTTTTTACTCTGTTTAACATATTTTTATTTTTTATTTTTTGAGACAGGATTTCACTGTAGAATCTAGATTGACCTTGAACTCACAATCCTCTGACTTCTTCCTGATACAGGCATGTGCCATATGCCTGGCTTCTTTATTTTTAATGTTTATTGCTATTGTGGACATCTCTCAGGTGGGATGTAACCTCTACTAGAAACATCGTCTTTTTCGTCTGTGCCCTGAGGTATTGCAAGCATACAAAACACTGCTTGTCTCCTTGTAGGCATCAATATGTACTTGTTGAATATATGTAAAATACATACAATTATTTTCATTGCTTGTTTTCTTACTTTTCCTGGAATGCCAAAGGAAGAGTTTACTTAACTCCTGTCTAGATAAAACTGATGATGACAATAGTTATTTTAGCAAAGATCAACATCATGATAGAATTTGTTTATTTATATCTGCATTGTGACTTTTCAATATGAAATTAAGGTTGCATACTCCATGCCCAATATAAAAAGGAGTTCTTTGTCACTCCTTCTTCTACCTAAGTGGTTGAAGGGCATAGAACGCAGTATACTGAACACTTACCTAATGTTATCTTTCAATACATCTGGATAGAAACATATTGCTGATATACTCCATCTTCATCATTAAATACACTTTCCAATCAACTGCCCTCCAGGTTGACCTAAAGAGACTGACTTCTGCTGTATTTCATTTTCCTTGATAGCCTTGGCCAAGAATCTTTTTGTCACTGAGACTGCATTTTGTGCAGATTACAGTGTACCAGAGACTTCATTGAATAGAACAAGTGTATTTTTCTCTGGAATGCAAGTTGAATTTGAGTCACAGTCCCCAGTGGGTAAGAATAGTTGAGTGTAGAACAGTAATAGAATCAGCTATACCCTTTAGCTATAAGCTATTTGCCTGAAATCTACAGTCTTCCTACTGGAAAATGTGTTGCAAATACCTGCCCTTTACTAATTTACTGAAGTAAAACAAGGCTACAAGAAATTCTTTATCAAAATATTTCCAAATGCTGCATTTCAAGGGTATATCAAAGAAGTCCTTCTTACAAGATACATTGCCACTGCTCTGAATACTTAAGTCTCACAGAACAAATATATCTTTTCTTAATGTTTCACCTGCCTTCCTTCACATTTTCCTTTTGATGGAGAATAGCAATCCCTGTAAAAAAAAAATCACACAATGTTTTTCAGTGTGTTCTTCCAGTTATCTCTAATTCTCACTTTGATTCTTACTGTTTTCATTTCATCTGTATCAAAGCAATTTTTGATTTTTAAGTAAAATGCTGCATGAAATAGAATTTTGATTGCTATTGTTTATGATCTTACTCTATTTCTTAAATGAGTAATGATTCACTTTTTGTACCCTTTATGTATTTCTAGAAAAGAATGCCTGCCATCTCTGTTTGCTATCGGGTAAGTAATTGGTTTCTGTTGAAGGAGCTTCCTTTCCCTTCTTTAACTGAACTATTGGACTAGAGATTACACTTGGGGTAGGCTTTGACAAGTCTTAATAACCTGTCACTCTCCATATGACAAATGGAATATGTCACTAAATTCATTTGTTATCTGCTTTTGGTCTTGTGAGTTCCTAATAAGATTTTTATGTAGAAATAATATTTCTATGTCAGTTAGTGCAAGCACCTTACTTTCTCATGGGAGAAACAAATAGTGGGGAATATGTTAGGCAGTTTGGTCTTTTGCATTACCTATCCTTTCAGTTTTTCCTCTCCTGCTTTCATTACACTTTATCTTTGACCTTTCTTTGGCTTTGGTTCTTTGGTTTCTCAATTACTCTTTATCTCAGAGCTTTCTTGCATGGTCTCACTACATTCCATCAAATTCATAATCATCAGCAATTTCAGCTTCTTTGCCTTCTGCTATGAACATCTTATCAAGTCAATATTTCTGCATCATCTACTCTGACATGTTTTTGGTTTGGATGGTCACCTGGATACGCAATGCTGTTAAACTTCTTTCAAATCTTCACAATTGTCTTTAGTTATACTGACTTGTTCATACTTCTATCCCTTCACTCAGCAAGAAATTTCTACTTTTTCCTCATAAAGAAACCAGTAGGCATGCATTCCCTAAACTTGCCATGTACATAAACACTTTTTTATTTATACTTCTTTCAAAGGAAAAGTTATTCTTCTGTTAACCAAGTTTAGTCCTTTCATCTAGTCTTTTGTACTTTTCTCACCCTTTTTCTTTCTCTATCCCTAATCTTCTCTCATAGTTTTCATCTACTTTTTCATTCTCCTTTGTATCCTTTTAATATGTAATGAAAGTATCTTGTGTAAAAGTAAGAAAATTAAACAATCTTAATTTTCCCCAACTTTCTATCCTTTCTATCACAGACAAGCTTCTGAAAAATTATCCCAGTATTGGACGATTTAAGAAAAAGACAAGGTCAGGGATATGATCATGGATACAGAGTGTCGAGATGAACAAAACAGGACAAGAAGAGGTAAAGGAATTGACAAACTATCACATTATTTGTGTTGCCAAAGTAAAGTTTGATGTCATCCAAAGTAAATATTCTATTTATCCAAGAATAAAAGACTATAGCAATGTACTTTTTAATAACTGTGAGAAAATACATGGGGAAATCAAAATTAAGGAGAAAATATTTCTTTTGGCTTAAGAAGTCAAAGGGTTCAGTCCATGGTTGGCTGGCTCCATTATTTTTAGGTAAGTGGTTGTATAGGAAACATCATGGCAGAAAGGTGTACTGGAAGAAACTGCTCACCTCACAGCATTCAGGAAGAATAGACAGAGATGAATTGTCTGAGATAAAAATAGACCCTTCAAAGTCTTGTTCCTAGTGACCTACTTCCTCCAAGCCAGTCCCACATCTAAAAGTCCCATTCAAACATGAACTCACCAATGGATTAATCCATCAATGAGATTAGTGCCTTTTTATTCAGTCATCTCTCAATGGTGTCACCAGCTGGAACTGAAGCCTTCAGCACAGGAACCTTTTGAGGGGACACTTCATATCCAAGTCATAAAAATGATTATAACTAAAATATTAGTGAATAATAAGGGTGATCAAAAAAGTCCATGCATGAGAATGAGAAATAGAGATTTCAGATGGAAGTCAGAAGGATTCCAACTCCAGTTCACAGATATGAAATCCATGAGATTTTCATGAAATAACAGATTCCAAATGAAGAAGGTGCAGGCAAAAATTGCCTTTCATGGAGGAGTCAACTTCCGGGTATGGTAGAAAAGAGAAGAGGATATTCAGTGAAGAATTTACAAATGAGAGAGAAGTTATAACAATTTATCAGTGTGTCCCAAAAACCATATATAAAAAGGTACTAAACCATGACGTCAGGCCAAGGAAAAAGTATTTTGGAGCAGTGTAAGAACCTAGATTATAGGTGAATGGAAAGGCTCAAACTTGGGCAATGAGCAGTAAGAGATTTGAGTAATGACAAACTAAATTGTCCACATAGTTCTCAAATTGGTTGCAGCAGTTTGCTGTTCATCTGGAAAAGGACAACCCATGGCTTGGAAACTATAATTCTAAATGGTTGAGAACTAGAGAAAACTCTGGCTTGGTTAGTTTCATTGGCTGTTATTACAGGCCCTGGGTGTAAGTTTCCCACACACTGCAGACTCCCTCTACTTAGTTGTATGCACGGAGGAGAGAAGATAGTGTACCAGTGGTTAAGAGGCCTGGTTATAGAAGCTGAAATAAGCTCATCATTAGTCCAAGCTTTAAAGAAGCAACTGACCATGTGCATCTTTGGTGACAGTCCCCAGTCTTGTACTAATTGGTGTACAGTGGGTTGAATTACCCAGTATTCTATCCAGAAAGTCCAAGAATTATGATTGTCCCCCATGCAATTATGGAAATGCTAATCGACCTTTCTCTCTCCCCTAACCCCAATAGATACATACTTCTGTTTAAAATGAAGCTACTCTGTGAATGAGCTTAAATTGGTTCCTGATGCATTTACTGATGAAAACAGAATTAGGCCAACTTTGCTTCTGGGTTTAATGTGCTTTGCAGACTTGTTAAGTTAAATTGTAAATAATCTTACTCCCTTTACTGTGTGGTGTTTAAAAGTACCTTGCTGCAGATATGGAGCAAAGCTTTCTCAGTGGCTAATAAAAGCTAAGCAAAGCATGGATTTAAAGTTGAGAAGATGGGGAATAAAAGCAAAAGTGCTTTGCCTAGTTAAATTAAATATAGAAATAAAATAAAGTCAAACCAGGATTAATAGAAGTGATAGCCATGTTGGAATTTCTAGCTTTCATCCAAATATTTTGCATCAAGTAGACCCGGTCAGTAGCACCAAACTTGCTATAAGGCATATTATAATCCTTCTACTCTGCAAATTGTATTCATACAGATGTTATGTGTTTTATGATGGAAAAATCTTCCAAAAGGCGAAAATGGTTTTCTTCATGTCAAATATAACAAACCCAAACCAGGTAAGTCAGCTTTGCAGCCTGAAATCTTATTTATTTGTAGTAGGTTGACTTTCTCATATATCTTTCACTAATAATATCAGGCTGTATATTCATTCAGATGATGTATAAATGGAAAATTTTCAGTGTCAAATCACATGGGAACTTCCACAAGATCTCTTTTACATGCCTTTCTCCATATTTTTTTCCTGCTGTGATTTTGGAAGGCTATATTTTTCTCCTGTTAAAATGATTAGTGCTTTAAGTGAATGAGATCACTTACTGAAATAAAAATCCAGCCAACCCGTATTCTCATATCGTGATCTCATGCAGGCTCAGCCTCAGGAGAGGCCCCCTGAGAAATTTTGCAAAATTGTTCATCCAATTGTTGTAAGGAGCCTCTGTTCAGAAAGGAAATGTGCTTGACAAAACCTAGTAAAAAGGGCCCCCAAATGCCAAAAACAGTATAAACACATGTGTGCTGTAATACATATTGCTATCTTGCAAAAATAATCTGCCTGTGTTATACATGTAAAATGCACTGGGCATGAAACACGTGAATACTTATGTAATCCTCACTCTCTGCATAGAGAGAGGCCCAAGACTTGAAGCTTGATAGATGGCTCTGTGCCTACAAACAATCAATGTGGCATCTAGGAAGACTAAGACTTCCTCTCAGCTCCCTTTGGCTTCAGAGCTTTTGGATCGTTGTTCCTCTGACACATATACTTTCTGATTTCTCAATCACAAAACGCAAGTAAGGACAGTGATAACTGAACATGACTTAGATGCTAACTATTTCCAAAGTGATCGTGACAATTTGACAAAAAAATCTTAAGGTTTTGCTTTTCTGAAGAATAAATCTAGAAGAACCAACAATTTCTTGAGTTCTTTTATTTGATACTGCCCTCTTTCCTTCTAAGTCTTTGTTTTCCCTAACTTCCCCCTCCATTTCACATTCTCCTTATTTGCGTCCCCAAATTTTTCTTCAACAAAATAAAGCACTTCGTTTTGCCTTAAAATCAAGTTTTTTATATTGATGTAAAATTTACATAAAGTAAAATACATCAACCTTAACTATAAAATTTGATATATTTTGATAAATCAAAATATTCTTTTAACAACTATTGAGCCTCTTGCTTGTTAAGCAGGTGATCTACCAATTAAGCTATGCCCCCAGCACTTTCTGCTTAGTTATTTTCAAATAGGGTCTCACATTTTTGCAGTCCTCTTTTTCAGATGTCCCAAATAGCTGAGATGAGAGGTGTGCCACTATGAACACAATTTATTAATTGAAATGTGATCTTAACTTTTTGCTGAGCCTGGCCTCAAACCACAATCCTGAGTAGCTGGAATTATAGGTTTGAGCCACCACATCCAGCATAGCTATAATTTTTATTGCAAATTCTTTTGACTAGCTGAAATTAATTATTCAAAGGGTTTCCTTGTAATATTTCCATACATGCATATAATGTACATTGATCAAATGAATCCCCTGTATTACTTTGCTTAACCCTCCTCTTTAATTCTCCCACTTTTCTTAAAAGTTTTTACTGGCCTACATTATGCTCTATACACACACACAAACACATACATGAATATTATTATATAATATATATAATAAATTAATATAATATAAATATGTGTATATGTGTACTTATATATATATGTACTTCAATTATATTCGCCCTCCCCTATCATCCTCTTCTTTCCTCCCTACCCTGGCTTCCTCTACCCATCATCGTCCTCCTTTTCCAATCATCATATACTATTATCAGTTTTTTGTCTAGATCCCGCATTTAAATGAAAAGATATGCTTTTTGTCTTTCTGAGCTTGGCTTATCTCCATGATGATCTCCAGTTCCACTCATTTTTCTGCAAACACCATAATTTTTTTCTTCCTTAAGGCTGACTAATGCTTCATTGTATGTGTACCACATTTTCTTTCCCTATTTATTAGTTGTTTGGCACTAGTCTGATTCCATATTTCTATTACTTTTAATAGTGCTGCAATAAATATGGATGTGCAGGTATCTCTATTGTATATTGGCTTACATTACTTAAGACTTATGTCCAAGAGTTGTACAGCAGTTGTATAGCTTTGTTTTTAACTTTTTGTGGAAACTCCATATTAATTTCCACAGTGTCTGGACAGTTTATGAGGGTCCTCCTTATCCCATATCTTCCGTTTGTTTTGATGTTAGCCATTCTGATAGGGTGAGATGGAATCTCAGTGTCATTTTGATTTGTGTTTGCTTTATGCTTAAATATGTCGAACATTTCTTCATGTGTTTACGTGAACGTGTAGATTGCTTTTGGTAGCATAGCCACTTTTTACTATGTTGATTCTGCCAATCCACAAGCATGGGAGATCTTTCCATCTTCTGCAGTCTTCTTCCATCTCTTTCTTCAATGGTTTTTAGCTCTCTTTGTGGGGGTATTTACATCCTTTGTTAAGTTTATTCCAAGGAATTTGATTTTTTTAAGGCTATCGGAAATGGAATTATTTTCCTATATTTTTTCTCATATTGTTTATTGTTAGTGTAGAGAAAGGCTACTGATTTTTGTAAGTTGATTTTGTATCCTGCTACATTGCTGAAGCTGTTTATGGTGTCTAGGAGTTTTGGGATAGAGTTTTTTGGGTCTTTAAGGTGTGAGATCATGTCATCTGCGAACAGGGATAGTTTGACTATTTCTTTATTTTTTATATTCCTTTTATGTCTTCTTCTTGCTTTATTGCTCTGGCTAGGAATTCCAGTACAATGTTGAATAGGAGGAGGGGGGAGAGTGGGCATATTTGTGTCATTCCTGACTTTAGAAGAAATGGTTTCTGTTTTTCCTATTAAGTATGATGTTAGTAATAAGTTTGTTACATATTGCCTTTATAGTGTTGAGGTACCTTCCTCTATTCCTAGCTTTCTTTGAGGTTTTATCATGGAATGGTGTTGAATCTTATCAAAGGCTTTTTCTTGTTCTATTATGATGATCAAGAGGTTCTTTTTCTTTGCTTCTATTAATGTGCTTTATTACATTTATTGATTTGCATTTGTTGAACCATCCCTGTAACTCTGGGATGAAGCCGACTTGGTCACAGTCTATTATCTTTATGGTATTTGGTTTGCCATTATTTTATTGAGGATTTTTGTGCCAATGCTCATTAAAGAGATTGGCCTATAGTTCTCCTTTTTGGATATGTCCTTGTCTGCTTAGGGGATAAGTGTAATACTGGCTTCACAGAATGAATTAAGCAGTGTTCCATCCCTTTGTATTTCATGGAAAAGTTTAAGGAGTGTTGGCATTAGTTCTTCTTTAAAGGTCTGGTAGAATTCAGCAGAGAATCCATCAAGTTCTTGACTTTTCTTTTTTGGGAGACTCTTTATTAGTGCTTCAATTTCATTACATGCTACAAATCTGTTTAGGTGGTTAATATCTTCTTGGTTCAGATTTGGATGGTCATAAGTATCTAGAAATTTGTCCATTTCTTTAAGATTTTACAAACTATTAAAATATAGGTTCTCAAAATAGTCTCTGATGATTCCCTGGATTTCCTCGATGTTTGTTATTATCTCCCCCCCTTTTTTTTTTCTAATTTTACTAATTTAGGACATTTCCCTCCTTACTTTAGTCACATTTGCCAGGGACTTGTCAATCTTGTTTATTTTTTCAAAGAACCATCTTTTTGTTTCACTGATTCTTTGTATGTTTTTGTTATTGTTTTATTATTCATATGTGCATACAATGCTAGTGTCATTTCTCCCCCCTGCCCCCACCCCCTCCCTTACCACCCACTCTGTCCCCTCCCTCTCCCCCCCACCCCCTCAATACCCAGCAGAAACTATTTTGCCCTTATTTCTAATTTTGTTGTAGAGAGAGTATAAGCAATAATAGGAAGGAACAAGTGTTTTTGCTGGTTGAGATAAGGATAGCTATACAGGGAGTTGACTCACATTAATTTCCTGTGCATGTGTGTTACCTTCTAGGTTAATTCTTTTTGATCTCACCTTTTCTCTAGTTCCTGGTCCCCTTTTCCTATTGGCCTCAGTTGCTTTTAAGGTATCTGCTTTAGTTTCTCTGCGTTAAGGGCAACAAATGCTAGCTAGTTTTTTAGGTGTCTTACCTATCCTCACCCCTCCCTTGTGTGCTCTCGCTTTTATCATGTGCTCAAAGTCCAGTCCCCTTGTTGTGTTTGCCCTTGATCTAATGTCCACATATGAGGGAGAACATATGATTTTTGGTCTTTTGGGCCAGGCTAACCTCACTCAGAATGATGTTCTCTAATTCCATCCATTTATTTGGTCTGTATTTCATTAATTTTAGTGCTTATTTTTATTATTTCTCTCCTTCTGCTTGTTCTTGTTTTTCTAAGAGTTTGAGATGTAGCATTAGGTCATTGATTTGAGATCTTTCTATCTTTTTAATACATGCACTCATGGCTATAAACTTTCCTCTCAGGACTGCCATTGCTGTGTCGCATAGGTTCTGATAGGTTGTGTTTTAATTTTCATTAAATTTCAGGAATCTTTTGATTTCCTCTCTTATTTCTTCTATGATCCACTGATCATTAAGCAATGTGTTATTCAGCCTCCAATTGTTTGCATATTTTCTGCTGCTGCTTTTGTTGTTGAGTTCTACTTTTATCACATTGTGCTCAAATAGAATGCAGGGGTTTATTGCTATTTGCTTATATTTGTTGAGGCTTGCTTTGTGCCCAAAGATATGATCTATTTTTGAGAAAATTCCATGGGCTGCTGAAAAGAATGTATATTGTGTTATTGCTGGATGAAATATTCTGTAGACAACAGTTAAGTCCATTTGATATGTGGTATCATTTAGTTCTAGAATTTCTTTGTTGACTTTTTTGTCTGGATGACTGACCTATTGGTGATAGAAGGGTATTAAAGTCTCCCACTACCACTGTGTTGGACTCTATATGTGCTTTTAGGTCCTTTAGTGTATGTTTGATGAAATTGGGTGCATATAAGTTGATAATTGTTATTTCCTTTTGATGTATTGCCCCTTTTATTAGTATGAAGTGTCTTTCTTTGTCTTGTTGACCAATGTAAGTTTGAAGTCTATTTTGTTGGATATAATAACTGTTATTCCTGCTTGTTTAGGGTAGGGGCATTAGCTTGGTAAATCTTGTAGCTTTTCACCCTGAGCCAGTGTTTATTTCTGCCAGTAAGGTGGGTTTCTTGTAAACAGATTGTCAGATCCTCCTTTTTAATCCAATTTGCCAGATAGTGTCTTTTGATGGAGCAGCTGAGCCTACTGACATTCAGTGTTAATATTGATAGGTATGTGGTGATTCCTGCCATTTAGTTGTTTTTGTTGTTTAAGGATTTGATTGTGTTCAGTCAAATCAATGCTACTCTCTGATTACTTGTCTTTTCTCTTCCTATGGTTTAATACGTCCCATCCTCTTGTGTGGTTTTGTTTGCTTTCATCTTCTGTTTGTGGAATTCCTTACAGAATCTTCTGTAGTGGTGGTTTGGTGGTCATATATTGGTTTAGTTTCTGTTTATCATGGAAGACTTTTAGTCCTCCATCAATTTTGAGTGTTAGTTTTGCTGGGTAGAGTATCCTAGGGCTGAAATTATTTTCATTCAGCTCCCAATATATCTTACTCCATGCTCTTCTTCCTTTAAAGGTTTCTGTTGAGAAATCAGCTGTTATTTTGATGAGTTTCCTTTAAAAGTTATTTACAGCCTTCAATATTCTATCTCTATTCTCTGTACTTGTTGTTTTAATGATAATCAGCCATGGAGAGGATCTATTTTGGTGGAGTCTGTTTGATGTCCTGGAGGCTTCCTGTACCTGAGTGGGCAAAGCTTTCAAGAGATTTGGTTAATTTTCTGTTATTATTTTATTGAATATATTACATATCCCTTTGGTTTGCACTTCTTCTCCTTCTTCAATACCTATGATCCTAGGGTTAGGTCTTTTGATGCAGTTGCTGAGTTCTTGCATATTCTTTTCACAGCTGTTGAACTGTTTGACTAAGATTTCTTCTGTTTTTTCTTTAATTTCCATTTTATCTTTGAGCTCTGATAGTCTGTTGTCCACTTGTTCTAGTCTGCTGCAGTGGGCTTCCACAGTGTTTTCTTTTGACTAAAGGGATTTTTGCCCCCCAGGATTTCTGTTTGATACTTTTTTCTGAAATTTTCTGAATTTCAACTGAAAAAGTTGAAGTTCTTTGTTCAACTCCTCTTTTATATTTTTGTGTTGTCTTCTATAATTTATATCTCTCTTTGTTTTATAGTGTCCTTTGTTTCACTTTGGTGTTTGTTGAAGTCCTCTCTGAGTTTATTTGTTTCTGTGTCTTCTCATGTTCTTTATTTTTGGTGACGTGAAATTTCTTGGGTCATCTTGTACTTTCTGGTTAACCATGTCTAGTACCTTCTCTATGAGTTTCTTAGTGATTTCTTCCATGACTTCCTTTTTGTGGGATTTTTGTGGGGTGGGGGTCATTACTGAGCTCATTAGTGACATTTATTATTTTGTCAGGAACTGAGTATCTATTTTCTTCATTTCCCCACCAAATCCTCTATTGAATTATTTTTTAGCAGAGTGTGGTGGCCATCTCTTCTTCTTCTCACCATCACTCCACTTGCTGCTGTGAAACTATGTTCTTGATAGTTGGTGGTTTTAATTGCCTGTTTTCTTTCCCTTGACTTAATTTTTGTATTGTGACTGACTTGGTTGTTAACTAGGTTGATGTGCTCTTTCTTTCCCTGGCCTAGAGGTGGTAATTTAGTAGTAACAACCTCACAGGTTCAATGCCAGATCAGTTGTTTACACATTACATAGAAAACCCCTTGGTGATAATATCTATAAACAGTGGGAGTTTGGGAGTAATGGTTATTAGGCTAGAGATGGAAACTTGGGTAATTGGTAAAGGTAGTACTAAAAAGGGGAGAGGGAAAAATGGGTGTGTGGGTTAGGAAAGAGGTATGGGGGCTGCTGGGGTTTGTGGCCTTTATGCATGTTAGGGTGTATTTCTGCTGTTGTAGTGGAGGGTGCTTGTATAAAGAATTGCAGGGGGCTGGGGTTGTGTATTGTTGGTACAGTAGGCTAGTCAGTGGGTGGTGAGTGTGTAGGAGGGAGGAAAAGTGTGGTGACAGGTTGGGGAAGGATAGTAGGATCAGGTGAAGACAGGGGGAGAGAGTGGATAAGAAGGGGCAAAAGAGTAGTTTGGATGGAGAACAATGGATTGTACCACAAGAGAATGGAGAAAAGTGAAGGGAGTAAGAATATAGTGATGGCAAAGTTAATAATACAAAAAAGAAGAAGAAGAGAAAAACACCAGGTATGCAACAATAAAAAGTTCAGTCCGCTTGGTGAAAGTTGTAGAGTTATTCCTCTGTTGTCCAATTCTGGTATTGGCACTTGGTGTTCTAGGATTAATGGGGAAGGTTGCTGACCCTCTTTTTGGACAGGTTGGGGTACAAATGGCTGGAGGGTTTTTTCTTTCTTTTTTTCCCTAGTTTCCTTTGCTTTATGGGCCTTCTGTTACAAGCAGGAGTTCTGATGTGGTCTCACTAGGGGAGTGGCTTGTGAATAGTATTGGGTTCCTTCTATCCATGGGGCGGGTTGCAATTAAGGCCTGAGGTAACTCACTGCTAGTTCATGGAAGGTGTTCAGAGCTGTTGTTTTCACCAGGTGGCAGCTGTGTTGCCCTACAGCTGCAACTCTGTCTGTTTGGCTCCTCCCCCAGCAATGGGACAATTCAGTTTTGAGAACTGCCCTCAGTCTCAGGAGACCAGCTCAGAGCGAGGTTGGTTTGTCACCCCATCCCTGCTCTCAGCCTTTGTGCCTTGCCTCACCTCTGCTTGGTGCTAGTTTGGATCCTCTGGGAGGTTGTCTGGTTGTCCCACCCTCACTCTCAGTCTTTGTTACTTTTCCAGCCTTCCTTCACTGAGAGTTCAGCTCCTTGCCCAACCCCTGTTCACCAGAGCAGTTCAGCGTTCTACCCCACCTCTGCTGTCAGTGTTAGATTGCAATTCATTGTTTATACCTTTCAGTTTTTTGGGGGGGATTTCAGTCTGCTTAGGGCTGCAGTGGATTATGTTCCCAGGAGGGTAGGTAAGGGAGTCAGGCACAGTGCTGTTGCTCACCTGTTCATTCTGCAGGTTTGTACAAACAGGTTTCGAACCAGCCAGTGGGGAGAAATAGTATGCCACTTTTCTCAGCATGGCAGTGTGTAAGGAGGCTTTCCATGGGCTAAGGGTCCAGGGTGTCACAGAGTTCAATTCTGATTGATGCTCTGTCTTCTGCTTCATACTTGCCTTAGATACTTTCCTGAGGTTCTGCATTTGTCTTGATGATTCTCTCTGAGGAGGTTCACTTTTCTTAGGAGTGACTAAAGTGATGTGACTTTATCCTTAATGCAGACTTCTTGGATTCTGTGGGATGGTATTAATTCTTGCAGAAGCTTTTTAATTTTATCCAATCCTATTAGAAATTTGGCTCTTATTTCTGAGCAATTGGAATCCTACTCAGAAAGTTATTACCTATCCATATATCTTTAAGTGTTTTACAAAAATTTCAGTTCTTATATGAATCAATAAATATAATACAGAACAATGTAAAACTGAATAAAGAACAAGTGTCTCACTATCATCTCATCAGGTACAGAAAAAGCCTTTGACAAAATTCAGTATCCCTTTATGATAAAAACTCTAAAGAAACTAGCAGTAAAAGGAACATAACTCAACATAGTAAAGGCTGTATATGACAAAGCTATAGCTAACAACAGCCTATTGAATAGGGGAAACTGAAATCTTTCCCTCTGAAGTCAGGAACAAGAAAAAGGTGTCTACTCTCTCCACTCTTATTCAATATAGTGTTGAATTCTTAGCCAGACAATAAAGCAAGAGAAAGAAATAAGAAGGATACAGATAGGAAATGAAGAAATCAAATTACCCTTATTTGCTGATGAGATGTTTCTATACTTAAAAGACCCTAAGGATTCCAAAGAAAGACTCCTAGATTTGGTAAACACATTCAGAAAGTAGCAGGATTCAAAATCAATGCTCAAAAATACAAAACTCAGCAGCTTTTCTATATATCAGCAGCAAATGGCTGAGAAAAATCAGGAAAGCAAATCCCATTCACAATAGCATCAACAAAAATACCTAAAACTAAACTTAATTAAGGAGGCAAAAGACCCTACAATGAAAATTATAAAATATCAAAGAAAGAAATTCTTGCCATGGTCATGGATTGGCAGAATTAATATTGTGAAAATGACTATGCTATTAAAAGCAATCTACAGATTCAAATCAAGACCCATAAAAATTCCAATGTCATTCTTCACAGAAGTAGAAAAATTAACCTTAAAATTCATATGGAAGCATCAAAGACCCAGAATACCCAAAGAAATCCTGACAAAATAAAAAAAAGCAGTAGCAGAGGTTTTGCAATAACCTGACTTCAAATTATACAACAGAACCAAAGTAACAAAAACACTATGGTACCAAAACAGACACACAGACAAATGGAATAGAAAAAAAAACCCCATAAAATAAATCTGTTCAAATATAGCCATGTGGTTTTGAACATAGGAGACAAAAAACATACATTAGAGGAAAGACAGCCTCTTCAACAAAGGATGCTGAGAAAACTGGAAATCCACAATGTAGAATATTGAATACAGTGACATACCTCTCACCCTATACAAACTGCCATTCAAAATGGAAGATGTGAATTCAAATATGGTATATTTGATACATTGTGAGAACTTTTCTAAATGCCACAATGTACCCCCACCCAGCACAACAATAAAGGACAAAGAATGGATCAAGGATCTTAATGTGAGACCTAAAACTTTTCAACTACTATGACTAACATTATCCTCCTCCTCTTCTACCTTTTCTTCTTCCTCCTTCTCCTCCTTTCTTACGGTGGTACTGGCATTTGAACTCAGGGCTTCATACTCGTAAAGCAAGAGGCAGGCACTCTACTGGTTAAGCTTCAAGTCTAGCCCCTTTTACTCTGTTTAGTTTGGAGACACAGTCTTATGTTTATCCCAGGCCAGTCTGGACCACAAGTCTCCTTTTGTATGATTCCTGCCATAGTTGGGATGACAGATGTGTGCCACTGTGCCCTGTGTGGTGCCCTGAGATGGTGTCTCAGGAACTATTTGCTCAGACTGGCCTCAAATCACAATCCTCCCAATCTCAGCTTCCTAAGTAACTAGGATTACAGTACAGGTATGAGCCACATACCTTAATTTTTAATGCCATAGATTAGTTTTGCCTGTTTTTAGACTTTTTTTGGAATTCTTAGCCAGAACAATAAGATAAGAGCAAGAAATAAAAGGAGTTTGAATAGGGAAGGAAGAAGTCAGCTAATCCTATTTGCAGATGACATGATCCTATACCTAGAAGTCCCTAAAACCTCTACCAGAAAACTATTAGAGGTCATATACTCTTTTGGCAAAGTAGCAGGATACAAAATTAACATACATCAGTAGCCTTGAATGAACAAACTGCAAAAGAAATCAGGGAAACAATCCCATTTACAATAGCTTGCAAAAGAATAAAGTACCTTGGAATAAATTTGATGAAGCAAACCAATGGCCTTTTCAAGGAAAACAATAAACCCTTGAAGAGAGAAATCAAAGAAGACATCAGAAAATAGAAAGATCTCCCATGCCATGAACTGGTAGAATTAACATTGTGAAAATGGCCATATTACAAAAAATCTACATGTTCAACGCAATCCCTATCAAAACTCCAATGACATTCTTCTCACAGATAGAAAAATCAATCCTAAAATACATATGGAAACAGAAAAGACCTTGAATAGTCAAAGCAATTCTGAGCAAAAAGTCCAATGCTGAAGGAATCACAATATCCAACTTCAAACTATATTGCAGAGCCATAACAATAAAAACAGTATGGTATTGGCACAAAAACAGAAATAAAGACCAACAAATTAGAATAGAAGACCTAGACATAAACCTATGCAGTTACAGCCAACTGATCTCTGACAAAAGAGCCCAAAGCACACAATAGAGGAAAGACAGCCTGTTCAAGACATGTTGCTGAGAAAACTGGATATCCACATGTAGAAGACTGAAACTAGATACCTGTCTTTCACCCTGCACCAAAATCAACTCAAAGTGAATGAAAGGCCTTAATATAAAGCTGGAAACTCTGAAACAATTACAGGAAGTAGGAATATACCAGAACAGATAGACAGAGGGAACGATTTCCTAAGCAGAATTCAAAAGGCTCAGCATCTAGGAGAAAGAATGAACAAATGGGACTGCATCAAACTTAAAAGCTTCTATACCACAAAAGAAACAGTCACTAGACTCAAGGGACTGCCCACAGAACGGGAAAAAATCTTTGCCAGCTCTTCATCTGAAAAGGGACTAATATCCAGAATCTACAGGGAACTCAAAAAACTCAACCCCTAAAATCAACATTCCAGTGAAGAAATGGGCACATGAATTAAACAGTCAGTTCTCAAAGAAAGAGATATAAATGGCCAGTAAATACAGGATGAACTGTTCAACTTTCCTGGCTATAAAAGAGATGCAAATCAAAACTACACTAAGAGTTCATCTTATACCAGTTAGAATGGTCATATTCAAGGGCAATAACAACAACAAATGCTGGTGAGGATGCAGTGAAACAGGAACACTTATACATTGTTGGTGGGAATAGAAATAAGTACAACCATTATGGAAAGTAGTATGGTGATTCCTCAAAAAGTGAAAGAGATAACCATGTGATCCAGTGATATGCCCACAAGAACATAAGTCAGAATACAATAGTGACATCTGTACATCAATGTTCATCACAGCACTGTTCACAATAGCCAAACTATGGAAACAACTCAGATGCCTTACAACTAATGAATGGATCAAGAACATGTATGATATATACATGTTCTTCTCTGCCATAAGGAATGATGACATGTGGTTTGAAGGTAAATGGGTGTAATTGGAAGGCATCAGGTTAAGTGAAATAAACCAGGCTCAGAAAGTCAAAGGCCACATGTTTTCTCTCATATATAGAAGATAGATCTGAAAGATACACGCAAAAACAAGCATGATCATATACAAACTCATATGTAGAACATTTTTGTAATAGTGGAACTATTCTATAGAACTTAGGTTAATAGGGAAAGGAAAAGACAATGATAGAGCATCAACAATATTGTAAAATATAACATCAGTGAAAGTAGAGGATATAAGGATATGTACTAAAAGCTGTTGAAAATGGGAGATGGGAGGTAAAGGGGTAAGGGAAAGTAATAGAAGGGGTTGAATGGAATGAAGTAAAGTATATTCACAACAGGGATACTTTGAGAAACCCCTTTAAACATCAACTCAAATATTAATAAGGAAAGACAGGACTGTGAAATAGACACAGTTTGTGGGGGTGGTACTTACTTGTCAGAATGGGGAGGGTGGATGAAGGAGATTAAGGTGAGGGTATATGGTTGATGGACTTCATATACAGTATAGAACAAAGAAACCTCTTGCAACTACTTTAAGTGGGGTGGGAAGGAAGTTGAGGGGGAGAGTTGGTGAGGGTGATGTAACCAGTGTACAATACAAGCTTATTTGGAATTGTCACTATGAATCCTCCTGCACAACAAATGTATCCTGATTTTAAAAAATGGTATCATATTCAATACCCTTATCTTTTCTGTGGCTCTTTTTAATTAATGCAAAGATTTTGAGATTCTTCCATGTTGTTCTATGCATCAGTCATTAATATGTCATCATTGCACATAGTATGATTGTTTCTTATGTATTTATCTGTGTCCTGTTGATGAATATTTGGGTTGGTTCTAGTTTTTGATATTAAGAATAAAGCTTCTATGAATAAAGTCTTTTAGGGTATATGTTTTAATTTTTCTTGGGAAAATACTTAAGAATGAAAATGATGGGAATGTTTAACTTTATAAAAGAAAACTGCAAAAGGATTTTTAAAAATGGTTGTGCCATTATAGGTATCCACTAAAAGTGGGTGAAAGTTCCAATCATTTCAAACATTGGTTAGTGTTTGCTCTTTTGAATCTAGCTATTCTACAGGATGTGACGTGCTATCATATTCTGGCTTTAATTACTCAGGTAATAATATTGAGCATTTCTCATGTGCCTGTTGGCCGTTCATAGACAGTATGAGTGTCCATACAGTACTTTGACCCACATTTGTTTTGGAGGGAATTGTCTATCTTTTTAAGGTGACTTGTTAGTGTTATATAGTCTGGACATAAGTTCTTTATGAAAAAAAATATGTTTTAAGTATGCAGTCTCATTTTTGTGGCTAACCTTTTTGATATTTCCATGGCATTTATTGAACAAATTTTTAAAATTCTTTCCTACCTTTCCATGTATTATTTTATGCTTAATGGTTTTTATGTCCTCTTTAAGAAATTTTTGCCCACTACGAGGTCATTGCCTATTTATGTAAATAAGGTTTTATTAGAACACACTAATGCACATTCATTTATGTATTAGCTATATCTGATGTTGTAATTGATATGGTTGGGTTTACATCATACTAAGTTTACATTTGTTTACTGTTCATTTTTATTTCCTGTTTTTTAATTTTTCTGGTTTTTTGGTATGACTATCACTCATGATTTCATTCTTTCTCGTTTTGTGGCTTATTAGCGATAGCTATTATTCTTTATTTTAATGTTTGCTCTAGGTTTCATAGTGTACATCTTTAATGTATCATACTCTAAAGTAATATTTTACTACTGTATGCATGTAAAAAACATTTAAATTTCTTTCCTCCTAAATATTGTTATTCATTGTAGTTTTCCATGTATTACCAATTCATAATTTTGTTACTTTTCACACCTAAAATATAAACACTGTTAATAAATTATCTAAGTAGAAGAAAACATATACCAGATAGAAATTTGAATCTACATAAAGAATGGAGCATGTCAAAAATAACGTTTATGAGAACAAGAAGAAAATATGTTTTTTTCACTTTTAGATAACTTTAAAAGATTAGGGACAATTTCAAAGAAACAATAGCCATATATGAAAACACTAATATAATGAATGGGGGAGATAAATTGAAATATTCCCATTTAAGGGGATCATACTACATTTAAAATAATATAGCATTATTTGAAGTCTGGGAAGTCTAGAAGAATCAGAAAAAAATACAGAAATAATATTTAAAAGACAATAGTAGAGATATGGAAAAATAGAATCGTGGAGAATGGCAATCAAAAGTAGTCTCCACCAAAAAAAAGAGAGAAAAGGAACAAAATGCCGAAAATATACATGGAAAACAAATAGCAAGAAAGAAATGTAAGCCAGTCATAGCAATAATTGGTTTCAGGGTCAATTGTATAAACAATGAGAAAAAATATTTTAAATAGAAAAACAAGACCCTGGTATGCCTTTTGTGTTAAAGGCACTTTAGAAATGTTACCAGGCTTAAACTGTGACATGAATGATGATATTGATGTTAATTCCCCCAAAAGGCATAATAATTCTCAATGGGTGTGCACCTAACAATATCTTCAAGTGCATAAGACCCAAACTGGTAGGGCAAAGACAATACAACTGTGCTCATTAACACACAGTTCAAAGAAGCTGATAGAAAAATTTGACAGAAAATCAGTGGAAATATATGACTCGAATAATACCAATTAAATTAACGTAATTGATTTTTATAAAGTACTCCACTCAGTAGTAACAGAAGATAAGTGGATATGGGATAGTCATAGTCATAGATCATATTTTGAGTAATAAATCCTGGTAATTTTAAGAGATTTGAACAAGTAAATAATATGTCCTTTGATAGTCATCAAAGAATTAAAGTAGAATTTACTAACAGAAATATCTGGAAAATTCCCAATACACAGCAATTAAGCAATGTATTTCTAAAAACTCATAACTCCTATGAAAAATTACATGTAAAATTAGAAAATATTTTGAACCTAATGAAAATTAAAACAGCAAAAGTTGTTAGATGTAGCTGCAATAGACTGGATGCTTGTCCTCTCCCTTTCCCCCAATTCATGTGTTGAAGTCGTATCTCCCAATGTGATGCTATTAGGATGCCTTTGGGAAGGTCACATGTGCAAGTGAAGCCTTCAGGAGTGGTGTTGTGTCTTTGAAAAGGGACCTCTGAAAGCTCTCTTTTCTGTCATGTAAGGACAAAATGAGGAGCTGGCAATCTGCAACTCAAATAGGAGGACCTCCCCAGAGTCCAACTGTGCTGACAATACCCTGATATAGACCCTCCAGCCTCTAGAAGTGTGACAAATAAATGTTTAAGCCACCTGGCTTGTTACCATTTGTTATAGCAAGCAAATAGACTAAGATAATAACAAAAGGAAACTTATACGTAGGAAAGGTTGTAAATCAGTATTACAGCTTCTACTTAAAAATATGTATAAAGAAGAAAAAATTAACACAAAAGAAGTAAGAAAGAAATGAGTATGGCAAGGAAAACAGAAACACAATAGAGAAAATTGAACAAAATACTGCTTCTATGTAAAGATCAACAAAAATAACAAAATTTCAGTGAGTGTGATTAGGAAAGTGATAGCAAGTACAGTGCAGAAATTATCATTACAAATGATGAAAGAAGGTGAGCCTCTTGTGGTTCCATTGACCTTAAAGTCTAATCAGGAAAAGTTACAGTTAATTTTATGCCAATGCATTTTCAACATATATGAATGAGTCAGGTTCCTTAAAAAACAAAAACTACTATAACTCACTCAAGCTAAAATGTGTAACCTTAAGTAGCCCCATACCTATTGAATGAATTAAATACATACTTGAAAATATCCCCTCAAAAGAAAGTTCAGGCCTACATAAATTTCAGTGGTGACTTCTTCAAAATTGAAAGAGGAATCAACAATTCTACACAAATTTCTGAAGAAAAGGTTTAAAAGAACAAAACACTGCCCACCTCAACAATTTACAGAGACCTACATTTTGATGATTCAAACACCAGAAAGAAATAATGAGAAAAGAAAAATAGTAGACCAATATCATTAATAAAAATAGGGGTAGCAATGCTTTAAAAGATTAGGTAAATTGAATTATGCAATACAGAAACAGAAAACATAGAATTTATCCTAGGGATTTAGAATTAGGTTAATTTTTTTTAAATGGTCAATATCATTTATCATATTAACAAACTCAGAAATGAAACATTTAAGTAAAAAGATTTGACAAAATTAACTCCTATCCATGATAAAAAAAAATAAAAAACTTTCACTAAGCTAATAAAATGAAATTTCTTCAAGCAAATGACATATGTCTACACAAAGCCTAATGTTAACATCGTGCTTATTGGTGTAATACTGCATGCTTTCCTTTTGTAAGGGTGTTGACTCTCACTATTTCTATTACCATTGTATTTAAGGTCCTACATGAAACAATAAGGTAAAATAAGTACACAAAGGTAAAAGGAAAATGTATTTATTCACAAGTGACATGATTGCCTATGTTTAAAACTCTAACAAATCTATGAAAAAATATCCTAAGAGATAATATGTAAGCTTCATGAGGTCTCAGAAAATAAGATGGAAAAACAACAATCAAATACATTTGTATATTTTATATTATTTTTTGTGATACTGGGATTTGAATCCAGGGCCTCATGCTTATTAGGCAGGTGCTCTACCATTTGAGGCACTCCACTAGCCACACATCTGTATATTTAAGTGAGTCATTGGAAAATAAACAAAACATTCAAATTGTGATAACATCAAAAATAGCAAATACCTGATGGCACATTTTAAA
This sequence comes from Castor canadensis, assembly GCF_047511655.1. NCBI lineage: Eukaryota > Metazoa > Chordata > Mammalia > Rodentia > Castoridae > Castor > Castor canadensis. The sequence continues at coordinate 32,645,306 of NC_133393.1, read as the reverse complement.
AATACATGCAATATCTAGAAATAAAACCTAAAATATTGGAGAGAAAATTTAAGAATATCTAAATTAATAGTTATGCAGATATGTATAAAACAGGTCTGGTGTGTATGGATTAGAAGAATCCATATTCATAAAATATGAAGAATCCATATTCATAAAATATAAATTTTCTAAATTGATCTGTAAACTCAATGTTATCCCAATCAAAAACTGGTGACTTTTTTGTGGCAGAAATTGACAAAAATATTTGAACATTTCTAGGGAAATCAAAGGGCTAGAAAAGCCAAAGAAGTTTAGAATAACAGAGCTGAAGGACTTATCCACTTGAAAAATGATATGATAATTACGAGAGTGACTTTGGTTTAAGAATAAACGTGTAGATTATTGAAACAGTATCAGGAGTTTAGAAAGAGATCCACATCCATATTGTAGATGATAATGAATACGATGGCAAGGCCACTGAATAATGAATATGTAGTCTTCCCAATACATGGTGCAGAAAACTAGACATCAAAATGTAAAAATAATTTAAAAATAAACAAAACCTTGAATTTTACCTACCACACACACACACACACACACACACATACACACACACATTACTTTTAATTGTGTTATCAACTAAAATATAAAAGCCAAAATTATAAGATATATAAAACATTAACTTGGGAGAAAAATCATCACAAACTTAGACAAATATTTGTTAAATAGAACAGAGACAATGGTAATCATGAAAGAAATTAATTGATAAGTTGTATGTTATTGAAATTAAAACCTTTAAGAAATTTTAATAAAGAACACACTGGCAGAAAATATTGGCAAAAAAATCTATTGGGTAAAGTTCTCATATTCACAATATATGAACAACAATCACAATTCAGTAAGACAAAAATCAGTTTATAAAATGAGCCAGAGATTAAATAGATATACCTCTCCCCCAAAGAAGATGTAGAATGGCCAATAAGAACATTCATCACCAGCCAATAGGAAAATACAAATTAAAACCTCAATCAGAAACCATTGTGTATCTATTAGGATGACTAACATTAACAAGTCTGGCCATACTGAGAATGATATAGCAATTTGAGCATTATACATTGCTAGTAGGAATGCCAGAATCTGTAATTATTTTTTTAAATGCCTCGGTAGTTTCTCATACAGTCATATATACACTTACCATAATCCAGGAGGTATGTTTGCAAGTGGCTGAAAGTGCGGATAGTAGATTGACTGAAAAGGAGCAGAGAGTACCTTCACAACAATGGAAATATTCCAGATCATAATTCTGGTACTGGTTACTTGATTCTGTGCCTTTTATAAAACTTCTTGAATTGTACTCTTTAAATTTGATTAATTTTATTATATATACAATGTTGATTAACATATACAACACTAATCTCATAGAATAGATACCCTAAGTTACTAAGTGGCACATAACAGTAACAGTAAAGAAAAGAGAATTTCTGAACAGTAGATCCAAATCCTGATTTGTCTGTCTAGGACTCAATGATGGAATTATTAAAAATCTAGGTTTTAAAGATATGTGAATTTTAACAGAATTCAGGGAAGTGTATGTGTGGAGGGGCACTGAATGACTAATGATAAAAGTCAGAGATATCAAATGTGCCAATGAAGAGATTACAAACTGGACCGTAACTCTGAAAGGGACATTGCCAAGGTGCTGGCCAGGTACCACAGAAGAAGGTTGGCTGGATTTGCAGCATCACTGTCAAAGTTCTTTGCTTATGAGTTCTCCTTGTTTCTATGCAGTAACTCCCTGCCCTAAGTTAACATACCTTGTAAGTACCTTTCCACAGGAGAAGAAGGAGTGCAGATTTGCTGCTAACATGCAAAGTATTTAATTTAGTAATGACTTTCATTAAGTCCATTTAAAGTTCTCCTACTGTTATAGTAATAGACTGGATCTATAAGTTGTTTGCTAACAGTCAATGTTTGTACTAAATACAATCAAATGACAGTCTCTCAAAAGCTAACAAATGACTCATCCTGTCCAATTTTCTCCAAACGAAATTAAGTTTATCAACATTTCTTGCTGCAAGTTATTTCAAAATGACATTTTCTTCCAATCTTCTTGGAGTCTTGCTGAGAATATCAGAGATGCTCTGTATTCTCGCTCCATTTCTTAGCAAAAAGAGAGCTATCAGAGTAGCAGCATTGCATGTAAAGGACTTGGTCTCCACAACTTTAATTTATAGTAGCTCATACTTGCTCCATGATTCAGTCCATCCCTTCCTTGTTCCTGAAAGCAATGGGTGGTCATTGTTTTACTTGGAAAATTTGGATGCATGGGATAAACACAAGGGAAGGCATGGTCATGAAATAATAGAGCTTGTAGGGGGAAGATTATTGACTTTCCCTGTGAACTATGATCTGCTCAGTTGCATTCATTTGCCAGATGAATCACAGAAGCAAATGGTGGGACAGTTTGAGAATTGTTGAAAGCAATTGTGATATAGAATGACTGAGGCTGGCCTTGCTCTTTTCTCTCCCACAGCAGAAATCAGGATGCAGAACTGGGCTTGTGTGGCAAGCTATTGATTGTGCATGTTTATATTTTTGTTATTACTATTTTCCACAAACACTTCCTAATTTCTCCAGTTTCTGTGACCTCCTTCATCAGCACATAGGTTCTTCTCTCTACAAAAACATTGAGCTGATGCAAACAAAAATAAAAATATCCCTTCCTAGTAGACAGCATGAAATATATTTCTTCATTTTATGAATAAATATGTTTCACATGTAATTGTATTTTGGTATTTGTCTCAGGATGGTTGGAGTGAGGGAAGCAAGAGTTTAAATTAGAGGACAGAGCATTTATCTGGACACATTCATTTTCATGTAAATTTTGCCTTCTGCCACTTATGTGGCCCTATCAAAGTATACACAAAGAGAAAAATGCCCCAAACATTTATAGCCATCTATACATGATTACTATGAACATTTATTCCTCTTCCAAAAATTTAGCAAGCCTTACAAGTGGAGAAAGATCTGTTGCTCTGTTTCAACACAGAATGACTTTGTAGCTTTCAGGTTAAATGATCAGAAACTGAAAACAAAAGTTACTGGTGATGAAGTCAGAGAGCCGTGGAATTTTACATTATATAGAGACCATTAGGATCAAATACAAATCCAGAAAACTGATGTTTAGAGAACTATAATGAGCTTGTTCTTGAGCTTGCAACTTGTAGCAGAGTTGACATGGAACTCTAGAATTTTTTTATCCTCAGTATAGGGCTCGTCCCATGCATTAACAGTGTGAAAGTGTAATAATAGACACTGTATTGATAAAAATAATATCTAATAAATGTTGACATACTCTATAGTATAGATAGAAAACTTTATGAAAAAGAAACCTGTTTCCAACATGGGCATTGAAAAAGCAGAGATATAACGTTTATTCCCAATTTACACCAGTGGGAGGGTGCTCTACCTCAAACAAGTAGCCGTAAAACCATTTGCTCTTTGGTCACATCACTCCATTCAGCTCACTCCAAGCCCTCTGTTACAGTCAAATGAAGCCCTTTTATTTTTCACTTACCTCATCTCTGCAGCATGGGTTCATTCCCTTGTCTTCTTATCAGAATCCATAGAATTTAAATGAGGCCTATGCTCCCACTTCACCAAATTCATATGAGGCAGCTAGCATCTGACTGTTCTTTTTGCTAAGTATTGGCAGCCCAAACTCAACAAGATGACATTTGTCCTGATCAAGCTTTACCAAGAACACCAGGAGGTGACTCTGTACACTCATCTCTAATGACTCATGTTGAGCAGTTTTGTTAGGCCCAAGAATCAGAATTTTAATAGGAATCCCAGGTGATTTTTATGCCAGTTGTCTAGAAGCCATACCTGAAGGACACATTCTGCCACCTACTTAGACAGCTTGGGGATGTGAGTCTTAAGAGTTGGGCCATTTCTCTTAATTCTGTTGTAGTTACCAAATAAAAAGACCTTAAACCACAGAAATGTAGGGCTAGGATATAACTCAGTGGTAGAACACTTATCTAACATGTGTGAGACCCTGGGTTCAATTCCAGCATCAAGAAAAGACAATGGAATTTTATGCAGCCATGAAGAAGAATGAAATGTTATCATTCGCTGGTAAATGGATGGAATTGGAGAACATCATTCTGAGTGAGGTTGGCCTGGCCCAAAAGACCAAAAATCGTATGTTCTCCCTCATATGTGGACATTAGATCAAGGGCAAACACAACAAGGGGATTGGACTATGAGCACATGATAAAAGCGAGAGCACACAAGGGAGGGGTGAGGATAGGTAAGACACCTAAAAAACTAGCTAGCATTTGTTGCCCTCAATGCAGAGAAACTAAAGCAGATACCTTAAAAGCAAGTGAGGCCAATAGGAAAAGGGGACCAGGAACTAGAGAAAAGGTTAGATCAAAAAGAATTAACCTAGAAGGTAACACATATGAACAGGAAATCAATGTGAGTCAATGCCCTGTATAGCTATCCTTATCTCCACCAGCAAAAACCCTTGTTCCTTCCTATTATTGCTTATACTCTCTCTACAACAAAATTAGAAATAAGGGCAAAATAGTTTCTGCTGGGTATTGAGTGGGGGGAGAGGGAGGGGGCGGAATGGGTGGTAAGGGAGGGGGTGGGGGCAGGGGGAGAAATGAACCAAGCCTTGTATGCACATATGAATAATAAAAGAAAAATAAAAAAAAAAAAGAAAAGACAAAAACAACAAAAAAACCCCACAGAAATGTATTTTTCTTACAATTCCAGCATCAAGAAGTCTGAGGTCAGGGTGTTCTATTTCTGGTGACAGCATTCTTCCTAGCTTGTTAGATGTACTATTTCCTTGAGAGAGAGAGAGAAAGAAAGAGAGAGAGAGAGAGAGAGAGAGAGAGAGAGAGAGAGAGAGCTCTGAAATCTTTTCTTAAACAGGTCATAATCCCAGCAGATCAGAGTTTTACCCTCATGATCCCATGTAACCCAAATCACCTGCTACAGGCCCCATTTCCACAAACCATCATATTTGAAGTTAGGACTTCAATATATGAATTTGGGGGAAAGAGAACACAATTCAGCCCATTTGGTCCATAATAGCATCTTCAGCACATTCTCTCATCATTATTTATAAAACCATCATTATTGTAAAACTTAGGGAATCTGCTGCTGGCCCTCCAGTCATGGTCCAATTTGAATCCACCTGAGGTTTCTGATATATTTTAAAAATAAAACAATAGCTAATTTTTAAAAGTAAAAATATAACTTCAAAGTATTTAGTTTAGAGTAAAGGTAACTGTTAGATGACATTACTGTCAACATACAAACATCCTGTCTCTCTATTTTATTGAACACTAAACAGTGAGCTTCCTAAGCAGCAGATGGGGAGGACTGTGGATTCAAACAGTATTGTACATTCCATAGACACACCTAAAATTTCTGCAAACATACTCTACAAATCCATAGCTTCATAATCAGTGTTGTACAATGACATTCCAAGAGAATACTACCCTCTTTGCGTCTTTCTCATCCAGACCCTTTTCTTTCCTGAGAATAATAGTTAAAATCTTCTCCTTAACACAACAAGGTTAGTGGAACCTCACAAAAAAGAGTGTTAAGATACTCTAATTGCTTAGGAACAAGAGTTAATGGAGCACTGTAGGTATTTTTGGCCACCACATACTCCAGATCCTCTTCTTCAATTACCTAGGATATTATTTAAAAGATATTTATTATAAATGCAAACAAGCAAAAATTTTGGCTTGTTTGTATGAGAGACTGCATATCATACCTCACTGACTTCCAAGCTCTTTCCAATTTAAGAGCTGTGTTTTTGACTCTTTCAGAACCCCTCACTCTTTTTAACCTTTCCCTTTTTCTTGGTTATGTGGCTTAAGTCTAGTCCACGCTTTATTCTTTGTTATCTCACTGAGATACAAATTTGCACAATTTAGTGATTACTTTTGGTCAATTGCTATTATGTGGTCTTTTTTTCTCTTTGAACTACAAACTTGAACTTCTGGTACACAGCAGATGCTCAAAATTTTCTTTGAATGAATGAATCAACTACATTGATAAGCAGTTGGGACAGATGCATAGGGACATGGATTAAAAGATTCATATGCAATTTTTCTTAGGTATGTGTGTTTTTCTACCTCATAAATAAAATATTTGAAAGTTTATTAATCCTTCCCATCAAGAACACCTGACATGTCACATTTTAGTATAGATGATTTATCATGTTTAAGAAAATGAATTCATTTTTAATCATATTTTGATTTTTGCATACTCGCTAATGTTTAGGAAGGAGAGAAGCCAACAGACTTGATCTTCCTGGAAGTCTTTTCATTTCCTTCATGCTAAGTGAAAGGATGAGTTTAGTGCAATATGATTTTCTTGGTTGCCAACACGTGCGAGTCACAGGCATTTTTCCTTCCTTTCAACTCTATTGAGGTAGGTTCATTGCAAATCAAATCCTTTATTCAAATAGAAAATATTTTAAATTTCATTGGTTCAAAACTTAGCTCAATGTGCTTCTCATCCTTCCCCCCCAAGTTATCTAACACTATTGTATTTGGTATATGGGCATTAAACAATTTCATCTCACTGACAAAAATGAAAGGAAGAAAGTCAAACAAAATGGTCCTCAAATACATTATCATGGCTCTTTATGAATAAGCATACAATCACCTGAAGGTTTGTCTATCCTGTCAAAAGTAGTTAAAATGCCTCTTTTCAACCTTAAAATTGTTCTGCTTTGGACAGTAATTTATATGATCATTTTATTTATGGTTTGTAGACACCTGAAGCTTGGAAAATAAAGAAATTTTAAAATAGAACAAAATACATTCCCCAGTCTTGGTTTTGTTTGACATTTTTAATGTAATCTGGAAAAATAGCTACCTTGAAGTTCAGATATCAAGTGATTGAACTCCCTGTCCCCATATCTATATGAATATGGCATATCCTCAGGAAGATAAATAGAAAAGCAAACATGAAGCATTGTTGACAGTCCAAATATGAGTGTCACACTCAAAAGATAATTAGTCACAGAACAGTGGGGAGATATATTTGTCTTTTAGTTCTCTATACTTTGTATATCCCCACATTTTGATCAAGATATGAGTCCAAAATCAAGTCCTTTGGAGCAGTGACTGAGTCACAATGTTAGTTCTGGCTTCCACTCATTACTGAAAGTTCTAGAATAAGTCTGTAGAAAGTAAGAGAGTCTTTATTTGAGAGGATTTGAATAGAGAAAAAATACATACTGCATCTCAGAAACATTTCCATGTGTTTTTTCAGGAGAAAAACATTTTATGCATAGAACATCACAGTGTAAATCTTACATAAAACACCCCGTTGGCAAGTCTATACCATCCCTTTTTTGAGCTTTAACATTGGAGAAGAAAAAAATTGAAATGCAGAATATTCATAAGTAATGAGTGTGTATGTATGGGCGTTTTATAAATACAATGAAGTTTTTGGGTGCTTCATGTATTTGTTTTATTATTTGGGAACATAGATGTATTACCTAAATAAAATTGCTTAGAAAATATGTGCCCAGTCAAATGTAATATATGAAAGAATGAGTCACAAAATGACAATGGAAAACTCTAGACATCTTCTCCAGTGTCCTGGATGCTAATCTGGACACCACTCTAAATTATCGTTGTGGTCATTTTACCTTTCTAAAGACAAATCTACTGCTATCCAAGAATTCACAAAATCACCTAAGAAAACAAGTGCATATTCTGTTCCATTTGAAGTGGCCCTAAATGGTGCCTTAGCTGAGGAAATAGACAACTGCAAAGTACATGAGATTCACCACACATTACCAGGTTCCTGACTTAACACTTAACAGGTGTCTTATGTTCAGTAAGTTATTAAAACTTACCAATCACTTCTTAGTGATTAGTTTATTCATGTTTAACATGGAGCTAATAACAATTAAATTTATTTTCTCATGTCTATGAGACAATGTAAAATGTCTCACAAATAAATATTGACTTTAGTATTTCAGAGCAGGGCTGCTATAGTGAGGGTTTCTTCCAATATGAAAAAGTGATGAAACAACCATTGCTTCTTAAGTCTGAACTGTGCTTACACACACAGGAAACTCAACAAGGTTGGAGGAAAGTGGATCCAATTTTTACAATTACTATGGGAAACAGAAGAGTAATAAACTCTATATATCCATGAGTTAAACAACATTCTTAAATTTAAAGAAAACTTGATACAAAAATAGTCATACAAATAGAGAAAGTTTCATTGGTTATAGAAATTCACTGGTTCACTTGAAATAGATGGAGGGCTCCTAAGGTATGTTCTTCAGATATTCAATATGATCCAAGAAAAAAATCAACTAACAGATGGATTTTCACCAGCATATACTCAAACTTGGAAATAGAGATGGATAAGCATAGATTAAAAACCCTAATAAAACTCAAACAAGGGTATCAGGTTTTTCTTTCTGGCTTCACAACATTTTTCACAGACAGAAAGTTATCTTAAGTTTTCACACATTTCAGAGTAAGGTTAATTATGAGAACTGAAGAGACAAGAGACAAAATCAAAAATTCTTTCAAAATCTTACCCCTGTTTTACTGTTTCTTCTTTTTTGTTTTTTTTTTTAATTCTTTCAATTCTTTGTTAAATTACATGAGAAAGGTTGTGTGTGTGTGCGCGCGTGTGTGTGTACACATGTGTGTGTGTGTGTATGATCTTTGATAATTTACCTTTTTTGTTATGGAAATGGAAAGGAAAAGATAGTTTTGTTAAGTGGGTAAATAAATCAGGTCTTCTCTAGATTGAGAATTGTTCTGAGTGTATTCCTAAATTGACAGTTTACCAATCAATTTTTTATTGAGTTTCACTATTTTGCCTTTTTGAATATCAGCTATTACTGAGACATCCTTTTAGATGGGCATAAAAATAAGAGGTACTGGTAAGAAAATTAAAAAAGGAGAAATCCATCCTCCAAGTGTTAAACCTTATAAATTGTGAAAAGATTACTAGTAATCAAAAGCCTGACTTTCACTTTATGGAAATAATATTTAAAATCATGCATATGCAAATAAACATGCTTCTTTATGATAGAGATTAAAGACATGCACTACAGTGATTAGTATTCTTTGTACACATTCAAATACAGCAAGATTGATATGCAAGCAAAGTGAATTACAATCAGGAATAGTACCCTATTATTATCCTATCATTCAAAACCAGTCCTAAACAGGCAATATAGCATTCATGAAAATGTGGAAATGTAGTGAGGTATTAGCAATACACAGGAAGATTTCTCTTCTAGGAATATGGTTCCATATTACATATGATTTTAAAATCTATAGGCAATAAACAAAATAAAATGCAATAGAAATTATATATTTGCATAATTATTTATGAAACAAAAACAGTTCTGCATACATTTGCAGTCCTTGGATAAGGTTAATCCTCTTAGGTCTTAGATCATGAACATGTGTGCTAAACTATTCATAAAGATTTTTATTAAGAAAACTGCAACTGATTCTGTCTTTATTATTTTATGGGGGGAGTGCTACCAAATCCAAATTAGATATTCAATTTGGAAGTTGTTGAGGAACCTACTCTTTCTGTAGAGGAATCATATTTAGAAAATAGTGTCATGTCTGCTTAGAAGCATTTACTCGAAAGATTTCAGTCACAAATTACATCACATGCCAAGATTAACATATAACGTGATCATGTACTATTTACTTTTGAAGATTGACAGCAATTAAGTCATAATAATCTAAAACTATGGGTTAATAAAGCATTTTATTCTCATATGATTAATTTAGAATTGTGCTTAGAAAAAATGAGTAAGATGATCTTGAAATCCACTCCCTTTAAAATGGAACACTGTGTAAAGTACATTGGTTTAGTTCAAACCCATCACTAAATAATTTCAATCTCTATCACTTTCCATAACTAAAGATAAGTGACACTTGTATTATTGCATCAACTTTGAGTAGTTGACAGACCTGTGTTATCTGAACTAATCACTAATTTATCTATGACTGGGGATTTGGAAATTTTGGAAGTGCCACATGGGCACAAAATAAGAATTGTGGTCCTTGACCTTTATTTTAGAGTTGTCAAAAGTAAATGCAGTAAGCTAGGCACCAGTGGCTCAAACCAGTAAATCCTAACTACTCTGAGGCAGAGATCAGGAGGCTCATGATTCGAGGCCAGCCCAGGCAAGTAGTTTGTGAGACCCTATCTCAAAATACCTAACACAAAAAAATTTGCTGATGGAGTGGCTCAAATGGAAGGGTGCCTGCTTAGCAAGCGTGAGGACCTGAATTCAAATTTCAGCACTGTCAAAATAAATAAATATATGAATAAATAAATAAACCCAGCATCCTTAATTAACAGGTTAGTTTAGAAGCCAGACATTCAAAGCACAAAGTAGAGAGACTGTAGAAGTTTACTAAAGTAAGGTTAAGCTAAATCAGAATCAAAAAATAAAGTGCATTGCCTAGCACTCTCATTTTTAAATTCTTCATTGCTTTTGGAAAGTTTTCAAATTCAGAACTTATTGTGGTGAACAGGATTGATTATTGCCACAGGTATCCATTTAAAATGTCAATGCATTTCCCATCAGAATACAATCATGGTATGCATAATGTTTTTGGATTAAGGAATAACAATATATGCAAAGGTGGTCCCACAGATTGTAAAGGGGACAGAAAATTACTATTGCCTACTGAGGTCATTGTCATCATAAAGTGGTGACACAATGCATTGCTCACATGTTTGGTGTGATGTGTGCAAACAGACCTCCTGTGCTATCAGTCATATGACAGTATGACTCAATCATATACAGTAAATGATACTTGAAAATAATATCAGCTATGGTATCAGTTTGTGTGTTCACTATATTACATTTTGCTATTATTTTGCAGTCTGTTCCTCTACTTATAAAAAAGTAAAACATGCCATGTTATACCAGCATCAGCTTCGGACATCATATGATTACTGCATCTCTTGCTGGAATTAAGAGACTACATAGAGTGCTTAACCTATGCCATCTAGGATCTATGATGTTTGCAAAATGATGAGATTACCTGACACACTTCTTATAAAGTATTTTGACACTAAACAATGCATAGCTCTACTAGAAGTGACCAGTACTTAACTTCCTTAGATGATGATGGTGACAATGATGGCGATGGCATCAGTACGTGGTTCCAAAGAACTACCTGATTTTCATGAAATTCCTGATTTCATCTTTACAAGAACACCAACAGAAAAAAGGGAAGATGTTGCCATAGTCCTAAGTTGCTTATGGAGAAGGTTAAGAGAATTGACTTAGTAAGGCTGTTCCAAGGCCGCACGTGTGAGGTAGTGATTGAAATCTGGGTATTGTAACTGCATACCCAGTACTCTTGGGTAGGTTCCACATAGCTCCTCTCCTATAACCTCAGGTGGAAGTGTACACTTTATTAGACTTAAACTTTGTATAAAAATAGAGAAATTGTGGCTGGAGGCAAGGCTCAAGCAGGAAGGCACTTGACTAGCAAGCCTAAAGCCCTGAGTTCAAACCCCAGTACTGAAAAAATAGAGAAATAGTGTATTTCAAGATCAGAGTTGAGCTAATATTCACTATATTATGTTTAGGTTTAGTATCTGTATTGAAATTGAAATATTCATATTTAAAAGGAAAATTTTATGAGGACCATTAACAAAAAAGCTTTTGCACTACAATAATATCTGAATTTCCACACTAATGGCAAAAAATACTAGTCACTTCCTTAGCATGAGATCTGAAATCAAGTTATGAATCTTTACTAAGATATTAGTTTCAGGCAGGACATGGAAGCTAATATCTGTAATCCTAGCTACTGTGGAGACTGACATCATAAGGATGGCAGTTGGAAGTCAAACCCAGGCAACAAATTCACAAGACCCCATCTCAATAAAAAAAGCTAGATGTGGTGTTGTGTGCCTGTCTTCCCAGCTAAATGGGAAGCATAAATAGGAGGACTGCATTCCAGGCAAGCCTGGGCGTATGTGCAAGACCCTATTCAAAAAATACCTGAAAGCAAGAAGGGCTGAGGTCATGTCTCAAGTGGTAAAGCACCTGCTGCCTGGCAAACTCAAGGCCCTGAGTTCAACCTCCAGTACTGCCAATATAACTTCCTATCTATTTATCTATCTGTCTATCTATCTATCTATCTATCTATCTATCTATCTCTATCTATCTTCTATCTACCTATCAATCATCTATTATCTTCAAAAATTAAGAATAACAAGAGTAAATGCAGAACCAGAGTTCTCATTTGTTTTACTCACCTCATTTTATTAACTTTTCTATCATACATGCCACACAATGAAATTTTTTTCAGTTTATCATCTTTTCAAGTAAAGTAATGACCATCACAATCTCATCATGATTTTTCTCATGAATAAAGAGGGGAAAACGTGAATTATAAAAATTTATGAAGAAGTGTCTTGCTGTTGGATGTCTCAATCCTCTTTCAATTAGAGGCTACTTCCACACTGTCCTTTATTGACTCTTCCTATCGGATTTTTCTTCCTCCTTCAGTTTCCTCCCATCCAACAACTCCTTTCCTTGTTCCAGTTTGTATTTTTTCCTGAGGTCTCCACAAAAATAATTTAGGTAATAAGTTTTCCTCAACTTAGTCCACAATGGATTCGTAAAATAAGCATGAATAAGCTTTGAGTGACATTTCCCTTTGTCTTTCAATACAAATGTGGAGATAAAAGAACTCCAAAAATGCAAAGTGATCTAGTTAGTTTTCTGTTACTGGAGATAATAATCTTGTTGTGAGAAAAGGCCTATTTTGGCTCCTATCTTTGGAAATTTCAGACCATAATCAGTTGGCCCCATTGCTTTTTGACCCTTTGCTTTGTCAAGGAAATAAGCCATGTTGGGGATCAATGGTGGAGTAAAACCTATCATTGTGTGGCAGGGAGATAAACAGAGAGGAAGAGGAGAGCCTGGAGTGCCACAATCCTTTCAAGGGTATACCCCCAATGACCAGAAGACCTCCCACTGAGGTCTCCTGAAGTTCTACCACTTCTCAGTAGCACCATACTGAGAACTAAGACTTTAACACATGGCCCTTTGGGGCACATTTAAAATCCAAACTATACCATATGGTTAAGTTGAATCTTTAGATGTATCATCAAATTGAGTCAATGGGTTTCTGCATTTTTAACATTTTTCTATTTGTTAGATTCTATTTCTTTTTAAGTTATTTTTATTTTACCTTTTAAGTTTGTATCTAAATGTGCAAACATTAAAAAATCATAAGTGAATTCTACATTTGAAGTTTAATTTCTAATGTACCCATCTATTTGTAATCTGTAGGGGAAGAAGCATCTACTTAGAAAATACACAGAATATTGAAGACTTGTACAAAATTGTATAATTACCCATGTGTATGTAAATTGTGTACAACAAGAAGAGTGTAGTGAGTCTATATTGACTCCAGAGTATTGTTCCATGGGAATAAAGATGGTGAATATGAACTCACCTATAATCCCCTATATTTTAGCTTCCTTGGAATTATACATTTATAAAGGAATATTCAGTTTAGTTGTAGTCCTTAAAATAAAATAATGTGAATTCTTAATTTATGCTTAGTATCAGTATTATTTCTATAAGTACCATTATTATTATCTATTATAGTAATTGTGGTCCATAAATAGGGTATGATGAAATGAACTCCAAGGCTGGGAATATAGCCTAAGTGATAGAGAGCTGCTCAGCATGTGAGAGGCCCTGGATTATATCCCCATCATGGCAAAAAAAAATGAACTTCAATAAAAATTCTAATTTAGTTTATATCTTAGAATTTGCTATATCAAATACTACTTGAAACAAATGCAATTTATAAATCTCTTCTTTCATTGTAACATTGTCATATGTATTCTAGATTTTTCTTTAAAATTTTTTAATATTCAAGCCTAAATATTTGAGAAATGCAGACTTTCCTCACTGACTGTTGTTCATGTTATGTTTTAATTATTATATTTTTGATGGTTCTGTTTTTTGCATATTGCTTTTAACATAAAGCAGATAATTAGCATGCAGACTCTTATATTAATGATGGTGTTTTGTTGCCTTTATTTCAATACATTGAATAGAAAGCAATTGAACATACCTAGCCTTCTCAGATAAGAGCCTCATGGTCGGAATTATGGAATTTTCTAAAAGGATAGCAAGAGAAAACTTACATTCAGCCTGCTTTAACATGCCATGAGAATTTCTTTCTCTAGTGTTGCTTCTCATCAATACTGAATGTTAGTCGAAGGTGTATTTATATTTAGGTTGCAAAACATACATTAAATATATAGCCTATATTTTTAAAATTTGATTTTTCAACCACAGAAGAAAATAACTGAAAATGCCTAATGCAGAGATTGTGTTCATAGGCAAGAAAGCACTACAAAATCAAGTGCAATTAATTGCAAAGAAGAGCAACTCAAACTGTGTGTAGGTATGAGGCAGTGGAGTCTTTGAGATGCCTTGAAAGTTATTCTCTGGTATATGAACTCTTGAACTAATGATTTCAGAATCAGTTAAACTAGTTAGCAGTGGATAAAGTAGAAGACAAGGAACTCATGGTTAGGTTTAATCTTCAGCTTTGTGTTAAAATGACCCAAAGGTTTCCTTAATAGTGAAATATTTTCAATGTTTACTTGAGTGTATTTATTTTCTATTTGTGTATTTAACATCTCTCCTAACTTTGGTGTTGTGTAGTCTACTTATATATTTGAAAATATTTAGTTGAGTTGCTTTTCATACTTCCAAAAATACATGTTCAAAAATGGTGGATAGAGAGCTTGCTTTTTTGTGTTTTTTGGCATTTTTATTGTTTAATTCCAAGTTTTCCAATGCTTCAGATTACCTAAGGTACTTGAATTTATCAGCTCATATAAGAAGTCACAACTGACAATAAATCAGTAGTAACTAAGAAGCAAGAAAGAATTAACAGAAAGAATGAAAGAAGGTCCTTAAGACATTTACTTCCTCTTTATAAGAGATGTATGGGAGAAATTTATAAAGCAAATGAAGAACAAAGGCCAATATTATATGCCTGATGTTAGCCGCCTAAATATGTTTGCATTATAGCAAATTATAAAATCTTATCTCAAAAGCAAGCACAATATGCAAAAAGTTAAAAACATTTATCACTCTAGAAAGGATCAATGTGTTAAAAAGACCCATAAAGACCGAAGGAGTTTTATGTCTCCTAAAAGACTAAATATATCTGAGTACTGCCTCTCCTGCTGCCCATCCCTAAAAAAAAGAGAAAGAAAAGGATAAATGTAGCTGAAGTCAGACTTAAGAATGGGAGTTTAGCAATTAGGGGAATACTCATGTGATCACCAGGTATATCACTTTTACAAGTATATTTTCACTTAGTTATATTTTTGCAGATTTATCTTAAAAATTTATCAGAGAAGATTATTATTTTAATAGCTCTGCAAAGAGAGAAATCAAGTAGAGTTTTCTAATTTGAAAATTTTGCTCAAGCAGTTTTATATCTGTAAAAATATAAATTTTTCTGAAATTCAAAGATGAAGTTGGGTTTTCTGACACTCGAATTAATGTAAGGAAAATCTATGTAAACTTCAATAATTTAAATAACTATTATTTGTGGGGGAGTTTTCTAACTTTAATTGTGAATGACACCCTCTCTGTATCTACTTTCTAGATCTTGGTAAAGATTAATTTTATATTTTACATAGAAGTAGGTCAAATTTTTAAGCAGTTGATATTAGAGAAATGTGTGCAATGTTATTAAGTGAAAATTTATTATTCACTGTCATGTAGCAAGATTTTGGTTTGACACTATATTTTCTACTAATTAGCTTCTGTTATGTAGAAAAAATTAATCTGCTTGTAAACATTAGCTTGAAGTTCCTTTTAAAGAAATTCTAGCTTGGTGTCAAATTCACTTTCTTTTAACTGATGCTCTTCAGTATGAAGCTTCCTGAACTATTCACCTTCAATTTAATTGGCTGATTAATAGAATTTTAGAAGATCCTCATTTCTATCTGCAAATTGTGTTTCTAATGAAGTATTGGTCTTCCATTTGTATTTTTGGAAAATTAATCTCTGAGATGGACTGATTCAAAGTCATTTTCTGTACTCAGTTAAAGGAATTAATAAAATGTGTTAGTTACATTAGTTTCCATTATGTAAACTTGCCAAATAGCAAGTAAATATCCCTCAGCCATTAAAAACCGTGATTTGTTTCTACTAAATTGTAGTAATTCATCATTTATGCATTGGCATTAGGATTGTGGCTTTTCAAATTAGCTTTTATATGAACTTGCTAACTGACCTTTAGGGAGAGAAAGCAATGATCACATGGCTAAATCTTAGTCTTTGTGATGGAAGTGTATTATTACGCACATAAACAACATAATAAACTGAGCTACTCTTAAAGCTCAGCCTTTACCCTTTCTATACACCAATATTTTAGTATCAATATTGCAGAGTAAATCATTGAAGTAAATATGTTGCTAAATTACAGAGAAAATGAAGGACTAAAGAATGGTAAGCAATAAACAAAGCTATTTAAAAGACCCCAATGAAAATAAGAACTAGGCTGATTATTGAAGATTATATAAGATAGTAAAACATAAATAATATTTTTAAATGAGCTGTTTCATAGACTCAAAAATATTTAAAATTCTTAGAGGAATAATCATTAGAGAAAAGAGAAGATAAAGGGGGCAGAGAAGACTATCGAGATGTAAAAGGGTTAAAAGAACAAAGTTCAGCATGTAGCTTGAAAATGAATTAAAATAAATTAGATGAGGTTTAGAATGGTGCAGGATACAAATGAGAAGTTGATAGAGAAAGGAATTTAATATAGAACTCTAGAAGTAATTTAAGTGGAAAATAATCCTACTTTAAAAAAACATGCTATAAGTAATGGAGCTGTTTAGCTTGATGTGGTATAAACTAAAAGACCAGAGTGAATACATTTATCTCCTCATGATTTTGTGCAGTAAGCTGTACAGGAAATTTGATTCATTTGCACGACCTATGTGAGGTGAATGTTTTGATGCTTAATTTATTACTTTTTAATGAAGACTAAGTCACAGATCCATAACAAGTCAATAACTCAGCCCTAAGTCTTATTTTAAGTTAACCATTGTCAATGCAGCTCAATTGATTTACTCATTAGCCATAGCCCTATATTGCTTTCAGAAAGAATGCCTATAAGTAATTTTCTCTCATAATATCTTGGGATCAGAGAACATATGAAAGTTGCAACTGAAGACTCTTAGAAGTAACTTACACATTGATTGTCCATTCATTTTTTTAGTGCCTATTACTTGCCCAAAATTTGAGGGAACAGCTTACCATGAAATCTACAAACACAGAACAAACAATAGTACTTAACTAATAATAACACAAAGAGCAATGAAGGGAAATCTCTCTCCTAAATCCTGAGGTTTAATACAGCATTAAACACAAAATTTATGTTTGACTCTGTGGAAATCAGCAAAAAAAAAAAAAAAAAGTAATGTGAATTATTTAATAGACTTCATCTAGAAGTTAGAAATCAAGTCACAAGAAAAGAAAAAATGAGCTAGAATTCAACTGCAAGAGGAATCAAACTCTGCATGCTTCACTGTTTTTAACCAAACAATAGGTAAAGCAATAGAAGTATTTCTAATAATATTTTAGAAATAATGTCTTCCCTTTCCATAGCATTGCTCGCACTGAAGACAGATTTGTCATTCTATAGTCTACCTCATTTCACTAGTTTAAATTTTGATGCCTTTACATTCCCTATTAAATTTCTTGAAGTGAGGTCCTTTGATGACCATGGCCACTAGAGCTACAGTAGACCCCGGTGCCTATCTGCATATGCATGGTTCCAAGCAGACCACTGTTGAGGAAACAAAGAGAGGTATGTTCTGAAATTACTTAAATTTACCTACACCGTATGTAAAGCTGGTCTGAGCATCCGTGACTTGAACTGTGTGGAATAGGGTTTCAATTCTATCACAAAAATGGTTGTTGTACACATTGATACTGTTCACAAAAAATAGATCTTATTTCATGCTCTTTATCTCTAACCCTGCAGATGTTTGACTCATTTTCCCCATAGCACAGCCTAACTTCCCCTAAAGACATGTTGTCTTTCAACAAATCTAAAAAATTCACTTTATCGCTTAAATTAAGCACATTATGTGCCCTTTTTGGCTTGGGAGAATTGTCATAACTTTTACCTTGCTTTTGGGGGAACCATTTGCTTTTAAGGAGGCATATTTTCACAAAATGAAGTACAGAGAAACAGAAGATCACAGTATTTGTACACAACTGACCATAATGCAGGACTGATTGAGAGCTGTGTGCATCAAAGAGGTGTGTAATATATGCATGTGAATTTAAATTTTTTGTTTTTGAAATTTCTTTTGATTATTTTTCTTTATTACCTTTTGACTGTGCTTTATTACCTTTTGACTTTACCCAAAGTCATGGGTAAAAAATCTGTGAATAAGGCAGGCTAAATTGTAGTTATTATTAAAAGGGCAAACTCTGAGGACCTAATTCACACTTTCTGAAAGCAAGTATCTGAGAACAAGACCCAATACTCTGTATTCCAAAAGTGTCATAGGTGTATTTATGACACTAAAGCTTGAAAACCATTGACCTCCATCTGAGAGCCTTCCACATGAGGCAAGACTTTTCCAGTGCCACCTGCACTGAGAGTTTTTGTCTTCTGTGATTAATTTATTTATTTACTTATTTATTTATTTTTGTGGCACCTGGGCTTGAACTCAGGGCCTACACCTTGAGCCACTCCACCAGCTCTTTTTGTGTTAGGTATTTTTCAGTTTTGTGAACTATTTACCTGCGCTGGCTTCAAACTGTGATCCTCATGATCTCTGTCTCCTGAGTTGCTAGGACTTTAGGCGTGAGTCACTGGCACCTGGCTGCTGTGATCTCTCTATAACTGTATCTGTATGCAGACCCTATCTCCTACCCCTTCCCCCAAGACTGTTCACCATGCACTGTCTTGTCCTTCCTGCCTTTGATAGGGCAGGATCCTCGGCATGCAGGGAGGTCCTTAACTCTTTTTTGGTTGGCTATACACTTTCTGTCTTTCAGAATTCTAGACTAAAGTTTTGCTCTTCTGCTAAGCTTTTCCTAATCATTCCAAATAGCATTAATTTCTTTTATATCTGTATCTCTATGACCCATTACACTTATACAGATATTAAAGCTAATACAATACTACTAAACACTTGTCTGCTAATCTTCCTACTAAACATTTAGTATTCCATTGACAATAATTTGACTTGGCAATAAATGTTTACAAAGAATTGGCAATGATGAACAAAAAACGTCAGAGTTTTCCAAAAATTATTTCAGCATTGTATATGCTTCCTAACATTGTTTGCTGAGGATTCATCTCATATAATTTACCTTTTGAAAAGTGATTCGCATTTTGTAAATGACTAAATAATCATCTAAATAACTTTTAGTGCTATTAACACCATTTGCTCACTTGCTCAATTGAAGAAGATCAAAGATGGAAAGCTAATATTTTAACTCAGAAATAGCTGAGACAGCATAAACAAGTAAATACTGCAAGTAGAAGTAGCTATACCATAAAATGAAGTACAGTAAATATTTTAAAAATAAAAACATAAGTATATTTGAAATAACTTTTGACTTCTAAAGAATACACAAGAGTTTAGACAATGAAGTAATACACAAAAATAGGTATCCTGAAGCACTATAGCAGCTGTTTGGCCTGAAAAGACGATGATTTTTGCCTAAAACTTTATGCATACATCTCTCCTACAACATAGCTGTGTGCTTGTGTCACAGCCCCCAAGCTTTCTGTGTTGATGTTGAAATCTGTATTTAATTGCTCTTCAGGAGAACATTTTGCAGTAGAGATATTTTAGTGCACCAAAGTGTTCAGATAAAACATTTGGCCAAGTTATTATTTCAGATCAATAAACAGTGAAGTTTGAAGATCAATTTTAAGGTTTGTATGATCTACTACTTCTTGAATAAAATCTGAACATCTAACTAGTTTGTATAAAATCTAAGCAAATAACTAGCTATATAAAACCCAGTGTCTAACTTTCTAGTTTACAATAGGATTATATGATGTACACCCCTTGATTTCCCTTCTTCCCTAGTCGTTGATCTACATTTCTGACTGAGGCCCTGTATTTGAGTCTTATTAATTCTGTTCTTCTTTGTTATTCCTAATTATAGAGCTGTCAATCTCGAAACCCACAAAAGAGGGAAATTTGAAAACATTCTGGATTTGTATTATACTATTGAATGCATTGTAATTTTTTTCATATAGCTCAAGGGAGACAGCTTTAAATGAACTTTTCACAGAGAAAAAATAGGTGAGTTTTTAATAGGGAAAAAAACATAGTTGACAGACATATAATTATTTTAGTGTCTCCATTTTGTTTCTTTCTTTCCCTTTGTCAGCTGTCTTCTCTCTTGACTCACCAACATACCCCCCCTAAAATATAGTTTCTTCGTTCAGTACTCCTTTATCTTACTACAATGGGATCTGCTTGGGTTTTTTCCTCCAGGTGAAGCCTGTGGATTTGAGCTCCATTTGCTGAAGGATTGAAACCTTAAAAAAACTTGGGGATTTGCCCCACAGCGAGAAAAATTGATTTGAAAGTCTTATGTAGGAGAAATGCTTTCTATTTGATAATGTGCAACACAAAAACTATTCATGTGCATACAATCCAGCAGGATCTACAAAAAGACCAATCAAATAGTTTCAAGTAGAAAGGAGCCAAGAAATGTACACAAGTGTAATGCTGTAAATGAGTTTCACTGTGTATGCTCATCAGTATCTCTGTGTTCCCAATGGCATACGTAATAATCATCATTCAGACGAAGGGAAGAATAAGTCAGAGGTGATATGCCAACAACTTTTTGTAAAATCAAGGAGAAAAGACAGGGGCAAATTGAGGTAGAGAATTACTCTAATTTAATGAGTGGTAACCTTTTATCTCCATGTATGAAAGGTGTTTCTATAACTTGAATCCACATAGACATGTCACTAAAACCCAAGAGGTCTTATAAGAAACAAGCATGGCAAAAACATTTTGAAGGCTTCTACTTATGTCAGGCAATGGCCCGATATATGTTTTGATATCTCGCTGTCAAAACTATATTCACATTTATCTCAAGTTTCTAAAACAGAATTACCAAAGCAAAACATAAACCTGATATATGTGAAAAGCCTTGTTTTTTGAAATTATTTATACATTTTATGCAAATAAATGTATACAAAATCAATTGTGTCTATAATGCTAAGTTATGACTTAATTGTAACAAAATTATATTACCAGGGCTATGAGAAACCATATTTTGAATCCATTTTATCCAAAAAGGAGGGAATGATAGATTAGAAAATTGCTTTACAGATATCACTGCCTTTATTTAAAGCATTTATACCTGGAATTATCCTTTGACATTTTGCACGTATTCTATGAATATGTACTGACATAAGTCCAAATGAGATTACTTCCATAAAATTCCATCTGATAGATTGCTGAATTAGCGTTAGTGGTAGAGTGGTTGAAAATGGCAAAAAGTATTTCCTTACTAGTAGCATATTGAAAACAGTGTTACCTCAACATTATTTAATTCTCTCTAATAACTAAAACTATGAAAATTCCACATAAAATCAAAAATAAATATGATTATCTTAGAATAAGAATTATAATATTACCAATTATTCTAAATGCAGATAATCTCAATTCTCTGGAATCTAGAATTTGACTCAATTAAAGGAAGCACTTCTTTTCCTTCATAGAAATTACAGTAATTTTTTTTCCTCTCTTATTATACTCTTAACTATTTTTAAAGTATGCAAACAAGATTTTTAAATTAAGGACAGTTTGATTCTTATGACTAACTGCATATTTGTTCATGACTTGGAAAGTAAAGCTACATAAAATATGAAAGGTGGTTTTTATTTTAAAAGGAACTAGAGTGAATGTCAGAATTATCTAAGGGAAAACTGTTAGTGGAACTTCATAGAAATCCCTCAAAATGCAAATTAGTTTAATATTTGGTAACAACAAACAAAATGATAATAAATGAATCATGACTGCTGGGTAGTGATAATGCTGAAATGTGTCTTTATTGTTTTCCTCTGAGGACTAGCTCAATCAATCAAACCATCAACAAATGTAAGTGATTAATAAACTTATATTTATCTCTTCTAGCATTGCAAATGTTATTATGCAATAAGGAAGATGCAATACTAAGAGCTTAGATTGTTCCAAAGTTCTTTTTGTAAGGCATAATGAATAAGAAGAGGAATACACTTTAAAGATACACATGGTAATTAAAGCTTCAGCAGTTTAAAAATACATTGAAAATTACTAGTCCACTACTTACTTTCATGGAAGAATGTATTTCCAAGGCCCTTGTCTTTGGCCTCAGCTATATAAATTGCTTTGGTGAATGGCATATTTGTAGTCACCAAGCAAGCAGGAACTTAAAATCTTTATCATTTGATTGTATGTTTTCTTTTTTACCTCTGCCAATCACTGTCTGAAAAACATGCCCTGGCAAGCCTGTTGGCTCAAGGAAAGTGAGTGATAAACATGCAGAGTGACCAAACCAACTTATAGATCAGCAGCTAGAAGCAGACAGAATCAGCCTAGACATGGGAATTATTGGTCACTCTACAGACAAGTAGTGAACCCAGCTGAGGTTAACAGAGCTTCTTCAGATAATCCACACATGCAGGAACAATAAGAAGTTTTTAATATATGCCAGACTGAAATAATATTTAATATTTTTATTGTCCTCTTCTTATTTAAAGGACAGATACTATTCAAGGAAATTACATTTTATCAATTTACTTAATCTCCATTATAATTCTGTGCACAATTGGCACCCTTATTTTGCTGAAATGGATATTGAGGTACACAGAGTTTAAGAATTTGTCTAATATGACACAGTAGATGAGTAGTGCATTGGAATTTATATTCTTGCTAGTATCATTCCAGACCCTCTGGAGTTACTGAGTCAATAAATATTCCATATATTCAATTTGAGCCAGTATGCAAAATGGGGTAGGCATAATCAATGTGGACATTAAAGAAAAGAGAAATTATTTCTACCTAGAATGGTCAGGAACCTAGAGTAGACAAGAATTGAACAAAGATGCTTATTTGGCCAAGGAGGTAGTTGTGTCCCAGACAACCACAGTCATATCAGATAAGCTTATTTTTATATTGTTTAAAATGTTAAAAAGGAAAAATTTGATAGCAAGGGGATATAAAGGAGAGAAAATAGTTCGAATTTCTTTCTACTCAACCATTTACTACAAGGAAGAAGAAGCTATCAAAATGATTTGTAGGAATACCAGGCAATTATTGTACCTCTATTATGTATGAACTGATTTACTCTTTTTTAAAATGATACGGTCTTCTTCTGGTAATTCACCAGGAAAGGCACTAAAGAGAGAAGAAGACATTATGATGCCAGATGAACAAAATCCAGTCTTTGCCCTGGGTTGTTCACAGGTTAAAGGGAAGACAAACCCTGAACAGCCACTCCATAAGCAGTTTCAAAAGGGCAAAAGGGTGGTTTGAGAGTCTAGGTGAACATATGCCTCAGCCGTATGAGGTTTTAAACTAATAGAAATTGAAGGTACAATTCAATATCATTATATAGTTAAATATCCTAATAAATGTTTGTTAAATAAATTAAAAAAATATTTGCTCTTTTGGAAAAAAAACCCAAAATGATATGGTCTCAGATCCACCAATTTCCTTTTCTTTCTATCTTTCATTCCATGCAAAACAGAGAATAAATTGAGTCAAGAATATTTTGAGTATATTCACTCTACCAAATATTTTTTCTCTCACTGTGTGTCATGGTTAATTTTGCTTGTCAGTATGTCAGATTGAGAGATGGTTATGAATAAAGCACACATCTGGGTGTGTCTGTGAGTATGTTTCCAGAGACAGTTGTGGGTCAGTGAACTGACAGGGGGAAGACCTTCTTTGAATGTGGGCAGCTCTGACCACTAGACTAGGGTCCTGGGTGAAACAAAAATCAAAAGGGGAAAGCTCACATGGCAATTTAATTACTCTTCTCGAATGAGGGTATGTTTGTCTCTGCCATTACCCATGGATATTAGACTCCAGATTCTTCAGACCTTGAATATAGTCTTGTATCAATGACTCTTCAGGGGACTTAAATGCCTTCAGCCTCAGACTGATGTCATCATTGGTCCTTCTTATTCTGAGGCTTCTGGTTTATTGTACTGAGGATCTCTTGGCTTCCCTAGCTCTCTAAGCAGCAGTCAGCTGCTGTGGTATCACCCAACCTTTGATTGTGCAAACCAGCTTAATAATTCTCCACCTATAATTATATAAACATTCTTTGGTTCTGCTCCTCGGCAGAACCATAACACACCGTGTGGTGATTCCTTTCTTATATTTATGATTTTCTTTATCTTGAACTCTTAAAGTTTTCTTTCCAACTATGAATTCCTCTCAGTTTTAGCTCTTTATTTCAATCTCTTTGTATAAAGTAACTACATATACCACTAAATTTTCGCATCCAATATCCAACACTGATCTTACCATACTCTTTGTAAACCAGCTTCTCCCTCATTACTTTTAACATAATGTAGTCAGACAATAGGAACCATGTAACAGTCTCTCACTGATCTTTCATTTCCTTCATCCTATTAATAGTCTCCAAATGCTCCAAATTCTTGATCAATTTATTTTGACTTTATTTTGTTCTATATCACAACCAATTAGTATAATGGCCTTTTCAGTAATGTTCCTAACACTAGTTCTATTTTATTTTTAAATGAGTGGCTTTTTAAAACAATATGTTTTGACTCATTGTGCCCCTGGAATGAATCTGAGCTCCCAGATCAACATTTGTAAATACATGAACACACAAAATCATGCATGCAATTCTGCAGATGTATGGATTTCTGATGCCTGGACAGTGACCCCTGTGAGTCTCAGGTCTAGTTAAAAAACCTTTACTCTAATCCCTCTTACCAAATAATGCCAGAGATTTTTCAAAATTCTATGTTTAATCATGACCTTCCTCTAATATAGCCTGTGAACCAATCCCAGAATAAAAACCCACAGCGGTTAGTTTGGGATTTGAAGGCCCTTTATCATCTATGAGTCAGGTTGTCATTTCTGTAACAAATACCTGAAACAATAAACTGATGAAAAGAAATGCTTACTTTGGTCACAGATGTAGAGGTTTCAATGGGAGATCAGTTGGCCTCTTTGCTTTTGAGCTTGTGGCAAGACAGCAAATCATGGTGGGTAGTGCGTAGTGATTCATCTTATGTCTAAGAAGGAAAAGAGAGAGAAACAGAAAAAGGACACAGTCTCACCTTCAAGGGCACACTCCCAATGAACTAAGACCTCCTACTAGGCCCCACTTCTTACAGGTTCTTTTGCCTCCTTAGAGTGCTGTGGGTTCTGAATCTGACCTTTCACATTTGGCCACTGGGGACATTTTGAGATTCAAAGTATAACATTGTCTAATTATTCCATTCTCCTTCTTCATTTCGTTGTTTTTCTTTTTTAAGAAAAAGTGCTCGATATGGCTATTAGGCTTCAATCATATTTACAATTTTCCCAACATCTTAAACAGCTTCTTCTATACTGTTCATAAGTTATTCCGTGTTACCCTCACATTTTTTTCCTCCTGTCATCTGAGTCATTCTCTTTTCCTCTCCTGCCTCTGTCCCATCAGACAGACCCACTATTACAATCATGTTTACTTTCTTTCTCCCTCCCTCCCTCTCTCTCTCTCTCTCCTTCTCTCTCTCTTTCTCTCTCACTGTGCATAAGATCAAAACTGTATTTATGTATGTACACATTTATCTCTTAGTTCTTGCTTACACATATGAGGGAAAACATGTCATCTTTGTCCTTCTGAGGCTGGCTTACTTCGCTTAACACGATGATCTCCAGTTCCATCCATTTACCTGCAAACAATATAGTTTTATTCTTCTTTATGGCTGAATAATATTCCATTGTGCATATGTAGCACATTATCTTAATCCATCCATAAGTTTTATGACATATGATCTGTTTCCAAAATTTGGCTATTGTGAATGGTGCTGCAATCATTTATTATCCATATTTTATAAACATCAACATAAAGAAACCAGGTTGGGCTGGGCGTGGTGCTCATGTGGTAGAGTACTTGCCTAGCAAACTCAAAGCCCTAGGTTCAATGCCCAGTAAGTACTACAAAAAATGGGTTTACTCAGCCCTACTTACTAATAGTCCACAGAAAAAAGAAGTCCAAGTAAAACTTCACTGTTGCCAAAATACAGAAGCAGAAGCATCCAGAATAAGCTTCTGTAATTAAAAATGACTTAAAGGGTAGAGTACAAGTTGTTTTTCTAATTTTACAGATATACAAATGAGCAATAGGCTCTTCAGTGCAAGCTTGATTTTCCTTCTGAGTTAGGTTGCCTAATGGAGTACAGTTTTTCTACCTATTCTTCAGCAGCCTGGAATCTCCTTCCTTCATCCCAAACCCATTTACCAACCTTCATAGTAAGTCAGACTGCACAGACATGTGTGGGGTATCCCTTCATGTGGCAAAGACAGCACAAACTGACATCCTTTCAGAATTCTGGCTGGAAAGAAGGTGATTATTTTTACACTTTACTGAAAAGGCACTTATTTCTCAAATGGCCATTTTAAATCATGTAGTAGTTTCTATACAGAGCAATAGTTGTCTTTCTCTTCAATCACTTGTCTGCTCATATTTTTCATTACAGCTAAAATTGTCTAATTCCACTTTTTAACATCTTAAATACTTGTTAAATACTTAATGGTTTTTGTCCAGGAGCTGCCAAATAAAATTCTGAATTCTGAGGTTCTCTAGATCATTAAAAATTGGCAATCTAATTGCCCAATTTTTTCTGATAGAACAAAGGGAGAATTATTACAAATAGAATACATAATTCTGAATGCTAAGGGATTTTTTTTAAGCATTAGGTTTGTTTATTATGATGTGACTGAAGAAATTGTGACACTTGAGAAGCTCAAACATTTAACTTGAGATCTGACCCCTGGGATCTATATATCTTTCAGTAGACTTTGCTCCTGTTTTCTCTAGGACACTTAAGTCTATCACATCTGTCATGGTCAATGTAGACAGAGGCAGGAAAGTTTAGAACCTTAGATTGCTAAGACATAGATGGATCTGGAACTTGATGTGGTTCAGTTTCTGAGCCTAAAACCCAAGGTTTTAATTCATTAGGTCTAGATGGAATTGGAATGTTTCTTTTCTTTCTTCCTTAAAAAATTAAGAAATTGATTCCTTGTTTTTTACTTATTTATCTTTATGTTTTTAGCTGAAATTTTACATATTTAAGATGCATAAGGTAATGTTCTGGTGTACATAAACATAGAGAACTGATTACTATCCCCAAGAAAATTAACATCTCCATCTATTCAAATTGTGAGTGCGTATGGAAAACATAAAAGATCTACTTTCTTCAAGAATTCTTAATATGCAATATGGTATTATTAACTCTACTCTTCAGGCTATACATTGGGTCTCTAGGACTTATCCAATATGACCAAAGCTTTGTACCTTTAGACAGATATTTCTACATTTCCACCACCCCTCTAGCCCTGGAAGCCACCATTCTATGTTCTTTGTTTCCATGACTTTTATTTTTGTACATTCCACATATAATTGAGATAATATAATATTTTTCTTTATCTGGCAGGCTTATTTCATTTAGCATAATACTCTCCAGATTCATTCATGTTGTTATAGATGGCAGGATCTTCTTCTTATAAATGCTGAATATTTTACTATAAATTTCTATTTGCTGATCTGCCTTAATTTGGATCTGGAATGTCCCTAAAGGCTCATGTGGAAACCTTTTGCTCACTAGGGCCATGATTTTGAAATTTAGTAGAAAGTTTAGGACATAGGACCTAGTAGAGGTATGAGGGCACTGGGGGTATAACCTTGAAGAGAATACAGGGATCCTAGTTCCTTCCTCTTTCTCTCTTTTACATGTCAGTCATAAGGTCAGGTATTTTATTCTACATATGCTTCTGACATGATGTGCTGCAATATCAAAGATCTAAAAGCAACAGAGCCAACCAACCATGGACTGGAATTTCGGGTACTGTGAACAAAAATGAAATTTTTCTCTTTAAAGTTTATTATCTCAAGTATTTGTTTTTAGTTTATTGAGTTTATTCTTAGCAACATTACATCTTTTTCCTCTTCTGCCTTCTTCTTTGTCCTCTTCTCATTTCCTGTTCCTTTTTTTATTTTAATTTTATTATAAAGTGTACTTTCATGCATTGGAGGACACTTGCACTCTTTCCATACTTTGGTTACTGTCGATAATGCTGCCATGAACATGGGAGTGTGGACCTCCTTTCAACATACTTTCATTTCCATTGGATACATACCCAGAAGATAAGTGGAGAGATCATCTGCTAGCCTTATTTTCAATATTTTTGAGAAATCTTCATAATATTTTATGAAAGAAGTCTGTTTTTAATGAATTCTTATGTGATGCTTTTGCTGCTGGTCTCTAGACCATAGACCATAGGATTGGTTCAAGGAACACATTGAGAGCAGAATGTGTACTTCTTCACTTTTAAACCTGTGTTTGGCACTATAGCAGATGCTCTTCATTGTGGAGATTTTAATTTAAGAAATGGTAGATAATGGCTTAAAAATGCCTTCTTATCTGTATGTACCCCATCTTGGAAAATAAATGATCATGATGAAGATGTCTTGGGTCTTTGAATTTGAGCAATGCTAGTATTAGGATTTGCAAAGCCTGGATTAGAATGAAGGAAAGCAGTAAAAGAGAGAGAATCTTTTCACCCAAATTGAACAATGTGCATTTTTTCTTCTTTGTAAAGAAAGTGTGTTTGAATTTAATGTTGGGGATTCTTTTTGCTATATTAGAAAGTTATCAGTTGAATAATTATATGTTAATAGAATTAATATTAACCATGTTACACATTTTGTTTTCTAAGAAAAATTTTCCCTAGATAAACAGAACATTTTGCACAAAATACCAGGTGAGCAACCACATCCAGTATTTTCTATCTTTGGCTTATCTTTATCTCCAAGTTGCAGATGTGACCATAAGCCAGGCCTCTCACATCATATCTGCTAACCTAAGGTGGCTATCAGAAGAACTTGCTAGGCAATCTCACTTCCCACAGCCACTAGTCTTGTGAGAAGTAAAATTGCACATGAAAGTAAGTATACTTTATTGGAAGAGGACCCTCAAACAGTGCTCTATTATCTATTTAAGGCGTTCTTCTTTCATCAGCTATCTCTTCTCCAACTCCAAATTCCACAAAAACCAAAAGTTTCCATTGAAGAAAATCTGTCTTGGCACATGTCAATCAATGCAGAAGAAAAGACCATTTATTCTACAATCTGCAAGTTGTTCAGAGAAATTACAACAACTTTAGGATTTAATAGTATCTACTTTTATGTGAATTATAAACATATTTATTAAGTTGAAGAAGCAGAGGTAAATAATTTGAACAAAATTGAAAAATTCACCCTTGATATATATATATATATATATATATATATATATATACTCTTGAAACATAGAAACTTATCCTAGTGTGTTCTAAGTTTGCCAAATAACACATGAAAGATCATGAGCAATGTTAGGCAAATTCTTTCTATTTCCAAATATGTTTTAAGTACCTCTCTATATAAATGTATAATTTGCATTTCTACAATAAGTGACTACAAATTTGATGCTTCCCATTACATCTTTCTAGCTGCACTGTGCATCTTTATTTTCCCTTCCTGCTCAGCTCCAGACTAGTGGATACCATAACAATGCACCTACATTATCATTGCCTCACATCTGTGCATTATTCTTCATGTTTTCTCTTTGCCTATTTAATGACTTCTAATATTTCAGAGTCTGACCAAATATCTGACTGTTATTTTTGCCTTCCATATTGATTTTTGTTAATATGACATTCCCTGCTGTTTATGATTACACAGTATCAATCATCTGTATATCTATCTCTCTATCTAATCTTCCTATCTTTTTGTGCCACAGTTTAGCACTAGAACATTTACATCCTTGTGTTGTGAAATTTCAAACTAAAATTTTATTGGTGTAGTTAGGATAAATGATAGTGAGACAACAAAAACTTAATTATGGGCAGCATTTACCCTAATATAAATTTGATTTTTGAAATTTAATGTGCTTGTAGCTGACAGTCTCTAATCCTAAACACTGAGTGCAACTGAGTTGTTGAGAGTACCCAGTTAAGACTGGGTTTGAGTCCCAATTCTATCATTAAGAGCTACTAAGTTAACATGCTATAGTTAAAGTTCTCATGTGGATAGTAACAATACCCACCTCTCAGGGTATTTGTAAACATTAAATAAATTAGTTAGGCAGCAAGAACAAAGCCAGAAGCATGTACACAATCAACACATATCTGATTACTCAGATATAGTTCTTTAACTTGCAGATAGCTAAGTTATAGGAATAATACTGTAATGCATTACTATATTAGAATTACCTGTGCAAATTGAGGTGAGATGACAATAAACATAAACCCAACTTTTCCATTGAGCTAGGGATTTGAAAATGAGATAAGCATATTCTCCATTTTCTTGGCTATATTAAAAAATGCAATGAAAGAATATAAACCTTTTAATTGGCATTTTGCACAGCCAAGATCTGTGACCAGAAATTACCCATTCAGATTTTTCGGTATTATGTAGATAAAAATACAAAGGAAAGTGACTTCCTTTCCCCAAGGAACTTGCTGGTTAGTAGGAAGACAGGCATATGCATGTAACAAGTGCTATGAAAATATTTATATAGAATACTAGGAAAAGTTTTAGCAGTAATACCTTAATTAAAGAAGAAGCCCAGACCTCTGACTTCAAGCTCCATATGCTAGTGTCTTCAACCAGATCTCTTTACCTGGAAGATATGTCTTAATTTCAATTATGATGTCATTTGCCCCAAGGTCCTGAGACCAGGGAGCACAACATGGATCTGAGGGTATAAGAGAATCAAAACTATTTGAAAATTGTGGGTGTCTCCTATTTCCTGTGAAGTTGGAGGTGGAGATAAGGTCTTAGTTCATCACTCTATCATTTATAGCAAGGCTTTTTGTTGTAGCTACTAAATCCACATTTGTTGATTTTTGAAACCAGAAATATGGATGTGACCTACAAGTTTCATTTCCAACATGTAAAGACTCTATAAATTATCATTCTCATTCTTATAAAAAGAAAAAGAACTAAAACAAATCAATTACATTTCTGCAACCCATTGTAGAACCATTACCATGAAATCTACACCCAGAGGGACAGCTGAGATCTGCTTACCTTAAGCAGAAGCCTCTGGAGGTTAAACTGGCTGGAACACTTAACATGGTAATTTTGATAAATTGCTGAAGACTGAGTTAGTGTGATAAATTCCTGGGAGCTGGAGTCTTGGGGAATACCCCACATTTGCAGGTAGAGAAAAGGAAGATCTGTTTGCCATTCTGGTAGAGAAAGTATTCATTGTGAAATACTTCACATTAAGAACTTTCTCTTTAGCAAAAATCTACTCTTAGGAGAAAAGGGTTTTGGCAGAACTTGTCCTCCTGGAGAAGGAAATTTCTTCTATTCCAGCTCCCTCTGGCCTTCCTGTTCAACTAACAGAAAAACAAACAAATAAATAAAGAACAAAAATAAACAAATACAGAAACAACAGGAGAGGAGTTTAAGGAAAGAGATGGAAAATGCTGCATAAAGCTGCAGTTGGTTAAGGTTGTAGAAAGCAGATGGCCATAAACATTTGTGAAGGTCATGCTCCTAAGACACAGGCCCATGAGAAGACACACATCTAATCATAAGATTATAGAACACACCTCTTCTTCCATACCTTACCACCACACCCACGGGGTTTTAATGAAATGGTTTACAATTGAAAGAGCTGCAAGACACACATTTCTTTCTGAGGAGTA
The DNA here is from genome assembly GCF_047511655.1 of Castor canadensis. Taxonomy (NCBI): domain Eukaryota; kingdom Metazoa; phylum Chordata; class Mammalia; order Rodentia; family Castoridae; genus Castor; species Castor canadensis. The sequence goes on along the minus strand of NC_133393.1, from coordinate 32,613,278 downwards.
GCATTTAGAAAACACTAGTGTCAAATGGGGAGACAAGAAAACAAAAAACAAACCAAAAAAAAGACTCTAAAGGGATTTGAAGCCTCTCTCCTTCATAACTGTAGCAAATATGAGAAACAGCACATTTCATAATCAGATTAACTCAAATTTTCAACTAAGACTTACAAGAAGGGGATTGAGGCAGATAGGAGAAAAATAGAAGAGATGAAGCAATTTGGGTTATGATAAATATATACATGGAAATGTCACAAGGAAACTCCCTTAAACTATCAAAACTATCTTAAACTAAGAAAAATGTTGTTTTCTTTTTTTAAAAAATTGGAGAACTGAAAGGCAGAACAGGTCCTGCCTGGGGGCTTGGAACCAGTGGGAAAGGGAGGATGTGGGGAAAGGGTGTGGGAGGGTAAATATGGTGCAAATGTTGTGTACACATGTATGTAAATGGGAAAATAAGACCTGTTGAAACTATTCCAGGAATGGAGTGGAATAAAGGAGAATGATGGAGAGATGAATTCAACTATGATATATTTGATATATTGTAAGAACTTTTGTAAATACCACAATGTATCCCCACCCATCATAGCAATTTTAAAAAAGTTTTATTTACCTCTGCCTGGTAATGTCAGCTTCTGACATGAAATTATAAGATATGAGAAAAAAACAGAATCCAAAGAGGTAAAGTAATCATCACATTCAGATATAATACAGCTTTTTGAAATTATCAGACTGGGAATTTAAAATAACTATAATAAGTATGTTAAAGGATTTAATGGAAAAAATAATCATCATGCAAGAACAGATGGATAATGCAGGCAGAGATATTCAACCTCTGAGAAAGAATCAAAATGAATGCTCAAAATCAAAAATACTGTAACCAAAATGAAGAACGGTTTTGATGGGCTGAACAATAGGCTCATCATAGTTGAGGAGAGAATCACTGAGCTTGTTAGGTCAATAGAAACTTAGTAAAAGGCCAATAGGAAAAGGGGACCAGAACTAGAGAAAAGGTTAGATCAAAAAGAATTAACCTAGAAAGTAACACACACACACAGGAAATCAATGTGAGTCAATGCCCTGTATAGCTATCCTTATCTCAACCAGGAAAAACACTTGTTCCTTCCTATTATAGCTTATACTCTCTCTTCAACAAAATTAGAGATAAGGGCAAAATAGTTTCTGCTGGGTATTGAGGGGGTGGGGGGGATAGGGAGGGGGTGGAGTGGGTGGTAAGGGAGGGGGTGGGGGCAGGGGGTAGAAATGACCCAAGCCTTGTATGCACATATGAATAATAAAACAATAAAAAAAAAGTAAAACAAAAAATATGGAATATCCAAGACTATTTCCAGTCTTGAAATATGTACATAATTATAATCAAGGATACAAAAAAAAGAATAAAGCAGAATAAATATTTGCAATAACAATGGGAAAGAATTTTCCAAAGTTAATGATCCTCACCAAACCCACAGATCCAGAAAGCTTAGAAAATAAAACTCCACACACCCAGATATATCATATTCAGACTGCAAATATCAAATACAAAGAAGCTATAGAGGAAGGATTACAACCTGCCTATAGAGGAACAAAGATAAGAATTACAGCAGACTTCTTGATAGAAATCATGCAAGCAAGAAAAGGGTAGAGCAAAATCATTAAAATGTTGAAAGAGAAGTTGACAGTACCGCTGAAAATTTAACATTAATGATAGCAACTTAGGAAACTAATTAAAAATCCAAAAAGTTTTCCATAACCTCAGGAAATTCTAATTGAGGGTATCTCTTTCGGGACCCACAGAGATGCATTTCAACCAGCAACACAAGATGATTCTGGTGCAGATGTTTCATGGGTCACATTTTAAGGAACATAAATGATATTGCAAAGCAGATGCTGGAATGGGGAAAAAGCCTAGAAAACAAAAAGGAAAGGGAGCTACGAACATTGAAAAAACATCAGACTATTGTTCAAATCTGACACTAAGTGAAGGAGGAAGAGAGGGAAGGTTGAAAGGATATTTCCTGAACTGCCATGTTTTCTAAGGAAACTGCAATCAGACTGATGGGAAGCACGTGAGACCAAAGGGGTGTTCACAGGAGTCTCCTGTTTCCCCAAACAGTTCAAATCACCAACAGTCTGTAGCTGGAAACAGTCAAGAGGTAGTATGGCCTCAGTGCAAATGCTGTGATGGATTTCAGAGCATAGAAACTGAGTTGGTGGTCTATGAGATGATTTTCATGGCTGCTACAGAACCAAACAGAAATAATTATATCGTGTTATATTTTTACAATTCAATAACATCCTCAGCAGGTAATTAAATCTCAGATACGTTATATATTTTCCAGTGAGCACATAAATAGTATGTAGAGGATTAGGACCAGGTTCTCTTATTCTTAGGATTGGATTTGTTATTTCTAATACTAGTACCATTTCTACTGTGCTGAGAAAATTGTATAAAATATAGCATTTAGGAAAACTTTAATATGACTAATCTACGGGTGAGGAAAAAAACACAATTGTCAGAATAACTTAATTTTTTTTCGATTACTGAGAGACAGTTATTTTTATCATAAAGCAGAAAATTAATTTGAAAAGAAATTATCTGCTAACATTTTTAATGTGGTGCTGATGATCAAACACAGGGCACTGCACATGCTAAGCACATGTTCACCACCCGTCTACACCCCCAAAACCTCAACAGACTTTAACTGCTTGCTTCTCATGTGAATCTGTCCTTCTACAGTCTGTATTCTGATAATGAGAAAGGGAAAAGAAAGTTACTTCTTAGTGGCTGAGTAAAATTCCATTGCATATAAATATCACATTTTCTTAATTCATTGTTCAATAGTGGGACATCTTGGCTTTTTCCATAGCTTAGCTGTTGTGAATAGTGCTGCAATAAACATGGGTGTACAGGTGGTTTTGCTATAAGCTGACTCACAATCCTTGGGGTATATCTCTAGGAGTGATATTGTTGGATCATGTGGCAGGTCTACTTTTAGTTTTTTAAGGATCCTTCATATTTTTTTTCCTTTATTGTTGTGATGGGTGGGGGTACATTGTGACATTTACACAAGTTCTTAAAATATATCAAATATACCATACTTCAATTCACCTCCTTAACTATTCTCCTTCAGTCCCCCCTCCCCCAATTACTGGAGTAGTTTCAACAGGTATTATTTTTGTATTTACTTATATGTCTACACATTTTTTTTCACTATATTTATCCTCCTACCCCCTTTCCCCAACACCTCCCTCCCATTGGTACCAGCCCTCCCCTCTGGGTAGGACAAGTCCTACCCTCCTGTTCTCCGATTTTGTAGAAGAAAAATGAGAACAGATAAAACAAAAAACAGGACTTTATAGCTTGTTTGAGATAAAGGTAACTACACAGGGAGCTTTCTTGTGATATTTAAATGTATATATGTATTATAACCCCCATTGGTTTATCTCCTCTAATTTTCTTCTTTCTGCCTTAATCCTTTTCTTATGGTAGTTTCAGTCAGCTTAAGATTTCTATATTCATTCTTGTATAGAGAGTTTATCAACCATAGTCAAGTTCATAGTTTTCCTACCTCTCCCATGTGTGACCTCCCCTTTGTGTGACCAGTATTTCATAATATTGCTGCATTTGTGTTAGGTCTATATTCCACATATGAGAGAGAACATGCAACTTCTGACATTCTCTGAAGCCTGCCTAACTTTACTTAAGATGATGTTCTCCAGTTCCATCCATTTACCTAAGAATGATAAAATTTCATTCTTCTTTGTGGCCATGTATTAAAATAAAATTTTCATTATGATCATGGGAATGGAAAAAAATAAAATTATTTCTTTGCCTTCTGGCTCTGTTTGTCAGTAGGAAACACTAGGAGATGTCTATAGAGCTGGAGGAAGAAGTGGAGGCTTGTTCTGCTGTGTCTACTTTCTGGAAGCTCTCTGCTTCCTTCTTGTCTGTCTTATTCCTTTGAGTTATGAGGGTTCCAACAACGCTGCTTTTCTTCAATAGCAGCAGCTCTTGACTGTAATAACAACTGAACCAAGACTACACATTTATGACACTTGTAGACTCACTCTCACTCCCCTGAAGTGTGAGCTGACCAGCGCTTGAGACAGTCTGAGTTCCAGCCTACAGACCTTTCCTTTGAGCCCAGAGACACCAGCATAAGATGAATAGCATATCCTCCCCAAAAGCCTGATTCTCCTCTCCACAGAGGTTTCTCCTTTAAGCTCCTTTGTTGTAAGAATTCCAGCCTCTTCATTTAGTTCCCCAGTCCTGCGTATAGAGGGTCCTTCCTGCAGTACCAGCTCTGTTTCTAGGTTAGTAGTGTTCTCTTGCCTTTTCAGTTATTTATTAAGCTATTTTATACCCAATTAACAATTTTTGTATTCAGATCTTTTTGTTAAATAGCAGATATGGTTTCCATCACTTGATTGGATGTTGATTGATAGACTGTGACGAAATTGGAGGATAATGACTGACATCTAATATTAGATTATATTTCAGTTAGAATCACAAGCAAGATATGCTTCATGCACAAACAGGGATTATTTAGAGACTAAGAAAAGAGTCACATGCACAAAGATTTACCATAAGTCTTTTGAATATGTGGGCACTACAAGGCTGTTGTGAATGTGTGTTTTGTAGTGAATAAGCATTGACTGCCAATTACCCACTTTTCAGGATGGTTTATTTCAAATGTAAAGCACCAGAACTCCAGATAACCCAGATCAGTGAATCTCAATGAAGTTTGGGGAAGTATAATAGAAAGTGGGCTTAAGTTGTATAATTCACAAAGCATGCATAGAGTTGAGATTTTTCTGCATGCATAGAACTAGATTATGTAGAAGTAAGAATTACTGCTTTCCTCCAGTGACATCGTTAGATGCCGAGGAATGTTCTCAAAAAGAGGCTTATGAATTTGAGCTATTTGTGACATGCTGGTGAGGGCAGTTTTAAATTTTGCAGTGTAATTAATCAAGATAGACTAACTTTTTAAACAAATGCTTATTTTTCATTCACATAATGCAACTGTGGGATTGTGACTCTATAAAGAGTGTATTTTCAGTGACTCAGGGATCTGGGCTATTTTCCTTCAATGAGGTCATAATCTCCATGATAGTGAAAGAGAGCAAGAGCATTTCAGTGTAGTTCTCCAGGGGTCCAGGCCATCAGTGAGACATATCAACTTTCCATCACAGCCCATTAGCCAGAAAATGTATTCACACCACCCAGTTAACTTCAAGACAGCAGAAAAATGTGGAGGGAACACATTGATACTCAACAACCAGCAAATGTCTCTGCTGTATTAGTCACCATAGATTCATTTCAACCCTCTTGAAATTCTGTCATAAAAATAGTTATGAATTTGAGGACTTGCAGAAATCTTGGGACATGTACCTATTAAATGTCAAGGGTCTATTACAAAGAGAAGAGAGGAGGCAGGTCAGATATTTGTCATGAACAGGAGAGTTAGTTAGAAAGGTCTTTTCTTACCAAATCTATTTTGCTCTCTTCAATTTTGACAATCTTAGAATGACAGAGTTTTTCACATTCAAGTTATTAGAGCTGTGGCAGATCTTGCCATTATAACAAAAGGTTTGACTTAAAGCTGTAAAATACAGCTACAACATTGCATTAGACGTGGCAATTAAAATACATCTGGACAATGGAATGAAACTTTTTGACAATGATCTCAATGATAGCTGAGGTCATGCAAGAAGCTTGCTTTGTGTGTGTGTGTGTGTGTGTGTGTGTGTGTGTGTGTGTGTGTGTGTGTGGTATAATTGTACAAAAGTACTATGAAAGCAAGTCCTAAATGTGGTAGCTATTCTCATAAGACAATTGTGAGATTTCAGACATTTTATCACAATAACAGCCATAAATAAAGTATCCCACTTCTTAGTAAGCAGTGTTAGTTATATGGCTTTCACTAGTGTTTGCTTGTTCTCCTTTGAAGGTCATTTTTTCAAATAGTGTTATTGATAATTACTCTCACTCTAGAACATGTATGGTAAATTTAGGTCAGATTAATTTCAGAAGAAGCACTCTGACAGATAAGGAGCTAATGGATGGGGACTATAGCTGACTACAAATTTCACTCAAGTGCCTGGCTGTGTATAAAATTAAACAGTGCTTCTTTTGTGCAGTGCTTACAGTTTGAGTTGATTTTGATGCTCGGTTGGGTTTCACAAGAGTTCTGTTTTCCAACATTTCTTTTACTCCTTATAAGGTATAAGAATTCTGTGTGCCATAACAAACAGGCATTGTCTTCGTTTGTAGCAAATTACTGTTAAGATCAAAACACAATTCATTTGTGCTTGGTCTATGTTAAAAGGTGACCTAAATGACAGAGTTTCATATATTAGAATTGGAAAGAAATTCAGAATTCCCTGTCTACAGTTTAATGTTTTAATTTATTTGATAAAGAAACTGAGTCCTAGGGAAAGTACCTGGCTTGCAACATGACATGTCACTTAACCCACACTCACTAGCCCTCTTTGTAAAGTGAAAATAAGAATTCCTTTCCTGCCTGCTTCTCAGAATTGCCCTAAGAATTAAATAGGTTAATGTATGTACATTTTTATAGCAGCAAAACTCAATGATAAAAATGGGAATGATGATGTTAAGTATAACATTTTTTGATCACCTAAAATGAATCATACTTTGTGATGTACAGACAGGTTTCCTAATACATCACAACACTATCAGGAAGGTACATTTATCATCTCAATAATAAAAAAAAACAATGAACATGAAAATTGGTGGTTTACTCTAGGTCATAAGCTAGCTGGTTGTGGAGCTGAGAGTTAATTTTGGATTTTCAACGGTAAAGTTTAAATATAAAGACTATAACCCAGTTTGAAAGAGAGTCCATACTGGACAACAATTTTCTTATTCAATGTACAGTGTTGTCCCAGTTATAAATTAGTTATAAATGATTCTTTGGAAGAAAAAAATGACTGAAATTGCCTATCCCCTCTAGGTTTAATTTTTATTCTTTCTGACCTTTAATTCTAGGTTTTTAAGTAGACTGGGAAATAGGAAACTCTCTGGCAACACACAGACATTTTCAGCCCAACCCCTTTGTTTCATATTTGGAGTATGTTTTGCCAGCAGAGCCTTGATGTGTCCAGTGCTATCATATCTGAGTAAATCTATCATCACTGTGTATTCTACTTCCTCACTCCCACAAGCATGAAGCTGTAAACTATCAGGAATTTAGACAATAACCCAGTGATCATGACAATGGCATTAATGTTTGTATACATGTGCCTGATCATGTTAAAATGCTGCCACCTTCTGTTTAGCCCAGGTGCTGCTCTTAAAGTCCATTCCAGCAGCTGCCCATGTGCTCCAAGCTGATTTAGATGATCCTGAATTGCACTTCTGCAATACATAATATGACAAGTTAAATGCAAAGCCTGCCAAAAAATCTTGATAGGCTCAGCTTTTGTACTGCAGCACTTGAAAGGACCATTACTACTGCCGCCCACTAAAGTATGCTATTTTTGACAGTGAATTATATAAGCAGCAGTTGATCTCAGCTTCATGGGGATGTTTTAACCATGTGAGGATTCAAGAGACAGTGGATTCATGGGGTGCAGGGTATGGAATATTTTCCATTGTTCAAGTGATAGTGGGTTGTTGTAAGGCTTTCTGGATATTGCAAGGATCTAGGAGCATTTTCTGCTGAGACACTCACAAGGCACAAAACAGCCTGGGCAGGGTCCTAGATTTGAAAGTGAGGAAAGAGTTCCAGCACCTGCACTGTGCTCCAGCTTCTGGGGTTCTATTGAAGGAGTAGCGTGTCCCTAACCCCAGCAAGCTTAGCATCCAGCAACTAGTTTATTAAGGACAATCACCTCATGCTTTTCAGCAGAAGGCTACTGTTCCTTCTATGACAGGAAGCCTATAGTAATCACTGACACCATAGATCTTGAACCTGCAATCCCACTTCTAGCTTTTCCATACAAAGGGAGGGCAGGGTTTCAGTTTATCTCAGTTCCACAGCCTGGCAAAATTTGCTTTGCCGAGGACCATTTTATTATTTAGCCCATGACCACCTACCTCATCAATGCAGGTAAACATAGGTCTGGTGGGTTAGGTCTCCTTATATTATTAAAATACCAACATTATTTAGTAAACCTGAAAATCCAGGACAGAAAATAGTTTCAGAGGCCAAAATTGTCTATTTAAGTGCTTACTCACCAATTTCTCATTGCATAACAATCTTATGCTTAATAAACCTGTTATAACCTTCAACTCTATTCCTGAGTCTTGATTTTAAAAATAATCATATATATATATAATCTAAAATACTTATTTTCCTTCATTTATGCATCACTTTTCTAGAAACACTTTCTTGTATTTCAAAAAAGCTTCACATGTATTAGTTGTTTAACATCAGTTGGAGGAAGTCTTATTGATTCCTAAATTAATTAATAATTTAATAGTAACTAATTTTAGTATGAATGAATAATCCAGATTCCTATGCCTTTTAGAAAAATGTTCCTCATCTTCAATTTATTTAAGTCAAGTGAAATGGAGCACAACTTTTCAGTGCTCTAACTTTATTTATGTATTCTTTGACAACAATCTCTAAAATCCCCCAGTAATTTCCACTGCATTTCATTAATTGGCCCAGAGAACAAATCAGATAGCTTCTGTGCCCTCAGATAGAATCACACAACATGGAATTTCAGTACCTTCTTAATAATCTTGAACAGAATCAAAATTATCTGACTGGAAGTGAATAAGGAAAGACATATTATTTGTCAAAGCTTAGGACAGGAAGGAATGAATGTTCTATAAATCATATCCAAAGAAACATGGTGCTTTAAAGGTGGGTTGAACAAGGGAAATTTTCATCCAATGCCATCCTTATTACTAAAGAAATTCAAGTGGAGAAAATGACTTGGCCATGAGAACAGAAGTGGTTTAGTTAGAAATAAACCAATAGCCATGTCTACTGGTTGGTGCTCCTTCTCACCTTCAACAGCAGCATCTGTTCTGGGATGTGACAATGCATAGGATTCATCTGAGAATATGGTGACCAGGCAGACATGCATGAGGGAGAGAGTCATCAGGTCCCAAGTGGAATTCAGTAGTCATATTTCTAACATGTTCTCTAGTTGTTGCTGATGCAGGTGGCCTGAACATGATGCTTGAAAAAAGGCTGCATTACTTCATGCAGTTGCTTTCTATTTACTTTCAGAGTAAGACTATTGGAACCTTAGCTGAGAATTGATTCAAATGTCTAAGCAAGGGGTCACCAGGTTGAAACAGCTTTGAGGTATTGGTTATCCTTTCTGCTTTTCCATAGCCAGAATATCAGTCTTGTTGGCAGGACAGAACTGTGAGTAACCATAATAACAGAAAAGCCTAAATTTCACTTTTGCTCAATTCTAATCTCCATATTCACTCACAGCATCTTCACAGTAGGAAGAGATGGGACCAAAAGACTCTCTTTTTTTTAATGGCCTCTCAAACCTTAAAAACCCTCAGAAAAATGATAAATATTGTCTTTCTGAAAGGTGTTCTCACTTATAAATCAATCTAAGCAGTGTCCCGAATATTTTTAACAAACACAAATGTAGGGTTCATCTTATCAAGGTCAAAGTACAGACAGACATAAACATTTAGATGAATTGGATTAAGCTATAAGAGTGAACTAGATGGACTCATGATTTGAGATTCTGTGGATTCCAGAGGGCTTGCCACTTTTGTGTTGTATTACTATCCCTCCCACAAAGTAACACAAAAGGATTAACTAATTCATGAAAGGCATGCTGCTGTTCAGCCATTGTCTGACCTTCTTTCACTAGAATTGAACTCCCCAATATCAGGTGATAAGCAGAGAACAAGCTGATTCTCAATCCCTTTCTTCTACCACTAGTGAACTGCAGGCCCCAGACAAGAAGGACAGAAGTAAAACTGATGCATTTCTTCTTGTTTCTATGGCAGACAGGGAACTATGGGCAGCTTCTCCTGAAAAGTGGGAGAAAAGGTAGACTCGTCCTATTTGATTAGGACTGTCACCATCAGACAGTCATTGCAATTAGTCCATGCCAGCCTCATTCAAGACTTGGATTCTTTTCAGAAGTGAAAAAGGGAGCACTCGAGGTCTATTGAACTGGAGCGTGGCATCTGCCGCACACCGAAGGGAGAGGTCGGGGGTCAGCGCTTGATTTTGATAAAGCGTGCCAGATTAATTGTCTTTGGTAATCCTGTTTGTCATGGTAGATATGCAGAGGCGTCTTTGTGGCACAGGCTGACATATGGGCCGGCCTGCTGCTTGCCTATTCAGGGCCCCAGCACATGTACTCCCCAGTTGGATGGGTTCCCAGAGCCTTGTTTGCCAGAGGAGTGGGGCCTCCTGCTCCTATTCAGCCAGCCCCCATCTCCACCAACAGGCTTTCTAATCTTTAAGCCTGCCTGGGCTATTGAAAGAGGCTGCATTATTCAAAGAGGCCTAAAGAGAGAAAGGGAGAGAAGAGGGTTGGTGAGGAAAGAAAGAAGGAGCTGAAGGGGGAGGGAGCAAGGCAGGCATCAGAGATAGGAGTGAAAAACTCTTACAGATTGGGGAGGGGGACAATGGGGCAAAGAAATATAATTACAAAAAATAGCAGCCGTGTCCTTCAGGCAGAGCACTTCAGGAGGCTGATTATAGCTCCTCTCCAAATCTGAATCTATCACCAAATTATACCCTGCCTCTTTTGTAAAATAAATGTTAATAAGAGATAATTTGGGCCCTGCTGATTGTTAAGCTCAATGGAGATAGAATTTTTTTTCTTCCTCTGTGTGTGTGTTTATTGTAATATCTCGAGGGCTTTTTCTTTTTTTTTTTTTTTCCAACCAGAATTTATATTCAACCACAGAAAAATGAAACATGTTCAGTGGCCTGACACAAGTACCAGAAAATGGAGAATGAATGGTTGGAGTTTTGTGATGATAGGTGAATGTATAGATGGGCAATTGGCCCTTCACTCCACCTAAGGTCTGCAGCAGTGTGCTCTGGAAAAAGCATCTCTGAAATTTAGAATAGAGTGGAGCTGGAGAAAAAGAGGGAAGCAGATCTTCCCTGGTGGGAAGAAGAAGGGTTCTTGCTTTAAATAGCTTTGCCTTTCTTTGGTTTAAAAGCAGGAAGCTTTTTTTTTTTTCATTTACATAATCATTATTTTGAGTTGCTGCCAATTCTTTTGGGGGCTTTTACATTTAAAAGCACAAAAACTAGAGACAATCCTGTGACAGATCTTTTGAAAATGTTCTTATGATGTGTATTTACGAACAGATCCAGAAATGGAGCAATTAGAAACAATGAATAATAACCTTCTGAGCAGACAAAAGCATGGAGATATTAAAATATAAGTCCTTGATCATAATAGCCCTGAAGCAGTCCTTCTTGTACCTTTACTGTGTGCTTCTCAAATCAATCCACAGGGCAGAGATAGGGGATTTCTGGCAGGGCCCAGGCCTGTGACTGTTAAGGTCAGTAGTATCTGACCTCTGACTTGGTGTCCATTTGTATGTGTTTCTTGCACAAATGTTTTGGAAGTTATTTGCTGTAATAATTGTGTGATGAGAATCAAGGCATTTATCATGATTTCAGGGGAATGTAATAGATTTTCAAAATGGAAGGAATCAATCTAAGACATCATTAAACTATTCCTTTTTTCTAGATATTAAAAGGAAGAAGTTTTGGTTTTGTCCTCCCCACATAGTTGCTGCAATATGCTTATTGGTTTTGTTTTGGGTAGAGGGTGTTATATATTTAAACATGTATTACTCTTACTTCTTACAATAGAACAGCATTGGACTCAGGGCTGGTGTGTAGTGGTATGGTGATAGAGACAAATAGAGTTCTTGTCTGCATAAAGCTGATAGTATATAAGGGCTCATTGTTGTTTTGCCTTGCATGGAACAGTGCCAGTCACATCCTATGAACTCATTAAATTTTATTTATTCAAAAAATTCAGAGAAGTATTGAATAAATAAATAACAAAACAACTCAACATTCCAAGGTAGAAAACTTGCATTAATTTATACATTATATAGAAGAAGGAGAAAGAGAAGGTGAAGGGAAAGAAAGTGAGGAGAATAAAGAGAAATAAATAACAATTTTGAACACATAGTCTATGCTAGACCAGGGATATTTTGAGTACTTTCTAAACACTACTTCCAGTAGTCTTTAAAATCATCTCATGGGAGAAAAGCTGATGTTCAGCTAGTGCACAGTGGTAGCTTGGTACTAGTTAAAGGATTAAAATGATCTGGTAATCTGTCTGACAAATGGTTTGTAGCTAGTACCCAGGCATCAGTGTTTTTAATGCTTCCCAAGTAAGTCTAATGAGCATTACAAGATTGAGAATGATTGATTTTAAGTTGTGTTGCTCCTGTGTTGACATACATATCTTTAAATGGGGACATTACTAAGTTGATGAATAGGCAGGTTAGTCCTGGGGGCAGGAAGATGCTGATGCTGCTGGTCTCTGAACCTTATTTTGAGTAGTCATGCACTGAATACGGTAAGTAAATTACCCAGTGGCTGACTTGAATCTCAAACCCTGGCTTCCCCAGTGAAAAACCTGAGATACTACACTGACTGCTGCAGTATTAAAGCCAGCATTTATGAAGCATGGTGTGATAGGAAGGACTCATCCATAAGTCAGGAGCTGTGGGGTTTAGTTCTGCTTCTTCTGCTGTCCCTCACTTTGGCTGTCTCTGTCTCTCCCATCTTTTATGAAACCAATAAGGTTTGGAATCGATTATAGCTGAAATCCTTGGATTCTTGATGTGTCAGGTAATAAAGGCCATCCCTGAAATCCTATCTTTCTTAAATGGAAAATGCCTGTTTAGGAAAAACAAAGAGCCTTTTCTTTTCTTTCTTCCTCTTCTTTCCTCCCTTCCTCCTTCCCTCCCTTTGTTTCTTCCTTCCCTTTTTTTGTTTCTTTCCATGTCTCTCTCTTTCCTTTTTTTTTTCTAGTGAATATATGTGTGTTTCATTATCTGCTTACAAATACATAAGAAGATTAAGGAGATAATAGAAACACTGATTATTGGTGTTATAAGAAAAGTCCTTGGTTTCACAGCCTCCCCAGAACAACTGCATATGCTATCCCCTCACTTCACTTCTCCCCACTTTTTATAATACCACTACTTTGACATATATTCTTTGAAAAAATTAAAATGGAAATCTATGAAGATTTATTATTTTCATCTTACCAGGACAGATATATATTATATTCAAATCAGGATACTATGAAGTAAGAATTACCATGTGTGTGCTAAGATGGCTGAAGCAAAAATAGGAAAGAAATTCAGACAGGGATAAATATTGTATCTTGCTTTCTCTCCAGGGTAGATTTCTCTGAAGATCAATTTCAGGGTCTTTCAGCCCTTTCAGAGCCTGGCACTGGAAGACTCTCTATGAAAACAACAGAGAATGGATGACCTTTCGCATCTCTGTCCACCATTTTAGGATGCCCTGAGCCAAACTCCTTACACCTGCATGATAAGTAAGGCTCAGTGTGAACTAGGTGTCCTCTGATCATGAGGAGAACAGAGGCAAATCCTGCCACCTTCCTCTAGTGCTCTATGAAATTACAACACAAACATATACTTCTGAATTTCCTAAAACAAGTTTATATATGGCCTATGTCTCCTGTTCATGGGCTGGAGAAATGAAGCAGAAACAGCATTGTGTATTTCAAAGGAACTATAGACTCAAATATGTAAGTAAGCAAAATTATCTTCATGTTATTTCTTCTCCATTATGTTTATTTGAATTATTGTCACCTCAATTTCTTTTTCTACATCAACCAAAAGGCTTCTTTGTGTATTTTTCCAGTAGTGAAGTCTGCCTCAAAAAATGCCTTAAGAACAAGTTGTGGGAAGGCAACAATCAGTCTTCCATCCTAAACATGACCTGTCAATCGGACCAGTACTTAGAACTAACTTTAACATAGTGCTGTATTTCTGCTCCAGAACATGTTATAGCTTTGCTCACAATGCTTTTGTCAAATTTTACAAGGTGAAAAATTATGTGATAGGGGAAAAACAGCCACAGAGAAGAGGAAGAGTAAGTTATGTTTTATGCAAAAGGTGACTTTCTCTGAGTCAAGCATGATTCCTTTCAGGGTTATCTCTAATGTTGGAACTTTAAGGAGTCTTGAAGTTTATAGAGTAGAAAACTTTGCTCATCCTTTTAGCTTTCCCCAGTGGGCTGAGGACTCTTATGCTGGTTTTAAAGCTTTCTGCCAACTCAATAATGCTCAAACTCCTAATGGCCTCTCATGCTGCAGATTGTCCATGGAAACAGGTCAGGATGACAGAGAACTCTATATTCAGTCAGGTTACTTATATAAAATCCATTTCAATGGATTATCCTGAGATAATGCTGATGAATAATTATTACCTCTGCCCCAAAACAACACAAATGGAGTTATTATCTAGTTGTTTGATTTCTCTGCTCCTCCTGCCTTCCCCCCCTCCTTCCCATGGGTTAAGGAAAGAAATACTTCTGCTGCATCTTTCTCTAGGAGAAAGATAATAAATCATGCTTAGCTCTTTTAAAATCTCCTGGTTGTTGGCCCATCCACAAGCTGTATTTCTTTTTAATGGTGGTGCTACTGGATTTGAACTCGGGGACTCATGTTTGCTAAGCAGGTGCTCTACCACTTAAGTCACACCAACCCTCACAAGCAGATTCTAAATGTACTTTAACAGTTAGTTAGCATTTGGGAAATGAAAGGACTGAGGAAAGATGGAAGGTAATGTTTTTCCTTACTCTGTTGCACAACTTAGTTTTAAAATCAGGTCTGGAGAAATGGCATTCTTGAGTTATTTAATCCCCAAATTCACCTTTTTCTTCCTATGCATTTTCATTCATAGCTCTTCCTATATCAAGAACCTTCAGCCACTTCCACTAAAAGTAATAATAGGTAATATTATGAGCAGTTATTACCTGCTCAGTTTGTTATCTATTTTTTACCAACTCCAAACATCACAAGTAGGTCATTTTCCTCCCTCCATTTATAGAGGAAGAGATTGAGGTTTAACAAATTTGTAGGTATTTGGTCAAGGTGCCACATGCTATCATATGGTAGTGTGACTATAAGTATATTCTTTACCACAGTTAGTACAAATAGAGAGAATCAAATAAGCAACCATTTATAGAACACATGAAACATATACTGCAATTCATTAGGCATTTGTAGATGTAAAATAATTTAGGGCTGGCCCTGATGGCATAAGCCTGTAATCCCTGATACTCAGGAGGCAGAAGAAATTGGGAGGATTGCAGTTCAAAGTCAGCCTGAGCAAAAAGTTAGTGAGACTTCATTTCAACAAACAAGCCAGGTATGGTGGCCTATGCTAGTAATATCAGCTATGCAGGATATTACTATTCCTATCTGCTATTGCAGATAGGAAGGTAATGGTCAAAGAATGGCCCTGGCAAAAAAACATGAGACCCTATCTGAAAAATCTCTAAAGTAAACAAGGCCTGATTGTGATTCAAGTGTTAGAGTGCCTGCCTAGCGAGCACAAAGCTCTGAGTTCAAATCCTAGTAATGCTAAAAAAGAAAAAAAACTGTCGTCCCTTCCCTCAACATGCTAAACTCAAGGTAGAGAAGACAGAAAATAAAACCTCAAATAATACTACAAGAATTAATTTTAAAAATTAGAGGGAGATGTCTTATCTATCCTCACCCCTCCCTTGTGTGCTGTCACTTTTATCATGTGCCTGGCCCAAAAGACCAAAAATCATATGTTCTCCCTCATATGAGGACATTAGATCAAGGGCAAACACACCAAGGGGATTGGACTTTGATCACAAGATAAAAGCCAGAGCACACAAGGGAGGTGTGAGGATAGGTAACAGACCTAAAAAATTAGCTAGCATTTGTTGCCCTTAACGCAGAGAAACTAAAGCAGATACCTTAAAAGCAACTGAGGCCAATAGGAGAAGGGGACCAGGAACTACAGAAAACGTTAGATCAAAACGAATTAACCTAGAAGGTAACACACACCCACAGGAAATCAATGTGAGTCAACTCCCTGTATAGCTATCCTTATCTCAACTAGCAAAAACCCTGTTCCTTCCTATTATTGCTTATACTCTCTCTTCAACAAAACTAGAGATAAGGGCAAAATAGTTTCTGCCAGGTATTGAGGGGGTGGGGGAGAGAGGGAGGGGGTGGAGTAGGTGGTAAGGGGGGGGTGGGGGCAAGGGGGAGAAATGACCCAAGCATTGTATGAACATATGAATAATAAAACAATAAAAAAAATTAGAGGGAGAAAATATCCCCCAAGTTGTAATTCTGATGAAGTTACAACAAATGATTTGGGATCTAAAAACAGAGATAACAGGACCAATGAAAGGTCCACTCTATTTGGCTGATAGGTGCACATTACTCTGGTTATTTGTTCATATGAATATTTAAATGTATTATATATTCTTTGACTTGATCAGGATGGATAGGCCTCCTTAAAACACGAAGAGCTCAGCTGCTGAGAGAAAACCTGGTTAATTGAATTTCTAATGATATCATAGGCAACTTGTTCTCCTGAGCAGTAACTGAGTGAAGAGCCCGATATGCCAGCTTGTTTGTAGAAACCTAGAGTTTTAGAGTTGCTCATGAACAGACAGCTAGCACTTAAGATTATGAAAAAGCAGTAATAAACAAAGTAAAGGTGGTTCACATGTATTGTGTTACAAGGCATAATTCTAAAGATTCCACATTTTCATACACTTCAATCTCACAGTAATTCTTGAAATTCATAATTCTGGCAGTGTTGGCTAGGCATTCACTAAAAACCTGGTTTCTTTCTATCTGACTACATGTCACTCACACCTAATGTTTTGTGACTGACATTAGAGCAATGTAACATGAACAGAAGTATTGTTTTTTTATTATCAGTTCAGGTCCACATACACCTTCCATGCATAACTCTCACGTTCCTTTGTATTTCCATCTTTCCATCTGCTGAATTCCAGATGGCTCCACCCCTTCCCCAGTGCACACATATACATGCACACACACACACATACACACATCTTTGGGACCCACATGCTAATGAAAATGGAGTCACAAGGAAAACAGAGTCACTTGGAAGTAAGCTATCCAACCTGAGACATAAATGGGATTGTAGGGAAGCCAAAATATTGTCTTTTTTTCTTTTTTGGATAAGCCAACTGACATTTTGAGGTTCACCCCTTATGAAACCAAGCCTACCTAAAGATATGACGATATTCATTGTCATCATCATAATCATTTCTCATGTTTCAGAGGTAAGAAACTGAGGCTCTAAAAGACAAAGCAACTTGCTTAGTATCTCTTAGAGAAATAAGATTGCAATCCAGGCAATCAGACTACACTGCTCAAATAAACACTTATTCACTATGTCAAGCTGCACCTTAACTCATTACAGTTACTTTTTAGTTTTGACATTAGTTATACTTCTGGTTAAAACTGTTATTAATGATACTATGCATAATATTCACCCTGTACACTTTTTTAGAAAAAAATAGCTTCTTGAGCCAAGAAAAAATTTAAGCAATAATTAGGAGCACAAAATTGATGTTGATTTTCATTTGCTTACTTTTGCTTCTGGAGAGAATTGTACTTATGATTTTGTATTAGTTTTAGGCTTGGGAGCACGGACTAATACTTAGTCTTACCAACTAAAACCTGGACCTTCAGGTTAAGAAGAAAGGTAAATACAAAGTTCATATTCTCCGGGAAGAATTACTGTGCTATGGACAAGGCTAGATAATTTTGCAAGTTACAACAGGAAAAACAACCAACCAATTTATCAACCATTAAGGAATAACAAAAGTTCTTCAAAGGTGGCATTTTATCCTTATTCTGATGTTCAGTTATCTTGAAGAGAATGATAAATTATAAAAATAGACATCTTAGATAAGTTTTCTAAAATTACTGTAACAAAATTAACATAGATGGGATTGCAAACCCAGGATGGAGGACCCGTGAGTACTTGAGTGTAAGTATTAAACTAGACATACAATTTCAAATGTCTTGGTCTTGTCTGAAGAAGATTATTACATGCCAAACTCTCCACAATCATAAGAGCACTCCCTTTTGCCTCTTCCTTATCAAGCCTACTTCTCATTCTCTGCAGTTTATTTGTTTTTCCACAGTCATATTTCCCCTGCTATATTACACAAGTCCCTTGGTGAATTGGGAACTGCTTTTATGCATATTTTTATCTCTTATATTGTCTAGTGTGGTGTTTGCTCAGAATAAGCTGTTCAATAAACATCTCCTAAGTCAATGAATATCTTAATGCTCTCTAATGTGAAATGGGATTTAATTCATCACTTGAGTCCTTCATCATATATAGCACAGATAGTTATAATATTTTAGGAATCTACTTTGATAAGCTAAATGTTTGTCATTGCTTCCTAAATAGCTGATTTTTTGCCTAGACATTCATATGTCTATAACACAAACTCATTATTAATGGTATGAAAAAGAAAACATAATTTTAACCATTTGAATTTCATATTAAAAGGCTAAAAGGAAAGGTTGCTGTACAGATCACTGAAAGTAAAAATTAATGTAAGAAGATATACAAAATATAAGTGCATGCAAAAACTAGTGAAACCCAAGTAACAGCTGCAGGCCAGTTAATATTTCTGTGATTAATAGCAGACTTTAGTTTTGTGCATGTCACCACTGGGGGGAAGCTGGGTGAAAGGCACAAAAGACTTCTCTGAAAAAATTTTTTAAAACTTCTTCTGAGTCTATGATCATATTAAAATAAAAGCTAAATAGCATTTTTAGTGATAAAAGATACCACGGAATATGTATATTTTTAAAATTTGCCATATTCATTTTGTGGTTAACAAATGATATTTAGAACGTTTTTGCTTTAGAAATTATTATCCAAACCCTAAAATTATAAGAACATGTATTTTGGTAATAAGTACTGTTTTGTTTTCACTGCTGTTCATGGTGTCTATGTACAAATAAGACAGTTCTTTAGATTTTATGGAAATTAAGCTAATCTTATTGCCTTCAAACGCATTTGATATTGGGTCATTTGATGTTGTTTTTATTGTACTGATGGCAGAGTTTACTGCTTTATGTGTTAACTATGCCCTCACTGATTAAGGCACTGGAGATTTCTGCTATCCCAATGGTAATGATATCATTTTATGTCTGTTATATGATTTATTGAAACCATACTACACAAAAGACTAAATTAATCAAGTAAAATCCATCACACACATGCACACTCCTGCACACATGCACATACATGCAATTATCTCAGAACTCAGATGCATGCGAATAGGAAAACTTCTCTTTAGCTCTAAAGTTCTCAACTAAGTTAATTTTCTTTATTGCTTGTAATTTCACTTCATTAGAATTTTGTTAGCCATATTCTGCTACAAAACTTTAGTGTCTTTCTGAGGACTACTGCATTAAAAAGGATGTCCTTCCATAGTAGCCTTTTAAAGCCTACTAAGACTTGAGAAATAATAAAATCTAATTGATTCACTTCATAGATCGAGTAACTGAAGGTCAGCTATGGCAAGTGGGTCAGTGGTACAGTCTGGGTTTGGATTAGAAAAGAGCTGGCAGAGTAGCTCAAGCTCAAGGAGCACCTGAGTTAGCAGGCCCTGGGTTCAAACCTCAGTGCAGTCAAAAAAAAAAATGAAGTTTGATTTTCAGAAGAGTGTACTGTTTGATGCTCCCTCATGAGTACAGAAAAGTCCAAATCTTAAAAATAAAAAAAAATGTCCACTTCAGGTATTTTCTTCACGTTCATTGCAGATATAGAGATGGTTCAGTGCTTACTCCTAAGATTTAATGACACTTATACAAATTATTTCTCACTTTTCCCTTCACTTTGATTAATTGCAATTCAGAAAAATAAAAGCGTATAAAATACCTAAAGAATACTTATTCTAGGAATGTAGTAAGAAGAAGAAAGGAAACTGAGAATTATACCACTGTGTTTTTTCCTCTAGGGTCATTATTCTGTCTTGATGTGAAGAATTGTACTGCCAAAAAGAATATCTATTTAATGTCAGAACAGAAAATTGCTATAGACATGTGCTGGCATTTTGTGATTGGTGAGATATCCTAGTGTTTTTATGCTGCAAAATTATTCGCCGTCTTATTTAATTACCTAATGAATTTTCTTTTATACTTTGGTCTTTTCTGGATGCCATTTCATGACCTACGTTTACCCTTCAAAAAGCAGAATTATAGTCGTTTTTAGTCCGTAAAAGTCTTCCCTGTTACATTGTGACAATATTCTTTTCTATACCCCATTGTCAGACACTATCATTTTCTATCATAAGTTTCCTCATTATGAACTATTTCCTTTATATTCTAAGAAGCACCCTTGCCCCTTGCTAAGGTGTAAGAAACATTTACACCAATCTAGGACATATTTCAAATCATCTCTTACATTGTTTGTTTTTGATAGTATTTAAATAAATAGTTAACTCAGTTTGGGTGGGCTGACTTTAGGATAATCCTATATTTTCTCCTTATGTTGAGGAATTATATTTTATTTTAGCTGTTCACACTAGCCTGGCAAAAAGAATAATATTATTTTTTTAATGGACTAAAAGAAAGGAAAAGGGTCTCAGTGTCTGCTTTTTCTTCTATACATAAATCTCAGACCAGGATTTTACAGAGATGGTTTCTAAATAAAAATTAACCTAACTATGGAAGACCTAAAAGGGCGGGGGTATGTGGTGTTAGGAATTGACCCCAGGGCCTTCGGCATGCTTAGCACCTACTCTACAACGGAGCTATGCCCTCAGCCCTGACCTGGCCTTTTCTGAAGACAAATCAACCTCGCAGTTTCCCAGGCAACAAATGGAGTCATTGAGTGAGTCCATTCATCTCTGAATCTATAAAATTATAGAAAATGATAGTCAGACTTATAAGCAAGAATAAGAAGCTAGAAAGAACTTAAGACACAGAGAGAGGCTATGTCTATCATTGTTGGAAAGAGCCTAATTTAATGCAAGGGAAAGTGTTCATGATTGTCTGGTGGATAATCAAACTATATAGAAGGACACTTGGTTGGAGTCATATAGAAGAATATGTGTTCAAATGTTGAGGTATTCCTATTTCTAGATTTGCTCATAACTTACCAAAGGTGGGCTGAAAGGAACATACAAAGTTTGCTAAATTAATGTGACAGTTTTATGTTTACATATATAAACCCTTGAGTCATTTGGAAATATCAGTAATATATAAGGAACATGTACATATTCTACAAACCACACACAGAACACTGTGATTTTTGCCGTAAGTTGCCAATAGCCTCTTTAGGGCACGCACAGTACCTTTAAAAATGTATAGTAAGAACAGCTCTTACCATTTTTTCAGATATTTGTCTTTTCTAGTATTCTTCATTTACTCCTGAATACCCAAAGTCCCATTGGAGTTTATTTACCTTCAGTCTGAAGAACCTCTTCTGGAATAAATTGATGCAAGGATCCCTCAGCTTTTTGTTTGCCTGGAAAATGATTTCTTTCACTGCCATTTATGAAAATATTTCGACAGATACAAGTAGGCCATTATTCTTTATTTCCAGTACTTTAAACATTTCTCAATTGTCTCTTGTCTCTAGTTTTCCTGTGGAGTGATCAGGTATCATTCCTCTTTTCTCTGTATGTAGTGTGGCAGATCTTAATTTTGGCTCTAGTTTTCACAATGTGATAGATTTTGTCATCCTATGTGGTACTTATAGAGCTTCTTGACAAATGAGTTCATGTTTTGAAGTGGAAAACATTGGAGAGCCATTGTCCCTTCAAGTATTATTTCTGATCTATTCTTATTTTGTCATTTCCTCCTGTGACTCTGACTATACCCATGTAAACTATTGGATATTGTTCCACAGAGCTTGGATGCTCTATCTTTATCCTTTATCTCTATTTTCAGTTTAGGTATTTTGGGGCTTTTGTTTGTTTGTTTTGCTTTGGCAGTACTGAGATTTGAACTTGGGGACTTGTGCTTGCTAAGCAGGCATCTACTATTTGAGCCATGTCCCCAGCCCTTATTTGCTTTATTTATTTTTCAACAGAATCTCACAATTTTGCTCCTGGGTGAGCATTCCACAGTAGTCCTCCCACCTACAGCCTACCACATAACTGGAATTACAGGTATGTTCCACCACACCCAGCTCTCAGCTTAGGTGTTTTTTTTTTCTTTTAATTTTCTTCATGTTTATCCTTTTCTTTGCCATGTACAATCTGCTCTTAAGCTCAAAGACTGTTTTCTTTTTTATTACACATACTGTATTTTTCACTTATTTGGATTCTTTTTCCTAGTTTGCCTGCCTCTGCTGAAATGGTCACCATTTTACATGTTTTTCACCTTGCTGTTTTAATGTTTTATCATTATGTTAAATTATAATTTAAACATGTTTGAGAAGTCCAAAATCTGTTCTTTCTCTAATTCTGTTATAATAAACTAGCTCTTTTCTTAACTTTTCCTACTTTCTTGAGTGTCTCTAAATTTTTAATTGTTTGTTGAGCATTTTAATACAATAAAGTCTGCAGTAAATAATATCTACCTCCAGAAAGAACGTACTCCTTTGCCAGAATAGGCAAAGGTTAAAAAGCCACTTCAATTTAGTTTAATTGTGCATTCAAATTGTTTGAGGATACAGTTGGCCTGCGATTGAGGCCTCATTGCTGTCACCTAGAGCTTCCTAACCTCCCACCTATGAACCACTTTACTTCCAAATTATGGAAAATTTCTTCCTGCATCTACAACCTGCTACCACCATTTTGGATCATTGCTAAGATTTTTTTCTTTGCTCTCTAGCACCACCTGCTGCGTTGTACTTGACTTGATCTTTTTTGGCGCTTGAGCCACACTCGGCTTTTGTCATCAGCTATAGTTGCCTTACAATCTGTGATTCTGGTATTGCCAAGGAGGAGGGCTAAAATCTCAAAGTAGCTCAAAAACTTTTCCTCAGATTTCCTTCCTTGCACCTGGTTTAAGTACTGATCCCAGCAACCAACAGAGATCTGAGAGTGTCTGTGACTCATCTGGGTTCAAATCAGCCATGTTAGCCCACACATAGTCACCGAAAGTTTGCTTATGTTATACCCCTTTCTCCTTAGCCTTGTCCATAGTAACTTTTTCATTTTCTCTCCATTTCAGTCAGCACCAAGATTAACTTAGACTTTTTTTCACTCTTTTAAAGACTTTACCACTTTCTAGAGTTTAGTTCTTTTAGATACATATGAGTTTTATTCTCTTTGATGGAGAATATGTAATTATGCTTATGTAACCTATCTGGCTTATTTAATTGTAAGGCTGAGGGCAATGGTCTTTTGAGATATGATCATCTCAACCAGAAGCACCCATAATGATTTTCAAGTCTTTACATAAGGACTAGACTTAAAGAGAGGTAAATTGGATCAATATAAAAAAGTACTACATGAGAGGTACAGTTATCTAAATGTTGAAGATTACTTGAGAAGTAGTAAATTTCAGGTTATTACAAGAGCTTAAATAATGACTTCAGGAAATAAATACAAGTGTATGAACCACGTGAATACTTCTTATTAAATGATTACTTAGATCTTTATAACTCAGTGATTCTATTTCATTGCAGGAAAAGCAAGCTTTATATTTGTAAAACATGTAAAATGGACCAAACATCTGCACACACTGCTTATGTGTATAAAGAAGATGTAGCTTCTAAGTATCTTTTTTTTATTTTTTGCTTTATTTATTCATTTATTCATATGTGCACACATTGCTTAGGGCATCTCTCCCCCTGCCTCTGCCCCATCCCTCTCTCCACTACCCCCTTGCTTCCAGGGAGAACCTGTTCTGCCCTCTTCTCGAAATTTGTTGAAGAGAAGACATAAGTGATAGTAAGAAAGATGTAGCGTTTTTGCTATTGCTGGGTTCCTTGGTGTCATTTATTTTTGTTTTGTTGGAGTCAGGAACTGGGTATCCATATTCTTTATTTCCCTCTGATTCCTGTGTTAAATAATTTTTAGGGAGAGAGTGGTTTCCATAACTTTTTCTACTTCCCATCGCTCCACTTGGTACTGTGTAACTATGTTCTTGACAGGCTAGTTGTTGGTTTTAGTCACCTGTTTTCTTTCCCTTGATTTAATTTTTGTTTTGTGGCTGTCTTGAGTTTTTAGCTAGGTTGGTGTGCTATTTCTGTCCCTGGTCTGTGTTTAATTTAGAAATAACTAATTCACAGGTTTAATACTCAACCAGTAGTTTATATGTTATATAGAAGACCCCTTGGTGGCAATATCTATAAGCAGTGGGAGTTGGAGGGGGTTAATGTTTGTGAGGCTAGTTATAGATATTTGGGGAGTTGGATAGAGTGGCACTAAAGGGGGAGGCGGGAATTAGAGTGAATGAGTTGGGGGGAAACATTGAGGCGGCTGGTGGTTTTTGTGGACCTTGTGTGTGTTTGGGTGTATTTCTGTTGTTGTAGTGGAGAGTGCTCATGTCAGGGATTGCAGGGTTTTGTGTTGTGTCCAGTTGGTATAGTAGGTTGGTCAGCGGGTGATGAGTATGTAGGAGGGAGGGGTAGTCTTGTGACAGATTGGAGGAGAATGGGAGGGGAAGGTGAGGGCTGGGGGAGAGAGTGGGTGAGACAGGGCAGAACAAGCTGTTGGGGAGGAGAGCAATGGCTTTTAGCACAGGAGAAGGAGGGAGAGTGAAGGTGGGTGAGAGTAGGGATGAGATGATA
The DNA here is from genome assembly GCF_047511655.1 of Castor canadensis. NCBI lineage: Eukaryota > Metazoa > Chordata > Mammalia > Rodentia > Castoridae > Castor > Castor canadensis. The sequence goes on along the minus strand of NC_133393.1, from coordinate 32,588,557 downwards.
ATTATGGTAAAGTTGATAGTATTGAAAGAAAAAAGATAATAGGAATAGAAACAAAAATAGAAAACCCACAATAACAAAACACACAAACAAAAACCAAAAAAAAAAATGAACAAACCAACAAACCAAAAAAACAAAAACCCCAAAACCAAGCAAAAAATAACACCAGGTTCAGGAACGATAGAATTTCAGTCTTAGTTTAAGTTCTGGAGTTACTCCTCCTTCATCCAGTCCTGCTATTGGTGTATAAGCAGAAGCTCTGATATAGTCTCACCAGGTGACTGGCTTGTGAGTAGTGTTTTGTTCTTCTGTCTACCAGTTAATTTGAAATTGTGAGGTGAGGTAGCTTTGCCAGATCATGCAAGGTGGTCAAAGCTATTGATTTCCTCAGCTGATAGCTGTGTTACCCTTCAATTGCAGCTGCTTGGTCCGCTCCTCCCCCAGCAAGGTGGGGCAGTTCAGGTTTGAATGCTGCCCTCAAGTTCAGGAGATCAGCTCTGTAGTCCACTAGTTGCCCTGCTTTGGAGTTGGCTTTTCACTGTGCTTGTTTACTGGGATTTCTATACTTAGGGTTTATTTCTTTGCTCCACCCCCTTTCTCTGGGGCCGGTTCAGTGCTCTATCAGCCCCCTCTATTGTCAGTATGTTATGATGGTTCACTGTTTGTTTTTCAGTTTTGTGGGGCAGTTTGGCTTTCAGTGTTGCACACAGACTCAGGAGATGAGCTCTGTGATTTACTACCTGCCCTTCTTCAGGGAGTGACTTATTGCCCACCCACTCTCCACCTTCATGTCTTTCCAATGTTTGTTTACTGATAGTTATATGCTGGGATTAGCTCCTTGCCCCTCCCCCTTTCTCCAGTACACTTTCAGTGTTCCCACCCCCTCTGCTGTTGTGCTAGATTACAGTTCTCTGTTTGGTATTCAGTTTTTTTTTTTTTTTGGGTGGGGGTCAGTCTGCCCAGGGACTATGATGGCTAATCCTGGGGGCAGCTGGGGGAATCCCATGTGATGTGTGGCACTCACCTGTTTGTTCTGTTGAATGTCTCACAGTCAAGTTTGGAGCTGGCAGTGACAGCTGTGGCGGCAGTGGTGGTGGCAGCCTTGCCTTGCTGGCTGTACAGTGGGTTGCAGCTGTTAGGTACAATTAAATGCTGATTTGTTGGTTAGTCTTTGAATTTTTTCCTGCACCTAGTGTGATGGCAGTTATTATTTTGACTAGAGGCATTCAGAGTTACCCAGATGTGCCTCCAACTTCCCAGGGAGGTTTTGGAGTCACTGAGGTTAGGCTTTTTGCTTCTGTACCCTAGTCACCATCTTGGATCTCTCAATATCTTTTTTAAAAACAAAATTCCACAGCATAGGGTAGCTGTGGCAAAAACAATGAGGTTTTTGAGCTTGCCCAATCAATACTATCTTAATTTCTTGGAGATTTAATTGTCTCTTGTGTAAATTCTTTATCTTGCTAATCTTCCAATTGACTGATCTGCTCTATATATATCTAGATAGGAATAGTCAAGATGGTCCTCCTAATGTCTCTCTCTGGTCCCTTGTCAGATTTGTCAGATAAGGTGACTGCATCTCACCTGCAGAGATGAAGCTGATTCCATCTAGTCTTGGGACATTTTGTAGTACAAACTGGAACCATTGTTTCACATTAGCCTCAGGTAATGGAGATACCTGGACTATGGCCTCTTTGTCTAACCTTGAAACTTTCTTCTACTTTACAGGCCTTCTCAATCTTCCTCTAGGTCTTACAAAGACCCAGTGAAGTCAGACGATTCAAAACTCACCTTCAGACTAATCTGTCCCATTCAGCCATTATTTAGGGATTGACTTACAATCTTTGCAATTTATACTACTACTGATCCCTTGCTTAGTTTGTAGCTTCCTCCAAAGAAAAAGTGAGGACTGAGTGTCTGACCCCTCAGTCCTCAAAATCCAGATGTGATTTTCTCCTATTCTATCTTGGTAGAAGAGGTGCCTGGTTGACATGAGGAAAATTACATTGATGAAATGATAGGCTTTAAGTTCATAACAGGCAAATTATACACAAGCCATGGATCAGAAAGGCTTTCAGACCAAACTGAAATGAGTGAGTCACAATTTATTTCATTTAGAACACAAAACAAGAAGCACAAGAAAAGAAATGAGTACATTAACTCACACTGTCTGAACCCTGAGTTAGGCAATGTTAATCTACTCTCTTTTGCTGTCTGCTGCATAAGCCGCCCACAATAATGGAGTTCAGCAGATGGAAGGTACCTGGGGCCAACATAAACACCCAAAATTTATTCTATCAAAAAGACCCTGGGGGAGGAACATCTGGTCATAGCTCAGAGCCATAGATTTCTCAAGACCTTCTGAGTTGCCACAGCTTTTTAAATGAGTGTCTGAAGAAATGGACATTCGGTGTAAGAATCCACACTACCAGTGGGTCTCTGATGTAAGACTTCATGTTTATTACATGCCTTCTGAGCCTCAGGTATATTTAGTACATAATGAATATTTAGTTTCTACTTTGTACTTTATTTTTCTACTTTCCATCTCCATCAACACACAAATACTCCATTTATTTTATGTTCATCTGACATAGCAAGAATATACAACTTACAGGAAAGCTCAAATTTCTATTTAGTTCACGTTGATGGGTGGAAAAAATAAGCAAACATTGACAGTTTAAACACACTCGGAAGCATGTTATTTCACCTAGAGAATGGAAATTGGATACTTTTAGTTTGGGCTCCCAAAAGCATTTGGAACACAAAATAATTTTAAAACCACCAAAATTTTTCATTAACCAATTATACATAACTTTGTTTGCAAGGAAGTGCTGCCTTCACTGAGATGACATATGGAAAGAGTGTGGCACTCAGTATTTATGCAGTTCTTCATAGTTATGCATAATCGTATAATTTTATACCATCCTTTGCAATCCCAGTGTAGGACTATGAGCGATGGGACACAACATCTCCACATATGCAAATCTTAGTAAAACCAAAGGTACTGGAGTTACTTAAATATGCCAATAAAATCTCCACATGCAGGCAGAGCAAGCTCCTGGATGTTGTAAAATGTAAATCCTCTCTTAAGAAAACAACTGACTTGAAGGACTTTTGTATCTGCAGATCATGCTGTCAGGATTTTAGTGTTCTAATAACCCAATTTTAATGAGTTCTTATGATTTATTCAATAAGGGTCAAATGTTTTTTATATAATCATTATTTTGATGGCTAATACTGTAGGATAAGTATCCTAGTTAATTATACAATTCTACATGGAGATACTAATTAGCACTTGTTGTTGGATAGCCAAAAAGAACTTTCTAAAATCACAATCTTTTTTTAAAGAAAATCATTACCATAAAATTATTTGAATTTTTTTAGATTGAGAAATCTGTTTAAAATTTGCTGGAGTAATCTATAAAGTACAATATCTCTTTAGATAAATGAAAGTCATTTTAATTGTAAGGATGATTGTGCAGATGAAGTGATAGCCTTGGATTCTACTTACATCCAAGAAATATGTTAATAGATGAAGTTTGAGAATTCAACACTGAATCCTTCAGTATCAGTGTTATCCCTAGTCATTTTCTGGGGATATCTTATGTCTGTATAATTTTATTTTGCCTAAAACAAAGTCCACTTTTATGAATATACAAAGCAGTTAAATAACTTGCTGGTTTTTTTCCTTAGCTAATTTCAAGCATATTTGCTCAAATAAAGAAAGATATCTATTATTTCAATTGACTCATATGATTGGCATGAGATGGTTATAGAAAAATATAGTTAGTCTCAGATGGACCATTGGGCCACCGGCCAATAAGATATATGTTTATGTAACTGAGAGGGTTAGTACCTCATGAAAAATTTAACATACTTGTGAAACTTGGGATTGGAATTTATGTGGGTTTTATCTTTATTGTCCTCTATCTTCTTTCTTTCCAAGGATCACATTATTAATATATGTCTGGACTGTTTTTATTCATGTACTCAGCAAACACCTAATGTGTTTCATGTCAAGGACTGTAATGGGCATCTGAATTATAGATTAATAAACCCCTTAGAAATGCTTCAAAATTAAGAAATGATTGAAAATTAACTTCCCTAACTGTTAGGACACTGGATGTTTTTGTTGGTAATCAGTTGGGGAGGTATTTGGAGTTATTCTTAAAGCTTCAGCTCTCTTCTCTGTGAAGGGATGGAAGGCAGAATGGGTCAGTCATGTAATTTTCTTTACTTCTGCTCTACTTTAACTCATCAAGACCTGCATTATTTTCTTAGGAGTGTTTTAAAGCAGTTTTTATTTCTTGATACATAATATGTGAAGAATATGTGTGGCATATACATGAGCTAGGAAGTATGATAGTATAGTAGCTATAATACTTATAAATCTGTCTATAAACCTGACATCAGACTTATAATTAGAACATCACTCATATGTAAAGCTGTTCCTAATATTAAATAAAATCCGTTTTGTACAATAATGGTTCATGCACTAATTTGTTATTGACAGACAGTTGAGTAGTTTCTAGCCTTTGTGATTTCACATTATATAACAACATTCATATATTTTAAAGCTCCTTTCATGATTCTTCCTTGACTAGCAGGTGAGTTTTATGTTATTTAAGTTGCATATTGATAAAGATGTGAAGAAAAAAAGCAGGCGAAATAAACAAGGCTAAGTCAAGGTAGTTAATAGTGTTGTTCAATTTTTAATGTCTTTATCACATTTTCATATGGAAAATTTTGAGATGCCCAACTATGGGGCATCCCTACAATTCTATAAATTTTTGCTTTATATAAGTTACATTTAATTATAGATATTTTGTGGAATATTTTGTCTTAGACTCCTGCTACCCTAATTATCATACTTTTTATGAAATAGAGTTCAGCTGCCTTTAAAATTTTAAACACACACACACACACACACACACACACACACATTTCCACATTGTATTTTAATCATATGTTTAAATGTATCTCTTGTAAATAATATGTGACAGGATTTTAAAAAATCTAATCCTATCTTGAATTTAAAAATTGTATATGATTATTTAAGAAATTTAGTTAGTTTTAATTATATTTGTGTTTTTCTTCTGTCCTGCTTTTTATTCTCTCTCTCTCTCTCTCTCTCTCTCTCTCTCTCTCTCTCTCTCTCTCTCTCTCTGTCTTGTGCTGTTATTGAGATTGATTTTCTTAGCAAGGCATGGCTGTATATGCCTATAATTCCAGCAAGTTGGGTGGTGGAGTCATGAGGCTCTTGAATACCCTGCCAAAGTAGTTTTTTAAAGTAATTTTTATAAATGTACCTTGGTGATAAACTTTGAGCTTAGAATTCATTTCTAAAAGCATTTTGCTATCTTACTTGAAGACCAAACACAATGTCTTCATGTTTGTCCACATAAAGTCTACATTAAATTCACTAGTGTGTTTCATGTTAATGAAATGTCTGTGGGGTTTTGTTTTCACTATCTCTTTTGCTAAGTACTTATGAATTTCCAAATTAAACTCTTCAGCATTTTGAAAATTGGTGTATTTCATAAATTATTCCTTACTATAGACTGTATTTCCTTGTTACAGAATAACTATTTTATAGAACAGGGAGATAATTTTGAGAGGCAAATCTAATTTTTAAACAAAACAAGTGTTTAATTCTAGAACAACTTAATGGCAATGTAAGGATAATGTAATTCATCCTGGATCTCTCTTATATTTATTATTTTGTCACCTTATTTATAAAACAATATTAACTGACCAAATGGTGTATGGTATGAGTGATAATATTTTCAGCTATAAATCTTAGAATAGTTCCTCACCTTCCTCACTAAGTTTAAAGAGTTCATGATAAAACAACTAAGAATCATTTCAAAATTAATATGAACAGTCAATGACAAATGACAGAAACAGGACTTTGCTAAGGATAATCAATGAGAGTTTCTTCTCTTCCTCATTCAGAGGAAGTTGGAACCTTTTTTAATGAATAGTTCATTGTAAGTTTATTATTAATAAATGAGACTAAAGTGTTTGATTATAGGTTTTGTTGTCAAGAAAAATGTTATTCCCACCTTTCTAAGCCCAAGCCCTCAAAGAAGCTAAATCAGGAAAAGTTTGGTTCATATGAATAGTTTTTCTCTTTTATACTTTTTCTGTGATGAAAAGAGAGTCTACATCATACTACCTCTCATTATAAAAGATACAAAGCTAAGAGGGATTTCAGATGTCATCTAATCTAAACCTCTCATTCTTCAAGATGGAAAATCAGCTGCTGATTAGAGATATGATGGAATAAGAGGTAGTAAAGTCCTTTAACTTAGTGGGCAAAGAAAAGAACCCATTTCTGTCATGACATAAACCTACTTTTGTTCTCTGAAAGCCTACAAAGGAACCAATAAATTTAACTAGGTCCAAGTGGATGAAAAATAACTAACATAACCATGCTAGTGAATAATTGGGGTAGGGTTATCCCTCAGTGTCCACAGACAGAAAATCCTCAAAAATATGGTCAAGTTCTTTATATAAAATGGCATGGTATTTGCATGTAACTTATGCACATCTTCTGGTATAGTTTACATCATTTCTAGATTAGTTATAACATCTAATACAATGTGTAAATGCTATGTAAATAGTTGTTTTGGCTAGGAAACAATAACAAAAACTGTGGATGCTCAGTACAGATGTAATTTTTCCCTGCATATTACAATCTATGATAAGTTGAATTCAGCGATGCAAAACCCATGGATGCAGAGAGCCATGTATTCTACCTTGCCTGTTGGGTACTTTTGGCTTTCAAATAGACTGAGGCAGTCATGATGATGTGCTATATTTAAATCTGTTCCTCAATAGTCTGCTTGCTGTCTTGTACCTATGATATCACTGAGTCACAATGGTAAAAAAAAAAAAAGATTTTCCTAGGCTTATCATGTTAGGAGGAGGTAGTATACATGAAAGTAGATGAAGAAGACTTTGTCAATGGACTTAAATACCAGGAAGTTAGCTTCACAATTATATTTGGGTTTCTAATAAGTTTAATTGAGCTGAAAGAGTTGTCTGCCCCATCTCTGCAAAGAATCTTAGGGATGACCACAGGAATGAATCAAATCTGAGTTTAGGAATTCTTTCCATGTTCTTGCTGGAAACATGATCAACATTCAGTCTGCTACTGTACCTACATCTTTACACCAATTCCACCCATTACTTTGCTAAATATAGAATTTTGCTTTGTTTTGCTTTTTTAAAACAATCTCTTGCTTAGAGCTTTATCAGTTTTCCATCTTTTGCTTTTAAAGGTGTTCATATTTTCTTCCATTGCTCAACCAACTAATGGATTTTTTTGAAAGGGAAATTCTTACTCATTGATCTTAGAAACAATTTCTCTCTTGCTGTTTTAAGGAATCAAAGTGCAGATTGAATGTCAGGTTTATTTGATGAATTTAGTTTGGTTTCATTTTTTTCTGCAGGTCTCAGAAGAAAATAAACTTAAAATAGAAAGTTACAGTAAAGATCCTAAAAAATAATGAATCCAGAAATCTCTGTAGGAATGTCTTTATTTTTCTTTTTTTAAGCACTAAAAGAAACATAAATAAAAATCCACAATAAACAGGAATAAAAACTATTTAGAGGACTCAATTGACACCATTTTGGCTTCCACCAGTGGCTCATGCCTGTCATCCAGCTAAGCAGGAGGCTGGATTGTGCTTTCCAGCCACCCTGAGCAAAAATAAATTCATGAGACCTCATCTCAACAGGAAAAAGCTGTGTGTGGTGGTTGCATGCCTGTCATCCCTGCTACAGCAGGAAGTCTAAAATTGCTGTCCAGGCTGGCCTGAGCACAAACAAGACCTTCTCTCAAAAGTTCAAATGATACAGCACCTGCCTAGCAAGTGCAAAGTTATGAGTTCAAACCTAGTGTTGGGAACAACAAAAATAAATAAATAGATGTCATTTTACTAGTCATTAATGTAGATGTATGTGCTTATATAACAAATACAAACTTCCATGTTTCTGCTTAGAAATCTAGGTTTAAGTTAACAGCATATAAGAATCTCACATTTTTCTAAAAAGTTACTGGGAAATGTAAACCAGATAGCATAAGAAGGCATCTGATATAACTAGACTATAATGTGTTTTTTATAAAATGGGACTGTTTCTCTTAAAGTTGAATTCCTATTATAAAAGGTATAATTTACTTTGTTAATAAAAGTAGTGATATACTTATTCTAGTCAGATGACCATCACCGCTTAACTAGTTTAGCTGAATTTTGAGTTATTAATACCTACAATTTCATATGTCTAATCATGAAAGAGGCTTAACTATAACCTCACTTAATCTTTCATTCATTCAACACATATGTGAAAGTCTAGTTCATGACAGATCCTGGACATATAATAATGAGCAATCATAGGGGTTGCCTTCTCAAAACTTAAATCATGTAAAGAAATTCTACTCTGAGAACAGCTGTAAAATAATTTAAGTGGTAGAAGGGAAACAGGGTGTTAAGCAGCACTGAGGAGGGGGCATGGGTCCAGATTGCTAAGAAGTTTTCTCACATTCTCATTAAGGCTTGAATAAGAATACTTATACATGATGTAGAGAAATGAATACTTATTGTTATGATCATTTCTAATAGCCCTTCTGAAATCATCATTCTTGTAAGAACCAGCACAGCCTAAGAGAACAGGATCTCATAGTAAAAATAAACACCATGAATATGTACATAGAACTGGCAAAAATACATCTGGAGTGATGTAATGAGAAAAGGTAATATTGGTAACACATACCATTTCTACCTTTTCTCTCCCTTAACCTACATCTTTATACTCTAATTGACCCTGGAATTTGTCCCTAAATCTGAAAAATACAGTTTGAGATTAGCAGAGGAGTAAAATTGGTAGTTTCCCAAAAGGCTAATTGATGATATTCAAAGAATTTACATACTGAAACCAATAGATCTCTCCTGGGAATTAATCGTTAGCAGGTGTGCATATGTATAAAAAGCAATTTGTGCTCAAGAATAGCTATTATAACAGTAAATATTGGAATAAAATTTAACAATAGGAGAATAACAATAAATAATCAGGAACCACAACATTAGAAATATTATAATCAGAAAGCTAAAAATAGTACAAAAATGTGCCTGATATATTGTTTGGTAAAAATAAAAAAGTGAAACAGTGTGTTTAATATAATGCAAACTTTGTTCTACAATGGGTATATATTTTACTACACCCCAAATAATAAACCTCTAAATTTTTATTTACTTTATTCATTTTAATACACACGTATATCATATCCACCAGTCCATTCAGTGTACCTTCAGCTCTGGGTACATTTCCCTCACCTTCTGATCAATTGATGCAGTTTGTAGTACCCCATTGAGTTTACATTAAAACCTTGTGTGAAAAATGAACTATATTGATATCTCCTAAAGTGGTAGAAATCTGTAGAATAAGAAAAAAATAATGTTCAATCCTATTGAGTATTTTCTCTCTGAGAGATGCAAATTTGTAACTTATTTCCATTATCTTGTTTAATCCCTTGCCACATCACCAGCAGTTCCAAGAGCAACACAATATGGGTCCACTGTTTCTATTAAACAAGTTCAAGTTCAGAGATGTCAAGTGACTCTCTGAAGGCAAGGCAGCATGTCTGTGACAGGACAGGGATTTGAAAGAAGCATGTGAATATCTGAAATCTGAGCAGTTAGAAAAGTAAGCATTGTGATGCTGCCCATCTTAATTACGACGATACTGAAGTTCTTACTCAAGAGAAAAGGACTGATCATATGTAACATGTAACTCAATATAGTTTCTGCTGATTTCTAAAGCTATGTGTTCTGATGCTAAATCTCATGCCCTTCACCACCCCCCAAACTACCTGTGTGCTCAGGGTGTGATGCCCTTTCCATTACCAGCATTGACTCAGTATGGGGAAAGACTGAAAGAAGCTATCCTGCTAATGCTTTTTCTATCACTTAACTTTAAAAAGTAAATATGCTCCATGGTTGGTTTGACCTGAGGCTATAAAGCTTGATTTCATTTTATCCATTCTGGTTTAGTGTAAGTCCTCCTTTATTTCTTATTTAAATCTTTCTGTCTTGACATCTCCACACTACAAGGTGGTAACATCTTGGTTTCTGCATCTTTCTTGCCCTCACATTCCTTAGTCAAATGTCAGCAATTTAATATATACTATATTAATATGTATATATATTATATAATATATTATATTATATATAGTATATACTATATATTAATAATTAATTAATTAATATATTATATATACCTGATTTGATTTTTATAACAAACAATACAAAGTAGATTTTTAAATCAAACAGCAAAAATTCCAGCAACATCTTGTCTAGTTAATTAGAAATAAAATAGCAATAACAACAACAAAGACATTACCTGCTCTCAATTACATTTTTAGCCAGTTAACCTGGAAAACAAGGCTTTCATGTAGAAAGGTGACAACAACGTACTGTATCTGATAAATAATAATGAGTTTCCTCTTCTTTTGTTGCAACAGTGGCATCCACAACTATATCATCACTGGAGTGGAAACCAGCCATTGCTCAACCAGCATTAGCGTCATGATATTACAATTGTGATTCACTTAATGGCCTGTTGCAGATAGCAATTCCTATAAATAAGCCCCCTCATTCAGCATGCCACAGAATGTGCTCAGGCGACTGGCAGAGGCAGCATAAATATTGATCATCATCATAATAATTGTAATTTATATCAGCATAAAGTCCTCCTTATGTAGCATTTAAATGGCTATAAATATTTCCCTCAAATTTGTTCTAATTCAAATACAGGCATTGCTAGTGTTTATCTCTGCTGCAAGATGAAAAATAAATTAAAAATATAAACATAATTTGTGTTTGTAGAAGAAGATGATGCCAAGATTTCTAGAAACAAAATTCATTGTACAGTACTTTAAAAACTGCTTGGTAGATATTTGTAATGTTCTGGGATATGCCATGCAAGTAGCAAATTATTTTCATTAAACATTTTTATAGCCGTGATTCTCTTTGTTAGTACTCCATGAGTCTGTGGTTTGAAGCTTAATTGCATTTAATACTCACATGTACAAAACAAACTTTCGCTTCTCATGACTTCCTTTATCTCACCTAAAACTTTAAAATACAGTTATACTTAGCTGTCCTTAGCTCAACTAGCAAAAACGCTATGTCTTTTTTATTATTGCTTATTTCTACTCTTCAACGGAACTGGAGAAAAGTGCAGAACAGGTTCTGCCTGGAAGTGAGGTGGGGGGGAGAGGGTGGAGGCCGAGGGCAAGGGGGAGAAATGACCCAAACAATGTATGCACATGTGAATAAAGGAATAATAAAAAAAAGAGATATAAAGAGCAAAAAAAATACAGTTAAACTTAAAAAACAGATTCTGATGAAGCTGTCTAGTGTTTTAAATCAAGATTACTTACATCAATGTCATAAAAATATTTCTGTCCAGTCTCTGCTCTTTGATTTGCTCATCTGCTTTCATTGTTATTTCTCTTTTTTAAAAGCTCACTTTCTCTATTGGATAATTCTCATTATCATACAAACATCATCCAGCCTTTCCCATTATAAAACAAACCTACCAACCTTGACTTATTCTGGCATTCTTCTTCCAAATTTCAATTCCTTATTCACAAAGAATTTCTGAATTCATGTCTTCACCTTCCATGCTCTCTTCCTTAGAGTGTAGCAACTATTTGTTGCTCACCATGCCAATTTTCTTTCCATTGGGATGGATGACTTCCAAAGTTAACAATGTAAGTGTACATTTCATTACCTCATTCCAAATGGTTTCTCAGCAGACTGTGTGTAGGGACTGATTCCTCCTTCATGCACTGCTTTTTTCTTTGTCTTCTATGAAAGCACTCTTGGTTTTCCTCTCTTCTCTCCAGTAGTTCTACCTCCACCTTCTTAGCTAACATTTTTCTCTCAAAACATTTGTTGATTGTTTGACAAATGCTCTGGCATAGGTTCCCTCCTGCCTAAAGGTACAGGGTGCATGTTGGATGCATACTGTTGCATGGCTTTAAATCATCTAGACACATTTCTGACCCCTAAATTTGTATTTGTAGCTCTGCCTTCCTTTTTCAGTTGGACTCACTCCTTCAACTGCTTGATAAGAGGTATTTGAAGTCCTATAAGCACCCCACAAGCACCAAAAACTTACTATTTACCAGATTGAACTCTTGTATCTACAATGTCCCTAAATCTTTTCAGCTTCATTTCAGTAAAGAGAAACACTACCCACTGAGTGTTCTCAAGCTAAAACCCTTCCCATGAACCCTTTATCTATCAAGAGCAGCGTCTGTCTTCAAAATAAATCTCAGCTTTATTTTTGTCACATTCTTTCTGTTCCACTGTGGTCCAAGCCATCTTCTCTGGCACATAAACTTCAATTCTTATTACTGGTCATTTAAGTTCAATAATAACTTTCTGCTAATTCATTATTCTTTTAGCAATCAGTGAGTTTTTAAAATTTAGAACATACCATTTTCAATCATAATTCGCTTTGACAGCTTCCCATAGCCTTAGAATAAAACACAGCATCCTAGCAAGACATTAAAGTTGGTCTCCCTCCTACCATTCCCCCTGCACCTCCCATTTTTTCTACTATATAGTCCCACAAACTTCCTTTCTATAACTCTGAAAAGTTTTCTTCTGAGGAGCCTGCTGCCTAGACTTCTCATAACACTTTGCCTTCTTGTCTCAGTTCACAAGCTACCTCCTGACAGAGAAATGTCCTAACTAAAATACCTAAGATACCCCATCTGCAAAACCCACCCACACACCCACTTACAGATGGTCTCCAACTTACTGTGGTTTGACGTAAGTTCTTACAACTTTACCTGGGTGCGACAGTAATACACATTCAGTAAAAGTCATACTTTGAACTTTGATTATTTTTTCCAGGCTAGTAAAAGCAGCACAGCACACTCTGGAATGTTGGACAGCAAAGTGAGCTACAGCTTGGACTAAAGTCCCATGACCATGAATGTAAACAACCGGTACCCTGCTGTGTGTGCTGTGTGGTTAAGTTGTGACGTTCACTAAGTTAGCTATACTAAGGCCATTTTCCACATACCATGGATTATTGGGATGTTGTGCCATCAAAAGCCAAGGAGCATTTGTAATCTCTAACACATCATTATGCTTATTTCCTTCCTGTCACTTACCTGCTCTGCTCTGTAATTATCTTGTGTTTTGTCTGTGTTATGTTTACTTATTGATCTTCTAATAGAGGGTGTGTATTATGACTTGTACCAGAAAAGACACATCTCATTTGTCTTTTAACTGGTTTTATCTACCACCTGGAAAGTGCTTAACACATGGTAGGTACTCAAAATTCATTGAATGATCTAACATTATCACATGTCACTTAACCTTAATATGTCCATCCACAAGTATTAAATGAGAGCTTATGATATGCAATAGTTGGTAAGGAACTAAGGCAAGGGATTAAGTTCAGTGGAAGAACACTTGCCAAGCATGTGTGAGGTCCTGGGTTCTGTTCCCAGCACCACAGGCACACATACACACCCAAACTAGCCTTGGTGAGACATACCTATAATTCCAGCACTCTGTAGGCTGATGCAGAAGAATCTCAAGTTCGAGGCCTATGTAGTGAGACCCTATTTCAATAAATCAAAAAAATTTTTTTTAAATGCAAAATACCTAAGGAACTGATAACTCATTAGTCAGCTTCTAAAACAGAGGCTAGCAAATGACACTCCATATATCACATTCTGCCTATTGTCTGTTTCAATGCCTATTAGTGGGCATGTTGTTTATAGCCAGTTTTGTGCTTCAAAATCAGACTGGAGTATTTGCAACAAAGACTTGTCTCTCCTGACTTCTGAAATTCAAAATATTTTTATCTGGTCCTTTACAAAACAAAACAATATAAAACAAAACAAAACAAAAATAATGACCTCTGCTCTAGAAGGTGCTTACACGATAATTGTTTTAGTAGAAAGTCTTTAATGGGATTTCAAACCTAACAAGAGAGAGAGGAATTTAAAGGGCAGTCAGATATATCTTACCCAAGATCAAGATCTGTGTCTACTCTTTGTCTTGACCTCTCAGTGCTTACATTTATAAGACTTGGGTTTAGTTGAGAATTAGCTAAAATACTAATTTTAGTAATTAACCGTTATTATTTTAACACTCAGCAAGTCCTCAACATTTTTCAATTTCACCTTCATCATCTGTGAGATGAGAAGAATTAAAAAAAAATTTTTTTTGGCAATACTAGGGTTTGAACTCAGGGCTTGCTAGGAAAGCACTCTTGACACTTTAGCCACACTCCCAGTCCTTTTGGCTTTAGTTACTTTTCACATTGGGTATCGCCCTTCTTCCAGGGCCAGCCTTGGACCATGATCCTCCTACCAACATTCCTGTGCAGCTGGGATTATAGACATACACCAACATGCCTACCTTGTTTTTGAGATGATGTTTCACTAACCTTTTTCTCAGGCTGGGCTTGAGCTATAATCCTATTGATCCCCACCTCCCAAGTAGCTAAGATGACAGAAATGAGCCACCACATCCAGTGAGAAGAATATTTGTTTTGACTAATTGACTGAATTCTTGTGAAGAGAAAGGAAAGTCATACTTACCTGTGGTTTTACTTTGTTTGAGACTCCATAATTTTTTTTTCCCTGAGGACTTTCTGTGTAATAATTCTTTTCTAAGTTTCCCCATCTACTCACTTTGTTTCTCTTCTGGGCAAAGCTTTTTGAGATAAAAATTATAAATAAATTGTGTATGGTCTGGATTTAAATTCCAGTTCCAGCATCTGAAGGTTTTTTATCCTGATGAGTTAGCTGAGCTCTTCAAGTTTCAGCTTCTCATAAATAAAATGAGAAAAATAAGAGCTGTTACATCAAACTTAGTGTGAGCCAAGAAGGACTGTAAGTGCTGTGTAAAGACACATTAACTAATTTAATACTTTTTTTTTTCATGGTACTAGGCAGCATTTTTGCTAATAGGGAAATTGAGGCATTGACTGAAATGGGCAATACTCACATCTGGCTCTTAACTGGGAAGTAAACTGCAGGTATTTTTTTTTTTTCATTTTTCTTTTATTATTCATATGTGCATACAAGGCTTGGTTCATTTCTCCCCCTTGCCCCCACCCCCTCCCTTACCACCCACTCCACCCCCTCCCGCTCCCCCCCTCAATACCCCGCAGAAACTATTTTGCCCTTATCTCTAATTTTGTTGTAGAGAGAGTATAAGCAATAATAGGAAGGAACAAGGGATTTTGCTGGTTGAGATAAGGATAGCTATACAGGGCATTGACTCACATTGATTTCCTGTGCGTGGGTGTTACCTTCTAGGTTAATTCTTTTTGATCTAACCTTTTCTCTAGTTCCTGGTCCCCTTTTCCTATTGGCCTCAGTTGCTTTAAGGTATCTGCTTTAGTTTCTCTGCATTAAGGGCAACAAATGCTAGCTAGTTTTTTAGGTGTCTTACCTATCCTCACCCCTCCCTTGTGTGCTAAAGCTTTTATCATGTGCTCATAGTCCAATCCCCTTGTTGTGTTTGCCCTTGATCTAATGTCCACATATGAGGGAGAACATACGATTTTTGGTCTTTTGAGCCAGGCTAACCTCACTCAGAATGATGTTCTCCAATTCCATCCATTTACCAGCGAATGATAACATTTCGTTCTTCTTCATGGCTGCAGGTATTGTTTCTATCCACATATGTTCTTGTTTCCTTTCTGCTGCTTCTTTGGGGGAAATGTTTCTCCGAGTCCATAGGATGGAGATTCTGTTAATTATAATGCTCCATTCATACAAAAAGACTGAGAATATAAAACAAGAAAACCATCTCACCCTAGCCTCCTCTTTGTCTTCCAAATTGCCATTTGGAAATTAGAAGAAAAAGTACTTCACTTCTATGTCTGTCACTACCTAATAAACCATCCCTGAAATAGTGGCTTTAAAAACCCGTCATTTTCTGATGGTCATGTACCCTTTGGTTCAGGAACTCAAATAGGGCAGAGAAGGTCTAGACCTTTGCTTAAAAAAACTGAATTTCAGGGTCTAGCAAGTTACAGAATCATCTGAGGACATCTTCATTCATTTTTATGTGTAGTACCTGGGCTGAAATGACTGAAATCTGAGTTCAGTTGGAACTGTTGACTAAAATACATCTGAACTCTCCATGGGCCTCCTCATAGAATGGTGCCTTAGTTTCAGAAGAGAGTGATCCAAGAGAGTGGTACAGGGGAGAAGCCATATTCACCTTCATGACCCCTTTCCTTGTGCCCACCTATGTCTCCCTGGTACCCACTACCAGAAAAGACATATTTTTCCCTCCTGCCCTTCATGTTTTTTTGAATGTATGTTGATAGTCCAAGTGAGTTTTGCCTTGGTACATTAGGCCTGTATATATCATGCTTTAATCAAATTAATCCCCTTGTTACTTACTCATTCTATATCACACTGCTCTCCTTATATTCAATAACTTACAGTATTATATTACGTGCATTATATTATGCTCATATATAGATGGGTTGTTTCAAAATTTTTCATTCTCTAACATTTTCTGTATCTCTTTCACTCTCCTGTAGTCCCCTCAGACAGACTCACTAATAACAACTTGTTCTCTTTCACTATATCATGTGTTTGTGTGTACATATGTATATATATCTATGATCATATATTTGTCTATATATACATTTAAATTATAAGTCTCGCTCCCTGTAGCAGACAGGTTGGCAGTCATTTTACTTGCAGAGTAAAGCAAGTTTCCTATGAGAAGACATGTGCTGAGTTTGTGGCATTCATCTTTCCCATCAAATGGAGTGAGACTTGTGAAAAAATAAAACAAGGCAGATAAAAATAAGGAAAATCAAGGAGTAGAGAGGGCACTATCAAAAGCAACTGAAGCCATGGATCAACTGGCCCATTGCTGGTTAAACTTTTGAACTCCTTGCTTACATAGATTACTTTGTTCATGAGTGAAGTTTCTAATATTTATAATCCTGAAAGTCCCAAATTGGGAAACTTATTTCTTTTCAAAGTCACATTGAGTAGGTTGCCCCTGCACTCCAGCAATTGCCGCTTACATTGCATTTTTTTAATGTGTTTAGACCTGTAGTGAAGTCACTAACCCCTCAAAATCAAAGAGCTAGTAATTGATTATCCAATACAATCGTAATGGAATTGATGTTCTCTTATTTTAAAGGCTACAATTCTGCATTTTTCAATTCAGTGCATTTTAAAATGTATGAATGTGTTCAGTAATAATGTAATTACTGTTGGGAGGAACTATAGCTCAGCCTTCCTCCTTGAACCTTCAAGTAAACCTAGGGACACATTGGGAACCAAAACATGGAAGTCCCAATTTATGAAATTTTGCCACAATGAAATCATCCTCACAAAGCAGTTACATAGACTTTTTACCTTATTTTACTTGGCAAGATGAGATACAACAATTTAGAAATCTTTGATTTTGACACATTCTAAGTTTGAATTATATTATTTTGTCCCAAATTTGAAAATCCTATTTTGTATAGCCCTACTCTCACCAATGCAAGAAAATGGATGGCACGGGCTTTATTTGGAGATGTGGATACAGACAGAAAAGAGAAGCACGTATTATAAAAGGTTTTCCCAATTATGTCAATGTACTTTTTATTGAACACACTTTATATTATGAAGATTCATACATTAAATGATGCGTGTGGTAGAACATATCTGTAATTCCAACATCTGGAAGGCAGAGGCAGGAAGATCATGACTTCAAGGCTGGCCTGGGCTTACAAACCAAGATCATGTTTCAAAGAACAAAAATTATGTGTACCAGTACCTTGTAGAATAACATTCATTTTCTCAGATTCTTCTTTTTTTTCTTTGTCTCAAAATAGTTCCTCTTTAAAAAGCAAACCCAGCCAGGCACTGGTAGCTCATGCCTATAATCCTAGCTATTTGGGAGGCTGGGATTGGGAGGATTGTGGTTTGAGGCCACTCAAGGAAAATAGTTCACAAGACCCAGTCTCCAAAGTAACTAGAGTCAAATGGACTGGAGGCATGGCTCAAGGAGTACAGCATGTGTTTTGCAAGCATGGAACTCTCAGTTCAAATCCCAGTCCCACCAAAAAAATTAAAGTTAAAAATATAAGACCATTTTTTATATTCGTAACACTGATTCAGGCACACCTTGTATTATGGTCCTAGGCTCTTCAGCTGTGACAATGTTCATATGAGACACAATGGAGGAAGGTCTTTAAATCAAAAGAAACCATCTATAGTATGTAATGAGAATACTGCATGGACAGAGGAAAGAGATTGATATGAGCAATGCACACCCCAAAGAATTTGAGATTTATTTTCTATAGGAGAGGCTGAAAGAAGACAGTAGGAAATGACGTTGAATGATTAAGTTGAGGTTCCAAATATAGAACTTTAGCTACAGTGCTATGAATTAATTATTATGGCCAAGACTGCACATTTAAAAACACAAATCAACACAATTTGTTATCAGATTTTGTTCAAGGACATAACTGGAACCAAAGTGCATCATGGAATTTCGTTTTTAGTTGGAGCCTAAAGAGAGCTCCAACTTCATTGATAAAGAACTGCATTTCTCAAAATCCCCATTGTCTTTTTATCCTAATCCTCAGGCACACTCATTAAAATAATTACATAGACTTGGATGGCTTAAAACAGAAATTTATTTTCTCACAGTTCTGAAGGTAGAAAGTCTACATTGAAAGTGACAACTTGGTTCAGATCTGGTGGGGGCTCTCTTTCTGGCTTATAGACTGGCACCTTCTTGATGTAGCCTCATATGACCTTTTTTCTGTGCTGAAAGACATAGAGAGAAAGAGAGAGAGAGAGTAAGAGAGAGAGAAAGAAAGAGATCTTCCCCTTCTTACAAGGCTACTATTTCTACCCGAACAGGCTCCATCCTTATGACCTCCTTTCATGTAATTGCCTTCTGAAGGACCCCTTTCCAAATACAGTCACACGTGGGGTTAACGTTTCAGTACACGGGGTGGAGGGATGTATGCACTATTCAATCTATTGCAACACTCTTCAGAACTACTGAGAGCCCCAGAGAGTTTTTTCTTATGTGGGGGTTATACCCTTTGTTATTTACTATATTAGAAATTAAAATCGAGAAAATTTAAAACACAAACTAGGGCACATTTCATTAATTATCTGAAAAGCTAATTATCAGAAGATAGAATGAAGAATGTCAAGGCCCTTTAGTGTTATTCTGAAAGCGATTCTGACCTCATGACAGTGTCAAGGGCTCCCAGGAATTTGAAAAGCAAGAAGCCGTTACAGAATCTTTTTTTGGAGGGGGTGCATGGAAATCGAATAGCTATCTCAGAGTCTAGGAACCTAGGGATCTTTTATTCATTCTAAGACAATACACAAAAGTTACAGAACCAGTCCCCTTTCCTACATTCTGCCTCTGCCATTCTCATGCAGACCCCCAACACAGGCATAAACTCTCATCTTCATCTGTTTGACTGAACACTTTTCTTTTAGAACAAATCAACTTCAGGGCTGTGCGCAGAGGCCAGACAAAAGATAGGCAGATACTGATTTTACCAGGAATGGCAGAACGCTTATGTCCTCATCTTCTTTTTTTCCATCAAACTGGTCATTTTTAAAGCACTTGTGCACGCACACACACATACTAACAGAACCCTGTCTTGATCTTCAAACAACAAAGCATTCATGTAAACCATTTTCATGTAAAAAGATCATGGTAGCGTTGAAATCTATTTTCTTAAGAACATGTAAGTTTTTCTATTTTTTTTAATGCTAGCTTCAGTCTATTTTCTTATTAAACGTCATTAAATGCCACAAAGATTTGGGCTTACCTTCTTAGAATTACATATCGTCTCTCTGTGTCTTCCGATATCAGGAATGGAAATACTTCCAATATCAGGAATGGAAATATTTAGGATAAAATTTTCAACCCAGAATATTAGTCACTTCTTAGGCATATATTAATGTTTTAAACAACCCTGCAAAATTAGAACTCCAAAGCAGTGAAAAAATGTCTTTCAGCAATTCAATATGTAGGAAAAATACACATTGCTTTCATACTTCAGAATTTTAATATTATGTTTATTTTTAAAAGAGAATCAATTTTATATTTTGACAACTTGAATCAAAATCTTAAAAAGTAACTGAGCTGAAAGTTACTTAAAAAATAAACAGCAGAACTTGAGTTAGGGAAGATGCTAATTCTCATTGTATAAGGACGTCACATGTGCAGTCAAAAATATTTCTTTCCTTTTTTAAATGCAAGCATTAAGTGGGCTGGCTCCCCAAGCCAATTTTTATGCTCACGGCTTTAAGAAATAATAACCTTCATGTACTTGATGTTTGGTTATCATCAAGAAGCATTTATTACCTTGAGAAAGACATTAGAAATGAAAGTTGTAGACATTCGATAAGAAGAAAAACTATTTAGTTTGAAGCCAGATAGTCACATTTTAATGTTTGTCTCATTCCAGAGGTGAGGAAATATGATGGCTCCAGTTAGAGAATGACAATAACTGTGTAATCAAAATCATATTTTTTTCATGTTTTGAGTACATTTTGTAGTATATAAATTGATTTAAATTATTCTATAAAAAAGAAATTCTGCATTAAGAAAATAGGTAACTTTGCTGCAATTTTTGTGCTTAGAGAATGGAAAATGAACAATGTAATCATTGTCAATTCTTTATCTTCCCCATCAAATCTTGCTATTCTGTCTAATTACTCAAGGAGAGCGAATCTTTTTTTTTTTTCTTTCTAATATCTGTCTGCTTGGTGGAGAAAAAAATAAAAGAATGAATGAACAGCCCTTTGATCCTTCTGGCTCACTTTAGGATATTTTCAAAATAATAGAAACCTCTTTAAAAATCTGAATCTCCTAGATTCTTTCTGTTTTAAGAAACCAAGTAATTAATTGTATTTTGGTATGCTGTACAAAGAAATATTCTACACTACTGAATATCATTCTAAAGCATTACTTTTGATGACAGAATGAGGAAAATGAGTAAACAGAAAGTCCTTTGCCTCATGGTTGCAAAAGAATATCGAATTCAGGGAGATCTGATATATCAATAAGAGAACGCAGTTCTGAATGCTAAATCAAATTACACCTTTTCCTGTTGGGATTTCAACATCTGCCTCCATGTAGATTGATTTGAATAAAGCAGGCCATCAGAGGCCCTTTGTCTGTGTTTGACTGGGTGAAACAGCTGACAAGTGGCCATCAGATTACCCACAGAGGGGCAGCTGTGAGATGGGAGTTTGACAGCTGACTTCATTATAATTCCTAGGCTACAGACTTCCATGGATTTGTCCCTTAATTGAGCTGGGGCAGAGAACTGCCCAGAGAGGAAATGGGAGGGAAAATGGTTGGAAACTGATAACATAACAGAAAAGGTAGTATGTGAATCCCACTCCATGTTAGAACAGACAGTGTGAGTCATCCTGGGAAAAAATGTTTTGATATGTTGGGCATTTCAAACATTTGCATTGAAACTGACCTACCTTGTCCATTAGAACATCTGAGAACATTTTTATTATTCAGAATTTTCCCTTATCAATTTCCTACTTAAAAATACTCTGAAGACATCTACCTATCACTCCCTTTGCCATATACTTTTTGAATGCATAGCAATAGCAGTTTCTTTAAAAGCTTATGAAGAATTTGGAGATTTATATATAAAAAGAGGAGGTTTGCTATTTAAGAGGAGAGTTTTCTTATTTAAAAAAATGAACAGAAACTGTAGATTGTAGAATTGTATGGTTTACCATGATTTGGTATGTACAGATATATTCAGAACATAAAATAATGTAAGGTGAAATATTCCTTAGTAAAATCTTGCAACTTGAAATATCAAAAGTAATTGGATGTAAAAAATTTATGTCAAATAATCCACTATTTCACATTAAAACAAAGACATTGTAAAAAAACCATAGATTTTATTTTGAGAAAATA